>NC_062286.1:76937168-78328168 GCF_902655055.1 Lutra lutra
GAACTTATCTGATAACAGAACCAACCAAAGAACAGAGGGGAGAAATGGCAAGAAACCAGGTCCTTGGGCCACTGTTTAAACCCCTGAATGATAGCACATCAGAATCCAGCCCTAACCCCAGAATTCTCACTTATAATATGACTCAATATGCCCCCGGGTACTGAAGGGGGTTGGGTCAGACTCTGTTTGACCTTTGCATGTGAAAGAGACCTACTTGATCCAGGGGTCCTGCACTGTATCCCAGCCCCATCTGACCCCACCCTATTTGTGCACTTGAGGCTTGTACTATACTCATGTCTTCTTTTTCTGAGCAGACCTCATACTTGGCCGCTCCTGTCTTTCTGGAACGTTCCCCATCTTTCCTCACTGAAATCATACCCACCCTTTAAGGTTCACTTCTAATGAAGCTTCCTCCAAGAGGCCTCTCTTCTTCAATTTCCCCCAATGACAAATGTTTGTTGAATATACAACCAAACGAACAAAAAATGACACGGATAAACAGGGCCCAGTGGGGGTTAGGTGCTCCAAACTGATGTACAGAGCTGGGTTCCAGTAATCACATCCATCAACCCTCAGGGTTTGGGATTTGCAACCCCCCAACACCTCCCCACCCCGGTCTAAAATCCCTGCTTCTGATGGACCCTCCTTTGCCTATCCTTTGCCCAAACATTTTCCTTAGAAAACTGGCTTTTTAGAATGCTAAGAGATACTGAAAACAAAACGAAACAGAAAAATTCCAAACTCCAAAACCAACCAAAGGTTAAAAGAAAAGATCTGGCTATTAAGTAAGTTTGGAAAATTCTGGGTTAAACAAAGGTTTTTTTAGCTCTTGTTAGTTCGTTTGAGATGCGGGCAGTGGGACTAGAGCAGGGCATGTAGACCTTCTCCTACTTACTGGGGAAACAGGCACCCCAGTGCAGAAGGGAGCACCACACTCTTCCCCGCGGACATGCTTCGGGGTTTAAGGCTGTGTGGGTTATTTTACATACACATATAAATACCCTATCCGTTGTTCAAGGTGCCTATTTGCTCTGCAGAGTGACTGTTATGAACACAGAAAGCTGTTCATTGTTAAATACGGCATGCTAAGTGGTTTTGCTTTCTGGCAAATCTCCAAACCATAATTATTAAGGGACTCGAGGTGCTGAGGAATTCTTGGGTTACAAGAGGCTTTGATCCTGCTCCTGCCTTTTCTCCCCGACCCGTACTTCCACAGGCGTGGCTGATACGTATTGTTTCTCACCGCTGTGGGGCAGCGAGCTTCGAAGGTGAGGACTGCACACAACTCCCAGGTGACCGGGGGCTCGGGCCCCACAGCAACGGAGACGAGGCTGTGGGTAAATCTCTGTCTTTCGGAGCCCCACATGGCTGTAACCAAGGGAATGCACAAGGTCTGGCCAAGTATCAGAGTCGGAATGCTGTGGCCTCTCCTATTCAGTTTCCCACACATTCTGGGAAGCCCAGATTCTTCGGTCTCCCTCATTACCAGGTTTCCAGCTGGGATAAAATACCTCCAAACTAGAGGGCTGACAGGACTTTGCTCAGCAAAAGGCAACAGGCTTCAGGGTGGGTGAGGCTTTGTTATTTTATTTCCATCAAAGCAGAGAGATCTGATCCAAAATTCTTTGGGCCGCCATTTGGCCAGCGTCGACCTCCCACTCGTGCAGCTGCCTCCTCCACAGACGGAAAGACACCTCTACGGTCCTGAACCATTAGGGCAAATTTTTCCAAGAGCCAGACTCCTTCCTACTGAAATATATGATGAAATGGCAACAGATCTATTCCTTTAGCTTCTTTTAAATTTTCCCCTGCCTGAAAGGGGAGACAGGAAAGAACACCCAGATGTTTATGAGTCCACGAAAGAAGGAATAAAAAGACACCTTCCAAATAAAATGCTGAGGTTCTCTAATTGGATGAATAAAAAGGATTCTATAACCAACAGTGAGTTACTGGCTTTCCAGCATTAAGAAAATATCACTTAGCATTTAGATTGGGGACGGAAAGTTGCTCACTTTTTGACATTCACTGTATTCATATTTTAAAAGTTTTTTTTTTTAAAGATTTTATTTATTTGACAGAGATCACAAGTAGGCAGAGAGGCAGGCAGAGAGAGAGAGAGAGAGAGAGAGAGGAGGAAGCAGGCTCTCTGCTAAGCAGAGATCCCAATGTGGGGTTTGATCCCAGGACCCTGGGATCATGACCTGAGCCGAAGGCAGAGGCTTTAACCCACTGAGCCACCCAGGCGCCCCTGTATTCATATTTTAATACAGCTTTTCTGTGAGACATGTGATCACTCCCATTTTACAGATGATAAAACTGAGGCCAAGTGAGTAGAAGCAACTAGTTTAGGATAGAGGCCACTCCCTGAGTACCAGATCACTATTCTCTCTCCCAAAGGGCACTGTCATTTACAGGTCTGCTTCCCACATAGGAAGGCACCTTCTGGGTCATGCTGGGTGGGGGAGAGCAGGGTTGGGGGAGAGCAGGGATGGACAAACAAGGGCAGGGAGAGAATGGGAGAAATACAGACATCAGAGGAGCCCAGAGCTGTGACTAGAAAACAGGTTCTGATTTGGTGGAAGCTCAGAGAATTGCCCTACCCCGAGACTGTTTTGGGGAGGAAGCCAGAATGAGGTTGCCTTCAAGAATATGCTTCATCGGAGAGGCAGGGAATGGAAGCAGAAGGCCACCGGGGCCCTAGTTATTAGCTGCAAACCATGGTCTTCGCTATCAGAGGTGGCCTCTTGCTGGGAATGAGTCCCGTGATCAGTCACAAAGACAAGAGAGCCCTCCTCTGCTCCGTATGCTGCTCGGGGCAGCTGGACCCAATGCCAAAGGCTAGGCTTTAGGCCAGTACAAGAGACTTCTGAGCTCCTTCTCCCCTGACTGGGTCAACTTCGCAGGATACCCTTGGTCCCCCACTTCAGTCTCTCCCACTCCCGCCTTCCCTGCTGGCATCTATCTTAGGAAGATGCATGTGAATTCATTCTGGAAATGGGAGAACTTTTTTCTCACTCAAGGTGAATGAAGGTCAATGATTCACACAGTTAAAAATGAACTTAAGGCCACCTATCACTAAAAGGAAAATGAAAAACACACACAGTTAAATTCACCTGCTATTTAAATTATAGCAAGGAACATAAAACCTTATTTAGTCATTATAACCAACACTCAAATACGTAAACTTTAATGACATGTTATGGGCCAGCGAGAGCAAAATGAGGAAAAAAGGGGGAGAAGTGAGGGCAGGGGAAAGCCACAGACTAAAAGAGAGGAAGACAGGAGGCAGGAAGTGAGGTGACGCTCAGAAGCAGGGCAGCGAATGAGAGGAGGGGAGGCACAAACAGGGGGATGGGGGCGTTTAGGAGGTTCTGGGTGTGAGGGGACTTGTGGGTACCGATTACTTAAACTCCTGCTGATCTTTATCCTTAAACTTGCAGATGCCCCCTCTTGGAACGTGCAGAAGCCCACTGGAGGAAACCCAGTTAAATTTGAACTTTAGATAAATAATGGATAACTTTTTATCATAAGGATATCCCAAATATTACATGGGGCATACTTACACAGAAAAAAGCATTTGTGGTCCATCTGAAATTCAGATTTATAAATTTGAGCATTTATCTGCTAAATCTGGGAATCCTATACTGGAGGTCAAACCATTCTTTGGACCAAAGCCCCACCGGCCAGGCCAGTGTTTAAACTGAGGGAGCGGGTGGAGAAATCAAGTTGAAGATCACTTTTATTTATTTATTTATTTATTAAACATTTTATTTATTTATTTGAGAGAAGAGAGAGACAGTGAGAGAGAGCATGAGCGAGGAGAAGGTCAGAGGGAGAAGCAGACTCCCTGTGGAGCTGGGAGCCTGATGCGGGACTCGATCCCGGGACTCCAGGATCATGACCTGAGCTGAAGGCAGTCGCTTAACCAACTGAGCCACCCAGGCGCCCCTGAAGATCACTTTTAAAAATGAGCAGTGAAGCAGCATAGAGGTTTTGCTAGTAGGATAGAAATCGGCAACTGGAAGATATCAACCCTTAAGCTTTCTCCTCCTTGAGTTATTTCTTGCTAGTCTTCTCCTCCAGTACAGCTGAGGCTGTTGGCCCCTCTTCCTGCCCAGGGTTACAGAGACTAAAAAGAGTACCTCTACATAGAGATACATTGGGATTGTGGTTAACATGGCCGGTGTGGGGACTTCTGAGGGTTCTAGAAGATTCTGGAGGTCCTTAGGTGGAGAGCAAGTTTGCAGACACTAAGGAACAAGTAAAACCAAAACAAAACATAGTCTAACAGTTTTGGGTGCTAAAAAAAGAAGAGAAAAAGCCTTTTTTTTTTTTTTTTTTTAAAGTAGGGCTTGAACTCACAACCCTATCAGGACCTGAGCTGAGATCAAAAGTGGGACGATTAACCAATGGAGCCACCCAGGTGTCCCCTAAGAATAAAATCTTAAGCTCAATTTTAATCACTGTAACTTTCCGAGTGACAGGACTGAGCCCATGCCACCAGGCTCAGGGACGAGGTAATGAGACTGCCCTTGACCAGACCAGAAGCTCCAGGTTCACGCAACGCTTCTTACGAGGACGCAGGGTGATGTTGGTGGGGGCTATCCCTGCTGCCCTTGTAAAGGGGTCGAGAGGTCATCTCAGGGCTGAAGCAGAAAGAGTTGCCAAGCCTGAGTCCTGATCCAGGGCCTCTGGGCAGGAGGCGACAAGGTTACAAATCACAACTGAGAAGGCACGTGCTCTTCTGCTCACTACCACCCCGTTCTTTACTGAGACTGTGCACCCAGCCAACTCACACACTTCTGCCCCATGCCAGGGCCCTCTGGTCACCAGAGACTGCAATTCATAACATATGGCCACCTAGACTTAAAAAAATTTTGTGTTTATTTAAAATAATAACAATTATTTTTTTCAGATAACGCCATGCCATGGGTCCCTTTCACCTCGGCTCACATGGATCTACTCCATTATTTGTAACCACCTCATGGTGTGTGTGTGTATCAAAGTTTCTTTAATCCTTTGAGTTGTACACATATCTTTGCCATGTGCGCATATTACTGGAAGATAAATTCCTCTGGAATTACCTGAATCAACTGGCAAAAACATTTAAAAATCTCTAAAGAGTCCATTAAGCTCCCTCCAAAAATGCCCCAATTTACGGCCAGCAGTAAGACGTGGGGAGAACTACCAGATGCTGTTATTGGTCGGTGTTTCTTTATCATTAGCCAGGATGAGCATGTTCTGTCCTATGTGTACTATTCTCCGCTGTGTTTAATTCCACAAAGTGCTGGGTTTTTATCTCTTTTATCTCTTATTTCCACTATCTTCACTTAATTGATTTTGAGAGATTTGCCTGTATTTTTTTTCTTTTTTAAAGATTTTTATTTATTTTGTGAGAGAGAGAGAGGGAGAGCGTACACAAGCAGGGGAGATGCAGACAGAGGGAGAAGTAGGCTCCCCACCAAGCAAGGAACCTGATGTGGGGCTGGATCCTAGGACTCTGGGATCATGAACTGAGCCCAAGGCAGCCGCTTAATCAACTGAGCCACCCAGGTGTCCCTGCCTGTATGTTATAGAGGACACTCTGCTTGTCTAAGATACTGCAAGGACTTCCTCTGAGGACAGGTTCATCTGCTCAAACACTGACAGCCTTTTCATCTGTTTGGGTCTGAAAGGAGTCTTTTAATTTTTGTTCTGTCACTGGCAGAACTTATTTAAATTGTGTATAAATATCCAAGTGGTGCTTTTGTTGTTATATTTTTATTTTATTTTATTTTATTTTATTTATTTATTTTTAAAGATTTTATTTATTTATTTGACAGAGAGATCACAAGTAGGCAGAGAGGCAGGCAGAGAGAGAGGAGGAAGCAGGCTCCCTGCCGAGCAGAGAGCCCGATGTGGGGCTCCATCCCAGGACTCTGAGATCATGACCTGAGCCGAAGGCAGCGGCTTAACCCACTGAGCCACCCAGGCGCCCCAGTTGTTATATTTTTATTTTAAATGTCTAGTTTGCTTGCAATTTGGTTAGAATGTGACCTGAAAGATTCCTACCTTTTGGAACTGAGATTTTTCTTAGGGGTCCAAGATGTAATCAATTTTTGTACATGTTTTGTACCTATTTGAAATGGATGTTTATTTTCTGTCTGCAGAGTGCACGGTTGACACACATTTAAGCTTTTAAATATGGCATTCATGTCCTTTATAACCTTATTTATGTTTGGTCTGCTTGGCCTCATAAATCTGGGAAAGGTAGGTTCAGGTATCCCACTACGGTGGTAATGTTAACAATTTCCCCCTAATATTTCTTATAGTGTTTTTTGGAGGTGGGAGAGCAGGTTTGGATGTTATTGGCCTGCTGTACAAAGGTTCATACCTGTCACATGTTCTTTGTGGATCATACCCTTTAATCACCATCACTGTCCAATCCTCCCCTTCCTGTACAGCTTTCTACTTTTTTGTCCAAAATTTTATTCTGCCTAATTCTCCTACTGCCATCCCTTTCTTTTTGTTGTCATTCGCCTGGCATAGTTCTGTTTGTCCCTTTGTTTTCGACCATTTCCATCATTTCAGGTGTAACTCTTGTATCTATGTGGCAGGTAGCTAGATGTGCTCCTTCCTTAGTAGGAGAACTCTAGGTGATGTGCCCAGGCCAAAAGAATACATTTCTTGGCACATCTTGCAGCTAAACAGGACCATGTCACTAAGCTGTAGCCAGGGACGGGAACACAGAAGTGCACTGCGGGACTTTGGGAGGGCCCCCTCAAAGGGAGAGGGCTGGAGTTCTTCACTGCTCTCTTTTCTTCCCCTTCTTCTCATGGGTATTAAGGATGGGCTGGTGAATGCTTCTAGCAGCCACCTGGGATCAGAGGGTGTCCCTGAGCATAGAAGCCATGTGTCAGGATAGCAAAGCAGAGATTCACAGGAAGCCTGGGCCTGGGGCCTAATGACTGAGAGCCTCTGATTAGCCTGACTCCTCCTTAGGGACTACATAAACTTGAGAGAGAGAAACTTCCTCTATTTTGGCTTTTCTGCTACCTATAGACACCAGGACTCCTAAAAGATACGTCAGATTTTGCTCCCCATACTTTCTGGGAAAAGCTTAATTTAAGTTATTGTCATTTTTCCTTAAATATTTGGGTCTCAATTCCTATTACAGTGTTATTAGTCATCGCATTAAAATGCTTAACAAACACATGTGGGCATTTGTCTCTCTCTTTTTCTTTTTTAAAGACTCTATCCTTGCATAATTTCTACACCCAACACGGGGCTTGAACTCACAACTCCGAGATGAAGGGTCTCGTGCTCCTCTGACTGAACCAGCCAGGTACCTCTGCGTAATTATTTCTGAAGAGATTTCCTTTAGGGTCTTTCTTCTCTGGGTCGGATCCTTTGACCAGCTGCATTGACATCATCTGGGAGTTGGTAAGAGATGCAGAATCTCGTGCCCTCTCTAAACGTATTGAATCCAAAGCTCATGTCATGAGATCTGCAGATGACCTTGTGTACATATTGGAGTGTGGGACACCAGTGGTGTCCCTTCCCCTCCTCTGGGTGATGTGTAGCGATCTGGATTCTCACCGAAGGCCAAGTCCTCAGTAGGCATTTCGGGCCCTTGAAGTGGCTGGCCCTCACCTCTCCAGTTTTGCTCTCCTTCTTCCTGCCTCCCACCCCCATTCTCCACTCCTTCTGAGGGCTGCTTCTGTAGTTCCTCAGGCATGTCATGGCACTCCCTGGGCACATACTCAGCCCTCTCCTGGTAGTCCACCGGTAGCCACCTCTCTCCCTTGCTAGCACAAATCTAATTTTGTCCCGGGAGCCATGCCTGCACTCAGAGGTGATGGGTCTAGCCCCTTCTCATACCTTTGTAGCCCAGATGGCCACCTACACAGACCAGTCCAAGGAGACGTACAGAGCTGGGCCTTAGAGGACATTTTTTCTTTCTGGGTGAAAATTACCTTGAGATAAGAGAATTTTATGTTCTTCCTCCTTCTTCCTACCTAGAATATTAGGGTGATGACTGAATGTGGAACCACAGTCTTGTAACCATGAGAACAAGCATGAGGTCAAATGCCAACTTGTTGAGCATGACAAAGTAGAAAGAAGAAGAGCCGGGCCTTTGGGAATCTGTTTCTTTGTCCCCTCTACCTCCTTTCTCTTCTCATCTGCTCCAAACTAACCCTTCCCTTCAGGTCTCTTCTAGCCGATATCATGTGGAATTAAAGTGCCTTTTAGCCCATTAGCTATATTATACTGTATTCCTTATTTTTAATTTATAGTAACAGCTACATTAGGCCTTTCCTTATAAATATCACCCATCTTCCCAGAGCTCCCTGCCCACCGAATCCACCACTCTAGAATGAGAACAGTGGGCTTTCAGTTCTCTGAGACTTGGAAATTATTAGCTCCTATCTAGGCCAACCTCCCCTCCCTCTCCCATCCCCAGGTGGCCAGCCCTCGTTCTTGTAAGCTAATGTCAGGGGGCACTTTGCCTATTGGGACTGGTATTTTTAAATTTCTGTGGTTTCTGGGGAGTAGATGTCGTAAAATGGAGTGAAAAGAAATAGACGTTTGAAATTTGGTGAACTTTCCCCTGCCCTGGACATGTGAATAATGACTTGCTGATAGAAGCGGCTTTTTCAAAGATGAGAAACCATCTAAGATTTATGGACAAGTCTATTCAAAAAGAACCAGTGCTGCTCACAGCCAAGGTGGAAATGTCATGAGATTCCTAGATCTATTCCGGTTGGAGGAAGGGAAGGACAGAGAGGAGCCTGAAGAAAAAGAAGGAAAAAAGATAACAGAAGGGGCTGGAATTGGCCAGGGAAGAACACAAGGAGGAGGTCAGCACTTGGAAAGACTTTTTATGCCCGTTTTGTAAGTTCCACGGTAACAAGAATGTGACGACCACTTCCAGCAAACGAGGGCAATCAAATAAACATGGTTGCTTTGCTGGCACTGTTTTTACGTGCCTACACCAATGGTGAGGGACGATGGGGGCCCAGACAACTGTACGCAAGGAGATGAATGAACCCTTTACAGGAACCTGGGAATTCTGCTTCGAAGGGTTCTGACCTCTTATTGTGTGTGTGCTTGGGAAGCCACTAGAAAAACAGTCCTGACAGTTTCTCAGGGTCAAATCTACAAATCTTGGCCAGATTTCTGCTCCCCGCCGGACCAGTCTCTTACAGCAACTGCTGTCCCCCATCCCTCCCGTCCCTCCCAGAGAGGCCAGGGGTGGTGGCAGGGCCCTACTGGGAGCAGTCCCCACATTGTGCCTCTGGATAGCCTCCTGTGTCTTGTGGGTGCAGAGCCAACATTTCTGAGTGTATACTTTATAACCGCAGTTTCAAAGTACAAAAATAGAGTGTGAAAAATAAAAACAGAACTCAGAAGCAGAGCCTCGGCCACCCCGCTGGTTAGAGAGGTTAGAGAAATAATAAAACGAGAGCAACCCAACTGAAAACTTGAAGAGGGCTCACTTGCCCTGGCAAGGAGAATTCCAGAGCCAGACTTGCGCACACCCCCCTAAGTGCTGAAGGCAGCTCGGCTCCCACTTAAAACGTCTGTTATCACTCCTGTCTCCCCTGGGGAGTTATTTATGAAGCAAGGTTTCCTGGCCACGCTGCCAAGCAAGGCATCTTTCACAGGCACCAGCCCAGGCAGGAGGAGCTGAATGAAAAGTCCACGAAGGCTGTGGGTCGAGGTGCTGCTCACTTCTGCTTCTTCAAACACACCCAAGCTGTAACTCAAAACCCAAAAACAACCCGAATCCTTTTCCAAACAAAAACCAAATCTTTTATGTCAGGTTCCATATATTTTCCTACCTCCAGTCCCCATACAAGCTTCCCTCCACAGCAGAAATCAATTTGCTCAACAGAGTAAGTCCTGCAGAGTTTTCCTTCTCAAAGCTCTCATTTGGAATGGATTAAGGAGGACGGGGCAAGAATATGATCTTTTTTTTCTTCTACTTTTGAAACAAATTAACGCACTTGAGACTTGGAGGCAGACCACTGTGTTCTATGACAGGCTTTTAAAAGAAGAGGTGAATTTCATTTTCTGGTATAATGGGACCACATTGCTTGGGGAGCTCCTGCCAACCCATCCTAATTAATTAATGAATTATTATTTTTTTAAGCAGGCTCAATGCCCAGTGGGGCTTGAACTCGCAACCCTGAGATCAAGCACTAAGCTGAAATCAAGAGTCTGATGCTCAACTGACTGAGCCACCCAGGTGCCCCCAACCCACCCCAATTTAGCCTGACTCTGAAGGCCCAGAGCTGGATCACTGGGCACTCTGGGGGCTCCCCATGAGGCTGGGCAGAAGCCTCTCACCCAAAGGTAGCTGCTCACCTCAAACCCCACGCACACATCCATCCCCCAAAACCATGCTTCAAGAGCAATAGGTCAGCCTGACGTGAGCTAGCCGAGAATTTAACACATCCAGCTTCACTGTGATGGAGAACCAGCCCTTAAAAAGATTACAGTGTGGGAGGGATCCTAATCAAGAAACAGAAGAAGAGCTAAATGGTGTGGATCTGACCAAAAGATAGATAGAGAGAGAGAGAGAGAGACAAAGGCCTAGAGGCTTTGTGAGAAAGCAGGGCCTGGGGGCCAGGCCTCTGGAATGAGCAGCATTTCTGTAAGTAGATGACACATCAGGCACAGGGCCAATATGGGTTGAAGCACAGAGAGAGAAGGCGCAGGGAGTGTGGGAAGAGATGGCCTCGGGGCTCTCTCCTCCGTGTTCCTGTTCTTGGGTCTCTTCTAAGTGTGCTCTCCCCCACCCCCCCATTAAATAGGTATCTTTCTAGTAAATTCTGGCTCTGGGTAATGCAACCGCAAAGCCTGGTGTCTTGTTTTCTAATGAAGTTTTTGTTTTTTTTGTGTGTTTTTTTTTTGCATTTTGGGTGTTGTGTGTGGTCTGAAGAAACATCATGGGGATAAGCAACTAAACTTGTCAAGTTGGTAAACAAATGGGGATGAAAGTTCTTATTGTTGACTACCGATTACTGCCTTTTCTCATAAAATGGTTCTGAGAGCTACTAAAAAAATACGGATGTCAATAAAGGGAAACCTGTTGACTTTAGCTGGGATAAAAGCTGAGAGTGCAGAGGCCCAACAGCTAAGGCCAGAGGCTCTATTGGATTTATCTGAGTCCCCAGCTGTTAGCAAGCAGCCAAAACTCTCCAGAAACTCACTAATGAGTGCCTGTGTGAAAGTAAGAAGGTGGGAAATGGCCAGAAGTGAAGGTCCTATCTCCCCAAATCCATTCGTCCTTCCTTGCACAGAAAATAGATCTCTCGGCCGTATACATGTCCATTTAGCTCACACCCGTGAGCTTCCTTTGCTGAGCATTGTGGCCCGTGACTAAGCCCTGGGTGATGAGACACCCCCGGAGGTGGTGTCTGTAATGTCTAGGTGGGCGTTCCCTTCCCTCCTCCCCACTCACTGGACTGCGGCTTGGCAGTGGGAAGGGCAACTACCAACTCGGATCATGAGGGGGACGGAGCTACCTGAAAATGGCAAAACACCAAGAAAGAAGGGGGGGGGTCCCCTGGTGATTGCAGACCACCACAGCGGCATACTGAGCCTTTTTTTCTTTTTTTGAGAGAGAGAACCTGCGTGTGCCAGTGGGAGTAGGGGGTGGGAGGGGCAGAGGGAGCAGGAGAGAGAGAGAATCTTAAGCAGGTTCCAAGGTGAGTGTGGAGCCCGATGTGGGGCTTGATCCCAGGACCCTGAGATCATGGCCTGAGCTGAAGGCAGAGGCTCAACCCACTGAGCCACCCAGGCGCCCCAAGCTGCTACCTCCTTTAAGCCACTTTTAACTTGGGTCTCTGTTCCAGGTGCCAAATCTATACCCTGACTAAAAACACCAGTGGCTTCATGCTTGAGATCCCAAGAAAATACTTCAGAAAGTCTATCTCAAGATAAGCCTCCAAAGTAAGATCCTTGGTGGTACTCTACTAACTTGAGTATTTTGGCTGGAGGTGGGGGTGAGTGGAGAGGGAAACTGAAGGGGAGTGTAGGGGAGGCAAGCTGCAGTCAAGGCCAACCTTTGTCTCCAATTCTCACTTGATGTTCTCCGCCATTGCTCCCCAGACCAGCTGCACAAGAAACCACTTTTCAACACCTGGATTACCAGACGACACCAGGATTTCGTGCTCAGTTAGGTGATGTCTGAGTGACCAGCCAAAGCGTATCTCCTCGCAATCCCATCTCCTCATGACATCAGTGTACATGTTCACGTCCAAACTGCTTCTGCGTCTTCTTTACAGAGAGCCACCCTGAAAGGCGTCCAGATTTACAAAATACCAGCCCACACGTGTATCCAAAGGTACTCACACACACTGCACGTGTGCAGGTAAGACTACTTCCTGTCACCACCAGAGCCACCTCCCATTCTGTTCAGCCTACAGGAGCTTCTGCCCGGTGGATTCCTGTGCTCAAAGGACAGCCGCTGGAGCAAGGAAGCCTGGGTGGTCAAGCTCAGAGACTTGAGAACCAAACTTGGGGTTTCGTGGGCAGAATGAGAGCTTTCCTCTGATGTTACCCTTCGTTCCTCTTGGGATCACAGCAGGATGCTGAAGAATGAAGGGTTGCTACAGTGCCCAGATGTACTTACTTGGGCAGTTAGGTTGTGACAGTTCAGGTCTGACCCTCATTTGGTTTTGGGGACCAGAGGAAGAAGGAGGTCATCCTCTGGCCAGTCTGCAGGTGAACAGATCTGGGCGGGAAAAGGGGTCATGTGCCCGGGTTGGTGTGGATGAAAGATGTGGACAGAGGACACTCCCTGAGGAGGTGGGGTGGGAAGAGGGGGGTGCGGCTGGCCAGTCTGGGGATGAAGATGGGGATCCATCTGGTCACCCTGACACAGAGGTAATGCTAACTCCTGAGACTGGCTTAGGGTCCAAAAGGATGACTGTTCGCAACAGTCGGAAGAGGAATCCTGCACCGTGGTGGGGCCTGAGGAAAATTTAGGCTCCCGATGTTGGAAAAGGAAAGCACAGAGATCAGAACTGAGGCCAGACCTGCAGAATAAGGATGACCAGACTCTGGGCTTGCCCTGACGGAGCACGTCAGTGCCAGAGAGCCTAAGCCTCAGACTGTGGGCTTATCATCACCCTTGGGGTCAGTCACCTTGGGCCCAGGGAGCTTGGCTTTCAGGAGCAGCAACAGTGGAGGCAAAATGATGCAGAACTGACCCTCACTTCCTCGAGAGAAGCCCATTGTTGTCTCTCTGGGGCTTAGTCACCGGGAGGTCATGGAAACAATCCCATCACCCCAGCAACCAGGCCTGGCCAGGGTACTCAGCAGCGGTGGCAACCTGCTCCCAGATTTAAGACAGGAGCGTTAGTTAGCATCTGCTTTTGCACGTCGGGGGCCAGCTGCCAGTGACGCATTCGCCAGGATGCAGGTGAACGTCACGGCCAGGCTTCCAGGGACACAGTGATGGGGAAGGCATTTTGGTGTGCGGTGAGTGGGGCTGCACTGGGAGAAGAGAGAACTGGCTCCTGACAGCCTCCCTCCTCTAACAGCTGTTTCCCTGTTTCCCTTCACCCTCTGCGGGCGAGCTGCCAGGGGTCCACCTGGGAGTTAAAACTGCAGTTCCCGCCTTGTTGTGTTTCCTCCCCTACTGACAATACAGATGGACACCCAGAGGCCTTGAGAGGGAGGCCCAGGAGAGAGCAAGGCTGAGGGGTCAGGGCTCACTGCAGGGTGTGGTTTTACTGCTGGGAGATGCCTGGTTTCATAGAACACTCTGTTCTTCCCACCCCTGTGATGCTGGAGTTCCTCCAGGCCCTCTTCCCAAGGCAGTGTTCCCTCTCCTCTGTGCCTACCTCACAGCTCCTACCTCATCCCCTGACCCCATCCTGGCAGTCCAGATTATTCTCAAGGGTGCCCCCACATTTCTGTCACTTCTAGAAGTTGAGGCCTGAGGAGCAGTAGAAAGGAGCGCTGCTCTGTGTCTCAGTGAACCTGGGTTTTAGACCTTTTTCTCACTAATTATGTGACACTTGGGAAATAATTTACCTTCCCTGGCCTTTGGTTTCCACATCTAAAACCCTCAAGTCCCGCAATCCCCTTCCTTGAGGATCCTTGGGAAGGAGGGACAAATCAGCCTTGAGGTAGGACCTCCTGCTACCTCCCACACATCCACCCTCACTACCCCAACTCTCACCGCCTTCCTCAGGGCAAGCTTTATCTGAGCTCTTGGGTCCCCAAGACATTTTCCTGGGTTGATTCTCGTGTCTTCCTTTCAAACACAACAGTGAATTTAGAAGACCTTCAGCATCCCTCTTCAGTCAATCCTCGGCTCCAAACCTAGGCTGGGTTTTGAGTCCCCTTCTTGTGTCAGAGGAGGTGCTGAATGTTCAAGGCCTTTGTCCCTCTGGACCCTGAGCTCCATCACCGCTCGACACATCTCTTCCACGGGACCCGGGGTCCACTGCTTCAAGTCTCTGACCTTCAGCTGATTTGTGTTTAAAATGGAGGCAAAAGTAAAATATCTCAGAGTGGCTGTGAGAATTGGAAGAAGCCAAGAGTGCCTGCTGGATGATATTCTCCATCTCCCTCCTCCTGCCACTGGCCGACTCAGAGTGGGGAGGAGACCACCAGAAGAGGCCCCAGGAGGAAGGGGCCTCTGTCCTCAGAGAGGCTGCCACCAACTCTAGGCATTCCAGATGGTTCCATTTGGCACTGGCCCTGGTCCCCTGACCAGGGCCTGAGGATCAACTAGCACTCTCCCCTGGCTGGTTACATCCCTGCCTTAGCAGGTGCTCCATCCATTCCTTATTGAATTACTGTCTCTGGGAAGACAAGGGGCCTAAGGTAGCAGATGAGCTGGCAGCAACAAGGACCCGCCACCTTGAGGCAATTTCATCACAAAGAGAATCCAAAGACCTCTACCTCCCTTGCCTTAGGTTGATTCTAAAAACACTGATCTCTCTACTGTGTTTAACTACTGTGAAGGACACATTCGTTCATTCCTTCATCCAACTGATCATCCCAGCAGTGATTTTTTTTGCTGCGCATCTGTTACGTGCCAGGTTCTGGGAATATAGCAGCAAGCAGAAGAGACAAAAATCTTGCCCTCTTGGAGCTTCTATTCTGGTAGAGGGACACTAAGAACAAAGTAAACAGACAGTAAAATAAGACTGTGAAAGGACTGGAGTGTTAAACCAGCAGATGAATGAATGGGTGGCTACTCTAAGCTAGGTGGTCAGGCAGGCTCTCTGCAGAGATGACACTGAAACAGAGATTGAAACCACAGGACGGTTAGCTGGGTGGGACCAGGGAAAACCATTCCAAGCAGAGGAAGTGGGCTAGTGCAAAGGGCCTGAGGCTGGCATGAGCCTGGCAAGTTAAAAAAACCCGAGGGAGGCTGGAGTGGCTGGAGCAGAGAAAGACAGGGAGCGAGCACAGCAGATGGGGTTGGAGAGGCAGGGGTGAGGTCGGGTAAAGCTTTATATGTCACTTTAGGAGCTGGCTTTTATTCTGAGAAAGAAGGGAAGCCAAGGGAGAGCTCTCAGTGGGATGGCAACGTCATCTGACTTACTCCCTGAAAAGAGCCCATTACTGGCCTCCTGGGCAAGGGATGGCAGGTAGGTAAGAGCAGAGGCAGGAAGGCCTAGAGGGACGTTTTGCAGAAGTCCAGGAGAGAGCTAATGGCGGCTTACGCCAGCGCATGAAACAAGCCTGGAAGACAGGCAATTTATAACTATTTCTTCAATGAATATGCTTGATGTCACCGGTTTTGGCCTCATACTTAAACAGTAAGAGAAAAAGCTGTGGACCATCTAGGCAGGCATGAAAGGGGGACTGAGAAAAACAGTTCAGAATTTTTTTTTTTTTAAGATTTTATTTATTTATTTGACAGAGATCACAAGTTGGCAGAGAGGCAGGCAGAGAGAGAGGAGGAAGCAGGTTCCCCGCCAAGCAGAGAGCCCGATGTGGGACTCGATCCCAGGACCCTGGGATCATGACCTGAGCCGAAGGCAGAGGCTTTAACCCACTGAGCCACCCAGGCGCCCCAACAGCTCAGAATTTTAAAACAGCCCAAAAGCAATGAGAGAGGCAGGTCAGGCCTGGAGAAGTGTGCAGGTTCATCCTCCTGCAGTGGTTCTCTACTTTGGGCCATTCTGCTCCAGAAAAATGTGCTTGGTACATACACGTCAGGTGACACTCTCAGAGCAGAAAGACCTCCACGTGGGACAGGCTCTGGCGCCATAGCACGGGAGACACGGTGTGGGGACAGGGCCTGTGAGCAGGTTAGGCAGAAGCTGGAGGGAGGCAGAGGGAGGAGGGAGGCCATGTTCTGAGGGCTCATCTTCCAGGACCACCTGGGAATTCCCAAGAGCACAGGGCCTCCCCGCAGGCATGAGGCTGGATGGGCAGGCGGCCTTGGCTTTCAGTTCTGGAAGTTCCGGGGGTGGAGCTGCCCGTGACTCAGCTCAAGCCCCACGGCTCTGGGGCTTTGCTGACCAGCCGTCACTGCGGGGCCCCTGTGTAATGTCAAAGTGACCCAGCCTCCCTCCCGGCTTGCTCAAGGCTTGGAAGCTCTGGGATGTGTCAGCGCTGTCGTGCCGACTCCTGGGCTCTGCATGGGAGGCAGCTGTGCATGGATGCACGTGTGCGAGTGGGCAGGGGTGTGGGTGCTGGGGGAGGAACATGGTTTGGGGGAAATGGGGCAGACGTTAGGTCTTGTCTTCTCCACCGTGCCTTAGGCCCAATGACTTGCAATTCTGCCCAACAAACTACCCACCTACAGCCCTGTACTCTAACATCTGAGTCTCAACTTTTCTACCTTCTGCTCCTGTCCCGCTCTTTCGCTTCCCTGGTAAACTCTGCTGTGAATCCGGCGTCTCCGGGGGTCCCCGTGCTGAGCACAGACACTCCTGCCATATCTCCCAGGTAACCCGGGGCCATGGTCCCTGCAGCCCCCAGCTGGCTCCTTGGCCCCACAGCCTGAGACCAGACCTGAGCGGTACGGAAGGGCTGCCAGCTCTTCCCCTGCGAGGCCCAGACGGTGGGTCACTCTGGTTGCAACCGCTCTGGTTGCCCTTAGAGCTGATTCTTGCCAGGCTGCCGGTTTTGGGGCACTTCCTTGGTTCTGAGGGCACTCTAGTCTCCTTAGGAATACGGGGCTGACCAGACAGTTACTGTCAGGCAGCCTATCGTGGTCAACACAGACGGAGCACCTGCAGTAGACCGAATGGGAGAGTGTCTAGCTCGTGGGCTAGTCGGAAAGACAAAGCTACATGAAGAGAGTAGACCACGAAGGAGGAGGTGGCGTGAGGCAAACACAGCAGGGGCTCAGTGAAGGGGAGAACCTGGGAAGCTGGGGTGGGGTGCAGGATTTAATGTGTTACCACAGAAGATTCCTATCGGACAGGATGAGCAGAAGTTTTACATGATTTTCTGTGGGTAAGCAGTCTGGTGGGAGAGAGGGATGGAAGTACTCGGAGCCTGTCGTCCAAGGAAGAGAACCACCAGCTGTGCTTGGGCAGGTGGGCTTGCTTCCCTTTCCATGTGTGTGTGCGCACACATGCCCACACACCTATCTCTCTCTCTTCAAAGTCCTTTACACTTCTTACATGAGAAGTTGCTACTAAGAAGTCATCCTTCCTCAACCTAAACACTGACAATGGATATGGGGTCTGAAGCCCTTCAAATTTCTCCCCTGCTGCTTTTACCCAGAACTCTGTCAGCCTAACTTGAGAATCACACAGATTTAGTGAGTTAAATGTACATACTGTCCAGGTTGGTCCCCCGCACCACCACCCCACACCCAGTGGAAGCCCTTGCCTGAGTGGAACCCATCGTGAATCCTGATGTGAACGGGACCGACATGAGTGAGCTGCTCGGGTGAGAGTTGGGAGCCCAGCAAAGCAGGGGCCGCTGAGCTGATGTCTCCTGCTCTGTCAAGGACAGTAAGGTCAGAGCAGGGAAAGGAGAAGGGGGAGCCCCACCTGAGGCCTGCCCGTACCCTTTCTTGTCCTAGCTGCAAGTTTCAGTCCCCCATTCCTGAGTCCAGAAATGCCATTTCTGCTGTCCCTCTCGGTGGCTGACCTAGGAGTAGGGAGGTGGGGTGGGTCGTGTTTGCAAAGCTGAGGGAGCCTTGGGGGTGCCTGAGAGTCACTGATGGTCTGTGGGTTTCTCCTTCCAGGTGACCGGGTGGGATGAAGCACACGCACGAGGTCAGCAGGCAAAAAATGTGGACAACGGGGTGCCTGGGTGGCTGAGTGGGTTAAAGCCTCTGCCTTCGGCTCAGGTCATGATCCCAGGGTCCTGGGATCGAGCCCCACATTGGGCTCTCTGCTCAGAAGGGAGTCTGCTTCCTCCTCTCTCTCTGTCTGCCTCTCTGCCTACTTGTGATCTCTGTCTGTCAAATAAACAAATAAAATCTTTAAAAAAAAAATGTGGACAACAAATCCACCGTCACGAGGGCTATTGAAGCACAGGGCTGTCTCCAGGCAGCCCAGAATCATTACCCAACGGGTGCCACAAATCCATAGCTGAAGCCAGCCGCGCACAAAGTGACATGCTGGGGACACAGTCTGAATGACTGGTTTGACGCTTGCCCCTTCCATGGTTTCCAGTACCGGAGCCGTGGCTCCCAGGGTCACTGTGCAGTGTGCTGGGCAGGCCAGCGTGTTCTGCTCCCACAGCAGAGGAAGGCCCCCTTTCGCCTTCTCATTTCCATCACCTAGTTCCCCAAGGTCTGAGGAAGTCTCTGTCCCAGATCACAGTGCCCTGTGGCCTCTAAGCACGCTTCCTGACTCTTGGTAGTTTCACTTCCTAGAAGGTGAGGCTCAACTGTTACATTGGTGCCAGAGGCACATCTAGGCATTTCTCCAGTTACCTCACAGGTCCCAGGCCTTGAAGCCCTCTCTGCTTTCCCTTCTCTCCCACCTCCCACCAGCACCCGCAGTCTGCCTGCCATTCTGTCTCCACTGCCAGTGGCTCGCGACCCAGTCCCGGCTGGTCTCTGGGCCAAGATTTCCCTCCCTCCCCTGGCCCAGGCCATCGTACACACTGCTGCTGGGAAAAGCCCCTCGAACATGTGGCCGAAAACACTGCTCCCCCATTTAAAAACCTCTCCAGCCTCCCATCACCTACAGAAGGAGGTCCTTAACTTGGGGTTCAGAATCACCCCAAGAGTGCATGCCCCTGCCTTTCCAGCTTTATCTCCCACCCCATTGCCCTGGCCTCAGGGTCCCCTCTGTTCTGGCCCCTCAGACCCCCAGGCAGCTCCCAAGTTCTCCTCGACTCCCAAGTTCCGGCTCTAGCTGCTTCTTCTGCATTGAAATGCTCCCATCTGTGCCCCATTTACCCCGCCTTTTGGGCCAACCCCACTCTCAGGGACCTCCTTAGACCACATAATCAAGATGCACCTTGCATGTCCCCACACAACCACCACACTATCAGATAACGTACATGCAAAGCTCTCTGTCCACATCCAGCCCTTGTTTATAGGATGGGGTCTCAGAAGCAGGGAGTCCTTGTGTTTTATTATATTCTTAGGAGGAAAAGTGAGAATTAATTTTTTTAATAATATTTAGCCTTCTCAAAGAAGACATTAAATATTACTATGATTTAATAGTATTATTTTACCGTGGCATTCATTAGGCCACTGATGTGGGGACAAAATTAAGGACTTGTATTTTTGAGCTATTCAAGACTCCATAGTCATAACTTGGAACACCACAGAGCAAGCCATTAGTAATACAGTCTACCTAATCCCTGCACACTGGAGGAATGAGAAAAGTTACCATCAGTGGCTTGATATCCTCAAGAAATGTCAAAACAAGACAATATTGTTCTCAGCTGGCTGAACTTCTGAATAAAGTGAAAAATCAGAGGTGTTCCTCCGCCTTCAGCTACTTTTCAGTCCCAGACAGAAAGATGTGTATTTTTCGCTTGAGCAAATCAAGCTGTATTAGGGACTTCTGCCCCAGCATTGCTACCAAGCCGAACAAGGAACCCATGAGGAAGTGCTGAGCGAGTGACATTACGTTGCTGAAACCTTTGAGGAACCTGGCTTGGGTTTGATTTTTAGGGACGTGAAAATTCACTCAAAATGAGTTAAAATGGGCAGGATGTTTTCATATAACTTAGGGGAGAGGAGTCACAGCAGGGGCTGAATTGTTGGGAAACCAGTTAGATGGTCTGGCAATATATCCTGTGTTGCTGTTTTCAAGTGGTGGAATTGGATTTAAAAAAAAAAGAACAAACTTTTTTTAAATTCTGAAAGAACTTCAAATATACAGAAAAGATGCAAGTATAGTAACTCCAGATCTGGGTTTACTATTTACACTCACACGATTATTTTTCCTGAACCATCGAAGAGTATGTTGCAGGAGGCGTCCCCATTTGGCCCCTTAATATTTCAGTTCTGTATTTCCAGAGAACAAAATATTCTCTTACAAAACAGTACAGTTATCAAATTCAGGAAATTTAACATTGATTTTAATCTACAGATAATATTTCAATATTGTCAGTTGTTCCAGAAATTTCCTGTACGGCTTTTCATCTCTCTGGCACAGGAACTCTGGTCCAGGGGAACACACTACATTTCACTGTTGTAGAATCCTTGTCTTTTTCACACCTTAGATCCTCTTTTTATAGGCCAAGGTGGGGAATACAAAAATAGGTAGCCTTTTATATTTATTTTCCTCAGAGGCTTTTACACATGGATTTTTACATGTGAAAGGCACTCCATATGTAATTACTAGTTTGTATTTCTTGAGGAAAAATTCAAACTAGAAGGAGGAAGACCATGGTAATATACTTTTACTGTAGGTGAACTTGGAGAAATTCTGAAAGAAATAAAAGTAGTCGGGTAACAACTCTCAAGATTAGGAGGGAATAAGTCCATTGGTGAATTTCGGTATGCTGTCCCCCTTCCCATGTTTGGTGCAGAGGGTCCTAGAGAAATCTCGTGAGTACTGTATTCCACCAAATATTTACTGAGCACTTGCTGGGCGTTCTGTGTGTCCTTCTAAGGGAAACACGCAATTGGAAAAAGGAATGAATCACTCCTGGTGGAATTACAGATCCAGGAACTCTGACAGGCCAAGAAGGTGGTTGGCGGGGGAGAGGGCTTCTTGCACATGACTCCCAGAATCAAGCTGTATGTCTTCCCACGAGAGGCAAAGCAGGTCCCAACCAAACCTGCCCTGGAGCAGCATCACCAAGAGATTATTAAAAATTCAGTTTCTCGCACCTATGCCATGACAACAGAGGACTCTAGAATGAGGAAGTTCATATTCCAAGGGGAGCCTCCAGGACCCCCAGCCACTGGGACGAGGAGCCTCGAGTCAGTTACAAACCCTGTATGGCTACTCCCGCTCCCATTTTGCGGTCTAGTGTGCTCAGCCTGGGATGTCTTGCCTCCAGGTGGGGTTCTGGCTTCTCTTTGGGATGGCTGAACCCAAAGTCCTTCCCGACAACCCGAGTGCAGAGAATCCACGTCCACCAGAGCAGACAACCTCCCAGCTGGCTACTTGTCCAGAGCTGTGACCCTGCTTCTCCTCCCAGTTAACGTGACTCACACTCATCTGTTTCTGTCACATGTGAAAACTAACAGAAGTAGAAAATGCTGGATCTATGATTCCCAGGTTACGTAACCACACAGATAATCACGACTGAGCCTTATTTAAAAAGGATGACAATGTAACCAGCTAACAACACTGCTTATTAGATTTCTATCTTTGAAGACGATTTTCCTCCATAACGTCCTAGGCGTCAGAGGTCAGCAAACTATGGCTAGCGGATCAAATCTGACAGCTGCCTGTTCTTGTCCATAAAGTTTTATCAGAACACAGTCACGCCCACGTTTACCTAGTGTTTAGGGCTATTTTCCCACTAAAATAGCAGAGTAGAGACAGAAACTGAATGGCCAACAACGTCTAAAATATTCACTCTCTGGCTATGCACAGAAAAAGCGTGCAGCTATTGTCCAAGAGCCATAAGGCACAGCCGAACGGTAAGAGCGCCATACCTGTTGCTTGACAGGTGTTTCCCTGTGACATGGCGGTCACCACCGTTCCCGTGGCTGCATCTCTGATGGCCGGTTCCTCACTCTGAAGGAGGTTGAGGACACATCTCCAGAGAGCAAGAGTATCCTGCAATCCTGAGAAGACCAAAAGGAATTCAAATTACCTACGGTTCAATTTACAGGCAGGTACAGATACTGCTTTAAATCCTGGGGCTGGGGGTGGGGCACGCCTGGGTGGCTCAGTTGGTCAAGCGTCTGCCTTTGGCTCAGGTCATGATCTCGGGGTCCTGGGATTGAGTCCCAGGTCAAACTCCCTGCTCAGCGGGGAGCCCGCTTCTCTCTCCATCTGTCCCTCCTCCATGTTCATGCTCTGTCTCAAATGCATAAATAAATAAAAATCTTTAAAAATCAATCAATCAATCCGTGGTGGATGAGAGCAGTGTTTAATGAGCAATAGCCATGTCTTTCTTTCCAGGTATTTCAAGAGAGGAAGACTTGGCAGTCAGATTAACACTGGAAGAGAGAGGGCCCTAAGGGGTCAGGTTTGGAAATGTCTTTTGGGATGGAGGGGGAAGGATTCTGGAGGCAAGCAGCCCTAGGCAAGACCCACTGGAAGGTGTGGCCCGGCTGACTAAGCTGTCCACAACGGGCCCAGCTGTCCACAGTGACTCACGATTCTCAGGAATGAAACTTTATGCATCAAGAATGTTTTGGGGAAATGAGCCCAGTGTTGATTTGAGTGACTGCTTGAGCTTATAAATTCTGAAAGCAAAGTTTCAATCAAGATTACACTTTATGGGGGTGGGGGGAGTAGGCACTGAAAAGGGCAGGGAACCACGCAGGATAGCCCATGCCACGTCCATGTGGGTGCCACCCTCTGACCACCACCCGTCCTGGCAGGAGCTTTGTGTGGTCCTTGTGGTAGGCACTGCTGTGGACAATGGGACAGGAAAAGACAGTAGATGTGCTTGAACAACAGCAAGGAATATCAAGTCGAAGACACAAGGCAAGGAGGAGTCAGGGGCAGAAATGGCTGGCTGTGCCTCACAGCAGGGAAAGATCATAGTGGACCAGTGTGTCGGAGGCAGACTTCAGGAGGGAGGTGACAGGTAGGCAGGGCCTCATAGAAAGCATGTGTGCTATACAGGGGATGGGCCCAGGCTTGGGCAGGGGCACAATGGCAGGCCCACAGAAGACCACCACTCATCACCCCTAGCCTTTCAATGGGGGACCTGCCCTGTCCTAAGAACTCCCCTTCAACTGTCCTCTCTCTCATCTGCCCACAGAGAACCTGGGACCAGAGACACAGATGCATTAGTCATACCAGGAACATACCAGTCAACGTCTCTCTGGGGTTTCGTTCTCTCTTTTCTGTTATAAATCTGGCTTTACATTTTACGCAGTCTTTCAGAAACTGTCCATTCTAATTGTTCTCTAGGGTTGAATATTTTCCTTTTTTAGTATTTTCTTCCTTAACTTGGTCATTTATACCCCCTGAGTTCCTCAATCTTCCCTCTTTAGTCCATTTCGATTTCTCTTTTTCCTTAAATGACTTCGCTCTGTCCTTGGCTTGTCCCCACGAACTTTTATGTCCATTGTCTCTCAGTTCTGTACCTTCTCTTCACACTCTTACAGCCACCAGCCACCAGCCATTACTGACCTCCTCTCTTATTGCCTAGAATGCTGTAGCCGGCTCCAGAAATTAATTAGGAACCAATGGCTTTTACCCAGTACTCCATTTCACTCAGTATTCTAGGTTATTCCACATACGTTTTGCCTGTTGTGAGCTAGTGTTACAGTATTCAGAGTCACCCAGAAAATGCTGCAAATGATATTCTCACTAGAAAAGCTTCACCAAAGTTTTTGGTGAAGTTTTGCTCTTACTCCTCTGGGTTGGATGATTAAGTCACCATCACCGAAGGCCCTTCCAGTCCTCCTTTGGGCATAAGAAAAATGCTTGGAAGTCGCTTAGAAGAAAGAATTAAAAGGATTATCAAAGACAACTTTGTTTCCCAGAGGGATCCAGGCACACGAGACATTTCATTGGTCTGAACTGTGCTAATGCTTAAAATGTGAAGCTCACCACCTACAAAAACAGTTCCCTCCTTCATTCTGTAAATCCTTTCCCCACAACTCCACTGACAGCTCTGTGGATACGGGGACCACGGCTTATTCTTAATTTTTGAATCTTCCTTTCACATAAACCTTCAAGTCTTATTGATTTACTTCCTAAACACCTTTTGAGCCTGTCCTTTCTTCTTATTCAATGCCCTGGCTTCAGGCTGTCCCATCCCTTTCTCACCAAGATCAACGGAACAGGCTTCCTAGAAGAGGGGACATTTAGGGTGAGTCTTGAAAGACAAACAGAAGTCATTCAAGCAGCAGTCAGTTTCGAGAACTGTTCCCCACCAAGCATGCACAGAGCCTTGTGCTGAGGAGCGGTGGTCGAGGAGCAGGGAGGGCTGGGCAGGGCACAGAGCCATGTGAAAGGGGGTTTAGATTTTATCCTGAAGGCAACGGGAACCCACTCAAAGGCTTTAAGCAGTGGCGTGAAATGATCACCTTTGTATTTCAGAGAGACTGCACAGGCTTTTGGAAGCGTAAGGAGCTGGCTTTGGGGGTAAGATGGAAAGAAAGGAGGCCAGTTAAGAGGTTGTTGTGAAAAAGGAGGAATTGGGAGGGTTGGGGGAAGACATTTGAGAGATGGAAAGGTACAGAGCACACGGTCAGTTTTCACCTTCCCCCACTTTTTATCCTGGAGTAATCTATTCATGCTTTTAGCTCATTGAGCTCAATGGACCTTGGACTGCTCCCTGGGCTCGGTGCACTTACCAAGAACAGGATGGGGGCTGGTGAGCAAGAACGGTGCGGTGCTAGTGAGGGCTTCAGCAGCCGCCAGCCTGGAGTCTGTGGGAAGGTGCTCTCCACAGGAGGCGGCAACCAGCTGAACCCATCGCTTCAGTGTGGGGGCCACAAAGTCCTTGGTCTGAAAGCACAAAGCGTATGGCAGGTCCGCGATGCAGTTAGGGGCTGATATGGAATTAGGTCCGAGTCACCTACGCCACACTGGACATGCAAATTAGCTCTTAGCGCAGGGGAAGAAAAGTTTTTTAGTTGCTTTTCCAACCCAGCTAGGGAGAAATAAACAAGCCCAGGGAAGAAAGTGCGACCAGTCTTTCAGTAATAGAGTCACTAGAACTATTAAGAAAGTTCCTGGAGTCTTTGTGATGCACATCGGAGTATCAGAAGGTCGGTGTGTTTGACAGCTTCAGTAAAGACAAGCCTTTTGCGCAAAGGCTACGGCAGCAAATAATACTGTTGTCTCCCAGAGCCAGATGCTCCTTCTATCTTTAGTAACAGAACCTCAAATTTTGGGCTGGGCATATAGACTACATTTCCCAGGCCCCTTTGCACTTAGGAGTAATAATGGTTAAGTTCTGACTAATGGTGTATTATTTTTGGGTCATGCCTTAGAAAACAAGTGTGACCTTTACTTCCTGAGTTGCTCTTTCCTGCTAGCTAAATAAGGACAAGATGGTGGAAGTTAGAGCAACCATTTGGGACCATAAGATCGAAGCCTGGTTGAAAACAGCAGAATAAGTTACAAAGGTCTAGGGACCCAATACTGTCATGCCACCATTATCTGCTTTGACTGCTGTGATCTAGTTTAAGCCACTGTATTGATGAGTTTCCACTAAAACATTTAAAGCAGCACCCTAACTAACATTATCGTTCAAAGAAAGCTCTATTTTTTTTTAAAGTAACAGCTTTATTTTTTGAGATACAATTCACACACCACACAATTCACCCATGTAAAGTACATAGTCGAGTTTTTAGTATGTTCACAGGTTTGTACAACCATCACCACGGTCAATTTTAGAACATTTTCATCACCAAGAAGAGAAATCCTGGCCCCTTTAGTTACCATCCCCCATCCTGTCAGCTCCCCACCCCCAGCCCTAAACCACTTATCTACTTTCTGCCTCTATGGATTTGCCTAGTCTCGACATTCCGCATAAACTGAACTAGGCAGTATGTGGTCTTTTGTGACCGGCTTGTTTCATTCAGCAAGTTTGTAAGGTTCATGCGTGCTACAGGTTTAGCAGCATCTGTACTCTCTGTGACTAATATTTCCTTGAATGGACATACCACATTTTGTTTACCTAGTCATCAGTTGATGGACATCTGGATTGTTTCCGTCTTTTAAACCCTGGTTTTTATGTATTCTAGAAAGGGGATTATTGTTCCAAATGTACTTTCCTTCCCCTATCGAAGAAGCCTCTTTAATTGTTCAAAATAACCACTGATGGGCCTCTGTGGAACTGAACTGAGGAGCAGCTGGGACCCTGAGGAAGAGGCTGACTCCCAGGTCTTCCTGGGAACTTCTTTTATGCATTTCTCTATGGTTTGGTTACTTTTTCTCTCCCTAGAAAATTCCCAATTTTTATCAAATACTGCTTCATTCAAGTACCAAGCAGTGCCTTTAAGATGCACATGACTACTGGTTAAGATACACCTGGAGATGAGAATGACATCTTTCAGCGGATGGGATAGGCTGCCCTGTGACTGCTTTATTGGAATTGTTTTTTTCCTTCTGGGCTGCAGTTTTTTTCAGCAAATCCTCTCCCTTCCTACAAACCTCTCCCCTTCAAACCCCTGGCGCACACCACTGACTTTTTTTCGGGCTCTTGTCTCTCCTAGTGACCAGCCAGCTTTGGGCCACCCGGCCTGCCTCTGAATGATCCACGGCAACCGTGGATCTGCTGAGCTCTCACCCTCAGACCCCTCTGCCCAGCCGCCACTCTCTGAATACAACGACCTCCTCTGTGAAGTCTTCTCCTTAGCAGCTCCGCACTCCCTTCCTCCTCTGGATTTCTCCAGCCTCCTCCACAACGGGGCATTTAATGTCACTGTCTAATGCTCCTCCTTGCTTGTGACATTGTCCCTCCATCTTTGTTCCTCTCCCCATCTCCCACACCTCTGATGGTGCTGCTTCACCATAAGGAATTGGAACCCGGGATGTCACGCTGTCACCATCACAGTGTGGGCACATGTAACCAAGAGCGTCCGGTAACTTTACTGTAGTACCGACTGCCTTCTACTTCTAATAATTCTCTGCTGGGGGCAGCTTTCTCATATGCCCCAAGTGTACTTGTATTTGTCCTAAGGCATCTTCCCAGGAAGCTGTTTCAGTTACTTTGGTTCCACCTCTCCCCCAAAGGACACATGAGATGAAGGGGCACATTCAGGCCTCCATACAAAGCCAGCTGGGCCATGTTCCAGGGGGAACACGGAAGCCTTAGGGATGTATTTCATACTTCGTTGCCCAAGATGCAATCCTAGTGACTTGCTCACTCGCTTTTTAAAAAAAGAGTCTAGCTAGAAAAATAGGAAAAAACAAAGGGTTTGTGTGTGTGTGTGTGTTCGTGTATTCTTCATGGACTCAAATCAAGCGTGCCCAGAACAAGAGAAAAGAAATACTGATGGTGGTGCTCAGAAAATTCTACAGAAGTTATACCCAAAGTGAAACATCCACACGAATAACACTTTTGCAGAGGGGACACATCCAGCCCCACTGATTCTGCTTGCTGAGACAGTTCACTCTCACTGACGCCTTCCTGGTAAATAAGAGCACAAAGACCCCAGACCTTGGGCCACAGGCCACCCTTACCTCCTCACATATCTGCAGCTGGTGGGCGATCACTCTGGAGGCAAGTCTCAGAGCTACACTTTGAATTTCAGACCTAGGAAAAGTAAGCCAAAAACACACAGAAAATAAAACCAAGTGCACTTTAAATACTTTAAATGGGTTCTTGTCGATCGTCTGTAATCCATGCCATTGTGAATGGTGGAAATGCTCATCTCAAGGCCGTACAGATGCTTCCAGAAGTAATTACCTCTTGGTTATTAATGTGAAAACTCTGACCTCATTCTATAGCTTGAGCTTAGAACATGCTCCTAGGCTGAGATTTAGAAGGAAACATAGGACCTAAGTCCTTAGGTAAGGACTGTGCCCCAGTCCATTATTTAACTGACTGCTGGGAAGGACCACATGTCGGCCAAGGCTGCAGAGGGAGCAAAGGGGGCAAACCTTTCATTGGAAGCAATATCCATTGTCCAGATCAGGAACTCCTTTGGGGTGAGGTGGATACAGTGCTCGGTCTGGGGAAGCCAGTCGCTGGGGTCTATGCAATGGAGAATTTTCAGTATCTGTGTGTGTCAGATCCATGGGGAAAAAAAAATACTCAGGAAAAAGTCTCCAGAAGCCAAATAATCATCACTTATACCAAGAAAGGGGTGTAGCTTTCAAAAAGCTTCACTGTCTTCTTATTTCCCCCTTAATATTTTTGGGAACCAAGACAGGGTGGAGCAGTGACATACCCAAGGAACCTTAGTGACCTGGGATCAGAGTTTGGATGCCCTGATTCCTCGGCCAGTGCCTTTTCCTTTTGATGATGCTTTCCAGGTGGCCACCTATCCCCAAACACCCATGTTGACAAACACTACCCTCTGCCATGCTCTACAGCCAATTTTCAGTGCTGCATTTCTTGGGGTGCTGAGTGGCTTACTCTTGGTCTTTATCTTGGCTTATTGCCATCATCATTACTATTGTCATCACCATTTTTAGTGCCCTTCCGTGCACGAAGCCATGACAAGCACTGTACGAAGAGAGTCCTTGCCCACTGGATGCGGCATCTCCTTCCTATTGCTCCTGGGGAAGCCCAACCCAATCCCGCCTACGTGATCTTGTTACTGTCAGCTTGCCAAAGAGCATGGGGAGTGGAAGGGGAGGGTCTTCACACCAGAGACTTTACCTTGCAGAAGCATTCTAAGTGCTTTTCCTTCATAGCCAACATCAAGAATGTCCCTCCCATATTGCACAGCAAGGGTGGCAGTCCCTTCTCTCCTAATCCAGAGGCCGCTGTAGAGAACCTTTCCAGCAGGGCATCCAACGTCAGCAGGCGCACTTCGGGAAAAGAGGACTCTAACAGCTGACAGAAGGAGATGGGAATGGCCTCTGCCTGCTCTCCAGCCTGGGCCGCCACCGCCCACACTGTGGCGATGGCTAGTTTGGTGAGGCTCTGCAGGTACTGGGGCAGGCCCGGTGCCGTGAAGGAATAGGGGAATCCCGTTATTAGCTCGGATTGTGAGATGATCCTCCTGACGTCCTCCCAGAAGCCAACACGCTCCACAGCTGAAAAAGCAAACAAGTAAGGGAAAGAGGTGATCACTTCAAAGTCCCACAAAAGGGCAGTGAAGAATGCAAGGCGCTGGGTACGTGGATGGGAACCACCAGATGTTTTTCCTGAGCAGATTTCACGGGAATGATGCAGTAAGTGACCAGCCCATGCAGGTTCAGAAGTCTGGAAGGCATGAACCAGAAGTCTGAACCTAAACGGGCTAGTCACTTACTACATTTGCCCGGAAGCAATTTCTATTCAGTAATTCATAATGTTTCCCCCGGAGGGACAAAAGGCTTTGCTATCAGGAAAAGTGCTCCTGGCACCCCTCCCCAACACTTCATAGGTATGAACTCAGGGACCTCCTGAATCACTTAGCCTCAGAGTTCAGCAGGATAAAAGGACATCTAGTCCAAACTTCCTTTAGGGGCTCAGATCCCTCTATAGACCCTTCCTCGAAGGCTCCTGTTCTGCCCTTACAGTGACTTGGAGCTCACAAGGCAGACTGCCTATTCCATTGTTAGGTGATCTAAGTGTCGCTACCCTCTTTTGAGACAATCTACTCATTGGCCTAATTCTGCATTTGGAGGTTCTCAGTGAGCCTAGGCATGATAGCCCCCATCTTCTCCAGATGAAACACCCCTACTTCCTCCAACGATTCCCCATATGGTGGGGTTTGTCCTCTCTTGATATTCTAGCTGCCCTCCTTTGGATATCCTTCCCCCCTCTTAGGGTCCGGTGCCATAGAGGAGAACATGACTCTCCCGCGTGGTATGACCACAGGATGATGACTTTCCCTGTTCTGACACTAGGTGACTGGAGTTGCATCACACTGTTGACTCATGGAGCTTAAAGTCAACTGAAAGCACAGCCTTTCTTTTTTTACATGGTCTGCTGAGCGTGGTGAGTCATCTTCCTCCCACCTTGTACTCAGTCCTTAGATTGGGACTTGTTTTCTTTGTTTGCTTGTTTTGTTTTTTTTTTTAAAGATTTTATTTATTTATTTGACAGACAGAGATCACAAGTAGGCAGAGAGGCAGACAGAGAGGGGGGGGGAAGCAGCCTCTCCACCGAGCAGAGAGCCCGATGTGGGGCTCGATCCCAGGACCCTGAGATCATGACCTGAGCTGAAGGCAGAGGCTTAACCCACTGAGCCACCCAGGCGCCCCTGTTTGCTTGTTTTAAACCCAAGTAAAACCACTGTTAAATTTTATCTCCCTGTTAAGTTTTATGGTCTCCCTTTTAGATTGCCAAGATCTTTTCGTATTCTCACTTGGGATCAAAACAACACATTTCCTGCTTACTATGTCCTGGGAGCTAAACAAAACGAGAACGCTGTCCTTAAGGAGTTTCTAGTCTAGTCTGAGAGTGAGAAATGAGCAGGTAATTCCAATACAGTGCGGTAAACGATAATCTGAGTCTTTAAGGGGAAAGGAGGGGACGATGTGTTGGAGCCACCAAAGGCCGAGCAAAGGTCCAAAGGCATGAACCAGAATGGACTATGTGGGGAGTGACAGGCAGTCTGATAGGACTACAGCATGGAGTACAAGGTGGTGAACAGCAGGAGATGAGGCTAGAGAAGCGTTGTGGCCAGGACATTCAGAACCTCCTAGGTCATGTGTAGGAGCCTGGACGTTCTTCTGGAGGCAAGGGAATGCTACTGGGAGGTTACTTCAAGCAACAAGGTCAGGCAGTAGTCTAGGAGAGAAATGATTAGGGAGAAGAAGATGGATTTGAGAAGCCAGTGAGGGAGTAAAATGGGCAGTACTGGGTGACTAACCAGGGAAGGAGTCTTGGGCACCTCCTAGAACCCATACAACCATACAACCAACATATTCATCATCCAACAGAAGTTGTGTAAACCTCAATGTGACAAGCATGTCGTAAATGCCTGTAATCAAGTACTTACTGAAACTGTGGACTGGGCCAGTGTGGAGGGCAGAAAGTGTCGGTGACTGTTAGAAGCAGCAGAAGCAGTTAGAAGAAGCCCCATCCCCTGCCTATTCCAAACTCTCACCAATTCATTACCAGTTACAAATCCTCCTAACTTGACTGTTCTGTGCATGGAATTTCATCTACAAGAACATCGTGATAGACCTCATCAGAGGCCTTGCTGAAATTTAGATATCTCATAACTCGGTGAACTCTACTGCCTTCTAGAAAACTATCATAAACATAACAGAAATGTAAAAGATTATGGTAATAAAAAAAACTTACTTGAAATTGCAAAATCTCATAGGCTTGCAATAGTCCAGGAATCAAAAACATAGAATATTCATGTTACATATCAAATTGTTACAAAAGAAGTTTGCCCCAAGAGGCAAGGTGGGGGCTCATGCTCCAATACGACTGGGCACCCTGGAGTACCCCATCCACCATCTGCCGACTGTGGCTGCAGGCGCACTTCTGCTCTTAACTCAGAGTCTGCGGAAGTCCAAGTCCAAGTAGGAGGGCAGCCATTTTTACAAAGAAGCAAGGAAGCCCCAGATAGTTGGGGTCCTCAACCTCTGCGTCACCTGTCCCAGTACAATTTAGTAATGACACCACGACACCATGTGGTGTCCACGTACCACTTCCCTACCCTTCTCATCCATTGCTGCCTCAAGACAACACTGCCTTAAGTAGGAATTTCATTTGTTTCGCAAGGAGTCAGAAACATGGCTCAGAGATCTGCTCTTCAGAATGTTGTGACAAACAGGAAGAACTGTCTAGGCCATTCTGGATGATTTTCAGAGGAACCTGTTATCTGAAAAAGAGATATTCCAGGCAGAGTGTATTATTCACTGAACTCAAGAGCCAGGCACCCAGAGACCCATCTTCTTCCTCTAGGGCCTTGAGGAAGGATGACATCATCAAGAACACAGGGACTGAAGGCATTGGCCCAAAGAAAGAGAGATGGGGGACAGGCTTGGGAAGGGCTCCTTTGGGACTTCTTAGCCTACATTGCCAGTGGAGCTCAGTACAATGTCATAAGCATTTACTGAGCATGTTAGGTACTTTGGGAGAATGAGATTCAGAGTTGAGAAAAAAAAATTACTTGCTATCAAAAAGCTTTAAAACGAAGCTTTTTGGGAGGATAAAGACAGCTACAAAAGTGCAAAATGCTTAGGGCCCTAAAATTGTTAGTGAGAAAAGCTAGGTTTATGTGCTGTGCACTACAGAATGTTATATACCCATTATTCAGTGCTAGGAACGATTACGTCTAGAATTTTTTTTTTAAGATTTTATTTATTTATTATTTATTTAAGATTTTATTTATTTATTTGACAGACAGAGATCACAAGTAGGCAGAGAGGCAAGGCAGAGAGAGAGGAGGAAGCAGTCTCCCCGTGGAGCAGAGAACCTGATGCGGGGCTCGGTCCCAGGACCCCGGGATCATGACCCAAGCTGAAGGCAGAGGCCTTAACCCACTGAGCCACCCAAGTGCCCCGATTACTTCTAGAATTGACACTTGAGTACTATTCTAAGCACCTCAACAAGTGTTAATCTCATTTGAAGAAGTAGGTACTAGTAGTATTTCCATTTACAGACAAGAGAACAGAGAGGTTAAGTTATCTGCCCAAGGGTGCAGGGGATGGGAGGTAAAGAGAATACATGAGCCATAAGAAGGACCAAAATGAATGTGATGGGCACTTATTTTTTCTATGAGAAAAGACAAAATAAAAGCTTTCAGGAGGGAAAAAATTTAAGAAGGGTCCTGCAGGCTGCCCAATGGTGCCTGACCAGGGGAGGAATCAGCAAATGCTCCAGGGAAATTTAAGAGACAAAGAGTAGGGCGCCTCAGTGGCTCAGTTGGTTTAGTGTCTGCCTTCAGCTCAGGTCATGATCCCGAAGTCCTGGGATCGAACCCCCTTCTCCCTCTCTCCCTCTGCACCCCCAGCTTGTGCTCTCACTCTCTGTCTAATAAATAAATTAAATCTTAAGAAAAAAAGAGAGAGACAAAAAGTGACCAGTGGAAAAGTTTGCTGAATTAGTGTGAATTAGCAGAGGAGCAGTGAGGTCAGAGCTGTCAGAGCTACAAGCTAAGAAATAATCAAATGACACTCATTTAGACACTTTCTCCTAACTGCTGCTTAGACCCAAAGAGATGACCTAAAGCAGAGGCTCTGAAACCAGAGTGAGCCTCAGGCTCACCTGGAGGCCTTGCTAACCCACAGACCATTGCCCAGGCCTCACCCTCCACGTGTCTGATTCAGCAGGCCTGGGGAGGAGGCTGAGTTTGCATTTCTACTAGGCTCCCAGGTGCTGCTGCCGCTGCTGGGCCAAGGATGTTTGGTAATCAGAGCTTCTTAAAACCACACATACCTGAATCCCATGCTTGCATACTCGGAGTCAGTTGGCTTGAGGTGGGCACAGACACCTGTAGTCTTAAGAAGCCAACAGCTAATTCTGCTCTGTATCCCAGCTGAGAACCATGCTCCTAAGACATGACCTTCAAAGGCGCCTGTAGGGTTTCTAGAGCTAGGGGTTTGCAGTCCCAAGTAGAGCACAGCTGATTCCAGCCCCGTGGTTCATTATCGTGAAGAACTAGAAAATTCCCCTACACCCCTTTTCTCTTACAAAGGTCAGAGGAGGAAAAAAACCAAGAAGAATTGAAAAGAATGAATAAGCACTAGAATAAAGGCACCTGGCAGGCAGTCAGGCCTCAAGGCTGGCTCCCTAGGCTCAGGCTCTGTTCTCAGTTTAGGATGTGGCAGTGAAACTGACCAGGCTCCGTTCCCATGGATGTGGGGACCGCAGAGCACCTTTCCCCCTGAGCCTACAGCAAGGGGCTCTCGAGCCGGAACAGGAGGCTGCAGTCAGAGGTAACCAACACTTTCACACAAGCAGCTACAGTGACTAGAGCTTCAGAAAAGCAACCATGGCAAGGGACACCGGACAGCAAGTCTGGGGTGAGCCTGGTTTTAAAGGACCGGGTGATTCTAGTGTGATTCTCCTGGGCTTGACAGCCACTGCTTCACCAGCAGCCGGTAGACAGAGTTCACCAAATGGTTTTCACAAACAGGACTTCTTCCTGGCCAAGCACTGTTTTGTGTCTTGCCCTACCAAATGCATTTCCAAGTCCAGATCAACATTGGGTGTTTATTTCCATTTCCCTCAGTAACTTGTCTACGGCATGCAAAAAAATTGAAATCAGGTCTTCTATGGGGCTCCCCAGTCTGAGGTTTAGAACCTCTTTTCTCTGGAAGATAACATTTCTATTTGCAATTTCAGTTTCGATTGCTTTGGGTTTCTTTCCCATCTTTCTTGAAAGCCAAGTGTTCTAATGAAAGAATCAAGTCCCTCCTTTAATGGCCCCATCTTATTTTTCAAGAATTAGATGATTTTTGCAAACTTATTGATTGGAATTTCTTCTCATCCGTGTGGTCATTTTAGTCACCCAAGTACGTATGACTGATTTTAAACATTAAATTTGATTTCGTTTTTGAAATTAACTTTTTGTTTCTTTAGAGTAAGTGTGTTTCTAGCCTCAAAGGAATGGCTTAATGGCTGAGTTCACTCGGAAGGACAATACCTCCTACTGTGTTAAGTCTTCATTCAATGGAGAAATAGTTTGGAATCCAAGGACCACGAAAATGTCAAAAGCACTGAGACAGAATGTGACACGTTGCCAACTTTTTACCTTGTCAAGGAAGTATGTTAAAAACCCACCATCTATTATCATTTTCATGACAGAAAGGCTCTTTACACCAAAAAAGGTAGTTAATCCATAGTGTTATCCTAAAAGCGTAATTCTTTAAAGACATCTGGCTTTAAGAAGTCTGCCATAGTACCATTGGGTAACATTTTGACTGTGAAAGCATCACCAGGGACTGGCATAAGGGAACTGCAGTTTTGGGGAAGCTGGTAACAGTTTCCTGAGTGTGCTCTGTTTGGACAGCACGACTACCCCAAACAGAGGTCTTCTACGGAGGAACCGCAGGGACTCCTCTGGGTCCCTCGGGGCAGCGAGCAGAGTGTCTGTGTGAAGGACCACAGTGGCCCATTCACACAGTTCCCTCCCATAATCTCGAATGTACTATTTTAGCAATTCTTGGTTTTCTGGCGAGCTGCAGATTGCAGTGTTAATGTCTGCAACCTGAACAGTGATTGCTAAACTAACTGATTTTTCAAAGCCGCCATTCCCTAACCTACCAACGTACAGTGCGAACATCAACCCGGCTGCTGAAATTTAAAAGCGGCACATGTTTGGAGCAGGGACAGTGTCCTATGTTACAAATCCTGTTTTATTACTTAGGGAAGTCCGTCTTCTCCCCAGAGGAGGAGCACAGCCCCAAAGGGCAGGCCTGTGGGTCATTCATCTTTGATTTTCTGAGCTTGTCATATAGATGGGTTAAAATTTCTTTAAAAAAAAAAAAAAATCTTAAAAGATGCATGTTAATCTATCTAGCCTTAATAAGGACATTCTGGGGGGAAAAAAGTGGGATGAGATATTGCCACACAATTATGGATACAGTGGAGTTTCATTGTTAAGACCGTTTAATTTAGGGGCGCCTGGGTGGCTCAGTGGGTTAAGCCTCTGCCTTTGGCTCAGGTCATGATCTCAGGGTCCTAGGATCGAGCCCCACATTGGGCTCTCTGCTCCGCAGGGAGTCTGCTTCCCCATTTCTCTGCCTGCTTCTTTGTCTACTTGTGATCCCTGTCTGTCAAATTAAAAAAAATATATAAAAAAAAAGCGTTTAATTTAGGTGAATTTAACTTGAAGTACTCAGCATGAAAGAGAGATAGGAAAATAACAATTAAAAGAGAGGACAGTTTCACCTGGCACCGTCATCGCTGAGCATATTTCTAGAAGGGCAGTTGTGCTGCTACCTTAGACCAGAGGGGCTCAGACTCGAGTGTGCTCTCTTGCAGAGGTCCAAATTCAGTGGGTCTGGGGCAGGGCCCCCCAGATCGCATTTCTCCCATCCAAGTACTAACCAGGCCCGACCCTGCTTAGCTTCCGAGATCAGATGAGATCGGGAGCGTTCAGGGTGGTATGGCCATAGACCCAGATCGTATTTCTAACAGACTCCCAGGCAACGCTGAGGCCGCTAACAGGAATTGCATTTTAAGACCCTCCTGAGCCCACCTGAGCTCCTCTGTGCTCCTGGCAGTGTAAACACTTTGCTGTGTGGCCTGTGTGTGACTCTAGGGGTTAGTGGTGTTCGTCTTTATACACCACAGCCCCTAATCATAAAGTCAACCCCTTCATCTAGTGTTCAGCCAAAAGCTCCTGGCCTTCGCTGTTAAGTCATGAATCCAGAGAGCCTGATTTTGTGCTGAACTGGACAAGAGGGAGTAAATGTGCAGGCCCAAAGACAGCATTTCCTTGGCTCCGCAGAGGTGGCTACAGGGGAAGCCAAAGCCCCAGGCATCACCACGAAGTTGTTCTACTTCTAAGTAGCAGTGGGTACCCACGAAGAGGGGGAAGGATCCTTCCCAGGACTGAAAAGTCCAGCCAAACAGAAAAGGATAGTTTCCCTGCTATGGACTAAGTCGCTTGCCAGGATGCTGTGTAAATGGCAATGATATTGACCATGCTCACTTGCACTGAGAGTCAGCCTAAGCTTCTCCATCCTGCCTGACCTTGCACATGCTCCCTCTGCCGCAACTGAATGAATGAATGAATGAACAAATGGCTGCATTTCTCTTTCACATATTCAAAAGGCTCTGAATTGTGACACCAGTAGGTCAAGAAAAATTTGCAGATGTAACTGTTCTGAAGTTTTCTGGATCCCCTCCCTTTCTCCCAGAATCTCAACCCTCCTTAAAAGAGTAGGGGATAAGAAAATATAAAGCAGATTTCACTTTTAATGCAGAGCTACGTGGCCAGTTTTTTCTGTTTCAAAGAAGTGTAGCTGCGGTCAGAGAGATCTGTAATCAGATCCAACAAAAGTTCTTACCTCAAACAGTTGATAAACTGGTTCTAAAAATAATCACGGATGATAATTTGTTCGCTCTGTGAATATTAATGTCCTGTTATGCAATTTGTCAGTAAAAAAAAAAATGTACTTGGGGAGAAAAGGAAGCCATAGGAACTTCAACAACAACAACAAATCAACTGATTTAATAAATGTTGGCTTCTCCTTATCGGAGGGAAATTCCATTCTTCTATTTAATCCTCTGTCCCTCCCAATACACTGTAATCCTGACCCCAGGGGCCCCTCCAACAACAAACATGTAGGATGACCTGGTGGAAGGATCTGGAAACTAACTGCCTTGAGAAGCACGCTGAACTGGTGTTGGCTGATTATTTCTTGCCTCCTTCTGTTTCCAGGGCTCTGCACCCCTTCGTGCCCTGCTCACACAAGGAGTGGCCCCGATACACTTCCCTTGGGAAATATTCCCTCTTTCCCTTGCCCCCAGCATATTCTCAAAGGCGTGTATTTTTCAAGCACAGAATTCCTTATCTGCTGCTGATGAAGGATAATGAGCTTCTGAGAAGACCATCTGAAAACCATCTTGTCACTCCAAGAAATAACATAGTCCCTGGGCTTGGGAGCCTGCTCTGGGTGGGAGCTCTGAAAGGATTTGGGCCGGCTAAAAATGAGCTCACCAGGCACAGGGTGGGGCCAGCTTTTACTTCTGGACTCCACCCCCCATCCCATCCCTGTCTCTGCCTAACACAGGGGGGACGTCAGGAAATACTTGAGAATAAACACATGACAAAGCAAAGATACAAACATAAAATTACTTCTGAGCAAATAGTGCTTCTGGTTCTCTGTCAGTGACAGGCTACTCAGGACGAGTTTGGGAAATCAGGAATTTCCCTAGCACCACACCGTAGATACCCCTGTTTAGATTTGCCTTTCCCCCCAGAAGCCCTAAGGGGCTTCTCTTCTACCCTGAGGCAATGAGATACAGCTGTGAAACCAACTTGAGAGGTCAAAGCTGGCTGGGAGGATTCCTTTAAATAACTGGGGCTTACCCCTGTGATAAGGGAGAAGCGAGGAGCACCCATCTCAGTCCCTTGCGGCGCTACAGGTTACAGTTGCGGCAGAGACGGACTAAAAGGCTGCAGAACTTTCCGGCACTACTGGACTCACACTAATACCTGTAGGAATGATGCTGCGAGGTGCAGTATGTAGTTGGCCAACCCAACAGAACCTGAGGAATGCTATTTCACGTGGAATGCAGCCCTGGCATGGAGGGAGGAGTTAAGTACCTTGTGCCAGAGGAGCCCTGGAGGTCAGCCCAGAAGTGAGCGTACCTGTCTGTGGGACCAGCAGGAGCTCTGTCTCTTGCTCTGGATGAGAGGACCACTCATTTCTTTGTTTTTGCTATCAATTTTAACCCCTGCTAGCTGCTTTTCTTCCAAAGTTGGATTTTTCCTATCTTGGAAACGTGACTTTCCAAGTTTTCATTTAAAAAAAAAAAAAAGATTTTATTTGTTTATTTGAGACAGAGAAAGAGAACACAAGCGGGGAGGGAGGGGGAGACGCAATCCCAGGACCCCGAGATCATGGCCTGAGCCAAAGGCAAGAGCTTAACCGACTGAGCCACCCAGGTGCCCCCAAATTTTTTCTTTACATGACTTTCATCACCCCCATCTTTAGAGGACATTGCCATTTTATAGTTGAGGAATCAAGAGGATTCAAAACAAAGTGATGGAAGTGATTTTTTTTTTTTTAGATTTTATTTATTTATTTGACAGATAGAGGTCACAAGTAGGCAGAGAGGCAGGCAGAGGGAGAGGAGGAAGCAGGCTCCCTGCTGAGCAGAGAGCCTGATGCGGGGCTCAATCCCAGGACCCTGAGATCATGACCCGAGCTGAAGGCAGAGGCTTTAACCCACTGAGCCACCCAGGCGCCCCTGGAAGTGATTTTCTATTGACTGAGCCAGTCAGGCGCTCCCCAAGTCCAACATTTTAAAGGAATAAAAGAAATCCAATGCTCAACAACATAAAATTATTATTGTCTGGCACCTAATAAAAAAACTATCAGCATCCAAAAAGGAGGGAAATTAGGACTCATAAGTAGGAGAAAAATTAAAAGACCCCCAAATAACAAGAATAATGGAAGCAGAGACAAGGATATGATAACAGCTGCTATAAACATGCTATGTTTGGTCAAGAATCTAGAGGAAAATGGAACATGATGAAGAGAAATATGAAAGATATTAAAGGGACACAAATCAAATTTACAGAGATGAATAAGATAAAACCTGGCATAAAAAAAATACACTAGATGGAATTAGCAGCAGATTAGACACTGCAAAAGATTAGTGAATTTAGAGACATAGATTAGAAGCTATCAAAAATGACACACAGAGGCGCCTGGGTGGCTCAGTGGGTTAAGCCTCTGCCTTCGGCTAGGGTCATGATCCCAAGGTCCTGGGATCCAGCCCCACATCGGGCTCTCTGCTCAGCAGGGAGCCTGCTTCCTCCTCTCTCTCTGCCTGCCTCTCTGCCTACTTGTGATCTTTGTCTGTCAAATAAATAAATCTTAAAATAAAATAAAATAAAATGCCGCCTGCTATCTTGTTTGAGGAAAGCAGCTGCATTCTAAAAAAAAAAAAAAAAGACACACAGGTAGAAAAAAACCCCCAGAACATCAGTGATGTGTGGGGCAACTTCTAGTGACCTTAATATACATACAGTGAAATCCCAGAAAGAGAGGAAAAAGGGAAAGGGCTGGAAAAAATATCTGAAGAAATACTGGGGCTGGAATGATTTGTTGTTTGTATGGAAGAAATGAAAAAGAGAACTTCAACCTTATGAGATACATGAAAATTAGCCTAATGTCAAAGACATAAAGGTAAAACCTTAAATATAAAATTGTAGAAGAAGACATGAGCAAACATCTTTGTGATCTTGGGATAGGCAAGAACTTCTTTACTAAAGCACAAGAAGCATAAAATAAAGAAAAAACTGATAAATTGGACTTCATCAAAATTAAAAATGTTTGCTCTTCAGAAGACATTGTTAAGAAAATGAAAAGATAAACAAGAGGTAGAAAATATCTGCAAAGTATTTCTTTGTATAAACGACTATACCCAGGGGTGCCTGAGTGGCTCAGTGGGTTAAAGCCTCTGCCTTCGGCTCGGGTCATGATCCCAAGGTCCTGGGATCCAGCCCTAGATCGGGCTCTCTGCTCAGCAGGGAGCCTGCTTCCTCCCCACCCTGCCTGCCTCTCTGCTTACTTGTGATCTCTGTCAAATAGATAATAAAATAAAATCTTAAAAAAAAAAACCACCCCACATTAAAAATTAATAATAATAATAATAATAATAATAATAAAGGACTATACCCAGAATAAAGCACTTTCAATAATAAGACTCAACAATAAGATAAACAACTCACTTTCTCTTTTTAAAAAAGATTTTATTTATTTATTTGAGAGAGACAGAGAGAGCACATAAGTTGTGGGGAGGGACAGAGGGAGAGGGAGAAGCAGGCTCCCTGCTGGCCAGGGAGACTGATGCAGGGCTCAATCCCAGGACCCTGGGATCATGACCGGAGCCGAAGGCAGATATTTAACTGACTGAACCCGCCAGGTGCCTCCCAACACCTCAATTTTAAAAAGAAATGTGCAAGAGATATGAATAGACACTTTACCCAAAATATATACGTACAGCAAATATGGTAACTGAAAAGATGCTCAATATAACTGGTCACTCAGGAAATGTAAATTAAAATCACAATGAGATACTGCTACACTCACTTGAATAGCTACTAGAGGGACAGCACCAAGTCTAGGTGAGGATATAGCACAACTAGACCTCTCATACAGCACTGGTGGGGATGCAAAGTGGTAAGGAATACTATACAGCAATAAAAAGTAATGGGTCATATCATATGAATAAGGGCAAAAAACCCCCCGACATGATCATCATAATAGATACAGAAAAAGAAGACGACAAAAGCTAACACCCTTTCACAGTAAAAACACTCAACAAACTAGAAATAAGGAAACTTCTCCAACCTGATAAAGGATATCTATGAAAAACCCACAGAGCTGACGACATACTCAATGGTGAAAGATGGAAACTTCTCTCCAGAAGATCAAGAAAAAGACAAGAATGTCTGCTCTTGACATTTTTATTTAACACTGTAGAGGAGGTTCTAGCCAGGGTAATTAGGCAATTGGAAAAATAAATAAAAGGCAGCCAGATTGGAAAGGAAGAAGTACAAACTATGCTGCACGTGACATGATCTCATATATAGAAAATCCCCAGGACCCCACAAAAAACCCCTAATAAATGACTTCAGTAAGGTTGCAGGATAGAAGATTAATATACAAATATCAATTGTACTTCTATACAGTAGCAACAAACAACCCAGAATCCAAATTAAGAAAATAATTTCATTTACAACAGCATTAGAAAGAATAAAATAGGAATAAATTGTTTAATGAAAGACGTTCATGCTGTGTACACTGAAAACTAGAAAACAGATCTAAATAAATGGAAGGACATCCTTTGTTCTCATCTGAATTCCTGAAGACATAATATTGTTATAATGACAATGCTCCTCAAATTGACCTATAGATTTAATACAATACCTATCATGATCCTAGCTGGCTTTTCTTTTCTTTTTGCAGTAGTTGACAAACTGTTCTTAAGATTTGTATGACAGGGGCACCTGGGTGGCTCAGTGAGTTAAGCCGCTGCCTTCAGTTCAGGTCATGATCTCAGGGTCCTGGGATCGAGTCCTGAGTCGGGCTCTCTGCTCAGCAGGGAGCCTGCTTCCCTCTCTCTCTCTCTCTGCCTGCCTCTCTGCCTACTTGTGATCTGTCTCTGTCAAATAAATAAATAAAATCTTAAAAAAAAAAAAAAGATTTGTATGAGAATATAAGCAACCCAGCCGAAATCATCTTGAAATAGAACGACAGAGTTGGAGGGTTTACGGTCTAATTTCAAAAGCTACGATAATCAAGATAGTATGGTTCTGGCATAAGGACAGTCATAGAGGTCAAATAAATCCATATATTAATGGTCAGTTGATTATTCGACCAGGATACTAAGACAGCTCAACGAGGAAAGCATAATTCTTTTCAACAAATAGTGCTGGGACAAATGCATTAGGCACATGCAAAAGGATGAGGTTGGATCTGTACCTCACACCAAATACAAAAATTCACTCAAAATGGATCAGAAATTGGGGCAATCAGGTGCCACAGTCAGCTGAGTGTCCGACACTAGATTTTGGCTCAGGTTGTGAGATCAAGCCCTGTGTCAGGCTCTGTGCTCAGCACGGAGTCTGTTTGAGACTCTCTCTCTCCCTCTGCCCCTCCCCACCGCACTCTCTCTCAAATAAATAAATAAATAAATCTTAAAAGCTGGATCAGAAACCTAAATGTTAAGAGATAAAACTACAAAAAACATGCATACAAATCTTTGTGACCTTGTATTAGGCAATGGTTTCTTAGATTTGATGTCAAAAGCACAAGCAAAAGAGAAAGATAAACTGGATGTCAGCAAGACTAAAAACTTCTGTACATTGGAGGACATTATCAAGAAGGTGAGAAGACAACCCACAGAATGGGAGAAAATAGTTGTATATTATGTATCTGATAAGGTATTAAAATCCAGAATATTTAAAGAACTTTTATAACTCACGAATGAAAAAAATATATAACCCAAGTTAAAAATGGGCAAAGGATCTGAACAGACATTTCCCTAAAGATGATATATAAACAAAGGGCCAGTTAGCAGTAGAACAGATGTTTGACATCACTAGCCATAAGGGAAACACAAGTCAAAAAGCACAATGCAATATTGCTTCATGCCCAATAGGATGGCAATAAAAAATAAAGATGGGCAATTAACAAATGCTGTCAAGGATGTGGAGAAATTGGAATCCTCATACACTGCTGGTAGGAATGCCAAATGATGCAGTCTATTTGGAAATAGTCTGCCACTTCCTCAAAAAGTTCAACCTAGGTTTGGCATATGCCCAGCAATTCTATTCCTAGGGTCAATACTCAAGAGAATTCAAAATCTACATCCCCACAAACACTTGTCCATGAACCCTTATAATGGTATTATTCATAACAGCCAAAAAGTAGAAACAACACAAATGTCCATCAACTGATGAATAAATAAAAGGTGGTATATTGATCCAATGGACTACTCTGCCATAAAAAAGAACAGAGCATTGATTCATGATACAAGGATGAAACTTGAAAACATTAAGTGAAAGAAGCCAGACACAGAAGGCCACATGTTGTAGGACTCCATTTATTTGAGATGTCTAGAATAAGCTTTCAAAAACAACTTGCTTAACTAATTTAATTGACACGGGTAACTAGTTTCAGATTATCTTTGTTGAGGACTGCTAGAGTGGGGCAAGACAAAACACAGAGAAAAACCGAAATCACAGATGTTCTGAGATCCCAGTTACTCATAAAATACTGAATAGTATTTTACTCCTGGGGTGGAAATGTGGGTAAGCCAGTTTCATGACATGGTTCCTTTATAGATCCAGACACTTGGCCCAACTTATATTACTAGAAGCTCTTAATTTTGGTCATGGAAATAAGCAATGGACCAGGAGCCAAGGAAGCTTGACTACTTCACTTACCAGCTGTGTGACCTTGGGAAAGTCACTTAATTGCTATCGTTTCCATTCTACCTACTGATTACATGGTCTCTAACTTCTAAAATTCTATGAGCTGTAGGCCTATGTCCTCAGCAGCAGGCTTGTAAACACCACATGAACCTAGCAATCTAATAACACATCCTGTATTATTCTAACTTCCGAAAGGCAGCTAGAATCATCTGTTTATTTTGGGCGCTCACTGTTCCCTGGGAAAGATACTTTTGGCAAAAGCAACCATTCAGATGACAGTCTCAGTGTTTTGGAGAAAAGCAACTAATTTATTGACAACAAAGCCTGTTTTTTTTCCTTGAAATTTCATAGCTGCGGGCCCAGAAATAAAAAGTCCCCAGAAGACTCTAAAAATATGTTCTCAATTCCCTTTTATCTCCCACCCAGAGCTGAGAGAACAGCATCTACCGTGTCATATTAAACACATCTGCATCCAACACCGATAAAAGTACATGACCAAGGGAACAGATAAGAATTGTTTTCAATTTGTTCAGATGGGATTGGTTAAGTTTAACCTAATTAGACCAAATAATCAAAGCAGGTGTTTGTAAGTTGCCAATGTTTTCATTCTCTGTAACTGGCTATATTTCCCAGGAACTTAGGTAAAGGAAGTTAGTATGTCATAAAAATCAGTGACCTTATATTTATTCATGTCACACATATATTATTCATGTTCAAGGCAGTACAAACACAAAGCATTGTTGGATACTTGTCCCAGGTTTTACCATTTAACCATCATCAACATTGGAGCTGGCCTTTGGGAGCGTTCCCATTACCTAACTTCCATTATATAAATACGAGTGTAATAAATGAGAGCCTGTCTTCTAATCTGAGACTGATCTACAGAGCACATTGACTTGGCATTCCAACTGTTTAGGGATTCTGACTTCACGCTCTCAAGTTGGTCACTCACATTTAAGGCACTGAGAAGAAATATAATAACAATAATAACAGCTACATTCCAGTAAAACAAAATGTTTATTGCATTTGGCAGAATGATGAGATCTGAACTATAAATCCCAGCTAATAAAGAAACCACAAAACGCAGCCGCCAGCAGCTTAGTACCGGGAAGTATTTCATGCCATGGCCGTGGGTCCACCTGCAAAGAGAGAAAGGGCAGACGGCTGCCTGGGAGCAGTCAGGCTCTCTCTTTCTAGTAACTGCTTCTGTCCCAGGTCCATGCTCATGCTGTTCCACACTCTGCTGGCCCAGGAGACAGAAATGCAGGCAAGAAAGTACCCAATGAAAGGATGTGATCTGGAAGGCTCCTCTGAAGGGGATCCTTCTCTGAGGGCTGGGGGTTCTATAGGAGAGGAAGAGCAATGGGAAGTTGGAACAACCAAGAGGGTTCTAGGGCACCGTCCCCGAGGCAGTGGTTTTCCTGATTCTGGCCTTGATTGTGCTGTGGGGCCATGGGGTAAGTGCCCAGAGAGCTCAGCCTCTGCTCTCCTACTATGCATGTGACACTTGGCCAGTTGTCTCCTCACCTTGGGTTTCCTCCCATCTGACATGCGGGACCACAAGAACCTCCCTTACTGATGCATGCAAAATGCTTGGCACGATGCTTGGCACGGACTTATTTTAACAGTGCTCAGTTAACTGTTGGTCATAATTATTATGATCTCCATAAGGAAGAGGGTATTGAAAATGTTTCCTGAGAAGGAGAGTATGCGGGCATCCTATATACATTTCAGGGGCAGGGAAAAAGCCTTTTGAGATCACTTATACTCTGCGAAGTGATGAAACATGTCCAAGCTAAGAGCGACAAAGGGTAGGCGGGCCTCCAATGAGAGGGAAAGCTCTGTGTCTCCAGGTCCCTGCCCAGGCCTGCAAGGCAGCCCCGGAGTGCTTGTGCTGTTAGGTCTCCTCTTCCTCATCCCCCAACTCCACTCAGAGACTATAATTTTCTTTCCAGCAGGAAACTGATGTATACGAACGATGACAGCTGGATTCAGAAGAGGAAAAAGAATAGAGGGGACAGAGAGTCCTGCGGGTTTAAATCACTTTGGAACTCAAAACAAAACCCCCAGATCTGGAATTTGTAAAACCTAGTTAATGGCTGAGGAAACCTCAAAGGATGAGGAAGCACTAAGATAAAAGTCTGAATCACACAAAACACATCATTATCTTGAGCTTTTCTAATCGTCTTCCCTGCCTTTCCCCTCCACTGTTTTTCTCCTTATTTATGCCCCCAGCCCCTCAACATGGTTCTGAGACAGTTGAGATGGGGAAATAGCCTTCCAAGGTCACAAACAGAACAGTGTTTGAGAGGAGATGGACCAATCCTCCTTCAACCAAAAATGTTTCCCTGAAATGGATACTATTTCATTTCTTTTAGAATAATGAATCGCCTTCGAGATTCATAGTTAGATCCATTTACTGTTGAAATATACATATGTACTCCCATATGAATAAAACAGAATTATGGTGTTTAAGATCTGTAAAATGGAAGTAAGAGGAGGACACCCCCATGATGGCACCATTCAAAGACAGCTATTTTTAGCATTCTGCTGCCTTTATCTTCAGTCTGGTTCTCCACTCCCCACTCCCACCTGCCAGACCCCCAGGGCTGACAATCACAAAGTCTGGACAAATCCCCCTGACATTCCATGAATGGATTTTCTGTTACATTCTTTTTTGGAGACCATGGGAACTTAGTTCATAAGGTTCTAAGAATTCTACGAGGATGAGGGCATAGAAGGAAATGTCACCTTTTCTTAAAAACCAAATGGTGTGACTCTCTGTCATATATCCTTTAATAACCTGCTTTGTCTATGAGGTCAAGTACACGCTCCTTGGATTGGCCTAGGAGGTCCTTCATGATTGAGTTCCTGCTTCTGTGACTGTCACACCTGCCTGGTCTTGAATCCGACACTGGTCACTGCCCTTGCTCTCTGAAGGCTGTGCTGACTTGTGCTTCTGTGCCTCTGGCCATGCTCCTCCCTCTCTCTATGATGCCCACCTTCACCTTGCCCATGTGGCGAATCTCTACTCACCCTCAAAACTCTGCTCAACCACCTTCTCCTCTATGAAGCCTTTCTGTCTTCCCAAGTAGAAATGACCTTCAATGTATCCCATAAACATTTCCTTTACGGCACCTGTAATCCCTTACTCCCCTACTTATAAGCCCAAAACCCATGTATGTGTGTCTCCAGCTATAGGTGCTCAATGTATCTGATGTTAGCATGTCATTTCTGATGAATGAAAAAATACACAAACAACAAAAATGATCCTTTTTTGGAATCAGAGAGACAGGAGAATCCTTAATCAAATGGATTTCCTGACATTCCATGACAGCTATGCCATCTTTCAGTATTTTCCTAGGAAAGCAGACATTTCTTCTTTCCTGAAGATGTTCAAAGTAAGAGGAGAATTGTGAATGTGAGGGGCTGCAGGGCACTGGATGAGATGCCTGGTTTCTAGCTAATGATAATGAGAATCATAATATTAATAGTACCTAATATTTACTGAGCACTTACTCTGTGCGATGCAAAGCACATCCCTTACATAGGAATTTACACAAATTCGTCAACAACCACTCTAAGATACAGATCCTGTCATCACCCCCGACTACAATTGAGAAAAACTGTCTCCGAAAGGTTCAATGAATTGCCTGAGGTCACAGAGCTAAACTGCAGATCTGGGATTCAAACCGAGGGTTATGGCTTCGGAGCCTGAATGATATACTCCCTACTCTGAGCTTTGTGAGCTAATAATGGAGGTAGACATTTACAGATATGATATGAACATGACAACACATGACATAAACATAACATTTGAGTTCAGAAAATGAATTTACATCTGATTGATGCATGAATTTAATTAAGACTTTGAATCTTGATGACAACTGTTACTATTCTAAAAACTGAGGAACCAACTCTGCATTTCCATCAGTTAATAACCAACCCATTTAACAAGGGCCTCCTGTGTGCTTAGCTGAGGGATGAAGAATCTAAGGCATGATCCATCCTTTCAAGTTACCTGCAAGGTAATACTATAATGTCATGATATTATTTCGAAATCACATTGAAGTCTACACATCTAAGTAAGTGATTGCCTTGTTTGGTAACATATTTAGCTATCGCTCAAGCTGGCTTTGGAAACAATTTATGAAACACATAAGAATAGATTTCATTACTTTAAGTTCACAGTTTATTTTTTTCCTAAACAGTGCTGTCCATCTGAATCGCCATTGTATTTGACATTTGGTTAGTTCTAAAGATGTAGTTCCATCCTCAAAGGAGGAAAATTTGTTACCATTGTTTGTGTGGATGTATTATATGATTGTATAACATTCATACAGACAGACACACATATACACACACATCTGTGGCTTATATGGGCAAATCCTGAAGGACTGGATAACATCCTTACTTGTCTGATAGGAAGAGAATATGAGCCACATATAAAATTTTTATTTTCCAGCAGCCACATTTTTTAGAAATACAAAGAAATAGGTGAAATTCGTTTTAATAATATATTTAATCTAATATATCAAAAATAATATCATTCCAACATGTAATCAACATAAAAAGTGAGTGAGAAATTGTTTTCATACTAACTCTTTGAAATTGGGTGTGTATTTTATCCTTCCAAAACATTCCCATTTGGATCGGCCACATCCCAAGAGCCTAGGAGCCACATGTGGCTAGTGACTGCCACACTGGGCAGGGCGGGATAAAGTATTTCAAGCGATGGCTGTCATACTAGAATAAAGGCAAGAGCACCCACTCTGTCGCATCCTCCTCGGCAGAGTAAAGACTCTGTAAGAGGAATGATGCATCGATGCAAGTATGACACAGCTGAGCAAAATAAATGACAGCTGCGCCCACTTTTAACTGGGGTACAAAGTCTTCTGTAATGCAAGACTTTGGAGGAAAGGATGGTTCAAAAAGGCCAACGTCTTCATGGAGGAGCCCAAGCATCAGTAAAGGGCAGGTGGCTGGAGAACAGAGAATCCACCAAACATGACTTTTGCCCACAACACTCAAGGGTTAACCTCTCTGGACTACGAATAAAGGTACTAGTACGTTAAGGAAAACTTGGTTCAAATAAATTGATGATTACGGTCAACCACACAACTCCGAGAGGATCCCAAAGCCTGGACTCATGAGTCGTGAGCAACTCTTTCAAGGCCAAAGTCCTTTAGCTACTAAGCAGAGAAGGACTGTCAAGCTATAGAGAATTTGGAATTGAAATACAAAAATAGAGGAAACCTGAACCAACTTCCTTGGTAACACCTGACTTATTTATTTATTTTTTTAAAAAATATTTTATTTATTTATTTGACAGCACAAGTCGGCAGAGAGGCAGGCAGAGAGAGACGAGGAAACAGGCTCCCTGCTGAGCAGAGAGCCCGACACAGGGCTGGATCCCACAACCCTGGGATCATGACCTGAGCCGAAGGCAGAGGCTCTAACCCACTGAGCCACCCAGGCGCCCCAGGAACACCTGATTTATAATCTCCACACCCCAGTTAGTTCAAGTGTAAAATACAGTGGCGCAACCCTGAGGTCCCTTACAGTGGGGGTGATCTATAATTGGGGGAGCAGACCTGGACAGGGTAAAGGGGGACACTATTAGTAATTAGGCTGGGATGAGGCATAAACTAGGACTATTTGACAGCTACAAAACTATATGAGCTTATTCTACCAAATGGATACAATGGCCACCCTCTGCAGGGCTGGGGAGCTGATGAAAGTCCAGGCGTGTTCTTCTTACCTCTGCGTGGCCACAGGGACTCTGTGGGCTAATAGTCATCGATCCGGGTGAGGTGGTTTCACACCTCCCCCTCAAAGCACTTTAAATTGGTTTGAATTTGGGAACAGGGTTCCATATGGACAGAGCTGGACTCTGACAGCCTGAATATATTTACTGAAGACAACAAATCATTGACAGACCAAACGTAACAGGGGAAAGGCCTGGCCTGCTTGTACTCAGAATGTGACTTTGTAATTGTAGCCTCCTTTCGACAGGCCTAATCAATTAGAAGAGCCTGATTTTAACCAGTTGCAGCCTCATTACCCTGCATTCCAGTTTGTGTTGCTGGAAATCAGTTTCAGTCTGTGGCCTGGAGCTCATGTATAGCACTTCCTGCAGCCTCTTATATAAACACATAAAATTTTTTTTTTTTAATTTGAAGTTGCCCTTCTCCATTTAAAGAAAATCACTCTGTGAAATCAGTTGCATTTCTATACACCAACAGCAAGAAGGAAGAAAGAGAAATTAAGAAGTTGATCCCATTTATAGTTGCACCCAAAACCATAAGATACCTAGGAATAAACCTAACCAAAGAGGCAAAGAATCTGTACTCAGAAAACTATAAAGTACTCATGAAAGAAATGAGGAAGACACAAAGAAATGGAAAAACATTCCATGCTCATGGATTGGAATAACAAATATTGTGAAAATGTCTATGCTACCTAAAGCAATCTACACAGTCAGTACAATCCCTATCAAAATACCATCAACTTTTTTCAAAGAAATGAAAGGAATAATCCTAAAATTTATATGGAACCAGAAAACACCCTGAATAGCCAGAGGAATGTTGAAAAAGAAAACCAAAGTTGGCAGCATCACAATTCCAGGCTTCAAGCTCTATCACAAAGCTGTCATCATGAAGACCGTATGGTACTGGCCCAAAAACAGACACATAGGTCAATGGAACAGAACAGAGAGCCCAGAAATGGACCCTCAGCTCTATGGTCAACTAATATTTGATAAAGCAGGAAAGAATGTCCAATGGAAAAAAGACAGTCTTCTTCAACAAATGGTGTTGGGAAAACTGGATAGCCACATGCAGAAGAATGAAACTGGACCATTTCCTTATACCATACACAAAAATAGACTCAAAATGGATGAAAGACCTAAATATGAGACAGGAATCCATCAAAATACTTGAGGAGAACACAGGCAGCAACTTCTTCAACCTCAGCTGCAGCAACATCTTCCTAGAAACGTCACCAAAGGCAAGGGAAGTAAGGGCAAAAATGAACTATTGGGACTTCATCAAAATCAAAAGCTTTTGCACAGCAAGAGAAACAGTCAACAAAACCAAAGACAACTGACAGAATGGGAGAAGATATTTGCAAATGACATACCAGATAGAGGGTTAGTATCTAAAATCTATAAAGAACTTATCAAACTCAACAGCCAGAGAACAAATAATCCAATCAAGAAATGGGCAGAAGACATAACAGACATTTCTGCAAAGAAGACATCCAGATGGCCAACAGACACATGAAAAAGTGCTCCACATCACTTGGCATCAGGGAAATACAAATCAAAACCACAGTGAGATACCACCGCATACCATTCAGAACGGCTAAAATTAACAAGTCAGGAAATGACAGATGTTGGCGAGGATGGGGAAAAAGCGGAACCCTCCTATACTGTTGGTGGGAATGTGAGCTGGTGCAACCACTCTGGAAAACAGTATGGAGGTTCCTCAAAAAGTTGAAAATAGAGCTACTGTATGACCCAGCAATCGCACTACTGGGTATTTACCCTAAAGATACAAATACAGTGATCTGAAGGGGCCACGTGCACCCGATTGTTTATAGCAGCAATGTCCACAATAGCCAAACTATGGAAAGAACCTAAATGTCCATCAATAGATGAATGGATAAAGATGTGGTATATGTGTGTGTGTGTGTGTGTGTGTGTGTGTGTGTGTGTACACACACATACATACACAATGGAATACTATGCAGCCATCAAAAACTGAAATCTTGCCATTTGCAACGACGTGGATGGAACTAGAGGGTATTTTGCTGAGAAAATAAGTCAATCAGAGAAGGACAATTATCATATGATCTCTCTGATATGAGGAATTTGAGAGGCAGGGTGGGGGTTTGTGGGGGGAAAAGAGGGAAAAAATGAAACAAGATGGGATCAGGAGAGAGACAAACCATAAGAGACTCTTAATCTCAGGAAACAAACTGAGGGTTGCTGGGGGGGGTGATGGGGGGGGAGGGATAGGGTGGCTGGGTGATAGACACTGGGGAGGGTATGTGCTATGGTGAGTGCTATGAATTGTGTAAGACTGATGAATCACAGACCTGTACCCCTGAAACAAATAATACATTATATGTTAATAATAAAAACACTCTGTGAATCATAATTCAAATAGAACAATTATATATGGATCTGGCGGCCCATACCAGAAACGTGTATGACCAAGGAACGAATCTCAAGTCAGAGTTTAAGGCAGTGAGGGTGGATTTGGGACTGAGTCTCCAGTATCCTGACTCCAGGATCAAATGAGCCCAGTTCAGTTAGCTCCGCGGAATGGAGCAGAATGGACTCTCTGCTTTCTTTGAATTTTAAAGAAAATGAATGGAAGAGGAAAAAGCCAAGGTCTCTGAAATACAGAGGGTATATGAGTACTCAGAGTCCAAACTCCCTCCTGAACAACAAAACAGAAAATAAATGGCAAACTTCCAACTAAACAAGGATAAGTTTCCTTGAAAAGTGTGTACGAAGGAACTGTTGACACCATGCTGAATTCTGATGTGTGGTTAGTTTTACAAAAGTAGAAGCTGGGGGGAGTGTGCAGCAGACCCACTCAAAGCCCCACCTGTAGTTCAGAGATCCATAATCATTCCAAAATATGATATAACTATGAATCATACCTGGCTGGGTGCCTTTCGTGGGCTTGTCAAGGCAGCGAGGCAACAGGAAGAGAATGTCAATATATACAGCTCTGGTCACCAAACACGGATTTTGCCTAGAAAGGTAAAGAACAGGAGATAAGCTGGTATTTTTCTCTCCCTGAGGTCTGGGTCACAGATGAGAAAAAGGTGTATCATGAGGCTTAGGGAGTTATGGCCAATGCTAAAAAAGACAGATAATCGCCAATAGTAGAAACACGTCAGTAAATCAAATGAGGAAATGAAATCCTAGAGCACAAGGTGGAGGTTGGGGATACACATGCACAAAAACAGATAAAACTCTATGCTCTGGTTCCAAATAAAACAAGCTGAAAACAAAGAAAACCCGGTATCCTATCCCAGTTATTTGAAAATGAGGAGATTGGTGGGGGGAGTTAATATTCTATTATTTTTCCTCTTTAGTGGACAGATCGGCGGTGGGGGGGGTGTGTGTGGAGGTGATCTTGGGTTACGAGTGTCACTGACTGAGCATTCTGGAGAAGGAGAATTGCACTGGCGTAGGACAAACCATACCTACAGACTTAAAAGAACCAGTTGAAAACCAAACACACGGGAGTGCTAACAAGTCCTGCGACAGACATTCCTTTCCCAATAAGCGCAAGTTTTTCTTTTTTCAATAAATGGAGTTCACTTTACTCTTTGAACCACATGCTGGAAAAAGTAAGTGGGCTTGGATTTAGGGGTCTGGATAAAAAAGGAAGAATGAAGACTTTCTTTGGAAAACAGTGCTGAAGGTCCCCCTGGCTCTGAGCCTCGGGTCACACGGACTGACTGTGAAAAGGGCCCCACCCTCCCTGATGTGCACGTAGTAAAAGAGGACACGTAGTAAAAAGAGAAGGGACATTTTGGATTTGAATCTTGGCTTTGCCGCTTATTTCTGTGACCTGAGTCCTATTCCTGATTGGGACAATGGAAACCCTAATCACGGCATGGTGAGTCACGGTGACTTCCGATGTGGCGCAAGTGGAATGCCCTTGCTTATGGGCCACGGCAGACGCCCCATCAGGTGTTCGCTCCCTGCCTTCTCTGCTTCCAGCTTAAGATGAGGGAATGGCACAAATGTTCTGGCTGGTGACATTCCATTTACTTGACCCCTAAACCCATCCTCCTCATTCCCTGCATTTGAACAGTCTTATCACCATTTCCCTTAAGTTTCTTCCTATTCTACCCTGAACTGGCCATATCTAGGCCTGGCATACGCTCTCATATGAAAAGAAAATGAGATACTTTTGACTTAAAAGAAAACACAAAACCGCCGTGTGTCCAGGTCTCTGTCTTGCTGACCCGCCTCATTTCTGTCCTGCTGACTTGCTTCCTCTCTAGTCACTTGCTTGCTTCGACTTCTACCCTACCGTAACTCCTAGTTTATACACATACCTCATGTTTGGCCTAATTTCATACCTGTACCTAGCTATTTTTTTTAAAAATAAGCTTTAAAAAATAGGTAATGTGCACATGGTATAAAAAGTCCGTACAAAAGGGCATGCTGTGAGAATGGAGTTCTCTTTCATCCACTGCCCTCTGCTCACCTTCTGTTCCCGGAGGCCACTACTATTACTACTTCTCAGTATGGCCTTCCAGACTCATTCTGTTCATTTACAAGCATCTATCTATAGCTACCCACTTGCTTATTTTTACACAAAGAGTAGTTTACTGTATACTAAGTTCTAGGCATTACTTTTTCTCACTTACATGTTTTTGACATCATGCCATTAAAAACAGAGATCTGCCTCTCTTTCAAAGGTTGTAGACTGTTCCATGCCACGGAGGTACCAATCCCCTTTTGAAAGAATTCAGATTATTTAAGATACTTAGCTAAAAACAATAAAGAATGTATATATACATCAGTTTTGTGCATATAAATGAGTACTCAGGGGAGAAATTCCTAGAAGCTGAATAGACAGATCAAGGTATTTGCAAATCTAAAATTATGATTGTTTTTAACAAGATGCTCTCCAAAGAGATAATACATGTTCACCAACAGCATGCCAAAGAATTCCAGTCTCCCACAACCTGACCAACACAGTGTACTATTAAACTTTTTTGACTTTTATCAAAATGATAAGTGAAAAACAGTATCTCATCATTTTTATGTTGTGATTATTTTGTTATAAGTGAGGTTGATCATCACTTCATATGCTTTTCAAAAAAGATGCCTCGATTTCCTTTTCTGTGAAATGTATTCAGTTCCCCTGTCCATTAACGTTGTTGGTCTTTTTCTTATTGATTTGTGGGAGCTCTCTGTATATTAAGGAAATCTACTCTTTGTCACATGTGCTATAAATATTTTTGCAGTCTATTTTTTATTATTTATTTATTTTTACAAGATTTTATTTATTTGACAGAGAGAGACATAGTGAGAGAGGGAACACAAGCAGGGGGAGTAGGAGAGGGAGAAGCAGACTTCCTACAGAGCAGGGAGCCAGATGCGGGGCTCAAATCCAGGACCCTGGGATCATGACCTAAGCCAAAGGCAGATGCTTAATGACTGAGCCACCCAGCCGCCCCTTTTATTTATTTGTTTTTAATATTTTTGCAGTTTATCATTTGTCTTTCAACTTTATAAATTTTTTACAAGTCAAAAATGTTTAGTTCAATGCAGCCAAGTATACTGGTATTTTTATTTGTGTCTCCTGGATTTTATATCATGCTTACAAAGTCTATACCTTCTTCAAGATTTATATATATATATATATATATATATATATATATACACATATATATATATATAAATTGTACATTATATGTAAATGTAAATATATAATTATATATAATTGTAAAAATTATATATATAATTGTAATTTTTAAAATATATATATAATTAAAATTCCATTTTGTTGTTGTTGTTTAAAACTTTCATCTATTCAGAATTTTTCTTCCCAAACCTACCCTTATCTTTCATTTCTATCTCATTTTCCCCAGGTCTCACAACGCTAACTCCCTGTCCTTATCTGTCTACTCCCTATGAAAGGTCCACACTTTACAAAAACTTCTTTAATGATACAATTTGCAATTCTGGCATTTCTACTGTGTAACAGGTAGGACTTCCCTCTGCCAAAGAAAGGGCCACTCAAGCAAGAATGCGAGAAAGCCAGTGCTGCGGGGTTCATGAACTGTCAGCTATCTAGCACAGAGCTGAGTAAGTGGCCCGCGGAGAGCAGACGGAATCCCCTGAGCACCCAGCTCTGAGTTAAGTGCTGGGAAATGAGGTCCATGAGATGATTTCTGACCTCAGAGAATTCTATGCAGTTATGGAGACAAAAATAAGGGCAAACTTTGGGACAGGATATAAGGAGTGAAGAGAAAGAACATCAGGTGGGACTGGAGCGATGGGAAAGGTTTATGGGGATGTAATTCCAACTGGGCCATGAATGATGAGAAGATTTTAGCCAGACAAAGTTGATAGGGAAGGGCGTTTTGAGAGGGGTCAATAGATATGGGAAGGTATCAGTCTGGCCTATCTACGGACCTAGGGAGATCAGGAGGGGAAGATGAGAGAATGTGCTGAAAAGTAGGAACAAGAAGAAGGCAGGCCAGGCCTTCAGGAGATGGGCTGCCTCATGCTAACTGGGTGCTTCTTAGTGTAAAAATGCACTGTCTGCTCCCATGTGGCCTCAGAGTCATAGCCTCTCATCCTGGATGTCTTCCTTTGCAGCCATACAGAACCATAAAGGGAAATTTTGGGGAAGCTGGTTTGACTGTCAACTCTGAGGAGAAGCCTAGTTTCCATGAGATTTTTAGCTAAGTAAGTATATTTTTTAGGATTTCTAAATCAATCAAGGAAAGGTTGGCAATCTTAAGAGTCCCCTGCCTGGCTGAAGGGTTCTGCATCTTTTTTTGGATCTGGCACAGGCTGGTGAACTTGCTGTCCTCCTGGGACACTCTGAGGCCCACTGTGACTACCCCCATAATAGAGAGGCTCTGGGCTAAATCTGTTGCAGTCAAGGAGATTGTGGGATGCTCCCTCGAGGACTGCTGCTCTTGAGTCTAGGAAACAGAGGATCTGGGGCCATAAAGGACTCCATCCGTGGCTTCTCCTTTGAGACCAACCGAGACAGAAATCCTGGCTTAGAGCCCACTGTTCATGGCTCTACCCTCAAGGACGGCTACAGCCAGAGCCATGGCCACAGCCACATAACCACCCTGTCTGGAGTCAGAGTTGGGTCTCACTCTAAACTGGCTTCTAAGTCAGGAAAATCATTTTGTTCTCTTTCTCTCTCACCGTTACTTGATGTTTGTTCGGACTTGGAAAGGGCACACTGTCAGTTCAGGGTGAGCCAGAGGTTTGTTCTTGGTCTCTCAAGCCACTTTGATGAGGGGAATAAAATCCTGGGGAACAGCATGCCAGCTGGACAGGAAACCAACCCACAGGGTTTTGGTGGGCTTGGGAAATTTTTTTTTTTCCTACCCCCGAATGGAAAAATCCTGGCATGGGGCACAGTATAATAGAGATCTAGAATGTTCAAAGAAAAAAAAAGTCCAAAGTGGTCAGGGTCTTACAGATGGGCTGAAAAACGGCCGAACCACGGCCATAGAAGGAGCAGCCAGGATTCAGGTACTAGGAGGACAAAGTTTACACATACAAAATCAAACAAAGGGCTTGTTAAGAATCTTGCTTTCTTCCATACTTTTTTAAACATTCGTCCCTTGACAAATGTCTACCTGAGAACCTGATGAATCCACTGCTGCCTTGGGAAATCTCTGAACTTCATTAAACCTCCTGCCCTCTCTTCTGGAAATTGGGAGGAGGGAGAAGGCAGGGCAGAGAGTAGGGCTTCCCAGACACATCCACAATGGCCCTAGTGTCTGGAGGACAGCAGGAGTTCCTGGGAAGTCTGTGATAAATTATTCACTTCTCCCGTCCCTTCCGGAATCCCAGTGGCTGTAGAGCTGCTTAACTGAGGCCCATTCATTCAGAAAACATTTACTGAGAGGCTACTGAGAGCTAGGAATAGTGCCAGAGTTTAGAAATATGAAGATAAAATGACTCAGTGACATAGTCACTGCCCTCAAGGAACTTAGAGTCCTGAATAGTGTTTTTCAAACCGCAGGTTATGACCCATTTTGTTGACTATGAAATCAACTAGTGAGTGGTGACCAGTGTAACAGACAAAAAGGAATGGAGGGGAAGGAGAGGAGGAGGGAGGTAGTGGTGGGGAACACAGAGGATCTGGGGCCACAAAGGAGGGAGGGAGCAGAGGAGGAAAAGAAAGGCAGAGAGAGGGAGGAAGAGAGGAACGGAAGGAGGGAGGGAGGGAGGAGGAAAATATAATCAGAGGCATCAAAGTGGTAAAGGGAAGCACTGTTTCCTTTACTTATTGCTATAAAGTCCTTGCCCAGGATCAAGTTTTAATAAATTATCTTTAATAAATTATTTTTAATAAATTGTCTTGTTGGAGGCAAATAATTTATGAAATGCAATAATTTTAAGCAAAAACATTGGTAGATTTGTTCTAACTCCTTTCTTTTTCTTTTCCAGGTAATAAGCCAGCCTGCTCTATACTGAATGGTATTAACAGGGTTATGCTTGGTATCCAAAGCGATGGTGGATATGCTAAAAGCAAACATTCCTGAAATTAAATGTGCTACAACTTGAGTAAATTCCCCTATTGCACTTTTTCTTACAGACTGTTCGTATCTTATACGGATAGTATCACCATTCCAAACTGGGCAAGATTTCACATATGTGTACATATACACACACAGACAACACACACACATATTTTACATAGGTCATATGTAAAATATTTGTTTCAAGTGGCTATCAAAAAATTTTGAAAGCCACCAAGTTAGCAGGAGAAACATGGAACCAATCATACTAGAGTATGAGGGGCGGCCCAAAGGAGGGGTTCAACAGGCTAAAAATTAAGCATGGTTGAAGAGGGACCTGCCAAGTTAGGAAGTGACTTGGCAAAGAGCTGGAGAGTGAGGAGTGTGGGATACAGAACATGGGCAGAGTGACCCCAGCAGAAGCAGCAGCATGTCCAAAGAGCAGGGCACATGACACATCTGGAAAATAATGAGAAGTGCAAAGGGGACGTGGGAGGGGAACGACAACAGGAAAAGACAGCAGATGAGTGAAACACCCAAAGGGAGAGCTTCAGAGTGACCTTTAAGAGTTCAAAACCTCCAAAGGGTTGAAGCCACCAGTGGGATTCCACCAGCCCAATCCATACAGGAAAGCTAGGATCCCCACACACTAGAGTGTGAAGTGTTGGTGGGCTCCCTAAAAGGGTCAGAGAGTTCACTCTGGACACACTATATCCTTCCAGAAGCATTCACTGCCTATTTCAGAGGGCTGGAAACAGCTATTGTGGTTTTAAGCAGCTAGTGTCTGTTAGGGTCTCTAAGTCAAGAGACTCTATCTGGACTTCAACAGAGTCAGGGTCTGAGGTCTCTCTAATCCCCAGGGAACTACTCCCCCAGAAGCCTAATTAGACTCATGGCTTAACTTTATTAAGCTAAACACCTTTACCGAGCACCATGGGGGAACATCCTACTTGGGACAGAATAGGACGGAGAGGGAGAACGTTCTGGCCTTGCAAAGCCTATGGCCTTGTTTTGTATGTGTATGCTGGAGAGCGTACATGGAGAAAAACAGAATGTACAAAAAACAGTGAGAGGGAATGTCATGGAGGAGGGGTCTGGCGACACTGAAGGATTTAGCCAGTGAAGGGAAAGAAGGAATCCAGTCAGGAGAGCTCCGTAAAGCAGATATGATGGTGAAAACATGCTTGCTACATGCAGGGACCAATGAAGACCAGGAAATCAAACAGGTACCGCTGACGAGCTTGATGGCTGAGAATGACTGGGGAGCTCGAGTCCTAGCAAGGGCTCTAATCCTGGCCTCGACCACGCTCACTCCTACTCGGACCACTTCTGTTCTCAACCACGTCACTGAGCAAAAAGCACTAATAGCCTCGTACCAGGCAGCCAGCAGTGGAGTTAATAAAGTGATATCCCAGGGACTACCACTAGGCCCAGAATAGGCTGTTAAGAAGAAAACCAGAAAAAGAGAAGGAAAGTAGGTGGGGAGCAAGGGAAGAGAAGACAGGTAAGAAGTGGGGGAAGGGGCAAGAGAAGAATGAGAGAGGGAAGGTGGTGGGAGAAGAAGAGGGGGAAAACGGTCTAGAACATGTTCCCATTTTCTGCCACGAACCCCAGACTTGGCACATGTCCAGCCACACCATGTTCTTTATTGAAAGTTCATTTCAGAGCCTGTCCTCTAGGAAAACCTTCCCTGACTAACCATCAGAAAACAGCCTCCGAGGGCAATTGGAATGGCCGGCTAGACACAAGGTATTTTGTTGACCTCCCTGGGTCTCCCAGAGATCCCGACGGCCATCTTTGCAAACCCAGGCAGTTCCCATCTCTGCAATGGTAGCTGCCCACAGAACCAGAGTTGCCTCTCTTCACATTTGGATACAAAAGGAAGAGCTCTTGCGGTTAGGAGCTAGGAGGTACTTCTTTGATGCAGGCCACATTAAGTTATGTAAATGTGGAAGTGTAAATTAAATAAAAAAGAACCCCTCTCTTCCTTCTGATTTCCATTTTTTACCACAGCCCCCAGCCAAGCAACCATCACATGGCATTCCTGGAGCAACAATAGGGGATTTGTTTAAACCAAGATGCCAAATGGTCATGAATTGCAGAATATATATTTTTAAACAAGTGATTTTCCCCCACTGGAACATCCAGAATTTAGCTCTGTGCTGCAGGCCAGCTGGCAGCGGCATGCGGGGTCTGGCTGGCTACCCAGGACTGCTCATTTACCTTGCCCTCCCCTGAGGGGGTGTGACGGCAGAGCTGCATTTTTATGGTATGCTCCAACTTCCATCCAGCCTTCCTTGGTCTGGAGCTTTCCAAGTGTTTATACTCACACCCACACGCAGAAGCTGCCCCGTAGCACTCCTCGAGTTTTCCTTTTAAAGTGGAGCCATCTTTGTGCCCTGCTCTGGTGGTTGACCAATTTATAGGGAATTGACTGAGTTGCCTATGGCCAAAGCAAGAGACCAGGGGCTGTGAGTCTGTCCACAAAGGGACCAAGCGTCCCCACAATGCCTACAGAGCACACGGGGTTTCCCCTGGAAAAGCAGCTTTTGTTCCGGGGAATGGAATCTGTGAAAACAGGGCCCCAGCCACCTTACTAGGGTTCTGGGTAGGGACTCGGTGAGGCCCAGACAGTGTGTAGACAACACCAGGGCACTTGGCAGGTCAGGGCCCAGGCCATGGCCGCCTTGGCTTCCCTGGAAAAACCGCTGCTCAAGAGGAAACCCACAACCTCAAGGCCAAGGTTTTGCCTTTTCCCAACATTAAGGTTCACCTGCCTTTTCAGAGGACCCCCAGGGAGCCTCCCACACCCCCCAGAGGCCCTCATATTTTTCCATCTTTCTATTAGGCAGCTTTTTCTCATTAATGTACTAACACTCAAGTTATGTGCAGAGAATGAGGAAAAAGAGACCTTGTGTGGGGCTTGGGATTTGTTCAAAGCCTGGGGAAATCGTTTTAGAGGGTGTATGTTTTTTATTCCTTTTATGAGAGATGCATGTTTCCCCCCCTCTGTGACTTGTTTAAAAGTAAAGTTTAATATGCTGCCAGAGAAATTGCTGGTTAATAACTTAATAAGCTATGTGCTAGGAATTATGGGAGAAAAGTAGTATCCAAGAAAACTTTTATTGTACAGTTTGGGGCTTGGAGGATATATAGCTTCAGTTATTATACAAAATGCTAACAGAAGTCCCCTTTCTTTTCAAACCCCACTTTCTCCCCGGTATTATAAAAAAAGGATAAATAAGTGAGGCGAATGAAAACTTCTGGAAGCTGCATGAGAAGTCTGTATGCAGATCACAAGGTGAGAATTTCCAACAGCCACAGTCAACACAACTGTGCTAATGTGAACTTGGCAAAGCACACACTTGGAAATTAGCCCTGGCAAGAACAGTAATACTGATGATAATAATATCAACTTTCTTTGATGAAAAGTTTTGTCTTAAAAAAATATGCCTACCTTATCTTTATAAAATTCTTTTTTTTTTATCTTTATAAAATTCTTAAGAGGGAAGAAAAATAGGCATTATTATTCCCATTTTTTACAAGTCAACAAAGTAGCTTATGTAGCTCCAGTGACCCACCCAAGATTAGGGCAAGAACCAAGAATAGATTCAAGGTTTTCTTGACAAATTGTATCTCTGTGTCCCAAACACAATCAGATGCAAAATGAGACTCGGTGCCAAACAATGAGAGTATTTTGGTTTGTGGCCACATGCCCTGGTGTTGTGTCCTGTAGCTGGTCTGGTGAAAAGTGAGGCTCGGAGCATAGCTACTCCTGCGAGGGCCAACATAAAGGCCTGTTTTCAACATGGCTGATGATGTTGATAAAGACTTAATCATCTGACAGTGGATATTTCCTCTATTTGTTTAGCTCTCCTATACTTTCACACTCATTTCAGAACAAGTTCTTCCTTGCCCACATTGGTTTCTCACTGTCATTTTACATTTTACAGATAAAAACAGAGTCTCAAAGAAACGGCTGGCCCCACAGGGTTGGCTACAGCTGAACAGGGACCCTAGAACCCAGACCTGCTAACCTCTGCCTCTCCTCAACTCCAGCAGGACGCATACACAGGACAGAGGCTTTTCCATCTGCCAAGTCGCTCTCAAAGTGCCGCTCCTCTGGTCACCCAGAACCACAGGGCGTTCGGGTTCAGGAGGGGAGCCCTGGAGTAAAATCCTGATACCACACAGGAAAGTGTTATTTCCAGAGGTGTGTAGGCCAATCCTATCACCAAAGAAGCCTGGGTATCGCAGGCAGCTGAGAGGGAGGAAGGAAAGAGAGTGGGGGCTCTGGAGTGTTCTTCTTAAAGCAGCTCCTTTGGTCCATTTACATAAGACCAGTCCACAGACCCCCAAAGCCCTCAGGGAGATGGCAGAAGTCTGGCCACAAGGGACAAATGTACCATGGCTGAGTCAGCTCAGTATGAGGGCACACAAGCAAGAGGCCAAGTGAGGCATAAAGAAGCACTCCGGTCAGGTCTATGCCTTGCCCAAAAGCCTGCCTTCAGAGTTGCTGACACCAGTTAAGAGTACTGTCTCCAAAGATCACTACTGAAAAACAGTTGTATTATCCAGGAGAATTAACTTGTTTACATGTTAGAACTTAGTAAGATGTTAGCATGAGTCGCGGGTCAGATCAAGTGGCAGTGGCGGTCATCTAGCTGAGAACAGATTTCTAAGGCGAGAGGACTATGAATAGCTAAACGTTGGATGGCAAGAAGGTATAGAGCATGTGTCCCTGTCCAAGGAGGCAGTTCCTGAGAGAGGGTGCTGGGACAGCCCACGGGCATAGGGTGGCAGGATTTGCTACGAGGATGATCAGGCCATAGTAGAAGAAGGAAGTGGATCAAGAGGCAAAAAGCAAATTTGCTATTTATGCCCAACTTGGGCCACCTCCAGAGTCAGCCACATCTGTCAAGTAGGAAGAAGTCACCTGCCCTCTTGTGCCTAATTCCTCATCTACAAATACTGGTTTGGATTAGATTCCTGTTTTGAAATAGGAAGTCAGGATGCTCCTCTTCATCCCTTTCAGGGCCCCCAGTGGGTGAGGGCCATGCAGGTGGGTCCCCAGGCCCCCATCCCAGCTTGCACCTTGTGTGTCAGCCCTCCTATCTTCAACATGTTGAACTTCCTCTTTTTTTTTTTTTTTTAAGATTTTATTTATTTGACAGACAAAAATCACAAGTAGGCAGAGAGGCAGGCAGAGAGAGAGGGGGAAGCAGGCTCCCTGCTGAGCAGAGAGCCCGATGCGGAGCTCGATCCCAGGACCCTGAGATCATGACCTGAGCTGAAGGCAGAGGCTTAACCCTGAGCCACCCAGGCGCCCCTTGAACTTTCTCTTAAGCTTCTATTTGAAGAAAGGATTCCACGGGACTAGATGATCTCTAAATTCCCTTCCTGCTGTAAATTCTGTGGCTCAATGGTCCTCTTGGCACTGTTGAGAAGACAACAGGCAGGTGGTCTAAAATGCACATAAGAGGCATCTCTACTCCCCTCACCAGCTAGCTGCCCAGGCAGGGAACAGGGGCTTCCTAGGGACAGAGATCTGGTTGATGGTTACTGGGGAGCTTTTGCTTACCACCAGGAGGGGCTGGAAATTGTGTTGATCACTGGGAGGGGCTGCAAAGGTTTAATACACTCCCCAGTGTATCTAGTGTGCATGGAGACAGCAGTGTACTTACCAGTATAAGCCTGAGCTTACTGACTTCCTTTTAACTCTTGGATCAAATCCAAATTCCTCTGGCTGACATTTAAGGCCTGCCACAACTGGTCTCTTATCAAGTCTTGTACTGCTCTCCAAAACACAGCATGTCTCCTGCAGCCCTCTGCCCTCACAGGCACCCAATATATCCCAGGCATTCCCTTCAGTGTGTCCTTGCACATGCTGTCCACAAGCCTGACACGCTCTTTTCCCACCACATTTGGTGTTTCCAAATCACACCAATACCCCAGGACCCATCTCGAATATTTAACTCTCCAAGAAAGCAAAGCCTTCCCTGACTATTCCAGTCCACATTGTTCCCTGAGTTCTTGTACTTATTCTACGTACTACAGAATTACAGCTTCTTCATGGACGTCACCGTTGGTTGTTTCACATGGATAAGCTCTCTTTTCAACTAGACTAAACCATCACTAAGCTCTGACAATAGAGACTCCATGATAAATGCCTAAAGTGGTTCCCACGATGTTGAACGCTGTGCTAAGATTCCTTCCTTTGTACTTGGGCAATGAGACCTTCACAATTTATTTAGCAACACAGGCTTTCTATCAGTCTAAACTCAGTCATTCTCCAATCTAAGAAAATTAACCTTATCCAGTAATTCCATCTTGCCCAGCCTTTAAAGATGTTTCCCTCCTCCTAGAAGACTTCCTTCGGCAGCCTGGCCCCACAAGCCAGCTCCTGTAACACACTCTGACCTCGTTTCAGAATTGACCAGATTCTTGTTTACAGTTAATTAAATCCATACCTGTCTTATTTACGTGGTTTTTGAAACAGGGACCATATCATTCATCTCTCTATTCCCCACTGTGTCTACGACACTGCTTTGTACTATTTGTGAAACTGAACTGGCTCCAGTTCCTTGGGAATGGATCCATGTGTTGACTTATCCAAAAGAAGGAACATGTTACATGCTAAAGGAAAAAAAATAAGCCACTATGTTAGTGTTTTACACAATATTATGAAAATGTGTTGAGGACACTTAAAGCCTGCGGTCCTTTGCAAGCCGGGCAATGACAGCATCGCCCAAATCTTCCAACAGCAATACCTCCATAAGCCAACAGCTACAAGTGGGGCAAAACATTTCTGAGTCCTTTATCAAATTAATTGCCATTTCCAGGTTAGGTCTGCAGGTTTCTATATTTAAAAAGTAGAAAGCACCAGCAGTTGGCAGTGGAATTCTTGATGTGCAGTTGCATGAAAGGACTATTTTTACTTTTCACTGTAATATGAAGAAGCTTTGATCCTGGGCACCTTGCTCAAAGGCTCAGTTCCATATATCGATCTCTTGTGACTCCTTTTACCTGACTGGTTTCCATAAGCCCAGCCTGTCAACAAGAAATACCTCATATATTCTCAAGCTTCACTTCTTCTCAGACACCTTATTCCTTCAAGTCTTGACATAGTTTTAAAAGGAATAGCTAATGAAGAAAATGTCTGGCACCCTGTCCATGGGTTTGGGTTGAAATGCGCTAACTTAATGGTTCTTTCTGTTTTTACAAAATACAAACAGGATCTTATCCCGAGATATCTTGACCTTAAATTTTTCTGAGCAGTCTGAAAGAGAAGCGGACAAATGTCAACAAGCTTGAGTCTGAAAGACACCAACTTCGTTTCTCTCATCTTTCAAATATGCATGAGGCACAAGGAGACTTGAAGGAGGCTGAGTTGAAGGACTTACAGTGGTCCTAATGGGAATCTCTCTCCCCCATAAAATCTGGGGGTTGAAAGAAAAGCAATGTTGAAAAAGAGAGGAAGCAAGGGGAGTACCGGGGAAAACTTTTATATTAAAAAAAAAAAAGAAGAAGAAGAAAGAGAGTGTAGAAGAAACAAACCAAAAAAGCAAAAATCTAACCCCCAGCAGTGCTTGGAAACTTGCTATGTAACTAACCATCCCTGTTCAGACTTGCCTCCCTTACAGTTTTGGCAGGGGCCACAAATGATAGCCTTAAAATGCCACAGGAGCATCAGAATATTTTAACAATCCTTCTTGACTGGATGCTTTTCTACGGGCATGGGAGTGAAACAGCAACCTGCAGCTGTGGCAAAGGGCTGAGGTCTCTCTTCATTTCAAGCAGTTGCGAAAGGAGGACCCTTCTCCCTTTAGGGAGGGGAGCGACCCAGGAGGCGTGTGGGGTTTGGGAAGGGCGAAGGAACGGTGGGAAAATGGAAAGAGACCTAAACCCCAGTGTTTCTGCCTGGGAGGTGCAAGCACTTGTGGGAATCAATCTGGTGGTTAGGACATAGATGCTTGTCTTCAGCTGTGAAGCAAAACAGAGTCCCAAACCAGAACTTCTGCAGCTGGCCACAGATCCCCACACCCCCAGGGCAGGACTGGGATCGTTGTACAAATGCCAGTCCCAGCTCTGCTCTAGAAACATATTTTCCTCACACATTTAAGTCCAAGGCCTTCAAGGAGCTTACCACTCTGCTTAGTTGGGCCTAGGAACTAAGAGAGAAAATAGGGAGAATGATGAGAGTACAGACAAGGTGGTGGACAGGGAAGGAGATGCACAAGTGGCTGGAGGCATGTACTGGAGAGATGGAGATGTGGACGAGGAGTCCACAGAAGAGAGAAAAGGGGGGTGTCAGGAGCACTGATGTAGAGTGGAGAGTAGAGAGATCATATAGCTGAAACTTTTTGCAAGCGAGAATCAACTTGAGATAACAAATCATTAGGTCTGGTACAAAGGGTGGTCTTCAACAAACATTAGTGCCCTCCAACATTTCTTCTCCCTCTCAGGACGGTTTTACTCAAAAATTTATTGCCCGAGCTTGGTTTCCTTATAGCCTTGGGATGTGTTCTTGTATTCCTGAGAGCCTGTTTTTCTCACCAGAATATCAGGCTGTTATTTTCAAAATGATAATACTCTCTGCGTGTCAACAAGCACTGGTCCTACCCTCGGCACTGAGGCCACTGGGATGGCTGCCCGGGCAAGGAAGAGTGGGCTCCCCATAGAAAGTGCTGGGGCCATGCAGCCCCTCCACGCAGGCAACCCAGGAGGGTGGGGAATGAATTCCAGGCTGACACCTTTAGTGGTCTTAGCCTTTTCCTGTGTCCCCAAGCTCCAACCTTTGAGAACAAGGGTGTGAAGGTGGGAGTATTTCAAAGGGGCGCAGTCCTGATGATCACAGTGACCCCTGGCCCTCCAAATAATGTACTGTGTCCCGGAACCAGCAGCAGCAGAACTGCACAAGAACTCGTCAGAAATGCAGGATCTTGGGCACCAGCCCAGACCTACTGAATGAGTCTGCATGTTAAGGAGTTCCTGGGGTGATTCACATGCACATTAAGGTCTGAGGAGCACTGTTCTTGAAAATGCTTAACCTTTTGACATTCAAAAGCCTTGACATAAAAACACTGGACAGATGGAGGCAAGGGCAGGGGGGTGGGAGGGGCAGCAGAAGGAGCTCCACAAGGAGCAGGGAACTAAGTCCATAGGATCTTACCTTTGCCCTGGTAGGCTGTGTGAAAACAAACAAATTCCCCAACTGCTCTGGGCAGCACTTTCCCATATACATGGGGATGGGAGTGGACTGCAAGCAACTTCAGGATTCCTTCTAGTTCTAAAGTGTGAGGTCCATGATTCCATCTGACAAGACTCTGTTTTGTTGCCCTCTCTACGCTGAGGTTTGGTTTTAATAGGTAGTTGCAGTATTTAATACAGCTTGGCTTACAGCAGGGCTAAGTATTTGTTGAAAGAAGTGATACATATACGAGTCTATTCTCTTCAAGCTACCCCTCAAAAAACAAAAACTAGCCATAAGCTTCCACGACAGTATACCACCCCAGAATACCAGTATAGGCACTTCTCAGGGCAATGGACATAAGTTAAAATATCTTGCTAAGGCAGCTTTTAAGTAATCTATCTGGGAAATTCACTCATATATGAAACTACACAGTGGTGTGGCCCCTCATTCTGGCACATCTGTGGAATGAAAGTGTTAACAACTCCATCTCCTGGGTAGCAGGCTGGAGAGATGGTCATTCCATTTTTCTTGAATGAGTCTGTGGCCTCCGAAGAAAAGTCCAGGTGCCCTGTAACACAACTACTATTTCACTCAACACTCATCCTTCATCTTCTTTCTCAAGGCGATGGGAGACACAAGGATGCACAAAACCACATCGGTAGTTCTCCGTCTGAATGCATTTTAGAATCTCCTGGAGAGTTTTAAAACTACCAGTACTTGGGTCACGCTCTCAACCAAAAAAATAAAAAATTCTGGAGGTGGAACATGGCTTCAAGTTTTAAGACTTCTCCAGATGATTCTAATATGCAGCCATCAGCATGAGGAACTACTGCCTGGAGTAAAAACTCACCATCAGCCAATCTGGACATTTCATAAATGCCAATACCCAGAGTCACAAACTCCAGAACTCTTTCCATCTTGTGAAAGTACAACTCTAGGCCCATTCAACACTATCTCCTCATTCCCTTTCCCCTAGCCCCTGTCAACCACCATTCTATTTTCTGTCTCCATGAATGTGACTACCGTCGGTATCTTACAGAAGTGGAATCATACGGTATTTGTCTTTCTGTGACTGGCTTCTTGCACTTAGCATGATGTCCTCAAAGTCCATCCATGCTATAGCCTGTAAAGCCTTCCTTGTAAAGGCTGAATAATACGTTGTCCGTATACACTCATTGTTGATCCCTTCATCCATCAATGGACACTTAGGTTACTTCTTCCTTTTGGCTGTTGTGTATACTGCTGCTGTGATCACAGGTATACAAATATCTCTTCAAGACTCTGCTTTCAATTCATTTGGGTCTATACCCAGAAGTAGAACTGCTAGGTCATATGGTAATGCTATATTTAATTTTTTGAGGAAACGCCATACTATTTTCCATAGTGGCTATACCATAAAGATTTAAAAAATAATAATAATAATAGCAGGGGCGCTTGGGTGGCTCAGTGGGTTAAAGCCTCTGCGTTTGGCACAGGTCATGATCTCAGGGTCCTGGGATCGAGCCCCACATCTGGCTCTCTGCTCAGCGAGGAGCCTGCTTCCCTTTCTCTGCCTGCCTCTCTGCCTACTTGTGATCTCTGTCAAATAAATAAATCTTTAAAAAATAATAATAGCAAATACTTTCATGATACTGTTATGTGAAAAAAGTTAAGCTCTAATTTATATATACAGTCAAGCCACAACTATGTTAAAAAAAAGAAAAAGGCCCAGGAGCAAAGATGAAGTAAGTATATATAGAATACCGTGAACTAACAATAGTGGCTTCCACTGGATGTTGGTAAGAGCAGACTGACAGTCTCCTCTTTCCCAAATTTCATACTTGCCTAACCTTCTATGATAAGCATACGCTACACTGATGACCAAGAAAAAAAAAAGTGAAAAAACATTTCGTAGGGCACATTTTTCCTCCCAGTCATCATGTCATCCATTGCACTGAGCCTGACAGTTCAGTGAGTTCACCACATTTGTATGAAGGGAAACACACACACATACTACCTCTTCCTTTTATAACCAAATTGATTTCTGAAAAATTTTAAGCCCAATATTGTAATAATTCCAACTCTCGATCAAAATAATAAGTCCTTTATCCTCTTAGGCCTCTCTGACAGGGCTTTCAGAAAATCCTTCCTATTTAGGCAGGGCCTGTGGTCCAGCTGGGGCCGCAGAGCTGGGGCCGTCTGTTAGCCTCCCCAGGGTGCTGCTGAGTGCCCTCCAGGGGTGCCCGCGGCCAGCCTCTCCAGGCCGGCCAGCCACCCCTATGTGCACTCTGCTTGTGGCCTGGGTCGGCTTCCCTTTCCTTCAGTAGTTGGGGAACGGTGCTCACACCGTGAGAGAGACACTGACCTGGATGGAGAAGGGAGGTCTGGAGGCAAAAGGGGGAGGAACGTGAAGGATTAACGAGCTGACTTCCATAAAGCTTTGACATCTTGGAATGAAAAGCGGCCTGTAAGAGCAGAAGCCCAGGCCTCTACTCAGGCCATGTTGCCAGCTGGCCGTTCATCACCAAAAATTCCCCACAACTCCATGGCTATTGCTTAACCACCTCATATAAATCCCAATTAATCTTGCAAAGTCAAAACATAAATATATGACAAAAGTCTTTATTTTATGTGCCTTCAATTTCAGGGTCAAAATTTACAAAACCGAATTGGTTATCCAGTGGCTCCAATGAACTTTTTTTTTTTTTAAACTTTCTTTGGGAATAAAAAGACAAATAAGTGACACCCTCACTAATGTGTATGTACTTAGTGGACTGAAGGAACTCAGGCTAATAAATAAACTGTAGAAGAAAAAAGGTGTCGGTGCTAAAATTTAAACTAGCTTTCCTTTTTTTGGGGCAGTAACATTAATGTTTCATAGCTTATACTCAAAAGATACAGAAAAGCTTTAGTAGGCACAAAGAAACATTTATTCGTCTTTCATATGTAAATTGCTAGGGACATAAAGAGCCTCTTGAGCAGGGGAACTGGGAATACTCCACATTGCAATGTCTTTCATGGGAAAGGCAGGTGATAATGTGAAATGGTGGTGGGCTTCGAGAAGGGCCCATCAGGACCCAGAATGGGCTCCTGTGAGCATGGAGGTTGTTAGTGCACGCACTCACCTCCCAGGGCAACGACCTCAAGGACAAGGCAGGCGTGTCTCACAGGACAGGCTGAAATTTCGTCATTTACATTCAGTGTTCTCCTTTCCTGTTCAGGAACCTCAAGGTTATCATGTTAATGATGTGGATAATACCGAAAAACTGAAACACGGCTTTGGAAGGGATGGTGCTCTGCCAGTGTGTTTTCCTCCCAAACTTTATTTCAGGCTCCGAACACATCCTGATTAACACAGTAAAAGTGCATGGGAAGCAAGAGGAAGCCTGGTGTTAGGAACCACCTACAGACCACCCACAAAGTATAAAGTTCACACTTGGATCATAAAGAGTGGACTATACTGGAAACATAAAAGTGGCTTTCCTGGACTCTGGGCAAGGAAGGTGGAAACGCAGTGAATTGCGGTGATTCATGCTTTTGTTTTCTAGGGCTGAAAAAATCATGGAGAAAAATAAGAGAAGGTGTGTGTGTGTGTTGGGGGTGGGGTAGTGATGATGCTGAAAGCCTCACAGGAAAATTGCAATAGGGACCAGAGGGAAAGTTAAAAGAGGACAGGAGGACCCCTCCAACTGAAGAGGAGGCTGATGGTAGCTTGGTCATCCATCTTCAGGCACTGACCCCACAGCATGAAGGTCCATTCAGAGGGCTGGCCTGTGACACCATCTCCTCCTTTCCGTCCAACAAGAAGGGATGGGCTCAAGAAGCCAGTAGAGGTTGAATTTCTATGAAACCCATGAAGGGGCAGCAGGCTAAGAGGGCAGAAATGCCCATATAGCACTTGCAGAACAGGAAATTTAGGATTCTGTCTTGGGGCGGGCCTGGCTAGAAGCAGAGATTTCATTCGACAGCATGGTTCCTAGAGAGCCCTGACTTCCTGATCCCTACACACAACAGCTAGGAGGACCTGGCCGGCTACTGATAAACAGATGAGAGCACAAATGTGACCACAGTTCCCTATTCTCCCAAGAAAGGCAGCCTAGGGGAGTTACCTGAAAGCCACACAGAAGGCAATGATACTAGGCTCAGTCAGAGAAGCAGTTTATGGCCAGTCAACTCCTGCTCTCTACATGAGAGAGAGAAAACACAGACTGGTCTAAAAACGAGAGTTAACCATCACTTTACTGGCATTTCACACATGAATCTCCTCATCAGTATCTCTGTCCAGAGCTATAGGTGCTTAGACAAGACGTGGAGACTCACAACAACCACACACCGAGAAATCCTTCAATGGCTCCCTTTCACCAAGAGGTTTCCTTGAGGAGCTTTCACTGTGTGGCCTCCGTGGATTTCTGCAGCCTCATGTACCTTCTACGAGGTTCCAGAAGAGCTGACTTGTTTACCGCTCTCCATACTTGCCATGCCATGTCACACAGCCACATCTTTGCCGCTGACATTACCGGAGCCCAGAATGCCTTCCCTGCCCTGGCCACTTGCCGAAATGCTGCTCATCTCTGGAAGGCGCTTTGCTGCCCCTCCTCTGGGCTACTCCTGGGCTCACTACACACATTTTTTATTTCCCTTGCCATATGCGATGAAAATTATTTATCTACACATCTTTCTCACCTCCTGGATCTGAGTTCCTTGAAACCAGAGCTAGTTTTTCTCTCTCTTTGCATCCCTTCCATCTCCTAACACAAAGGCCAGTGTGTAGTTGGTGTTGGACAAGACTTTGCTGGATTACAGTGACTTGTGGGCCTATACTGCCCATTTCCTGCCTTCGCATATAAGGTGGGGAACCAACAAAAGTGAGCGAAGGGACATTTTTTGAAAAACAAAAAGGCTGGTACGTTAGACAATCAATACATTGATTTCTAATCTAATGCAAGATACTCTGGCATTGAATGTGGTGGCCCGTGGGCCTCTTGTGCTGGAATGTACAGAGGACGTACTGGGGGACCCTTGCAGTAACAATGTGCAACCAGTATCAGAGTCTTGCAACATGGGTTTGACCATATTGTTACTCCCTGTGTTTTGAATGAGAGATTCTTTTTATTCCCTCTTTCACATAGTAAATGTCCTAAGTTCTAGAATAAATGAAGAACAGTGAGAATGAAAAAACAAATGTCTCCACCCTCCTTTGCCGCGATTATTCAAGCTATTCTCCTGCCTACCTAGAAAGGGGGCAACTTGTACGTCTTTTACTTGTTCATGCTCTACTGGTCTCTCTGTGCCTATTCAAGTCTTACCGCAATCTCTAATTTATGAATTGCCGTGGCACCTAAGAGTTTGCACCACATGATTGAGTCAATTACTGCCTTTTACCGCCATGATATTTGACACAGGGCTGGGCACATGGCAGGTATTAATAAAAACAAGCTGATCGGTGGACTGATAAAAGGCCATATTACAAGTCCCCCAGCCATACAGCCGTTTCAGAAAAATTGTCAAGAAAATATTTTTCTTTCGTTCCCCAACCCAAAGTTCTAAAAAGAAAAATACTCCAATAAATTTAGAAAACTCATGCCAATGACTTTTTAAAACTCCCACAACTAGAAACAGCCATTCTCCAATGTATTCCTAACCCCTGATAACTCCTTGCTCATGTGGGGTTTTAACATACCTCTTGGCCAGCCAGAGTTTGGCTCTGGTGCAGACAGCAACGTCAGCCAGCTCCTGCTGAAAGTCTGTATTCAGTCTGTACTTGGAGTCTGTGCAGGCTTGTAACAAATGAAAAACCTAAACCAAAAAGGAGAAAAAAGCAACATCCTGCTGTGAAAATATATTTTTCCTAAATGTTCAGTTCCTCCCTGTTAGGGTTCCTCAACATATTCCCCTCAAAGGAAATAGACACCTGCAGAATGGGGCTCTGGTCTCCACACAGGAAGCAAGCTGGTTTGGGAGGACATAGCAAGTGGCAGGAAACCTAGGCCCTCTGTCCCTACCTCTGCTCTGGGTCCCCCTGTGCAATTCCGAACAAGGGTGACAACTCAGTGACCACACACTCATTTGATACAAGAGCTTATTAGTTCCAACAGCCTATCAAGTGATTTTAGCAAAGAAAGGCAAACACCTTGCTCTCTGTGCCCATCTAACATGAAAAAAATGTACCTTGTCAAGTCAAAGTCTCACTGCAGAGGAAAAATCAACAGTCTCACGTCCAAACTGGTTTGTGGGTTGAGTTTACCAGAGCAGTCTTGGCCAAAGAAGCAGGCCACGTCGATGCTTTGCCTTTGCAAACATGGATGGTGATGTCTATAAACAATCTTGATTTTTTTCCGTAGTTTTTCACCGAGACATGGAGCGGAAGCAGCAAAACAGACACAAGCTACTCTCACTCTGACATGACATGATGTATGAGAACTGGGCAGAGAAGGACACATCCTCTAGTTGCCCCCACTTAGAACGAAGGCTACAGATTCAGCAGACACATGACCTTGTGTGTATTTGTGTGCACGGCTCATGTAAGCATGTCGTGGTTCACACTCAGTGATGAGACCAACAACACTCTGTGAGGAATCCAAAGCTGCAGCAGAGAGAGAGGACTAAGGCACAGACAAGTTCCTCTGGCCTTAGCCAGTGCCAAGGAGTGTGAGGACGCATGTCAGAGAGCTCCTTGGTCTCCTCATCTCAATCAAGCGGAATCAGTGGGCGGAGCAAAGCCAGTACACATAAACACACTGAGAACTTGGAAAGTCCATTTTAATAATCAGTTTGCTTCCCTTCCCTATTGTATCCTTCACTGGAGCTACAGGTGACTCAAAGCGACGAGATTTAGCTTTTTCTTCTCTTCCTCTCCAGCCAATGAGGAGTCTAAGCGAGAGTTAAATAGGGAAGCGAATAATGAGAAGAAGCAAGAGGCCAAGACAAAAGAGATCCAGAATCATCAGAGACTGAACAGGAATGAGCTAGCAGTTTTCCCGGATCAGGCATCTGCAGTCACCAACAACAAATTGTGTAGAGAATTTAAAAAAAAAAAAAAATTGTGGTTACTTTACTATATGTAAGTACTATTTTTTTTTTTTTTTTTTGGGTCTAAACAGACCTAATTGTGTAGGAGAATGCACACAAGTCCCAATGTGGAGACTGAAAATGCTTTCTCTAATAATGGATCTGTTATTTCAGAGGCAACAGATCAAGTATCACTACTTCACCACACCCCCGCAGGGACCCAAACCGCCCGTCGTGAAGTCTGGAGAAATGGGTCTGGCTGGGGCTTCTGTTCTTCTGTGGTGACTGCCAGAGTGAAAAAAACAGCTCCTTCTGCTCGAATCCCCGCTATCCTGACAGAGCTGGCAAAGTCACTGGGCCTCGCTTTACTTTCCTCCACAGCTGCACGAAACCAACCACCGGGGCTTTTCATGGTGTCACAGAATCGTAATTAATCAGCAGACACCAGCAAAATACATGACTGTGGAATTTACTTGTAAAGAAACCTGTGAGATTTTCGAATGCCTCTCATTTAGAAGCAATCGCCTCAAAAATAACTCCTGATGGATGTTTAAACTTAGTCCTATATTTGCTCACCTTCCTTGGCAAAAACAAGGCTGTTTTTGAAACGCTTGGTAGCTCTGGTTTATGAAAATCAGCCTCCAGGTCCATCAATTCTGTCACCTTGGGCACAACCCAGACAACAATTGTGATCCTGGTTATTCACCAGGAACAGAGAGCGATCTATTTACACAGGACAACTGCAGAGGGAGGTACACTTACGAGAACCAGGGTGGAAGGAAGCATGGAGGAGAGACAGGGCGAGGAAGTGAAAGACAGGGTCACAGAAGTCAAGGGAAAAGTGGGCAGGGAAGGGGAGGAAGGGGAGAAGACAGAGGGAGGGGGGAGGAAAGAAAAGTTTTGTAGGCCTATGTGTGGAACAAGTTACTGTGTTTGAGATCATTTTTTTTTCTTCAAGAAAATTAATGACTATATTTGAATACATGGCTACCTTCCCCTGACATTTAGAGGGTCTGTTTTAATTTATCCAAGAAAAATGAGGCCATCCTTTGGTGTGAAGTCCAGACATGGGGCCAGGCCTCTGGAACTATGGTCCAAGGTCAGGACCAGGAGCCCCAGGCAGCTCCCAGGAAGGGTTATTTGCCCATCAGTCAGAAAAGACTGCGGGGGCAAGGCAATTCCTCCTGCTTTCCCCCTTCTCCGAAAGTTCTGGTCCAGGAGAACCTCTGGGCTAGGAGCGTGGACTAGGCGAAGCCTGGGATAACTTGCAATACAGGACCACAGTGAACCGAACAGAGATACCGAAACTGTGCGACCAACTGAATGCATGTAAGAGCTCTGAGAAGGGAAGTGTCGTTTTAGGTCTCCCAAATTCGCAATATGATTCAAATATTCATTCCACAGATATTTACTAAAGAACTACCAGGCACGGTCCTAGGAGTAGCGGCACAGGACACACGAGCACCTGTTTCCTGCAGCTTACATTCTAGTCACGGGTAAGTGGAAAATCCATAGCTTTCCCGCCCCTGCCTGGTCTTGATGTACGACCTTCATGGTGGCATCACCATCCCCATCGTCTTCTGCTTGACCTCACCCTTGACCAAGCCCAGCACACAGCAGGAATGCAATGAGCGTCTGCTGAATTGACGTCGCACTGCGGTGCCTCTTCGTATAACAACACTGCCTGTAGGACACGTGCCCTTGGGTTTGGTGAGCTCCTACAACCCCGAGTAAGGAGTGGAGACACAGGGGAACACCACTGCACTCCTTGCTGCAGCAGGGAGAACAGGGAGGCTAGGTCAGTAGTGGAAATGCAGCCCTACAGGGTGGGCAGCAGGGGGCACAGGCTTGGGAGTCAGGTACACATGGTGTAGAACCACTTACTAGCTATGGGGCTTGGGGCAACTTATTTAACCTCTGCTTCCTCGGTAAACAGTATATAACAGTCTCTGTTATAGGGCTATAGAGAGATTTAAAGGAATATATGGTACTTGGCGCCCATTAGGCACCTGATAAAAATGTTAGTTCTCTTCCTTTTTCTGTCTGCCCCTTCCCTTCTAGCCCCCATTCCAAAAATAAACATTCAGAGAAGACTTTGCAGAAAAAGTCATATTCCTATTTGGCCCTTAAACAAATCTGGTCAGAATCCGGGGAAGACCACGCAAGCAGAGAGGAAACTGAATTATTAAAAAAAAAATGTTAAAGTGTATTAAAATATCAGTATTGCCAACAAAAACAACAAATCTTAATGTAAATTGTGGACTTTAGTTAATAATGATGGGTCAATACTGCTTCATTGATTGTAACAAACATACCCTTCTAATGCAAGATATTAAAAACAGGAGAAAACTAGGGAGGAAAGGAGTATGTGGGAACTCTCTGCTCAGTCTTTCTGTAAATCCCTAAATTGTTCTTAAAACATCCTATGAATGGAAAGAAAATATTAGGACTGCTCGGGGACAGCAAGTAGTTGTGTATGGTGAGAGCAAAGTCAAGTGTGTGCAAGGTGGTAGGAGACACAGCTGCAAAGAGGGGTCAGGTTGGAATGAAGATCTAAAAAGTACCACCAAGGGACCTCTGTTCTGCAGGCGGCACAGGCCTCTTTAGAGACAGTGCTCACATAATCAGATCTGTAATTTGGAAAGGAAAGGCCAGGACATTGTGGAGGCTGGATAAGAAGGGGCACGATGACCAAGATTGCTATCAGTCTAGACTATAGGTGGTCAGGGTCAAAGCCAGAGGCTGAAAGCCAAGGATGGCAGTGGGCCCAAAGTGGCTGCAGACGTTTTCTTCAACCTGCACAGTATTATTTTTAACCTGCCACTTATGAATTGGGAGATTTCACACCAAAATCATCCTGATTTCCAACTTCTTCTGAAAAATTGGGAAGACCTGGGGACCGCAGGCCCATGCTCCTACACGGTAACAGGCACCTGTGGGGGCGGGTTCACGGCCATGCCACAGCTGCCTGTTACTCATGGGACTAAGGTGGAGTATCAGTGTCATTTATCACCGCTTTCTTGCCTTTTTTTTTTTTTTTTAACTTTTGGAGAATCAAGAAAGAGGAAAGTTAAGTATTTATTGAACCTAAATCTCTATCAAAACTTTAAAAACGAAGGATTGGGGCGCCTGGGTGGCTCAGTGGGTTAAGCCGCTGCCTTCGGCTCAGGTCATGATCTCAGGGTCCTGGGATCGAGTCCCGCATCGGGCTCTCTGCTCAGCAGGGAACCTGCTTCCCTCTCTCTCTCTCTCTCTCTCTGCCTGCCTCTCTGTCTACTTGTGATCTCTCTCTCTGTCAAATAAATAAATAAAATCTTTAATAAAAAAAAATAAAAACGAAGGATTGGACCAAGAGGACTGTGTGTTTATGACAGTCCCCCTCATTCACTCATCTGCTTGGTGCTGATAGGACTCTGATTTTGTGAAAGTCCCAATCTAGATGGTAAGAGGAATGGAATGGAGAGGAAAAGGATACACTTGAGAGACATTTTAGAAGCTGGAGAAGCTCGGGGTGCCTGGGTGGCTCAGTGGGTTAAGCCTCTGCCTTTGGCTCAGGTCATGATCTCAGGGTCCTGGGATCGAGCCTGGCGTCGGGCTCTCTGCTGAGTGGGGAGACTGTATCCCCCTCCCCCTCTGCCTACTTGTGATCTCTCTGTCAAATAAATAAATAAATAAATAATTAAAAAAAAAAAAAGAAGAAGAAGCTGGAGAAGCAGGATTTGGCAACTTGGCATTTAGATGTGGAGTTGAAGGTCAGAAAAGAGCCTCTTAGCTCAGGCAGCCAGTGATGGAAAGTCATCGTCCAAGACAGGGACCACAAGGGAACATGCAGGTTTGGGAATGAGGGAAGGGGACCTCAGGAGTTTGGTTAGGAATATCCTTGTGATGACTGCTCTAGTCAGTGGTAATTTATCTCGCACAGCAAGAAATCTTTCGAGAGTGAAAAGAAGCTCTATGAATGAACACCATGGGACGGGACGAAGCAAGGCAGAAGGGTGCCTCTGGCTCTGCAGGCCCTTGGAGAAAGACTAGAGTGGACTTAGAGGTGTCTTCGGCCAAAGCAGCAGTGGAGAGCTTTGCTGACCTACCAGGCACACACCAGCAGCCCTACCCACGACTGTGGCAGGCAGCGGGACCGCGAGGGGTGCCCTCAGGAGCAGAGACCGGGCAGCAGAGGGGAGTGGGCTAGCGTTCTTGCCCGAGATGCAAGCCCTGATGAATCTCTGGAGGACCGAAGGAAAATCTAGAGAACCTGGAAGCAGTTCCTCCTTGCCCCACTCCCCGCCCCACTCCAACCACAGAGAGAATCGGGGCAGCCCCCGAGCACCTGTGTAAAGCACAGGGGCCATTTGGGCAACTCTGAATCTTAAAAGCGACTTTGCAAGAGCAAATATAATGCTCTTTGAATAAATGCCACAGGCCTGAAAAGAGTCATGAGGCAGATCCCTGAAAAAACTTGCACCGCACCAGTAAAATATGTCTGGTTTACGCTGCTAGACTAAAATAGTGACCTGTGTTAGACAAGATCAAGATGATATATGGCTGTTTGGGAATGCAATGCTGAGATGGGTTTTCCTCTTCACCAAGCATGGCTTCCAGGCAATTTTCCCCCTTAAAAAATCAACAGCAGCTGAGCTCCAGAAACAGGATCCAGCAATAACAGGCCCAGGTTAGGCAGGCTGTGAAAAAGGACAACTCCAAAGAGAAAAGAGGTGTTCATTTCAGAGGTCAGATACAAATCAGCTTCTGTGTACCGTAATCATTAACAATCCCAAACTCTGAGGATCAACGAATCTATCCACTTTCTGCAGCTGTATTTTTCTAAAAACATATCCTCTTCTTCTTTTGCAGCATGCAGACTTCGGGAGAACGCTTTTGCCCCTATCACACTCAGTCGAGTATAAAATTTCTGGATCTGCCATTTTTGCCTAGGCTTCTCTCTGCGCTGCTCCAACCCCCACAGCTAAGTCAGAGCCACATTTTTCCAACCCCAGTGTTTACACAGGATTTTATTTCGGCTGGTAAAACATCTGTATTTTTTCAGGGACTTAAATAAATGATCTATGCCGGGAATGTACAGTATAGGGTGATGTCAGGCCCCCTTTTTCTCTCGACTCACTGAGCAGAACAGGCAAACATTGTTTCAGCCTGTAGCTGGGAATGTGAATATTTATCCTGTCGACTTAATTCATACAAACAGAATGAAAGGCAGGCAGGCAGAAGTATTTTATGGCTTTAAGTCAGGCTGAAAGTGGGGGAGGGTGTGAGAAGGGGGATGACAGAGGGAGGAATCTCAACTTTCTAATTCACAGAAACACGCTTAATCATATAAATGCGGAGAAAGAGATACAGCAAAAATTATTTAAAAGGTGGACTGCATTAGTATGTGCTTATAGGTGGTGTGGGGGGGGTAGGAGATGGGAAAGTGAGAGACAGAAGAGTTTTCTAACTTATATTTCCTTCCTAATCATTACACTAAGGGTTAGGATTTAACTGTTTTCTGCTTCAGGCCCATTAATCTTATCCCCATCCAGACCACAGGCTTCTCAGGGCATCCCTCTTAGCCTCTGACTTCCACCCAGCAGGCAATGGTGCTCGTTGGGTAAATGTATCTGCCTATGTCATCTATACAGACAGCTCGGCATCTTTTTCTTTTTCTTTTTCTTTTTTTTTAATCAATAGACCCATGGACAGGAGGCATGACCCTAGGACACTTGAGATACTCAACCTGGTCATCCCTACAAGAAAGGGCTTGGTGGGCATGTGCCGCCCACAGTTACCCACCAATGCTAGAGGACAGGCTGGGAAGCATTTCAAGTGGTTGCGCCTCCAAACCTCAACTTGTTTATCAGATGAGAACACATCCCTTGGAAGGTCCAGCTAAGTTCCCAAAAGGTGACACTTTGGCTGTGTTGTGCTGTTGCTGCCAGGAAAAGGGTGCTAATTCTGAAGTGTGATTACTTCCTAGCTGACACTGGCTCGGGGAAGAGAATCGCAGTAAACAGGCCCCTGAATCTCTTTAAGGACTAAAATGTATACAAACACGAAGTGTGTAGGGGCCTGAAAAGTCACTTTGTGTGTCAATGCTTTCCCTCCTTTCTATTAACCCTCCCCTGTTCTAGTTCAAGAACCAAAGATCCTATGCCTAGAAGATGAAAACAACTCATTGGTCCCTACCTCCAAAGCTTATTTTACACATGGCTGCAGAGAAACTTCCTTAAAGCCCTGATTGTATCACTCCCAAGTTCAAAATCCTTCAACGACTTCCAACCGCCTAAAGAATTTGCTAGGCACTGAAGTCTTGACCTACCTTTCTGGTTTTTACCTCCTTCTTCCTCCACTTCACATACCTATTTTGTGGCTAAATGGGACAATTTCCCATTCCTGACAACTTACAAATGCTTTTCTGTCCAGGATGTTCCTTTTGTTTCTCCTACCGCCACCCTCTCCAACTCTACCTATTGAAATTCCTTTCATACTGTAAAGGCTCAGCGAACACCACCCCCTCCATAAAACCTTCCTCAGCTTTCATCAACTGCCATCTCCCTCCCCGCCACCAACACATACTCTTTTCTTTACTCAGTGCCCAACAGCTCATTTCATTTGATTAAAAAAAAAAAAAAATTTTTTTTTTTAATCTTGTCATCATGGTTCTAATCCACAATTTCCTTTCCTGAAGTATAGCTCTTTGAAGGCAAGGACTATGTCCTGTTCTTTATAGTCCCTGGGGCCCCAAGGATATGTAGCTTTGTCTGGCGGAGAGAGGGGCTCCGTGAATGGAGCATTTATTGATTTGGAATTGTTCCATGCCTCCTTGCCAGGGGTGGCAGGGTCAGAGCCTATGTTCACAGCAGCAGCCAGGGTACTAAATGTGACCTCTCTACACGGGCCCCAAGCAAAGGCACTGGGACAAGTACACAGTATTAATAAGAGAATGAGTATTCGTTTGTCTTAGATTATCTCTAGCATGGTGCTCCAAATTTTACAACGCAATTAGGAGTCCCCTCACCCAGAAGAAGCATCAAGGGCCCCAAGCTACTGGGTAAGAGTGAGGTTTAGAAAGCGATGTCAAAGGTATTCAGTGATAACTCAAAATCCCAACAAAAGCTTGCATGTTAAGCATTAATTTATTAGGGCACCTGACTGGCTCAGTCAGTGGAGCATGCGACTGTTGATCTTAGGATTGTGAGTCTGAGCCCCACACTGGGTGCAGAGATTGCTTAAAAATAAAATCTTTAAAGAAAAACAATTTACTAAACATGGATATAATATCTGCTCTAATCAAAGATAGATACCTTTCTGTAAAGCTACATATAAAGTGTTTTTTTTTTTTTTTTTTTTTTTAAATTTATTTGACAGACAGATCACAAGTAGGCAGAGAGGCAGGCAGAGAGAGAGACAGGAGGAGGAGGCAGGCTCCCTGCTGAGCAGAGAGCCCGATGTGGGACTCGATCCCAGGACCCTGAGATCATGACCTGAGCCGAAGGCAGAGGCTTTAACCACTGAGCCACCCAGGCGCCCCGTGTTTGTTTTTTTTTTAAGATTTTATTTATTTATTTGACAGACAGAGATCACAAGTAGGCAGAGAGGCAGGCAGAGAGAGAGGGGGAAGCAGGCTTCCTGCTGAGCAGAGAGCCCAATGTGGGGCTTGATCCCAGGACCCTGAGATCATGACCTGAGCCGAAGGCACAGGCTTAACCCACTGAGCCACCCAGGCGCCCCAAAGCTACATATAAAATGTTTTATTTATTTTTTTATTATTTTTTTTTAAAGATTTTATTTATTTATTTGACAGAGAGAGATCACAAGCAGGCAGAGAGGCAGGCAGAGAGAGAGGAGGAAGCAGGCTCCCCGCTGAGCAGAGAGCCCGATGCGGGGCTCGATCCCAGGACCCTGAGATCATGACCTGAGCCGAAGGCAGCGGCTTAACCCACTGAGCCACCCAGGCGCCCCAAAGCTACATATAAAATGTTTTAAATGACAAATTATTTATTTGTAAAATAAACCCCAGTTTAACTTATTTAGCAGAAGCTTTATTATACTTGCCAATTTATCTTTTCTATCTATCTGGATCTTCAACTATTGAGTTTCCTTAAAGACAATACTGAGATCAATAAGCATCTCTTTGAGGTACGAAAACTTATTAATGAAAAATAACATGGATAATTTGTTCACTCAAGACAGTTAACTTTAGCAATACAGGAGGAAGGAAGCTGGTAGTGGAATAAATGAAACAATATTAGTTATAAATCAATACAGGAGATTCATTATATTATTCTGTCTACATCTGTGTATATTCAAATTTTTCCATAATAAAAGTTTTAGAAAAAGGCTTTAGGAGAGAAGGAGGGAAAAAGAAAAGAAAACAGCAGGACATAGAGATGCAATAAGTTTAAAAAGCTTATAATCCAGTATAGGAAGTAAGTTATGTACATAAATAAATAAAATGCATAAAATCCAAGATAGAACACTAAGCACTGTAAGGGAGAGGATTGAGGGTCCAGAAATAAACTTGCAGAAATAAATTCAGAGAATGGTAAAAGTGACATTTAAACCGCAGTGAAGAAATGGACTTATTAAAAAAGAGTTTAAGACAACCAACTGGGGGAACCCTCTTACACTGTTGGTGGTAATGCAAGCTGGTGCAGCCACTTTAGAAAACAATATGGAGGTTCCTCAAAAAGTTAAAAATAGAGCTATCCTATGACCCAGCAACTGCACTACTGGGTATTTACCCCAAAGACACAGATGTAATGAAAAGAAGGGGCACATGCACCCCAATGTTCATAGCAGCAATGTCCACAATAGCCCAAATGTGGAAAAAGCTGAGATGCCCTTCAACAGATAAATGGATAAAGAAGATGTGGTGCATATATATAATGGAATATTACTCAGCCAACAGAAAGGATGACTACTCAACTTTTGCATCAGCATGGATGGAACTACTTATTCTAAGTGAAATAAGTAGAGAAAGTCAATTATCATATGGTTTCACTTATTTGTGAAACATAAGGAATAGCATGGAGTACATCAGAAGAAGGAAAGGAAAAATGAAGGGGGACAGAAATCAGAGGGGGAGACGAACCATGAGATTATGGACTCTGGGAAACAAATGGAGGGTTTGTTTGAGAGGAGAGGGGTGGGGGGATGGGTTAGCCTGGTGATGGGTATTAAGGAGCACACATATTGCATGGAGCACTGGGTATTATATGCAAACAATGAATCATGGAACACTACATTAAAAACAAATGATGTGGGGAGCCTGGGTGGCTCAGAGGGTTAAGCCTCTGCCTTCGGCTCAGGTCATGACCTCAGGGTCCTGGGATCGAGCCCTGCATCAGGCTCCTGCTTGGCAGGGAGCCTGCTTCCCCCTCTATCTCTGCCTACTTGTGATCTCTGTTAAATAAATAAATAAAATCTTTAATAAAAAAAAAAAAAAACTAATGATGTACTGTATGGTGACCAACATTAAAAAAAAAAAAAAAGGTGGCAAACTGAGAAAAAAAAGACAACTAACTAGGTCTTATGGAAATAATACAGCTGGATCCTTACCCAAAGCCTTGCACTGAAATAAATTCTGGATGGAGGAGCTAATCAAACATAAAAAAAGAAAAGAAAAGAAAAGAAAAGAAAAGAAAAGAAACTATAAAAGTGCTAGAAGAAAACAAGAAAATATTGTATAATCATAAGGTAAAAATGGGCTTTCTAAGAATGAAACAAAGTCACACACACACACACACACACACACACACAAAAGACGTATAATGTCAACATAACAACTGAAATCTTTTGTATACCAAAAATTACTAGAAATTTTTGAAAGTGAAAAACAACAGGTAAAACATTTGCTAATTCCTTTAAGGAATAAACCTCTTCCAAATCAGTAACAAAAATGAAAGTAATGGAATGAAATATGATGGAATTACAAGCTTTCTCTATTCATATCACCCTTACACCTCAATAATTTTTTCATGGTGCCTCTAGGCCGAAAGAAATACCTCATAGTTCCATTTATTAAGTAGTAAGATCCAAACAACCTAATAAATATTTATGCCATAACAACTTAGAAACTGTTTGAAAAAATAATACACATACATTGAAAGAAAAAACACTCTGATTTCATTCTTTAATAACCACAATTACTTACTAATGATATGTGTGTGACTGTTGGGTACTTCACAACTTCCCAACCCTTGGAATCACTGGACTCCACCACCCATATTCCTGGTCCACACTGATTTTCCCATGGTACTTGCTTTCTACCACAGCAACTCTCAAATACTCAACTTTACAAAGATGTATGGCATCATCAAAAGGAGTGCAGTGTGAGCTAATGTTGATAATTGTAAATTATTTCAAGCCAGTAGTTCACACAGTTTCTCACAGATGGCAAGTGTCACTGGGCTGCTCACAAAAATTTAAAATATCCCACAGCACTTTGGCACCCACTTTGGGAACTCCAAGTATTTAGCAAGGAATATAAATAAGCAATTCACAGATGAAATACAAATAGCCAATAAACACATGAAGAAATGTTTAATTTCATTAATTGTTAAGGAAATGCAATTAAAATAATAATTTTTTTAAGGGGACCTAATTAATTACTCGGTAAAACAACAGACACTCTCATTCATCATTGGTGGGAGTATAAATCATCACACTCTTTTTGGGGGGTAATCACCAGGGCCATTTTGTTGCACATACAAGGTATTCTGTATAAATGATAACCCCCAGAGCTGGACAAAGCAGCAACTTGGAAGTCTGGTGGTTTCTATCAAAATGGAAAACAGGTACTTTCCCAGTCTTGCAATCCCCACTTCTAGGAATTTAGTTCACAGAAACACTCAGGGGTATGGGCAAAGATACAGATGCCCAAGAACGATCTTCAGCAGCACTGACTGGAACCGGAAAATTTAGAAACAGCAAGTACAGGACCAGTTGAAAAAATTATGGGGTATTTCTTTAAGTATCCCATCATATATGGTGAAGAGAGAGAGAGGCATTAAAAGTAAGTTACAAATTTATTTGGACTGACATGAAATTATCTCCAAGACATACTGATAAGTGAAAAAGCAAGCTGCAAACATTGCATGATCCTATTTTTATTGATGTCAAATTGTTAACAGTGGGGGTAGAATTTTTATATTCAATATCACATATTTCTAGAATTTGGAAGATGTTACAGTAAGAATGCATTACTTTTTTCTGACTTTTCATTTTGAAGTAATTAGAGCCTTGCAACAATTGCAAAAATGGTAGAGTTGGTGTGCCTTTCACTCGGCTTCCCCCAACTGTGACATCTTAGATGACTGTAGTATTGTCTCAAAGCCAGAACACTGACATTGGCACTGCTGTTCACAAGACCATACCTTATTCAGTTTCTGCCAGTTTTGACATGTACTCATGTGTGTGGCTGTGGGGGGGGCAGTTTCACCCCATGCACACCTTTGTGTAACCAACACCACAACTAAGATACAGGACTGTTCTAGCACCACAAAGGAAGAATGCATTATTTTTGGAGTCAGAAACAGTATAACAATACTCTTTTTGTCATGTATCCCTCAACTCCATACTCAATATGAAAATTCACCCACTACATTACTGGGGCAGGTGGCTGGGTAGCATTTCTCACCAAGAGACAGAAATCAAAGAAAAGGAACTTTTCAAAGCATGAGAGAGAAGACGTTAGGACCTTCCCTAGGCTATTCCTGCTCTCCCAGGGCTTTTCAGATCTGTGCCCAATGTGGGTGGAAGAGCAGCTCACATTGAGGAGAGACCCACTGAGGGTAGAGAAGGCTGGCCACATCGGGTGGGGGTGACAACGGGGGTGGAGTTTGGGGGGCAATAGCATTCCTGAGAGTTCTCTGTCTAGGGCTGGCTCCCTGGCAAGAGCAAAGGAAATACAAAGTATTCTATTAATTTGCATTTCCCAGATTTTAGAGCTGTAAAATTTGCCTTATAAAAAGAGCCAACCCGGGGCACCTGGGTGGCTCAGTGGGTTAAAGCCTCTGCCTTTGGCTCAGGTCATGGTCCCAGGGTCCTGGGATCGAGCCCCACATCGGGCTCTCTGCTCAGCGGGAAGCCTGCTTCCTCCTCTCTCTCTCTCTCTGCCTGCTTCTCCATGTACTTGAGATCTGTCTGTCAAATAAATAAATAAAATCTTAAAAAAAAAAAAAAAAGAGCCAACCCTTGGGGCGCCTGGGTGGCTCAGTGGGTTAAAGCCTCTGCTTTCGGCTCGGGTCATGATCCCAGGGTCCTGGGATCGAGCCCCGCATGGGGCTCTCTACTCAGCAGGGAGCCTGCTTCCTCCTCTCTCTCTCTCTCTGCCTACCTCAAATAAATAAATAAAGTCTTTAAAAAAAAAAAAAAAAAGAGCCGACCCACAGGAAAAAGGCCTTTTGCATGCTCTCAGGCTGCGAATGCACATTACTCTGAGCTGCCCAGTGAGGGGGTTTGGGGCAGAAGGCCTTGGGAGCCTGGGCCTGGGTGAGAGCCAGCCTTGGGAGTCTGCTGGCTTCTAGCACACTATGGTAACAGAGACTCCTCTTTATGAAAAATGAAGATGGAAAAAAATTTTTTTGAGTCTTTGGTTGCAACTTATTTCAAAGGTCATCAAAGTAAACAAAAGGAAAAGACTGTGAATCTTTATAAGTCAGAAAGTGACAACTGTTTATAAAGCAACTGTTTATATTTTCACTTGGAGGAAGGAGAAAAAGGATTCCTCTAAGCCCCTAGGAATGGAGATTCGGGTGGCTCCCCCCAGCCCCGTTTATTTGTTCATTTGCCACTCAACACCGCCCGCAGTGAGCACAGGAACATCTGCCGTGTCCATTTTATGCAGAATTATGAAAGTCTCCTTGGGGGGCTGGGTTGCTTAGTGGGTTAAGCCTCGGCCTTCGGCTCAGGTCATGATCTCGGGGTCCTGGGATCAAGCCCTGCATCGGGCTCTCTGCTCAGCGGGGAGCCTGCTTCCCCGCCTCTGTCTGCCTCTCTGCCCACTTGTGATTTCTCTCTCTGTCAAATAAATAAATAAAATCTTTAAAAAAAAAGTCTCCTTTTTTTTTCTCAAGACACTCCAGGTAGTGTCTTGAGAAGCAAAAACCTCTGTCACCCATGTTGATAACTGCCTCCCACCATCCCGCGGAGTATATGTAATGCCCAAAGCCATACACACGGGTTGCAGTAAGGTCTCTCCAAATCTGGAGCCCAGTTTCCTATGAGGGCACCTTTCTTCAGAGAAGGTTGATTCCATGAGTCTAATGGGAGCAAAGGGTCAGTGAAACCAATCCTTACGAACTTCCTCTAACCCCCGGGAAAAGCAAAAATGCTCCTAGCTTGGGAGTTTTCCTGACAATGAACTCTGGACAGTTACCACGGATGAGGTCTCTAAATGGATTTCATATCTGCTGTTAGACATTTCCCCAAATAATGAGACTAGATGGTATTAAAACAAGCATCTAAAATGTACTGGTTTTTACCGGGGGGGCGGGGTGCTGTGTGATTCCCCAGTCCATTATACAGATTTCATAGACTTTCCACCTACCCATTAGGGCTCAGCTCATTGGCCCCCTTGGTGCGGTTCTCCCCGACAATTCTAGGTAGTGCCATCTCCCCATCCTCCCATTCCATTGTATTATCTGAACCACTCATTTGGCACCTAAGTTATGTTGCCTTGATTGCTATTTATCTTTCTGTGTAAACCATGTCGTTTTATCTCCTACAGAGCCTTACTGGAATGCGAAAGTTTGTTGATTTGATTTTAAATTTAAGGCAATTACCGTGTGGGCTGAGATAAACAGTACTTTCAAGGCAATAGTTAACCCAATAGTGAAAGTAAACACCACGACTGCTGCGAATGGGCAACCAGTGGATGCAAGTCCTCCAGCCGGCATGATTGTGGCCTGGGCCACCAGCCCGCTGGCTACTCCCAGCCTACCAACATGCTGTGTTCTCTACATGAATTCGTCATTCCCCAAGCTCATCTCCAGGAAGCTCGTGATCTTCCCTTTCAACCGACTTCAGCTCAAACACTGGTGCCTCCATGAAACTGTTCTCCCAGGAACTGTTAGGTTTATTTGCTGAGTAACCAGCTGAATGAGACAAGGGCTCTTTCTAAGTAACTATCCATAATCCATTTTGGCCAGTCCCCTCTCCCTGTGTTGCCGGGTGTGAGAAGCAAGTTTGGGAGATGTTGTTATGCATTTCCCCAATAAACAAGCCTTCTTGGCCAGGTACAAGGCTGACTGCGATGGGACAACAGGACATTCCTCTTGGTTCCCACTGGGTTCCTACTGAGGAACTTGGGTCTTCAGGCCAGTGGTTCTAAATGTGGGGTGATTTTGCCCCTGTGAGACATTTGGCAATGTCTAGAAACAGGTTTTGGTTGCCACGACTGAAAAGGGGCGCGAGTAGAGGGGAGAGATGCCACTAAAGATCCTAAGGTGGGTGCAAAGGACAGCCCCCCCGAGACCAAGAATCATTCAGCCCCAAGTGTCAGTGGTACAAAAGTCAGAAACACTGGCCTGCTGTAAGAGCACAGGCTTCGCAGCCAGTCAAAACCTAGCTGGTGACCTCAGGAAAAATGATTTAACCTCTCTGGGCCTTAGTTTCCTCATCTATAACATGGAGCTAATAATACAAATCATCTCATGAGGCTCTTGTGAAGTCTAAAAGTACTGATGGGAAAAGTACTTTGTAATTACTCCTTAAAAAACTAGGTATTCTTATTAATGGATAGCATGCCCATGTGTGATTTTAATTTTGCTGTACACTTCAGGCATAGCTAGGTGTTGGGTGTGGAAAGGAAATTCATCTCACCCTTCTCCATCCATCTAGGGTATCCACATTCTCCAGACTCTGTATTATTAAGTCGCTTTCCTAATTCCTCTGTGGTACTCACTTATATTCTTTTTATTTGGCAATTGTTTTTGCTTGGCCACTGGACTTCTGTCTCGTGCAGTATTATTCCTCAGCAATACTTATCTTAGTGGTCTCTGATGATTTTCCCAGAAACAGAGCTCTCTGACTAATTATCTTACTACAGCTCATAATAATGACCAAGTGTATGGCAAGGATGAATTAATGATCGTCCCTCAGGGTAATCATTTGAGAAGTATAAGTATAGCACTTACTATCAAGTTTGCCCTTTTGTTATAAGCTACATTTTCTACATTTGTGATTTCTAATTAAGAGTAAGTTGTGCCATTCAGTGTCTCAGAAGAATAATTTGGTGACCCTTGAAGATATTAGCTCTATTAGTTATGACCCTCAAGAGGCTTATCCTTGATACTTTTTCCAACAGAGCACGCTCCATAAATTCACATATCCAGAGGAACAATTTCTAGCTCCTTTGACCTGCTTCAGAGAGGCAAACACTTTAAAATAAGCTAAGTAAGCACATTCTTATTTTCCTAAGTATTTCCTGAATGACCCAAATCAGGTAACATTTTAACGAATACAAATACTTTAGCCTCCACCCAACTCATTTCCTGGGTGAATCTGGCCAGTCTGCTTTCATTTTATTCAAAGGAAGCAAAGCATTTTTCCTGTGTCTATTTGTCTCACAATGTGGATATCTGGATATTTATACAGCAAAGCCTACAGTCTTACACTGTAGTCTTATTTGTGTATGCATATGCCTGCATGTACTTAAAATTCTATAAAACCCTAGGGGTGCCTGGGTGGCTCAGTCGTTAAGCATCCGCCTTCGGATCAGGTCATGATCTCATGGTCCTGGGACCAAGCCCCGCATCGGACTTCCTGCTTGGCAGGAAGCCTGCTTCTCCCTCTCTCACTCCCCCTGTTTGTGTTCCCTCTCTCACTGTGTCTCTCTCTGTCAAATAAACAAAATCTTTAAAAAACTTAAATTATAATTAAATTCTATAGAATCCTGATGTTTTTCTTTAAAAAATGCAATATAGTGGTTAGTTCCAATCTTCTTGAAATTAATGCTGACTCTTAGTAGAATAAATCATTGTCTTCGTAACTGGCAGAATCTTAGCTATCATGAAAAAGATGTTTACTCACAAATCTTTGAAATGGGAGGGGGGAAGATTTCTCACCTGAACCAGAGGGTTGCCTTTAACTTTGGAGAATAGTGGGCATTTTATCATTAGAAGAACAAATGGAAACGCTGAACTTATGTTAGTATTATGAGGAAGTTGAGCCTCCTCAGGTAGAGTGAAGAGAATGTACCAAGGCCCTGGGGCAGGACAAGGCTGGCACATTAGAAGAACGTTCACGAGGTTAGGTTTGAATGAAAGGAGGAAAGCAGCCTGAGATGAGGTTGGAGAAGCAGGGCTGGTCAGGTCATTTTGGCACTTATAAACTATTTTAAGAAGTCTGGATTTATTTAGTGTGATGGAAAATGACTAATGGATTTTAAGCAGAGAATTAAGTTAATCTCATCTGTGTTTTAAAAAGGTCCTTCTGTCCTACACAGAAAGAGATTGAAGGGGGCAAGATTATAAGCAGAGACAAATGCCATTGTCTAAGCAAAAGATGAGTGTGGCTTGGACAAGGGTGGCGGTATAGAGATGAAGAGCAGAGAAGCAGATGGTCCTGGTGGATTAGATGCTAAGCCAAAGAAAAGGAAGGAATCAAAACTTGATCCCCAGATTCCATCTTGAAAAACTGAGTGAATGGTAGTGCCACTGACTGAGAACATGAAGATCAGCAGAGGGCCAGGCTTGTGGCTTGGTCAGAGGATGGAGCAGAATTCTCATTTGCTCAGATGAAAAGGCATCATCTCCTGGCCCAACAGGGGTGCAAGTTATGGTAATTTCTACTCCCTTGGAGTCTATGATTTATTTGAGGAGACAGCATACAAGTACAATATCGTCACATCCTTGGTGGGAGTAGAGTCTAAAGCTAGCGGTTAAGGTGAACATTGTGTACAGTAAAAATTGCCTTGAATCGTATCCACCATAGCCAGAGACACCAAAGAGATCATACATTTCCAACTTACATCTCACTGTTCCCTCCAGGACACATGCCCACTGAGAAAAAATGCAATATTTAATAGGCAGTTCTCAAGCAGTTTTTTACTCTTTTATTTCTTAGCTTGGCACAGATTTAGCAAGTCAGGTGGGTTCTAGATAACTTTATTAAATAAAAGATAAAATCAATTTTACTTAAAAAGCAAAATACCAACAAATGAAAATTACTGTCTAGTAAACTATAAACACATAGACATTCAGTTAATAAAAGATCTAAGTAAGGTGGGGTGAAACAAATGCCCATTTTCTGAAGAATGTGAGGTTTCAATAAGGAGAAAGCCACAGATAACAAAATTTAGAGTTGCATCCATAGTTGGGAGTTATCCTCTGTGACCACCTGGGTCTTCCTACTTCTCAAGTCTTACAAAAAATTTCAGTGAAAAACAGATGATTTAATTGTTTTAGTAGAACTGGGTATACGGGTGGGTAGGGAGGGAAGATACCCACGACACAGTAGAGGAATGTCAATGAGAAAGTATTAAGTTTATGGCCACTAGTTCTTAATATTAGAGGAAAATGAGGCCCAGAAAGAAACAGACCATCAAGGTACCCAATGAAGTTCCTTACTGTCTAATTAAAACTAGAAATTAAGATTCTGTACATTACTTCTATTTTCAGGATTTTATTTATTGGACACAGATAGAGAGAGAGAGAGAGTGAGAATACAAGCAGGGGGAGTAGCAGACAGAGAGAGAGGGGGAAGCAGACTCCCTGCTGCGCAGAGAGCCTGATCCCAGGACCCTGAGATCATGACCTGAGCCGAAGGCAGCTGCTTAACAGACTGAGCCACCCAGGTGCCCCAGATTCTGTACATTTCTATGGGGAAAAAAAGTACTGAAGTCCTTCCAAAAACTGAACATTGAATTTCTTAAAATATATGGTCCAGCAATTCTACTTCTGGGTATATACTAAAAGAACTGAAAGGAAGGTTTCAAAGAGGTATTTGTGCACCCATATTCATAGCAGCATTGTTCACAACAAAAGGTGGAAGCAGCCTGAGTGTTCAATGGCAGATGAATGGATAGTCGGTGCATATCCATACAATGGAATATTACTCAGCCATAAAAAGGAAGGAAATCCTGACTCAGGCTACAACATGGATGAATACTGAGGATGCTATGCAAAAAGAAATAAGCATCACTAAAAACCAAATAGCATTTGATTTCATTTATATGAGATGTTAAGAGTAGTCAAACTCAAACAGTAGGGAAGGGAGAAGTAGGGAGTTGTTTTATGGCGTATGAAGCTTCAATTTTTGCAAATTTTGCAAAATGAGAAAGTTCTGGAGGTTACTTGCACAACAATGTGAACAGACTTAATGTTACTGAACAGAACACATAAAAATGTTTAAGATGGTGTTAATAAAAATAATAATAATAATTTAAAAATGGTTAAGATGATAAACTTCGTGTATATATTATCACAAAAGTTTAAGAAACAAATTTTTAAAAGATTTCCTATATTCAAGTCCCTGATATTCAATATTATCGTATTATAGTCATGTTATTCCTGGGATATGTTGTAAATTCTCTGATTAGAGAGTTCCTAATCTATTAAAAAGCCTTGTTGGGTGAATTACACATTTATTTTCAAGTACCGATTAGTATTGTGAGCTTGCATTAATTAGATACTCTTAGAGCCACATTTTGATTTCTTGTAATCCTTTAAAAAATTAGCATCAGGTGCTAATTAGAAATAGCTAAATGTATCCTTCGAGACGAGCTATAAGGTTACACTAACTGCAAAGGAATGATTCTCAAGGAACACTGAGACACCAGATGTATGAGCAGATAGTAAAGATCTGTTTTGCTGCCTTCCTATTATCTTCTGTTTTCCTAGTCTCTCTACCACTACGGAGAAGGGAAAAGGCCACCACCATAGACTAATTCTGAGACAAAGTTTAATTTTTACTTTCTCCACTGCAAACTATTTTTCAAGTATTATGCTTCCTAGGGAAAATGTGGTTGAGACGATTACAATGGTCAGCATAGCATGCCATCTGTATGTCACCTGAAGGAGACACAAACATCTTTTCTGTTCACACACTTGTGAACCATCACCTCTGCTTCTCATTCAACAGTTCCTTTCTCTGCTCACAGTTGAAAAACTTCCCAACATTTTCAGCCCCCTTTCGATATCCCCACTGACCACTTCTTTAACCTTTTGATAACTTTTTTTCCCACTTCCCAATGCTGAGATCCATTCACCAACTCAAATCAACAACAAGATTGTCCTTTCCTGCTCTTCTCCAACCCCCCAATTCTTACCCAACCTAACACCACAGGCCAGAAAATCTACTGGCTCTGGCTCTTACTTTCTTCTCTAGTTCACTACCTGGGACAAAGCCTCCGGCACCACCTGGGCTCTAGATGTAAAACTGAAACGATATAACCAACCTCCCTCTATTGCTCTGGGAGAGGACCTCGCGAGGACACCATGAGGACCCAGGGTTAGTGTGCATGGCTGACCTCCTTGACACTTAGAAGATGTGTCCCATGTGCAGTTATTAGTGTTATCTCTGCCCTGGTTTCCCACAACCCTTACTTCACGCCCCTTGATCTTGACCAAAAAACACTGTGTTACCACATAGCTCCCTCGGTCTCCTGCTTCCTCCATTCCTGCCTTTGGGCAGTCTTGCCAGCTGCCCTTTAAACTTGGAAGAGTCTCTCCTCACATCTGCCAAGCTACTATTTCAAACGCTTCCTCCTTACTCATGTCTGCCTGCCTGCTCCCCACATGAATGACCAGGAGAAGCACCCCTCCTAGAGCCGAACTGGTTTGGGGTACAAATAAGTGATGCAATGAAATCCAGAACACTTCTGGCCCATTAAATAGTTGACCTTAGAAATATCAAGATTTTCTTACTGCTCTTCACGGTCCTTCGATCTCGGTGGCAAATCCCCCAGTAATATGTAACAGCCATCACTGGGGCATAAATTTCTGTTACTGCCTCGGCCCGACACAAGAATCACTCGTCTCTTATATTAACTCCGTTTTGGCCATTGGACCCCGAACTACTCTCAATCCAATGGTTTCCCGACTTGCCTGATCATAAGAATCACTTGTGCCACACATTAAAAAGGCAGACTCTGGGGTCCTGTCTCAGATCCACACACTAAACATTTTCCTGACAAGAGACATGGAACCTGTATTTTAAACAGTGCTCCAGTAACAACTCTGTCAGGAAAAATTGAGAAATGTGTGACAGCCTGTCAGATCCTGGATTTGTTTGTTTGTTTGTTTGTTTCTGTTTTTATCAACGTCCTAATAGCCAGAGGTCAGAAGACACAGTAGCCAGATGACCTAAATTATTAAGAGTTTAGTTATGAAGATTCTACCTACTCCAACTAGGCTGATAAGGTTACTTAAAATTAAATACTGTGTGATTCTGCGTGCCAAATTTTTGGTTTCAGATTTGGTGGCTGTATTTTGCCAGTCACACTGTAAGATTCTGGGGATGAAGTTACACTGTTTTATAGTCTCCCAATGCTTAATTAGCACAGTATGGAACATGTAATTAGAACTTAATTAAAACTTTACTGATTGATCAGTAAGGCACCACCCAACTCAAAGAAAAAAAAACAAAACCCTAAAAACCGCGTGTCTTAGAGTCTACCTGGGTAGTACTGAATCCTTCCCTCATCATCAGGTTAATGAGAATGAGAATGAGAATGCAAACTTAGGGTTTGCCTCTTGACCTGAAAGAGGAAGGCAATTATTCACCGATTTGGTCAGATTTCTAGAAACTATTGTTATGCTTTGTCTGACTGCCTAGATTTCTCATAACAGAGTCAACTTCCTTTCAGGATTACTGCTTTGACCCTGTGTTCTTTCTGCCGTCATGCTAGGGAGATCTCAGAGTTGATGATTTGCACCTGATAGTGCAGCGTAAAAATTCAAGTAGCAGGCCTACTTACAGGCGAGGACACACAGGAACACTTCTCAGAAACTAACAGAAGTTTCATGCTGAACACTGCAAATGGTGAGGGGTGCTTCTTTCAAAACATACTTCAAAACATGAAAGCGATTCTAGGTTAAAATATAAATGAATTACAGCAAATAGAAGAGAATGTAGGGTCTTTTCAAAAAAGTGCAAGATTACTACCTGTATGATATCCAGAAAAATAAAGTTGAACAAACAATATGGAGCCAATTTATTCAAGAAGTTAACACTGAAAACAGCAATTTTAGTGGGGGTGTAATCACAGCTACGTTCGTTTGGTATTACATTTTTCAAAAGGAAGAATCCATCCTCTGTGAAATAAAAAGCTTCAAAGGTAAACAATGAATGGTCCCTATGATGAGATCTATCCCTGAAACTGAGCAGATTTCTAAATCAGTGCCTAGACCAGGCTATTTATAAACTCGACTTCCCATCAACCTCAGCAGGATGTCAACTAACAATAACAAGTTAATGTTTTCCAGTCATCTTCACTGGGCCACTTAGCTGCCAGCATTCGGGCCAAGGTAAACTCGACAGTAACAAAAGAGCTAACATCACAATCAAAGGATAGGATTAATGAATACTGCATTTCTGCTTTGAAGTGAACACTGAAAATCATGACCATAACATACTCCTTTCAGCCACTGGACTTCAATCGTGCCTACTGGTCTATATAGAGATTTGAAGGCGGAGTTTATAAAGATTCTCCCTGTTTGTAATGAACCACAAGCTTCAGTCCCTGGAAGAACTTTTCAAAATGAAGAACATCCTCTCCATAAAATTATAAAGTATATAACTCCCCAAATTATCACACAAAATTCCTAAACCCTGACCACTATCCCTAATCAAGTTTTTTTTTTATAACTGAAATACAACTTAAAAGTGCCAAGTCTGAAGTGTAAAGCTTATGAATTTTTATATCTGCTTAATTATAGCTTTTACTTGTAATAAGATAGCTCAACAAATGATTCATTATTTAAGATTATTATAAATTATCACATTTGTTCTAAAAAGTTCCTTATAACATTCCTTTGCATTGGTGGTTAAATGATAGAATTCCCACCTCCCACACTGACTTAAACGTTAAGAGCAGATCTGAGTGTTCAGAATACAACAAACAGCAGCACTTACTTTTTGTGGAGGGAGGAGAAACTCTAGAAGTATAAATAATTTGCCTCTTTATATTAAAAAATATACGGTAAAAATGGTCTTACAAAAATTTAGACAATAAACGAAAAACCAAAATATACATCTTTTGGTATAAAGGAGAAACATCATTGACTCCGATTTTCAAACTCTTAGATTCTTTTTTTAACTCAATCCTGAACACATCAACCCTTCAGTAAACAAAATGAATTAAACCTTTACAGTTTTTCCAACTAAAACTGTTTTACTGACTGTGGACCAAATCACTTCAGTCTGTTTTCCAAACCTCCATAATTTTTTGGTCACTTAATTGCTAAAAAGGTCCACTATGATTCCTTTTCCTGGTTCCCTAAGAAATCACTCATCATTTTAGCAGCTATGTTTATGTGCTAACTCTCTCCATTGTTTAAATATCTACCACCCAAGCCAGTGATGGATTATAAAACCCAGGCCCAGGATATACAACTCATCCTGGATTTCTGATGGTTGAGATAACTCGTCCCTAGGTGTTAGGTTTTTGTCACCACTCATCCAAACACATTCTCCCACCTTTTAACTGCCTGTTATCACCTCCTCGTCATATACACTTCTTCCCTGGTAGGCTACAATGGTGATGTGCTCAGTTAAACAAAAGTGTACATATCAATGGCAAATATCTTAGAAACAGCAACACTTCCTGCATACAAAATAATTGGGAAAAGACCAGTCTGAACGCACAAGAAATCTGTTTAAACAACAACAGTTTTTTAAAGAGTTGCTGGTCTATTATTTAATATTGTCAGTAACATGAACTATACTGAACACAAATAAATGTCAAATAGTGTAACTGTTAAGATGACCCTGAATAAACTCAGAAGATTTATTTGTTATGGACATTCATGGAGAAAAATAAATTTATGTGTAGTCTTCATGTAAGAATTACAAAAAACAAAACTCTAAAACAGTGAAATCCAAATTAATGAGGTTTCTTCCGTAATCGAGAAAAGTCTCACTTTTTTAATGGATAAAGTGAGAGCTGATGCGGCCATTAAACCTGGAGTTCCAAAGTTAGGAGTTTCTAACCCCTCTGAGAACTTTACATTGCAGGGGTGCAGGTCCTCAGTCTCCACCAAGTCAATAAAGCTGACAGAGGGAAGCTTCCTTGTTCTGCTGAACAGCATTTCTATGTAGCCTATCACACACACACACACACACACACACACACACACACACACACACACAAAGGCCATCCAAACTCTACCTCAAATTAGAAAGTTCAGCCTCCAATCTAACAATATGACAAAAAGTAGAGCATTAGTCTAACAAGTATTTAAAATCTTTAGATAATCCCAGAAACTCCCATTTCCAAAGCTACCAGTAGGAAAATATGGAGGAAAAGAGGAAACACTATCATATCCTTTGGATTTTTGAAAAACAACACTAATCTAGTTCATTTATGCAACAAAACTCTATCAAGGGTTTAAGGTCAAATGCTATGGAGTGAATGAGATAACCCTGACATGTCTGCATGGTTATTTAAAGTACATTATACATGTATAGTTTAAATCACACATGGTGATTCGAAGATTAAAATTAAAGCCCAACATTTTCAGAATCTCTATGAAAACTGTGACCTTTACAGTACTAATAGAACCTTTACAATATACCTTTCATATATATGAGGGTCTGTTTCTCCATTTTGTCCTCTGATCTTTCTTTCTAATGATGAGTTAGTACTATACTATTTATTAATGTACAATGATTATAAATATTAATGTACCCTTATATTGTGTTTTATGCTCTAATGTGGCAAGTTGATCTTTTTAAAAAAAAATTTTTCTAGACATAAAAGCCCTCAATAAAATGTTAGCCGTCAAATCAAATAATTAAGAAAAAGGATAATACATCAAGAAGAAATGGGGTTTATAACTCGGCAATGCAAGGTTTGTTCAGTATTTGAAAAATCAACGTAATTTGCCATATCAACCCATTTTTAAAAAAATCTGAGGGGCGCCTGGGTGGCTCAGTGGGTTAAAGCCTCTGCCTTCGGCTCAGGTCATGATCCCAGGGTCCTGGGATCAAGCCCCACATCGGGCTCTCTGCTCAGTGGGGAGCCTGCTTCCTCCTCTCTCTCTCTGCCTGCCTCTCTGCCTACTTGTGATCTCTGTCTGTCAAATTAATAAATAAAATCTTTAAAAATAAATAAATAAAAATAAATTTAAAAAATCTGATTCTCTCAATGGAGGCACTAAAAGCATCTGACAAAGTTCAACATCTACTCCTGGTAAAAATTTTCAGTAAAGTAGAGATAGAACGAAATTCCTTAACTTGACAAAGCACATCTAGAAAAAACCTACAGCTAATATCCTATGTGATGATAATAGGCTGAATGCTTTCCCCCCTTGGTTGGAAAAAATTAAGAATGTCCATTCTCATTACTTCTACTCAACTTATATTGGAGGTCCTAGCCAATTCAATAAAGCAAAAAAATATAAGACATGCCAATTGGGAAGACAGAAATAAAATTGTCTTATTTCTAGATGACATGATTATCAATGCAGTAAAACACCGAAGAGTCTATTTTACAGAGCTATAAAACTAGCAGGTTTAGCAAGGTCTCAGAATATGAGGTCAATATATGAAAATTAACTGTATTTTCTGAAGACTAGCAATGAATACTTAGAATTCAAAATTTTCCAAAGTTATCATTTTTAATAGTATCAAAACCATGAAATATCTTGGGGTAAACCTCACAAAATACGTGTAAGATGCAATATCCAAATGTTGTGGAGCCCTGTATTTAGTATACTTTTCTGTACGGGGCCAGAGCATAAATATAACAGGCTTTCCGGGTCATATGATCTCTGTCGTAACCACTCAACTCTGGCATTATAGTATAAAAGCAACCACAGAAAATATGTAAACAAATGGGCGTGGCTTCATTTATGAAACGGGGTAGGGGGGGTAGCATAGATTTCTCCTTTTCTGCTACTGATTAAAGGTCCTAGACTTAGTGAAGTTACTTGTGAACTTGTAGGCTTTTGTGAGGTGGAGACAAAAATGATTTCTCTCTGGGGCACGTGGCCAGCTCAGTCGGTAGAGCATCTGACACATCTGATCTCAGGGTTGTGAGTGCAAGCCACCACGCTGGGCATGCAGCCTACTTAAAAAAAAAAAAAAAATAGTAATAATAATAATTTCTCTCTAGTGGAACAGATGACCCCAAAGATTTATGATCTGCTGGACATTAAACTGTCTCATATCTACTTTAGCAATCCTACTCTAACATTCTGTTAAATTGCCTATAAATACCCTTATTTGTTAGCTGCTCTTTGAACTGATTATATCTCTTTCTGGTCCCCTGATTAATTAATGAGTTCAATAATTTATTTTACACATGTTTATTTTATACTTGCCTTCAAGTGATGATTTTACCTTCATGAAAATTATACTTTAACAGTGTCAATTCTCCCCTAGGTTGCTCTAAAGATTCAATATAATCCCAATCAAAAAACATTTTGTCTATTCTCTTAACTATTTGGTCTTTCCTATGAATTTAATTGCATTGTCAAGTGAAAATTTTATTGGAAATGCATTAAAGCCATGTTTAAATTTGGAGAAGGAACTGACATCTCTGTGATACTCAGTTCTATCACTATCCCCAATATCTTTGGGGAAAACTCAAGAGATTCAACAGAAAAGATCTTACAAAGGAGCCTTACAAATGATGTTATTACAAATGAGGGTTAGGTGACTGAGTACAGTCTAGTAGGGAACTTACAGGAGTGCAGGCTCTCAAAAACCCTGTATCTGCCACTTGCTAGCATTGTGACCCTGGGTAAGTTACTTCACTTCTCTGAGCTTCAGTTTCTCATTGTAAAAGAGCACTCACTTTCTAGGACTGTTCTGAGGATTTAATAAATAAATATATGAAGTACATAAAACAGTGTTTGACATAGACTCAGTGCACTCTAAGTGATGACAAACAGTATTATTATAAAGTGCATGTGTGGAAATTAATCACTTTCAAAAATAAAAAGAGCACAAGTCAGAAGATAAAACATAAGGAAAGTAGTCATGATAACAATCATAAGAAATATAAAAATAGAACATAAACTCTACTTAAAAAAAAGCTTTAAAATATGATGCCAGTGAGGAACATAAAAGACAAATGAATGGAAAGGCATACCACGTTGTGAAACTGGACAGTAGCATAATAAAGATGTATGTATAGTTAATAAGGGGATGTATAAATCTAATGTGATCCCAGCAAAAAATACAAATAATTAACAGAATGGAAGATGGGAGAATTAGACAAGCTGACTTAAAGTTCGCAGGGTACTGAACAAGCAATGCTAATTAGGCAATTAGTCTCCAACAAACATAAGACATGTTATATAGGGCTACTATGGGCAACTGGTGTGTAACGGGACACATTTTTCAATGGAACAGACTAAAAATCTAGAAAATAAAAGCAGCTGCATCCTGAAATTTAGCATATGACAAAGACAGCTTCTTTGTCAGGAGAGGTAAGATGTACTTTTCAACAAATAAATTTGGGACCATAAAACCAAACCAAACCAAAACAAAACCCTGTACAATAGCTTTTCATTTATTTTTTTATTCTCCTCAGTGACACTAAGTTATTTGCATAACATATTTTTTAACTTAGAGTTATAAATGACACCATTTATTAAGAAACTACATTATGATAATTCTGGGAATTTGTGCCTATAACATCTCTATTCTTTATTCCAACCTTGCAAATTATGTGTTATCATCATCATTATTTTTTTTTAAGAATTTTTTTTTTAAAGATTTTATTTATTTGACAGACAGAGATCACAAGTAGGCAGAGGCAGGCAGAGAGCCCGACGTGGGGCTCGATCCCAGGACCCTAGGATCAGGACCCGAGCTGAAGGCAGAGGCTTTAACCCACTGAGCCACCCAGGTGCCCCCATTATTATTATTTTTAAGATTTTATTTATTTGACAGAGACAGAGAGAGACAATGAGAGAGTAAATACAAACAGGGGAGGGAGAGAGGGAGAAGCAGACTTCCCACTAAGCAGGGAGGCGATTCAGGGCTCGATCCCAGAACCCTGGGATTATGAACCCTGAGCCAAAGGCAGACGTTTAACAACTGAGCCACCCAGGAGCCTGTGATACCATTATTTTAACAAATGGTTAAGCTTCAGGTTAGAATTTAAGTGATTTGTCCTAGGTCAAAAATCTAGAAAATAGAGGAGTATATTAAGCCAGGTCTGCCTTGATCCAACCCTCCTTCCATATACCATCCCCTCTCCACAAAATAATCCAGTATGTCAATGAGACTCTAAGAACCAAGCAATACAAACAGTGCATGGGACACCTGGGTGGCTCAGTTGGCTACGCATCTGATTCTTGATCTCAGGGTCATGAGTTCAAGCACCATGTTGGGCTCTATGCTGGGCATCTAGCCTACTTAATAAAAAACAAACAAACAACAACAACAACAAACCCACAGGAGATTACAACTGGTATATACCAAGCAGGAATGAAGTAACTGTAAGAAAACAGTATTTTGTCCTTATGCTTTTTAGTTTTAAGATGGTAAACACACGGGTCCGTGTCTTATTTATACTCTTATCATGGTCACCTGGCACTTCAGTCACTGGAAGACATCCAAGGTGAATCCACCATATAGCCCATTCTTTCCGATAAGGAAGAGAGTTAAAGGGACGCCTGAGTGGCTCAGTTGGTTAAGTGTCTGCCTTGGGCTCGGGTTATGATCCCAGGGTCCTGGGATCAAGTCCCATATCGGGCTCCTTGCTCAGGAGGGAGCCTGTTTCTCCCTCTGCCTGCTGTTCCCCCTGCTTGTGCGCTCTCTCTCTGACAAATAAATAAATCTTTAAAAAAAAAAGAGAGAGAGAGAGAGAGAGTTAAAGTGAATAGAGTGAGCGTCAACGGAATCTGACACTGAGGAAAATGTAACTGTTTTCATTTTCTATGTACCAGGTCCCAACGTGGGAAACTGGAAATCTGTATGCCAAAAGAATATAATGCTGGTTATTTTGACTTCCCTGTGCTGGGCAGTAAACCTCTTGAACTTCTGTCTATTTTTGGGAATTGAGGTATCCCTTTAATCCTGTTACAGAACTGCTGACGGCAGTAAGACAGCAGAGGAAAATCGGCACAGGGCCTGTGCCAGGAAGGTCTCCAAGAACAAGGACGAAATAAAGCACAAGCAAGCAAAAGCATTTTGCAAGAGTTTTGTGAAATCCGTGTCAGTGTTCACAACCCAACAAGAGAAACACCACCCAACTGCAAGCCATTGCAGACTCAAAAGGGCCCCTGACGCTGGAGGGACGTTGTAAAACTCCCCCCAGAGCCAATATTGACAGCAGGGTTAAAGTTGTACTTGCCGAAAACAGAACAGCTCTTTTCTCCGCCTGTCCTCTCTGAGGACTCGACACAGAACCCGCGGGGCTCTCTTCTGCTTTACTTGGTGTGTGTAAAGATACCGTTCAGGGAGCGCAGACCTTCTGCTGTTTAGACTGTCAAGAACACAGACCCTGGTGTGTACACTCCTAAAGAGCCCCCCTGTTTAAAAAAGATCCTTCTGATGATGGTTTGTGTTCTACACGCAGCTGAAACAGTTGAGCCAACTTTTTTTTTTTTTAAATGAAAGCCACCTCATCTTCAAAATCTGTCTCCAGTTAGCTCAATTCATTTTCAATGTTCTCTAGGATTCTATAGCTGAATGAATGCACACAGACTAATGTCCCTCTCCCCAAAATGAATTTGGTGCTAGGGATTTACAAGGATGCCCCCAAGTCAATGACAGAGATCCACACTCTAAACATGCAGTCTCAGTCACTGAAGGCCGCGTGTTAAATGAATGAAGCCTAATTCTACCCCACTTAGAAGCAAAATAACTAACACGACTTGGAGTCAACAGTGAGGGTTCTGACCAAGGCCCGAGTAACACACTAGAATGAAGCCCGATGTCACTAATTATTGACATCCAGCACAGAGGCTCTGGCGATCTAGAGGACACAGCACACTGACCTCTACCCATCACTGTATTCTATAAGAAAAGCTGCCCTTCCAATGGAGAGCACTAGAAAGTGGGTGTACTACAGTGAGTTTTATTTATTTTTATTTTTTTAAAGATTTTATTTATGTGTGAGAGAGAGAGAGAGAGAGAGTGAGCACAAGCAGGGGGAGTGGAAGAGGGAGAAAAGCAGGGAGCCTGATGTGGGGTCCTGACATCATGACTGAAGCTGAAGGCAGACACTTAACCAACTGAGCCACCCAGGCGCCCTAGCAGTGGGTTTTAGATGGAACAAAATTCCTGTCCATCCCTCACACAATTCCCCTATTGCTATCACCTTACATTACCATGGTATATTTGTCACAACTAAGGAAGTAGGTGGTATATTCCTGTTAACTGAACTCCACATACTTTATTCAGATTTCACTAGTTTTTAGCTAATGTCCCTTTTTTGTTCTAGGATCCCATCCAGGTTACCACATTACATTTAATTATCCTATCTCTTTAGTCTCCTCTGGTCTGTAGCAGCTTCTCAGATGAAAATTTTCCTTGTTTTTGATGATCTTAATAGTTTTGAGGAAATCCCTCAATTTGTCATCCCCCCCTCCGTGGGTTAGACAAGGATTATAGGTTTTTGGGAGGAAGACCACAGAGGTGACATGCCATTCTCCTCACATCATAACTAGGGCACATTTCATGAACTCATCGTGACTTATCACTGCTGAAGTTACGTTGATCACAGACCTCAGAGGTGGTATTTGTTAGACTTCTCCCCGGTGGAATTATTTTTCTCACCTCCCTCTTTCCACCATCTGTGGAAGCAAGTCACCCCGTGCAGCCCACACTCAAGGGATGAGGGAAGGGAAGTTAAGTCTCACTTTCCGGAGAAGGGCTTGTGGGGAGACGAGAAGCTACATGAAATTATCTGGAATTCTTCTGCATGGGAGATTTGTCTCTTCTCCCCCATTTATTTATTTGTACCAGTTACGGATAATTATTTTATACTTTGGGATGAAAAAGTAACATGAAAACGTGTCAGTCCTCAAACCTATACCCAAAGAATGAAACATACTCATTTCAATACAACTCTGAGGCGGACTTTTTGGTGTCCTGCTTGTTTCTGTTTTACATTAAACTGCAGATGTTTTTAGGCCTCCACTACTCCCCCCCAACACACATACAGGCCACCTCTACCTTCTCTGTGTGAATTTAGAAATGATTAGACTTGTGACCAATGCAGTGATAGCTGGGATTTGCCTTCTGAAATGGGCAGACTCCTGGGGGCTGAGCATCTGTACCCTGCTGTCCTTCAGGAGGGAGAAGGAGCAAACATTAGAGAAACCACAAAGAAGAAAAAGCTAGGACAAAGGGAGTTAACAAAGTAAATCATACATTTCATTCCAAATAGATGAAGCGAATCTTAAAGACACATTTGCAAAACACTATGGTCCTCCTTCTTTCTCTAATAAGCCTGTGGAGTCTGGAGGAGGAGTACCAGCCTGAGCAAGAGCCTTGGCATTGCTGAGACATTACACAGTGAAGGGCACTGGTACTGATTTTCTTCAGAAATCTACACCTGGTACGTCTTGATTCAGTGGCCGTGGATTATATGACATCTGTAATTTACTATCGGGGTTTCCTTTGAAGAACATGGACATGAGTCTCTAGCACCTTAATTCTGAGTGCATACACACACACACGCGCGCAAGCATACGTTCAATCATAAATTTTAAAACAAATGACTGCCTTGTATCTCTGTTCTCTAAATACACGTCAAACCTGATGGCAGAATTTTCTCTCAAATAGATTGATCAATGATCAATGAATATTGCTTTTCAGTATGAAAAGAACAGCTTGCTAACTGGACTAGGAAGTGTCTCACATCCTTGAAAAAAATCAATTATAAAACAAGAAACTGGAGTTCAGAAACAATGTGTTAGATATAAAAATTACTATATATCCTGTAGTAGAAGAAAGGAAAAGCATAAAGTCTATCTGCTATAAACTGACTTAAACTTACAAGTAAAACCTGTCTTACCATCTACGTGAAATAAAGATACTTTTTAAAGGCTTAAGTAGTGAATAAGGAAAAAAAAGTCAAAAAGCACATTTAAGATGTTAATTATACTGATTTCTTTGAAAATTAACAAAGGTGATGGAATTTTCTGGCGCTTATAAATTCTTCAAAGTCACAATTTTAAAAACCCGTTAAATCCATTTGATATAAAAAAAATAACTACACAACTTTAGATCTTTTTTTGGAAATGTGATTCTCAGAAAGTTAATGAAAGCTATACCCCTCACGAGAAGTTTACTTTATTAAGATTAACAAGGCATCTCAAATAGGAGACTGATCAAGATCCTAAAGAAAACAGAGGATTACCTATTGTTATGAACATGGGTACAAATTAAAATCTGATACCTGATAACAACTGCTCCAGAGTGCCATTAATTCAAGTATATAACATACATCCCCTTCATTAATTAAGAAAAAAAGTGGAATAAAGAAAAAAAGCAGGAAGACAATAGTCTACCTCATTTAGCTAAACAGACAAAAAAAAAAAAACCAAAACCAAAAACCAAAAAAAAAAACAAAAAACCCCAAACAAAAACAAAACAAAAAACCCCAAACAAAAAACAACACACATGGAGATTGAGACTTGCTTGAAATTCCCTGCAGCAGACTAAATTCAAGAGAGATCCCAGAACTCACTCACCTTTGCACAGAGGGACCCCAGAACTCAGTGCACACAGAGGCTATGACTAAGGAGGCTTTAGAAAACAGTTTCAGAAGACCCCCTTCTTGCCTAAAAAATATTCTTCCCTGCTCTCTCCTGGAGACAGAAGACCTGGCCATTAGAGTCACTCTATTTTATCTCACTTTTGGTTTTTAAACCATCCCCCCAAAACTACTTGTTTCTATATTTTACAGAGAACAAAACAAAGGCTGAGAAATCTAAGCTGTCAGTGGAACCAGGACTTGAATCCAGATAACTTTAACTCCAGAGTCTTCTCTCTCAATAACTATTACATTAAAAAGGACTACTAATTTGGAAAGGAAAGACAAATGAAGCAAAAGAGCAAAGGTTAAACTTAATAATCTAAGAGCAAAGGCTTGTGTATGGGACATGCAGGAGGGGGTTCAGGGTAGCCAGGGAGTCAGAATGGTCAGAACTCCCCTAGGAGCTGGATGCATATATGATTTTGTTGAATAAATGCATTGTATTACCTGAGGGTCTGGTGGAATACAGGAATAAACACAGCAAAAAAATAAGAAAGGCATTTCTAGTTACAACTATATGGCAACAAACTGGACAACCTAGAAGAAATGGATAAATTCCTAGAAACATGCCTAGAAACCCACCAAGACCGAATCAGGAAGAAGAAACTCTGAACAGTAATAATGAGTGAGGAGATTGAATAAGTGATCAAAAACTCCCAACCCAGCAAAGAAAAGCCCAGGACAGATTGTTTCACTGGTAAATTCTACCAAACATTTAAAAAAGAATTAATGCCAATCCTTCCAACTCCTCCTAAAAATCGAAGAGGAGGAAACACTCCCAAACTCATTTTACAAGGCCAGCATTACTTTGATACCAAAGCCAGATAAGAACACTACAAGAACACTATAGGCCAATATCCCTGATATGGATGTAAAACCATTCAACAAAATACTAACAAGCCAAATTCAATAGCACATTAAAAAGATTTACACCTGGGGCACCTGGGTGGCTCAGTGGCTTAAAGCCTCTGCCCTCGCCAAGGGTCACGACCCCAGGGTCCTGAGATCGAGTCCAGTATCAGGCTCTCTCCTCAGCAGGGAGCCAGCTTCCTCCTCTCTCTCTCTCTCTCTGCCTGCCTCTCTGCCAACTTGTGATCTCTGTCAAAATAAATAAATAAAATCTTTAAAAAAACGAGATTTATACCATAATCAAGTGGGATTCATCCCTCAGATGCAAGGATGGCTCAATATGTGCAAATCATCAACAAGATATATCACATTAATAGAATAGGTGATAAAAATCATACGATCTTCTTGATAGACATAGAAAAAAATCTGACAAAATTCAACATCCATTCATGACAAAAATGCTCAACGAACTGGATACACAATGACCATATCTCAACATATAAAGCCCGCATATGACAAGCCCATAGCTAATATCATACTTAGAGTAAAAGGTTGAAAGCTTTTCCTTTAGAATTGGAAGTAAGATAAGGGTGCCAACTTAGCACTCCTATTCAACATAGTACTAGAAGTACTAGGCAGAGCAATCAGGCAAGAAAAAGAAATAAAAGGCATCTGAATTGGAAAAGAAGTAAAATTGTGCCCATTTGCAGATGACGTGATCTTATAGATAGACAATCCTGAAGATTTTGCTAAAAAACTATTAGAACTTAAATGAATCCAGTAAAGCTTCAAGACAGAAAATCAAGATACAAAAATTGGTTGTATTTCTATCCACTAACAATGAATTATCTGAAAAAGAAAAAAAGAAAACAACCCTCTTTACAATAGCATCAAAAACAATAAAATACTTAAGAATAAACTTAACTGAGGAGATGAAAGGCCTGTACACTGAAAACTATAAGGCACTGATGAAAGAAACTGAAGATGACACAAATAGTTGGAAAGATACCCTGTGTTCATAGACTGGAAGAAATGGTATCATTAAAAGTCATTAATTAATTAATATTGTTAAAATCCCAAAGCCATCTATAGATTCAACACAATCCCTCAAGATTCTAATGGTATTTTTTATAGAAATAGAAAAAATAATCCTAAAATTGTAGTGCCATAAAAGACCCCAAACAAAGCAATCCTGAAAAAGAAAAGCTGTAGATACCACACTTCCTGATGTAAAACTAATATATTACAAAGCTACTGTAATCAAAACAGTATGGTACTGACATAAAAACAGACACACAGATCAACAGAACAGACTGAAAAGCCCAGAAATAAACCCATGCATATTTAAAAAAGGAAGCCATGAGTACTTAATGGAGAAAAGATGTTCTATTCAATAAATGGTGGTGTGAAAACTGAATTTGAACATGCAAAAGAATGAAAATAGACCCCTATCTTATACTACTCACAAAAGTGAACTCAAAATGTATTAAAGGCTTAAACATAAGACCTGAAACCATAAAACTCCTAGGAGAATAAGCTTCTTGACACTGGTCTCAGCAATGTTTTATGGATAGGACAAAGGTTCAAGCAACCAAAGGAAAAATAAACCAGTGGGACTACATCAAAAAGCTCTTCACAGTAAAGGATACAATCAAGAAAATGTAATGGGAGAAAATAATTGCAAACCATGTATCCGACTAGGGGTTAATATCCAAAATATATAAGGAATGTGTACAATTCAATAGCAAAAAAAAAAAAAAAAAAAAAGCCCTCAAAACAAACAAAAAACCCCCCAAAAAACAATGAACAAACAAACAAATAATCCAATTGAAAAATGGGCAAAGGAGTTCAGTGAACATTTTCTCCAAAGAAGACATTCAAATGACCAACAGGTACAGGAAAAGGTGCTCTACATCGCCAATCGCGGAGGAAATGCAAATCAAAAACCACAATGAGATAGCATCTTCATACCTGTCAGAATGGCTGTTATCAAAAAGATATCAAAGTGCCCATGAGAATTTGAAGAAAAGGGAAGCCTTGTGCACTGATGGTAGGAATGCAAATTGGTGCAGCCACCATGGAAAACACTATGGAGCTGCCTTGAAAAATTAAAAATAAGCCTGGCTGGCTCAGTCGGTAGAATGTGCAACCTCTTGATCTTGGGCCTGTGAATTCAAGCCCTATGCTGGGTGTAGAGATTACTTTAAAAAATTAAATTAAATTAAATTAAAATTAAAAATAGAACTATATATGATATAGAAATTCCACTTCTGGGAATATATCTGAAGGAAATACAATCACTATCTTTAAGACATATCTGTTCACTGCAGATATGTTCACTGCAGAATTATTTACAATAGCCAAGACGATTTCTGTAACAACTTAAGTAAGTGTCCACTGACGGATGAATGGATAAAGAAAATGTGCCATACACACATGTACGCACACACACATGAATATTATTTAGCCCCTAAAAAGAAGGCAACTCTGCCATTTGCAACAACATGGATGGACGCTGAGGGCATTCAGCTAAGTAAGATAACTCAGACAGGGAAAGGCAAATACTGATCACCTCCATTATACGTGGACTCTAAAAATAAACCAAACTCACAGAAAGAGAAAGCAGAGTAGTGGTTGCAGGACAGGGGGGGATAGGTAAAGGTGGTCAAAGGGTAGAAACTTCTAGTTATAATATGCATATGGCCTGGAGATAAGCATGGTGACTATACTTAACAACACTGTATTGCACTGTATATTTAAAAGTTGCTAACAGAGTAGATCTTAAAAGTTCTCGCCACAAAAACAAAATTGTAATCAAGGTGACAGATGTGCTAACTAACCTTAATATGGTCATTATTTCCCAATATATACATACATCAAACTACTACATTGCACACAAACTTAAACAATGTTATATATGCCAATGGTATCTTAATAAAGCTGAAAAAAAAGTAAGTATACAAAAGATGGACTAACTTTTTCTTCTTACCAATTTAGACAGGAAAAACTCTTGTGGGTAACTTTGCTGGAATTTATTATCCAAAGGTAGTTTTCCAGAGTCATAGACATATGGGAAATGGAGGTCAGTGAATGTGTATTTCAATGGAAATAGGAATTCAACAGTGGTGAAAGGGTTTCTTAATAAAACGGGGAAAAGAATACCTCTGCCCCTATGTTTGCTCTAAGGAGTATCATTAGCTTGGTTCAGTATCCTTACTAATTCTTTATATTTTGATGTCAAGATGTATAATTAACTTATTAATAGGGTGACTGATAAATTAACCATGCAAACATCAGGAGAAAAAAAAAGATTTACCAAAACATTCAGAACATTCACTTTCTCTTGATGTGAAGAGAAGGCACAGAAAATTCTTGTTATTAACATTAATACGAGAAATTCAATTAAGATTTAATTTGCTTATTTTTTTCAAACACTGCTTTTTAATAATAACAGAAAGTACAGAAAGAGAGGTTGAGAGAGAGGTTGGGGGAGCAGAAGGAGAGGGACAAAGAGAATCTTAAGCAGGCTCCATGCCCAGCATGGAGTGTGACCAAGGGCTCAATCCCACCACCATGAAATCACGACTCCAGCTGAAATTGGGAGTCAGACACTTAACCGACTGAGCCACCCAGGTACCCCTGTAGCTATCCTTTTAGACAAAAAAAAGCACACGTAAGAATTCTTAGACAATTTCTAAAAGAGGTATTAAGGATGTGTTTTAAAAATTCTTATTTTTTATATATTGTAACATTTTTGAAAGTCAAGTCACAAATTTACTACTCATTTGCACATCTGAGGCACACACAATTTTAAAGAGCTTTTTGAAAATAAAGCAAATAGAATCACTGTATTTTTAGCATTCTCATCTACTTTTATCCTCCAGTTTTCCTTTTTGAGGTTTGAATCTGGTGATCTGGAGAAAGCTTTATGTTTAACTCAAAATTAAAATTCTGACGTTCTAGGTTTAGTTTTCAGCTGGACCTCTGTTCCTAGAGAAGATCTTTCCACACAGACTGTTGCCTCCAGCCTGAGAGAGGATCGATGAAACAGACAGCCAGCGTACTCAGCAGTAAAAATTCACCAGCACTTCAAAAAAACAGAAGTGAGAAAATTCTAATTATGTGTTATTTTCCAAGGCTCCCCTAGGTAAATAGAACCTAGAATTTCATTATGCTCCTTGAGTTTGGGGAGGGCAGAAATAAGTTTCAACTCCACATTATGCAAGTGGATCAGAGGCAGGTTGGGAAAGGGACATGAAACAAACTACACAAAGCTAGGATTTGAAAGCGAGTTGGCTTACACATTAATAACCCTTTTCCAGCAGAGAGAAAGAGAGACCAAGAGAAGAAAGGTGCTTCCTTTGAGATTTCTAGCCTGAGTTTTATGTTGCCCCTCCTCTTCTCTTATTCCCACGCACAGCCCACTGCAGTCTGGGGACCCACAATTTGTTCACGGGTCAGGGATGGTTTCTTCCATGGCCACTGGTATTTAAAGGAGCTATAGCACACCATGCCCACGCAGAATAATGGCAAAAATCCACAGGTACCATGCAAAGAGGGTTCTCAACCATGCGCGATTTTGCTCCCCCCAGGGGCCAGGCGGAAATGTCTGTAGACACTTTTGTTGTCATAGCTGGGAGGGTGGGTACTCCAGGCGAGCTCCTGGGAAGATGCCACCAAACATATGACAACGCATGGCATGGTCCTCTCCATGAAGAATTACCAGGCTGATGTCGAGAGACCTGCCACAGAAGGACAGGGTAGAGAGGATAGAGGTATGCAGCGTGGAGAAACAGAAGAACGTCATGAACAATAATATGGCTTAACATAGAAAGAGTTTTATTACTTATTTATACTTTCCTTTAGGCCCATGAGCTGATTTTACTTCAGCCTTCTTGGGCAGCTGCCAAACTAGCTATAGACAGCCACAGTGCTTTGAAACAGCCAGCTCAGTCCTCAGTAGCTGAAGCGTGCTAAGTGCTCTAAATAAGTCCCAGGGCGATGCCACAAGCACACGTGCTCTGCAATCTTAAAAAGGCTTCCCCGATAAAAGCAATAAGGTATTCCTATTTGATCGGCATGGCTGCAAGCAAACAACAAATGACATTACTTTTATGGGATGGAGACCTACCAAGCAAGTCACAGCACGTAACAGGACCACGTACCATCAGATATTTTACAGGGATTCTGGGAAATGACAGACACCTGGTGGTGTGCCCACCGTGTGATGTTTTGTCACGTTGTGTTTTTAAAGTACGTTCAGAATTATCGTTAGTCATAAAAAGTCCCCAACTCTAACGCTAGGTGAGGATGGAAACTGCGTCTTTCGAGATGAAAAATGAACTTAGAAAAGTGCTCGATTAATCTATCTAGGAGGATCCTGTATCCGCTTTTCACTTTATGAGCTTCAATTTCCCCCTTTGAGTGAGGAAAGCCTCCTTTGTCTGGGACAGTGTGATGGTGCTCCCTTCCTGACTCATCAGGTCTGTGAGGGGGTCTGTGGGAGGGGCTGTAATTCAAAACAAAACAGGTGCAAGGAATAACAACTCGATAGGCAGGAACTCGACCCTTAAAAATCCAAACTAATCTTAGCTCTTATAGTCTTTAATCTGACCTACAGATAGGTAGGGCACACTGACAGGCCCAAGGAAGCTCTCTGTGAAGTGTGCGAACACAGTCAATCAAGACTGCTGAAAATCGACTTACCTTCTCTCCTATGCACACGCTCACATATCAGTAGGAATCCTCACCTTGTTAACAACATTAGTTCAATGTACAACACTCATTTTTCTCAAACACAGCTTTTCTGAGGGCAAAATCTTTCCCTCGCCATCTACAACAATGGTCTTCGCGTTTTGGGATCCGTCGACCCCTTCTAGGGCCAGCTGTGACGGTGGTGACAGCAGCAGCAGCAAGCAGGAACTGCGACAACTAACGTTCACCAACCGCCTACCACACGCCAGAGACCATGGCGAGCACCGCTTGTGTCTGAATTCATTTAACGCCCCCCACAACCAACCCGTGAGACAGTGGTATCTTCCCATTTACTGAGGCGGATGTAGAGGCACAGAAATCAACTTACCTAAAACAACACAGCCAGCAAGCAGCAGAGCTAGGATCTATGTGGAGACAAACTGGTTCCAGAGGCCATGTTCCCACTTACGTGGTATAACCTCTTCGAGGATACATGCGCAGCTTTTACATACTTATTTCTTTGGAAATTACACACTACCCTATTGATATGTACATTACTATACATCTGATACACAAAAGCAGTGGAAAGGATGAGAGAGATAGGTAATGTGCCAACCTATTCTTCCACACACATACCATCTTGCACACCTCACTTTGAAGGCCATGGCCCGACACAGTGCAGATGGCTTGGCCTGGCATTAGTGGGCTCTGAGGGCTGACCTGTGCCCACCTCTCCAACATGCTCCAGGCCCGACAGGCTTACCCGCTGTCCCCCGCAGACACCTTCTGCATGACCCCCCTCTGAGCCATGGCTCACGTCAAGTCCCTATGCCAACAAGAGAAAATTCTTTAAAGGTTTATCCCAGACCCAATGTCCCCATGAGGCTTTCTCTGAACTCTCCTCTCAGCTGTGTGCTCTCAGCCATGTGCTGGGCCCACACCACGGCCATGCATTTTTGTGTAGTTGTTTGTGGTGTGGATGGCTTGTTCTCCGCCTCAGCTCATAAGCCACTTGAGGGTAAAGAACATGCTCCACATTACCTTTTCTTTGTATCTTCCATGGCATCTGGCATACTCTTATGCACTTAATTAGCACTCAATGTTTGCTAAATAAAAGAGCAAGTACACATTCTTTCTGTTTACTGCACATCTCTAAGGCCCAAGTCCAGAGAGTTATAGGAAAGATCATCCTGGAAAACAGGAGATACGATTAGATGCTTTCCTCTTTACCTAAGCTCATGGGAACCAAGACAGACTGACTGGCTTGTATTGAGAAATGACTTCACATAGTCCCCAGTAATCTGCATGTATAGCATGGAGACTTCATAGAACATTCTAGTTTCTAAAATAAAAGCATCCTTCCTGGCCTTGTTTATTCACTACTCACTGTCTCCTCTGTTAGCACTTCCTTAGAGTTAAAGGTAATCTTGAATGTACAGACATGTGTAACAAACCCAGTTTCAGGAGAAAGGAGGTTTATGTTTTACTTAAAAAAAAAAAAAAAGGTTTTCCTTGTCTCTTAATGGGATTTGCTCAAATGTTACCTTTTCAACAATGACTACTCTGACACTTCATTTAATAGTGACATCTGCCTTCCTCTCTAATCACCTCCTGATTCACCTTATCCTACTCTGCTTGTTCTTTTTGTCCATATTAGTTATTACCTTCTAATAAATGATCTAATTTACTATAATAAATTAGAATAAATTCTATTATAATATCATTTACTCTTTGGTCTGTCTCCCTACCTCCTGTGTGCAAGGTCTGTGAGGAGAGATCTTTGCGAGCAAGGATCTGTCTCCTTTGTTTCCTGATGTATTCTAAGTATCTAGAACAGTGTTTGGCATGTGGTTGGTACTCAGTCAGCAGAATGCACAAATAAGTAGACGATGTCAACTTCCATTTCATTCCACACCTTGAAGGCCTCAGAGAGTGTCACTTTAGCCTTAGAATGTTCTTTCTCTCATCCGGAGAAGTGGTAGAACATGGCAGTTAACCACACAAGCTTGAAAGCTTTGAATCCCAGCTGTGCTTTTGCTAATTTATCCCTGTATAACTTTAGTCAAATCTTATAACCCTTCCTGCCTACAGTTTTCTCATTAGTACAATGGGAATAATACCCATCACTCAGAGGAGCCTCCACAGGCACTCGATATACGCGCGCGCGTGCATGTGTGCGCGCGCACACACACACACACACACTACATATGGACTCAGTAACTGGCACATGCGTGTGTGTATATACATATTCTTTTCATCATTAGTTCCCCCGCTGTAATCCCAAACAGTGACAAAAGCCTGGGGACACATCTTCAGATAAATCTAGAAATTCTGCATATCAGGAGTACAGAGCACTACAAAATCAGTAGCACTTTTGTCTGGGACAGTGACATTGCACTACAGTCAATGCTCCAGACCTGGCAGCTAAAGGCTGTCTCCTCCACACAGAGAAAGCTCCCTAAGTAACACATACCAAATAAAAACCTTTCGATATGTATAAGGAAAGGATTAATTCATCTTCAGAAGTAGCATTTTAATTAAAAATGACTTTCCTGGGCTTATATCCAGAAAGGAATATATTGCCAAAAGGTAAGATTTAACAAGGTTTAGCTCTTTCTTTCTTTCTTTTTTTTTTTTTTTAAATTAAAGTGCTTCCCAATCCCTTTCACGTCAAGCACACACAGAAAATAATCTTTCTTTGGCACCCCAGGAAAAACAGATGCCACGGCTCCCAGCTGCAGGTGACTGCCTAGAGCCTCCAGCCCCGCTCAGCCTCACTCAGACTTGCTGAGAGTTAAAGGAATCAATAAACACTTGGCACATTTGCAAGCACACCATTGGAGGATTGCTGCCTTAGCCCTTCTTGGACTGGAGACCTTCCTAGCAACTTGAGATTTTCCTCCCTTCACATGAACACCAGTCCTCGGGAAGAGAGAAAGAATGAATCTGGCCACTAGTGACCGAGTGAGCATTTTCTTTATGACTCGGTCCAGAAAAAAAGCACACTGACCAGCAATCCATTTATAACTTACAACATCAGCATAATTTCATGCTTTTGTTTTTACTTTCCATTCTGAAATTTTATTTTCTGTGTATAAAATAAACAATGGATGTAGGCCAACCTTAAGTCACCAAATGGAATCTATCAAGCAATGTTCTATTTCTGGGCAGCTGGAGCATTCTACTTTATGTTTCACAATTTTGTACTTGTAAGAAATGTGAAAAAGATAGAATTTCTCAAGCATAAGGTGTGGTCTTACATGGTCACTTTTTTAAAGATGGAATCGATCATTCTTTTAAATTCAACTCTAAGTTTTGGGGTAGCACCTAGTAAAAAATACATTTTCTAAAAACATTAATTTCCTGATATTAAGAAAATGCTGACAAAATTTATACTTAAACTACCTCTATCACTGATTTTCTTTTTGTTTCCACTGCTCTCTGCTGCAGAGAGTTAAGGAAGGTTGGTCTTATCCCTGTTTTCCTGAACTTGAAGAAATTTTTCCTTCAGAAAAGTAGCTGGGTGAATTGACCTGCCTTTCTTTCTTTCCTGGTTTTCTGCTTTTCTTTTCCACAAAGGTAATGCCAAGACCTTCCTCTAATTTTGTCCTACTGCTGTCCTGCCCAGCCCAGCTGTTCCCACCCCCATAAAGATCCTAACTCTAGGCCTGACACAGAACATTCTAGACTAAAACAGACTGTTATCTTAGTCTCCGTTTCCTTTCATGCCTGATGCCCTATCTGGCAGTTCTATCTTTTGCCTCATCTTCTTTTCTGTTATTCATATGCTCCCTGGTCCCCGAGGGTTCAGCTGGCTCACTTGGCTTCTAACCCATAGCTCCCCAGACTGGGAGGTAAGAGCCTTAAAGGCAAACTCGTGTTTTCACCTGTACCTAGAACTGGGTCTGAGTCTGCTGAATTGAATGCAATCTTGACCAAGTCTTTTTCATGTTCCCAGCAGCTCCCAGGCCTAGAGCCCACAATTCCTGTGGGTGTCCATGTTTGAGAGGTTTTGTCACACCCTCAAGGATGACGGAGGTATGGCAACTTCAAACTTGGCTAAAACGTAGGTCCCAAGGGAGGATTCTGTATTTTTAGGTTCAGACTATTAAATGAGAGACCAAACAGAAATGATGAGAAAGAGATGAGTGGAGAGAAGGAAGGTGCAATGCCATATGATTTCACCTGTAAGTGGAATCTAAAAAACAAACAAAACCACAAATGAGTAAACAAATAAAAAGCAGAATCAGACCCGTAAACACAGAGACTGATCGTTGCCAGAGGGGAGAGGGTGGGGAGATGGGCACAATGGGTGAAGGGGAGTGGGAGGTACAGGCTTCCAGTTATGGAATGAGGAAGTCATGGGAATAAAAGACACAGCACAGGGAACACAAAGATTTCCTAATGGCGATGTAATAGGACAGATGGGAGCTACGCTTATGCTGAGCATACAATCACCTGTAGAGCTGGTGAGTCACTATGTTGTACACCTGAGATTAATGCAACATTGTGCTTCAACTACACTAAAAAACAGAAAGTCTTTTACTACTTGTAGCCTCTTAGGGCTTCACTGACTTCCTCTGTCCCTCTGTCTTTATAACACCGATGGATTTACTTTGTTTCCAGCATCAAATCAGGTTTTCAGAAGTGAGCGACAGGAATTAAAAACAGAGTGGAGATGGGATTCTTTGTCTGGTTTCCCAAGGCAGAAGAAGTTGTTATTCACATCAACTATCAGGAGTGATTTCTCAACACCTGGCAGGATTGCTGAGAAGATTAATGAAATCGCACACGCAATTTACATGTGTGATTTACATTCTACAGGAGGTGCTCAAAAATGTTCATTTTACTTCTCTTATGGCAAACTCACCAAATGCGTGGACCTAGGCTGTCTGAAACCCATTCCGGCTGATATTTCATGTCAACCCAAGTGTGCAATACCGCCGCTCAGCTTCAGCGCCAGAAAAGTGATTTAGGATTCAAGGCTCCAAATTTGGGTGGTAGGGGAAGGAGTTGGAGGAGTAAGAGAATTAAACAAGGTGTTCAACAGATGATGCTGGCAAAACTTGAGAAAATTAATACTGGCAAAGGGATGTTTAGAACTGTGGGTATTACATGGATTAACTAGCAAAAAAAAAGAATACCTTTGCCTAGAAGTTTCACATAAATGCAAAAGTGGTTTTTCTGCTTCAATAGAAGCCGAATTACCTTGACTGTCCTCTTTATACACATGAGAGCTTCAGTGAAGAAAGAGCAGGGAACCACCTCTTACAGGTTTATATCATGAGAAAAAGAAGTAAAACAGAAAACGAAAAAAACCTCAAAATTCAAGTTTCTTGTTCAAATGGTCTCTATTTCCTTATGAAACACCAAAATGTGAGTTAAGTACCCTAGAATCAGAATAAATCTTGCCTTGTAATTGTTGACCAAAACGCTTCCTCAACATAAGAGAACTTTTTGAATGCCGATATGATTTCTTAGGAGTGATAAGTAACCTAGTAATAATGTTAAGGCCCCAACATGAAGAATTTTGGCAACAAAAACAGACGGTTAATTCTACTTAAAAGACAGGGTAGCCCTGCCAGCCAGTGTTGTTCCCAAATGAGGTAATGTCCATGGCTCTTATCTAGCCTTTATGGAGATTTAATGTCATTTACCATTGGTTCTTACCAACGGGCTGCATAATCTCACCTCTTCTCATGTGTGTTACTTCTATCCATGTCAGCATTGCAATTAGAAACCTCTGGTTTTTAAAATGATTAAGAAACTGATTCCCACATGTCTTCTTTTGATGCATGTCCTATAATTTGAGTCTTGCTTCAACCGTTCCAGAAAATTCAGAGATCAGCATAGTTCTCATTTTCAAGGTATCTTATAGAAATACTCTGAGGTTTGATAAATTTATGTAAATATTTTTTAAAGAAGCCAAAATGTGTAATTCAAGAAAAAGTTCTGTGAAAGAACTTGCTTTCACAAAATGATTTCCTCCTTTCAAAAAAAAAGAAGGGGGGGGCTATTTTATATTTATTTAGCTAGCTCTGAAAGTCCCATGGAGATTCTCATGCCTTTCAATCCCTAACACCTCTTTTCCAGGTGCAGGCCTTTTATCGGTTTCAAAGGTGGCTTCATTGGAGAAGGAATCCAAAAGCTGTAGAAAGTAAAGAGAAAAAGAGCCCTCCCCATCTTAACCCCTTAAGCTTTCCTCACAAAGAACAACAGAGTGAAACCGAACTATTACAACACAGATGAGACACCCAAATGGGACACGACAGAAGGGTTTTCACATGCCTTTGACTTCCTTTTTTCACCCAGGGTACAGACCAATCTTGGTAAAGACAGGAATCCGTTTGACAAACATGAACACGACACCTAACACCCAATGCCCATACTGTTCTGTTCTGTTTTCAACAAGCCCTTCACCTCCCAACACTCAGGAACAAAAGCGACAGACACAACCAATCTGGAGTTACAGGGCTTTTACCTTTCTGGGGAGTTTCGCGCTTTGGGTCCCAGGAAAAGTCAATTTGAGATATCAGAGGCAGCCCAGAGACAGAGGAGAAGACCATGCTTTGTTGCCAGGCAGACTGGTGAGACAAAGGCCTGATCTGTTAGGGCTGCATGTGGGAAACGAGGCTGGGAGGCCCATTTGTACAAGTGGCGAGACAGCCAAAGGAGCAATTCCAGCCTTACCACTTCTGACAAAATTCAGCCAAGAGTTGATCTGCAGGGAAGAAAATCTGCTGGCTGATCCCCACTCCTTCCTTGACAATCTGAGCCCCCCTTCTAACTCAGCTGCAGAATCTAGACATCTTTGAAGAGCCTGTTCTTAGTTACTCATTACTGCCAGCTCCTAACCTTCAAAGCACAAGAATTGGACAGAATCAAGTCACCTAACTTGTATGTGCCTCAGGGTCCCACGTTTAAAACCAAGATAATACCACCCCGTCTTCTCATCACTGAGATATATTGAGGACCAAGAGAGGCGAGTGCCTGAAGATCTTCCCCGAAGAGACCACCAAAGGCCCACAGTGTATACAACACAGACCAGAGGGTCTGCCCTGGGGCCCTTGGGGATCACCGCGCTCTTTTCAGATCTGCAAGATCAAACTCTTTCCAAAACGCCACTAGGCCACTCCTTCTCGTGCAGTACACAGCGGAGTCTGCTGGGGCCACGAGGTGTGTGATGATGTCATCACTCTAATCATGACTAATGGAATGTGTGCTTGTGAGTTCTTGTGCTGTAAGATTTTTTGTTTTAGAGTCTAGTTAAGTATCAGTAGACAAAAGCTCTTTGGAATCTTCAATAACTCGCCTGAGGTTAAAGAGGCCCTGAGACCAGTGCAAGACCAGCCAATCCGGAACTTGGTCCCACTGAAGCATGCAGTTCCCAGGTGGGTCCACTTCTCACCCACCCTGAGCCTTGCCATGTGCTGTTCTCTCTGCATGAGGGACTCCCCTTCCCTCTTCTGCCTGGCTAGTTTTTTTCTGCTCCTTACTTAGATGTTGTTTTCTCTGGGACACTTTCCTTGGCTTCCCCAAAATGAGTCAGATGGCCTTGCAGTGTGCATGCTACACTGTGATTGCCCAAGTTCAGGCGTTTTTTGGCCTTTGACTCCTTTAATGCAACAACTGTTCTGACAGACACAGCAGTATGTAGGAGGCATTCCACAACTACTGGCTGAATATGTACAACGACCACGGAAGGAACGAAGACAAGAAGATAGGTCTCTCTTGCATTCATTCTCACCTAGAGGGAATCAGTTACTAAAAATATTAGTGTCCATTATAGAACAGGCTCACTAAAGCTAGGATAATAATAAGAAAAGTAACTATATATGTACCATATATATATATATATGTATGTACCATATATATATACCATATATGTACCTGGTGTTATTCTATACACTTGATATGCATTAGTTCATTTAATCTTCACAAAATCCCTAACAGGTATACATTACTATTATCCTTATTTCAAAAATGAAGACACAACATTATAGGTTAACTATACTGTAATTAAAATTTAAAAACTTAATAAAAGCAATGAGGAGACAGAAGTGTAGGCAGTGAGTAGTAGATCAGAGATGGACGCTAAGCCTGTCTGGTTCCAGAGTCCCATACTGTTAATCACTCTAGCCTCTCGTGTTGGCAGTGCAGACCTCAAGCTTAGAGCATATATTGAGATCCCAAGGCCATCTCTCAATTCTGCTCACAAACCAGGCACAAGATTTGATACTTAAATCCCCCTCCAATGCCGACCCACCATGAGTGACCCCGGCAGACACGTGAGCAGATCTCACCAGTACCATCTGTTTCCTAGGTAAGAGGTAGGGCTTAAATAAACAATTTCAGGGGCACCTGGGTGGCTCAGTGGGTTGGGGCCTCTGCCTTCGGCTCGGGTCATGATCCCAGGGTCCTGGGATGGAGCCCCATATCGGGCTCTCTGCTCAGCGGGGAGCCTGCTTCCTGCTTCCTCCTCTCTCTCTGCCTGCCTTTCTGCCTACTTGTGATCTCTGTCAAATAAATAAATAAAATCTTAAAAAAAAAAAAAAAAAGACAGTTTCAGTAAGAAGTCTATTTCTCACTCATTTGTTGTACTTTAGTCCTTTCTAGAGGAAATGTTAAAAGCGATAAATATATTTGTATATTTATTAAAAATAAAAGGTCTCTCTTGTAGCACAGAGAAAACGGGAAAGTGGGGACTACCTTTCCATGTGCTATGGTGTTACACTGCCAGGGAAATTTCCCGTGATGTGTATAAGTCTCCTTCTGTGTCCTGTACTAACTCCTCTTTCAAGGAATGCCCACAGCTTCACCCTGAACAGGGAGTGGCCCAGAACATTCTGCAGGCACTTGATGGAAAAGACAAAACTCTAAGTGGTTCAGAGAGGTTAAGTCCAAATGGGAAAGCTTACTGTGTGAAACAGGATTTATTGCAAAAGACGATCTGACTGAATCACAGTGTGATGCTGTACTTAAATGTTTTTTAATGGAAAAAAAAGAAAAAACATACCTAGGAAATACCTTTTCTTTCAGCAATAGAAAAAAGTTCTACAGATAAAGTTAAAAGCTTGTGTATCTTGGGTGATGGACATTGGGAAAGGTATGTGCTATGGTGAGTGCTGTGAAGTATAAACCTGGCGATTCACAGACCTGTACCCCTGGGGCTAATAATACATTATATGTTAATTAAAAAAAAAAAAAAGCTTGTGTATCAAATTTTAACCTGCTAACAGTACATGAGAAATCAAACTTTATCCTGTGCTGTGTGACACAGAGTAACTGTATTTACCTGGAGAAGTGTCCCATGAATATGGTTTTGACGGAAACACTGGTCAGTGTTGTTGGGGAGTTTGGCCAACAGAGTTTGGATGGTAGCAGGGATTTCATCTACCATAACAAACGGGACCAAGGCACGAGCTGCCATTTCACGGGACCGGTAGACAGGCGAGTAACCACATCTGGGGAGACAAAAACACAAGATCATTCAATACTCATTTCCACATTGTTCCTTTGTATATGCTAATGTTCTATCTAGTTCCAGATAGGACAATTAAGCTGGGAGAGATAGGAGTTCCCACTGTTTTTTTATACTTCCCTTATGCCAATGATTGTATGTGTGGGGTATTGTTAGCTCTACAGGTGATTTTCCTTTTCACATAAATACCATTAATATCTGTGGTTTTATCACAGGGATAAATGCAGATCGGCTCTGGGAATGATTCAATAAACAGGTAGTAGCAAAAATAGCTTCCTCCTCAACAATCAAACAACTATTCATTGGGCACTCAAAATGAACAAACGATAAGTGCCAAGAGAAATAAAACAGTCATTGTGAGGGAGCCTATACTCTGGTTGGCAAGATGAGCAGTACATTTGAGAAGATGACCAAAAGCGCAAGACAGTTCTGGGAAAGTGATAAGCAAGTGATTGTCATATTATGGCTACGTGAGGATAAGACTGTAGGTTGTGGTATCGAGAAGGATAGAACTCAGGAAAGCAAGCATAATTCTAAGAAGGCCGAAACCAGGAAGTTGTTTCAGCCAGAAACAGTGAGATAAAGAAAGGGTAAAAATGCTCAAGGAACAGGTAGATGTGGTCTGACTAGAGCAGAGGCTCCGAAATAACACTGGAACTTCAGGCTAAGAAATGGTTTTGGCTAGACTGGGTAGTGCCACAAATGACAGACTCTATGATCTTGAACTTATTGTCAAGAGAACAAGAGTTGGACCCTCAAGTTACTGAATCCTAGCCTCTGGGATGACTCACACCCAAAGAGCTTGAATAAAAGCCAGTTCTTAAATAAGTGAAAGTCAGAGACAAGTGGTATTTTGAGATTCTACAGAGGTCATTGGAAAGGCAGGTCATCTAAGGGCCTCTTGACTTTGTAAACACTCAGAATCTGAGAGCCCACAACCATTTTGTTGAAACTGTGTACTTGAGAGCCTTCACAGAGATAATGTTATTTGAGGGGAAGGCCCAATACGGTAGGTCTTGGCTTAAATAAGTTCTTATCTAGAACTCGCGAGGCTCCATGATCTTTTATCCAATTTAAAAAGTAACTCAACTCATAGAAATATCTTAGACTCAGAGCCAAGGATGGGGAAGATTAGAAGATAGTAGACTCTATGGAAGAAAGAGACGATCTCTTGCTTTGTTTTCAAAATTACTTAGTATTCCAAAAGGAATTACTGGTAGGATCTGGGCCATGGTAGGTTTAGCATGTGGAAGGACAAAGCCCTATGACTGAAATGTTTCTAATACCCCAGAAGTATCACTGACATTTATCTTAGTATGACAATAAAAGAAAAGGCAGAATTTCTATACAATATCTGTTTGGAATGATCCAAACAATTTCATTATGGGGAGTGGTAAGTCAAGCACTGTGTCATTTTTTTCCTCCCTACGAGTGTAGGTCTGTGAGACAAGTCAATCACCACACACTTTATGGATAGGGAAGAGCTCACCTTACATGGTACTGTAAAATGCTGGGAACTAATGTTACAGTAGGTAGCTAGAGATTTCCCAGTGGTCTTTGACTAGGTTCTGCCAAATCACCCATTTTCTACTTATTTTTCCTTTAAAATGATTAAATGTTTAATCTTTAATTGGCAAATACATTGAAATGTTTGCTTTGGCTCATGGTGGGTGGGGGGGGTGGAGATTGAGAAAACTTCACTTGACAGAGAAAAGAAAATACTCTGAAAATGCTTTGAGATTTAATTAGCAAATGACCTCACTCAGCCCAGTCATTTGTCGGAAGCTTCCCCATCTGTCTGTCCCCTACCCCTCCAACACACACACTTTGTGTTAGTGTGTGTTTTATGTTACCAAACTGGGCTCTTGTATATAAATGTTTCTTTTCAAATACAAATAACTCTGACATGGTTACAGATGTTTAGTTTCTAATTAGCAGTAACTGTACACTAAAGAATGCCCCTCCTTTTGCTCCTGACCTTTAGCAAATGATGATTTCCCAAAGGAATCTGGCATCCATACAGGAGAAAGAATGGAAAGTGGGAAAAGTGCCAGAATTTTCTGTTTTCGGATACCCTGTGCTAGGGTACTTTCCAAATGCACACAATCAGGTTAAAGAGCAAAACAAAATCTCCCCTTAGAAAAGTAATGCAGGGGCGCCTGGGTGGCTCAGTGGGTTAAGCCGCTGCCTTCGGCTCAGGTCATGATCTCGGGGTCCTGGGATCGAGTCCCGCATCGGGCTCTCTGCTTGGCAGGAAGCCTGCTTCCCTCTCTCTCTCTCTGCCTGCCTCTCTGTCTGCTTGTGATCTCTCTCTGTCAAATCAATAAATAAAATCTTAAAAAAAAAAAAAAAAGAAAAGAAAAGTAATGCAATTACAGAAAAAAAGAGAAGCTTACTTTAAAAGTAATATTTAATTATCACTCATTGTGAAATGATGATTAAATGTAATTTTAAACTCCTCTCATCGCATATTGTTAAAATGGAAGAATAGATTATAGTCAACACACACACACACACACACACACACACTAAGCAAAAAACATTTCCAGGTTACTGTTTTGTCAATTACTGGGGGGCAGGGAGGAATCTGATGACATTTAGCTTTTCTCCAGGTCTATGTGGCCTGGAGTGTGAGGGATATAAACACAGTCTTTTTAGCCCTGAGCAGAATATATCTGAAGCTAAAATCTACCTTTCCCTTGGGTAGAATCTACTAGTTTGATTCAGTAAATGTGTGGGAATCAAGCAGAGATGCATTTTGGTGACAGAGAATCTAGTGGCTATACAGGATGGAAAATCAGAACACCTGGATCTCCATCCTGCTCTTGGACACTCTTTTATGACCTGGACAAGTCACAGTAACCTCTCTGGGTCTCAGCTGAGCCAGCAGTGGTAGCAATAATCGATACTCAGTGTTCTCACCTGATGTCTATGAGAACATTCCAAGGATGCTTTGGAGATACTTTGGAGAAACTTTCCCTAGTGCAATGTGCCTGTGTCCAACACAGCATCAGCATGTTCTAAGGACCCCAAGCCTCTAAAGGGCATCAATGAGAGAATTAAGACTGTGGTGTGAATGTTGAACCATTTTTAAGAAGAAAAGACAACAAATTGATGATATAAGGCAATGAGTTTTGTTTTGGCTTGGGGCTTTCTCTCTCTCTCTCTCTCTCTTTTTTTTTTTTTTTGGCCTCCATTAAAAGTAAAGAGGAGGACACTCAAGCCCTTCTGAAAAGAAGTAGGGCTGCTTCTGTCTCTCTAAGCTTCAGTTTCTTCTGGAAAATAAAGCAAATGGATTTGGGATCTCAATGGTCATTTCTCCTTTTACTATTGTTTGAAAACCATGTTGTCAGTAGCTCCAGCTGTGTTCTAAGCCTTAACACAAGGTCGTTCCACAGGATGTACAGGCCATGCTGACACCTGAACCTCGAGACCTTTCACTCCAATTAACCCTTTCCACATTCATTTTAATCTCATCTTTACTGAGCACCTACTGGGCTCTCAGCACTGCGTACCATGAGAAATGCACATTTGGGGGGCGCCTGGGTGGCTCAGTGGGTTAAAGCCTCTGCCTTTGCTCAGGTCATGATCTCAGGGTCCTGGGATTGAGCCCCGCATCAGGCTCTCTGCTCAGCAGGGAGCCTGCTTCCCCACCCCCACCCCCCGCCTGCCTCTCTGCCTATTTGTGATCTCTCTCTGTCAAATAAATAAATAAAATCTTTAAAAAAAAAAAGAAATGACACATTTGTCAGCATAATGCTTGCATCCTGCAATCATATAGCCTGGGCAGCTTATAAAACACCCGCACACCCCTATTTCTTTATTATGCAATATTCCTGCAGGACATGAGGGCATTATAAACCTAAATTAACAGATGAAACATATAACAAAGCTCAGAAGAGCGAAGTGGACCCTCCAGCATATATAAGCAATAGCACCCAAGCCGGGGCCATATCCATGGCTCCAAGATGGAGCCTGTGGGCTATTCCAAGCTATACCTTGGACCTGGAAATCCAGGGAGCATAAAGATATCTCCCAGCTAATAAAAACACAAGCTTTACAAGTATGTAGAAAATCCCTAAATGAGTGTGTTTTTGGTTTTTGCTTTTAATATTTGCAGGATCATGAAAACATTTCAGGATCTCATGTACACTGTGGACTCTCTCAAAAGAGAAACGGATTTACAAACATATACAGACAATTTCCCATATAATTTCAGGGGTTCACAACACACACCCAAAACCCCTGGGGCAGGGCTTCCCAGACCCTGGGTGAGAATCTCCAGTTGCTTCTTTGCACACAGTGTGACTGTCAGGTCTGTGCTCTGTTTAGAGACGGAGACAGAGAACAGGACTCTGGCTCACAGGAAATCATTGGTCTGGAGGGGAGCCAGACCGATAACCCTGTAATCGCAGACCAGGAATACCACGGAGGCACACACACGGCTGTGAGCAGCACAGAGAACTAAGCAGGAGGTGGAGTTGGAACGGCTTTCTGGAGGGGAAAAAGGACCTTCAAGTGAGGATGATACAAACCACGGGACTTCAGGAAGCCCGGAGAACCCTGAAGAGTTTAGAACGTGGTGTTCTGAGGAGGCAACAGGTCTTCTGAGATCTCCCCGCAGCTTCACCCTGTTTCCTAGAGTGGTGGCTGAGCTTTATCCAGGTGTTTCCCTCTTTATATTTACCCTCAGAAGCTGTTCTGATTTTCTTGGAAGGTTTCACAGGTAAGTGGCTAGACATCACCCAAACTGTTTCTGCTCACCCGAACTTCCTAGAGGAGGCATGGAGACATCTGCTAAGTGCCTAGCACAAGCCCACGCTGGGATAGGTACCAGGAAATCAGAAAGAAAAGCCACACTCAGGCCACGGGAACCTACAGGGAATGGGAAAGATAGGCCGATCAGCCAATGCTTCTCAGGGCCCCAGGAAGTAACCATAGGCTGTTATAGAAGAGCTAAGGGGAGACATGCAGAGAGGAGGGTAGGTGGTCTGGGAGATATGGTCCAGCTGGGGTGCAATGGGGGCCAGCAGAAAGAACATTTGGGTTTGACCTGTGTCTTTCCCTACATGAACCTAAACTGCCCTTCTGTGTGTCCAGACAGAAGGAAGGGAACTGAGGTTTACTGAATGCCTACTGAGTGTGGGGGCTGACCATGTAGTCTAGACACCCTAGTTCATTTACTTCACTAAATCTTCACTCCAATGTCATTATCATCATCCCTATTTTAAGATGAGGAAAGTGAGGTTTCCCAACATACTTCAGATCATAAAACTAGCAAGTGGCAGATCCTGCATTCCAGTCAGGGTCTACCTGCAAAATCTAGGCTTTCTCTTTCTCTATCTCTCTCTCTTTTTAAAGATTTTATTTGTCAGAGAGAGAGAGAGAGAGAGCACAAGCAGGGGAAGCAGCAGGCAGAGGAGAGGGAGAAGCAGTCTCCCCACTGAGCAGGGAGCCCAAAGCAGGGATGGATTCCAGACTCTGGGATCATGATCTGAGCCAAAAGCAGACACTTAACTGACTGAGCCACCCAGGCTCCCAGCAAAATCTGCTCTTTCTAAGATCTGACGATGCAGTTGCCTCAAAATCCTCAGTCTTGGAGAAGCTTTGGAAAAGTTCAGCCTAGTCACGCTGAAGTGTGACTGGCTTTTGGAGCCATTAAGTCTCTAACTGGTAGAAGGTGAAGCAACAACAATGAAGATGATGCTGATAACAGTGAACACTTTCTGAGCACCCACAGAGGGCCAGACTTAATGTTAAAGTCTTTGCATGTATTACATTATTTAATCCTTATAACAAGACAGAATAGCTGAGAGAACATTCTGAGGCAATGCGAGGGAAGTATTTTTGTAGGACTTCACAAGGTCCACTGACCTTGTGTGAGTGCCTCATTTCACAACAATCAGAGTGCAAGTCTTCAGAGAAGTCTCAGAATGACTTCACAGTCCAGCTAATAGCCCCTTCCACTCTCCCTTACTGACATAACCAAGGCTCCCCCAGTTCCTCTGCATTCCCAGACCCAGCTCCAGTCCTCTCCTCACTTGCCACAGGTCAAGTGGTACCTTGTACCAAACAGAAGCCCCGAAACCTCTCCTGCTGATAAAGAAGGCCACCCGCCTTCTCTAGATGCCCCTACCTGACTTGGGGGTTGGCATCTTGGGAGCTGGGTCGAGTTTAAAGAAGCTGTGTGTGACTTACTCCCAAGTCCTTCACCAGATTTACTCAAGAAGGCCCTGCCATCATGGCATGTTTCTCATACCACAAGGCTATCTGCTGTTGGGCAATGATCATCCATTGATCAAAGGTGCTATACCCCTACCTTGCGGGTTATCTCTGTAGGCTGGGTGAGAAGGCAGAGACCTAACCCTACACTATTTTAAAAGAAAAATCTTGCTATAAAGTTGACCCTTGCATTACATGGGCTTGGACAGCTCGGGCCCAGTTATATGTAGATTTTTTTCAATAAATACATTGGGAAAAAATTTGGGGGAGATTTGTGTCAATTTGAAAAACTCACAGAGGAACTACGTAGCCTAGAAATACTGAAAATTTTAAGAAAAAATTAGGCATTATTGTAAGAATACAGAATACAATCCATATAACAGACAAAACATGGGTCAATCAACTTTGTTATCAAGACAAAGCTTCCAGCCAACAGGAGGCTATCAGTTAAGCTTTGGGGGGGGGAGTCAAAATACGCAGGTTTTCAATGGTATGGGGTGTGAGGATCAGAGCCCCTAACCCCCTGAGTTGTCCAAGGGTCAACTGCATATGTTCTGTCAAACCAACCATTGTTTCATTCTTAGCACCTCTGCCCATATAATTCGCTCTCACTGGAATGAATGTCCTTTCACCCTCTACACTTGGGGAATCCCTCTTCTTCTGACCTCTGCTCAGGTATCACTTCTTTTGCAAAATCTTTCTGCACCCCTCCAGTGGGAAGCAATCACTTCCTTTCCCATCCCCTGTCCCTGCAATGGCACATTTAGATGATCAGAGACCAGGGGCATACCTCCTCTGCCTTCCCCACAACAGCCTCAAGGGTCATGTTGGCCAAACCAAAATGATCTGGAGAGCAGAAATAGGGTCTTTCTTTTCTTTCTTTCTTTCTTTTTTTTTTTTTTAATTCCAGTATAGGTAACAGAAACAGGGTCTCATACTTCTGAATAATACAGCACATTGGACAGGAGCTAAGAACCTATTCTGGAATCCAGAAGACCTTCGTTTAAATCTAGGTCCTATTAGTGTGTGACCTTGGACAGGTCAGTGAACCTCTTAACTTTTTATCTTTTCTAAAATGGGCAAGAGAAATGACCTCACGGCGCTGTTGTGAAGCCTAAATGAGATAAAGCACAAGAGACGCAATGCCTACAAGTTAGTGATCGGTCAGCATAGCTGTTATTAAAGCGAACAGGTGGATACCTTTCAAACTTAAGAGCTTTATCCACATGCACAAACTCTCTAGTGTTCTCTGTCTCAAACACTGGCTGAGGACACAGAGCCTTGCTTGTACCCAACAGGCTTCAAGGGCTCCCAAAGGCTACCCTTCCCTCTCCCCACCAGCGGAGCTGGAAAAGACAGATAGAAGACTGAGTTTCTTTGGGGCAACTGGCTAGTTTATGTGAGGCCTACTGCCTTTATTCTTCAGGTCCAGGGCCCAAATTTCATTCCAATCCTGTTTCTAATGCTGTTCACCAAAGAGTTCTTTTTCCTTTTCATTGGGTATAATGAGGCTGCTCCCAATGATGAAGAGGCGACGACGACGAGGACGACAACCCCGATGACACAGACTTTGCTCCCCATGACGCCATTCCGACAAGGCTTTCGAATCTTGCTTTCAGGAAACATGTAGGTGTGTGTGTGGATACAAGTGTGTGTGGGTACATGTGTGTGCACAAAAGAGAGAAACCCCTAAGAGGGGGGGGGAAGCTGCACCAGAGTTTGAAAAACTCTGTGTGTCCTGTGACTATGTTTTTGTTGTAAATGCAGCATTCCCGAAGCCCTTCTCCCACATTCTCAGGTGAGTTCAGTGCCCAGCAGGGTTGCCAGATTTTCTACTTGTCCTTCCTATACCAATTTTCAGTTCATGAAAGGCCCTACCACCACCCAACCTCCTTGTTCCTTTCCCTGCAACTCAAACTGCCAGCACTTAAAAGCTGTGTTTACTGTAATCTTGCCCTCTGAACAGCTCATGGATTTCTTTACTCAAATATGTTTCTTGGAAGGATAATGGGTTCAGGACTTTTGAAGTTTGATTTTTTAAAAATCCTTATTTGGTCAGTGAGAGAGAAATGAGAGCTAGACAGTAGCTAAACTAGAAATTGCACATTGCCAGCTTTCCTGTACAAAATATGTATGTATCTGCAGGCAGAATGCTTAGTTTAAATGTTTATCTGCTGGGCAGCTCAAAGCAGTAACTGCTCTTTGCAAATTGACTCTAAACAACACGGTAGAACCTTTTTGGAAAAAAAAAAAAAAAAAGTTTTTATGAAGAAATGCTGACAATAGTGAACCACAAGAGAACATCTGAAAACGGCAGTGTGTAACCACCTGGGACAGCTCAACCACAGAGCTCAGCCAGGAGACACGTTCTCTGAAGATCACCTCCATTCGGCCTCCAAGTTACCAAAGTTCTGCACAGGCTGATCAGTGACACGCTGTTAACCCCCGAGTGGTGAAAATGGCAGCTGCCAGGAGCTGGGAATTAACCTCCATCACAGTGATACCCATCCAGGCCCTGCAAGAGCTGGGCACCGCACTGGGCCACGTATGTGTCAAAAACACCGGGGCACGGGTGCAACGACAATGGCTAGTTGCATCCGCACCATTCCTTTTGGTGCTAGGAAATAGAGCGAGGGAATTTTCCAACAAGGACAGAGGAAGGTGTCTAGTGTGGTGCTCACTTCAAAAAGCTTTTTGAATGGTGCTCCTTAATTATTTGGAACTACAAATCTGACTTAAATAAATGAAAGGATGCCTGATTGCTGAATGCGAATCCCTGGTTATTTGTTGATATCAAAATATATAGACAAAGTATGAAAATTCTTATTTCATCTGAAATTTCATTTCATTCTTTCATTATTTTTTGCCTTGATGAATTCAACTGGAAACGGAATTTTTTAGATTCCAACGAAATGGTCTAGACAGTTGGAAAGAAGGGGTTTTACTCTCTGGAGCAATGAGATATGGTGTACCTTTACTTAACAATGATTCTTTCCTGACTCTGGGAAAAACATGAGAAAGACTTTATAGCAATATAAATACGAAGACTTTGGAAGCCCTAGAGATTAAAACGGAATCATTATCTTCAGTCTTTCCCCAAAATAAAATGGAATATTATAAAGGGGAAAAATATAGATATTTAACACAAACAGTATAAAACTTTCCTAAACAATGCAAATAATCAGTAGATTTAGTTTGAAATTTTGGCATAGTCTTCCCTCCCCGGGCCATGTGTGAGGCTTCTCTCGGACCCTGAATCAGTAAGCCGCACACTGGTCTACTGATCTCCCCGTGGACAGCTGGAAAATCTGTCTGGATATACCCTCAGGGCTCCCGGGTGTGATAAGCTGTGTGCGGGGCAGGAGCTGAGGGCGGCAGCTCGTGCAGACAGAGGGAAAGAGCTGCACATTCCTTTGAATAGCAAAAGCCCTCACATTGTTTCTACTCTGGCTCCACAAAAAGCTGACAGATGACGGGGCGCCTGGGTGGCTCAGAGGGTTAAAGCCTCTGCCTTCGGCTCAGATCATGATCCCAGGGTCCTGGGATCGAGCCCCACATCGGGCTCTCTGCTCAGCAGGGAGCCTGCTTTCTCTCTCTCTCTCTGCCTGCCTCTCTGCCTGCTTGTGATCTCTGTCAAATAAATAAATAAAATCTTTAAAAAAAAAAAAAAAAGCTGACAGATGAGCCCATTCAGGCAGCCAGTGATTTCTAAAGGGGTTGAATGTAATACCTGGCTCCAGCTCGTCTTGCTTCTTTCCTTGCAGATAGTAAGTGGCTCACAGAAAACAGTCCTGAACACACAGGGTCTCCGTGGGATAACAGTCACTGCTCAAAGGCCAAGTTCTCGAAGCAAATTCCATTCCAGTTGAAAGTCATTCCATTAAACTTTACAGCGTGTGGTTCCATATTTACCATGAGTAGTTTCCAGTTCACAAACACAGGACTGGGTGGGCAACTCAATGGACTACACAAAGAATTTACCTTCTTTTAAATCTAATATACATAATTAGGGGGAAGGTTCAGAAAGGAATGTTCTTGGTCTGGTTGAAAAAGTTTGTTTTTAGCTTTCCAATGTTTCAGAACCCGCGATAGCTCTCTATTGCCACATAAAGTACAAATTTCTCATTCTGGCATTCCAAGCATCCTCAATCTAGCCCAAGACTGGCGGAACAAATCATAGGTGCCGAGTGAATCTTTCTCAAACCAACAGAACCTGACTTTTCAGGTGACTATATCTGAAAAGATATTAAAATCTCATAAAATCTAAACATCCTGTGAGTCAAGTGAGGGCTCAGCATACACTGATGATAATTTCTAAAGAAACACTTTTAAATGTGTACAGTTTTATTAACTTCCCTTTTGACAAGAATTTGTTGGGTTTCTGAAAGATTCCAATACCCAAGACTAAAACTCAAGAAAGGAAAAAAGAAGGGAAGGTAGCATCATTGACTGTGTGTCTGCTAGATGTCTGGCAAGATGCTAGGTATTTCTGAATATTTTATCACACTTTTAGTACTCATATAAACCCTTTAAAATAACTATATGACACTGTATAAACGTATGTAGGTTTTGCTCTAGATGGCCTAAGTGGGAACATGTACAGAATGATGAGTTACCCAATGAAATGTAACCACAATCAAATAAATTGCATTGTGCCAATTTCTTTCAGTTATGGTAATGCATGTGTAATCCTTTGTAAGCAATTTATCCCACTTAATTCCAATGGCTGGAACTCATATTTGTAGACCCTGTACATAATGAATTGGTGGCCTAGGAATGTCTCCTACTGTTCTAACTAGTGTTTTTCAAAACAAAACCTAAAGCTTTATAATATATGATCTTTTTTGAAAAAAAAGATTTTTATTTATTTGACAGAGAGAGCAAGCAAGCACAAGCAGGGGGAGAGGGAGAAGCAGGCTCCTTGCTGAGCAAGGAGCCCCATACGGGGCTCAATCACAGGACCGTGGGATCATGACGTGAAACATAAGGCAGATGCTTAACTGACTGAGCCACCCAGGCACCCCTATATTATCTTTAAGAAAGGCAAATTAGTCACCAGGAGGACATAATAACTGACCCAAAGTCATCCACCAAATTATGGTCCTTGTAGCACAGCCATCAACCAGAAGTTAATGAAGAACCCCATATCAAGCTGCGACAGGCACCCTAAAGGTTGTGGCGGTGTCCTCTGCTGACCTCGATGAACACTGATTACCTCTGGTCAAATCAACTATAGTCATTGAAGGTACAGCGTTCATTTAGAGACAAGTTCAGAATGTCCAAGAAGAGAAATCGTTAACATTTTTAATGACAAGAAGAGACACATACAGATCAGTACTTTGTCTTGGAAAAAAATAATATACATGATCATCAGCTCTAAGTGACTTATTTTGGTGGCGTGAAAGCTGCTGTGAAGTAGAAACTCTCACATGGGCCCCTTGGTGTCTCTGGAGAGAGGCTACTTTTAAAACATCCTTAGAGTAAAATATTAGCATATAGCAATGTGGCCATAGGCAAATTACAAAATGTCTTTTCACAGCCTCGCCTGCAAAAGGAGATTAGAGTAAGGGACCTCTAAGGTCCCCTTCAATAGCCAAATCCTGTAATTCAATGGACATTTCAACATCCCAGGCAGAGAGTTATCTTTTTTGTTTTAAAATATCTTTATGACCTCTCTTGACTTGCTCCATTGCTTAACCTCACAATAATACTGATGCCAGTAATAAAAGTTGTATGTCTAATACTACCCACACTCATTCTTTCTATACTTGGAGCCAATTTTCTCTAGTTTGAACCTCTCTGGAGTTGGAGAACAAATGACCAGTGTCTTCGACACACAGGAAAACCCTTCATTAGTTGTATTGGAATCCTGTCATTAAATCACCCCTTGCTCTTCCCTTACGCAGGCTAAAACCACTCGACTCCTTTAATCATGTAGAACCTCTTCTCTAGAACCTAGCTAATTATTTTGCCTCTACAAAGAGTTAAATGAATCTTCCCAATACTATCAGTTAAAACAATGATTTGTGCTAGAGTTGGATGAGGGAAATTTGAGCATTTCTTTGGATTTGATTACTCTCCAGAGATTGTAATTTGTTTTTGCTAAAGCTAATTAATGCCCCTGAATGACCCTCCTCTGTTTTGCAGCATCATTTTGAGCTAAAAATCAGAGAGAATGGATTTTTAAAAAACCATGAAGTACATGAAAAGTTTTGAAAAATTCCAAGAAATTGCATATTTTTGGCCTGAAAAAAGAGCAGAAAAAAGCAAGGAATACTGAGATGTTAGCAACAGACTCACCCCATGGAAGATTCTTTCCTCAAATGAAGACTACAATTAGGTAAACTGAGTCATATATCAGCAAGCCTACAGCATCCAAACACCAGCCATATTTTAAAATACCTTCAGGGAAAGTTTTACATCCTCCTATGGTTGCCCCAATGCCCATGTTAGTGTCACAGCCAAAAAGTACTTAATTATAATTATACTTTTTCCTGCTTCAACTTAATTTCTTTTTGCTGATTCTATATGCCAGGCAAATAGGAATCTGGGTCAAATGAAACGGGGTCAAATTCTGAACTCACATGCCAACAAAGACAATACGTGGAGGGCAAATAAACACATGTAAAGACGCTCAGCATCCTTGGTCATTAGGGAAGTTCAAGTTAAAGCCACAATGAGATACTACTACACACTCACTAGAAAGACTAAAGAGTTAAAGGCTGAGCATACCAAGAGTTGCCTGGGATATGGAACAACTGGAACTCTCATCCTTTGCTGGTGGGAATGTAAAAGGGTACAATCACCTTGGAAAACATTTGACATTAAAAGTGAAACATACGCCATCCACACACCCCACTCATTCCACTCCTAGGTGTTTGTGCTAGAGAAATGAAAACATATGTCAGTGCAAAGACTTGTACACGACTATTCCTAGCACCTTTATTTGAAATAATCAAAACTAGACACAGCACAAATGTCCAGCAAGAGGTGAGCCTGTAAAAAACTTGTGGTACATCTGCGCGATGAAATAGTATTCAGTGATAAGAGGGAGCAGAAACACATAATAACACGGATGACTCTCAAAATTAACACCGCTGAGTGATAAAGGCAGACACAATAGAAGGCATAATGGGGGATTCCATTTACATGAATGGAAACGACATAAACGCAAATTAATTTATGGTTCCAGAACACGGAATAGCTCTTGCCAGGTAATGGGAGCAGGGTGGCTGGAGAAGATCACAAAGAGGCACAAGGCAACTTTTATAGGTGATGGGTATGTTCACTATCTTGAAGGGATGATGGTTTTATGGGTGTATAAACTTACCAAATAGTACACATTAAACGTGCACTTTATTTTATACCAATTATACCTACATAAGGCTGGGTTTAAAGAATAACCTTTCACATACTTTAGAAAAGTTGCTAAGCTATCGACAGCCCGTCTGGTTTCCCCTTCTCTGCCTCCAGCCCCACCCACACAACATCCCAAGTCTCCCCTTCCTCAGATCAAACAGGCGCAGCAATTTCCTTTGAACTTTTATGACTAGAATTAACTTTTCCTTGTGCTCTCTTAAAGAATCCAATCAATAAACACTGGAATCCTAATGATTAATCATATAAGAGTCAAAAACCAAAAACCGTTTTTCTTTTTTTTTCCTGGGACAATGTTCCAAATCAACGTGCTGTTCTAGGACAGGCTTAGGGGGATTAAGTGACTTGCCCAAGCTCAAAACAGGAATGAATGAACAAGCTGAGTTTCAAAGTCAGGTCTGTCTGCCTCGATTGCCTGCGTGAGTTGCAAAAAACCAGTGTGCCTCAACTATGAGGCTTTGTACCACCACAGGACTGAACAGCAGTAACACATGCTAAAAGAAATTCAATTTCGTTACACTTACGCACACTTGACAACTCAAACCATTCAACTGAGCAACGCCAGATTTGTTGGGCCAGCTTTAATAAACACATCTGCATTTAGCAGTAGGATTTTCCATGTGGTTATTAAGGTTAAACAGAATTTCCCCCCATCTTGAGTAGATTAAACTGCTTCCTAATATCTTTTATTTTTGCTTATTCCATAGCAAAAAGGCAAATTTCAACTCATCCCGGTTTGAATCATGCCAAATACTGAGAAAACAGAAGCCAAGTTAGTACACTGTTATTTAATATAGTCCAAATGAATTCACAATGGAGACCACTGTGCAGAGTTTAAAAATGAAACAAAACTGATCACACACAGACACACACACACAACCCTACCACTAATTAAAAATATATTAGCGTTACAACTATACAATTTCAGTGGTGGTGTTATCTTTGTTTGGAAGCAAGGTACACTATCTCACGACTGAAGCCCTCCAGCATTTAATTAGGTTACTAATTATAAGGAGAATCATATTACCTTTAAGTCCTTCCCTGGATTGTGACTGAGGCCTAATACATTAATTTCATGGTGATTGTATTTTCAAATGGGGAACATGTCAATAAAGAATTCTAGCCATATCCTCCAACAAGTACATGGGACTGAAGGTTTGGGCTGTGACACAGTTTGATACATTTTCTGGAAAAAAAAAAATCACTAATTCCCACTGCTACCTTTAATGGCAAGAGATATTTTATATGGCATTTTAAGCAAAAGTAGCATTCCAAGGAATCTTTACAAAAGTTATATACATGACTATAAAAAGAAACAAGAAAATTATTCACATTTATTTATTTCCATTTGAATTTAATGAACTTAGCCTCAGTCTCATCTTACTTCCCAGCTTCCCTCCTTGCCTATCAAAAACAAAAGCCAAAAAAAAAAAGAAAAAAAAAAGAAAGAAAGAAAGAAAAAGAAAAAAAGTCAGTGCAAATTATATGAGTCATTCTTCAATCATGCCAAGGATATAACCTTCAACCTAAGATTTAAAATACAGTGCTATGTGTGAAATTCAATACTGTTTAACTTTTGGGTGCTAAGATCTAATAAGTACATTTCAAAGGAAAATTAAACAATCTGGATCACTTCCATTCATCATCATGATTTCATTAGTAGATTTCTATGGTTTTGGCAACATTTGCTATATTTGGATCCTGGGTAAACTGGAGGAATTTGCCATTGTTTAGTTTATAATCTGTATCACCAGTTTGTACAAGGCACAGAAAAGTTCTCCACTCCCTTAGATACTTCAAAGCATCTCACTTATTATTTAAGTGATTATTCTGACAAAACCATTAGTTAAGAAGAAAGCAAAGAAAATTTATTTTTTAAAGTGGAGATTTTTAAAGATGTGTCTTTCATACCAGACTGTTTTGACCACCCATGCTATTTCTGGCAAAATCTTTCACTTCCTAAAAGAATACTTTTTTAAAAAATTCCAATTTTTCTTACCTATAAGAATCGGTCAGGGCTTATTTTGACTGCTTTCACTCAAAATGAGCTTTTATTTGAGTTTAAATTTTCTATAAATTTATAGAAATTAAATTTATAGAAAACTTAAACTTACTTTAACGTCTTCTTGGGTTCCTATATTTTCTTGCCTTCTCTACGGAAAATACTAAATCTGAGAAAAGTACTGCTGAAACCTTGATGACTATCTCACAACTTCTTCAAAGAATGGCAGGCCTAAGTGCATAAGCACCACTTGCACGCGGAAAAAAGAAGCATCTTTTAGTCAGGGTTCTGAGTTTAGGACTTCTGGGTTAACAAGAAAAAAAGTTTCAGATTTAGAATAGGGTTATATTCCTATTTCTTTCTTTTTTTCTACCCTGAAATTCACACTGCAGCTAGGTAACCAGGGAACATGTTTGCAGGGCTTAAGAAGTTTCTTGGTCTAGTTGAAAAAAAAAAATGGCAACGGTGCAGTCTTCAAAAAGAACCCCATCACCAGGAAAGCTGAAAGAACTGGCTGAGTCACAGGTCAAGAGCCTTACAACAAAAATGGGTTGGGCTGAGGACAGAACCTAACAGGAAAGCACAAGGTCAGATGTGAGTTTTATTTGCTGAAGAAACATGTGCTTGACCACTTAATGGCTGCCAGATACCAAGAGGAGGTTAACTTACCTAATCCTCCCTCTGGTCGTGGAGCATTTCCGAGCCACTCTTTGAGTACCAGAGCAAGAGATGCTACTATTCTAGCCTTCAAGAGACCTTATTCCCCTCCTTTTTTACATCTGTGGAAGGAGAGTGGCTGTCGTGGTTTAGAATCCATCATTTTCAAGATAGGGCTCTTCCAGTCCCCAGATTTCCCAGTACATCCATATGATGGCAGCCAAACAGTTTCTTTATCTTGTGTTTGTTGAGGTGTTCGGGGCTCACAGCCTGACGGCTCTTAGAAGGGCCAGTAATGCCTTACATGCAACAACAATTCCATTCAAAATAAAGCAGACCATGCAGCCTGACCCTTTGGTATTTAAAGTAATGGAGCTGCCAGGAAGCAAGCATTATTCAATCATTAATTAATTTATTTTTATTGTGATAAAATAAATATAACATAAAACTTACACATTCTTAAGTGTACAGTTCAGTGGCATTAAGTATGTTTTCCAAGCAGTTTTAGGACATTTTAGACTCTGGCCTCAATGTCTAGATACTCCGTCATTCACTGGTTGATAATCATGGCTTCACAGAGGTAAATGTCATTCTATTTCCAGGTAACTTCTTGGCTAAGTATTCAAAGTCAGAGTTCATTCAACACACCAGGGTTTGCCCGCTTGAGGTGAAGAATGAACCACCAAATCCAAGCATTTGTCTATTTCCTTCCAGATGGAAGATAGAAACTCTGATATTCTCCTCCCTGCCATTAAGCCTTTCAGAAAATAAGGAACCCACTATTCCCTGACCTTTGGGATTTTTGCAAACACCAGACTGCAGTTCAGAACACAGACAAGAAACTGTCCAAGGAAAACATGCCCCCGAACGAACAGGATATAAACAGAGCTGTAACTAGGTAATTAATGGTAGGGCCTTGACTCCCCCCACTTCACTTCTCTGATAACAATCTGGCATTTTATCAGCAGGGTCTTTTATCTGGAAGGATTCACTGTGTTCTGCTGCCTGGAACTATTCTGGGAAGGGACAAAGACAAGCTTTCATCTTGGAAAGGAAATGGAACCACATCTAGAAGGGATAAAGAAGAGTCAAAGCTGTAAAAAACAAAACAAAACAAAACAAAACAAAACAAAAAAACCTCTAAGTCTTTCCCTGCCAGAAGGGAGAGGTAAATATAATAAGATGTCCCCTTTCACTGAAAGCACAGGAATAAAATCCTGGTTGGGAAGAAGTCACTGCAGTCCTCACCTGGGCCACATGTGTGAGGGTGGCAACTTGCTTTCTGCCTATGTTCTAAGCTCTGCATCCTCTCTCCCCACCAGCCTTATCCCATCCCTAACACTTCGCTCAACCCAAGCCTTCCATTTCTCTTCCTGTCAAAACCCAAGAATCTTAAACTAAATCATACTGTGGTAAAACTGACTGAAAATCACTTAAAAGTAATATGTCTCACAGTTGGATTTCCATTTTAGAAGGGATCAAAACCATACACTTAAATAATGAAAATCTACCTGTGAAACTTCCAAGTTCAGCTCAAACTGGAGAAGGCATGTGAGAAAACTGGGTGGGTAGAAGGCACTGCTTAGGACTTCTGAAATCATTGCAGATAGGTTTCAACCACCCTAGGAGTAAAGCTGGTCCGAGTGAATGACTACAGTGGGGTCAGAATCTGGCCCTGTGAGTGGCTGCATTCCTAAGGGCAAAAGGGGCCGCCAGGGAGTTCAGATGAATTAGCAGTAGAAAGCATTCCCTTATTTGCCCTCCACACACGCCCATTCCACCCAGACCTCATAACATGTCATAGACTGTGGTTGTGGAAGGACTCAGGAAAAGCAGGGCTTTGAATTCCCCAACCTACTTAGAACTGGGAATATTTACCCAGGGTTGAGCCAGGGTGGCTGGTGCGTTCCAAGACCCACAGCCTCCGGCTTATAATCCCAGAGCACAGCTTGCCTTGTGATACTGCTGCCCTTCTGTCAGGCTGTGAAGCAATTCTGTGGAGGCCCCTTGGTTGTATTCAGGGCACTTGGGACAGTTCACAGAGCGCAGACAAGGGGACGGTGCTAGGATGCCTCTCTGTTGGCCACTGTTCAACGGGGAATTCTATCAGGACACAGCATTCGAAAGCTGCTCCTTTCGGGACGTGTTCAACCATGCAGCAGGAGGCAAATCCCCCTCTAGCCTTTTCAAGTTTTCCCTAAGTCCAGTTTTTATTCTGGCCATGAATTAAATTCTGATGTCTTAAATCATGCAGAGAAAAGAAAAGTGGGCAAAAAGTGATTGAATTATACTAATTATATAGCACTGAAGCTCAGCTAGAAAACAAGAATTACATTTCTGAAGTTTCTCTTCATTAGACTTATGCAGGTTATAATTAGTATTAAATGAATTTCACTTTTCATTTCATCCAAGCTGAAAAGAAGCTAAGCCTTAAACTCTGGCTTTACAGGAAAAAGATTCTTCGGGGGGGGGGGGGGAGGGGAGAATAAACAGTCAAGCAAAAAATAAACCCACATTACTTACGCATCACCCAAAAGGACAGCCTTAAGGGACTAACTGGTTTAGCATTCGAAAATATTTTCAACCCACTGCTTTGTAAATTATTTTCTTGTCTGTGTGACACATCCTTCTGTAACAATTCAGCTTTTCCTTGGCTACCTAGATATATTTCCATAGTTTCTACCAAACAGATGGCCTTTTCCGTACGATTGCAATAATCAAAAGGAGATGCTTATTTACACAACAGCCCCCTTTACACAAACATATGTTTTTGTTAATGCTCTGGACATTATAGGGACTGAAGAGAAAAATCTCATTCACGTGGGCCCGCCTCATTTTGGTTCTGTGATTATTTTGACTGAGACCAAGCCAAAGTTTACCTCTGGGACTGAGAGCTTTCATTTAAGTTAGGAGACATGTGGCCATCTCTTGGGGACTGGTGGCCAGGACATGAACATCCCAGGCCAAGAATTCTCTGCTACAAAAGAAAAAAAAGCAACCCAGGGGGCACATCTAGCTCTCGGTGTGCCTCCCAGAGTGTTTTGGCTAGGAGTCTTTGGTTAATGAAGGAGGGAGGTGGGACTGTGTGGACGAAGAATGCAAAAATAAGGGGGGGGGGGCGGCAGATTTCAACCCACCTCAGGGCCTTGTGCGGTGGGTTATCAACTACTGTATCGTAACCAGATGAGACTGGTATCCCTCATCAGAACAGTGCCCCAAAGTTACTATATGCAGTTTGGAGTAATGAAACTTTGATTTCATAATAGGCCATCGTCAGAACACTTCACTGATTCAGACTGGCCATTTTTCCAGATAAGATTAGGATTATCACAGAAGAAAACATTGACAAGTTAAAAAATTTTCAACATGCACTGACAGCCTTGCGATTCTGTCTTCTTTCTAAGAGGATAAAAAGAGGGTGATCAAGTAAGCTACTGTGTGTCAAAGTCTTTCATAAATGTCTGTTGTCATTTTTTTCTTTTTCTTTCAACAACTCTAAAGGGTTGAGAAGTTCTGTGAAGTTTTGCCCGTGGAAACATAAGATGGTAGAGACAGATGAAAAATATACTCTCTAATATTTTAAAAGTGATGCAGAAGGAGAAGCCCACAAATAATCTCATTAAGACTTTATGCTCCTTGGACCTTGAGACACATCTTTTCTTTGCTAAGATGCTAGCAACTGTGCAATGACCCATGATTTCCTATCAAAAGGAAAATTTCTTTTGTAAGAAATTCTCGGTATTTCTCAAGAATCTCAGAACTTCAGCTGAGCCAGTTTTATTCAGCAACCTGTCACAACCACTTGGGCTTACCTGCGAGCTTTTTCTTCCTTTGCTACTGATTTCAGATTAGAAAATGTGACCACTGCAAGGCAATGCCCAAGGCAGGTGGAGGGAGGAGAGCTCAAGAAAGCACGGTAAAGTACAAATGTGTGTTCTTTTTTTTTTTTTTTAAGATTTTATTTGTTTATTTGACAGACAGAGATCACAAGAGACAGGCAGAGAGAGAGGAGGAAGCAGGTTCCCTATGGAGCAGAGAGCCTGAGGTGGGGCTCGATCCCAGGACCCTGAGATCATGACCTGAGCTGAAGGCAGAGGCTTTAATCCACTGAGCCAGCCAGGCGCCCCCCCAAATGTGTGTTCTTTAAAATCGTATGTTAATTTTGGCATGCTGAGAACTAGCTTATCATGGAGCATCACAAACAGATGAGTAGAAAGCCATACGATGGTGTTAAGGACTAGGTAGCCAGGGAGTGGCAAAGAGCCTGCGTCCTAGAGCCAGGTTGCCTGGTTCAAATCCCAGACTTATCACTTCCCAGCAGTATGACCTATGGCCCGGTTCTAAACTCTCTACGGCCCAACCTGTCCTCTCTGTAGGATGGGTGTATAACGTTATAGACCTCACAGTGTTGTCATGGTGATTAAATGAATCAGTATGTATCAAGTCCTAAAACAGTGCCTGGCCCATAGTTAAGTATTTGCTCATAATTATCATTTATCACTAAAGTGATGGAAAAAATCAGAGCAAAGACAAGGAGCAAGAAGCAGCATACCACAAGGGATATCCCATTACACCAAAAACCTTATCTGTCTGGTGCTCCACTGTGTTCGCATACAACCAGGGTTTGCAGTAAATATCTGTTGTGTAAATGAATACACGAATCAATCCTTACAGACTGACTCCTTAAGGAATCACGTTTTTACTGTGGACACAGCATGCTTACTCCTTTTGGACCTTGGCTTTTCCAATGCCAAAGAAAGGTACCAACGCCTGTTACTTGCTATCTCAAATTGATGATCATCAATACGAGAGAAAAAGCAAATCATTTCAGTTACTGGAGGGATAGCAAAGCAAATCGTTTCAAATTTACTGGAGGGATATCAAAAGTTGTTTACTTTTTAAACCAATGTTTCTCTGTTACTGAGTATGCATGAACACAGTCAATGACATCAGGAGGACCCTTGTGATACCTTGAGTCCTGATTCGAACATGTTTCAAGAGGTCCTATGATTATAGCTGGCCAGGTGGAATGTGATGTTAGATGTTGTGCTTAGCCCTAAGAGATGGATGTCCAAGTCTTAGGGTGCAGAGGAATTACCTGGGGGCTTGTTTTGAAATTGTTTACTTTCAGGTGTCTATGGGACAGGCAGAAGGAGCTGGCCAACAGAACACTGAATCTATGGTTCTGGACAAGTTCTAGATCTAGGACATCACTGTATGTGAGGAGCAACCCCAGACAGTGAATGCAAAGTGGAAATGAAGAGAGCAGAGGGTAGGGCAAAGAGGCACACCAATATCTGGGAGGCAGCAGGAGGAGGGGGTCCTACCAGAGAGGGAAGAGGTAATGGCCGAAGACGGCCACAGACGAAAGAGGGCCACAAAGAAGGGAGTGTGCTTTAAGAGTGTCAAATTTCAGAGAAAGGTAAAGAAAGATGAGCACTGAAAAGTATCCAGTGGCTTCTGGGACTAGGTCACTTCTACTGCATCTTTGTAGGCGCAGCCACGGTGAGGTGGTAGAAGAGGCATCCAGGCTGCCATAGTTTAAGGAATGAATACGAACGAGAGGAGGAGTGGAGCCTGTAAACACAGAGACCCTTCTCTAAGAGTCTGGCTATAAAACTACGGAAGGAGATAGAGTGGAGATAGAGGAGATAGTGTGGGTGCCTCTATGGAGAGTCTAGGCCTCTTGGCCTCTATTCTCTCTTGTGAATGGGAAGTGATGAAAATAAGGGCATTGGGTTGGGACAACAACACAAAGTAGGCCCTCAGCAAATTTTTTAAGGGACAGTTGAACTGGTGATGAAGAGCTCTCGCAACAGAAAGTAGAGAACAAAAATAAACGGCGAAGAAGGGAATACCTGTAACTCCTGTGGAGGGGAGGCAAGAAGGGCCCTCCAGACTCTCAATGCTCAAGGCGAATGAGGAAAATAAAATATGAAGGAAAAAGCAAACGGATATGAGGGTGAATGCATCTTGTGCAGCTGATGTGACTAATGCAGCTTGTTTTAACTAGAAGATTATAAATAGACCGGTAAGGGTCAAGGCCCAGAGGAGAGGGAGGAAAAAAGCTGTGCCAGTCAGGGAAAGATATTCCAAACACGCTGGGTCATTATTTTCCCCTGTCCTCATTTTAAGCCTACTATAATTCATCTTTGCCTTCCTACTCTATTCCCTAATTCGCATTTGCTGCCTAAAGAGAAAGACATACATTTTTTATCTTAAAATGTTCCCCACTATGTAGGATAAGACGACTGCCTATCCGTTGGCATTTGGGGCTTGCTCCCGTCAAAGCCTTCAATTCAGCATTAAAAATGCCTGCTGAGCACCTTGGCTACAATTCTTGATAAAGTAATTAAGACCAAGGGAATAAAATCTCCTTAGGGAAAGAGATCATTAAAATATTTTAAAATTTAAATATTATTATGTTTGCAATAGTTTTCCTACAACTTTTATTATTTCCATAAGCCTTAAATGTATAACCTGGAGCAAATACTGTCCTTTTTAAAATTAGCATAGAGTCTCTATCGTTGGTCTCTCTTGTTGGGCAGCAAACCACGTATTTTGTAAATTTCCTGGGTCACCCCTGATTCAAGTGAAATCAAAGCTCTTTATGATGACTTCCAAGTTATGAATCATAAAACTCTCTATCTTTCTCTTGTTAGATCCAACCGTCTACAGAGTAGACAGCCTGACTTTTCCCTCATCTTGCCTGAGCTGCTATCACTATGCGGGATTTCTAAAGGTCCTCAAGATAGCAGACTGACTTCTCTTATTCTTTTCCCCTTGCTACTTGGGAAAGCTTTCTGAATTTCTCCAAGAGCCCCGGTGCTCTTCCCCTTGTTTATAGGCCCTTGGTCCTGAGTGTGTCACATAATTCAGCGGTTAAAATTCAGTATGTTTTATCTTACTAGCTAGATTGCAAGTTCTTCCGAGGATGAAGACCTTCTTTCTTCACTTTGCATCTTACCAAGACCTAACACTAGCTAGGTATGCAATGGATGTTTAACAACTACTTCATCAATCTATTAACTAATTGGATTCTAACTTTTAGAGTGGATGGCAGCAACAGGCCATGCATTATCATCATTGTCAAAAATTTCACCTAAGAATGAAGCTGTTTGCAGATCAAATCACTTGTTCTAACATGACCTGCATTGGCCTGTTGAAGTAACAGATAACATTGAAGAAAAGCTGGTCCGTACAAGTTTTATTTTTTTAGCTTGCTTTGTCAATGCATTCCGTAAGAGGTGAATTCCTCATTCCTTTTGCTCAAAAACATATTTAGAAAATGGTGTTAAAGAGATCTGGCACCAGAGATGAAGTTGGCCAGGCTCTTCACTAGGAACTAAGAGATAAAAACCAGTGACAGATGACAGAGTATCCTTTTATACCAGTTCTCTTTGCAAAAAAGCCACACAATGCAGGAAACATGATTTCATTCCACATGCTGAACCTCAGCTACCCTTGGGTAGAAGTCAGAAATTCAGAAGGCAGTGAGCACAATGCTTCCCATAAAGCACTAGGCAGGCAGGGCCATGGTAGAAAGGAGACAGAGTACGTAGCTGCCCGAACTGATTTCACAGCATTAGGAAACAACCTTCCCATCTCTCCTCTGTGGAAGGCCCCAAACTCCAAAACCAACTTTCATTGCTGTATTTCAAAATGTATGTCTCTCTAATGCAACAAACAGCCCCAAGGAAGGTAATGACTAGGGTCATTTCCACATCTGTATGAAAGGAAGGAGTGGGCACAGGTCTGGCTTATAGGCAAAGAGGATAATGGAGCCGCTGGAAAACCCCTGAGCAGAACTGAACATGTGCACCTTGATGATCTTGCCCAAAGCCTGACCTGGTATCAGAGTCACACTAGTAAAACCAGAGGTCAGAGTTTCCACACACTGATGGGATGGCAGTTCCCTTCTTTAATCCAACCATAGCTGGCAGATCAGGAAGGTATAGGGACATTCCTAACCTTTAATCCCAATCTCCTAGGTTCACAGAATTTAGCAGTAACCACAGGAGGGGTGGAGTTCTGGATGTTTCTGAGGGCCAGGTGGGGGAACAAGTCCTACATTAACAGCACCGGCAAAGACCTATTCTCAGTTGTCTCTTCTTGTCATGGGCTAGGCTTGGGGACTCCTGTGTTCTCCCTATAGGCATCTCTGTTCAAAGAAGAGCCTTCAGGAAGTTTGGACAACAAAGAGTTATCTATTTTAATCACGTTTCAGAAAAGCATCTCTCTGACTTTTCTCAAAGACTCAGATGTTCCTTGTACTTGTCAGAAAACAAATGTGGTTTCAGCCAACATCTGGAATGGAGAAAAATATAGCAACCACAAAAAAGATAATTAAATTAATAAGGAATGCTTTTCAGACATAACATCCCATAGGCCAAAAAACTGTTTTCAGAACTCTCCAGAACGAAATTATAGAAGTTACTTAGAAGCTAAACTTAAGTGAATTAACTGCTGGAGGGCACCATATGGGAGCAGACCACTGTGACCCTATGGACCTAGCTAAGAATGGCACCCCAACTTTTTTTCTTTGTGTGACAGAGGAGCCCATAAATAAAAATGTACAAGTAACATGTTATCGTTTCGGAGGCAGGCTTGTAATTTCCTTCACTGTACATTTGGAATCTACATCTAGGTTGTTCAACTGTTCCAAAATAAGATGTCTCAAAAAGATGCCCTGCTGGTCATGTCACTCAACCTCAGACATCCTGCAGAAAGCCCGGCATGTGATCAGTTTTCCTTGAATACTTTCAATGACCGGCAGCTCAGTGTTACAGAAATCTGTCTGTTCCCTTGATGGAGCATGCTAACTTTCACAAAGCTCTTCTTTATATTAAATCTGAAATCTACCTCTCAGTTTCCTCTTGGGAGTGCAAGAAAGAAATTATGTGCCTTCTGCCATATGGCAGCCTCTCAAGTATGTAAAGAGCACTACCATGTTGCCTCTAAGTCTTTTCCAGTCGAACTGTTTCCAGATGTTTAGCTTCCTCCTCATCTTGGTTATCTCCTCTGGATAAACATTAGTTTATCAGTGACCCTCTTAAAATGGGAAGCCCAGCACAGAATAACAGAAGCAGCACAATGATGTAGGTTTCATCTGACCAGCAGAGTTCAGGGGGTCTACAGTCTTCACTATCTGGAAACAGCAACTGCATCACACTACTTCCATAGGACTCACCAGGAAATGCCATTTCCCAAGACTTTTTTCATAAAACCTGCTAGGGAGCCAGGCAGCTCTCATCCTGTGTGTACATAATTTTGACTTTTCTTTAGAAAATCAGAATAGGACACATATCTCTATTAAAAGACACCTTGATAATCTCGGCTCATCCATCCAGGCTTCCAAGGCTATTCTGAATCTTATTTTTAAATCACGGACAATGTCAGACCTATCAAATAATAAAGAGTATACAGAATAATACAACAATCAACCACTTGCCCAGAATCTAGCTTTAGAATACATCACAAATAAAACTGAAGCTCCTAGTATACGCTTTCTCCATTTTATCCCCTCCTTCACCAGCCACCCTGAAATAATGCCCACTAGCCTGAATTTGTGTTTATTGTCACTCCCATGCTTAAAGACTGTTTTGAATGTTGATTCCATCACCACTTATATTTATGTTATATACAAACCCCGATAAGCATGCAATCTAGTCGGGTTCATTTAAGTAGGTAATTCAAATGTTGACTAAAGCGGCATTGTCCTTGTCTATCAGCCTGGTAATCCCATCAAAACAGGGAGGTGACTCAGGCATGACTTATTCTTAGGGAATCCTTACTCGACCTCAGCAAACAAACTTTTGCATATAATACACTGAATGATCCTAGTCTAAATCAGTCAGTATCAATACAATTGTTTGGTCAGGGGTAAAATAGGCCTTTTCCCTTCTCTTTCGAAAATCCTTCTGCAAGCTCCCAGCAGAACACCTGCCATCCCATATTTCCCCCAAATCACTGACATGATTCTAGGCTCACATGTGCCTGCGGCTGTAAATTGCCTGGGTCCAGGGATTTGCCTTCATCAACAGGCCAACACAGTAGCCCTTTTTTTTTTTTTTTTAAAATCTGCTCCCCTACATCTGGCTTCAGGGCCTTCCTTCCAGTTAACTGGTTGGGACAAGCCAAAACAGGTGTTTAAAAAGTCTGCCCTCTTTCTATCATCATTAACCCCTTCTTCTCTCTAGAAGTTTTCTTAAAAAATAAATCAAAGGGTCTTTTATCTGCTATTTAAGTATTTATGTAAGTATTTTTATGTAAGTAAGTATTTTTTGTAAGTAAGTGTTTATGTAAATATTTAAGTATTTAAGCAAGTGGTATTAGCCCCATTATGCAGAGTGGCAGCCTGAAGCATCCAGGGGCCCTCCACTTGCGTGCCATAAAAATCTGGAAGGCTTGTATATAGATAGTTCTAGGACTTTTAGCAGAAAAAATGACATCTCCCTCCTTCCCCGCTTCCATCCTTCCCTCCTTCTTCCATTCTTATCAATCCAGGCCTCTAATTCGGTGCTAACGCCGGCAGCAGGGTAGCTGTGAGGGGGGCTTCCAGAGCAGTTTGCAGGATAGCAGTCAGGGCAAAAAGGTTCAGGGGCCAGGAAGGACTCAGCTCACAGGCCCATGAAGCCAGAGGGCACCCAGACAATATCCAATACTTAAATCTGACCGATAAGGAAACAGAGGGTCAGTGAGGTGAAGTCAAAATAAAGGTAAATGTCAGAGCTCAGACTGGAACACAAGACTCCTGAAAGGCTAATAAAACACAACACCCCGATGAGCTTCCTCTACCTAACCAGTAACCGGTGGGATATGAAATGTGGCTCCTAGTGTAGGAGTAGGAGGCTGTACTACTTCACAGACATGCAGATCTGCTAAGACACAAAATGTCTCAATTTGCAATTACTTTCACTTCTAGGTTAATAACTCAGTCTCTGTGCCCAAACCTGGGTGAGGCAGAGAAGGGGACCAATGAACAAAAACCAACCAAAAAACACAGAGTGGCTTCTGCATGGAAAGAGGTTAAGATTTGTTTGGAGAGAATAAGCACCAAGCTACAAATTACAGTTATTTAAGATACCGCAGTGATGAATGGAAGGATAAGAGGTTAAAGTAACAAATGCTATAGACTTTCGGAGGGAGAAATGAGCCAGAGCTGAAGTGAAAAGAAAGGGAGGAGGGCATGTCTTCCTTCCCATCAGTATTTCAGCCACTCTCTGTTTATCTCTCTGTGAGGCAAAACCGATCCTCTAACTTATCTACAAGGATTCTGGGAAGACAGAGCAGATAGAAATGGGCCATGCAGCCTTGAAGGGGAGTTCCTGGTATTATAATCACAAACGAAGGGAGAAGCCATCTATTGCCTACTACAAAAACCTCAGCTCTACACCATGGAAAACCAGTTCCTTCAATTCCACAACCTGGGCTAGGAGTAACGTGGTAATCCTTGAATTATGTAACTGTCGAGGACAAGAAAACAAGGACCAATATTATTTCTCAATATCACAGGCTTAAAAGGCCTAACTGAGGGGCTGCCTGGGTGGCTCAGTGGGTTAAGCCTCTGCCTTCAGCTCAGGTCATGATCTCAGGGTCCTGGGATCGAGTCCCACATCGGGCTCTCTGCTAGACAGGGAGCCTGCTTCCTCCTCTCTCTCTCTCTCTCTCTCTCTCTATTTGTGATCTCTCTCTGTCAAATAAATAAAATTTTTTTTAAAAAGGGTCTGAGTTTTCAAACATCCTACCCTTCCTTCCTTTTTAAGACTGGTACAATCCAAAGGTCCCATAAAATGTTTTTTTAAATGTATAGAACATGTATTTTCCAAAATTTTTTTTTTTTTTATTCCTGGCTGAATTTTTCAATATCTCAACTACAGAAGTGTCCACAGGATGGGTCCCTAGGGGTGATTTCCACCGCCACGTATTTAATTGTGTTACTAGCACCTCAACATTTTTCAGAGTAAACAAGAGCAGAGCTCACTGAAAAGTTTTCTAAGGTGAACAATGAATGATTTGAGGAAAGATGTACTGAAAGTCATTTGTAACAAAAATAAGCCCCTAAATGCGTGGGGCTGGGGATGAGGGTTGAGAGATCCTTTTAAAACCACCCAAAAGAATGGTTAAAAGGCAGTGGAGGGGTTTCCCCCACAGGTAGTAATTCAATGCTGAGATCTGCTGTCAGTAACAGCCTTCTCTCTCCGTGGATATCCCTACATACGTGGGTACCATGCTGGTTCCGAGAGGGTAGAGAGTCTTGTCCAAGAATCACAGCTAGTCAGTGAGTGGCAGAGATTAGACAAAACTGGGTCTCTTAAACCCAGCATCTTTGTTCTATCCAAGACACCATGCTGTGGCCTAGGTTTGGGGCATATCTAGTTTTCTGTAGTTCTTCAATTCAAACTTGAAACTCCATTGTAAAAGGGTATTCAAAGATAATGTGTAGAGGGATATTCCAGTCTCTAGAAAGCCCTAGACAAGGAAAGTATATTCAGGGAGCCAGCTGGGGTCGGTGGTATCTGAACTGAAGGGTAAGCGGTCTGAAACTGAAGGCATCACACCGGTATGGTAAAGGGCCATGAATCCGGACGGAGCACAGCATTGGGCACATAACACACAGTGGATTAAAAAAAACTTGTCAACAAAACACTGTGATGAACGTTATCATTTCTGTTCCAAGATGCTGCAACTGCACACACGCCTAACTTTGGAGAACCCAAATCAGAACTTCTATGATTTCAGTCAACAAAGTAGATCAATAGAGATAGAAGTTTCTACTCTCAAATGCTGGATGAGGAACAAAAAGACAAACAATACTTACAAACATCTTACAGAGAGGAAGGAAATGGCAGGTAAGTATACATAAATCAAAGGGAAACAAAAAGCTGTCACTGGGGCTTTTAATCTTCTGGTTGTGCAATTCACTTCAGCACGGTCAGAGCAACCCTTGTGCTACCCCCACCATCTGAAACATTTCTATTTAACTGAACTCAAAATATCCAAGAGCCTGATTAGACTCTTCCAAGTACATAAATTAATACTGGCAATGTTACAGAAATAAAGCACCGCCCACCCACTCGTGCATACCTCCATCTTTTCAGCTATTAGCCCAACTCAAAACAGCCCAATCTTTACCATCTCTAGCACCGCAAATATTGCCTGGAATGACAAGGTTTTATGATCAATCCTTCACTTCCTTCATGAAGAATTTTCTCCCAAGTAATGTAAATCAAACGTGTACAATTTTACCAAATTCACTACTTTTATGGTTCATCTGCCCAGAGTGATTGTGAACATTTTAGGGTAGCCAAGGGTTGTCAGTTAAGCCAGCCTTCCTACATAGCTGGTCACAGACCAACCCTGATATCTCAGGCAATGATCCTGCAGAGATGAGCCCAAGAGAATGGCTGCTTCCAATCAAGCCATTGTCACTACTGGAAAAGCAAAGCAGGAGCAGATCCCACTGCTGGTGGGGACATGACTTCCACATCCTGAAAACAGCACTTGGGTCCACCAACTCTGGAGATGGGCTCCTTCTTACTCCAAACTTCATCAATGTCATGGCCCACTGGCCTACTCAGTGTAGCCACTGCTCTTGGCTGCACAAAAGGAAGCTGGTTATTTTGGTGTAATGAAAAGAGTTCCCCCAACACTCTCTTTTTTTTTTTTTTTAAAGATTTTTTATTTTTTAATTTATTTGACAGATCACAAGTAGGCAGAGAGGCAGGCAGAGACAGGAGGAAGAGGCAGGCTCCCTGCTGAGCAGAGAGCCCGATGTGGGGCTCGATCCCAGGACCCTGAGATCATGACCTGAGCCGAAGGCAGAGGCTTTAACCCACTGAGCCACCCAGGCGCCCCTCCCCCAACACTCTTGACAGGCCTATGCTCTCAGGTTCATATTCTAGCTCTATAATTGACTTGCTCTCTGAACCTCAATTTCCTCAACAGGAAAGTGGGGGTGATAACACCTCCTCTCCAAGTCGTTGTAAGCAAGATGGCTGGTTCAGTGTCAGGCAAATAGTCAAAGCTCAAAAAATGTTGGTGTGCTTTCTACTAACATCTCTGCTCAGAGTATTTTTTTGTTGTTCTCTGCATTCCTGGGTCAAAATCTATTTCTTATAAACCCCTAAAATGGCCTAACCAAGTACCAAGTATGACCAACACTACTACTGTCTAGTTTGTTAAAATCCTCTGTGCAGTTGGGGGGTGGGGAGGGTTCTGATTATGTTTAAAATCTCAAATTTAATCCTGGTACTCAAAGTATGATCTACAGACCAGCAGGATCAGCATTACCTAGAAGTCTGTTTGAAAGGCAGACCCCTCGGGCCCCACTCCAGACCTAATGAATCCAAGTTTATGAGATTCCCCAAGTGATAGGGTTACCTCTTGAAGTTTGAGAAACACTGTTCTCTACCACAAATGAATTGGGGTATAGAATAATAAACAGCCTACTGACACTCTAAGGAATCAATCGTGGCACTTGTGCTGTTGGTGGGATTCTATGAATGTTTATTCGGGTAGAAAGCAACTACTGACCAAGGCATTTTCCCTGGAAGGACAGTATAATGGACACCTTGTGCCTTTTGAGTTTAAAAAAAAAAAAAGAAAGAAAACAAAACAACAAAAACGATACACGAAGTACACTGGCTTTATGGCAATATTTAAATTTTCTACATTAATGCAATCTTTGTTATATAATGAGGGCTCTGCATATAATTAGTAATACGAGCACTCTGATTATATGTAGACTCTAAATAACCAGAAGGATACTTTCAATGTAGTAATTTATGGTTTCTAGGATGCAACACATAACAGATTGATTAGTAATAAGCTTCCATGGATTGAATGTTCTCAACACAGGATGACAAAGATCTAAAACCTGTCCTTCTGTGATGCTGAGCACGTGTCTTTCCTTCCCCACCCCACCAACCTTCTGAAACATTTTTTAGTTCTTTCCAGCTATATGTGAAAGTACAATTTTTAAATGCTCCTGAAAGTAAAATTTACAACCCAAATTCCTAAAATGAATCACCCCATGCCGGATCCAGGAGACTGGTAACTTTGTGTATCAGGAAACAAAAACCCCATCCGAGTGAGTCATCTCTGTGATCAGAGATAACACAGCCCCAGCCAGAGCTCGGGGCAAACAAATGGCCACAGCAATCACATGCCAGCATCTTGTGTTTAATGGTTTTTTACATTAAAATGCATCAGTCAGCTCTGTGAAACCAGGAAGTGGAACCTGGGACGCCACATAAATAACAAACACATTCTCTTGAGTTTGGCGAATCTTGACGTTCTGCTCTAAGTCTATCTCAATTTCTGGTACATAAATAAAAGTGAAAATGCTGCTTTACCAAGATGAGAGCAGGACGGCAAGAGCTAACTAATATGACTGGGCTTCTGAAATGTTCCATAAGAAAATTTTTAAGACTTCTTAAACGTCTATTTATTGAGGACTTTGATCGAAAGTGAAAAAGGTGATCTGATCAGAAGTTGGCAAATACCTCAAAAACTGCAACAGAGGAAGTGGCTCTTAGGCTGTAGAGCACAAAAGCCTGTTATCATCTGATTCCAAAATCTGTATGCATGGCTTTTTCTCAGGTGCTCCAGGGTTGAAAGAGAAGATGAGCAGGAAGGAAACTTGTGCCGCATAGCACGGCCTTGCACTAGCAAAATCCTCCAGAGAGAAGGGCAAATGTCCTCTTCAACCCTTGGACAGGGGATATAATGCCAGGACCAAGCCTGCCTCAGGCTGGCTAGGCTCAACACAGGGACAGTGCAAATTCCCAGGCTATGCTTTTCAACAGCAGGCATCTCCTATCAACACCACACATCCATTAGCAGGCAGAGTGCCTGGGGAACATGACTTCAGCAGTGGCTATGGCTACGGTAGAAGTGCTTTCTTCTGAAACACTGGAGACCAGCTGGGGACAATGGCCTGTGCTTTCACCAAGACCTCTCCCAAAGCAAAAAAACCAAACAAACAACAAAAACAAACCAAAAGCCAACGATAGTGGAAACAAGTTAAAATACCCCATAGCGCCCCCATGCCCCCCCCATTATTCCCGCGAAGCACACACTACCTCATAATGAAGGGAATGAAAGGCGCCATGCTGAGAGGAGAATAGGTGCCGTCCATGGGGGAAGGGTAGAGTCTCCCCAGCACCAAAAGTAAGAGAAACATGCTTGGATGGCGGTTGAGTTCTCCTGTGTCACTGAAAAAAAAAAAGTTATTGCATGTAAAAGACATAATTTAAGAGGCAAAGTGTTACCTTCAAACATTTTTCTCATTAAATGATTATGAATATAAAGTGAGATGCTCTATGATTGGAAGATCGTTCCCCTTTTCTTGTTTTTTTTTCCCTCCATTCATTTCATATATTCCTAATGCACAAATAAGGAAGAGCTACTGGCAAAGCCATGGATTGGACTCCAGCACACGAGTCTCTTCTCAAAGCTAATTGTTAATTTGTGTCTGTGTTTTGATTTGAGCCGTTCATACAGCAGAAAGGAGTCCCACAGTATGAAATGTGAAACTTTCAAAAGCCAAATGCACTTAGGAAAGCTTAAATGGTCACCTATGGGGGCCAGAAAAGCCTATCTGTACAAATTACTAATGTGAGAGAATGTATCATGAACAGAAGTAAAATTCATTGATGTTAATTTTACCTCCCCGTTAAAGATAATGAGTATAAATTCATATCAAGTGCAAATGTGGCTAGAAGAATAAAAAAAGCACATGTTCTAAAAATTCCACTATCAGCACAGGATGTGATTGAAAGGGCAGTGATAAACTTTTCTATGTGCCCTGATCAGACGGGAAGCTCTCTGAATGGCTTTATTTTCTGTTTCTAGGGTCAATCATGCCAGTGCTTCTTCCAGACCGACCAGGTATTTGCTTACTCTCGTAATGGTCAACTCTAACAGGTCAGTAAGAAAAAAATGGCTGGTGTCTGTGACAGCAAACTCAATATGCAAACACAGAGATTTTTAAATATCATGGGAAGAAAATGCTTTTCAGAAGCTGTGTTTCTAAGAAGCTGTTTTCTGAAATATGTCCCCTGCAAACAGAATGCGGAAAAAAAACAATCTAAAACAAGATTTTAAAAATATAAAAAATATCATAAAACCAGGGTATTAGGGGTTCCTGGGTGGCTCAATCAGTTAAGTGTCTGACTCTTGATTTTAGCTCAGGTCGTCATGATCTCAGAGGCGTAAGGGCCCCGCGTCTGGCTCTGTGCTTGGAGCCTGCTTTAAGATCTCTCTCTCCCTCTCATTCCCCACTCCACCTCTATACAAAAACAAAAACAAAAAACAGGATTTTATACAACTTTTCAGGTACAAATCTACTGTAGAGAGTCAGGCAACAGGATGTAATAAAAAAGCACTTTAAAAAAATCCATCTAAGTTATAAGGAAGGAGTTGATTAAAAACTGTTGCCTGGAGGGAAAAATCTCGATTAATGAAGTAATTCACTTCCTTGATTTCACTGTGTCCCACCCTTTTCTCTTCTTACCTGTCCACAGTATTAGCTACAGCTTCCAACTGTTGGAGAAGAAAGGGATAGAGTTCCGGGAAACGAGAAAAAAACTGGCTGCCTGTCATTCTGTAAAGGGAAGAAAAACAAAATTACTATCATTTATTTCCTCTGATCTAATAATAAAGCCTTTTTATTTTATTTAAAGGAAGATAGCCAAGGTCATTTGCTTGAATATTTAATGAAAAAAAGTTGAGAACAAACCTCATCTTAAAAATTTAACAATCAGTCAAAACAAAACATTTAATTTTGATTTTGGAAGTGCTCTTAACACATGGAATTTTATCTCAAAATTTAAGATTATGTATATTTACAAATATTTGATATTAAGTTCTGTTGGGGAAGAAATATGAAATCTGTGCAAATGCCAAGTTTTCTACAATTGATTTGGACTACACATATAGTCAACATCGGGTTGGCTAAGGCTGACAGCTTCTGTAACAAGGGCAGGTCTAGAACAGGTTTCTCCAAGTTGGCACCAATGATATTTTGGACCAGACCATTTTTTGTTGTGGGTGGTGTCATATGACTGTAGGATGTTTAGCAGCCTCCGATGAGTCTACCCATCAAATGCCAGTAATATCCCCACCCTTTCATGTCATGACAATCAAAAATGTCTCTGGAAAAAAAAAATGTCTCTGGACATTGCCAAATGTATCCCGAGGGGTAAAACAGTCCCAGCTGAAAACCACTGGGCTAGAGTACGGTTATCAGAGGCACAGATTTGGTATATACGGTTTTGGACATCCGATCTCAGCTGACACCTGTGAGGATTACCTTTCCATCTTTATAAATACTACTTTTGAATTCTGACATGACCCGTTCAGTTTTTACAAATGCTTACACTCATGTAACCCATTCCTATGAAGACTCAGAAAATTTCCATCATCCCAGAAAGTTTCCTCGTGCCCCTTCCCAGTCAACTCTACAATTTGTTTTTGTCTATTCTACAATTTCATATAAATGTAATAATACATTACATAATTTTTTTGTGTCTGGCTTTTTTCACGCAGCCTAAAGTTTATCCATGTTACTTGGTGTATTAATAGTTTGATTCTTTTTTTGTGGGGTATTATTCCTCTATATGAATATACAAGTTTGTTTATCCATTCTCCTCTTGACAGATATGGGCTGTTTCCATTTGTAGGCTATTATGAATAAAGCTGCTAGGAACATTCTTACACAAGGTTTTTGTGGACATGTTTTCATTTCTTTTGAATAAGTATCTGAGAATAACATTTCAGTATGTTTAACATTTTAGGAAACTGACAGTTTCCCCCAAATCATGATGGCGTTTTATACTCCCACCAGTATTAAATGAGAGTTTAGTGGTTCTGTGTTCCTTCCAGCATTTGCTGTTGTCTTTCTCTTTATTCCACTTTAGCCATCCTAGTGGTAGATTCCTGTGGTTTTGATTTGCATTTCCTTGATGACTAATGATGATATTAAACACTCTTTGTGCTTTGGTTATTGATACTGTCTTTTGTGAAGTAGCTATTCAAAATTTTTGCCTGTTTTCACATTAGGTTGCTTGTTTCCTTTGTCATATGTATGCACTACATGTACCTTCTTTGTCTGTAGCTTGTCAATTTATTTTCCTAATAATGTCTTCTGATGAGCAGAAGTTTTCAATCCAATAATTAGATCAATTTTTTTCTTTTTATGATTCATGTTTTCTGCAGCTTAAGAAATCTTTGCCTACCCCAACATCACAAAGACTTTCTGTTTTCTTCTAGGAGTTTTATAGTTTTAGCTTTTATCTTGAGGTCCATGATCCATCTCAAATTAATTTTTGTGTATGTTGTGAGGTAGAGGCAAAGGTTCTCTTTTCCTTTTAAAAATTTATTATTTTTTTAATTGAAGTATAGTTGACACACAATGTTGTATTAGTTTCAGGTGTAAGATTCTTTTTCTTCTACATTGGTGTGTCATAATTCTAACAGGGAGATGCCATAAGATATAGGCCTTAAATAGGAGAGATGTGCCATGTTCATGGATAAGAAGATTCAGTATTCTTTAAAAGATTCAATCTTATAAAGAGGAAATTCTCACCAAATTCAATGCAATTCCAATAAAAATAATAATTTATATATATTCAACTACATCAGTTAATTTTTTAAAAAATTTAACACACACAAAAAAGTACAAATAAAAACAGAAAATAATACACATACAAAGTATTTTTGGCAGAGGAAGAGTATCAAACATTATGAAATAAAAAAGACTAAAAGGCTAAACACATGTGGGCCCCATTTGGATCCTGATTCTAACAAGCCAATTATAAAAAGACATTTCTAAGACAATTAGGAAAAGTTGAAGGTTATAGAGTTACTAACTTTGTTACACATGATAATAGCATGGTGTATTTCTTTTTAAACTCTCTTATCAAATCAGTCACACAACCTGAAGTATTTATGGGAAAAATGACATGATGCCTGTGACCTTGGGAGGACAAGAAATGGACAAAATAAGATTGGCAAAATGTTGGTAATTCTTGAAGTTCAGCGATGGATATGCAAGGGTTAGTTATACTATTCTCTTCACTCTTACATATGTTAAAAATTCCCATAATAAAAAGGTTCTAAAATAATGGGAGTAAACATTTTTATTTGCCAAGCCCCAAACGGGGAGAAAATATGTAATGCGTATAACTGAGGATTATGTAATTAGTATGAGAATATATGAAGAACTCCAGTGATATCTATAAGTTGAATGACAAACAACTGAACATAAAAACGGATAAAACCTATTCAAATATAATCCACAGAAAATAAACATTAGCGACCAATAAATACAAGCTGCTCAATCATACTACGAGACCATTTTATATCAGCTGGCAAAGACTGAAAAGTCTGATAATACCAAGTACTGGAACTCCCACTGTTGATGGAAACAAACATTACTAAAACAACTTTTAAAATAATCTGGCATTTTCTTGAAAGCCACAGATGTATTTAGCCAGTGATTCACAAATGCTATTTCTAGGGTAAGTGGCCTAATAACGTGGGCACCAGAAGGCTTGTGGCAACTGTACACATAGCAGCTATATGTCCTTCAAGAGTAGAGTGAACAACTCTACACTTACACAATGGCATACTGTAGAGCAGTAAGTCTGAATGAACTACCGATGTATCAACACAGATGTATTTCAGGAACATCATGTTAAGTGAAAAAAGTATGTTAAAGAAGAATTCAATAATATAACCCTATGCAAACAAAGTTTATAATAAAGCACCACTAAGTAATACATCACTTAGTGAAACAAATTTTAGTGATAAAAAATGAGAAGCAAAGGAATAAAAACAAAATTGGCAAAAGTAATCAATCACTTCTCCAAGGGCAGGGGGAAGAAAGGAGATGGGATTAGGAAGGAATATATAAGGGGCTTCAAAAGAAATGTTGTTACTTAACCAGGTGGTGGATCTAAAAGTATGTGTTGCACAGTTACTCTTTATACCTTACACACACTATATACATTTTCTTTTGTACTTATTTCACAGTAAAAGCGGTTTCTTTTAAAGAAGAGATAGTCCTTACTTCCTTTTAAATCAGATCTATTGAACATTTATACAAATGTTAAAAAAACTTGGGGCGCCTGGGTGGCTCAGTGGGTTAAGCCGCTGCCTTTGGCTCAGATCATGATCTCAGGGTCCTGGGATGGAGCCCCGCATCGGGCTCTCTGCTCAGCAGGGAGCCTGCTTCCTCCTCTCTCTCTGCCTGCCTCTCTGCCTGCTTGTGATCTCTCTGTCAAATAAATAAATAAAATCTTAAAAAAAAAAAAAACTCATATACTAGATCTCCCAGTGCCCCTACGCATAGACAACTACACAAAAGCATCTCAGCTTTCCTTGTAAAAACTTTGTTTATACAAATACATACTCTCAGTTTAGCTCCTTTTCCCCACAAATATGCATATTATACATATGGTTGTGCCCCTTGACTTTATTTTTCATTTGAATTATATCTGAGTAATCATTCAATATCAGACACACCATTCTATTTCTTTCCACTTTAATGGCTGCAGAGTAATCCACTGTTTTTTTAGTGTAATTGATTTAATCCCAAACAACAGGCCTTTTGGTCATTACCTTATTGTTACAAACAATGACATGTAAATTTCCTTGTTAATAAATGGCAAACCTGGGCTTTGCAGGTTCACTGTTTTACAAAACACTGATCACAAAACCATTCCACTACAGAGCATTGTTACATTCTTTAGCATCGCTAAGCAAAACTGGTCAGGAACATCAGTTTCCATTTTTAGCAGGAGTCACTTAAAACTGTTATGAATTCAATACTGCAATCCCTGTGTATACTTGCCCATATAGAATCTCCCCGTTTATACCACAAAGCCTGGTGGTATATCTTCTAGAGGAATCAGTATTTCCAGGGCAGTAAGTCACTCCTTAATGGTCCGATATCTCTTGGTGGTGTCAAAGGACACAAGCATTCTTATGTAAGCAGACCATATGATTGCATTACCATGATCTAGAAATTGCCTTGATAAGTGAAGGGCTCTGATGACCACAAATACTACCAGAGAAAAGGGCTGTGGAGCTATCATCCTCAAATTAAAGTCACTGTCTTAATTGAATTGAAACTAATTGTCCCAAATAGCGAATTACCTCATTCAGTTACCTTAGCAGGTATTTACCAACTAATTTATGTTGCAGAATATATGAAGAAGGTATGTCACTAGAAGTTATAAGCATTTGGCGAATCTTTTTTTTTTTTCTTAGAGATTTTATTTATTTATTTGACAGAGAGAGATCACAAGTAGGCAGAGAGGAAGGCAGAGAGAAGGGGGGAAGCAGGCTCCCCACTGAGCAGAGTCCCATGCAGGGCTCAATCCCAGGACCCTGAGATCATGACCTTAGCCAAAGGCACAGAATTAACCCACTGAGCCACCCAAGTGCCCTGGTGAATCTTTTAAGTAATTGTTTTGCTCTTAATAATTCGGTGGGCTTTGACCACATCTTTAAAAAAAAATATTCTGTTAAAATTATTGTGTCCATGCTTGATGGTGTAGGACTTTGAAGCATCAACTGTACATCTGTCAGGGTTTAAGAAAAACCAAAATTATTTCTAAGGAGAATTTTGACCTTGCTTAGGTACTCTGAGCACACCGGAGTTGCCTTTCTATTCTAGCGTTCTCAGGCTCCTGATACTGTTCCTGATACTGTTAAGAAAATATCAACTTGAAGAGACTCTTAACTGTAGAGAACAAACAGGGTTGATGGAGGGAGGATGGTGGGGGTTGGGTTGAATGGGTGATGGGTATTAAGGAGGGCACCTGTGATGAGCCCTGGTGATCACTGAGTGATCAATCACTAAATTCTACACCTGAAAACAATTTTTACCGTATATGTTAATGAACTAGAATTTAAATAAAAAGCATCATCTCAAATCTGCATCAGCCAAGGGTTACTAAAGACTTGGCTAAATGTGTTACAGACAGAGTGCTGCCTGAAGGAGATTCAGTATTAACAATCCTTGCATATTATCAAACAGAGCCTCAAGAGGTAAAGCATAGGAGGATATCAGAATTATCTAAGAGTATTGAGACAAAAGACAAAAGGAGACCACCATAGGAGGATATCAGAATCATCTATTCAAACTTCACTCACTCCTGATTCTAAGCTACAGCAGAAGGCCTACAGTTCATAGGCTGCTCATAGGTTTTGGGCTACCCCTACATGTCTGGAATCCAGAGCTTTATTTTAAAAGGCCAAGATCATGGGACCATTTTAGTCCATACATGAGTCCTGGAACATGTGAATCTTACCTATCATTTCTACTTAATCAAAACTATAGCATGATCAGTTTTCTCAGGAAAGCAGCAATTGTTTTAAAATACATACTTCATGATGAGCACAGTGCTAGGTCCCATGGAAGACACTAACAACATGAAATAGTCACAACTCTTGGGGCTTAAGATCTGGTTAAGAAGACAAGGCACATGCATGGACTAGGTAAGGCAAACCGCTTTAAGGGTCAAATAACTAAAGCTTCCAGGAACAGTGGAGTTGGGAAAGATATCACTGGCAGCTGGAGAGGTTAGGGAACAGTTTGTGGCAAACGTGGAAACCAAGATGAGTTTTGAAAAAATTGGGTAAGAATGGAATAAAATGGAGAGAAATGGATTAAAAGGGAGAGGAAATAGCATGCAGAGGGTGGGTAGTTACAGAAACCAACTGGGTAGATAAACCTGCTGGATGAAAAGAGGGCTTCCTGACAAGACAAGACAGAAAAGGCATACAAGACAGAAAAGGCATACAAGTTTTTAGAATTTCAATGCCAGACTAAGCAACTTAGCCTGTATCTTACAGGCATTGAAAGTTTCTGAACAGCAGAGAGGTGTGCCAAGAGCAGATGAACTGGACTAGAGGGAGGGTAGAAATACAGTGACCCAATGTATGTTCACTGAATGTACCTTTGCACCTCAACTAGAGCGTAAATATCTATAGGTAAGGAACCATATTCACACTTCCTTGTATCACTTTCTTTTTTTTTTTTTAAGATCTTATTTATTTGACAGAGAGGGAGCACAAGTAGGCACAGCAGCAGGCAGAGGAAGAGAGAGAACCAGGCTCTCTGCTGAAAAGAGAACCCAAGGTAGGGCTCGATCCCAGGACCCTGGGACCATGAACCGAGCTGAAGGCAGACACCCAACTCAGTCACCCAGGTGCCCCTGTATCACTCTTGATTAAAAACCACAATTCTATATAAATGCTGGCTGACTGGTAAATATTCTGGCCATGAATGTATAAGATTAGTCAGAGAAGAAATACATTCTACTATAGATGACCTCAACCAATGCCTTACGCCTTTTTTTTTTCCCAGTGACTGGTTCCCACCCAACTGACACCACACCACCCATCTAGCTTCAGCACAATTTCTTTTACAAGGATAAGAGGAGTTAGGACTAAGACGGTAACAAATTAAAAATTTCTCAACGTGAATCGTGAGCTGATTCAAAATCCTGATTTGAATTAATAAACTGAGTATCCTGCCAGGACTTGAAATTTCTTAAATACAAATATAGAAATCTTGTCTCACTGATTTACAAACAGTTCAATTCTAGTTCACCCATTTAAGCAAACAGGCTGATATGTCACCTCCACAAATATAGCAAACCCTGGGGGTAAATTCTCCAGTGACAGGCATTTCAAGCCTGTTTATCTATGCGGACAAAAACTAGCCCTGCAACTTTATGGAAACAAAAGAAGTGATAACCAAAAAGGAAAAATGGAATCTCGGTCAATTCAAGCTTCTAGGAAGACAAAAGGAGACCACCAAATATTGTGAATGGAATAAAACAGACAGACAAAAGTGAAAACAAACAAGCCGGGACAGGGAATGAGAATAAAGCAAGTTTAACCTTGGGGACTGTCAGACTCTACAAAACATGAGTTGATTCCCCAGTTCTGTCCAGTAAGAACTATGTAGGCACAACCCATGGAGAGGCCCTTGGGGAAACACAGAAGCTCCTTGAAGGAATCCACTTGCCCCACACCAGGAGCAGAGAGTGGCTTCCAGTCTCCCGCAGGGCACACCTCTGCCTAATCCTTTGAGGGGTGGGCTCCACCAGAGCCCAGACAAGGCCATGAACAAAGCTGGCAGGCAACAGAGGTTGACTGAATAAATGAAAATGCCTGCCCAGCACCATTTGTTTTATTTTAAAAGCTATTTATTTATTTATTTTAAAGCTTTTTAAAAAATTTCTCTAGCACTACTTGTTTACTGAGTAAAAATTAGATAATAAAGGACACTGCAAAGAAAAATCTCAAGTCCACCCCAAACTCACTACTTAAAGAAGACTGCTAGTCTGCTCTGATGTCTGTCCATCTACACCTTTCTCCTCCTTATATATCCTTTTCTTATCTGCTTTTTACACTTAACACTGTATCAGGAACACTGTTCCATATCAGTCTGGACCCATTTGAATGCAGAAGCCTCAGTGTGGTACGCTCTCTGTGCCTCTCCCACATTTGAACATATGTCTGGGGACCTAACCCAGACAACCAGCCCAGAATGCCTTATCCCCATCCTGGCTAAGCCATGGGTGAAAGGCAGTCCCTACCTACCCAGCCACATTCGGAGCTTCCCTTGGTCTGCACATTCCACATCCAAGCTTGGTAACGCCGAAGTAATGGTAATGCTCTAGTTTTTTAGAGCATCTGAGCTTTCATTGTTTTGACCGTCTTTGAATCCCACCTGCCATCCATAACAGCCTAGGAAAATCTTCACTTGAATCAAGCTTCTATTTCTCTTAGAGACCTTGTCCTAAGATCTGCCACACATTTGGAAATTGAAATGCTTCCGAGCTTAACAAAAGCATCCTGATAAAAAATGACTGTGCTATGAAAAGAGGCATTCAGTGAACCGTGTTACAAATTAAAATAAGGTATCCCCACCCCCTAATTCCTACATACAGATCCCCTATCATTCTGAATCATCTCAGGAACAGGGATCAAGAGAGTAATGTATGAAGGTATAAAGAGGGAAAGCTTGCCAAGGCAAACAAAAACATGCAGAAAAAGGAACTCTATAGTAAACAGCAGCGAAGGCATAGCTTGTGCCTGGTTTAAAAAAACAAAACAAAACAACAACAACAAAATGAGGACTCATTCACCGGCCATGGAGCAAACACCATAAACCTGGTTTCATTAGATGGAAACAAACACTGAAGGCTGGAGGTTTTCAGTCGGTTTTTCAAATGTGAACCCAATAAACTATTAAAACCTAGCTATCCCCAGATTCTGGCCTATAAAACCACTCTAGAGGACAGAAACCAGCAAAGGGCCTGTGTCTCCTTGCCACAGTGATTGCTGATAAAAAGAGCAAGCGCATCTTAAGAAAAAGTACCCTGAAATGGAAACAAACCTACAAAGAAGACAAAGCACGCGTGCGCACGCACGCGCGCGCGCGCACACACACACACACACACGTCAAAGGAGGAGCAAATGCAAACTAATAAAACAGAAACAACTAATAAAAAAGAAATCTGGGTTTGGAACCCCACCAGGAGGATCGCCCATCTCTGACTCTGTTCCTAGAATCCTCTCCCCACCTCTGAGTGGGCTGGACACCAGCACTTCTCCCTTGCGTAGTGGTAATTTAAAAAGAATGAGTGATTGGAATGAACAGATGTCAGAGGCCCCAGGGCCAGAATCTCACACTCAGCAAGCACTTGTGATCGTGGCGAGGGTCCCACCGGGAACGCCTGTTACTAAACTTCAGGCAAACCGTGAAGGAAGTTAAAGGAAGGGTATCTTCTTCAGGGCCTCTCTTTGAAGGGTATGGATTCTGACCAGATCTCCTGCAAATCTCATCTCCCTTCCTATCCTCCATAGACAGCCATAACATTCTTGGACTTACTGAAAGTTTTCCCAATCCTTCCCTTTGGGAGCTGATTTCCAGGTGGAGAATCTCCCAAATCACAAAATCAGTCATCACTATACTCTACCCATGGAGGGGAAGTGGAAACTCTTGGTTCTGGAAGTGCCCTGCCGTTCCCCTTGTAGAAATTACTGGCCCAAGGCTGGGCCTGGAAATACATTCCTCTTCATTCCACAGCCAGATGGTCAGTAAACATACATCTCCTGAATTCCTCATGTGCACAAGGTCGCATCTGGGCAGCTTATACGGATTTTTTTACACCAGAGATTTGTTTCTTAGAGAATGTGTCTTTCTAAATCCTGTCATCTATAAAATCGCAGAATCAGTCCACCTCTAATAGTTAACTCAATGGTCATTTTATAAACAGTTTATGGCAGCCTGCAAAGATGGCTAACAAGAATTCCCACTACCCTTGCTATATGTGCATGCCTCCCTCCCTTCAAGAGGCAGGATTTATTTTCCCTCCCCTGACTCTGGTCTAGTTTTTGACCTCTTCGATCCACAGAAGGTGGTAGGAGCAAAGCTGTGCCAGTTCTGCCTTAGGCTTCAAGAGGTATGGCAGCTTCTGCATTCACGGTGTTTTAGACTTGACTAACTCTGCTGGGGAGAGGCCCCATGATCCCCCACCTCCGTCATTTATGCTCCCTGTTGAGGGTGCAGACATGCGAATGTGAAACCCTCTTGGTCATTCCAGTCCTAGCTGAGGTCTCAGATATCTCAGCTACCTGAGTGATCCCAGATGATACCACGTGGTGAAGCTGAACCAGCTGAACCCAGTCAACCCACAGAACTGTGAGGAATAATGAGTTGTGACTTTAAGCCACGAAATTTTAGGGTATTTGCCATATGCAGAAGCAGGTAACTAAACCACAGTCATGATATTCAAGGGACCAAGTTAGACTCTGTGGAAAAGGTAATACTAACTAAAAGGGATGCTGGTCTCAAGGAACACACAACCTAACCTAACTACTCTATTTATTTTCTCCCAGCTCTGGAAGCCATAAATTGAAATTGGTATCAGGGGTCCAGGGGCACCTGGCTGGCCCAGTCAGTAGAGTGTATGACTCTTAATCTCTGGGTTGTAAATTCAAGCCCCACATTGGGTATAGAGATTACTTAATTTTAAAGAAAGTCTTGGGGCACCTGGGTGGCTCACGTAAGTGTCTGACCCCTGATTTTGGCTCAGTTCGTGGTCAGGGTTGGGTGGAGCCTGCTTAGGATTCTCTCCCTCTCCCTCAGTCCCTCCCCACTCTCTAAAAAAAGTAAATAAAGTCTTAAAAAGTTATTAAAAAAAAATCAATGGTCAAAAATCGAAGTGCCAATAAGGCACCTCCAGAGGTTCTAGAGGAGAACCTACTTCTTGCCTCTTCTAGCTTCTGGGGGCTGCTGGCCTTCCTAGGCCTGTAGCTGTGTGGTTCTAATCTCTGCCTCTGTGGTCACACTTGAGTTCTCCTTTTCTGTCTCTCAAACCTCAACCGGCCTTCCTCTTATCAGCCTTAGAGCCCACCCAAACAATCCAAGATAATCACCCCAGAGCAAAAGCTTTAATTTAATCACATCTACACAGACCTCTTGTCTTTACAAGGTAACATTTATAGGTTCCAGGGATTAGGACCTCCTGGCTGGTGGGGGCAGGCGGGATTATTGACTATCCATCTGAACTGCCAAAACACAAGCGCTAAGGCACTAAGCGGCAAGAATGAGCATAACTGGTTTATTCCCAAGCCGTTGTTTTCCAAATCTTTAATACAACCAACAACTTTTTTCCCCAATATAATCCCAATATTTAAAACAAAACAAAACAAAGCCAGAACTGTTCTGGTTGAAGCGGGGTTGAGGGGAGTGATCTGCACCTGGCTGCCCCCTTCATCTTAGCAGGTGTAGGCCCCGAGACACCTCCATGAACTCAAGAGGCACACTTTAGAATTTGAAGGCTTTGCGAGACAAAGTCCACATTCCACACCTCCTTCCTTCCTATTATTTCCATTGCTCCAACCTCTCTAGCTAAAGAAGCACACGCCATCCACCACCGCTCACCAATTCCCTACAATAACTGTTGTTTTATTAAACATGTTTCAGGTCTATCTCCTCTCACTAGGAAGTTGCTCCTTGAAACCGAAGGCTGGCTTGCTTTTCTGCTCCAGCCCCAACACCTAGGACCGTGCCAGCACCGAGGAGGGCTTTGTAAACACCAGCTGCCTTCTTAATGATTTTCTTAGAACTCCCTCCACGAATCCTGCCCCAATTCACCACGGGCTGTCTTCTTTCCAACCATAGGGGTCCTATCCCCATCAGCCTGACTCTACAAAGATATTACTTTACAAATTCTTACTTAGTAATTCTAAAGAGCATCGTGTAAGTAATAAACCCCTTGTTAAGCACATCACTAAATATGCAAATAGTTCAAACAGTGCTAAACCTGCCTCATCCAGAACACTAGCAAAAAATCACCTAGAAATATCTTCCATGCGTTAATAACAAACTAATTTAGCATAAACTCCAATATTTCAAAATAAGTGTTTTTGGTTTCTATCCCTGTAATACTTTTGGTCAATGAACTCTTTCAGGATCCTCCTCCAAACCTTATAGACATTTTCACTAAGGCTAATATTAATTTGCCAACTTGTATTATTAAAGCAAAGGAAAGGTGCCAATAGAGTCCCAGCCTTCAAGGAACATATTCGAACTAGGAGGACTTTCAGAGAAGTCTACTACTCTTTTCATTTAATCTCACAGATGAGGAAACTGAAGCCCAGAAGAATTCAGGGAGTCTCCTAAGATCAAAATACAGGTTGGGGGGGGCACCTGGGTGGCTCAGTGGGTTTAAAGCCTCTGCCTTCGGCTCAGGTCATGATCCCAGGGTCCTGGGATCCAGCCCCACATCAGGCTCTCTGCTCGGCAGGGAGTCTGCTTCCCCCTCTCTCTCTGCCTGCCTCTCTGCCTACTTGTGATCTCTCTCTCTCTCTCTCTCTGTCAAATAAATAAATGAAATCTTAAAAAAAAAAAATACAGGTTGGGGGGAAACTGCAAGCCTACAATGCAATTCTCTTGTTTCCCAATCTAGCCACTAGACTTTTCGGGGATTCTATTAGGCAGGAACCCAGGCATCCCTGTGCGAGGCATCCACTTAATGAGCAGAGGACACTGTGGCCCAGACAGGCCAGTCTTCACAGGAGTGAATGTCCCATGACTGGGTGGACAGCCATTTCTCCACTACTGCCAATCGGCCCGCTTAAGTTAGATTACGGTTCCCAACCTGAGCTTCCACTCCCATGCACTGAACCAGGCCCACCCACTGACTTGAAGGGGAAGAGATGAGCAGGCAAACTGCCAGCCAATCTTTAAAAATACATCCAACTGCTCTTACAAAGTACTTTTGGAGATCACAATCACAGATCTTCCACTGGGTCTAATAAGTTTCAAGTCCCTCCTGCATTCAAATTAAGAGAATCTTACTAACTCATTATAACACCTCTAACCACCCTCCACACAGCACCCAAAACAAAAACAAAAATGAAAACCAAAACCCCTCTAACTCCCACGCAAATCAAATCAGAAGAGGGGGTATGGGCTAATTCTTATTTAGGCTCAAGGCTTCTTCCCCCCCACCCCCCGCAAGTGAACCTGTGTTTTCTGTCAGTTTGTGAACATTCATGCCAAGGCTTACTCACAAGGAAAACAAAAACACCAAAACAGTCACCAGGCAAATGTTACACTCCCAATTAACACAATGTTGTTCACAACTAGGTATGATGTGATGTGACGTCCAGTGTACATTTTCCCAAATGCACACCTAGAAGAAATGAAGTAAGACTCAGAATACAAAGTGTCACTTTCTTCTGCTGCAGAAGTATGGAAAAAAGCCTCCATTTGTGGCTGTCCATCTCAGACTGCAGGATTTAGTCTTCTCGCTGAACAACTGCCTGGAAGTACTCAAAAAAAAAAAAAAAAAAAAAAAAAAAAACGGGATAAATTTCAACAGATTGGCTGGATCTCCAGACAGAGAGGAGAAGCCAGCACTTGGCAGAGTTGTGAAAGGAACATTTTGGACATCTTAGCCATTTGTTTTTTGGAGAGCCAGAAAACTAATCTGGAATAAGTATAACTCATTATTGTTATTATTATTAAAAACCTTAACCTCTGGCTCCTGGGGTTGGCAGCAGGAAGCATGTTGGTTTCTATAGAAATGCAAATGAAAGTTATTAAATTAGACATTCCAAGTTCAGGGTCCTGTGTTTGGTGTCACGAATCCTGGTTTTTTAAAGTGCTCTGAAGTACGTAGGCTGCCATCTCTTTGCAGACCCTGGAAAGCCATCTGCTTGGCCCTGAGAGTAGCCTGTACATTGAGATCACACAGAGGCAGACTTTCAACACGGCTGGGAGCCATTCCCTTCCATGCGTGTTTCCCCTTAACAGCCAGACCCAAAAGCCTTCAAAGGCTGAGGCTGTGTTTTCTACTTCAACTGTATCTCCTACAGCACCTAGAAGAGGAGATAGACATAGCATGGACTTCCTATATTTTAAAAAATAAATGAAGGAATAAGTCATGTCTCTTCCCCACCCTTTTAAGTTATATTCTATTGATTACAATTAATGTATACTCCTTTTTAAAAAATCAGATAATATACAGAATAAGTAGTAAAAGAAATTTCACCCTGCCGCATTCTGGACCTTTCCTATACACATATAAAAATGTTAAAAATTATACAATCAAGATACACAAATGTTTTGGAGTGACAGACATGGGTGTGTTAAACAAATATTCAGAAACTTGCTTTTTACAAAATATTTAGGTGCCTTCACTCATTTGTGTTCTGAAAGTACAAAGAAAAAGATCTAGTTTTCCTTATCCTTAATTTTGAAAATTGTTTCGAATAAAAGTACATTCTAATGATTTTATCTCCACATTCTAATGATTTTAACTCCACATTATCTCCAATGGATTAATAGTCTGGCTAAATACCGAATAAGAAGAAGGAAATCACATGACATCAGAACTTTGAAGGTAATGATCCATTAACTTTTAGCCTCTAAGTCTGTTGTCATTTTGAGTCTTAATTCTCTGGATGTTAACATTTTCGGGTTTTTTCCCTCTCTACAAAATTTAAGACATTGCATGATGATGTGTCTTGGTGTGGATTGTTTTCCATTCATTGTACTGGAACTCACATCCTTTACTTCTAGGAAATTTTCCTGTGCTATTATTTCTTTGACAATTTCCTGCCCTCAGTTTTCTTAGCTCTTCCATAAGTGGATGTTGAACCACCTGAAATAATCTTCTAATTTTCTTAATTTTTTTTCCCTCCCACATTCCATCCCTCTTGCTCTCTTTAGTTTTACCTCTGAAAGAGTTACCTTACTCTGTCTTCCATCCTGTGTACCCAAATTTTTACTTGGGTTATCACATTTTTAACATTTTGGAGTTCTTTCTTATTCTCTGGTTGCTCCTTTAAAGATACCATCTTGTTCTTAGTTCATGGAGTTCATGTAATCAATTTCATCTTATTTTTCTGAGAATATTAACTTTCCTTTTTTAAGTTTTCTTCTGGTCCCTATATTATGTTTGCTTTTATTTCATTCCCTTTTTTTTTTTTAAAGCTCTATTCTTTTTCTTTTTTTTTTTTTTAAAGATTTTATTTATTTATTTGAAAGACAGCATGAGCGAGGAGAAGGTCAGAGAGAGAAGCAGACTCCCCGTGGAGCCGGGAGTCCGATGCAGGACTCAATCCTGGGACTCCAGGATCATGACCTGAGCCGAAGGCAGTTGTCCAACCAACTGAGCCACCCAGGCGTCCCAAAGCTCTATTCTTTTTCTAATACTGATTGTAATTTTAGATGGCAGCTGTTTCTTGGAATGATTGTAGTACTTTTCTCCCTGTCACACAAATACATACACACACACACACACACACACACACACACACACACATCAATGCAAAGAGTGGTTCTACCAGTTAAAAACAGAAACATGAAATTCTGTAATGTGTCAAACATGGGTTACAGACAGGTCAACAAGAAGAAGGCACCAATGAAGACCATTCTGAATAAGCAACATAGCAGAAAGGTATTTTTATTCAAAGGACGAGTCTGGTTTACACTCATCCACAGAGGCTTTTTATCACATGAATCTAAACACAAATTCTTTTTTTTTTCTTTAAAGATTTTTATTTATTTATTTGACAGACAGATCACAAGTAGGCAGAGAGGCAGGTAGAGAGAGAGAGGAGGAAGCAGGCTCCCCATTGAGCAGAGAGCCCGATGTGGGGCTCGAACCCAGGACCCTGGGATCATGACCTGAGCCCAAGGCAGCGGCTTAACCCACTGAGCCACCCAGGTGCCCCTAAACACAAATTCTAAACACAAAATGTTCAACTTAAAAGATTTTCCCCTTCTTGCCAATTCGGCTACAACTCTTCAAAAAAAAAAAAAAGAGAGAGACACAAAAGTTGTTAAGGAGGCAGGAATCCTTTCAGCTAACCAACTTTTACATACTGTTCCTTATGGTCAAAATGTTGACCACACTGTGGTAACTCTTTTTGACTTTATGACCTTATTACTAAGACCATCAATTATATTCAACGTTATTTGAGCAGAGGAACTGCTTGAATGCCAAAAGACTACAGTGTTATTTAAACTTTCCCAACAGAGGCTTGTTGAAACTGGGAATTTGGTAAAATGTTTTACCTAACCTTGCAAAGATACTTCCCAGTAAATATTTGAAGTATATAAATACCTCCAAGTAAAGTCTTAGAAATTGGTAAAACTCCCCAGTATTGAGTCAAATACCCATCTCAACGATATAATCACATTTAAAGTAAAATAATGCTGGGGCCTCTGGGTGGCTCCGTTGGTTAAATGGCTGTGTTTGGCTCAGGTCATGATCTCAAGGTCCTGAGATCAAGCCCCACATTGGGCTCCCTGCTCAATGGGGAGTCTTCTTCTCACTCTCTCTCTGCTGCTCCCCGGCTTGTGTGCTCTTGCTCACACAACTCTCTCAAATAAATAAATAAATTCTTTAAAAAAAATAATGCCACGAGTTTTAACAGAGGTAATAATAAGCCACATAAACTAAGGCAGTTCAAATATACCTTTTTTTTTTTTAAGACTTATTTTCTTTATATATAGAGAGAGAGAGTGGGAAAGGGGGAGGCAGAGGAACAGGGAGAGAGAGAACCTCAAGCAGACTCCCTGCTGGCAGAAAGCTAGGAGGACAAGGCACAGGGCTGGATCTCACCACCCTGAGACCATGACCTGAGCCAAAATCAAGAATTCAAGGCTTAACCGACTAAACCACCCAGGTACCCCAGTTCAAATATTAACTGCCTAAATTAAGCCTATTTCCAATGGCAACATGTTTTTTTTTTTAATAATATGCACAGCATAATATTTTAGAAAAGGCTGCTATTCCATCATAGAGTAAAATTTGAAACCATGTCCCATTTATTATTTACTCTGTGGTGGAGTGGAAATGAGGAAACACAATATATAGAAAAAGCAAAGGTTTGAATCAGCCAGACCAGAGCAGTACTACTTATAGGCAGTGTAGCCTTGAATTTGTCCAACCTAGTTCAGCACCTTTCTGTTTTGTTTTCTATAAAACGGAAACAATAGTTCCTACTCTGTGGAGTTCCTGTGAGAAATGAGATAATAAGGGGTAAATCTAACACTGTACCTTCTCAACAAATTATATGTGCATTGTTCTTTGGCCTTGGCTCCTGCTACCCCACCTCTTTGTTTCTCTCCCCACTTTAAAGAGAGATGAAAGGAATAGAGAGGAGATCGGTATAAATTGCCATTAAGGTCAACACACTCTGAGATTCTCAGATCCAAGAGCACCAGAGAACATAGGTCATCTTCATTCTTGCTACACAAATAGCCTTTAAAAATACATTAAGTGGGAGCACTTGGAAATACAGGTGAAATTTGGGTTTCACATAAAAAAATTTCTACAGTATTTTGAATATGTGTATATTTTGCAGTAATTATACACTAAATTACCTATAAGAGCCAAAGAAGAAAGCTCTAAAATGAGAGCTTTTAGTATGGATGAATCCATACTAGTAGGAAAAAAAAGGTTCAAGTGTCTAAACATAAACATTCTCCCTCTCTCTCTCTCACACACACACCTCCCCACACACACACACACACACACACACACACACACACACACGAAGGATATGAGACCATGACAGTTCTCACACTCTTCCACTCATACATTGGAAGAAAACACTATTTGGTTTTGATGTGTCCATTTTAGTAGCAAAAAAAGACACTTCCATAACCAAATAGAACAGAAATAGCTGCAGATGCTTCATAAAAAGTGTATTTCATCCTTGGAAAAGAAAACCATATTTCTCATATAATCATTTGTGATTACAATAGACTGGCTAGCAGTTGAGTCTGTACGGAAATAATTTAAAGTCACTCTAATAGTTTTCCAGAAAGTCTCCAAATTTGCCAGAAACCAGGGAGCCTACAAAATGATTGATATCAAGCCTAACTAAAAACAACTAATTGAAGGAACAGTTGGTGATAGTTTTCATATGTAAATTTTGGCATTCCACCGTCTTTTTAATTAATTCCATTAAATTGGTGTTTCATAGGTCAGAGGATTTTATGACTGTATACCAAAAATGTTGTTTATAAAGCCATTTACAGGGATCTACCCACAAATATGTTCCAATACATTTTTTCTTTTTGTTCAAATCAAATTGTTATTGCTTCATTTTCCCCTCCTTTAAGCCCAATTTTGTTCTTTTTATTTACTTCCACTTCCTTTCTTTGCCCTTCAACAAGAAGCAGTCCCCTCTAAAGTCTATTCCAGTCTTTTTGGAATTTAGATGGCACCTAATTACTTTAATCTGCAAGTATACTAAGGAAGAAAAAGGGGAAAAAAAACAGGTGGTAGGAGATAAATATCCTTACATACACACAGAGCTTCACCTCCTCACCATTCCCCCTCCACAGAACCCCATAAATAGGGTGGCCAAGGCTTATTTATAGAAAGGACAAAGGGTAACACAGGATAAAAATGAAAATACCGCCAAAGAAGCCTCTTAGTCTCCTCTGGCCTAATTTAAATAGGGTTACTCAAGTTCATGATCAGTAATGGATGATGCTGAGAAAGGAGGATGGAAAAAGAGCCATCACTGAAACACTGTTTCATTCTGAGGATGGACTATATCATATGTTTTGTCCTAAAAGACATGACTCACAGGGGGCCCATGATTCCTTTTCCTTTCTTCCCTGAAATTTGAGCCAACCAAATAGGGCAGGGTGGAGGAACCACATGTCTTAGAGTCCCACTGCAATGGGCTGTCATCAGATGTGAGTGAAGCAAGTCACTTACCTTCTGAGTCTCAGTTTCCTCATCTGTGAAGTGGGGATAATTATACCTCACCACCTCAAATAGTTACCATTAGAATCAAATGAAGTAAATAAGAGCTCTGAAATCACCAAGTTCTACCAATCCTACCTCCTCTCAACTGTGGTCCCTTCTTCCAATCACCATCATCATTATTCTAACTCAGACCACCAACATTTTTTCCTAGGCTAGATTACTGGTTTATAAACACTGGATCACATATGTACCCAATCATGAGGAAAATGGAAACAAGAGAGAGCGGGGACAAAACAGAGCCATGTAGTAAATTTCTCAGTAAGTGAAATGTATTCCATTTAGATAGCTAACATTTATTTGAGATTCTCCTGTGTGTGTGGTGTGTGTGTGTACTGGTGGACATGTATGTTAAGATGTCCTTTATTTTATGAAATGATTCTGACAGATGGTTTTCGATTGTTTGTTTGCTTAATGTCTTTGCTGAACAAAACGAAAAGGTCAGCAATTCTATGATGTTGAGCCTCAGTATTTAAAAAAATTTTTTCTTCCTGGTTCATGAAATCCAGAAGTCTAGGTACCACAAATCTCCATTATCCTAACAAACAAAACGATTCCAACAAACTGATCTCCCAGTCTTCAGCTATGATTTCCAATCCAGCGCCTACAGTGTGTTCTCTATACCACAGTGAAAATGATCAAACCAGAACAAATCTAGTCCTGTCGTACCAGTGCTTAAAATGCTTTCCTTGCTCCCATGTCCTCAAGTTGCCTGACAAGGTCCCTACCTCACCTCCTGCCCCCTTCTCTTGTATTCAGCACAGCAGTCATGTTTTGTGATGGTTCGTATCACCCCCAGACTTCTGCGCTGGAGCAGTGCCCTCCACCTCACCTCCTCTTTCCCAGCTAAATGCTGCACATCCTTCAGCTCGGACATTATCTTTCTTGCTCTGGGGGGGTCTTCGTGATTCCCCCAGGCCCAGGTTCCATGTATCCTCCATGTGCTCTTACAGCAACCCTTACTTCCCTTGTGGCATTACTTCATCCACACACCGAGAACTATTTATTGGGCTTCTGCTATGTGTCAGGCACTGCTGTCTGTGCTGGAGACCCAGTAGTGAAGGACACGAAGACCCAGCCCCCAGGAGCTGACGTGCGAGTCAGAGGAAACAGACTAGAAATTAAAATTCAAAAAGAATCAAAAAGTAAAATATCTGGTGGCTGCTCGCCATCAGATCCTATGAACCCAGCACAATGCCCAGCTCCGAGCTAATGCTCAAAAGATATTTATCAATGAGTAAGTTGCAGAAGTGTCAAAAAGCACGACACAAATATGAAGGACTGACCACTGTGTGCTCGGGTTCCTACCGGCATTTCAAAAAATCTTCTCCAAGTCTGGCCAGGGCTTTCAGAGCCTCAGAGCACGCTGTGTCAGTCACACCAGGGCACTCACTATTCTAACACTTGGTTTTATACTTGGCCAAAGGAGCAATTTTACCAGTAATTTTCAGATCAAATGAATTAAGCGCTGAAGTCTCTCGAAAGTCCCAACTTGGCAGAGCACGCACCTTCCTCAAACTCAAAACACAAAATTAAAAGAAAGCCAGTTCCTTATATGGTTCAGACACCAGCATGCTGGCTTCATGCTGCATCTGAGAGGTTAATGCTGGAAAAGTCAATAACTACCACGAACGAGGACCTTGTCAGATCACTGTCAGCCCATAATCCCACCTGACTTATCACTTGCTAAAGTGAATTAAAGTCAAGAAAGTAAACATTTAATGAATATTCACTTGCCTTTGGTGCAAGAAAGAGCTTAGAAATCAGCTTTCCTTTAATTAAAAATAAAAGTAACCCAGAAAGCTGAAATGAGATCTGAGGAACACCCAACAGCTAGTCAGCTAGTCAGCATAAGAAGGAGTTGGCAACACAGGACTCAGACTGCTCCAGGGTGTGACTGTAACACCATTCCGTTGATGCAAAGATTTGGAAAATAGATTTTCTGGGCAGAACTAGGCCTAAGTCTCCAATACCAAGAACAAGCCAAAAAATAAACCTGGTACAAAGGTACCCAGTGGTTCTGAAAATAGCCTGCTGTCTCTACAGGCTGCAAAAATGTCCAGCCCTGGGCCCGCGACACGCACCCATCAATCAACCCACTGACAAACACACAGTAAGTACTGGGCTAAGTGCTCTGGAGGGCACTAGCACATGTGAGTTACAATTCTAAAGCCTCAAGGAACTTAAAAAATCAACTCTAAAAAACAAGACAGAAATGAATGGAAAAACAAAAACAAACTAGGACTGAAGGTGTGGTAGGAGCCAAAGAAGTGGCATAACCTTGCTGTGGAGACCAAAGAAGATGGGAGAACCTACAGAGGGGTGTTCAGGGAGGGCCAGTTTCCCAAGAAGCATGGCAGCCAGGGGGCTGACAGATTTAGAAAAGCAGCGGAAGAGAAGTCCTGAACTAGTCTGAGTGAACCCTGGCCTTCAGGAGGGTCAGGATTCACTGTTCCTGGGGAGTAAGGTGGTGAAGGGAGGAGGAAGAGAGTACAGTGTGTATAGGAGAAACGGATGGTATGAGGACACAGCTGAGGCAGGTATGTGTAAGGCCTGCCTGGGGCAATGGAAAGGGCTGGAACACAAAGTCTCCTCTGAAAGAGAACAAGCTGGTCTGTGGAAGGCCCTGAATGCCAAGCTAGTGAATTTAAGCCGTATTTTTCAAATACTGGAGAGTGCCTTGAAGTTTTGGCAAACAAGTAACATGATGAATTGTGTTTGGGTCTGTCTTGAACATTTTCACATAAGGTTACCCTGCCCACACAGAAGAATTAAAAAGAGAATTCTTCTCTTTTTTTCTCTTGAAAGTTTAGAAAACAGCATATTTCCCTGGATAGTTAAATAAAATCATATCACTGTGACTACGTTTTAGATCATTCAGTAAATCACTGATACCTGAGAAAACTCAGCAACCATCGGAAGGTCGGTTTAAAGGGCACTGAAAAGTGACTCTGAAAGGCAAATCCATTCCTAACTCCGCCCACTCCCATACTTCACCCTCCTCAAACCTGACTAGGGTCTTTCTTTGCTTTAAGTGTTACAGATTTCCTTATGTACCTGGAAGGAAGAGCTGTTAGTCTATCAATCTGGATGGTGTGCGTTAATAGGGTCTTTGTTCAGAAATTTTAATTACAGGTTTGAGCCTTGGATGAATGTAAAATGAAAACATCGGAGGGGACTTTCTCTTTGCTAATCTGCCAACTAAGCAGGACTGCGGACTTTCAAAATTGTCCCTGTGTGCATCCCTGGCGAGGCAGTTTCTGCACTGGTGTCTGGGGCACGGCTGACCTGAGGTAACTCCTACTTGCTTCTCTGGCCTGCTCTTGGGCTGCCCTGTACCACTCAGCTTCCAACCGAGGTTCTGCAATCAAAGGCCTGAAGATGCTCAAATGTAATTCTGGAAGTTTCATACCTCTCTGAGGTTCCTGTCTCAACAAAGGCAGCCTGACTGCACTGGCTTGCGCTGGCTCCAAGCAACCCCAGGCCTTTACCACCTTTGACCCCCATAAGCTGGGTAAAGGGAACACAGTTTAAAGCCAAGCTTTAATCTGCCTGGAAGTTTACGAAAAGATCTTACTCTGGCAAGCGATCATCTGGGGGAAGGCGGCAGAACCAAAGGTATTTGGGGCTACATTTTATACTTCACCCTTTACACTATAACCATTATCATACAGATGTTAGCATTTAAAAACTATAAACAAGGAACCAAATAGCAATAGTACCAGTTACAGACCCTCGGTGTTGAAAGTCTTCTGAGCAACAACAAAGCAAGGAGAAAACTCTGGTTAACAAAAGACTTTGCTTTCCAAACTTTGGGACGTGTTCAGGCACCCTTTCACACAAAATCTAAGATCCCTACCGGTGTCACAAGAGGGAAAGTTGCTGACCGAAAAAGTCAGTAAAATCAGTATGAAAAGTATGAACAGAATATCCCAGCAAAATAGGGTGAACAACTCCAAGTGCCCGAAAATCTCTAAATCAGTTCCCCTAAAAGCATTATAGAGTGATGGCAAAATTTTTAGTTCAAAAAAGGTAGAGGGAGCTTTTTAATTTCAAAGCAAAATAAAGTTAACAACCTCCCCAACATATTCAAACATTCAGATTCCTAGAGAAAAGCAGTATGTAAACATAATATACATAATATTATTAAGGCAACATTTAATCGAAAGATGAAAGAAATTAAACTCAGTAGATCGTTTTGGAAACCAAACCAAAGGGACTTTGGTCTCTTAACTTCTGCCATTCTTTCATTCACTAAACCCTAATGCTATTAGAGGTACTGTGTCTGGCATTGTGGGGATACAAAGATAAATTTGGCTTTCAGTTCCCCTCAGTGCAGGGGAGGGGTGGGGGAGCAGGAACCCCAAATCGAAATCATAAAAACACACAACAAAAAGCCACCCTTTTTTCTGAAACCTGTCTTAAACATTAAAAGGCATTTGCAGTTGAAAATGCAAAGGTAACTATTCCCACGGAGAGAGGATTATTTGGATAGAGACATATGGTAAACATTTCCTAGGGAAGGAGCAAATGAAAAAAGGTCAAAGGTAAAAGTCAACAGAGAGGAGCTGTAACATCTCAGCAATTTACAAATTTAAAGGAGAGTAACCTTTGAAGGGTGGGGATACACACACCACCTCCATTCATTATAAACAGACTTAAGAGAGAATCTTTTCCTTCTCTGGGGTGAATACCATAACATCTGTTTCCTTGTCATAACAGCAACCAAGTTGATTCAAGAAAATAGTCTCTCTCTCTTTTTAAAGTTGTGGGTGCATAATTACATGATTTCTCTTGAGCCTTGGTTTCCTTAAGACGTGTTCATTCTGCACATCTGCTCTCCCCATACCTGATTACACAAAGGTATCATAAATAGCAAACCAACAGGTATAAAGAGACCAGCCCTCAAAACAGATCAAAGCAAACAGCCCATGGAGTCCTTTGGAAATCTTGGCTGGCAGCTCTTGTAAATAAAAGTGCTTCTAAAGCAGAAAGCATTCAACTACCGTATTTATATAGGGCGTGATTGACAGGTCAGTTATTAACTGCATAAAAACACAGGCAATGTTAACTAGCAAGAATGTTTGTTCTAGCTGTTCTATCTGAAGGAAAATGAAATCCAAGATAGAATGGCCTGCTCTCTGTTTCTTTTAAGTATTTATTTTAGAACCGTGCAGTATAAAAGAATGTTTTTTCAAGTCAGTGAACTTAAGCTATTTTGCTTACTGTTCTGGAATTTAAGTATGTTGTTATAATTCTTTAGAAAACAAATGTTACATTTACTAAAGGCAAATTCCAATGGTGCACCATGATCTTTTCAACCCCTCAAAAACATTTTATTCTTTTGAATTACTAAAATTAAAGAAATTTTACATTAATTAATGTCTCTTCCAGTAACTAAAGTATATCAAATCGGAGGATCAAAGAACAGGAAGGTTTCCTCCCACTGCTCCGGAAGAAGGCATGTGTTCCTTGAATTGCTTATGGTAGCAAGTCTAAAATTTGCCAAAAGGAGATAAGAATAAGCTGGTTTGTATTTTGTTACTATTATTTTCTTTAATACATCTTATTATGGATGATCATTGATTTCAACATTACACAATGCCATATATTTTGTTTTAAAAAAAAATGCTCTCAAAAAACAATGTCAGTTGCATACAGTTATATGTGGTCAGGAAATCCTCAAAATCCACTTTTGCATGCAACGGTTTTCATTCTTGAGGTTTAATACAGTTAGCGCCCACCCCCATCCCAGTGGAAAGTAGAAACACCAGCCTATGTTTCTCCAGCTTAAAGAGCAACTTCTATAATAGCAGCTTTAAGCAACTATATAGCAAAGAAATCTAAAACCTTGCGTTTATCCAATCTATAATTTTACTCTTCCATAAAAATGACTTTTTAAAGGTAACAAGGAAGAAAAAGTTAGGAGGAAAAAAAAAAAAAACCCTAAGTTTTGCTTTTCTGAATCAATCAGCCAATACTTTTAAGACTGAAATTATAGAAAGTTAGCATTTTCCACGCAAATAAATGCTTATGAAGTGGATCCTGTGTTTATGTGCATGACTGTTTATACATGTCCAGTATCCTCAGTCTGAGTTTTTCCATGTAAACCTTTTTGTTAAATATCTCTTGAATTAAATTAAAAAGCGTCTTTCTTATCAAAATGTTTCACTCTTAACAAAACTTGTCATCATATGAGCTGAATACTGAACACAAAAACAAACCAAAAATCCCCTGAAAACCCATCCTTCCTCATCAGTACATTTAATGTTCCACAATCTTGCTTCTTCTAACATTCCTACAAGCAACAGTCTTTCAGAACACAGAATTCTTATGAAATAAATACACAGCCTTAGAACATGCCCTGGCCTTCTCCACTATCCACTCCTCCCCCTTCCCCCGCAGGACCGTATTTTCAAACTAGAATATTTGTTTTGACAGACTTCTGCTTGCTTAATTCTCTGGCAAAGGATTTCTTGCTCACCCCTTGCCAGTGATGAACATTTTGCCAGAAATATGCAACTTCTGGCATGACAAGAATAGGGAAGGAAAAAAAAAAAAAAAAAAAGAAAAAAGAAAACCCTGCCGGCAGAGACTTCCAGAACTGAAGATAAAAGCAGGCACACTGGATGAACAGAATCCTTTCCCTTAACATATTATAATTTCCTCTTGTTTTCTCTGCTCCTGACTATCAGGAGGAAAACCTTCATTTGGCAGTTTCACATACATTCCCTACATTATAGAAAGCAATGGGAAACTATTCCCTCAATCCTGGTTGCTAATTAAAGAACTACTTATCCAAATGAAAAATGTAGGTTAGCTAATCCTACTCAGAGAGTAAATCTCCAAAACAATTTCTTAATAACAGTTTATCAGGAAAATTAAAATCCATTGAACTTGTTTAATCCCAGTGGAATACTTCTCTTTCATTATTTCTCCAGTTACAGTTAAGGAGCTAACACACTCACAAAACGAACAATGCAAGATAGTTCCACCTCCCTGCACTGAGCTCGGAAGGGTTGGGCAGGATACCACACAGCCCTCCTCAGAGAGCTTAGGGTGTGGGTGAAGTGCCTCTTTCTGCAACTACTCAGATTCTTGGGAGAAGGAGTAGCCCACAGAGTAGATTTCCTGCATGGGTGGAGTTAGGCACTTTCCAAAAAAACAAAACAAAACAAAATACTCATGGCTCACAGGGGAACTGACAAGCGTGTCCCAAAGAATACCAGATTGTTGAAATACTCCGTCTCTGCTGAGAGATCCTCTTCCTGCCCAGGTCACCTAAACAGTGATGCCTCTGGGAGTCTACTTCACCCCTTTTCGTTATGTCATTCACTCTCCAGGCATAAATACCATCTATACACGGGTGATTCCTTCATCCAGCCCTGGACTTGATCCTATGCTCCAGAAGTAGTTTACTGAACTGTTTCATGAATATGTTCCATTGGATGTCCCTTAGGCATCTCGAAACACAGTTCCAAAACTGAACTTGGCATCCATCAACTTCTCTCCACATCCTGCAAAATGCTTCTCCTCCTAAATCTTCACCTCTGCAAATGGCACCATCAGCCCCAGACACTGCCCCAAGCTAAAAATCAGCCCAATCATCCCACCATCTTTCCTCTTCCCCAGTGCTTTCACTTTTCAAGTCCTGTCGAATCTATTTGTCTTAACTCTAATCAATGTCCCTTGCTCCATCCTCCTTGTCCACCCCATTTCTGATCTGAATTCATTTCTCACCACCCAGCCCACCAAGGTTCCTCAAGTGTGTTTTTTAAAACATAGTCTTGCTAAGATACTCCATAAAAAAGAATTCTGTGAGTCAATATTTTCCATGAGTGACTACACTGTGACTGCAGAGTCATAGAACATACCAGCATATTAAAGTCTTCAAGAACCCCTGGCCTGAACATGTTCATACCGACCTTTCACCACCACCATCACTTCCCCTGACTCCTTGTCCCCAGCTGCTTTTCTTTACTTTGGCTAACTTCTTATCCTTCAAGCTCAGGCCCTGCCTCCTATAGGAAGGCCCCTGAGAGTAGATACTCATCTCTATTCAGTGTGTCCACATCTCTCCTTGCATGCTTCTATCTATACAGAACCTTCATGCCAATGGCATGTAGTTTGGACTTGGTTGTGAGACCCTGAAGGGCAAAGCTTCTGACTGACTTATCTTCCAAAGTCCAGCACATGACCTGGCACATGCCAGTGAATTAATAAGCCCTACTGAGTAAATGAATGCTAATAATACCTAATTGTATTATCATTTACTCTGTGCCAGGCATCTGCTAATCTCTTTGCATGTATTAACTCACCTGACCCACCCAAAGACCCTCATGGTTAAGTGCTAGAATCTTCCCCATCTGACACATGGGGCAACTGAGGTAGGAGGAGTGAATATGTTTCATTATTCCTCCAATACAATCTTATTGTCTCATCTCCAGCCACATAAACGTGAGTAATTTTACCCCTCTTCTTAGGAAAGATGATGCGATTAAATCAATGCAAAGCTGTCTGGCAGAACCTTGTTACTTTTAGAAATACTGTACATTCATTATAGAACACAAAGCTTTAGTGTAACGGGAAAATAACTAGAATTAGGAGTCTTATCTGAATTTGAACACCAAATTCATTCTTCACAGTAGAAGATATGAGACACACAGCAAATTAATAATCTCAATTCCAACTGTGTTATTTAAAATGAGGACAGTTATCTTAGTATTCCTACCAGAATTACACGATGTAAGTGTATGAAAGTCCTCTGCAGCCTTTAGGTTATAAAGTTGGGAATACTGGTATTATCACTACCACGAAAAATACAATGGAATGATGTCTGACCCTGCTCCCACTAGCAAATATTTATAATTGGTAACTATATATTTCTGTTTTTATTTTCTTTATGAACAAACCGGCCCAAATAACTGGAAAAGCTTTCATATCTACATAGAGATTTCTACTGAAAGTTAAAAAACTTTCTACTACATTGAACCAATTGAACTACATCTGTTTTGAGGCTCACAGTATAAACTTGGAAATAAGGAAAAATCATTGAGTATTAATAAAAAAAACTTGACAAAAGTCTTAAAAATTTCAACAAAACCACGACCAGCACAACTGACTAAATTATCTACACTGTAGAGACTGTCTACACTCTCCTGTCGTTAATGGAATCTTATATAATATAGCCAGTGCTCTCAGCCCTACAAACTATGAACAGTTCAGTAGATAAATCTCAATAAGCCTCCACATCAAACAGACTGGAAGAAATCAAAAGACCGCTGAGCTAAGCCAGACCAGGCTGATATTTTGGTTTATTGGTTAACTGTTATGTTTGGAAAGGCATAAAGCTTAATTGCAAGGCTTGAGGTGTATGTCAAAAATGCCTGACTTAAGTAGAAATTCTGATCATAGCATCTGTCACTCGTTAAAATACATGAAGATCTTTATCCAGGCTTTTTGTTGTTGTTGTTTATGTTTTCAATAAATGAAAATAACCTAGTCACATGATGACTAAACATGAATCATTGTTACAGCTTTTTGAGAAGGTTTAGAAATCCCAGGTGCAAATTAGGGACTAACACTGTTGTTAATCCAAGTCATATAAAAGTTAAAAAGGGGAAAAACCTGGTTTAGTTTATGACTTCTTGTGGTATTAGCCATAGGTTTCTCACAAATACTAATGAATGCAACACTTTGAAACACTATATGGAAAAGTGAAATCTGGTGGTGTTATTTGGGTGTTTTTACCATTTTCTACTGAATAACTAACTCCATTTGGCTGAACAAGCAACAAAAGTAAACATTTCTTAAAAGGCCCTAGGAGAAAGTAATTTCTGCTAGTAAAGGTCCAGTAAAGTTTCTATTTAAAGACAGCAAATGAGGTGTTCATCACTGCTACCAAAGCTAGTCCACACATTAGGATTTACTTGGTGCTTTAGGACATGCAACAAAGCTAAAAGACAAGCCCTCTCCTTCAGAACTCGGCATTGGGTTCCAAGTCCATAACTAATTCACAAGAAGCAAAAGCAACACAAGAAAGAGAGGATGCACCATCCATGGTACACCAGGGAGAGTCCTAAAGAAAGGGAGCACAATGAGTGCTGGGATCACCCATCTGGATCGTTCAATTAACTGAAAGACAGTTCTCACTAAATGCTCCCCAAGCATGACTGCACTAGGCCCTCTATAAGCACTGTGACATTTACTCCTTATAACAACTCTGGAGACAGGTCCTGTCACTATCTCCAATTTATGATGATGCTGAGATAAAGAATCAGAGGCTCCAGAAACTAAATAACTAACCCAAAGTCTGAGCCAGAAGTTTGACCTAGACCTGTCTGACCCAACATGCACTTTCTGAGTGATGTCAGTCTATCACTTCTTTGCCCCCTATGAAGGCAGACCCTTCACAAGACACTGGGGTGAAAAGGGGCATCAGTCACAGGCCCTGCTCTCAAGAAACTCACAGTCAGGTCAGGGAAGGCTTTGGAAGACTTCTGGAGGAAAAAAGATTCAGGCTGAACCCCACAGGATGGGAAAAACCAGCAGACTGTAAGTAGAAGAGAGGGACAGGCACTTTTGGAGCAGAAAAAGCAGGAACAAAAGCAACAAAAAGGAAAATCATAACACATTCAAAGAAACAGTAGGGAGATTAGCTTGGTGGGAGTATATGTATTTGTTAGTGGTCTGTAGGACTTTAATAAATATTTGTGGGTTTGAATAATAGGAGATAAGGTGAAAAGGCCAAGTCCAAATTACAGAGGGTCTTGAAAGCTAAGCTGAAGAAAATACAGTTAACCAACAAATTATGTGGGCAAATATTCAACCTCACTACTAATAAAAGCAATAGAAATTGAAACAACATGGTAATTCCCCCCCTCACATTCTCTTAATCTTGCATTAGAAATTAAGAATACCCACTACCAGGAAGATTACACATGCTAGTGAAATTTTAAGTTGTATCTTCTTATTTAAAAGAAGCCCAGCTATGTTTTCTGGAGTGTTAACATTCTTGAACCTACTATTTCCATTTCTGATAATTTATCCCAAAGAAATAATCCAAAAACACAAGCAAAGCTAAAATGCACGAGGATATGCCTTGTACCACTTTTTATAATGTGGAAAAATTAGATGGAATGTAAATGCTTGGTGTTAGGCAGTTGGTTAAAACAAAAAGGAAAAGGTTTAACGAAACGGGAAAGGTCAATTAAAGGGCTAAGGGCTTTTGATCAGAGGCAACAGAGAGCTAGTGAAAATTCTTGAGTAGGAAGTTGAAACGGGAAACTGTTTTTCAAGAACATCAGTTTACCAAGGAATCTGAAAATACTCAAATAGAAGTTGAAGATTAGTGATACCCTAATACCAAGAAATTACACCTAAGTGAATCTATCCGCAAGAAATAACCCTACATGTTAAAATACTTTGTAAATAAAGATACTCACCACACCATCACTAATAATATGTATTTTTTAAAAACCCGGGGAGAAACTATATATTTAATAATAAGAGAAAGACTAAGTAAACTACTGTTTATCCGTTAAAGGAATGTTACTTTGATATTACACACAAAACCCTGAAAAATGATTACATGTCAATTTAGTGAGGGGCAGGAACAGGAAGAGACTTCTAGAGAAAGAAACCTCCGCCAGAAAATGCCATGGATCCCACAGAATTCGATTTTCATGGGTGAGCCAAACGGTTTTGCAGTGCACACCAGCACAATTCTGAAGGCAATTAGGGCTGAAAACAAGCAAGTATTTAAGAATGGTATGTCCATCTGTGGAAAGGCCACAACTGATAAATGATCGTATGCCAGCTGGAATACATTCGTCCCAAGACATAACTCTATTTACTTTCCCACTGAAACGTTATGCTTTCACAATGATAAAAAACTGAAGCCTCTGCTGTTGCGGAATTTGTAACTAATCAAAATGAGAGTACACACGCCACTGAGACAGAAACTCTCCTTTATTGCCCTTATGTGTTGAAGCTAATGGAAACGTTGGTTTAATGAAAGCATAAAGGAAAAAGAGATGAGGACCTGGGCTGTGTGTCTGGGGAACACTGGGTACTCACCGCCATTAGTTTCTGTCAGTGACACTGTTTTTTTGGCGCACAGAATTTTTGTTCCCGAATATAGACAGGGGAGGCAGAACGTCAAATTGCTTTAATGTTTAATGTCGTGATCTGAATCATTGACTGTCATATAGATACGACAAAAGATGGCACAGCAAGATAAAAAAGTAATCAGGTGATATGTTCCTGCCCAAATGGCAGAAAAACCGAGAAGGGGAGGGGGAGAAGGGTATATCGGGGCCACCTGTTTGAAGAGAATGAGGAGGAGCTCACAGAGGGGCTGGAGCATAGTGGCACTGGAAGGGAGGAGAGTGAGGAGCCGGAGGAGCGGGGCAGACAGGCTCCTCCCTGAGGGAGGGGAAGGAAGTTAATAGTATTCAAGGCTTTCCACCTTGCACTACAGTTGAGTCTTATCTCTTTGACTGTTATTCAGACATTTAGAGCGTATTTTATAATGTCTGTTCTCCTCTCAGTGCTCAGAGCCTTGAACCTAGGAAGCATTTTTGTTGAATAAATAATGAAGAAAAAGAAACTGTTGGGTCACCGAAACAGGCCACCAATTATAGCAGAACCAATGGCTGAGGGGGACTTTGACTGCAGAGGGTGAAAGAGAGGATCAAGCGGGTTAACAGGGGAAGGAAGTGTGTAACCAGCCATTTATACGCACCTAGATCAGCTGTCCACAGCCTGAGCGATCACAGAGATAAATACAAGAAGCACAAAGATGTACTCAAAGCAATGGCTGGCTCTATAACTTTGCTTATAGAATAGAAAACCCTAGATCTCCAAGAGTCACAAAATGAATCAGGCCTAATGATCCTCATCAGACATAGCTAGTCTGACTCCATCTTCTGTCCAGCCCAACTGGTTTGCCCTGACCCAGACAGCTTCATGGTCTACTCCTACAGAGGCAGTTTGTACAGAACAAGACAGTAACAGTTTGGAAGAGACAAAAGAAGGAAACTTGGCAGATAGAGAAAGTGAGACTGTGTAAAACAAACAGCCTAATTTAGTCTCAGAGGCCAAAAAAAGTATATCAAAATATAACACACGAGGGCGCCTGGGTGGCTCAGTGGGTTAAGCCTCTGCCTTCGGCTCAGGTCATGATCTCAGGGTCTTGGGATCGAGTACGGCATCGGGCTCTCTGCTCAGCAGGGAGCCTGCTTCCCTCTCTCTCTCTCTGCCTGCCTCTCTGTCTACTTGTGTCAAATAAATAAATAAAATCTTTTAAAAAAAAATAACACACGATTTAAATGAAATAGGGATTTTTTTGGTTAATAAATGAAAATAATTAAGTACCAATTCCAATAAATTTAGAAAGAGCATTTGACTTCCCTCCAGTTGGCCTCACAGTAACAACATCAATGTTGTAATATAGAGGTCAAATTCCAAAATGAATTCGAGTTTCTAATAAAAAACAGTGTTGGCATTCTGTTAGCTTATTAGAGATTACTCATGAACCAGGGAGACATTTCACATCGCAGAGTAGCATTTTCTGACTTAGAAGTTGATTATATTTTATTCAGAATCTCTATTTTAATGCTCTACAAAACGTTTTTCTTGTGTAAAGACATACACATTGTTCTTGAGTAAAATTTTTATAATGCAAGCTTGCTTACAGTAATAAATTATATATAACCACATAGCCAGACACACTTATACTACTTCTTATCTTTTAAAATTACATGAAGGAATTGCATAAGTAAAGGGAAAAAAAAACACATTTTCCTATTAGGCTAAAATACTACATATACTACTTATTTTCCTATTAAGCCGTTGTTCCTAATGAAAGCATTTCCAAAGCTTTTGATATAGCCTAGAAGAATGTAGCAGCAGACTTCATTAGTTGCCTACTAAAAATTCATTCCCCCACCCCATCTTTCTTTTTAACAGTGTTTGAGTTTGGTTTGGTATATACCCTTCTCTGAGTACACTTAATATGCTTGGATATGCTTTAGGGAAGACTGGCACCAATCCCAAACCCAACTGGAGAATCCTGATTAGTCTAAGATAATTATGGTGTATCCATTTCCCTTTTCAGGGATAAGTTGGGGCACTCTATGATGTTAGCTCTGGCCAAAAAGATGTAAAGGGAAGACTGCAGAGTGTGGGACTGAGAGCATGGGAATATATAGGAGGTGGTGTTGTCACACTTAAAAACAGAGAGGCACAAGGCCACTGGATATTGCGTCTAGACACTGTTGCATCTAGATGTGATGGCTGGAACTGCAGCCATCTCACAACCATGAAGGAAGCTTGCCTGGGGCCAACATCGTCACATCAAGGATGACACAGCAGAAAAGTGAAAAAAACAAACAAAAAAACCCCTGGGTCTTTGATGATGTTTATCAAGCTAGAATGAATCAATCCCCCTTAAAACTTCTTGGTTATATGTGAGATAATAACTTCTCTTTATTCTTTAAATTTTGATTGCAGTTTTCTGTTGCAGTCAAAAGCTTTCTAACTGTGGACAAGTCTGAATTATTTCAAGTTTCTGTTTAAATATTAACAAATGGAGCTATGATTTGGGAGATGAGGGACGACAACAGAATATGCTTCTTAATTTACTAGAAAGATGTATAGTCCAAAGGTAGAAAACTCAGTTACATGAGTAGATCCTAACGCCTTACCTATTATATTTCAAAGCTGGTTACTATTCTGTTCCGCCCTCCCCACAGGAACATACATCACACTCTAATGGTTTGGAGTTGACCTCATCTCCATACCAATGATTTGGGAAAATGGACATCTTCTGACAAAATGGTAGAAGATTCTGATGTAGAATATAAAGTTCTCTCTCCCAAAGAGGCACTTTAAATATCATAAGATTTGAAACAGTCTAAGATTATGAAATTTTTATTGATTCATATTTATTCACTACCTACTATAAGTTAGGGTGCTATTTTGAATTTTTATCTGACAACTTGGGATAATTTACAGTATATTTAACTGCAACTAAAACTAATTTTTTCCTGTTCCTGCCAAGATAAATCTTGAAATGATTATCTTTCCTTCTCACAGATGGTGCTGCTCCTAATGATCAGAAACATGCCTTCCACCTGCCTTTTTCAGTTACCCACAGCAGCCACCCTTAGTTAGGTTGGATGGAACACAAGATGGTAATAGAAGTTCTTTAAGAGAGAGAAAGGGATGCCTGGGTGGCTCAGTGGGTTAAGCATCTGACTCTTAGCTTCTGCTCAGGTCATGATCTTGGGATCATGAGAAAGAGCCCTGTGCTGAGCTCCAAGCTCAGCCTGGAGTCACTTGAGATTCTCTTTCACTCTCCTTCTGCCCCCCAACCCCTCTCTCAAATAAAAAAAAATTAATCTTTAAAAAAAGAGAGAGAGGGTCACCTGGTTGGGTCAGTCATTAAGCATCTGCCTTCAGCTCAAGTCATGGTCCAGGGGTCCTAGGATCGAGCCCCTCTAGGGAACCTGTTTCTCCCTCTTCCACTCCCCCTGCTTGTGCTCCCTCTCTCTCTGTCTCTCTCTCTGTGTTAAATGAGTGAATAAAATCTTTTTTAAAAAATAAAAATAAAAAAAGAGAGAGAAAGAGAGTTTTCCCTTTCAAATAATTTGGGGAAATGCTACATGTTATATCCCACTACTAAAGATTCACAAAATATATTATAGCATATGAACTGCCCTAAGAAATTCTGTCATAAAGACATTTTTATTTAATTCAATATTTCTGAAACTTACTTGACTCTAGAATCTATTTTTCTTTTTCTTTTTTTTAAAAAAAGATTTTATTTATTTATTTGACAGAGAGAAAGAGATCACAAGTAAGCAGAGAGGCAGGCAGAGGGAGAGGGGAAAGCAGGCTCTCAGGTGAGCAGAGTCCAATGTGGGGCTAATCCCCAGGACCCTGAGATCATGACCTGAGACAAAGGCAGAGGCTTAACCCACTGAGCCACCCAGGCGCCCCACAGAATCTATTTTTCACTAAATAGCTTTTGGTATCTTGAGGAAACTAGGAATCCTTAAAACATAAGGCATAGTCCCTTCTAATTCCCTTCTACTCATTTAGAAATAACAAAAAGAATAAATGCCAAAATAACCCACCAAATTAGAACTATGCTTTAGCAATCTGCAGAGACTACAAGTTATTTTTAAGTAACTCTCTTCCAGGGTTTTGCATCATATTCTCCAATCCCACCTGCCAGGGACACAGAATGTAATCTCTTCTCAAATGATTCCAAAAACAATGCTTTTATTATGGAATACTACAATACAAAAACTTCTAAATGATTCCTAATGTCATGTACAATTCAAACCAGCCTCCCTGGCATATCTGTTTTACTCACTGATACAACCCCAGAACATAGTATAATGCTTACAACAGAGTAGGTGGTCAGTGAATCCTTGCTCCAAGAATGAATGAATGAATGAATGAATGAATGAATATCTCCATCACATTTCCCTCCCCACCTGTCCAAATCTTTGCCATCCTTATTAAGCCCTGACTCCTGCATGGAGCTCAACCTCATCCTCCTCTGATTTCCTATCCCCAGACAGTACCAACGAGTTTGATATTCATTATTCCTAAACTAGTTCATATGTTGGTCTTCTCTCTCAGTAAATGATGAACTCCTTGGAATCTGAGACTGTGTTATAAACTACTTCTGTATATGTTAGAGTGCCAAGGTACAATAATAAGTATTCAGTGAAAAAATTTTATTCATTATATTAAAAAATTCGGTATGTAACAAGAATAACTGGAAATTCCTGGGATTTCTAAACCTATACATTACTAAAATCAGTAGTTATAAGAACCAAGCTCTGAATAAAGAAAAAAATGTTACCCAAGTTCTAAAGAAACAATTCCCTCTTGCTTTAACCTCTTTGACTCCATTTTCTCATTTGGAAAATAGCTCTGTGGTATTTCTCTACAGGTACTGAATGAGCAACAAATACTGCTTGTAAAACCCCTGATAAAGGAAGACTTTATCTCATAGTCTTGGAAGCAATCCTGACGTCTTAAATTATGTAATCCTGGTATTACATTATATTAGTCTGGTTCATATAAAATGTAAGCTACAAAAATACCAAAGCTAAGAAAAAATATTTACTCATGCTTTTACTAAGATGCAGAGAGAGGATGCATGCATTGCCAAAATTCCATAGAACATGCTCAAACTACAGCAACAATGCCTTAGTTATTAAAGAAGGCAATGGCCTGAAGCAGTACTTAGGAACAAAGAATACTTGGTCCACGCAAGAGTCAATATTTAAGAACACAATGACTAATTCCCACTTCAAGTTCATGAACATATTTCTTTTTAAGAGCTTCTTTTTTGGTTAAAATTTTTATTTGTGGTTTTCCTACCTATGATCCATGAACCTAAGAATGAACAAAAACTTGAAACATGAAACCCTCCAGTAGGCCAAAGTGTTGGTATAGACTTAAATTCTGATTTTAAGAACTTCTCAACAAAGGTTACATAAGACATGTACTTTACTTCTCAGTCCCCCAAAATACTCATTTATCAACTCAGCCTAAAGAACCAGACTGAATGTTCTTGAACAACTGTGGAAAATGCATGAATGACACCTCCAGACCATATCAAAACACTGGGGTTCTTAATTTAATGTCAAATTACTTGAATCCCAACTAGTATTATTGTTGCCAACAGAAACTCCACTTATAAATAATCAGCTGGTTTTAAAAAAATGTTCTAGTTGAGCTTTCTGTGAGCTAAAAGTAATCATTTAATTCATTTCTGGCACTACCTGTGTGACCTTCAGCGAACTGCTCAACTTTTCCATACCTCAATTTTCACCTTAGGTCCTCTCAAAAATAAAAACTAGTAACAGCTCTTATTATCATTTTTAAAAAGATTTTATTTATTTATTTGAGAGAGCACATGGTGCGGGGGAGAACAAGTAAGTTCAAGTGGAGGGGAGGGGCTGAGGGAGAAGCAGACTCCACATGGAGCAAGGAGCCCAACCTGGCACTCGATCCCAGCACCCTGGGATCAGAACCTGAGCCAAAAGCAGGCACTTAACCAACTGAGCTATCCAGGCGTCCCTATCATTTCTGTTAAAGATATGAATGGAAAATAAAAGCACAGACTTGAAAAACATTAGGTTAAGCCTAGAAGACATCATACCTTAGACAAAGATCATCATCACAAAACCCCCAAATCCTCTCCCTATAGCACTAAACTATCATTGAACGCAAAAGGTAAAGGTCTTCTAGTCACACAGATATCCTGTTGAGGTAACTTAATTCATCGCCTACTTGCCAACCAGAAAACTAAGATTTCTACATTCCTAATGCTATAGTAGGATATTAGAAGCCTTGTGACGTGCTCTTCCCTCACCTCTATCTGCAAGAAAACAGTGTTAAGTTCCCCAGGAAGAGAACATCCATGGGAGAAAGGTATACAAAGTCTTCTGCCATCCAAAGAAAGGGTCTCCTAGTCACCTCAGAACAAGTTTCTCCATTGGCCCCCTCCCACCTTTCCTCCTAAAATCAACAGGCCATATGGGAGATGGGAGCGTCTTACTCTACACTGAGACCCTAGGTGAAGTGGCTCATTTCCCACGGTCTGACTACAAATGTAAAACCTAAAGCAAACTTTAAAAAAAGGTAACTCAGGGACGCCTGGGTGGCTCAGTTGGTTGGACGACTGCCTTCGGCTCAGTTCATGATCCCAGAGTCCCGGGATCGAGTCCCGCATCGGGCTCCCAGCTCCATGGGGAGTCTGCTTCTCCCTCTGACCTTCTCCTTGCTCATGCTTTCTCTCACTGTCTCTCTCTCAAATAAATAAATAAAAAATCTTAAAAAAAAAAAAAAGGTAACTCACTGCTCATGAGGGGCTAATGTGCACTGGTGTGTAAATCTGCATGCACTCTGCAAACAGAACTTGACCTGTGTTCTAATTCTGCCATTTGCTGGCTGTATGGCCTCGGGCAGATAACTACATCTGACTAACCTTAGTTTACTCCTCTGTGAAATTAGGATGACTCTCCACTTTGCATGGCTATGGTGGAGGCTAAATTAGACAACCACAAAGGGTCCAGCCATGCCAAGCACACAAACAGGCACTGAAGGTATGCACGCTTCCTTCTGCACCCGTTTAACAGAGACCTCACAGCAGCAGAGAACCATAGGTATTCGTGAGACGGCCGGTTTCCCCAGCGCCAAGCGCACGTCTGATTCATCTTTGGATCTCCGTGCCCAGCAGAGGGCCTGGCCCAGAGGAAATGCATAATAAATGTTTTTAAATGGAGAAAATGAGAATCCTTTGGGTCTGAGGATGTTAAGATTATCCTGGCCACAGTCAAAGAAAATTTTGATTTTCAGTTTGGCCAAATAGGCGCTTGCTGCAAACTATTAAATAGTTCAAAGCAAATAAGCTATTCTGAATTTAATAATTACATTCTCTAAAATATAAAAACCCAATTGCCCTACAGCTCTCAATTTCAATTTTGAGAATCCAATTATTTCCTAAACAATGGAGTGGGTAACCACAGAAACTTGTGGAATCTCTTTTCCTAGAAAACATGAAGAACAGGAAAGAAGCCAGTTTGTCTGGAAACGGCTTCAAACTCCATCTATAAGCAGAGGCTAGACCAGATCACATGCCCCTTGGAGGATCCTTCCAGACCTATACAACTAAGATGTTAGGAGAAATAACTAAAATAATTGTCTCTAGCTTACACCCTGGAAAGTGAAATAAATACAATTCAACATCTCTTAACACAGTCATTAGAAATTATTTTACTTGGACCGGCTTTTATAAGCATATTTTTCTGAGACTGTGCTAAACCATCCCAAGCTATCAATTTAAATATGAGCTTTCTCTAACAAGACAGAATAGATACTATTATAAAACACAAAAAACAAGATTATTCTATTGTTCCATCTTTCAACCTACCTGTTTCCATGTACCCCAAATCCACTCATCCCCAAAGCTTTATAAGGAACACTACTTCCCCTGAATACTCCATGCAGCTCTCCCACTAATGATTTTCTAGTGCATCTAGTACTCATGTCACACTGTGCAGCCACTTACTACAACTTGTCTTCTACTCGTATCTTTTGCAAATAGCAATTTTTGTTCCTTTAGCTAAAACGTAAGTTAGGCGAGGTCCAAGTGTTATACGTCTCATGTACTCCTCTACTGTGTCAGTAATGAGTTCACGACACATGCTTACAAATTCTCATTGACTAACTGATTTAAAATGAAGAGAGAGGGGCACCTGGGTGGCTCAACTGGTTAAGTGTCTGACTCTTAAATTTGGCCTAGGTCATGCACTCAGTGTCCTGAGATGGAGCACTGTGCTGGGCTCTGTGCTGGGCATGGAACCTGCTTAAGAATCTCTCTCTCCCTCTGCCCCTTCCCCCACTCACACGCATGCGCGCACACATACTCTCTCTCTCTCTCCCTCTCAAATAAATGAATAAACAAATAGATAAAAATAAAATACAATACAGAGAGAAAGCAAGAGCTACAGAATACTGTCTACACTGAGGACCAAAATGAAGCTTTAGCAAAATCTAAAATAAAGTTTTCAGACTGCTATATATTGACATTTGTCATTTACCGGAAACTAGAGTAGTTGAAGGTAATACCTGCAGAGGCTAAAGAGAAAGACCTAGAGTTAATGATCACATTGGTTTAGCTCCTGCCCTCTAAGGAACGAGGAACTATCGAGGGGCGGCCACTCATGACACTGCAGATGGAGGCCATTTTGGAAAGCCTAGCACACTGCCCAGATCACAGAGCTGTGCAGGTTCTGCTTCTGTGTAGGATCAAAGATTCATTCTGTCAGGCCAAGTCAGTCAGGGGGAAATAAATAGAAAGGAAAAGAGACTTAGCCAATTAAAATGCTGTAACATTTTTTTCAAAAAACCAAGTGAAACTTAAGTTTTCTCATTCTTCCTAATCCAAGGAACACATCTAGAACAAGACTAAAGAGCTCTATAGTCCAGTCATTACCAGGGCTCCTTGTCCCTACTACAAGGCAGGTACGGTTTGAGGAACTGGGAATAGAGCAGTTCACTAAACCCACAATTTTAGTAACAATTACATAAAGACGTAGCTTAGTATTTTATAAAAATAAGAGACCTCCAGGATGGTCCAAATCTCTTATCTTGGAGAAAACCAAGGCCCAGAGAGATTTTTTTTTTTTAAAGATTTTATTTATTTATTTGACAGAGAGAAATCACAAGTAGGCAGAGAGGCAGGCAGAGAGAGAGGAGGAAGCAGGCTCCCTGCGGACCAGAAAGCCCGATGCGGGGCTCGAACCCAGGACCTGGGATCATGACCTGAGCCGAAGGCAGCGGCCTAACCCACTGAGCCACCCAGGCGCCCCAAGGCCCAGAGAGATTAACTAATTTGTCTCAGTTGGTAATCGTGTCTATATGGCAACAAAGGCAAGGAATAGAAACCAGGTTTCTTATCTCTCCTCTAGTAACAAAATTTACTTGCTCTTTAAGCAACTATTTTTGTGTGCCTATTTTATGCCACACATATGGTAGGTACCAGGAATACAAATGGATAAGATACTGACTCTGTCCTCAAAAATTGCAGAGTAATTCTAAGATGGGATGAGCACTTCAATAGAAGTGGTAACAGAAAAAAAGTAAACTCTGTCTCTAATTGTGTAGGACTTCCAACATTTTATTTTTTAAATTTTTTAACATTTTATTTATTTATTTGAGAGAAAGCAAGTGTGAGGCAGGGGAGGAGCAGAGGGACAGGGACAAGCAGATTCTGTGCTGAGCTCAGAGCCCCACTTGGGGATGGATCTCAGGACCCTGAGATCATGACCTGAACTGAAACCAAGAGTCAGACGCCTAACTGACTGAGCCACCCAGGACTACAACTTCCAACATTAAAAAAAAAAAAAAAAAAAAAAAAAAAAAAAAAAAAAGAATGGTTAATCATTTGTTTTATCCCCACCACAGCCCTACGAGTACAGAGCACAGATCTTATTATTCCTGTTACATAGATGGAGATATTGAAGTACAAAGAGGATAGGGAGTCTATTAAGGTCATCTCTAGCGGCAACAAAATGCCTAGAAACCAAGTCTGTTTACTCCAAGATAGACATTTTTTTCTCACTAGATGGGAAAGGCAGATGTTCTTTTTATGACCAGTTCCCTTCTGACCAAGAGCATACATTTGCGAAACCGTGTGCAGAATAATCTGTGGCTGTGAAAGTAGACTTAACTGGCCTGTGGCGTCTCATCAGCTGAGCATAGTTATTCGATAGCTGAGTAAACCATCAACAAGACCTCATTATTACTAGTATTCTTAACATACCCATTATATATCACAGAATAGATGGCAAAGTTCCTGCCCTCAGGGAGTTAATATTTTAAGGAACAGGGCTATAAACATTTTTTTAAAAGTGACATAATTAAACAAACTATGAATAGAATAACCACTACAAATAACAGTTAATTTAAGACACTAAAGGTTTTGAAGAGCAAAAAGAGTGGATACTTCCAGGAAACTTCCATACTCTTAAAGAACTAAACAGAGAACAGAAGCCTTGTATACATAATGATATAGACCAATCTTCATATTAATAAAGGTTCTTTCTTACCAAGCATGTTCATCACATTAAAAAAAAAAAAAATAGTAATTTCTTCATTCCTTCATTTCACCTTTCAACTTTACTCAAAACAATTATATGAATATTCCATTTCCCTCTTTCTAGGAAAGTTGCATATTTTGTAACATTCCCCATCTAAGAAGAATGAATTCATAATGGCAGCTCCCATCAGCATGCCTTTGGCAAAACGATTAAAGCTGTGTGGTTTCATTGCGTTAACCTTCTACCCTCCTTCAGATGTACCCTAAATGGAATGTATCTGATGATTTTCTCCTATACATAGTAAAATATGTATATTCATCTGAGATTCACTCACTTTCTAAAAAGTAAAAGGGAAAAAAAGCATTTCTTCACTGTCACGTTCAGTTTTAAACAATAATTTCACTGTTAATTATCTCATACTTTATTGATGCCATAATTTACCATGGCCTTATAACATGACCAAACTGTTTTAAACCTTAATACTTTTTAGAATTATTAACAAAATAAAGAAAGCTAAGGAGAAACACATATTAGTGATTTCAAATTACTGAGAGGAAGAACTTCTTTAGAAACTGGCTAAATAGTAAAAATCGTGATCATCCTTTCCCAAGGAATAATGTTAGCATTATTTTAAAAATACAACTTGAGGGGCGCCTGGGTGGCTCAGTGGGTTAAAGCCTTTGCCTTCGGCTCAGGTCATGATCCCAGGGTCCTGGGATTGGGCTCTCTGCTTGGCAGGGAGCCTGCTTCCTCCTCTCTCCCTGCCTGCCTCTCTGCCTACTTGTGATCGATCTTTGGCTGTCAAATAAATAAATAAAATCTTTTAAAAAAATACAACTTGATTAAAACAACAACAACAACTCTTCAGTATTTCCTGAATATACTCAGGGAATTCATCCTTATAGCCGTTGGTTTCTTTTTAAATATTTGTTAAATTTCATAGGGTGATAAGTAGCAATTTAAATGACAATTAAGAACTATCAGTAAGTTTCATTAGAATTATCAACTGTGCATCATAAAATATATTTCATGACATTTTCTAATTCCTAAAACTCACCTCATCACAAGAAAATATTTTAACAAATAACAGCTTAAAACCTAAATTAAAAAGTGTGATTATCAGCCTTTTTAGGTAGGAGATTAGGTAGGGCTTTAGTTATCTACAGATCATTAAGAGAAAGTACGGGGCCTATTTGGATCCTAAATGAAGTAAAGAAAGTAAACATGCAACAACAGTGACATCTAGTGTCAACTTTTGCAAGCCACTAGACTACCATCAAATCTTCCCAAGTACTGAAGAAACAACTATTCAAAACTTCTTTTCTTTAAAGACCAACAAAAGGAACTTTTGCTTTAGACCTAAAAATGACGCATCATTAAAGTATTTCAATAAGTCTCCTTTCAGACATTAAAAAAAAAGACCTTAAAAACATCTTAAAGAAAACATCTTAAAGAAAAACCATAATACTGAAGACCTAAAAGTAAAAAAAAAAACTTTGGTTATTCCGTATGGCCAGCATCTATCTGTAACTGCTCCCCTTGGCTACAGAAAAAAGCAAAGATACTACACAAGCTAGTACTTGGTTAGCACATCAAGAAAAAGCAGTTTAAGACATTTCAGGAATACCTGAAAATGCAAAGAAAGAAAAAAACTTCAGCTGTTGCACTGAGAAACAAGCTCAACATTTCAGCCGTTGCTACCTTGCTGTATTTTTGTTGCTTTGAAAGGTCCACTTATTTAAACAGCATGTATTTTTGCCCAAGAACTTAGAATTTGGCAGCCTAGGTTAATTTACCATAGCATTTTAATAGTTTTATGCTCTAGATGAATCCATAAAAGTAAGCAAATTTCCAAAAATTATTTTTGGCCAGGTCAGTATTTTGTAAAAAGTAAAGTCAGCATTAGATGAAGCTTACCTATTTTTTTTGGAAAGTTCATCCTTTCCCCTTTTAACTCCAAATATTCTTGTGATCAAGGTACTAAAAAGAAGTGTGGATGAATTTCTCACCTAATGTAAAAATAATGCACAATAAGGGTTAAGAAATATACATGGCATGAAACCAACATTTACAATGTTCAAACTTGACATTCAAAGTCCTTACCCAATTGGCTAATGTGGGGCTAAAGCAAATATGGTTTGTGTTCATGAAATAATTTTCAAAAACTGTATAGTAACTGACTCAATGACTTCCTCTTTCTTACACTAAGCCCTGTAACCCAACCACATGCACACAACACAGCTCTTTCCTGTACTTCTAACATTACCACCAACTATTTTATTTTTTTGTCCTTGAGTCATCAAATAACCTTATTTTTTTTAATTCATTTTCCTGTATTGTTTCTGACAAGGAATATCTCTTGATATCGAAAGAGCTCAGCTCTACTTATTTTCTATAATCATTTACCTATGGGAAATATTTATAAGACCTTACCCAATCCACATTAATTAATACAGCCAAGAAAATATTCAATATCCAAAATGTTGTTTATTAACTCCACAATGTAGTAATTTAATGAATTTTAGCCCTATAGTCATCTGAGACAACTGGTTAAGAAAAATAAGAGGGAACTATCATTAATAAACATAAATCATTTCTTCAAAATAATAATAATAATGATGATGATGATGATGATGCCTGGGGCACTCAGTTGGTTAAGCATCTGCCTTCAGATCACGTCATGATCCCAGGCTCCTGGGATCCAGTCCCACATCAGGATCCTTGCTCAGCAGGGGAGCCTGCTTCTCCCTCTGCCTGCCTCTCCCCTGCTTGTGCATGCTCTCTCTCTCTCTGATAAGCAAGTAAATAAAACCTTTTTTAAAAATGTAATAATGGAGATACGTATTTCCAAACTAATGTGTCAAGATGTTTTGTTGGATCATAAAACTGTCTGGAATGCCATGGCCAATTGGGCCTCCGGGATTACCTTGCCAAATCAGAGCAGAGATGTATAAATACGTATTGAGTTTCCTACAGTGTGTAAGAATGATACCAGCATCATGGAGAATATCTATAAGACACACTTACGGCCAACACAGAACCTATATTCTACTGAAATAGGGCTCATAATCATATGATATGTTTAAACAGCAACATGAGAAGAAAGGTAATTAAAAGTAACAATGGAAGATTTACATATAGTTGCCTGCAACCACTGCTGCAAGGGTCACAAACTCAAATGCCCACAGGACCAGTGAGTGGCAGGGGCAGCACAGGACGGGGACTAATTCGGTCACCATTCAGCTTCAGCTGAGTCGCAGGAGGGGATGTAAGCCCAGTGTTGCCAGATCTGCCTTTTCAAGAGAAGCCAGAAAATGCAGTTTTTATGTGAAATCTCACTATTTTGAAATGTTGGCAACAAATTAAAGGAAAAAAAAAAAAAACAACAAATACTGAGGAGGCCAAATAAAACATAGTTGTAGGCTAGATTTGACCTATCCGCCACCGGTTTGCAACCTCTCCTCTAGAAGCCCAAGGCTGACTCAGTTCATGCATGGTTAACTCTAGGAGTGGACTACAATTCATACCAAAGTAGAGTAATTCATAACAATACTGCAATGAGACCTAAAATTGGACAAGTTCACATATGCTCATTCCACAATCAACAAACATTAATGAAGCACCTACCACCATGCCCTAATATCCCTAAACAAAGAATCAATCTGTCCTGTTACACTGTGAACATGGCCTCGAGCCATGATCTCGATCATCCCCTAGTCCAGATCTTGATTATCTCTCACCTGGTCTACTGACTTAGTGCCCAAAGATCTTAGGTTTAAGATGGCTTGGTAAAGTCATACAAAAATCCTGCCCCCCTCAGGTATCGCACAAAAACAAAAAAAGAAAAACAGAAACACAAATTCCATCCTGCCCTAAACCAAACTTTCTAACAAAGGCTGCCAGATGCAGTCAAACTAAAATAGGAGTTCCGGGAGATGAAAGAGCACAAGTGCCAAGGCACCCCTTAATCAAAACTTAGAGGACTGCTTTACGAAGTGAATGGGAACGGCCAGAGAGAAAATCCCTTGTCTGATTCAATAAGCTGGAGGCAAGAGCCAGTCATTCGGTAATATTAGAAGAGATCTGGGGCACCTGGGTGGCTCAGTGGGTTAAGCCTCTGCCTTTGGCTCAGGTCATGGTCTCGGGGTCCTGGGATCGAGCCCCACGTTGGGCTCTCTGCTCAGCAGGGAGCCTGCTTCCCCCTCTCCCTCTCTCTCTGCCTACTTGTGATCTCTCTCTCTCTCTCTCTGTCAAATAAATAAAATTTTTAAAAAAGAGAGAGAGAGATCTGAGGGTTCCAATAGTAGTAGTCTGATCCCTTCAGTATCAAGTTCCCTCATTAGCAGCCAACAGTCATCATTGTCTGTTTCAGTAGGTGTAGCAACATGCTGATATTCTACCATTAATTAGTGACAACTTTCAGAAAGGAAAGTTTCCCCTCATCTGCTCTTTAGTGACCCTGTTACTGGATTACTACACATAAATTTACCAGTTTGCAGAATAATGAGTTAATGCCATAGCAGCCCCCAAAGGCCACCAAATAATGATCTTTTAAGACATTAAAGAAAATTAACTTTTCTTTTTCTTTTTTTTTCTTTTTTTTCAGGATTATTTATTTGACAGAGAGAGAGTTCACAAGTAGGCAGAGAGGCAGGCAGAGAGAGAGGAAGGGAAGCAGACTCCCACTGAGCAGAGAGCCCGATGTGGGGCTCGATCCCAGGACCCCGGGACCATGACCTGAGCTGAAGGCAGAGGTTTAACCACTGAGCCACCCAGGCACCCCCAACTTTCCTTTTCTTGAGATAAAATTCACATACCATAAAATTCACCATATTAAAGGGTACTGGTTGGTGGTTTTTACTATATTCACAAACCAGGAAACTACCACCACCTGATGCCACAATATTATCATTACTCCAAAATAAAACCCTATACACATTACTAGTCATAATGCATCCTCCCCCACCAGGCAAGCACTGATCTACTTTCTGTCTCTGTGGACTTGCCCATTCTGGACATTTCATGTTCATAGGATCATGCAATATGCAGCCCTTTTTTTTTTTTTTTTAAAGATTTTATTTATTTGTCAGAGAGAGGGAGAGAGAGCAAGCACAGGCAGACAGAATGGCAGGCAGAGGCAGAGGGAGAAGCAGGCTCCCTGATGAGCAAGGAGCCCGATGTGGGACTCGATCCCAGGACGCTGGGATCATGACCTGAGCGGAAGGCAGCTGCTTAACCAACTGAGCCACCCAGGCGTCCCATTATGCAGCCCTTTTTGTCTGGCTTCTTTCATTTAGCTGTTCTCAAGGTTCACCCATGTTGTAGCATGTCTCAGTAGGACACTCCTTTTCACAGCCAAATATCATGCCATTGCATGGATATACCACATTTTTATAATCCACTCATCATTTGATGGACATCTGGGTTATTTCCATTTGGGGGCTACTATGGATAATGATACTATGAACACTACAAGTTTTTGTGTGAACGTGTTTCTTTTCATTTCTTTTGGGTATACAGGAAGAAATGGTACTGCTGGGTCATATGGTAATGATAGAGTAGTCAGTCAGACATGAGCTGGAGACCAAGGTGGTGATAAAGAGGTGACACGTTAAAAGCCTGGGGCACAACATCCTGACTTTGTGGCTTTTAACATCCTGGTCTCACAGCTTCCAACACGGTAGGGCTAACAGACCAAGGACCACAGGTACAGAACATGGGCTCTTCTCTTCAATCTCTGCCCCCAGGGTAACCTTTATTTAATTATATTCACATAGTGGTCTCTTCAATCCACCCCTGATTTATCCCCATGGCAAAATATGGCCCTGACAGTTCCCACAAGAACCTCGCAGGGTCAAAAACTCCCCCTCCCTAGGAGTCCCTTGGATGATTGGAAACAACCTCAGTTGGACACTGCCCTAGCTGTGACCTATAACCTATGCAAACATAAAAAGAAAAGATAGCCCTAATCCCAAGATAGCTGCCACCTCTGAGCCTGCCCAATCTCCCACCTTGAGAGTGTAACATCCTTGATAAACTGCTTTGTGCCTGCTACTTTCCTTCTGGCTATCTTGATCCAAGTGTGGACCCTCATGTAAATCTTTCATGGGGAATCCAAGAACCAAGATCTCCGTTTACACAATGCAGACTCTCCCCCTAGTAACAGTAATTGTACTTTTGAGGACCTGCCAAAGTGGTGGTACCATTTTACATTTGCACCAGCAATGTATGAGGGTTCCGATTTCACCAGTTCTCCAAGTGTTCCCCAATAATTGTTATTGTCCATCATTTTTTATTATAACTATTCTAAATGGATGTGAAATGGTATCTCATTGTGGTTTTGATTTGCATCTCCCTACTAAATAATGAGGTTAAGCACTTTTTCATGTGCTTATTGTATATTCACATATGTTTTCTCGAGAAATAGTTTCAAATTCTTTGCCCGTTTTTTAACTGGACTGCCGTAATTTCTCTCACTGAGTTTTAAGAATTCTTTATATATCCTGGGGCATCCGGGTGACTTAGTCGGTTGGGCATCCAACCTGACTTCATCAGTTCAGGTCTTGATCTCAGGGTCATGACTTCAAGCCCCATTTTGGGCTCCACACTGGGCATGGAGCCTACTTAAAAAAAAAAAAAATAAGTTCTTCATATATTTTATATACTAACCAAATATCAGATACATGATTTGCAAATATTTTCTCCCATTCTATCAGTTGTATTTTCATGTTCTTGATGGTATCCTTTGAAACACAGACATTTTAAATTTTGATCAAGTCTAATTTATCACTTTCTTTTGCTGCTTGTGCTCTAGGTGTCATACCTAAGAAACTGTTACCTAATCCAAGGTCACAAAGATTGACAGTTAATTTCTTCTAAAAGCTTCACCATTTTAACTTTTACATTTAGGAGTTTGATCCATTTTGAGTTATTGTTTTAATATGGTTTAAGACAGGAAGCAAGCTGATTCTTCCACATGTAGTACATCCAGTTGTCCCGGTACCATTTGCTGAATGGACTATTCTTTCCACCACTGAATTGTCTTTTCTACTAAATGTTAGGTTTTACTTCTGGATGCTTAATTCTATTACATTGATTTATAAGTGACTATTCTAATGCCAGTACCACACTATCTTGATTACCGTTACCTTTGTCGTAAGTTTTGACATTTGAGCATGTGAGTCCTCTTTTTTTCCTCCCAAGATTGTTTTGGCTAGTCTGAGTCCCCTGCATTTTCATCTGAATTTTACAATCACTTTGTCAATGTCTTCAAAAAATTCAGATGGGATTTTAATATATATTGAATTTAAATGTTGATATATTTATATATATTGATATATTTATATATATATTAATACATTTAATATATATTGACTATAGATAGGTAGGTAGGTAGATAGAATCTGTAGATCAATTTGGGGAGTATTGTCATCTTAACATTGTATTGTCATCTTAACAGTACTAATAAGGTCTTCTAGTCCATGAACATGAAGTGTTTTTCCACTTCATTTAAGCCTTCTTCAATTTCTTTCCAAAAATATTCTGTAATTTTCAGCATACAAGTCTTATATTTCTTTTCTTAAATAGAATATTACTTTATTAAATAGTACTTAGTATTCCTAAGTACTTTATTCCTTTTGACGCTATTACAAACAGAATCTTTTCTTAATTTCACTTGTGGATTCTTTTTTTTTTTTTTTTAAGATTTTATTTATTTATTTGACAGACAGAGATCCAAGTAGGCAGAGAGGCAGGCAGAGAGAGAGGAGGAAGCAGGCTCCCCACTGAGCAGAGAACCCGATGCGGGGCTCGATCCCAGGACCCTGAGATCATGACCTATGCTGAAGGCAGAGGCTTTAACCCACTGAGCCACCCAGGCGCCCCTTCACTTGTGGATTCTTCATTGCTAGTGTATAAAAATACAATCAATTTTTATATATTAATCTTGCATCCAACAACCTTGATGAACTTGTTTGTTAATGATTAATTATTTAATGGTTTTGTATGTGTATGAGTGTTTGTGTGTGTTCCTTAAGATTTTCTATATAGGAGACTGTCATTGAAAAATAGATTAAATTTTGCATCTCCCTTTCCAATTTGGTTGATTTTTAGTTCTTATTCTTGCCTAACTGCCTTACCTACAACTTCTAGTATGATGTTGAATAGATATGGCAAGAGTTGATATCCTTGTCCTATTCCTGATCTTAGGAGGAAAGCTTTCAGTCTTTCACCATCAGCGTGTTGTTAGCTACAGGTTTTCCATTGATATCCTCTGTCAGGTTGAGAAAGTCCCCTTCCATTCCTAGTTTATTGAGCATTTATAACATGAAATGGTGTTTGGATTTCTGCATCTGCTTAGATGCTCATGTGGTTTTGTCCTTTAGTCTATTCATATGGTGTATTATATTGATTTTCATAAGTTGAAATATATACTCGATATTTTAAATGTATAGAAGTTATATAGCATAACATTAAAAACATTAATGTGAATATAGAGAAAATACCTAGCACGGAAGACACTATTGGTTACTTAAGATAGGAGAGTGTCCCTATGTTTTGCTACAATAGTATAAATGGTTCCAGGACATCTGGTTAAAGTTCTCCTTTTTATTTTCTAATATTCCGTCCATATTTTTGTCCCTATCCATTATAAAGCTAATAAAGGAAGGAAATTATGTAGAAGTACAATTGGGAGAGAGGTGGAGATGGACTGACAAACTGCATTTCCAATTCCTAAGTCACTGATAGAAGATGGTAATATGAACCACTGATACCCTATCAATGTGGGTAGGGTCATTACCAGCGCCAATATATCTTGAAAAACTCTTCACAGTAACAACAAGGAAAACATGCCCAGCTTGGGAAGGATGGATCAAGGAGAATACAAGTAAAAAGGAGAATAACAATAGGGAAAAATAGTAGTAAAGTGAAAAATGGACAGAATAGAACGGCTGCCAAATAACTCCAGCTATAATTAATTCTTATCATAAGGAAAATACCAGAAAATCTTCCCGTTTTCTTACCACCTTCTCCATCAAGCCCCCAACATATGGCTGATAAAGACTTGATACTCAGCTACAATGGCTATCAATTTTTTCCCTTGTATTCACTAAGTACATATACTTTTTCTTTCTAGCATGAAAAAGCTAACCACATAGACTTGTGTAAAATATAGAAGGATTTGGTAAAAGAAATCAAAATTGGGTTTCACGAAGCAGTGTGTGTGTGTGTGTGTGTGTGTGTGTGAAGCGTGTACGCATGTGTATGTGTGTATTGCAGATAATACATTTTTCTTATGTATGTATGGCTCTTCTTATATAACATAAATGCTCCCTTGACAAATAGTTTTAAATGATAAATGCAGAGCCTCTCATGAGCAATCACTATGTGGTATAGTCACTTATACACGTTACACCTTCACCCTTAACAGATGGTCACGTCCCTGAGAATGGGATCTGCGTGTAATAGGAAATATTTTGTCTAGTGTACATGGCACCAGTTTACAGTAGAAAGAAATACTTTCTGAAAAAATTCAAGGAGATTTGGATTCTTATTTGTCTTTCATCCCTTCTTAGCTATGTGACCTTGAAAAAGACACTTAAAACTTTAGGTCCTAAATCCCTCATCTGTAATCCAGCAAAGCTGTACTGGGATTGTAGTGTAATGAGTAGAGCAGGGCTAGATTTAAGCACCACACAGCCTTCAGCCTGGCCCCTTTGTGGCAAACTCACAACCACCCGAGACCCTGGACATGCTGGGGCCAACAGAGCAAGACACAGGGCCACGCTCCTGGGAATACCTAAAAGGCTCCTTTTCCTCCTCTGAAACCCACTACATATTGTAGACCAGAGCTGGCCTGAGGGAAGCAACTAAGGACATACCAGATAGAAATATAAGCTCAGTGTGGATCTTAGTAGGATATTAAAATGCATATTCAGTGGAGTTTCTGGGCAAGCTGGGAAGATGTGTTAGCTGCCCTGTAATGAGGACGCAGGGAAAGAAGATCAGGTTTTCCAGTCGCTGAACAAAAAAAAAAAGGGGGATTGCCCAGAAGTGTCTCAGCTCCCATATATGTACCTGTAAATTACCCTTAAATAATTTTTCTTTAAAGATTTTATTTATTTATTTCAGAGAGAGAGAGCACGAGTGAGGGACAGGGGCAGAGGGAGAGGGAGAGGGAGAAGCAGACTCCACACTAAGCAGGGAGCCCAACCCAGCGCTCAATTCCAGGGCTCTGGGATCAGACACTTAACTGACTAAGCCATCCAGGTTCTTTAACTTAACTAGTTTCATCTCTAAAATACATGTCAAAGATCATCACATGGGGGCACCTGGGTGGCTCAGTGGGTTAAGCCGCTGCCTTCGGCTCAGGTCATGATCCCAGGTCCTGGGTTCGAGCCCCGCATCGGGCTTTCTGCTCAGCAGGGAGCCTGCTTCCTCCTCTCTCTCTGCCTGCCTCTCTGCTTACTTGTGATTTCTCTCTGTCAAATAAATAAATAAAATCTTTAAAAAAAAAAAAAAAAAAGATCATCACATGTCACCATTCTTACTAATATTTTTCCATTCGGAGCCATCATCATCTCTTGGCAGTAGTTCTTCCAGATTAGTCTTCCACCTTCCCTGTAAGTCTTGCCAGTTTTGAGTCTCCATTTTTAACTACAGTGATCAGATGCCTTCACTCCCCTATTTAGAAACTCTGTCATGGGACGCCTGGGTGGCTCAGTTGGTTGGACGACTGCCTTCGGCTCAGGTCATGATCCGGGAGTCCCGGGATCGAGTCCCGCATCGGGCTCCCAGCTCCATGGGGAGTCTGCTTCTCTCTCTGACCTTCTCCTCGCTCATGCTCTCTCACTGTCTCTTTCTCAAATAAATAAATTTAAAAAAAAAAAAAAAAAGAAGAAACTCTGTCATGAAGGGTTTTTCAATAGCAGTGAGAGCCACAGTTTCAAACCCCAGGTCTGTCCCAACTACACCCATGGAGGCTCTGGCTCATCCAGCCATTTTCAGACTCGGATGACACATTACATCACAGGGCATGGGAACTGCCTTCTCTCACACCTCCCCAAATGTTGTACCAACCCCTGCCCAAGTTGTGTTAATGCCCCAAGTGCTAACCTTTGCTAGTAAGAGAGAGGAGATGGGACTGTTCCAAGAGGTGGTAGTTTCATGTGGCATAGAAGATCTATCACGTGACCAGACAACTAGCTCAGTTTTCCGGCAAGGTCAAGACCTGTTCAGTAATGCCTTTCCTCCCTTGTCTCACCTCTTCTCTTTATTTCTTCATTCTTGCTGCTGTGGTTTGTACCATTCAATAAAACCTTAGCACCCAGATAATACTTCCAGTTTTGTTTTCTAAGGAACAAGACCAAAAGCCTACAAGGTAGGTAGGTGTATTTACACCTTCTCTGTATTCCTGTAACACCAAAAACATTCCCCATAATATCACAGATTCTGGAGTCATACAGATAATAGCTGTATGTCCTTAGACAAAGTTGTTTTGCCTCTCTGAGTCTTGTCTTCCTTATCTGGAAACGGGGATTATAATAATAGAATCTATTTTACAAGTCTGTTCTAAGCATTAACTGAGATTTTCAAAATAAATGATGTCAGGCACACAGAAAATCTTCAACAAGACAGCCATTAAGATGACTGTGTCTTATTTATCCATGTATTTCTCAGTGTTTACTGTAGCATCTGCAATACAATAGGTGTTCCTAATGCCTAATATGTTTACAAAAATACCTTACCCCTATATTTTAAAAATGCCCAAGAGGTGGCAGAGATCGAAAAACTTCTACGGGCTCAATAAACAAGATTGAGGAATGTGTAAAAACAAATAAAATTATATATGGATGCTTATTGGAAAAATGTTCCTTTACTACAAAATTAAGTTAATTTCACTTGTGTGTGTGTGTGTGTGTTTTTTTTCCTCACCAACATGGAAAAACAGGAAAGTCAGAAGAACAGATGTAGCGACCGTTAGGCCCAAGATCCATTCCTGAGAAGATGTACACAAATTAGGTTGCTGTAATTTCAACCACATTTCACATGTGTTCAGAAAAAAATCATTCTCTAAAAGACCTTAACAGAGAATCCTGTGATAAGCTGCTTTAAACTGTTGTAAATGTTAATTGTTTTAAAATAAAGCCCTCTTTCAAATAAATAAATAAATAAATCTTAAAAAAAAAAAAAAAAAAGACACTTCAGTGTTTAAAAAATAAAATAAAGCCCTCTTCGCGTTCATGGACTATGTTGATTTATAATTCGGCCTATCTTAGATTAAGTTTTTATAAGGAAAAAAACACAACAATCAATATACTAAAGACACAGGATTGGTCATTATGATGTTTATTTCCTCTAGTACAGCAAACTGAAAAGACCCAAAAAGATTCTTTAAACCAGGGTTAATAGGGAAGAATCCCGAAAATAAAACTACACATGAGCACTTACATGTACTTACGCAGTCTTCTGTGGATATATGTGTGTATCTGAGTACTACACATACAAAGAACCCACATTAAAAGAAAGGCAGAAAATATATCAGAATGCTATACCTATAAGGTAGTTAAACAGGGGACTTTCACTTTTCTTCTTATGCTTTTATTTTCAAAATTTCTGCAGTAAACGTGTTACTGTCTTAAAAGGTCTCAAAAAAAATTTTTTTTGAAAAAAACCAGCCACTCATTTTTGATACTTTCAGTTTTGCTAAAATGTTGGAAAAGTCACCAGGTTTCATTCTCTGAAAGCATTTCTTTGTTCATCTTGAATTCATGGCTTAATGAAAACAATATTGATATTTCTGGCAATCAGTTTTATGATCTCTAGTTTTCCGGATGGTCAAGCCACATTCCTACCTCTATGACTCTACTTAAGGTACACAGGTACTGCTCTGCTTCCTGTAAATGCAGAGGGTAAACACTGTGTCCTTGGGAGTAGTTAGGCAATGCTCCTAGACAGGATTTTAGACATTCATCTTTCTTACAGGAAGATGCCCAATTTTCCAGGCAGAAGTTGGCAACCTTAAGGATTCCTCTTTACATTGGGAATCTGTGCCTTTAGCTACACTACCACATGCTGACCTTCAGTTAGAGGCTTATCACAGAGTTATAAAATGGTTTGTGTCGATCACTGACTGGAAGCCCTGCCTTTCTAGCAAATTCTCCATTCTGCAGGTAATGTATTAAGGTCTAGCTTCTCTCCTCCTCTCACTTTGCCAGTCTTTTTTTTTTTTTTAAAGCCCCATGTCAAGCACTCACAAGCCACAAGTTAGTCTCCTTTATTCTGGAAGGAAAACAGTAAATTCATGGTGCTTCTCCCAAGAATCAGGAAAGATGACCGTCTTAAATCCAACAACTACTATCCTGAGTATTGTCGACTATCTTTAGAGTTCTCGGTCTAAAACTTTCTGGACAGTGATCATATCGCAAAAAAAAGAAGAAAAAAGGTAACTGAATATTTAACCTCCTCCATTTTAATACTTAGGGTTTTTTCCCTTTGTTTTTTACCTGTTTTTTTATTTTTTTAAGATTTTATTTATTTATTTGAGAGAGAGAGCGAGTGAGAGAGAACACAAGACAGGGTTGGGGGGTAGGAGGTGAGAGGAGGCAGAGGAAGAAGCAGGCTCCCGACTGTGCAGGGAGCCCAACTCAGGACTCAGTCTCAGGACCCTGGGATCATGATCTGAGTTGAAGATGCTAAACTAACTGAGCCACCCAGTTTTTGTTGCTATTGTTGTTTTTTACCTTTTGATAGAGTGTATTTATAGCACTTACTCAACACTCTGATACCCAGAGTCCACAGCATCCAAAAGAAAGATTAAGAGTTGTTCTGCTTCTAGCTCAACATCATTGACCAGCAGGGAAATGCAAATCAAAACCAGAATGAGATACTACTTCATACCCACTAGGATGGCTATTATCAAAAAACAAAGAAACGGAAGAGAAACTAACAAGTGTTGGCAAAGATGTTAGGAGAATGGAGCTCTTGGGCATTGCTGATGGAAGAATCAAATGGCATGGCTACTACAGAATACAGTTTGGCGGTTTCTCAAAAAGTTAAACATAGAATTACCATATGATAGACACAACAGAATTGAAATCAGAAACTCAGTAATTGTATAACAATGTTCATTACAGCATTATTCACAGTAGCCAAAAAGAAACAACCTAAATGCCTATCAGTAGATGACTGGGTAAACAGAATGTTAAATATATGCACAATGGAATATCATTCAGCCTTAAAAAGGAATGAAACTATGACACATACTATCTTGAAACCACTATGTTAAGTGAAATAATCCAGATACAAAAGGCCTAACATTCTATGATTTCACTTATGAGGTGCCTACAGTAGGTAAATTCATAGAGTCTGGGAAACCGAACAGGTTACTAGGGGCAGCGGGAAGAGGAGAGGAGGAGACACTGTTCAACAGACATAGAGCTCCTGTTTAGGATGATGAAAAAGCTCTGAACACGGATAGCAGGGATGACTGCACAACACTGCAAGTGTACTTCAAGCCCCTGAACTACACATTTTCAAATGGTTAAAATGGTAAATTTTAAAAAAGAAATAAATGATAATTTATACAAAATAATAACAATGTAGTATGGGTTTATAATACATATAAAAGTGTATTTTATATACATAAAATATATATATACAAATATATGTACTTTATATATGTGTGTGTGTGTGTGTATATATATATACATATATGTATATATATATATAAAATGTGTAATAAAAGCACAAAGATTGGGGCACCTGGGTGACTCAGTCATTAAGAATCTGCCTTTGGCTCAGGTCATGATCCCAGGGTCCTGGGATCAAGTCCCACATCAGGCTCCCAGCTCAGGCAGGAGTCTGCTTCTCCCTCTATACTTCCCTCTAACCTTACCCCTTGTGATATCTGTCTCAGATAAATAAATAAAATCTTAAAAAGAAAAAAAAGAGCACAAAGATTGGGAGGAGAGAAATATAAGTATATATTATTAGGTTCTTACAAAATCTTCTACTTCAACAAAAGTGATATAATACCACTTGAGGGATGACTGTGATGCTTAAGATAGATGCTAAAACCTCTAAAGCAATCACTTCAATAAGAAAACAAAGAGTTATGGCTAAAAAGCCAACAAAAGGGCGCCTGGGTGGCTCAGTGGGTTAAGCCACTGCCTTCGGCTTAGGTCATGATCTCAGGGTCCTGGGATCGAGTCCCGCATCGAGCTCTCTGCTCGGCAGGGAGCCTGCTTCCCTCTCTCTCTCTCTCTGTCTACTTGTGATCTCTCTCTCTGTCAAATAAATAAATAAAATCTTAAAAAAATAAAAAAATAAAAAATAAAAAGCCAACAAAAAAGATAAATAATAGTTTATTAAAACCTATTTGGAAATATAATTAAGTCAATGAAAATAAATGGCAAAAGCACTTACCGCCCAGACTGGTGATGTAAAGCCTAGAATTGCAGCCTTAGCTCCGTCAGCAACATACGGAATAATATTTTCTCCCAGACGTGTATCTCTGAACAAGGCTCTAAGGATATTTAAAGCATGAACCTAGAATAAAAATCTGAAAATTAGTTGTGGGTCAAAGACCATGGTACTAAATCTGTACAGATCTAATAGTTAAACTCAAAAAAAATTATTTAATTACAGTAAGAAATAAATAATCCACAAATGTAAGAGCAGATTTTAATAAAACAACTAGTATCTGAGTCAATTTTTCTAAAGTACAATTTGAACAATGCAATAAAAAAAGCTTGATCCAATGGACATACACAGAATCCCGAACCTACCAAGTAAAAACAAAATGCTCTTTTCCAGTACACATGGAACATTTATTTTTTAAAAATGACTTCAAACCTAGCCACAAATAAAAATCTCAACAAATACCAAACAATTAAAATCTTAGAGATTATACTCTGATTACAGTGGAATTAAGTTAGAAACTGATTTCTTTAAATATATTTAAAACTGAGACTTTTTTAAAACACTAGTCAAAAAAAACCCCTTTTTTTAATATTTAGAGCTGAATAACAACGAAAATACTACACATCAACATTTGGGAGATGCACTGTAAGTAGAACTTAAAACAAATGCATGCCTTACATGCTTCTATTTAAAAAAAAAAAGACTAAAAATGAGTATGCTAAGTGTCCTATAAAGATGATAAAGAACAATAAATTCAAAACAGAGAAAGAAAATTTAAAAGAGCATAAAATTTGAAAAAAGCAACCCAAAGCTGATACTTTGAAATAGAAAAAAACTTCTGACTAACCAAGAAGAGAGAGAAGAAAATAAGCAGTATCGTGAGAATACCAAGGATGACATGACTACAGATAAATGAGAGAATAAGGTAAAAGTAAGAATACTGCTATGAATAACACTACCCTAATCAATTCGGAAAATTAAGTAAAAATGAACACTTTTCCAGGAAACAGAATTTATCAAACAAATTCAAGGAGAAATTAAAAAGTTAGATAGATGTTAGCACTACATAAAGGAAATCAATAGATAAAAATCCTACCCAGAGACCAAAAACAAACAAACAAAAAACCCCTAACCTAATAACTACAACAATTACCAAAAAATTAACCCACATGATTTTATGTATGAATTCTATCAAATACTCAAAGAATAGATAATCCCAATTTACATAAACTATTTAGAGAAGAAAAGACTGCTGAATTTATTTTGTCAGTCTAGCATAGCCTGGCTATAAATACAAAGTAAGGATAACTATTTTGGGAAAATGGTAATACCTACCAAAGCTTAATATACAACACCTAATAATCACTCCTAGGTATCTACTAAACAGAAATGTACATATATATTCACCATTGGGCATGTACGAGAACATTTGTAATAGTACTATTCTTAATAACCCGAATTTAAAAACTACCCAAATGTTCATCAATAGAAGAATGAAGAAGTTATATAATATTATAAAACAATGAAAATGAATAAATCACAATTTGGATGGATACTATAAACATACCATTGGTCAAAAGAAACCATATCAAAAGAGTGTATAGTGTATGATTTCATTTATTTAAAATGAAAAAGAAAAAAAAAAACAGGTAAAACTAAAACTAAAGTGTTAAAGTTAGGCTAGTGGTCACCCTTGGGGAAAAGGTACTGATGAGAAGGGAGCATGAGGAGGTTTTCAGGTGCTAAAATTTAGTTCTGTCTCTTGCTACACACAAATGTGTTCACCTCGTGAACTCTACTGTGGTGTACACATGATATACACATGTCTTTGTAGTGTTATAATTCAATAAAAATTTTACATAAAAAATAAGGACAGGTACAGCATGAAAAAAGAAAACCACAGGTCAGTCTCACTTATGAATCCAGTGAAAATATGCAAAAATATTTTTTAAAAACTTTTAAGTGACTGTATAAAAAATGTATAATGTATAAAATGTATAAAAAAATGTCAAAGTTGTGGGTTTGGCCTGTAGGCAAAGACGGTATTGTATGAAAAAAATCAATATCTTCATATTTGCAAATTCTAAAAAGAACCATTTATCTCAAAAGACACTTGAAAGCGTTCAATAAAATTTGATTTCCTCAATAGGATACAAGATAGATTTAAACCTATAGCAAATATTAGAAACAATACAAGGCCGCCTGCTATCTCCATTTCTATACAAACCATACTACAAGGTCCAGCCAGAAGAATAAGAAAAATGTCCCATGAATAAGAATTAGGAGGTAAAACATGTTTAGCATTACTCACTGAGGTATATGTTTATCCATAAAGAAAATCCAAAAGAATTTACGTCTAAGTCATTAATTGTACAGCAATTGCTGACATGACTTCTTTTTTTATATTGAATTTTCCAGTCCATGAGCATGGCTTTTTTTTCCATTTATTCAGATCTTCTTGTGTGTCTTCCATTATTTTTAAAAATAATTTTCTATAAGTCTTGTAGACCTTTTGTGAGATTTAATTTTTGTGAGATTTAATTTTTCTAGTGACTATAAATGGTATTTTAAAGATTATATTGTACACTGCCGGTTTGTACAAGTGCAATTAATTTTTTTGGTTACTGTTGTGCTTATATTCAGCGCAGTCGTTTTCCCCAAACAAATCAATAAATTTAAATTCCAACCAAAATTCTAAAAGGGGTTTTGTTGGGTTGCCTGGGTGGCTCAGTGGATTAAGCCTCTGCCTTCGGCTCAGGTCATGATCTCAGGGTCCTGGGATCGAGCCCCGCATCGGGCTCTCTGCTCAGCAGGGAGCCTGCTCCCCCCAACCCCCTGCCTGCCTCTTTGCCTGCTTGTGATCTCTGTCTATCAAATAAATAAAATTTTTAAAAAAAATTTTTTAAAAAAGGGGTTTTGTTGAACTTAATAAGCCAACTCTGTAACTTTGAAAATACAATGGAACAAATATAGCTAAGATAATTCCAAAGGGGGAAAAGGGAGATTCACCCTACCAGATACCAAAACTTATTAAAAAGATAGTAACTTAAATAGTGATTTTGGCTCAGGGATAGACTAGGAGACCAATAAAACAGAGCACATGAACAGATATGCATATCAATAAAAACAGTACATGAAAGACAGAAGGATGTTATAAATCATGGGGAAAAGATATCCTGGATCAAAAATGCTTGCATATTAATTATCCAAATGGAAAGTAATAAATTTTTTTCTTATTTTACACACAATCAAAAACAAATTACAGGTGGTGTAAAGATGAAATGTGAGAAGTAAAACTCTAAAACTTTAAAAAGAAAATGTAAAATATCCTTCTGACTTTGGAGTATTCTAAACAAGATCCAAATGCACAAACCATAAAAGAAAAAGCTGACACAATCCACTTGATTAAAATTTAAAACTTCCAGCAATAAAAGTGTAAGCAAAGTGAAAGGAGAAGCCACAGGTTGGGAGAAGGTATGTGTAACTCAACCAAAAAGGAATATTGTTATCAGGAAGATCTTTTTTTAAAAGATTTTTCATTTATTTATTTGAGAGACAGAGAGAGAAGGAGAGGGGGAGCTGGGGTGCAGAGGGAGGTGGAGAAGCAGACGCCCCCCTGAGCAGGGAGCCCAATGCAGAGCTTGATCCTAGGACCCTGAAATCATGACCTAAGCCAAAGGCAGATGCTTAACCAACTCAGCCACCCAAATGCCCCAGGAAAATCATCTGAAAACAGCAAACCCCAATTCCTACAAGACAAAGGCAAATAACCAAGTTGAAGGCAGCCAGAAAGTGGTGTGTTTTTTTTAAGTTTTTTTATTTATTTATGTATTTATTTGTCAAAGAGAGAGAGAGAGAGAGAGCGAGCACACAAGCAGGCAGAGTGGCAGGCAGAAGCAGAGAGAGAAGCAGGCTCCCTGCCAAGCAAGGAGCCCGATGCGGGACTCAGTTCCAGGACCCTGGGATCATGACCTGAGTCGAAGGCAGCAGCTTAACCAACTGAGCCACCCAGGCTTCCCCAGAAAGTGTTTAAATGGGCAATTCACAGAAGTAATCCAGAAGACTAAAAATGAAACATGAAAATATGTTAAAGCTAGCCAGGTTTTAGATAAATCTGAAATAAAACCGGGAAGTGCCATTTCACATGAAGCAGAAAGGCAGAAACTAAGTATAATGAAATGCCATTCTGAAATTACAATGAAGTTGGGGCGCCTAGGTGGCTCAGTCAATTGTCGAACTTCTGGTTTCAGCTCAGGCCATGATCTGCCGTTGTGGAATCAAGCCCCAGCTTGGCCCTGAATCTACTTCAGATTCTCTCCTCTTCCCCCTTCCCTCTCCCATGCCACCCCACTAACACTCTCTCTAAAACCAATCAATAAAAAAAAGAGAGAGAGAAAGAAAAAAATTACAACGAAAGAACTTACGCTCACTCACCTTGAAAAATAATGTCTATTGGAAACACCCAAACTATAAAAAGATGTATGGATAATACCATTTATGTTTTTTAAAAAAGGTCACAAAATAATGAAAAATGTGCACAGAGGAGCTTGGATTAGTGATTATAGCTAAGGAGGGGAGAAAGGGGTACAGGATGCAGAGGAGCCCACAACACATACAATTCTTCAGGTTGACCTGGTTTCATGGATGTTCATTGTTCACTGCACATTTTTATATGCTGAAATGTTTCATAGATACCTAATAAAAATAATAAGAAATATACCACAGAAGGGGAGAAGGAAAGCAAATTATCAACGAATGCCTAGAAGACTAGTCAGAGACAAAGTTTTTACATTTTATCGAGTTAATAAAAATGACCACTAAAATGCCATGAATGATCTTGAAGCAGAGTAGGACAGTAATTATCCAACACTGTTTAAAATCAAACTCCATTATTTTCAGATGTTCTCATAAAAAATAGCACTTTCTTTAAGTGGGAGTCTAGGAAAATGGAACCAAATTGTATTTTTCACATTTTGCTGGAAAAAAATCTAAGACTGATAACTTCTGAAAGGTGATCAGTAACACTTTAAAAGTTTGCAAGAAATAAGGATATTTCACATTTTATAGTCACAGGACAGAAAGTACCATACGCTAATAAACCCCATCCTTTTCCATTAGTCACACTCTGGCCCATGGACTCCCTTTGACACCTCCCACAGGTTCTGAAATAAAACCACATGTACGGACGTATTGTACTTGATTGACGTGTCAGCTCTTCTGTTCCCTGACCTAGCCTGGGCCTCCTACTGTTGGGGAGGAAAGTCTTACTATAAAGCATTTACTGAAAAAGCTTAGACAAGATGTACTTAAAGGTATTTACTATTATGGAGTAGAGTGGAGCTGCAAGGATTACTTATCCCAACTTCTCACTCACACACACACACAGACACGCTCATACACACTTAACCCAGCCACAGCAGTGATTAAAAGAGACTAAATATTAGCTAAAATTAAAATATGAATATACCAAAGGATAGACATGTCCTTTTAGGGAAAGATCAGCTACTGAATTACAAAATGTGTTGTCAACTCAAAAAACACACATGAAATTTTAAAGTGATAGTACATTCATTTAAAAAATTTTAGATGCAAGGGAAGTATTATAAAATATCTTATCTAAACTGGATGTTTTCACTAGAGTTTTAAAATATTTCATTTTGGTTAATATATATCGACTACAGCAATGATTTATTTTATATCTAGGAAAGGCCAACAAAGCAAAACAAAACAAATTCAGGTCAAGCATCAGATGCCTGCGCCATTTTCAAGAATTCTGTATCTTCAGCAGATACCCTTTTTTTTTTTCCTTTGGTACATCAAAGATTTAAAATCACTGCCTTCTTAGCAGCCTTTGTATATTTCATTATTACCTGGGGGACTGTGCTCCGTGAGTCATGAGTAGGCCGAGCCAATGTGATTAACTCTTTCATTGTTATTTTCAACAATTCCATTTTGCCTTTCTTAGGTTCACATGCCAATAGTGCCTGTGGAAAAACAAGGCAAAAATTAACGGGGCTCTGATTTTACATATACCTATTTGCTACTTCCCAGAATCAATCCCAAAATGCAAAATCCCCCTATAAAAATTCGTGGTGTCGGGGTGCCTGGGTGGTTCAGTGGGTTAAGCCTCTGCCTTCGGCTCAGGTCATGATCTCAGGGTCCTGGGATCAAGCCCCACATCAGGCTCTCTGCTCAGCGGGGAGCCTGCTTCCCCCTCTCTCTCTCTGCCTGCCTCTCTGCCTACTTGTAATCTCTGTCAAATAAATAAATAAAATCTTAAAAAAAAATTTGTGGTGTCAACAAAGTTAAATAAACCATGTGGTCTTGGGAAAGTAGCTTAACCTCACCATCCCTGGGATTCTTCATCAGAAAAATTCGGTGATGGTGTCATTTCCAGGTTTGCTTGTTAACGATATAATTCTAAGAGGCTGAGAAAATGGCTCTTGTTGACAACTCCTTTAGGACCATAACTAGGTAGCAGGTCTCAGATACAATAAGCAAGCAGTTTTTATAACAAATTTACCAACAAGAAAATTCTCTTTACTTAAAAGACAAAAAAAGTTTTTCTAAATTTTCTAAATTTCTAGCAAGGATTTGGAAACTCCCTGGAGACTAGTCAGTTATTTAATTCTTTACTAAAGAGTCTCTACCTGGAGGAGTATCAAATTGTAGCACTGGAAACTCCATGCAGCAAAAGAAAATACTATAAACTCCAAAGGGGTCCTACGCTTGAATTTTCAAGAGCTGCTCATTTACGTCTAACATTTTGCTAATGCACAATAAACATAAAAATAGGATATCAAACTACCTGAGGCAATAAAAAGGAATGAGGTACTGATATTTGCTACAACATGGATGGATTCTGAAACATGCTAAGTGAAAGAAGCCAGACAGGAAGGCCACACATTATATGATTCCATCTACATGAAATGTCCAGAATAGGCAAATCTATAGAAACAGAAAATAGATTAGTGGTTGTGTAGGACTAGGAGTAGCAGGAATTATTTCATTTGTACGAGCTACTAGCTCTCAAGAGTAAAAGTTTCAAGCTACTCAGCTTCTTCAGAAATACTTATAATCCATAAAAGAGGAAGACCCAAAATAGGTAAGTTTAAAAGAAAAATTTATCATAGTATATCTATGCTCAGAAAACCCATATATATTATTCTTCTAATGACCACTCAAAAAAATTCCATATCTGTTTGCACAAAAGTTAAGTTCATAAACTAAGGAGGGCAGTTTTTCTCCATAGTCAACACTAAATAAAGTTTTCCATGAGAACATAACTTATTAGTAAATTATGCTATGAGAAATGGGACATCTTGGAGCAGATTTTCCTAATAATTTATATTTTACTCAACTAACATAAATAAGAAAGTTATATGCAATTACTGAAATGTCTCCTTGGAACCATGGCTTTTGTTCCATCAAGAGCTGTGGGCATAATTACGACACTCTCCCCAAGGATGGGCTAAGAAATCGCATGTCCCTGATTGCTCTGTCACTGTGACCACTATTCACTACTGGATGGGAACCACGGGTGGAATTAGCACACAGCACAAACAGGCAACTAGACCTCGCTGTGGTGTTAACGTTTGTCCTCAGACAGACGAATGAGGCAAAAACACACTAGGTCAGAATGAATTACAGGCAGGAGATGAACCCAACTGATGTGGAATGGGTCAGATCAGAGAGCAGTTCATTTCTGAAGGTCACCAAAATTCATCTAGCAGAACTACCTTGAAGATCTCTGTATCAAAATCAACAGCCTCTGCAAGTGGGATCCACTGTCATCACACAATGATGACATTGGAAATTTGGGGAAGGAATAAGAAAGAGAAGAAAAAAATGCAGGTAGGGACACTAAACAAAATATTTCGTTTCACTGATTTTCATTGCTTTTATAATACCACCCCTCTTCCTGGACTGACTTACTGAATATTAAACAAAAACATATATTTTATGGAAGGATTCAGAAGAAACTGCTACTGCTTGTTACTTATAGAGAGTCTTAAGGGTCTTGAAATAACAGGAAGACTATTTTTTCTAATTCAAAAAGAAAAAGGTAACACGTACACTTCCTAGAAGTGAGCAGTGAGGACTGCCTCTTCATACCCAGGCGGAAATCTATACCAACCTCTGTTCACATGACAAGACTGACCTCGTGGAGGGTTTGTTCCAAGAACAGATCTGTCACGGGAACACACCGTCCACACATACAACAAAGCCACAAGTGCTACAGTACTTAAGAGACAGAATTGTCCCTTATGCAATATGTTTACTCACATGTCAAGGGAATTGTCAAAAGACAAATAAAACAAATTATCAGAGGACAAACAGCTATGTCCTGTGGATAAGTACCTGTATGTAGAAAGGAATTCCTGCACTGCGCCTTGTAGCACAGAGTTTAGATGAAGGATCACTGCATTTAATTTCTTCTAAAACATTCCATAACCACTGTTCCGGTAGCTTTTGCAGACTCACATTGGGGCACCTGAAAGGGATATATAAAGCAAACATTTGGAATAACCAAGTACCAAAAGGTAAAAGTACAAACTACGGATACACATCAACGTTGTTAGAAAAGAATAAATATTCTTACATTTGGAAGGAGGGAAACTAAAAATTGTCTCCCTTTCTACTTTTCACTTATTTTCCTCTTTATTACGGGTCTTAAGGTTTGAAACTATTAAAGAGTCCGCTTCTTACAAAAGCCTATGAAACATGTGTCTTGTCTGCAAAATAAGTTTTAATACCATGGCTTACGCCCACAGTCAAAATGTTCTGATCTTTTGACATTAATGAAATTCCTACAGATAATCTATCTGCAAAACTCAAGATTTCTAACAAAGGAAATAAACTTTAATATAACTTATGTTCTACCTTTATAAAGATTATTTACATCCAAAGAAAACACATATTAAGGTGTATTTTTAAGGTATATTTTAGTAATCATTTTCGTGTCTTTCAAAATGTGGTCTACCACAAAATTTTCAACCAAATCCAATGGAGAATTGATGAAGCAAGTTGGCATAAACATTTTGAGGTTATTTGGACATTACCGTTAGTGAGATTCTGTTCTATTATACTGTTACTCTAGAGTGCTTAAGAAAATTTTATTTAAAAAGCTTCTTTTTGGGGCGCCTGGGTGGCTCAGTCGGTTAAAGCCTCGCCTTCGGCTCGGGTCATGATTCCAGGGTCCTGGGATCGAGCCCCGCATCGGGCTCTCTGCTCGACAGGGAGCCTGCTTCTTCCTCTCTCTCTCTCTCTCTCTGCCTGCCTCTCTGCCTACTTGTGATCTCTGTCAAATTAATAAATCTTTAAAAAAAAAATAAAATAAAAAATAAAAAGCTTCTTTTTAAGGTTTTATTTATTTATTTGAGAGAGTGAGAGAAAAAGAATGGGCACATGAGTAGGGGGAGGGGCAGAGGGAGAAGCAGACTCCCCACTAAGCAGGGAGCCCGACAGGGCTCAATCCCAGGGCCCGGAGACCAGGACCTGAGCAGAAGTTAGACGGTTAACTGACTTAAGCCACCCAGGTGCCCCCCAAATTTTTTAACCTTATACTTTATCAGATTATATAACATTTTCTTAAGAAATAGTATATTCAGTGGTAGACAATTATTTTAGGAGGATCGTAACTGGATTTAAAAAAAACACATGAAAATAAAGGGATGAAGTCCAAAGAAAAAATATTTTTTTACACTGAGGAAGACATTCTGTAGAAAGATAACCTAATTCTTTTTTTTCCCCCCAAAGATTTTATTTATTTATTTGAGAGAGAGAGAAATAGCAAGAGAGAGAGGTAGGAAGAGGCAGGTAGGAAGAGGAAGAAGCAGGACCCTGGAATCATGACCTGAACCAAAGGCGGATGCTTAACTGACTGAGCCACCCAGGTGCTCCAAGATAACTGATTTCTTTTTTTTTTTTTTTTTTAAGATTTTATTTATTTATTTGACAGAGAGAGATCACAAGCAGGCAGAGAGGCAGGTAGAGAGAGGGGAGGAAGCAGGCTCCCTGCTGAGCAGAGAGCCCGATGCGGGGCTCGATCCCAGGACCCTGAGATCATGACCTGAGCCGAAGGCAGCGGCTTAACCCACTGAGCCACCCAGGCGCCCCAAGATAACTGATTTCTAATTTGCAGTGTGAACTGACCTCTTAGAATCACATGTGGGATTTTTTTTCTTTAGTCTGATATCAGATTGACAACTTCAGTTTCTAATTAACTATTTCAAACAGCAACTCAAATTTAGTTGTTTAGGTCTTGCATAAAACAAAATATGTGTAAATAATACTACTCTAAAGCAGAAGTTTTAAAAAAGGTTTTTAAAAGTTTAACATGGGCCTAAAAATGTACTAGAGATTATAGGACACCAAGGATGTGTATTTATAGGATGTGTCAGGGGCATTATGAACATGGAAGCAATGTCCATATTGTTTAGAGACGCATACTGAAGTACACAGGTATGAAAATAACAAATCAGAAATGTACTTTTTAACACTTCAGCAGGCCATAATGAAAGGTACAGATGAAGCAAGAGTGGCAAAACTCTGATAAGTGTTGAATATGGGTGATGGGTATAGGCAGTTCATTTCATTATGCTCTCCAGTTTTATAAACATATGCTTGAAATTTTTATGTGCTTTATATGTTTATAAATTATATGTTTAAAATTTACATTTGAAACTCCTCATAATAAAAATAATCCATTCGTGTAATGTTTGAAATTTTCATAATAAAAGTAACCCTCCCACACTTTTATAAGAACTGAAGTTACTTCCCATCACTGGATTTATATCTTTTTAAAAATTAAGATAAGGGGTGCCTGGGTGGCTCAGTGGGTTAAAGCCTCTGCCTTCAGCTCAGGTCATGATCTCAGGGTCCTGGGATTGAGCCCCACATCGGGCTCGCTGCTCACTGGGGAGCCTGTTTCCCCTCCTTTCTCTCTGCCTGCCTCTCTTCCTGCTTGTGATCTCTGTCAAGTAAATAAATAAAATCTTTAAAAAAAAATTAAGATAAATGCCTTTAATTTCATGGCATCATTTTCTAGTTTATTATTAACAATGCCAGCTTGGTATAATCCTCCCACAGTTACCCAATCAAACACTTAAATCCAAACTTCCCAGAGATGTTAAGTGCTAATGATACAGTTACAGATTATGGTCTTCCTTTGCTCATTCTTCACAGTTTTTTAAGTATGTTTGGATTAATTTACTCCACAGTGGGTGAGCAGGAAAAAGGAAAAAAAAAAATCAAAGCAAAAGTCATCTTTTGTGGTCTAATCATCCAAAAAAACTGGAGTCACAGAGGTGAATACAGTAAAAACTACTTGATCTAAGATTACAGGTAGATTTCATTTAGTTCTCTTCCCCATCACAGTGCAATGTAGGACTTGCTTATAAAAAATGCTACAGTCTAAGGTCAAGTCTCCAGTAGGAATTCACTATAAAAAAAAAACTGAGGAAAAGGAACTATAAGAGATAAGAGGTATTTTCCTATTTCCTTATTTTCCTTTCAAGTGCACTAAAATACGAGAATAATAAATACTAGCTCAGTAATGCTCCTCAACACCGTCTGTGAACCTCTCTTGAGCCTCCCTGACCTGGCATACAGAGGTTCTAGCAAAACCAACCAATCTGAAAATGGTAGGCAGGTCAGAGACAAGAGCAGGCCACCTCACCATGCATCATCCCTCCTTGCCTGAACTTAGAAGGGCTCGTGACTGTTAACAATCTTGATCTAATTCCTTTTCCATCTTAATCAAATATTCCAGCTTGATTCTAACCTTAAAAAATTTTCCATATGTCTATAGACTTTGTTATAGTGAGGTTGTGCACTTTGCTGATTCCCATTCTAACATACATGCCACACACACAGACACACATGCACATATACGTACCCTCTCCATATTCCCAACTAAGCATTTTTTTATGATTTCCACACTTTTCCTAGTCATACAAATTAGTAAAACTTCCTCTAAATGTTACATCTCACAAGGCCCTTTCCTTTCTCAAAGTTTCTACTGTACGAGGAACTGCTAGGCACAAAGCATACAGGTGGTCAGTACGGTGCCACGGACAGGGTGGACTCTAGGCTGGGCTTGGAGGATGTGCGGGCAGTATGGTGGAAGGCCCATATGTGTGGGCTTGAGGGAGCAAGAGATGAGATGACTGAGGAAATAGTTTAAGGCCCCAGGGGCAATTCCCTAATTTAGATTCTTGGCTATTATAATTATAAACAGTAAACCAGGCCTATTGATTCCCTTGAGTGGCACATACTAAGACTAAATGCTCCTTGTTAATTTGGGGAACTTGAAAATAAAGGTTAAAGAATATTCAACGAGGTAAAGGCTGGCAAAGTGCCCTCCCCAGAGCCCTCTCTGGCCCACTGCCAAGGATCCAGGAACCTCAGGAGCTCTGGGAAATGTTCAAGGCACCAGCTCCTCCCATCTAGTCCACACGGTCCTCTGCTATGGAATTCCCCAGGATCACACTGGTTTTTCTGCAGAACGTTTCAGTTGTCTGGTTTTCAATATGGACTTTGCACTGGACCTTATTTCTCTGATTCTCTAGCTTCCTAGCTCTGCATCCTCTCCCAGGCTAGTCCTGCCCCCATAGCCACACAAGAAAATTAGTCCAATAATAGAATTCCTACCCTTCTTAATAAAATGAAACATGCTACATTTTAAACAAAATAAACTTAGAAGTGTTGTTTAAATTATCACACTCAAAATATATTTGCCTACCACGAAGGAAAGAAAAATAAACATGTACTGAATGTCTATTATACATCAGATACAACACTAGACTTTTCACATCTTATCTTACTTTGCAACAAACAAGTCTATGAAAGGTGGGAGAGCACATGATAGTGCTTAGGAGGAAAGACTACAGGGCTAATTTATTTAGTTTAGAATCCTTGCTCTGTCACCTATTAGTGGTGTGATCTAGGACAAGTTAAGAAACCTCCCCATTTGTCCCTTTCCTCGTCTACGAAATCAAAGTGTTGGGGAGGATTAAATGAGTTTGTCCTGATTAAGTGTATAATATGTTCTTAAACAGGTTGTTTTCTAAAATTTTTATCTACTATTGGGGCACCTGGCTAGCTCAGTCAGCAGAGCATGTGACTCTTGATCTTGGGGTTGTTTTTAAGTTCGAGTCCCACTTGGGATATGAAGATTACTTTAAAAAAGTAAAATCTTAAAAAAAATAAAAGTATTATCTATAATTATGAGAAAAGCAAGCTTTAAAGAGTTTCAATTGAACTGAGAAAAATGGAACAGGTGGTTTACATTTTGACAAGCCACACCCCAACACATATTAATAATAACCAAAATATACAAATAGAATCCCCAAACCAAGTAAGCTCAAAAACAAGATAATTATCTGGTAATACAGAATAGAAATGCAAAGTAGCAAGAGTGCTGATACCAGAGATCTGCTGGGTTACAGCTCCAGAAGCAGCAATGATGGCTAGGAAGTCAGTTCTTGATGGGTAACTCACCTCACTCCCAGGAAACGGGAAATTTCAGGGGCTTCCTCTCCCATGAAAGGAAGTTGGAAAGGGGCTACTGCCAGAGCTGCAGCAGTAGGAAAAGTCATGAGCCCAGAGAAACCCCAAAGCAGGATGACTACTAACTTAGTGATCAGATCTGTAATACCCCCAGTATTACTTTGGGTGGGAGACCAAAATGCCACTATCTAATCTAGTTTTTCTGATAGAGAGGAATAAGCCAAAGGAGAATAAATAGAAACAAAAAAGACTCCTAATCATATAGTCAGCAAATCAAAACTCAAAACACAGAGATGTTTTATATTTAGAAAAGCTATCTTAAAAAGCAGTAATTTGACAATAAAGTCACTCCATATGAAACTTAATTTTATGAAGCAGTGTGACAAAGACCTTAAAATAACTGTTTAGAATACTCAAGAGATAAGGAATAACTTCTATTTAAAAAGAGGAAGAAATTATGAAAAACAGCGTTGGGAGATGCCTGAGTGGCTCAGTTGGTTAAGCATCTGACTCTTGATTTCGGTTCAAGTAATGATCTCAGGGTTGAGAGATGGAGCCCAGAGTCGGACTCAGTGCAGAGACTGCTTGAGATTCTCTCTCCCTCTCTTCTGCCCCTCCTCCAACTCACATCTGTGCACTAAATAAATATATAAATCTCTCTCTAAATAAATAAAATCTTGGGGCACCTGGGTGGCTCAGTGGGTTAAGCCTCTGCCTTCAGCTCAGGTCGTGATCCCGGAGTCCTGGGATTGAGCCCCGCATCGGGCTCTCTGTTCAGCAGGGAGCCTGCTTCCCTCTCTCTCTGCCTGCCTCTCTGCCTACTTGTGATCCCTGTCTGTCAAATAAATAAATAAAATCTTTAAAAAAAAATAATAAAATAATAAATAAATAAATAAATAAATAAATCTTTAAAAAAAAGAAAACAAAGATACTGGAAACACTGGAAATAAAATTGTACTTTCAAAATTTTTTTTTAAGATTTTATTTATTTATTTGACAGAGAGAGATCACAAGTAGATGGAGAGGCAGGCAGAGAGAGAGAGGGAAGCAGGATCTCTGCTGAGCAGAGAACCCGATGCGGGACTCGATCCCAGGACCCCGAGATCATGACCTGAGCTGAAGGCAGCGGCTTAACCCACTGAGCCACCCAGGCTCCCTGTACTTTCAAAATTTTTTAAAAAGTAACAGATGAGATGAATTCTAGAGCATTAGAGTCTCAGACAATAGTTTTCTGGGAAACGTACCCAAAACAATACATAGAAAGAACACAAAAACACACAGTATATACATGCACACATGTATATGTGTGTGTATGTGTGCACATACATACGTACAATAGATTGAGAGAAACCAATATAATCTAAGAGGGGTTACATAAAGCAGGAATAAAATGTCTAGGAGAAAAATCTCAAAGACATACCTCGACAATTTCCAGAACTGAAGAAAGTCATAAGGCCTCAGATTCAATATGTATACCAAGTATCGACTCCAAATAAATAAACCCATACCTAGGCATATCACAGTGAAATTGTGACTAAGAGAAAACCTTAATAGACACAGGAGATGAAAGAAAAAACAGATTACCTTAGAAAGGAAACCAATTATAACAAAGACAAGTTTCTCACTTGCAATAATAAAAGACACAGGTCTTCAAAGCACTGAGGGAAAATAACTGTTAACCAGAATTCTATATCCAGTTAAACTACATTCAAAAGTGGAGGTAAGATAAAAACAACTTGAGACAAACAGTAAGTTGGCCTCCCAAAGATCTCATGAAAAGAAACTCTAAAGAACATGCTTCCACAAAGTTAAGTCGATCCAGAGCAGTCTCAATGTGGTATCTCTTAGACACCTCAAACTCAACATACCCCAGACTAAACTGATGGCCTTCCTCTAAAAATCTACTCTGGGGGCGCCTGGGTGGCTCAGTGGGTTAAGCCACTGCCTTTGGCTCAGGTCATGATCCCAGGGTCCTGGGATCGAGCCCCGCATCGGGCTCTCTGCTCAGCAGGGAGCCTGCTTCCCTTCCTCTCTCTCTGCCTGCCTCTCTGCCTACTTGTGATCTCTCTGTCAAATAAATAAATAAATAAATAAATAAAAATTTAAAAAAAAAAATCTACTCTGCCCACAGTCTTCCCCATCGTAGCATACAAAAGATACATCTTGGCCCAAAAATTTTGGAATTGTCCTTTCTCCCAAATACCAAATTCAATCAGTCAACATACCTGTCTGTTCTACCTTCAAATTACCTCCAGCTTCAGATCACTGTTTACTATCTCCACCACTCTTCAAGCCATCATCTCTTTCCTGAATTGCAATAATATTGTAACCTCCTAGCTGGTCTCTCTGCTTTTACTATTATAGACTATTCTCAACAGAGCAGTCAAAGTAATCTTTTTATTTATTTATTTATCAAAGATTTTATCTATTTATTTAACAGAGCACAAGAGCAGGGGGAGCAGCACAGAGGAAGGGAGAAGCAGGCTCCTCACTGAGCAGGGAGCCTGATGTGGGGCTCGATCCCAGGACCATGACCTGAGCCAAAGGCAGACCCTTAACCACTTAACTGACTGAACCACCCAGGCACCTCTAAAGTAATCCTTTTAAAAGCCTAGATCATAACACTCCTCTGTTCATAAACCCTCCAATGGCTCCCTGTTTTACTCAGAATAAAAGCAAAAGTCTTTACTACATCTTATAGTATCTAGTTCTCATCAAATCCCCAGCAAGGCCTTTCAAGAATAAAAGCAAAAGTCTTTTCTACATCTTGTAGTATCAAGTCCTCATCAAGTCCTCATCAAGTCCCCATCAAGGCCTTTCAAGACCCTGGCACCTGGACTTCTCTCTACCTGAAAAGTCTTACTCCAGGAATACAACTGTTGATTATAGTGTTCACTAGACTTACCAATATGTTCAAATCTTTAATGAAAGTTTTTTAAACTCAAGTTTAAAAAAGAGAAATTGAGTAATTTCCCCAACATTCTAAAGCTTGTGAATGACAGAGGGAGAATTATAATGTAGACTGACGCCATAGCCCTTGCTTAAGAAAAAGGCATTATTTAAAGGTGCTTGTCCTAGTTTCTGTTCCACATCTGGCCTGATCTGCTCAGGATAGATATACTATCAATTCTATTCTTTGTTTCAGTGGATTTCATTCATTCATTTGGGGAAAAAAAAAAAAAAAGATCTATTAACTATCTAGTGGTTTGCTTCGCACCCTAGGAAATGGAGAAAGAATAAAAATTCCAAATTACACATAATTAAGAAAGCAAGTTACTGTGGCTTGGGAATGTATTACCAGAGTATATTGGTTTTAAGAAATTTGCCTTCCTAATCATTTTATTCAGGTTATCCTTCAGATTGATTTCAATCCCTGAATGTATACCAGGGTAGGAGTTAGAGTAGCTTTTAAACAAACTGAGTGATATGGATGGAAAGCTAGTTGGAGAATTAAAACACCCCACAGAAAAACCACTCAGCAGATAACTGTCTACTTGTAACTGACTTGATGTGAACTGTGTCTCATTCATTCTAGAAGTATTCCAATTCCCTTGACCAACTGGGAACATTTATGACTGTTAATAAACTTTCCTGTATTAACTAAAGGACTCACCACTGGCCTAAAGAAATTATTTCGCCTCCAAACCAAAGCAACTATTTCACTTTTTATTTTACTTTATTTATTTATTTATTTATCTATCTATTTGCTTGACACAGAGAGAGAAACCACAAGCAGGGGGAGAGCAGGCAAAGGGAGAGGAAGAAGCAGGCTCCCAGTTGAGCAGGGAGACTGATATGAGGCTCAATCCCAGGACCCAGAATAGTGACCTGAGCTGAAGGCAGACGCTTTACCACTGAGTCATCCAGGTGCCTTAATTTCACATTTTAAATGCAAAGTACATTTAAATCCAAAGTACAAAACACAATTCCCAGAAAATTAACAAAACTCAATTGCCAGGAAACTAATTATGTGTAACTCAACTGAGTAAATATTAAGCCTTTGACAATATCTTCATTTCCCAAATAATAGTTTATTTACCAAGCTGTTACCACTAAGGGTACAAGAAGGAAGAAAATCGTTTTATTTTCCCATAAATACAGACTTTCATTTTGCCAGGTGTAAGAGCAAATCCAAATGAAAATTCATTCAATTAAATAAGTTACTGGGTTGAGAAAAACGAGTACCAATGAAAGTAAAGCTATTTATTCATTGACTGTTAAACTTTTACCCTACCATGTTCCTTATATCACTTACCTTATTTTTCATTTGCTAATAATTTCAGTAAGTCTAAATAATGCAAAAAAAAAAAAAAAGAATTTGTTTTGAGGGTCAGAACCAGAATCTGTCCCCAATCCTGATAAAAAACCAATGATGCGCGTTTACTCAAACTCAACACCATCAGTCATCACCATCATCACCTGGGTGAAAACAGCTATGAACAATAATTAAAAAAAATAATAATAACAACACTCTTGGCCTGGCTGTTGAAAATAGCACACTTAGAACCCTAAAACAGTGCTTATCACATCAGAGTAAATGACACATAAGCAACCAAGAGGGGGATAACTGGTACTGGTCTGATATCCAAAGCAAAGACATAAGACTTTGATTCTTTCATACAGATAAAAACAGAGGAAACTGAAAAACATGTACCCAGTTATGGTAAAGCAAACAAAGTGCAAGGAAGTAGAAGAAAGATAATCTAGTAATTTAAGAATCATCTCTAAACATCTACCATATTAATACTGTTATGAGGAATTCTAGTTCTTTCAGTCATCCAAGCTCAAAGTCTTGTAAAGCAAAGCTTTAGCTGCCTACAACATAAAAAAACAAGCCAGACTATTGTCTTTGAACGGGAGTTGGGGGGGGGGGGGTCTATACCCTTACCCGTGGGGCACCATAACTTTTTGAAGAGAAAAATTTAGAAGAGAAAAATTACCCACAATGTAACAAGCTTTCACAAGCTACATGCTTTAAATATTCCACGCCCTAACCGAAAGTCATCCACTGATAATAGTGAACAAACGGATCTAAGATTCCAAGTACCGGTAAGGAAAGAGTCAAGAGGAGAATAAAAACAGTGTGGAGGGATACAGTACACTTTCTGGGAACAAAACTTTACCTCCATTTATTTTACACATTCATGTAGTTTCTCAGATGTCCCATCTAGCTCCTCTGCCCCTCTTCTATATAATTCTATAACACACATACGTACCTTATTTGTTGATGATCTTAAAACTACTTACTGTTTTTGTTATTACTGTTACTGTTAATGTTCATAGAGTTCTCAAAATACCTTTTCTTTTTACATCCATTTGGTTGGAGACTCTAAGGAAAAACATATCCAGGGAGTAGAAAATCCAGAATCCTTATCCCAGGACTCTCCAAGTCCTACATATTTGGAGAATCTCATTTGGCTTCACCTTACTGCTTAGAAAGCTTCCCAGAAAAAGCTGCTGCTGCTTGTCCTTCAAGCCTTGGCTTACTTTAACATAAAGGAAAGAGAGATTTTTTTCCTTACCAGCAAACTTTATCACATCAAACTACATATCACTATCTGATAACTTCTTATTATTTTCTAAACGTCCCGTAGTAACATAGTTATATAAACTCCATGATCCAACACGTTCTGTCCTATCCACTTCCCTCTTCCCAGCACCTTGTAACAGGGCCTGCCACACAATCAGGAGCTCAACAACTACCTGTTGAATAAATGAGCATCCCCTAACTTAGCAACTCTGCTAAGAGTGCCATTCTAAAAAACAAAAACAAACAAACAAACAAAAAACAGCTTGACAAAGAGGGGTATGGTAACTGGAAAAGAAAGTATGAATAAAAGTGCTTTCTAATGACAACAGGTGCCACCATTAGAGCCAGAAGGTGGCATTAATTATTCCTCCAATCACCTGGGACAGAAAGCTCAGTAAGTGTAAAGTTTTCTTGGTCCTGTCATTTCCGTCTTGTAAATTACCTAGTTAACTTTCCTAATTCCAAAGATTAGAATGCTGGGCTCAAAGTTCCTCTAAGAACAAGAACCATGTCTTACCACTATTTTTTCTATGAGGCCTACCCATCACAATTTCTTATACATAACAGGTGATCAATAAGCTTTTGTTGAACTGCTAATCTCTGAAGCAGTAGGAAGTTTCAAAAAACACTGGATTCTGGTGCCAGCTTGGTTACTAACTAGTTGTGCGGCTATGGACAAATCACTTGATTTCTTAGTGCCTAAGAAGGAAAATAAAATAATTACAAAACTGCTTTGAAATTCAATGAGACATTACTACCTGGGTTACTGTTCTAAATAAAGAACGCAGAGACCTTAAATTACATAAGTACCCAAAGCTCCTGGTAAGAACATCCCCACAAAACAATGAGCCCATCATGGCCTTAGTCTTTTGTTCAGGTCCTCATGTGCCCCTCTTAGTTCTACAGAGTTAAATGTTTCAAATTCAGATCCTAGTAATTTTCTCTACGTTCACAGCAGCTCTCTGGCCTATCACCTCATACTCTCCATGGTCAGTTGGAGCGTTTCTAACATAGCATCTGGCACAGAGGAGATGTTCAAGAAATCTTCTATTGGGACGCCTGGGTGGCTCAGTTGGTTAAGCAGCTGCCTTCGGCTCAGGTCATGATCCCAGCGTCCTGGGATCGAGTCCCACATCGGGCTCCTTGCTCACCAGGGAGCCTGCTTCTCCCTCTGCCTCTGCCTGCCATTCTGTCTGCCTGTGCTCACTCTTTCTCCCTCTCTCTCTGACAAATAAATAAATAAAATCTTTAAAAAAAAAAATCTTCTATTGAATGATTAAACAAGAACAGCTAGTGTGGGTGATGGGGGCTGCACAGTAGCTGTGCCTTTGGTTAGGCAGATAATTGGAAACAAAACAAAACAAAACAAACGGGTGTAGAAAAGGAGGGCTGGAACTTTAAGGCTTCTCAACGGTGAAGCCACTGTGCCTATAAAAATACAATAGCCTAATCTAGCGTTCTGACTAGTCAGTGAACCTTCGGTCTCCTCCCCAGCAAGGAAGGATTACTTTTTAAGGAAGTGATTTCAAAACTCCTCTGAGTTGCTGGTCCTTATGATAATGAAGGAATTAAGAGGTAAAAATGGAACCTTGCAAGGCTCCCAAGAACAATGCAACTACTCTGGTTGTTTGTTTTGGTTCCTCATCACACCATCCAGAGGTCAGCAAGGAAAAGGGAAAGGCTCCTGAGTGGAGTAGTCCTTGGTTCTCTCTGCCAACTCTGTGTGGTCACCAACCACGGCCGTGGGGAATTCCAACCCTGCCTGTGCTAGTGAGGGCCTCACCACTAAACAAGCAGACATCCTCCTTGTCTGAAGGACTGTTTGTTTTCCCTCACTCCCATGTCAACCTAATACAAAATCCACCGTGTCTTTAGTCTCCGAGGACATCATACGAATTATAAATTTCTTACATGGGATTCAAGGTTCTTCATAAGAAACTCTCACTAAAAGTTATTAATCCACAAAATACTCCTAAGAGATGGTTTATCAGTTCTAAAGGAAGTTTACTAAAAATGATCCAGCTCCCCTCAATCTTTCATGCACCCAATCCCCAGATTTTCTCAGTCAGAGACTCGAAAGCAGCCATGTACGATGAGCAGGAGGCTCAGAGTTGAAAGAGGCCTGGGGAGCTGAACCTGCTCCCTTCCTCAGAGAGGCTGCAGCACCCAGAAGCTTAAATGGCTTTCCTCTTGTTAATAAGGCTGGGAGACGGAGCTCAGCTCTACTTCATACCTCGGTATCCTTTCCTCTAAACACTGAGGGAGGTGGTGGTGGGTGAGGGTGGGGAGTGGGAGGAATCAGACCATTTTGACTCTCTTGTTCAACAGTCAAAAAAAAAAAAAAAAAAAAAGGCTGACTTGGGTGGGGGTGTTTTTTGGTTTTTGTTTTTCCACCTTAAGTGCTACAGCTTGAATCTCTGCTAAAAGTAACAAAAATTAACAACAGACCATTGCTGTTGTTCAGGCCTTTGTGCTGTCCTGAGCAAATCCCTGGAGCAAATCACTGTTCCATAAACAGATTAGACCACTTTCTATCCACAAAGCTATCTCCCTCATAGTGGGTAAGTATTCTAAGATAAGCGAAAAACCCACAGACTGAAATCAAATTACATCTGCTGTATACCCAACTAATTGGTCATTAGACTATTTTGTGCCAGTAAATCAGGTTCCCTGACTACAAAGTGGCTTTCCAGTGGCTTTGTCCATCCACCTAAGTGTGGTCACACGGGGCTATTTTTTGTTGAGTTCTGATTAGTTTTATTACTATTGTTAATTGAGAAATGTTATCTTCATTTCCTCAAACTCTTTCAGTATGGTCACTTTTCCTAACTTAGAGATTTTCCCAATCTCCCAATTATTTCATAAACTACAGTCTCCACTCCATTCATTCTCTGGTCAAGTATTTGACCAATGTTTATTTTTTCAATGTTTCATTCAAATGTTTATTTTTTCAAGGTTCATGTTGATTATTTCAATTAAACTAAACAGTGACAGATGTGCCTGAAGACTGGGTGCATGTGCATGCACATTTTAAAAAGGTAACATGACCCTGAAGCATGGAGAAATTTTAAGCCTGAAAAATGATTTGCCCAAATGAGAGCCAGTGACAAAGCTGCATATCAGCAGAAGTCATCTTCACCCCCTCTCCACCATCAAATACTGTGGAGGTTTACTGCAGGCTAAAACATCAGGGGGCTATTCTGAAGCCTGAGCTGCAGGCACAGGCAGTAACAACAGGGACCAAATCTAAATTGAATTGCCAAAAGAAGGCCATAGGAAAGGGCAAGATACAGTGGATTTTTAGAAGTGGTTAAAAGGGCAGAATAGATGGTCGGGTCTCTTGGTATTTAATATAACCATTCCCTGTGATCAAGGAGAAAAATTAATATTGAAAACTTTGGGACTTTGCTAGCAGAACTGACATAGTGGTTGATCACGGAGAACAAGAGTCCTCTGGTATTGTCTAAATGACTCAGTCTTACTATGAGAACTTTAAAAATAAGTATTCAAAGTTCAGGAAAGAAAGTAATACCTGACTCAACTATGGAGTGGGCTTAAAAATAAAAATTTAGGGGCCAGAAACCAACGACACCAAGATTCAGAATTTAAATATTAAAACATTCTAGTTTTCCACAAATCCTTTCAATCTGCTACAGAAATGGGGAATTTAAAGGATTTCCTCTATGGCTTCCCGGAGTGGATCATCAGTTATTCTTTATTTAATTATTAAGGTTTTAAATAAAATTCATAGGACACTCAGAAATAAAAGTGTCTTATTAGACACATTTGCCAAAGCAGGCAGGAATAAAGGTTTAGACAAGATTGTATTTTATATTATTAAGAGTTAAATGACTTTTTCCCCAAATCTCATACATTACATTCCACACTTATTACTTGCTCAATCGCACATTCTTTAGAGACCTGGTCTTTTATTCTCCAATAAAGCAGAGGAAATTATTTTTTCATTATTGTAATTCAATTGTTCATAAGAAGTCTTCTATTGAATTTAGATTGTAGAAGCTTAATGAACTGATGAAATTTTCAATACATATTTAAACTACTTCTGTCTACTATCACTGTTGACATCCATGAGTCAGCATTAGCATTTTATGACAAAAACTTCTAAATGTCAGCAATTCATTTTTTCAGGTCAATAACTGAAAACGATTCTAATTATTGCAATCAATAGCTGAGATTAAGTTATATTTCAATAAGCAGAAAAATTCAAATAGATGCAGAATAAGACAGTATTAAGCATTCACGAACCTCCCTTCTACATTTAGAACTGAAGTCAACAATTTAGTCCCCTTATAGTTAAGATTAATTCATGGTTGTACAAATGAAAGCTAGAGTCTCTGGCCTAACACCCTACTTTTAAGATTCTGTTCCTTTTTTTTTTTTTTAATTTATTTGACAGACAGATCACAAGTAGGCAGAGAGGCAGGCAGAGAGAGACAGGAGGAGGCAGGCTCCCTGCAGAGCAGAGAGCCCGATGCGGGACTCGATCCCAAGACCCTGAGATCATGACCTGAGCCGAAGGCAGAGGTTTTAACCACTGAGCCACCCAGGCGCCCCAAGATTCTGTTCCTTTTCACTGAAAGAACAACTTAAAATACTAGGGTCATAAAGGGTAAACAAGCAAATATAAATTTCACCAGAAACCTGAGTTTAGAATTATGACTTCAAAGCACCAATCACTTCAATCAAATGCTTAGGCACGTACTTAACGTTTTTTGAAGATAGTATGTATGTTTCATCAAATTCTAGATAAAAAGCACCATATAAGAAAATCGTATTTTGAAAAACTAACTCAACATACTATGTATGTGTGTGTGTATGTACGTAAGTGTCGCTTTCAAAAATTGCCCAGAAAAAAGAACAGCATCTCCCACTTCTATTTATTCTTAGGTGATTGTTTAATAGCAAAGTTAGTTTACATTTGAAGACATTTTGAATAATCGTATTAAAAACCAATTCAAACAATGTGGCTCATGTTTAACTCTTCAGTTATTTATCCATTAATCTCTTTAAGTGCCTCCTTCCCTAGCACAGCTGTAGTTCAAGGGGTAGCCAGCAGTTGGCCTCCGTTTCAGTGGATTTTCATGAAAGCCCAGATTTCTTTCTGAAAATTTTTTAAAAGTTGTATGAAAAATAACTTTTTCATAACTTAAGGGCTTATAAAAAACTTTCAAAAGGATCCAAAAGAAACACATTTTCTTTTAAAAATAAAAACTAAACAAAAGGAAGCCACACACATTGTAAAGATGTTCTCTCCAAAACATTCTGTTCAGCAGATCTGAAATGTCTCCAAAGGACAAGAACCGCTTGGTTTGGAAGCAACAGTTGAGAACTCGTAACAGGTTGGTTAAAAGCCAACAGTGACAACTGTGAGATTTTTAAAGCAGATTAGGAGTGGCTAAGATACCAGGCATGGGCCTTACCTAGTCTCCCTGCTCCATGTACTTGGAATTCCTTCAACTGTAGCATTCAACCACCTAGTATAGCTGTTCAAAAGCCTCTGTCCTTGGTCCTCTCTTCTTTTCTCCTTTTACGTTGTCCCCTGAAGACTGCAATCCTACTAACTACAATGGTTATGATGACAACTCCTAAACCTACGTCCCTGTTTCTGTTATATCTCCCAAACTTAATTCCCCTATCTCCAAGTTCTGACGTACGTATTTCCACCAGGATATGCCATCATCATCTCACACATAACACATACAAAACAAATGTATTCATCTTTATCAAACTAATTCCCTCTTTCAGTTTCCCTGCCTGGTAACATTAATCCTGTTGTTCTGGTCACCAAGAATTAAAGCACAGAACAATCCATCCCACATGTATTTCTACAGGATGATCTTGCCACTTCACCAACAAACACATAATGGAGTCTAATTCCTCTCTCGAATTTGGACTAGCCTTAAGATTCACTTATAACTGGAAGAATATGACTGAAGCAATACTATGAGACTTCAGGGACTAGGTCAGAAAAGACCATAAGGAAGGAAGGAAGGTAAGGAGAGAGGAAGGCAGGGAGGGAGGGAGGGAAGGAAAAAAGACCATGAAGCTCCTGCCTGATTCTCTCAGAACTCTTTCTGGTGAAAGCCAGCTGCCATACATGAATGTCAACTACCTTAAGACTCCTAAGCTAAGAGACAACAAGTAGTCCCAACCTGGCCCAATCTTCCAGCTATCCTACCAAGTTGCCATAATATGAATATGAATATAAGCTATCCTGGATCCTCTTGACCAATTCATCTGCCAGCTCAATGCCACCAACTGTACTTAGTAAATACACTGAGAAGAATCACCCAGCTGAGCCTTGCCCTAATTCTCAACACATAAAATCACGAAATATATTATATAAGTAGAATAAAATCCACAGCTTCCTTCTAAGTATTTAATATGTTGTAAGTGGAGTAGTTACTATGTGGGGCTGAATGTTAACTGACATGCCACTTCTTTCCCTCCTCCATTCCCAGGGCCATCAACAGAGGAAGAAGCTCTCATCACCTTAGATCTAGTTCATTATAACTGGTTCCAGAGCTTCCTCACTATAATCTGCCATTACAATCTATCTAACCTAATAGTTTCAACCTGAAAACTACTTTTGCAGACCAACACTATAATCAACACCAGTCTCATTGATGGTTTCCATTTGTAGAAAGTTTTATAATGCAAACTTGATTATACAACAACCGCCAGAGATCTGTCAATATGGCAAATATTCTTTTCCTTACTTTAGGGATGAAGAGATCAGAGCCAAGGAGATTAATGTTTGTACAATAAAATCATCACCACCACCACCATCAATATCACCACCAACATCACCACCACCATCACCACCATCACCACCACCATTACCACCATTACCACCATCACCACCAATATCACCACTATCACCATCACCACCACCACTACTACAGTAAGGATGACTTATTTACTCACCTAACAATATGCCATTCTGATTCTAGCCTCTGAACATCTGCTCACAAAATTTCCTCCTTTCTCCTGCTATCTACTTAAACCTTGCTTATGCATTAGCGTAAATGCTACCTCCTCTCCATTAAGTCCTACCAGCCTATCTCTGTTGCTTTCTCTCCATTATTCCTACAGAATTAATAAATTTTATCCAAAATTTAACACTGGATTGTTTATCTTGCTCAAGTATGTTGGTCTCACTTTCCAGGCTGGCACTCAGCTAACACACATCCATACACATAGCAATGTTGAGTGCTCACAACCAGTGTCTGTTCTGACCAGTCAGTACTCATGACAAACCATCTGTTAAATATTTTGAATTTCATCTCTGCTTATTTCCTACACTAAACAATAAGCTCTTTAAGAACAGGACCCTTGTCTTATAAAGAAGTACTATATCCTCCAAACCAAACACAGTACTAAGCACACAACTAGTATTCAATATATATTTGATAACTGATTTGAAGGTAGTAAAGTGTGTTGTGTTACGAAAAAAAAAAAATATCCCTAAGTCATGTCTACACAGGAAAGAGAGTTGAAAAGATAATAAAATATTTTCAAGATCAGCATTTTAATGTCAGGGACATTTTATAATTTATCATTTACAGATATTCTGTGCAGCCCATAACTGCAAAATGTGCTATAAATGTTTTACCAGGAGTGTGAAAAAAATGTTTCAAAAATATTCAAGGAGTCAATGTCTTACCAGCCCAAAATAAAATGTTTGCTGAGGCTACAAGACTGGCAGAACTCTGCTTCATTTCAAAAAGTTTCCAGGCAATGGAAATGTTTTCCTGGAAAATACTACCTTTTATTTAGAGAACACTTGCCATGAACACTTAGTCATTAAGTAATTTAAGGTTTCCTTACAAGCTCTTTGGAGGAAATCTATTATATGAATGAATGAAATTATCACCACCTATAATGTCAAAAAAACACATTTGGCTAAATATATGAAATCTACCTAAGTATTTTTCCAGGTAAGGGGGGAAAAATCTTTGATACTTTTTGGTCTACTTACTGTTCTTTTAAAATTTTCTATAAGATAAAATTATGAAGAAAAACACAAAATCCTTAAGTGTTTCTCTGTCTATAACATACACAAATCCAGAAAACTGGAAGGCTTATTTTATCCCAAATGCCGAGTAATTTTCAAACAGACAAAACAGTCATTTCATTCAATGAAAAGAAATGGTAACTCCAAAGCTATTTTTAACAAAATCTTTTGGGGCGCCTGGGTGGCGCAGTGGGTTAAAGCCTCTGCTTTCAGCTCAGGTCATGATCCCAGGGTCCTGGGATTGAGCCCCACATCGGGCTCTCTGCTCAGCAGGGAGCCTGCTTCCTCCTCTCTCTGACTGTCTCTCTGCCTGCTTGTAATCTCTGTCTGTCAAATAAATAAATAAAATCTTAAAAAAAAAAAAATCTTTTGAGTTTGCTGCAAATCACCTTTTAATGGGAGAACAACTTGGTATGGACATTTCACTCAATCATCTGCAGTAAATCATACAATGAAACCTAAGAAAACAATTTCTTCCAAGAGTTTGAAGCCAACGAAGTCTTATTCTTTTAAACATCAAAAGATACAAGTAAATTTCACTTCGAGCACATGGTTTGTACACTTAGTCTTTGAAAAATGTACACAAAAGGATATTTGTTTTGTTTACCTGTTTAGTATTTCAGTAAGTTTCACAAAGCCAGTGTAAGCAAGTTCAAATGCTCCTCTGTGCCTGGACTGTAAGAGGTGATGTTTAAAGTAATCTCCTACTTCTTTTACCTTTAAAACAAAATAAAAAAATAAATGTGTGATTTATGCTTACTTATATTTACAGATACATTTATGTCAGTAACACCATTAAGAGCTCAGAACTAGATCTTTATCCATTTAGCACTGACTTTGTGACAGGTAGTATTTTAAGTGTTTTTATAATATCATATTTAATCCTCAAAGCAATTCCATGAAATAAGTACTATTTTCATCTCTACTTTCCAATAGGGATGAGGCCCAGAAAGGCCAAGTAACTTATTCAAGGTAACACAGCAAGTAAGTAGTAGAGCCAGTACATAAACGCAGTCTGGCCCCAGTGGGTGTCTTTAACTGTTAAACTAGAACTGCCTCCCTATGCCAGTTCATATCACTCAACACCAACAGCAAATTGCACAAGGTGACAAGCTTCACACACCTAGGCCTGGGTGAAATAATTACCTTTTTCTATTATTTAAAAAAAAAACAAAAAACTTTTTCTACTGTGGTTAAAAAATACAAACTTTACCATTTTTTTAAAGGTTTTTTTTTTTTTTTTTTTTTTTTTTTTAGCAGGCTCCCTGCTGAACAGAGAGCCCGATGCGGGACTCGATCCCAGGACCCTGAGATCATGACCTGAGCCGAAGGCAGCGGTTTAACCCACTGAGCCACCCAGGCGCCCTAAAGGTTTTTTTTTTTTAAAGGGCAAATCATTCATTTATTGTTTAAAGATCTCAAGACAACATCTGGATTTCTGTAGCACAATTTAAATGTTTTATTTTTCTGATAAAGCAGAGTATAATAGAAAAAATAATTAGTTTCCAGTGATATATCTATTTTTAAAGGTTTTATTTATTCATTTGAGAGAGAAAGAGCACAAGCCAGGGACAGAGGCAGAGGGAGAAGCAGCAGACGCCCCACTGAGCAGGAAGCCTGATCCTAGGCTCCATCTCAGAATGCTGGGATCATTATGGGAGTTGAGGGCAGACATTTAACCAACTAGCCACCCAGGAGCCCTGAAAATTTACCATTTTTTAATGGGTACAGTTCCATGGCACTCAGTCTATTCATACTGCTGTGTGACCATCAGCACCACCCATCTACAGAACTTCCCAAACTGAAACTCCAGTCCATTAAACAGTAAAACTCCCAATAATTACCATTTAGAGATAAACAATTGTTAGTGGCAATGCAAGACTTGTGCAAAGGGAGTCCTGAAAATTGAAAACTGACAGGCTTCACTCAGAGGTAGAGCCATGGCATTTTCCAGAATGCTGCCAAATCACTTTCCTACATGTTGCCTTTCTGCATGCAAGTTTGGACAAATAGCAAATATCACTATTTTAAAGAAGGCAAGACTAACAATTAGTTGTTGATGAGGTTTTGTGCAGAATTAACCGGTAAATTGGGCTAGTTTTATACTGGGAACATTTGGTGGCTATCAACTTTAGAAAATTCAAATTTTGTATAAGGCTCAGGACAAAAGCTATAATTGGCTCTCTTGATCCAAGTCTCCCCAGTAGATCACAGTATGGTGGAAAGGCAAGCTGTCCCAAGATAGCTCGGATATGCTCACCTAAAACACCTTCTACCTCAGCACAGTGACTAGATTAGTGCTCTGCACACATGTGAGATAACAGTACAAGGTGTAATTAAACATTTGACCATGGGCAAGTTTCCTCATCTATAAACTGGGGATAACAATAACACTTGCCTCAAAGGTTGTATGTTAACATAAGTTAATAAACCTAAAGTTCAGAACAGGCCCATAACCTATAATCCAGTTCAGTTCTGGGTTTCCAAATAGAGGAAAAGTAAAGATGTACTCCATACTTAAAATATATCTGATCATAGAGAGATAACAGCAATATATTTAGAGAAATAAGAAGCAGATATATAATAAAGAACCAGAAAAACTGTATATAATAGGACTTTTTCAATTTTAACACTTTAATAACCCAAGAGTGACCGGTCATGTTCTTCAGCTAAAGTTTTCAGGTATAGATCTTATGATATGCTTAATTTTTAATATTTTTAACGAGCACATACTACTGCCTGTCAAAAATAGTCAGGGTAAGCTTTATCATTTTCTCTTCAATACAGTAATTTCAGAGTATATTTTGACCAGAATTCTCAAGCCTTTAACCTGAACTTAACCCCCAAGATAGATCTAAAGCTCAATAGTCCTACAAAATGAGGGCCAGTGGAAACTCCACTTAGCTAACTTGTTATGACTATCATTTCTATTATTAGAGAAATAAAAGATTTCTAAGAATAGGTATTTTAAGCCACAGAAAATAAAAACAACAAGTCATAAAGATGGGATCTAACTTCCTTTTTTTTTTCTAAAATGTTACAGATAGTAAAACATACTTCAGGAAAACAAAAATGTTAACTGTTCAAGTGCTTCTCTGTGAACTTAGAATAGTTCACCATCTAGATCTTAGGCAAAGATTTGATTTTCAGCTTCCTTTACCCTGTTTAAAGGAACCTAACCAACAAGCATAGAACAAAATAAAAAATCTCAGAAGTGTGACGAATAGATGGTCTTCTCAAGGGCTGACCTCAATTTTAGGTAATCCTGGCCTCAGGAAACAGAATGAGGTGCTAAGGACACAAGTGAGAAGTAGAGTTTTCCCTCATTTCATTTTGAACATAATCTCCCCACAAACTCACCTAGGTAATACTATGAATTTTTGCCTTTGAAGAGAGTATACAACGTCTGCTAATCAGTAAATATTTCTTTAGCACCCAGTCAAATGCTTAGCAGCTTAGTGCTAGGGTAGACAGGGAGGGGCAAAACAAGACATCTGTCCTCAAGAGGCTTTCAGTTCAGACAAAACCAATTTGCTGAATGGTACACATCATCAGACGCCTAAGAGCTCCAAGAAATGAAAGATCCTTCTGCTCTGCAATAAATTATTACAAGAAGCTTCATGTTTAGACTTTGAACTAGATATAATTGGGGAGACCAAAATGGAAGAGGGTAACGAACATGGGAAGAGGCTAGGGGACTAGAAGGTATGAATAAACATTTATTAAGTCCCTGCTACTGTCCAGACAATTTACTGGATCTTTCTATATGAATGAACACAGAATATATAAGTGAACATCAGCAGACCTGGCTGCATGACCTTAAGGTTTCATACTAGAAAACAGTGGAAGATAGGGCTGCAAGTTGGACATGGATTCCACTACCAAGGGTAGGAGAAGTCAAGGCAGTGTGGTCTATGAGCAAATGGACAGGGGAAAAGGACATGCTGACACCCCCCATTGGATAATCAAACACAAACAAGAGATTTGACCCAAACAACTTAGAATGTTAATGACAACAGCCGGAATCAGAAATAGAATTTTTAAATTTATTTTAAAAATGCAGAAGTCCTCTGAAAGCTCTGATCCAATTGTCCTTTTATTAGATACTACTAAGGTCCTATCTAAAGTTCACAAAAACACTGATGATGTCTTCATGTATTATTTTCTTAATGAATAACATACATCTCAAGATTTTTTTTTTAAGGGAATTAAGGTAAAAGAGCAAAAAAAGGGGGGGCACACTGATTTCTAGTCTTAAAATTAAATTCTGGTCACTACCTTTTTAAATTGGGCAGATCCTGGTTCTAAATTTTCATAAAACCCATTTCTACAGGCCAATTAACATGCTTTCTGGATTTATAGAATATAAATTTCCACAGGGGAAAACAGCTACATGCCATGTCTTAAGGCATCTACAATTCATGAGTGGACAAATTAGGGGTGCTAAATCCTCATCTAGAGCCTAAAACCCACAAAGGGCAAATCTAAATACATTTTTAAAAATTTTGTCCTCTATTTATAGAGAAAGACAGCTGAAAAATCGAGGCTAATTCCACTCATTATAAAGCAGATAAGCCAAAGAGGATTTAAGTACTGGAGGAACATTTCTACAAAAACCATAAGTGGTGGTTCAGCTGTGATACCCTGGAGCCAGGAGGGCTGAGTTCAGGAACCCTATCCACCCTCCTTGCCAGTAGAAGCTAATGAAGCCGTCCATTCATTCACCTGTGAAGTGGGGCTACAACTAGAACCTACTTCACAGGGTTATTCTGAGAAATAAGTCAGATTACACATATAAGCATTTAGCAGAGCACCTGGTAGACTAGCAAACAGTAAATGTCTGTTTTGTTTTTATTTTGTATCATCAAGTAGTGAGACTTAAGCCCTTAATTTTAACTTTGACTTTAGGACACAGCTACTTCTTATAACCTTAGGAATGTCATTAATTCCACTTAGGTTAAATAGAACAGTTTATGAAAATCTAGAAGACAGTTAAGATAATTAATGTTTTAAACTGCACATTCACTACTATAGGGATTTCTTACTAATGGTGGGAAATCTTCAAAGCCCAAATATTGCTCCCCTACATAATAACAACAAAGATAATAGTTTTCTGGTATTTAGGGGCACCTGGGTGGCTCAGTCTGTTAAGCTTCTGCTTTTGGCTCAGGTCATGATCTTGAGGTCCTGGGATCAAGCTCCCCATCAGGCTACCTGCTCAGTGGAGAGTCTGTTTCTTCCTCTCCCTTTCCCAGGCCCCTCCCGCTCACACATGGGCACATGCGCACATACTCTTTCAAGTAAATAAAATCTTTATAAAAAAAATAGTTTTCTGGCATTTAGACATCTTCTTACCAGCAGTTTACTCTTTGCTTTCTAGCAAATTCTTAACCATGTGCCATTTTAACTGGTGTCCTTCAGTCTAACTTTTTAAAATGAATTTGTCTTATATCCCTATTACATTTCTAAGCCCTTCAGTCAGAGAACCACATAATACATTTATTTATGTTCCCACAACACTCTTGTGTTGACTGACTATGGCAATCAATAAACAGATGACTAAAAGACATGTCTAACTCCATTTCACAGCTTAAAAATTGTGACCTGCATCCAGTACAACTCAATGAATACTTACTCATAATTCCTAAAAAAATAAACTTTGGCAAAATACAAAAGGCAATTTCTTTAAGACTTACAGGTGCTAATAAAAATATATCCCCTGTTGTAGTCCAGAATGGACAATCCAACACAGTAACAAAAGACACTGAGAAAAATGTGTAAACCCATTTAGCCATCCTAAAAATCACAACAGACTCTACCTTAGGAAGTTTTTAAAAAGTAGCTAATTTCTAATTGTCGGTAATTATTTTTATTCAGGTGATTTCTGTGGCAATAATTACTAGGAAGGCGAAAGCAGGTATGACAAATCTACCCCAAAGCTTCTTTTTAGGAATACTAAGGAAATATATAAATATATAAATAGAAATATATAATATATATATAAAATATATAATATAATTGAAATATAAAAATATATGAATTGAAATATATTATATAATATATAATTGAAATATATAAATATATGAATTTATATATAGGAAATATGTGAATATATAAATTGATACTCCAGAAAGAGGAAGTTATTTAAAAAAAAAAATCAGCAGGCACTGGGTATCCAACATCCCTTTGAAAGAGGACCAACAAAATGCATCAAGCATAAGCTCTACATCAGCAAAACACCCAGCTTGAAACCTAGACACACACCAGCCAGGAAGCTGTGAGATAAGGTTGTGTGTAAAGCCCACTCTTTAAGGGTCTCGACTTACATCCCTCCAAGTTGGTTTTATCTCTGCCTCTTGTACAGGGACATTATGAAAGAACCTTTCAGGGGGCACCTGGGTGGCTCAGTGCTTAAGCCTCTGCCTTCAGCTCAGGTCATGATCTCAGGGTCCTGGGATCGAGTCCCACATCGGGCTCTCTGCTCTGCAGGGAGCCTGCTTCCTCCTCTCTCTCTCTCTCTCTGCCTGCCTCTCTGCCCACTTGTGATCTCTCTCTGTCAAATAAATAAAATCTTTAAAAAAAAAAAAAAAGAACCTTTCATTAGGTGATTACCTTGCAGGAGAAAGTCAGACATGCCTCTGAATGAACACATTTTCCTCTTGCTGAAGCCGTGGAGGACACACGGCTTCACAAGAAGTGATTTAGGGAAATGAATCATTTGCTAAAAAGCTCAGTAGCAAGTTGCCTTACCGTCCTCTTGCTTGTAAAAGTCTGGTTGGGTAGGGCAAATAGGGAAAATCAAATTTAAAGAAAAAATCAAATGAGCAGATCAGAACAAAGGCAGCACTGTGCCGTGTCTGAACGCAGGCTGGAAAGAACAGCTGGGTTCCTGTCCCGTAACTGCCACAAACCAGCTTTGTGATCTTGGGCAAACCAGGTAACACCCAAGGGCTTCAGTTTGCCCTGGTGCAAGAGGGCTGGATTCTATCATCCCCGTGATCCTTCCAGCTCTAATAGTCTGTGAATATAGCACTGAATACTCAGCCACAAATGGGCACCGGTCGTTCTCATTCCACAGCAAACTGTAATCTTCAAACTGCATCTCACCGTCTGCCAGCTGCTTATAAACTACCTTCGCCTGAAATCGCCTGAAATCCTGGCCTATGCAGGATTTCAGAGGCCACCCCTTCAACAAATGGCCCTCAAACTAGGATGGGACTGAAAGGCACCGGGCTACAAAAGAAATCCTCCCTGTTGCCTGCATTTGAGGCATCAAATTTTAAATTATAATAGCATCATCCTGCTTTTTCAAGAGTGAAGGGCAAATGGAGAGTAAAAGAAACATTGGGTTGAGTGTCAATATTTTAGGTTGTATGGAACGGCCTCCTTCATCCCTCGAGAGAAAAGCAGAGCACCGTTGTTAATTATTATTCTTGGGAATAAGAAATCCAAGTCCTAGGTTCTCCCCCAAAGTGACTCCTGCCTACAAGTCACTTCGCTGCCCCTGTCTGTGCACATCAGTTATGGTCACCCTCACCTAAGGTACTGACTTTTAAATTCTTAGTTTTGCTGCTAGATGCACAAAAGATGTCATGTTGTAATGGTGACTGTGCCCTCAGAAGGAAGGTGGACCTCAGGCATGGCCCAGCCACTCCAACGGAAATTTCCTTCTTCTCCATCATGGACATACTTTTAACTCTCAAAAGTTTTAAGTACATGGTTTTATTTTTAATTTAGAAGAATTTCATGGAGCAGAATTTGATGTTTCAAAGTAGGAATATTCTAGCAATATGAATAATGCTAATTTCCTGATGACTTTGATTTTCATTGACTAAATGTTCCTAAACTAAGGCAATTCTTCTAGTTAAAGACACCAGAATCAAGAAAAGTCTTCCACAGGGGGCAGGGTTTCAAGGTTGGAACAGCATTATTCCATACATTCTTGATTGCTCGTTCAGTAGCTAATTTCTCCTCAAACCAAAAATGTGTGTCACCATGTGAACAGCGACATGGGAAAATGACTGAGTCTCACTAGAATAGAAACTCATATTTTACAGAAAAATAAGACTCTATGTTTTATTCAAGAAAACAGTCATTAGAAGAGTTCTTTGCTTTATAAGAGTCTCTCTGTTACTGTTGCTGCTGTTTTGTAGGGGGTTGGCTCTTGTTTTACAAACATCTCTTTTATTTCATATAAATTCTCAATTCCAACAAGGCTCTGCCACATAAATTAAATTCAAAAGATTTTGGTGCTCTGGAAAAGATGTCAAGGCCAGACGGTTTTCACAGAAAGCTTTCAGGTCTTTCTCAACTACAGTAAAAGCAAAATCTGTTTGCCTGAAAATTTTTTTTTCAAACGCTATCCAACAAAGCCCCCAAACCTAGATGTTTTAACTTGTCCTTGAGAAGAGGAGATGAACAGTGAAGAGACTTCAGCACATGTTTACTTCTTAGTAAGATGGTGAACATCAGTGAAGTAATCATTAATCATAGCTGGATTCCTCAGCAAAGATGTTGGCACTGGCACTCCAGCTGGTCACCAGCAATGACTACAAGTAACTCTAGAACACTGAGGCCTATTTGATTTGGAAGAGAATAAGGAACACAATCATGCCGACAGTGTACTGTTCCCCTCGGCTGGTCTCCATCTCAGGGCCTTGCAACATCACAGGCCCAGCTGTTAACCAGATGCAAGCACATGGGCACAGAGTGTGAGAATAAAAATATTAGCATTATTTCCATGGAACTAGTCACATGGTTATTATAGAAATAATCAGCATTTAGCATACTACAATATTTGTTTTGTTCTTAAATGTTGTAACACCCTAGGGGAAAAAAATTATCTTTATTTGAAAAAGGTTAAAAATGAAAGTACGTGTTATATATCTTTGCTGGAAAATGCTGGGAAATAGATTTGTTGAAACCATATGGAAAGGAAGAGGGAATCAATTAAAAACAGAAATCTAATAAATCCAAAATATTTCCAAATGAAATGCTTGTGGTAAGCTAATTTCTTGTAAACAGTGCACTCAAGTCACTTGAACAGTCCCAGATGGTGAACTGACTTTGTGGTCTTAAAATAAAAGTCAGCCAAAAAACCAAAGTGACTACAACTTTATTATCAGTGTAGTGGGAAACAAGAGATCTATAATCGACCAATATATTACTTTTTTCCTTCATGAAATTTAAGAGGTTTGTGGAGTTTTACTAAACAGACAATTTCATTTAAATTTATAGGTGTTAAATGGAAGAATAAAAACTAAAATGACAATACTGAAGTAAGAAGGCAAAACCTACAGTTATTTCTAACTTAGAAAAATAAAATTATTTCCAAAAATGCCACAGTTTTGAAATATACTGCAAGGTCTAATTTCTATACTACCATGAATTTCCTTCAGTTGACATCTGTATGATTTTATTCAAGAAAAGTTCAAAACTCATCTTTTTTATGTTGAGTTATATGACCAGAAATTATGCCAGGCGGAATAAGTATCTACCCTACCTGCTCCACCGTTAATAATCCATTGGAAGATTCTGGCACGGACTGCATAGGGAGAAGCTGGCACAGTGTGCCTAAAAGTAAAGCAACTTCCTTCATACTTCGCCAACAACATACCAGCACCATCTGAGCAGTTACATCACATGTTTTTCTTTCTTTACCTTAAAAAAAAAAAAAAGGATCAATTGCAACACTAGACACTTGATTACTCACATCCCAAGTTTCTTAGAATAAGATTATTCATCATTTCCCCAAGAATAATCTGCATGAACAAACCAATTGTTATATTTATTCATAATAAAACAACTAACATTTGTTGAGCATGTGCTCTAAGATTCATGCTAAGTATTTCTTTTTTTTTTTTTTATAAACATATATTTTTATCCCCAGGGGTACAGGTCTGCAAATCGCCAGGTTTACACACTTCACAGCACTCACCATAGCACATACCCTCCCCAATGTCCATAACCCCACTCCCCCTCTCCCAACCCCCCTCCCCCCATTAACCCTCAGTTTGTTTTGTGAGATTAAGAGTCACTTATGGTTTGTCTCCCTCCCAATCCCATCTTGCTTCATTTACTCTTCTCCTACCCCCTTAACCCCCCATGTTGCATCTCCTCTCCCTCATATCAGGGAGATCATATGATAGTTCTCTTTCTCCGATTGACTTATTTCGTTAAGCATGATACCCTCTAGTTCCATCCACGTCGTCGCAAATGGCAAGATTTCATTTCTTTTGATTGCTGCATAGTATTCCATTGTGTATATATACCACATCTTCTTTATCCATTCATCTGTTGATGGACATCTAGGTTCTTTCCATAGTTTGGCTATTGTAGACATTGCTGCTATAAACATTCGGGTGCACGTGCCCCTTCAGATCACTACGTTTGTATCTTTAGGGTAAATACCCAGCAGTGCAATTGCTGGGTCATAGGGTAGTTCTATTTTCAACATTTTGAGGAACCTCCATGCTGTTTTCCAGAGTGGTTGCACCAGCTTGCATTCCCACCAACAGTGTAGGAGGGTTCCCCTTTCTCCGCATCCTCGCCAGCATCTGTCATTTCCTGACTTGTTAATTTTAGCCATTCTGACTGGTGTGAGGTGGTATCTCATTGTGGTTTTGATTTGTATTTCCCTGATCATGCTAAGTATTTCTTAATGTACTATTTTCAAAATAAATTTTATTTTATTTTTTTAAGATTTTGTTTATTTTTCTGACAGAGAGAGAGAGAGAGCACAAGTAGGGAGAGTAGAAGAGAGAGAAGCAGGCTCCCCGCTGAGCAGAGAGCCTGAGGCGGGCCTTGATCCCAGGATCCCAAAGATCATGACCCGAGCCAAAGGCAGTCACCCAACCAACTGAGCCACCCAGGCACCCCTCAAAATAAATTTTAAAATAAAACACAATATCATTTCAAAAATTAAGTCTAACTTTCAGAAATGAATGAAACAAACTCTTTGTCTCTCAGTCCTCCTTAAATTCCGACTATAAGTATATTTCATTACTCATCTTGGTGAGGGTAGCTGTTATATCAGCAAAGGGGCAGGATAAAACTTTTAAAGTCAAAGGAAAATATAAATTCTCTTTCAAAATATATTTAAATTCCATAGCCAATAAACACCAATTATGCTTATTCTCTTTTTCTAGTTTTCAGAGTATTTTAGTATTAATATTAAAAAAAAATCCAAGGCAAGTTAACAAAGCAACCCATTTGTGTTTTTTAAAAGTCCACTAAACTAAAAGAGTAAATGCATATACCCGTCAATATGCAGAATAGATCTAAAAGCACATACACTCCAAAGAGAAGAAGTGGGGTGGGGGAGTCAATGAAGATCTTTAATTTTGTTTGTTGTTCTTTTTTTTAAGGTAAAATGTAAACACTGAATTGAAATTTTAATTAAGGCTTTAAGTTGTTTTTAATTCAAATTTCCCTCGCTATTGCCTCAAACTATTACAACAAGCATATATTTAGATGTTATGCTGTGTAGTTTAAAAAACGACGAGAAATTTTTATAAGAGAATATCTCCACCTAGTGGAGAATGTAGAATATGTACTAAGTCACTAAGCTATTACTGTTGATGACTCTTTACAGCATTATAGAAAATGATAAAATAACAACTAAAGAGAAAACAAGCAGTAGAATACAACTTTCAGAGGCTTAATACAACAGAGCAGCTCACGCTTTACTGAGTAATAAGGTTGATTTCCCTTCAGAAATCAAAGGACTTGATTTCTTGACCGTAAGGACTCTCACTGCAGAGAACCATAGCACTAGGAAAAGCCCACTGTGGCCCAAACCCAAGTTGACTGAACACCACCTGGCTGCCAAGACAGGTGTTCCCACTCAAAGGCTTTCTGCTGTAGCCCCTTATATATTATTGTCCTGGGGTGCACCATTTTCTGGTAAAAGTCTTAGATACAGACTCTCCAAAATAAATCACGGACAAGCTCCAAGACTTTATTATCTAGAAATGTTCTGCAAACCTATGTATCCTGATTTCCTATGTAAAAAGAACATTTTGTATATGATGTCACTGAAACACCAATTACAGTAATACAATATTGATTTTTTACATGCTACCTTTGGTCTCTGCAGAAGCACCAAGATTTGGTACACTGGCATTCAAGTCCTCCAAATCAAAGCTATCACGTTCTTTGAGAATTTTGGCTTGAGTGAAGTAATCATTAGTATCTCGTGGTTGAATCTCACTCAGAATCGTCTGTAAGCGGCTTGCTGACTCTGAGGGAGAGAGAAGGGAGTGCATAAAACACAGTTCTGCAGCACATGCAGATTTCCCTTGGGAGTATTTGCCCTCAATTATTTAATTTTTTTTTTTTTTTTTTTGAGAGAGAGAGAGAGCTAGCCAGCACAAGGCTGAATGAGCAGGGGTGGGAGGGGGAAGAGCAGAGGGAGAGGGAGAGAATCTTAAGCAAGCTCCATGCTCAGTGGGGAGGCCCACCCAGGGCTCAATCTCATGACCCTGACATCATGACATGACCCAAAATCAAGAGTGCCACACTTACCCGACCGAGCCACCCAAGTGCTCCAAATTTTAAAAATTTGAATACTAAAATATCAGCTTTATTAGAAGGAACTCATGGGGTAGATAATGTAAAAATTATTAAGGTCTTCATGACACTTGAGTGTGCTTTTAAAATACGGCAAAAATTTTAAATTGGTTGAAAACAGGACAAAACAACACAACAAAAACTCTCCACAGGACAAAGACCACTATCTCATTTACATCACTTTACTTTCTTTTTCTTTTTACACTGCTTTTCTTAGTGTTGTCTAAGGATCGCAAATACGGTGCTCAGTCATGTGAGAAAAGAAAACTAAACTTCAGGCAATTTGATTTTAAGAGGTAAGAAACCACAACAACAAAACAATCTTTAACACAATATTGTATTGTCAACTGTACTTCAATTAAAAATAAAGAAAAAAAACTTTTATAGCTCAGGAATATTATGAAGACACCTTATTTATCTTCAAAAGGCATTAGGTAATATACTGCTTTCTAAGTATGATTTACAGTCCTTGTATTTATATTGAACTTCATTTTTATTCTTAAGCACTCAATGAATTAGGAAATGTAAGCTCCACGAATGCGACACTTTATTCACGCTGAGTCTCCACCTAAAACAGGAACCAGCTCATAGCAGAGGTTCAGTAACATGGGTTAAAAGAATGAACAGATGATGACGTAATGAAGAGCTAGGCAGGCTCACATAGTTTAAGAAAAAAAATAACAACAGCTAGTAACTTGAAACCAATTTAAAAAAAATCAAAGAACGGGTATTTTATAAACCTATTAGATACTTTTTTTTTTAGATATTTACTTTTTTTTAGAAGATTTTATTTATTTATTTGTCAGAGAGAAAGAACATGCACAAGAAGGGGGAAGAGCAGGCAAAGGGAGAAGCAGGCTCCCTACTGAGCAAGGGGCCCATCTAGGGACTCAGTCCCAGGACCCCATGATCATGACCCAAGCCAAAGGCAAATGCTCAACCAACTGAGCTACCCAGAGGTCCCAAGATACACTTACATTTTAGGTCTCATAGGAGATACAAAGACCCAATGCGCTGTCAAAATGACTCAACCACCTTATGTTCACTTATGGCTTCCGTGAAAATATTGCCAAAACAAATTTTGACAATCATGAAAAAGTAACACTGGCTCCAAAGAGAAACCATGGAAAGACTAAGAAAAAAAAGGATGAGCAGAATAAAATTTTACCCATTAATTTTTATGGCTTTCAGAGGAAACGTTTTCAAGGAATTCAGAATGCATGGTAGATAATGCAGGACAGAAATAGGAATAATGGAGACAACCCGAGGTAAAAAGAAAAGGCAAAATCAAGGAAAAGTCTAAGGGCCACAGACTATTTTTGAGACCAAAAGACATTCTAAAACTTTAATAACAGAATTTTGGCATATGCTATAGGCCCCACCCACGATGGATGACAAGTATTCAAGATTTCTCATCCAGAATATACTGATACTTGCCTGACCCAAATATTAGCTTTAAGATAGGATGTTTCTTATTCCCACATGTTGTTTTAGTAGGAAAACTAAAACATCAAGTTTTGGTAGACTATCACCCAAAATAAACAAATAACTGTGTCTTACTATCATAAACTGTCACCAATCTGCCAATTCATTTTTAGTAAAGAACAAAACCCAACATTTTCTATGCAAACGCGCAACTCCAAGTTACTTTAATTGGGTGTTTATGATACGCTCAGTGTGTTCTTAGTACAAGCCTATCATGTGCACTCCTCAAATGCATTCACAAACTTTATTTTAACACTAAACGTACACCTTTCCCAGACAATCCCTTCTGGCTGTTACAGGACAGGTGTATATACGCCCACCTACAGCATCCCACGCACTGGGTTTAGTTCCTATCCTTTCTGGAACTGCTCACTCATTGATTTATTCATGGTAACAAATATTTATTGTATACCTATTTCTACCAGGCACTTGCTAAGGACAACAGAGGAAAGTATCGATAAAATCCTTCTTAAATCGCAATAACTCCATGAAGAACACTTTGGGAAGAAAAAGGGACAAGACCCGCAAGGTTGCAGGAGCCCAACTATTACAGGACCTGGTCTGAGGTCACTCAAGTATTTTAAACAAATGGGGTGGGGCAGAGCACAAGGGTTAAGCAGAGATTATGGGAAGCATGATGAATGACATGAGTAGGAAAGATTGCTGTGGATATAGTATAAAAAGAAAATGGAAGGAGCTGATAAGAGTAGATGGGGGTGAAACCAGCTGGAAGACCCCTAGAGTCATCCAAACAAGAGAGATTAAAGCCTGGGAGAAGGTAAGAGGGTGGCAGATAAAAACAAGAGATTTGAGAGATATTTAAGGGGTACCACTGAAAGAACATGAAGCCAAGCAAGATATGTAAGGAACAGAAGAGAGACATCAAGCACTGCTAGGCTCCTGATGTGCACAAACAGACCTTTGTTAGGGCCATTTGCAAAGACACAGGGCTTGGGAGGGAAAAGGGAGATGAAAGTTCATGAGTTCAATTTGGGGCATTTTGAGTATCTCCTCCTATTTTTTATTTTCATTAAACAGTCTCTGTATGTAAAATGCCCTTTGCCCATTCCTGATTCCTAATAAGCTTCCATCTCTGACTAAACCCCACCTCCTGATTTATTGCTCACTCTCCCAGCCCCAGCAGCTACCTGGTAGGTGGTGCTCTGAAATGACAATATTAGAAAATCCGATTTACCCTAGAAGAGGAAGTATCTTGTTCATCACCCGGTTCATTTATTTGTTTTGGTTATTTTTTAAGAGTTAAAGACATTACTAAAATGGCAGAAGATATCACTAACCATAATAAATAGCTTCTTGACCCACCTATTAGCTTCTGTATCTTCCCAAAGAAATGATTTGGCAGGGAGAGGCACGATGAGCAAAAAATACAGGAATTCTAGCTTTTTTCATTTGCTGACCTGAATCAGTGTCCATTGGGATAAGGCCCTCTGGGGAGGAGCTCTGAATGACAGGAGACACCACAGCAGAAAGCCTGTAAGACATCAAAAGGAGCTTCTCTACCACAGGTCTCCATTCGCTCACCAACCGCAGGCTACTGCAACGAGGACAGTAAGGAAATTTACACTACAAGCAAAATTCAAAATTTTCAAATGGAAATTACATAAAAGAATCTATTTCAAAATTGTGCAATCTATGAAATATTTAAGATATAAAAATATGTGTACATTTTTAAAATCTAATTTTTAATTATCTTTAAGTCAATATACTCCTTTCCCAGGACACATTCCAGTAAGGGTTTAAAGTTCAGAAACGCATGCTCAGGAGAGAGCTGTGGCTACACTTACTTTAGAGATAACCTCTGCAAAGCTCCAGTGATACAGTGAACTCGCCCATACAGTGGAAATGATGCTGCTGCCTGAAGGAGAGAATTTTCCGCCTGAGATACTTCTTCCTCAAGATTTTCCAACAAGCATTTGATGACTAGAAAAAGCAAACAAAAAACCAAAGTAATGCCCGCTTAAAAACACATTTATAAATTTGTGAATAGCTTAAAAGTCCCCACAGAAAAATCCAGCTCAACTCAACTGTGTTAGAGGTTTTATATTAAAAAAGAAATTTTCAAAGTGATCCAGCCTGCTATGCATTTCCAGTCAAGAAAGCAGAACTGGGTCTTTCCCTAACTTCCTGGATCCGTTTTCAGCATTGACTCTGAATCATTCCTCCTAGACATCCTCTATCTAGGGAACCAGACCCCAGGCCCATGCACCATGGGCTACTTGAACAGTTGTTGTTTTGTGGTTTTTTTAAACAATGCCTTTATTGAGGTATAATTCACATACCACACAATTTACACATTTCAAGTATATAAGTCAGTGGTTTTTAGTATATTCACAGATATGTGCAATCATCACTACAGTGAATTTCAGAACATTTTAATCCCACCCCCCAAAAAAAACCCTTACCCATTATCAGTCACTCCCCTCCTCGCATCTCTCACCATCCCCAGCCCTAAGCAAAAACTTATCTATTTTCTGTGTCTATAGATTTGCCTATTCTGGACATACATAAACAGAATCATAAAATATGGGGCTTCTTCCACTTAGCAGTATTTTCAAAGTTCATCCACAATGGATCATACAGAAGTATTTCATTCCTTTTCATGGTTGAAAAACAGTCCCTTGTATGAACACACCACATTTTATTTATCCATTTATCAGTTAATAGACATGGGAGCTGTTCCTGTGTTTTGGCTATTAAGGATAATTCTGCTGTGAACATTCACATACAAGTCTTTGTTTGGGCATAGTTTTCATTTCTCTCAATGTATGTCCAGTATGGACTAAATGTTTACATCCTTCCCCAAATTCCTATTTGAAGCCCCAAGTCCCATATTTGAAAATGGAGTCTTTAGGAGGAAATTAGGTTTAGATGAGATTGTGAGAGTGGGACCCTCATGACGGGATTAGAGTCCTTATAAGATGGGGAAGAGAGACCAGAGCTGGCTTCCTCTCCTCCATGTGAGCACAGAGCAAGAGGGTGCTGTCTGAAGTCAGGGAGAGGGTTCTCACCAGGAACTGAAATTACTCACACCTTAATCTTGAACTTCCCAGCCTCCAGAACCATGAGAGATAAATGTTTGTTGTTGAAGCCACCCAGGCTAAGGTATCCTGTTACAGCAGCCTCAGTGTGGAACTGTAGGATCATATGGTAATGCCATGTTTAACTCTCTAAGGAACTGCCAGACTGTTTTCCAATGTAGCTGTACCATTTTATATTCCTGCCAGCAGTGGGTGAGGGCTCTGCTTTTATTTTGTTTATAGCCACCCTACTGGGTGTGAAGTGCTTCCTCATTGTTAATTTGGATTTGCATTTCCCTACTGGCTAATGATGTGGAGCATCTTTTCATGTGATTATTTTTCACATTTATCTTTTATGGAGAAATGTCTATTCAGATTCTTTGTCCATTTTTAAATTTGGTTATATCGTTTTACTAGGGAGTTGTAAAAATTCCTTATATATTCTAGATACAAGTCCTTTCTCAGATAAAGGAACCCCAAATATGCTTCCCATTCTACAGGTTGTCTTTTCACTTTCTTAAGGACATCCTTGACACATGTTTCAAATTTTCATTAAGTCCAATTTATCTATTTTTTCTTTGCTTGTGCTGTGGATGCCAGATCTAAGAAACCACTATCTAATCCTAAGTTTACAAAGATTTACCTTGTGTTTTCTTCTAAGAGTTTTATTCTTTTTAGTTTTTGTATTTAGGTCTTTGATCCATTTTAAACTAATTTTTGCGTATGGTATAAAGAAGTAGGTTCAGCTTCATTCTTCTGCATGTAACTACTCAGTTATCCCAGCACAGACGGTATCTCCTCTAACCACTCTAGAGTTATACTTTAAATTTTAAAGCTGTGTATAACCAGTAAATTATTAACATTTAAAATACACAAAGAGGGGCGCCTGGGTGGCTCAGTGGGTTGAGCCGCTGCCTTCGGCTCAGGTCACGATCTCAGAGTCCTGGGATCGAGCCCCGCATCGGGCTCTCTGCTCAGCAGGGAGCCTGCTTCCTCCTCTCTCTCTCTGCCTGCTTGTGATCTCTCTGTCAAATAAATAAATAAATCTTTAAAAAAATAATAATAATAAAAAAAATAAAATACACAAAGAAGTTCTAAAAAATCAATAGGAGAAAGACAAACAGCCCTACAGAAAACTAAAGAACATGAACAGGAATTTCACAGAAGGGGAGAAGTGAATTGCTTATAAACATGTAAAAAGATGCTCAGTTGCATTAGCAACCAGAAAAATGCAAGATGAAACCACAAGATACCACTTTATATTCCATAAACCTCTAAAATCTGACAATAGCAAGTTATAGTGATGATGTAATATACAACTCTTCAAAATTTATTGGTGGTAATGTAATTTAAAAATCTATCTGCCATCACCTAGTTAAGTTGAAGATGCACATACTTTATAACAAGGCTATTCTACTTTTTTGTTTACCATAATATCTGAGACCTGTCCATTAGAAGAGATATATATGAGAATGTTCACATCAGCTTTATTTATTTAGAAAAAAGAAGTCCCTCAACAGGAGAATGCATTAATAAAATGCAGTAAATTTGTATAATACATATGGTACTATTTATATAAAATTCAAAATCATGTCAAAGTAAATAATATATTGCTTAATGATATATACATGGGTGGTAAAATTTTGGTAAAAACAAGATGAAAGACTGATATAAAACACAGAAGAGTTATTATGTGGCTGGGGAGGGAGCTAGGATAGAAGAGAAGCTTTAAAGGTATGGGTGCTATTGTATTTCTTTTTTTTTTTTTTTAAGATTTTTTTTTTTTTTTTTTTAGATTTTATTTATTTATCTGTCAGAGAGAGAGAGAGAGAGAGAGGGAGAGAGAGCAAGCACAGGCAGACAGAATGGCAGGCAGAGGCAGAGGGAGAAGCAGACTCCCTGATGAGCAAGGAGCCCGATGTGGGACTCGATCCCAGGACGCTGGGATCATGACCTGAGCCGAAGGCAGCTGCTTAACCAACTGAGCCACCCAGGCGTCCCGGTGCTATTGTACTTCTTAATTGACTGTAATTACCTAGCTTGGGAATAAAACTTGTGACATTTTTATACAATTACTATTTATAGCCTATATCTATATTTAAATATTTTTATATGCTTGAAATAGCTCATAGTTTTTTTAAATGACTTGAATTTGAAAGCCTGTACATGAACAGTTTGCCCCAAGTACAAACCTCTTCCTGTCGTGTATTAAGGTCTCCTTTTGAGTCCAGCCCTGAAGCAACTAGAGTGGACAGGTGCTATCTTCCATGGTACTTGTCCCCTCCTTATCCCCATTTCCAACAGAACTACCCACAGCCTCCTAATTTTCTCCCATTATTAGTTCCCTTTCTCGGGGCATTTTTTACCATCTTGGAGACAACAGTTTTTAACACTCTTCCTACATCTGACCTCTCTCTTTTTTAAATAAAAATGCGTATCTGTCCTTATTTACAATGCAAGTCCAAATGAAGATTTATTAGCACAAAATTAAGCACATGAATCCCCAAGAAATATTTACTGGAAATCACTAGACCTAAACCAGTCAGCTAGGTTTTAGAACTGGCTATATGGGAAGAGTAAAAGGCAGGGGTCTGACACTCCGTTAAAACATAAACCTGATAGACAAAGGAACTCTGCCCTTTATAGAAAGAGCAAAGATGATCTGGCTATAGTCATAGTAAAATTTCTGCCCCCAAAAAAGTACATTTTTTATAAAGACATCCTATTTAAATAAGAGCTCTATTAGTGTCCATTTGAATAATCTACAAATAAGTAGATTATTTAAACATGAATTTAAACATGAATCCTCTGTTTAGAAACAGTGTTATAGCTCAGTAAATTATTTACTTGCAAAAGAGAAATTCGTAGTATTCTTATATACTAGTAAACTCTTCAATTAAAAAAAAAAAAAAACACACAAAAACAAAACACAAAATAGGGGCTCCTAGGTGGCTCAGGTCATGATCTCAGGATCCTGGGATCAAGCTCCAAGTTGGGCTCCCTGCTTAGCAGGGAGCCTGCTTCTCCCTCTCCCTCTGCTATTCCCCCCTGTTTGTGTTCTCAATCTATCTCTTCCTCATTCTCTCTCTCAAATAAATTTTAAAAACCTTTTAAAAATTTTTTAAAAATGTAAAAAACACAAAATAAATGTTTGCCACTAGCTACGCTAACTAAATGAATAGAGAGAAAGTAAGATACTGGTTTTGATAAGCAACAGCAAAAGGACATTTATTCAATACAAACCCATTAATGTGTTCCTCTCCACCACAATGGCAGACTTATCTCCAGCTCCACATGCAGCCTGCTGAGTTAAGTAGGCAGACAGAGATGAGGGCAGGGCATCCTGCCAGATTAAGAAGTTCAGCAGGTAGGAAGCTGTCACACAGTCATATGGTTTAGTGCTTGAGCTGAGCTCCAATGCTGCTTGGAATAAGCCTTGCAGTTTCTCTGAATCCTGGAATAAAGAACAGACTCAGTAACTGTCACTGAAACATTTCTTTAATTTGAAGGAATTTAAAATCAGAGCCTGCCACATAACTGAAATTTGATATAAATATTAATTCAATTCCCCTTTTCCCAGAATATAGGTTAGACTTTTTTTTATTATAGTTATTACTGATTATTATTATTACTCAGCTCTAGTGATGAGGATCTTGAAAATAATGTGATTGGGAAATTGACACTGATAAAGCTTTTTTTTAGTACCTCTTTCTCCAGCAGAAGCATACTTTTTCTTATAGAAATTCTGCGATGACTATAATCAGAAATCTTTTTATTTCCATATAGACCAGAGGGGTTTTTTTGTATGTTCAAGTCTGTTTTACCTGAGCAGCATACTCCTACACTCCCCTCAACCCCCTCCCTATTCAGCAAATTCAATGGAAAAAAAATAGAAATTCACACACAAGTACAAATCCACAGGGCTATTCCTGGCAAAGATCCATATATATATAAATGTAGAAAATAAAGGGATCATATCAGCCTCAGAAATTCTCCATCAGAGCTCCCACACCTGTATGTCATAGAAACATCCACTCACACACATGTCCTAAAGAAGAGACTAAAGGACAGTTCACTGTAATCTGTATGGAAAGGCACTGGGCTGAGGTCAAGAGACAGCATATTACATGTTCACTACACTGGGTTTCAGGGTTTCACTGCTCAATAATATTAATTCTACTAGGATTACTCCATAATTGTCTAATGCAAGGGAAAAAAATCATTACAAGATTAACTTTTAATTTGGCTATAGGTACACCAATATTTACTTTAATTGGAAATCTATTAATTTACAATAGATATCAAACATATTGATTCAAATACCTGTTTCTTTCAGTTTAAATTCTTTATCATTTGATATGTTTAATTTTCTGTGACCTAAAAAACTTAAAGAGAGTGGCCAAAAGTTAAAATCAAAATAAATAATAAAAAGAACCAATTAAGCATCTAAGCCCTCATTTTTTGATAACGAACAGTTAGGTCCCTGAATTGCTTAACTGACAAGTAAGAAACACAATAAATAGCCTTTGGAGTCTAAAGTATCTTTGTTCCAGGGCACCTGGGTGGCTCAGTCGATTATGCATCTTGCCTTAAGTTCAGGTCATGATCCCAGGATCCTGGAATCCCAGGGTCCACTGACTCCCCAGTCAGTGGGGAGTCAGCTTCTCCCTCTCCCTCTGCTGTTCCCACTGCTGGTGCTGTCTCACTTGCGCGCGCATGCGCGCACTCTCTCTCTCTCTCTCTCTCTCTCAAATAAATAAATAAAATCTTAAAATAAATAGGGGCGCCTAGGTGGCTCAGTGGGTTAAAGCCTCTGCCTTCAGCTCAGGTCATGATCCCAGGGTCCTGGAATCAAGCCCCGCATCAGGCTCTCTGCTCAGCAGGGAGCTTGCTTCCTCCTCTCTCTCTGCCTGCCTCTCTGCCTACTTGTGATCTCAGTCTGTCAAATAAATAAATAAAATCTTTAAAAAAAAAAATCTTAAAATAAATAAATAAAATATCTTTGTTCTATCATTTAAGGTCAGTAAAAATATAATATAAAGACCTTGGATATGTAGTTCTACAAGAAAAAAGGGCAACAGACAATGTGAGTAATAAAGTCATATACTACAAAAATATGCCATCAAAAATATATATACATAGGTCCTTAGAGAAATTAGTTTGGATTCAAAAACATTTTAAAGTTATTTCAAAGGACCAACCAAGTCTTTCATATAGGTGCTATATATATACCCCCCCCCCCAACTTGAGATAGTTTCAAAATATTTGCCAGGAATGAGTCATAGGTATGTATGTATGATATACAAATGACATATATATATCATACATAATAAAAGCCTTCAGTGTGATGAATGGTAAGGGACAAGGAGAATGAGCAGGTGGGAGAGAAGAAAGGAAGAGAAAGCACCTCCTTTAAAAACTCCATTTGGTACAAAAGCTAGAAGCCCAAGCATCAAAGGAAGCTTCTGCTTACCAAGGCACCTGAAAGATCACAAAGATAAACGGACACTGGAGAACCACTCCTAATACAGACCCAAGTTAGAAAAGATGCTCTAGGATCTTGCAATGCCATCTGGAAGCCAATGAAACAGATTCCTTGTGATCTCTGACATGTGCTCCTACAGAATCCCACTGCATCTCAGGGCGCCCGTGTGGCTCAGTGGGTTAAACATCTGCCTTCGGCTCAGGTCATGACCGCAGGGTCCTAGGATCAAGCCCCACACTGTGCTCCTTGCTCAGTGGGAACATCCTTCTCCCTCTCCCTTTATCCCTCCCCCTGCTCTTGTGCTCTTTCTCTGATAAATAAATAAAATCTTAAAAGAAGAAGAAGAAGAAGAATCCCACTGTATCTACAAGCTGTCCTGCCCTAGCTAGAGCCTAACAGCCAGAGAACAGACTCAGCAACAGCCCTGGTAGACGCCTTTGGCCTCTATAAGCTCTAACAGAAAGCCAGAGCAAAGCCCTAGAGCCAATAAACCCACGGATGCTGGTGATCTCACAGCCCCAGAACACACCTCAAGGGCACAGCCAAGCACCTCGGCTGGAGGGTCCCCTGCAGACCCATCCCCATGCTGTGCCCTCACTCTCGAGCCCCCCCTTTTCTTCCCACCCCACGTTTGGCAGTGCCTGCTGTCAGGAAGAGAATGGGGGCTAGGGATGGGGTAGAAGGCAGGGGTAGAAAACTGCTGTTAACCTCAAGTACCCTGAGTTTCAGTCTCAGTTTAGCTATTGCTTGTTGGAAGATCAGAAACACATTCTCTGCCTCACTTATACTCAGCTTCCCAGTCAACTTAGCAAGGATGTTATCTCAAAAAACGCAAGTTACTGTAAGTGATGTGTTTTGACAGAATATTAACATGTCCACAGTAAACGGGAACTGGGGAGACCACAGTTAACTGAAATCTACCAATACTCCTGTGAGCAAGACAACCTACCGCTTCTTACACGTCCTTTTTTTTTTTACCAAAACAATAAAAGAAGCAAAGCTCAAGGATTTGTAGTTCATTTTCTCTCATGGTATTTCCTTTCTTCACACCATCCATCCCTACCTCCTCCAACCTCTCACCCTGCAACACTAGGAGTATTAATGATAAGTGAAAGATCAGAAGATGTGAGAAGGTAGACGCAAAAAGCCTGCATAATCCACAGATTGCTTTATTTGCTGCTAAAATAAAGTCTTCATGCATACACCACATTCACATTCACACAGGAAGGTCCAAATACCTGAAACTGTACAACTGTTTTTGGTAACTTCATCAGAAGATCAAATGCTAAAATCTTAACTTCTTCAAAAGTGCTGGTAAAACATTCCATTAGTGTGTGGAAGCGACTAATATCAATATCATGGCTCAGCTGATACACTGTTTGGACTTGACCTAAAAATAGAAAAAGATTTAAAAGTGAATAATAAGAAGGGGCGCCTAGCTGGCTCACTTGGTAGAGCATGTGACTCTTGATCTGAGACTCGTGAGTTTAAGACCCACGTTGGGCATGGAGCCTACTTAAATAATTTTTTTTAAGTTAATAAAAGAAAAAGGAAATCAACATGTTGAAGTTATCTGACCAAATTTATAGAAAATTGGTGCAAATATTCACATTCACAGTTTACCCATAACAGCACAAAAGAATAATTTTTCCTTACTTCCTAAAATGATAAAATAAATATTAAAGTTCCCCAAATAAAAAGCACTTCTTAAAATTTTGTTTAAAACCACTTCATTCTAGGAGCACCTGGGTGGCTCAGTTGGTTAAGCCTCTGTCTTCAGCTTAGGCCTCCTGGGATCAAGTTCCTCATCAGGCTCCCTGAGGCTTCTCCCTCTGCATCTGCCTCTCTCTCTGTCTCTCATGAATAAATGAAATTTTAAAATCTTTAAAAATATATAAATAAACAAAACCATTCTTTTTCAAAAGGTTATACTGTATATAAAAGATTCTTAAGTTAGTTTTTAAACAAATAAAAAAAATAAATTTAGGAATGACTTCTAAAAAATCTTTGTAAAATGTCTTAACCTAGAATCCAAAGTCCTACCATGTCTTAGTTAAACCAACATAGAATAATTGATATGATGATGTATCCTAATAGAATTGCTAGGCATCAAAGATAGTGAAGGAGTCTTCTGACTATTCAGGCACAAAAGCTCAATTTATCTCCAAAATGGGACAACATTAACTCTTCACCTTAGCAACATGTAGTGCTAGAAGACTGTGGAGCAACAATCTCAGAGAAAGGTGTGGTGAAAAATTATACATCAATATCCTACTCCAGGGGCGTCTAAGTGGCTCAGTTGGTTAAGCATCCAAGTCCTGATTTTGGCTCAGGTCATGATCTCAATGTCCTGAGATTCAGTACTGCACTGGGCTCCACACTCAGGGTGGAGTCTGCTTGAGGATTCACTCTCTCCGTCTGCCCCTTCCCTATGCTCTCTCTGTCTCTCTTGAATAATAAATAAATAAATCTTAAAAAAAAAAATCCTACTCCAGCATCAAGAACAATGTCAATAGAAGCATTTTTGAATGTTTAAGAAATTAAGAACTATATTTCTCCAATAACTCTTCTCAAAACAAAGGTGAACTGCAGCCAACCAAGAAATGAACAGAAAAACTATCACAAAAAAATTATGGTAGTCACCAAATCCACTTAACTCTGAGATTAAGACTAAACAATTGTGGCAATAACAGGTTTCACAGAATGCAAAGAACATTAACAAGATTTAACATATTACCCACTCTGATAACACCTGAAAACATGAAGATGTTCAATATGATGCGCATTTCTTTTTTATTTATTTATTTTTTAAAAAAGATTTTATTTATTTATTTGACAGAGAGAGATCACAAGTAGGAAGAGAGGCAGGCAGTGGGGGGAGGGAAGCAGGCTCTCTGCTGAGTGGAGAACCCGATGCAGGGCTCGATCCCAGGACCCATGACCCAAGCCCAAGGCAGAGGCTTAACCCACTGAGCCACCCAGGCGCCCCCGCATTTCTTTTTTAATCGTAATTCACAAGTTAGTGCAAACCTGTGAAATTCCTAAAGCAAGTGAGTGGAGTTTTTGTCATTTCATTCATGCCTCTGCTTAAATTTGCTTCTTTTCCAACTCAGATGCTTTTAATTCCTTTTTCTTGCCTTACTGCTCTGGCTGAAGTTTTCAGTACAACAGTGACACCAGTGGGCAAATGAGTATCTGTGCCTTGTTCCTGATCTCAAAGGAAAGACTTTCTTTTGGTCTTTTAACATTGAGTTTGGTGTCAAGTGTGGGTTTTTCATGAATGTCCTTTAACCTACTGAGGAAGCTCCTTTCTATTCCTAGCTTCTTGAGTGTATATTTATCATATCAGGATGCTGAATTTTGTCAACAGTTTTTCTGTATCAGTTGAGATTATCATGAGGTTTTTCCCCCATCATTTTAATGTGGTATATTACATCGACTATTTTTTTCTTACATTGAACCACCCCTGCATTCCTGGGATAAATTCCACTTTGGTTAGTCATGGGTATAATACTTTTAATAGGGTGTTGGGTTTGGTTTGCTAGTATTCTCTTGAGAATTTTTGCATTTATGCTCATAAGGGATATTGGCTTATAGTTTTCTTGTGGTGTCTCTATCTGGCTTTGGTACTAGGGTGATGCTGGCTTCACAGAATGAATTTGGAAATGTTCCCTCCTGTCCAATTTTTTAGAAGAGTTTGAGAAGAACTGACATTAATTCTTTAAATGTTCGGTAGAGGGGCGCCTGGGTGGCTCAGTGGGTTAAGCCGCTGCCTTCGGCTCAGGTCATGATCTCAGGGTCCTGGAATCGAGCCCCGAATGGGGCTCTCTGCTCAGCAGGGAGCCTGCTTCCTCCTCTCTCTCTACCTGCCTCTCTGCCTGCTTGTGATCTCTCTCTGTCAAATAAATAAATAAAATCTTTAAAAATAAATAAATAAATAAATAAATAAATAAATGTTCGGTAGAATTCACCAGTAAAGCCACTCCCTCTGGACTTTCCTTTACTGAGAGGCTTTTAATTAATGACCTGACCTCTTATTTGCTACGGATAACAAATTTTCTATTTGTTAAGTCAGCAATTTGTCTGTTTCTAGGAATCTGTCCATTTCATCTAAGCTACCTAATTTATTGAAAATGTAATTGTTCATAATACTGTCTTACAATCCTTTTTATTTCTGTAAGGTCAGTACAAATGTCCCTGCTTATATTTCTGATCTTTGTTATTTGCACCTTCTTTTGTTTTATTCTTAGTATAGCTAAAATTTTGTCAATTTTGTTGACCTTTTAAAAAAACAAACGTTTGTTTTTGTTGATTCTCTATAATGTTTTCCTATTCCCCATGTTGTTTGTCTTTGTTCTAATCTTCATTTCCTTCCTTCTACTAAATTTGGGTTAGGTTTGCTCTTCTCTTTCTCATTCCTTGAGGTGTAAAGTTAGCTTATTGATTTGAGATCTTTTCTCGTTTTTAGGTATTTACAGCTCTAAATCTCCCTAACAGCACTGCTTTTGCTTCATCCCATAAGTTCTGGTAAATTATGCTCTTTTTTCCTTCCTCTCAAAGTATTTTCTAATTTCCCTTGTGATTTCTTCTTTGATCCACTGGCTGTTTAGGAGCTCTGCTCAAATCTGAAACCTTCTCTGACACCATTGTAAAAAACAGCTCCCCACCCCCCTAGACTCTCTATATTCCCCCAACTTTCCTTCCTGAAATATTTTTTCATAATACTTATCTCCATCTGATATTCTATGTGTTACTTGTTATTCTATTGTCGTCTCCCTTCACTAAAATATCTAAGCTCAAGAATAGGAAGCATTTTGTTTTGTACACTGCATATCCTTAGCTGCTTGACATATATAATAAGCATTAAATAAATATTTGCTGGGCAAACCCTTTTAATATAATTGTGAAATCCAATTTTTCACCACGAATACTGTGACATTTATTCTAAGTGAAAAAGGTACATGTGGCTTATTCTTCTTGAACTAGGATATACTTAAGGAAAGGCAGAAACCATTTTGACTAATCCCAAATCACAGTTTTTCAAAAAAATAATATAAAAACCCACATTCAGGGGCACCTGGGTGGCTCAGTGGGTTAAGCCTCTGCCTTCGGCTCAGGTCATGATCTCAGGGTCCTGGGATCGAGCCCCGCATGGGGCTCTCTACTCAGCGGGGAGCCTGCTTCCCCTCTCTCTCTGCCTGCCTCTCTGCCTACTTGTGATCTCTCTCTCGATCTCTCTCTCTCTGTCAAATAAATAAATAAAATATTTTTTTTAAAAAACCCACATTCAAGTTCTTGAAGTAAAGGTAAAGAATGAATTTGTGTTTTCCACCCTGTAATTCATGGTTGTGCCTCTTTAGCCCCTTTAAAGTTCATGGCTAAAGGGGCACCTGGGTGGCTCAGTTGCTTAAGTGTCCAGACTCTTGATTTCAGCTCAGGTCATGATCTCAGGGTCATGAGATCCAGGCCTGCATCAGGCTCTGCTCTGGGCATGGAAGCTGCTTAAGATTCTCCCTCTCTCTCTCTCTTCCTCTCTGCTTCTACACTTCCCACCCCCTCTCCCTCTCTAGAAAGAAAGAAAGGAGGAAAGAAAGAAAGAAAGAAGAAAGATAGTTAGTTAATGGGTAAAGTATGGCTTGCTCCATTTGCATTACCTCCCAGTTGTTTAATTAACATAATTACTGTTATATCAGTCACTGCCCAATTATATGTGACTCATTCATTAGGAAAATGACTCAGGTTATTCACTTTTTAAAGTACACTTAAATATATTAAACACTCTCTCAATTAAAAAATTACCAGTGCAATTCAGGCTAGTGTTCTTTCTCAACACCTAGGTGCAACCATAACTATATTAAACATACAGAAAAATTTTTGTTAAATGGGTAATCAAATCACTGTCAAGAAAAACCTTATTTTCTAAATTCAGTTGCAGTACCACTGAAATTCCCTTAACTGATGGATACCACTGTATTCATTTTCTGTGCATGTTGTAACACATTACCATAAACCTGGTGGCTCAAAACCACAGACATGTATTTTTTCACGGTACTGGAAGCCATTTTGTTTAACGTCCAATTAGCCTGATAGAAGGTGCTGGTGGGGCCATGCGTAGTCTAGAGGCTCTAAGGGAAAACTCATGCCTTGCTTTGTTCTACTTCTGAAGGATGCCAGCATTCTATGGCTTGAAGCCATATCACTCCAATCTCCACATCCACTAACATAGTGACTCCTCCTATTCTGTGTGTCATATCTCCCCCTGTTCCTCTAACAACAGCTGTGGTGCCATTTAGGCCCATCCAGATAATCCAGAATTATCTCATTTTAAGATACTTAATTTATCATATCTACAAAGGCCCCCTTTCTACGTAAGGTTCACAGTCACAGGTTCTAAAGATTTAATGATATCCTTTGTGAGTTGCTTTTCAGCCTACCACTTATTATCCTAATCAGGTGATCAAATTTATCATCATGAGTAACAGGACAAACCAAACTCATGTACCTCCTGATACGATGCCCTGGGAAGAACACCACATTACCTGTGCAATATTCTTACCCAAAATGCACAACCTAAGTCAATCATGAGGAAACAATAAGGCAAACCCAAATGCAGACACATTCTCCCAAAATGTTAATGTCACAAAATAAAAAACTTTCCAGATTGAAGGAGGCTAAAGAGGCATAACAACAAAATGCACTGTGTAATCTTGGATCATTTCCCAGGTCACAGCAAAAACTTCCCTTTTCTAAAAAAAGCCACTTAGGGGCGCCTGGGTGGCTCAGTGGATTAAGCCACTGCCTTCGGCTCAGGTCATGATCTCAGGTCCTGGGATCAAGTCCCGCATCGGGCTCTCTGCTCAGCAGGGTGCCTGCTTCCCTCTCTCTCTCTCTCTGCCTGCCTCTCCATCTACTTGTGATCTCTCTCTGTCAAGTAAATAAATAAAATCTTTAAAAAAATAAAAAATAAAAAATAAAAAATAAAAAAAGCCACTTAATGGGATAACTGGTAAATTTTGTTATAGATTATATATTAGATAACAGCATCATGTCAACATTAAATATCCTGAATTTGATCATTGTGTCATGGTTAGAAAATATATGAGATGGAGATAAACCAAATACAGCAAAATATTAACAACTGATGAATCGAGGGAGCGGGTACACGGCTGTTCATGAACTATTCCTGAAACTTTGCTGTGGTGGTTTGAATCTTTTCATAATAAAAACTTGAAAAAAAAATGGTGTCCTTCAAATGAACCAAGGCTGTATTAGCAGCAAAATCCGTCCTCCTCCCTGCCGAAAAATTATACTTTGTTGACAAATTTAAACTAAAAATAATAATACTAAATACGACTACTATTACTACTGCTACTAATAAAAATAATAAGGCAACTATAGTATAAAGCTCCCTGGTCCTCTGGCCATTCTCTCCAATAGAACAGCTGAGCAGGATATTTTTCTATTTGACCACAGTCAAGGAAGACTGAGCACAAACAAGAAATCCACATCAAAACATACACACTCACGTACAGAGATAAAAAGTATTGATTGTCAAAAAGGAAAAAAACTGACTCAGAAGGAAGCTAAATGTTCATCCTCTTGAGTGCCCCACAGGAGAAATAAAGGCTATCACTAAACCAGAATGCCTGGAAATGACATCCTCATGTTGCGTTTCTGAAACCAGATCAAGACTTAATGAAACTGACAGCGTATAAGGGAAACCACATTTTAACCACAAAGACTCACTGAGGAATGCTATACACAAAGAAACTATTATTTTGTTCTAATTTTTAAAACTTAAAGAACAGATTGTACACTATCTTCAAATAGCAACACATGAATTGGAGGTTGAGAGAAGCAACTCTTCTCATAATAAGTGTAATCCATGAAAACTGGAGTTTTGGGTTGGGAAATAAAGACCACTGAAAACAACTTCTCAGACTTACATCCTTTACTGGCAAATTTAATTATGTCCAAGTAAGAATTACAGACTAAGCGTAAAAACCTCCCCTAAGAACCTAAACATAAGACAAAAAAAACCTAAAACTTAAAATAAAACAAAATGTTGATTAAGTGTGTTTTGCAAGAAAAAATACTTTCCTGAAACATTATTGAAAGCTTACCTTCTGGGACAGGAAAAATTTCAGCTATTGAGCCTAAAATGGTTAAAGCTGAAAATCTAGTTGGGTAGGAAGACCCAGGAAACAGTGCTTCGAAAAGACGGTTGCAAATGGATGACATGAAATTCTAAAAGAAAAAAAAATTACAGAAAGTATAATCTTTAATTCATAATAGGTTATTTTCAAAGAAACACCTTCAAGAGTGGGGTTCTTCTTTAATTAACAGGGAAAAGATTTTTAGTAACAATGCTAGTTATTTACTACGCTTGACAATTCAGATTGGTACCCTTGACCATAAGCTATATCATGACTTCAACAAACCCTACTTTGGTTGGTTCAACAAGAAGTATAATTTCTATTGTAGTCCACACAAGAAAATCCAATACCCAGCACCCATTTTTGGTGAAAGCAAGTTCTGGGCTAAAGCTATACAAATATTGGTTTTCTTCACAAGAGATGTTCAGGCATCAAAGTTATGTATATTTTTTTAAAGCTTTTAAATAACCAAAAAAAAAAAAAAATCCAAAACAGACTACTTGATAAATATGGTAAGTACAATACTTGATAAATGTGGCTATAATGACACAATTCATAAATAGATCCAACTATCCCATTGTCTTCTATACTCCCCTTTGAGACACTTGCTCTGCCATTCTGTTTACATACGTGATAAAAAAAAATGGAAATTTTCAGTAAAATACAATTTTTTAAAAATGGGAAATAGTTCATCCAAGATAAAGACTTCTTTCTCTGGTTAAAATAATAATTATCATTACTGTCTCTGTATAAGATGGAACAGAAAACCATAGAACTTAAAAGGAAGGGGTCCAAAAAAAAAAAAAAAAAAAAAAAAAGGAAGGGGTCCCTGGGTGGCTCAGTGGGTTAAAGCCTCTGCCTTCAGCTCAGGTCATGATCCCAGACTGCTGGGATCAAGCCCTGCATCGGGCTCCCTGCTTGCCAGGGAGCCTGCTTCCCCCTCTCTTTCTGCCTGCCTCTCTGCCTACTGTGATCTGTCTGTCCAAAAAAAAAAAAAAAATCTTTAAAAAAAAAAAACAAACTTAAAAGGAAAAGCCGTGATTCTCAGGCATCTCACATATACCACTATACCCTAACAATGTATATTTGTAACTGAGCAGCACATAAGCAGTTCTAGTCCCAACTGATTCCAGAAAAGATCTCAGCATCCATTTCTTTGGTCAATGATGTACAATCTGGGGATTTATCCTATAGGCCCTTGCAAGACCTAAGTAAGAGTTTGCTAGTTTTTAAAATCTACTGGGTTTCAAGGGAACAAAGTAGTGATTGAAAATATCCTGGGGGGTGGGGAAGAAAAGAAAATATCCTGGAGCGCCTGGGTGGCTCAGTGGGTTAAGCCTCTGCCTTTGGCTCAGGTCATGATCCTAGGGTCCTGGGATAGAGCCCCGCATCGGGCTCTCTGCTCAGCAGGGAGCCTGCTTCCCCTTCTCTCTCTGCCTGCCTCTCTGCCTACTTGTAATCTCTCTCTCTCTGCGTCAAATAAATAAATAAAATCTTAAAAAAGAAAGAAAGAAAGAAAGAAAAAAATGGAGCCCATTTTAATTATAAATGAGTAGTACAGTATTCATGTTAAAGGGTAACAAGTTCATCGTATAGGAATGATCTTAACTGTAGTACCATTTATATTTTTAGAAATAGATTCTTTCCTTCAACCACACTATAACCATAGTGGAGGCATGACCACAGTTTATATATTCATATCCCTAGTTCTAAGCATATTGTCCTAAACATATAGGACAGGCTTGATATATGCTCTTGTCACTTTTAACAGCCTCCAAATACCTTAGCCTAGCACTCAAAAATCTCTTTAGGTTATGCAGGCATCTTCCCTACTTGCCTTTAAGGTTTCTTGCCATGTTACATAGCTAAAGCTATTGAAAAGCAACATTAAAATTGTTAAAAGTGATAGATTTCAAATTGAAAATACCCATACAATGCTAAATTCTGCTACACTATCAGACACAAGAGATGAAACAATTAGGTTACTAGAGAGGGAAACCAACTGCAGCTATGAAATTGGTTTGTACTTCCAGCTTTGTCACTTGTTAGCTATGTAACTACAAAATGAAATTCCTGAACCTCCACAGCAGCTCCCTCATAGATAAAAATAAAAATAGTTTACTTGTATTCCTAAGGAAACAAAGAAACTTTATTTATTTGTACATGTACACATGTGTTAGTTAAGGTCTGTTTTGATTATTAGAGCAAACAACAAAAAACATCCTATACCCAGTCCCACCTTCATTTTCGGATTTTCAAACTCATCTCCTGTTACGTCTCTTTTGTTGCTCCAAGCATCTTACATGTCATTCATTCCCAAGAGTGTATTCACCATTCCCCAAATTCTCCCTGTACTTTCTTACCTCCAAGCTTTCAATTAAGCAGGTGCTAGGGGAAAACTATTCAGATTTTTAGAAGCGAGAGCAAATGTGCATGGGGGTCTGGCTCTAGCACTTAGTAGCTGAGGGACCTTGGGCAGGTTATTCAACTTCTCCAAGGTTCCGTTTTTCATTTTCTTTTTAATTAAGCTCTACGCCCAATCTGGGGCTCGAACTCATAACCCAGAGATAAAGAGTTGCACACTCCACTGACTGAGCCAGCCAGGCACCCTAGTTTTCACATTTGTTAATGGAGGATAATAATGCCTATCTCACAGCTTTGTTATTAAATGAGAATGTGGGTACAAAGCATTTTGTAAATTTAAAAGTTTTTAAGTTCATAATATTAGTTATTTAGGCATGAAATAATCTCCTTCCCTAGACTAGAAGACATCTTTTCCAACTAACAGCCTCCTCTTCTCCCCCCCGTACTTAATTTATTGATTGGCAAAGCCTACCATACACCATGCGTGACACCCACTATTATAAAGATGATGATAAGTAATTTAGGGCCAAAGTCACAATCTCCGAAAGCCACAGATGACTATAATTGGGAGGAAATATCAGAACCATAAGAATGACTCAGATTAAGACGCTAAAGGGCTAAGTTTCCAAAAACACATATATTTACAAGGTCAAACTATGAAACCATGCATATGTGAAAATTCAGAATGTCAATCCACAACTGTATAGGTTTTGCATTTTACGTACTTAACTCGGTTTTCACAAATGTCACTTTACCCCTTGAAAAAAGAAGCAAAAGAGCTGTGTTTTCTTAGAACATCTAGCAATGATAAAAAAGGCTGAAAATAACCTGTCCACACACAAAGCAAGTGCTCAGAATACACTCTAGTCACTTTTAATGACTCCCAGCAAGGCTTTTTAGGGTGATTTAGAATTTACAAAGAGCTTTCTTATTTAATCCTCAAAACCAGCCTTTTCAGAGAGGTTACTCAGCCCACTTACAGTCAAACAGACTCATCAAGTAAGCCAACTAATCAGCGGCAGAAATGGGACTAAACTCATGTCCTTCAAGTTTAAGTTGTCACTGTCCCATCTTCACTCTTGGGATTTTACAAAGATGAAGCTGACGTCAGCCTTGGTACAGGAATATTCTTCTTTAGATGATTTTTTACCTTTCAAATATAAAATGGAAAGCTAAGGGCCATCCATACTAATCCTTAGAGTAGGTAGTGAGTGTATCATGGCTCCAATGTATCATTAATTTAGTATAATTATTTCCCTATATGCAATACAATCGATGAGCTCTGTCCTCTATCTAGGTCTTAGAAGACAGGAGGGTTTCTGCTTCTAAGAGGCTAGATCTGAAGTAAGAAACCAGTAATAAACTCATTCTGTTCTGATGGACAGACACATAAGGTTGTCAAGCTGAGCCCTGGCCCAGACTAGAGCTGCTATATCTGGGGTTCCATCCATCTCATTAACACAGGGCCCCAAAACCTAGCCCTACCCTTCATGTTCCCTCCCAAATGGGATGGAACACCGACCAGGAGGCACCAATATCAAGCCACTGTAAGTCATATTAGTCTAAAGAGGAAGCAGGCCCAGATACAGCAATTTTCTACCCTGGAGAAGTGGAGGGTGGAGGAGTTCAGGGCCAGCAATTAGCTTTTTGTTAAAGTACCAAATTCACATGGCCCACATTAAGCTGTAAAGGACTGAGGTTAACCCATTACTGTTACTCTGTAACAGGCCTCAAATCCAGCACGGGTTCCACGACTCAGGGTACCTCAAGAGAAGTACCAAAGCACCAGAAGGAATATGTAAAACCAGCTTGAAGGAAAGAAACACAGAAACACCATTCACCATGAAACTTCCATGTACTTCCCTTTAATATTTATTCATAATTATTCTATGTTTCTTAAATACCCATATGTCTAGAAATAGATCACCTACCTTATATTGCTGTAAAGAAACAGAAGGGGGCTGTGTGGTTAACTCATTCTCTGGCTCATGTCTGGATCTACTTTGCTCCAGTTTATAAAGCACCTGAGAACTTTCCTGTATCCTACAGAACAACTTTTAAGAAAAAGAAAAATGAAGCATATATAAGCCACATTAATCTTAAATATCAGTTTAAAAAAAGGCAAAGGACAAATTTTCTAAATTCTTTAGACTAAAACTTCAAGAGAGGAGAGTACTGGTTTCTAACTCTTAATTAAATTCATAGAGTTTCCCTCTGACAGAAAATTAACATATATTTTTAAAACCAAAAACAAAATACTACTGCAAACCAGAATACAGAGTCATTAAATCCCCCATAGTTTTATTTCCTTTAGGTTGGCATGAAACTAAAGATATACTCACTTCTGTACTCTCCCAATTGTTCATCCCATAAATGAGGCATGTGACTAAGTTGAGTTGAATTAGTCAACAATGACCATTTCATGAGGCCCTTAAAATGATAAAATTACAAGGGCATCTTTCCTCCTCTTACCAAAGTTTTCCTAAAATACCTTTCATCCTGAAATATCCATCACATTTTTTTTCTTTCCAAAAAAAAGAGCTCAAGTTGACTTATTCTGCACCAAAATGAAAGGACTTTCCACCCTGGATTTGAATCTCAAACGTAATGTGGAAGCACAGAATGTTCCACAGATGGGCCATGAAGGGATGTTCACAGGCAGTCTGATCACATGACCATTATTCCTGCACTCTCCCAAAATCTGAGCTCTTTTCAAACATGATTTGCAGAGCAGGGTTCACCACTTTCCTGTACTCTCTCATGAGAATCTCTACCTTTTTAAGAAGAGAACAAATCTGCTGCCGCACTCCTGGAGACTGACTGTTAAGATTGTATGTGATAAAGAATTCAATCCACTGCATTTCTTCCGTGGACACCATTTCCGTGCTTCGATTACTTTCACAAAGCAAGCCTAATGTATCTATCCGTACCTAAAACACATGAGAAGCAATAAAATGTTAATTTTTCAGTGAAATAAGCAAATTGTAGACTACCTGACATGTTTATTTACATAAGCTACCAAAGTGGGGGGGACCAATAAACCTCAGTTTACCCATGTATACTCCAGAAAGGTTCCCTCATCCCAAAGATCATGGGGCTGTAACTCATATAAAATTATTTTATTAAATGTGTCAATTGGTATTTTTAAGTCAACAATCTTAAAGATTCTTATTCCATGGTAATGTTCAACTTCATTTTTTTTTTCTCTACTTTACCCCAGGACCTCATCACCTCACTCTTGGGTTACCGTCAGGCACATCTAACAAGGCTTCTGGTTTCTTTTTGCTCTCTCACTGGAAATTCATCTCTGTTGCCATTAATTCTACTTCCTTGCTAAAGGCAGAATGGCTCTGGTTCCCAGTTACCAACTGAATGAAATCTGAAGTCTTCAACCTCGCATTGGAGGCCTCCAAAAAATGGACCAAACCCTCGATTCCTGCCAAACATCCTGAATCATCCTCAAGAACTTGTTTTGGGTCCTTCCATTTCAGTATTTATTATGTGGGGGTTTTTTAAATCATTTTATTTACTTTTTCTTTATCATAGTAAGTGTACTCTTTAATTCCCACCCCCTATTTCCTCCATCCCCCCAACCACCTCCCCTCTGGTAACTGTTTGTTCTCTATAGGTAAGGGTCTGTTTCTTTATGTCTTTCTTTTTTCCTTTGTTCCTTTGTTTTGTTTCCTAAATTCCACAGGAGTGAGATCACATGGTATTTGTCCTTCTCTGACTTATTTCACTTATTTCTATCCATGTTGTTGCAAATGGCCAAGATTTCATTCTTTTTTGTAGCTGAGTAATATTCCATTGTATATGTGTGCCTGTATACATATTTAATCACCTCTTCTTTATCCATTCATGTATCCATGGACACTACAGCTGTTTCCATAGTTTAGCTATTATAAATAATATTGTATGTATCCCTTTGAATTAGCGTTTTCAGATTTTGGGGGGTAAAAACACAGTAGTGTGATTACTGGACCACCGGGGTAGTTCTATTTCTAATTTTTTGAGGAATCTCCATACTGTTTTCCACATAGTAGTTTGCATTCCCACCAATAGTTCACAAGGGCTTTTTCTCCACATCCTTGACAACACTTGTTGTTTCTTATGGTATTGACTTTAGCCATTCTGATAGGCATGAGGTGTTACCCCACTGTAGTTCTGATTTACAGTTCCCTGATGATAAGTGATGTTGAGCATCTTTTCATGCATCTGTTGCCATCTGTGTTCCTTAGAGAAATGTCTGTTCATATCCTCTGCCTATTTTTAAATTGGATTATTTATTCTTTGTGTATTAAGTTATATCAGTTCTTTATATATTTTGGATCCTAACCCTTTATTGGATATGTCATTTGCAAACATCTTCTCCCATTCAGTAGGCTGCCTTTTAGTTTTCTCGATTATTTCCTTTGCTATGCAGAAGCTTTTTATTTTGATATAGTCCCAATAGTTTATTTTTGCTTTTGTTTCCCTTGCCTCAGGAGACAGATCTAGAAAAATGCTGCTACAGCTAATGTCAGAGAGATTACTGCCAGTGCTCTCTTCAAGGATTTTTACGGTTTTAGGTCTCACATTTAGGTCCTTAATCCATTTTGGGTTTATTTTTGTGTACGGTGAAAGAAAGTGGTCCAGTGTCATTCTTTTGCATGTGGCTGTCCAGTTTTCCCAGCACCACTGTTGAAGATAATTCTTTTTCCTATTGTATATTCATCCCTCCTTTGTCAAAGATTAATTGACCATATAGTTGTGGGTTTATTTCTGGGTTTTCTGTACTAGTCCATTGATCTCTGTGTCTGTTTTTATACCAGCTCCATACTGTTTTAATTACTACCACTCTTTAATATAACTTGAAATGTAGAATTGTGATACCTCCTGTTTTATTTTTCTTTCTCCAGATTGCTTTGGCTAGGGGTGCCTGGGTGACTCAGTTGTTTAAGCATCTGCTTCAGCTCAGGTCATGATCCCAGAGTCCTGGGATCAAGACCGGCATCAGGCTCCCTGCTCAGTAGGGAGTCCGCCTCTCCCTCTGCAACCCCCACACCCTCGCCCCTGTTCATGCCTGTGCGCTCTGTCTCTTGCTCTCCCTCTCCCTGAAATAAATAAAATCTTAAAAAAAAAAAAAAAAAAGATTATTTTGGCTATTTGAGGTCTTTTGTAGGGTTCCATACAAATTTTAGGATAGTTTGTTCTAGTTCTATAGGAAAAGCCATTGGTATTTTGATAGGGACTGTGTTAAATGTGTAGATTGCTTTGGATAGTATAGATATTGTAACAATATTTGTTCTTCCAACCCATGAGCAGAAATGTCTTTCTGTTTCTTTGCATTGTCTTGAATTCCTTTCATCAATGTTTTATAGCTTTCAGAACACAGGTCTTTCATCTCCTTGGTTATATTTATTCCTAGATATTTTATTGGTTTTGGTACAACTGTAAATAGGATTGCTTTCTTACTTTCACTTCCTGCTGCTTCATTATTAGTGTACAGGAATGCAAAAAATTTCTGTACATTGATCTTCTACCTTGTGACTTTATTGAATTCATTTATCAGTTCTGGTATTCTCCCATTTTGTGTGCTGGTTCAATGCTTCTTCTCCTTTAATCACATTTAACACATTCCTAATCAACCACTACCTACCCTGTTCTGAGCCCCTCAAGTCCTTACGCATAAAGGAGCACTTATATCTGTGTTATTTTCTAAGAGTTTCCAGTAGTTTTATGCAGGTTTTCTTGTTCCTTCAACTAAAATTTAAATAGCCTGAAAAGTCAACACTTTCCACTTTTCTTTTTAAGACTTTTTTTATTTTAGAGGGAGATAGAGTGAGAGAGAAAGCACAAGCAGGGGGGAGTGGCTGGCAGAGGGAGAAGCAGGCTCCCCGCTGAGTAGCACCCTCCCCCCAACCCTGCTGCCGCCAACTAAGGGCTCAATCCCAGGACCCTGGGATCATGACCTGAGCCAAAGGCAGACTGAGCCACCCAGGTGCGCCTACGCTTTTCACTTTCAATTCATCCTCCTTACAGATCCCTTAAATCAGTGCTGGGCTCAACATGGGGGCCTCTATATTGGACTACTAACTGAATAAATAAATCAGGGATCTACTGCATGTATGAAATTCCCAGATATTTTGTTTACTTACTTGGCAGTGCTGATGAATTAAGCCTTGTTTTATTCTTGCACTGGACACAAGGTTCCTCCAGGCATCAGTTGCAGACTGAAGATGTCCATGAGCTCTAGCTGTTCGCAGACATGCCATCAAAGCTCCCAGAGCCCCTCTGCTATTAAAAGACCCTAAGGATGGTAAAGATCGTTCTTGTCTCAAAAGCACAATAACAATGACAAGTACTGTGCTATGCAACGACTGCCACAACTTTCATTTTGCAATTATAATTTCAAGAAATAAAAATAATACTTTAAATTCTAACATGCATTAAAGTTCCTATGATAAAATAATCATTATTGAAAAGAACTTGATAGTTCTGGTGTCAATAATTTGAAGTAAGCATAACCTGCTTATGTAAACTTAAAGAAATCATCATTTTTTGCTATTTTTAGCTTTTCCTTTACACCTAGAAATGAACCAAAGTGATTCGCGGTGGGGGGAATCAAGTAGACAATTATTTAAAACAATAAGAACAACTAAAATGACTTTCAGCCAAAATTGGGAAAAACACTTTAGTGGCTAAATATCATTATTTTTCTAAAAACAAACACTAAGCCTCTGTACATATTTTGGAGTTACTGTTTCTCCCTAGTAAAAAAGATAAAAGGAGGATTACAAGGAGCCTGATCCTTTTAGAGGCTAGGACATCAGTCATTACTAACAGAACAGGGAACCCTGGCTCAAAGGGAACACTGATTAAAAAAAAAAAAAAATAGAGACTGCCTTACTTCAGGACAGATTCATGATCTTGAATTTTAGATGGCTTCTCAAAAGGCAAGAACAATTGTTGTTTAAAACTACAAATAATGAAAAATAAACCAACTACAAATAACGGCTTTTTTTGTGTATGGGAATCAGATTTTTCCAGCTATCTCATGGTCACTCTTTGAAGTATTGAAAGTTTTCTATTATTTTCAGTTGTAAATTTTTTTTTTTTTTTTTTTTTTTTTTTTGAGAGAGAGAGTGCCTGTGCACGTGGGGGTCAGGGGAGGAGGAGAGGGAGACAAAGAGAGGGAATCTTTTTTTTTTTTTTTTAAGATTTTTTATTTATTTATTTGACAGACAGAGATCACAAGTAGGCAGAGAGGCAGGCAGAGAGAAAGGGGGAAGCAGGCTCCCTGCCGAGCAAAGAGCCCAATATGGGGCTCGATCCCAGGATCCTGGGATCATGACCTGAGCCAAAGGCAGAGGCTTCAACCCACTAAGCCACCCAGGCGCCCCTAAAGAGAGAGAATCTTAAGCAGGCTCCACACTCACCACAGAGCCCAATGTGAGACTCAATCTCATGACCCTGAGATCATGACCTGAGCTGAAATCAAGAGTTGGATGCTAGGGTTCCTGGATGGCTTAGTCGGTTAAGCACCTGCCTTCAGCTCAAGTCATAATCCCAGTGTCCTGGGATGGAGACCCATATCGGGCTCCCTGCTCAGCAGGGAGTCTACTTCTCCCTTTCCCTCTGCCTCTCCCCCTGCTTGTGCTCCCTCTCTCTTTCTCTCTAGCACTCTCTCTCAAATAAATAAAATCTTAAAAAAAAAAAAAAAAAAAAAAGAGTTGGATGCTTAGCCAACTGAGCCACCCAGGCATCCCTTGTAAATATTCTCAAATTATGATGTAGAGTATCATATTCCTGCTTTGTTAAACAGAATACAATAATTTTAAGATTCAAACAATAAAGTCAGGATCATCATTTACATATTAATTACTTAACTATGCTTTAATGCAGTGATTCCTTTAGGGTTACCGAATTTCTGTGGAATGTTTACCCTCTATCCTAAATGACTAGAGAGAGTTGTTTCTTGAGGTCATCACATCTACATTTTTTGTCTCTTCCCCCAGAGATTAAAAACTGCTACTACCAGTTTACCTATCTTGATCCTTGCCAGAAACAATTCTTAATTACTGTTTCAAGCACTAGCATAAGCAACTTATATAAAATACTCCAACTGTTATGAGTGCTACATAGGTCTGACAACCTAACAAATAAGTACTTGGTAAATGGATTAAAACTAGTAAAAAAGGGGGCGCCTGGGTGGCTCAGTGGGTTAAGCCGCTGCCTTCGGCTCAGGTCATGATCTCAGGGTCCTGGGATCGAGGCCCGCATCGGGCTCTCTGCTCAGCAGGGAGCCTGCTTCCCTCTCTCTCTCTCTCTGCCTGCCTCTCCATCTACTTGTGATCTCTCTCTGTCAAATAAATAAATAAAAAATCTTTAAAAAAAAAAAAAAAAAAACTAGTAAAAAAGGGAACCTTATAATCCTAACTGGATTCAATCCTTAGCTTGTAGAAATGACTTCAGCCAAAAAAACTCTACTCCACTCTGGACAGGAACATTAGCCTCAATCTGAAATCTCTATCGTTAATACCCTCTTTTACTATTTATGTAAGTGGTAATATTTAAATTTGAATATGGTCCACATCTGCCCAGATACCTACCCTTAAACATCTTAACTAGAAATTACTAAAAGAATGATTCCTTTTCTTACCAGTGTTAGCATCAGCAGAAGTTTGAAGAATCTTTACCATGTAGCTTAAGCTTTCAGGACTGCAATTCAATAATTTTGGCAAGTAATAATCAATCACATAAGATTTTTGATCCAGATTTCCTTCACACAGTATAAAAAGGAGAGGAGAAACCCAAGTCTCGTGCCACTCATCAATCCAAGTAGTGTCAACAGCCTGGGACTTCAAATGACTCTTATGATTTCTGAACATGGTTTCCAAGAGGTCACTTGCGTAAGGTACCAAAGACTGGTCTCCCATCACCTCTAAGATTTGTGATGGAATAGTTTTAGCTAGTGCCAAAATATGTCCAATTCCTACATAATCTACTAAACAACCAAGGCATGCGTACTTCCCTTTCACATGCCATTCCAATTGCAGAAGATTCTCAGTCAGATCACAGATGAAACGATCGGCAGCCAAACCTGACGCTTTGGAGTCTGAGTTTTCTTTAGTGAGCTGGTGCATGTGGAGAATGTTTCTGAATATAATTTTGGTTTGGTGTCTCAAAGCATCCAGTGGATGTTCCCAGTGGGTATAGACATATTCCAAAAGTCTCCCAACTATACTTGAATTCCCATTCAGACTGTCCTTTAGGCTTGGGGAACTTGATTCAAGGACATGTATGGCTGAATTGGCCCAGGATGCCAAAATTCTAGACAGAAACAATTCCAGAGTTGATTCCTTGATCCTGAAGAAAAATGAGCCATGTTATTATAAACTGACTAGTAATAAATTTCATTTTATAATCATCTAGATTTTAAAAATATAAAAGACAAAGATCAGATTTCTCATCAGAAAATGATCAGAAAATTCAATAATTATTAAATTTACAATGACAAAAATTACAAACAAGGCCAAAATAGATCTCAAATTATAAATGAATCTTTTCATCTTAGAGAAATAATCCAAAAAGGGACACAATAAAGCTTTTGGGAGTGGTGGAAATGTTCTTTATTTTTATTTTTATAATGGTTTCACAGGTGTTTTAAAACATATTAAGAGGGGCGCCTAGGTGGCTCAGTTGGTTAAGTGACTAACTCTTGGTTTTGGCTCAGGTCATGATCTCAGGGTCACAAGATCAAGTTCTGCATTGGGCTCTGCACTGGGCGTGGAGATTGCTTACGATTCTTTCTCCCTCTCCCTCTCCTTCTGCCCCTCCCCGCCACCCCTTCTCTAAAAAATAACTAACTAACTAAATAAATAAATAATTTTTACATTCCTTTAAAATATGCACAATTTTTACTTATATATAAACTGAAAAACATGAAAAATTTATTTTAGAACAGAGTACTTTTCTTCCTTTACCTACATGTCCATTACTATCAAGGTGTATCTATGGTTTGACATTTTATTTTTTTTTAAAGATTTTATTTATTTATTTGACAGAGATCACAAGTAGGCAGAAAGGCAGGCAGAGAGATGGGGGCAAGCAGGCTCCCCACTAAGCAGAGAGCCCGATGCGGGGCTCGATCCCAGGACCCTTGGGATCATGACCCGAGCCAAAGGCAGAGGCTTTAACCCAGTGAGCCACCCAGGCACCCCTGGTTTGACATTTTAAACACATGATCACTTTCAAGTGTTATGAAAAAAATACCCCCTCCAAAAAAAGCCCCACAAACACAATCCAATGAAGTCAAAAGAGCTGGTTGCAGTTCTGGCTCAGTTGCTTATTAGCAATACACTCTTAAGTTTGAGCATTTACTTTTCTAACCTCACTTTACCTACTCAGTACGTTAGATTTCCTATCTTATCTATTAGACATGTGAGGCTTATACTGAATTACCTATGTTGACGTTGTTCATAAACTAAAATGCAGCATTCAAAATGTTCAGTATAGGTTCACCTACACCAATATCTGTAACTACCCCCCCTTCATCTTACCTTCTCTTATTCTATTTTCATACCCATTTCATTGCCTACATGTTATCTTCCCTTTTTTTTTTTTAAGGTTTTATTTATTTATTTGACAGAGTGAGTGCATGCACAAGCAGGGGGAGCAGCAGGCAGAGGGAGAAGCAGGCTCCCCGCTAGGCAAGAAGCCCAATGTGGGACTCAATCCCAGGATCCTGGGATCATGACCTGAGCCAAAGGCAGACACTTTTCCAACTGAGCCACCCGGGCATCCCTGTTATCTTCCTTCTAATTCAGGATTACCCTGTGTACTTTTCATGGAACTACTAAATATGCTAGTTCAGTTGCCATCTTTGAAATGTCTGACAAGCAAAACAGAGTAGGAGACAGTAGCCTGAAAACTCACTGTGAACTCAAGGTGAACAAGACATGCACGATATTCAAGAGGAGGGCCTCCCCACTCGTGCCCATACTCCCACTCTGCCAGTCCAACATGGTGAGTGTCCCCTGACACAGGAATAAGAGAGTTGACTGCGAGACATCAGTACAACAAAGGCTCCTGCAGCAGTTCAAAACCCAGTCGGGCATGCTGGCGCAGTCCACTGAACGGAGAAGCAAACTACTAATCTGGAAGAACACAACACAGCTAACATGTTATAAAGCCTCGAAAACTTTTCAGATATTTCAAAATGTAAATGCAAAATTCCCTTTCCCCCTGAAACATCCTAGGAAAAATAACTGAACCTAAAGACGAAAAGCCACAAGTGCTGAAATTATTATATCAAAAGGGGAAAAAAATTCAATCTAAATACATGAACCATTTTGCTGGTTTGAATGGACCAGCAGAGCAAAACATACCGCTACCTGCAGGTGGATGAGCTTAATGCTTTTAAGTGGTGATTTTAGAAATCAAATTGTTAAATTTTATCCAGTGATATCTTGTGCTATCTCACAGAAGAGTACACATCTATTTTGCAAACAGTCAAGTAAATAGCTAAAAGAAACTTCTAGATAATATAGTAAGAAAGAAAAAAACCTGCTAGTACTGAATATAAGAATTATAGCCCAATTATCAACTATACTTTGCATCTGACCAAATACACTGAAAAATCGATCCTAACATGCTTCCCATCTAAAGTGTAATATTTGGAGGACGCCTGGATGGCATGGTCAGTTGGGAATCTGACTCCTGGTTTCAGATCAGGTCATGATCTCAAGGTCATGGGATCCAGCCCTGCACTGGGTTCTGCACTCAGTGCTGAGCCCGCATGGGATTCTCTCCCTCTCCCTCTGCTCCTCGTGCTTGTGCTCACTCTCTTGCTCTCTCTCTCAAATAAATAAGTCTTTTATAAATGAATAAATAAATAAAAACAAAGTACAACATTTCGGTTATTCTTTTTTTTTTTTTTTAGTAGGCTCTACACTCGGAGCCCAACACAGGGCTTGAACTCACGACCCCAAAACCAAGACCTGAGCTGAAATCAAGAGTCTGACGCTTATCTGACTGAGCCACCCAAGCACCCCTGGGTTATTCTTTTTTTTTTTAAGATTTTTTTATTTGAGAGAGAGAGTGAGCGAGAACATGAGAGGGGAGAAGGTCAGAGGGAGAAGCAGACTCCCATGGAGCTGGGAGCCCGATGCGGGACTTGATCCCAGGACTCCAGGATCATGACCTGAGCCAAAGGCAGTTGCTTAACCAACAGAGCCACCCAGGTGCCTGGCCCCCTGGGTTATTCTTAATAAAAAGGACATATTTATCAAAAAGTAATGACTCCATGTATCTATACATTAACTCCTGCATACTTTCAACATTATAAATATCTCTCATAATACTGAGAGATGGAACTGAACAAACAGCACTAGAAACAAACTAGGATATACCAAAAATAATGTTGATGGTGATTATCTTTGTGAGATGGATTAATAGGTGACTGCTATTGTCTTCTTTCTGCTTTTTCTGCATTTTTGGACTGTCTCTTACTATAAGAGAAAATGATCACCAGAAAACTTCTGATTATGCAGAAAAATTTTTAATTCACTTCTTTAAAAATATTTTTTAAACATGTGTCTAATTACCCATCAAGTACAATTCTATAAAGGAGATGCACTCACCAAATCAGGAATCTTTTCAGGTGGATGAAACATAGCCTTAATAAAAAGAATAACAGCTAATCCAGACGTACTCTGAATTGTCTGTAAGAGGTTATCTATTTGGCAAAAAAGTAAACAAAATGTATTAAATGACAATGGATGCTTTGGTCCAGTGGAAAAAGTACATGGTGCAGTGTCAGATAATCCTAGATGCATTTTCTAGCACAATTCCCAGGTCGAATAGACCTTGAGCAAGTTATTTAACCTCCTAGGGACCCAGCTTTCTCTTCTGTAAAATGAGAGACTATAACTCCTGACAATTATTATAAGGTTTAAATGCATAATTAACATAAGGTTTTTATGTCCAGCACATAAATGCTTAATCAATGTGATTCCTCCCTCTCTCCTCTAACTCCTACTCTCTCTTCCTCTCCCTGAAGCATATCTAGCAGCAATACCACCTGTCTCCCCTGCACTGATGCCTTGAATCCCAACCCCCACATATATTACTTTTTCTTAACGTGGTTTCAGGGCTGTGTAAAGTGCCTGCATCAGTGCTAACTGCAAACTCCGCCGTCACTGGCACTATTCCCAATGCAACCAATTTTGGCTTGCTATCTTCTCTGTTTCCTATCAGCCTCTGGTTTGTGAGAAAGTTTACCAAATATAGTAAATTATTCAACCTGGGTTAAGAATCATAAATGCCTACCATGAACTACTTCATAAATACCCATTTTGCCCTTTACTCCTGCTAACGGAACTGTGGCTTTGACTGGAGCATCCGTGTCCGCAGCCAAAGGAAGGACACTTGCTTCTTCTATCTTCCTCACAACTCAAGGTAGACATGAGGGTTCAGGCCAGTGGGATGTAAGCAAGTACCTGGGCACTTTTGTTTTTCCTTTCCTAAAGGTAAAGATGCAATCGGCCTTCCTTCCTGCCTTAAACACAGACGTAATGTCTGAAGCTGCAGCAGTCAAATGGCAACCATGAGGCGACAAACGTGGCAGTGAAAGCCAACATGCTGAAGAGAGCAGAGCAGAAAGGCAGAAACCTTTGGGTCCTAGACTGCATGCAGCGTTCGGGATCACCTGCCTCTGAACTTCCTATGAAGTGGAAGTGAGGGGAGGGACATCCTCTGAAGTCCCCGAAATTTAGTTTTCTGTTACCTGCAGCCAAACACTTGACTGATAGGTGAAGCTTTAAAACCCTGGGGAAGGGCGCCTGGCTGGCTCAGTGGGTTAAGCCTCTGCCTTCGGCCCAGGTCATGATCTCAGGGTCCTGGCACTGAGCCCCACGTCAGGCTCTCTGCTTAGCAAGGAGCCTGCTTCCCCCATCTCTCTCTGCCTGCCTCTCTGCCTACTTGTCTCTCTGTCAAATAAACAAATAAATAAATCTTTAAACAAAAAAAATTTAAAACCCTGGGGAAGAACAGCACTGGAGAGACCCTACCAACTGCTCAGAAAAGAGGCTGCCTTGTATTGAAATCAGGTCTTCCCTGCATTTCACCAGACTTTTTTTTTTTTTTTAAGAATAACAAAGTCCTCTTCTAAAAAGCAAATGCTCTCTGAAAAGATGTCTGTAAATTGCATCTCTAAGTAACTTTCCTTTCAATAACTGAGATCCTAGCCTAAATAAATAAATAAAACCATCTGGACAAGACAGCTAGCACTTTCACTAGTTACCAGGATTCAAAACATACAAACAGTGAGATACTATGTTTTCTCCCATTAGCCTAGCAAAACCAGAGTCAGTTACTGCTCTTTACAAACAAAAACTCTAAACTGACCCCAATAATTTTTTAATAAGTTAATATGCATGCATGCATGACCATACAGAATGTGAGGTCAAGGGTAAAAAAAAAAAAACTTTTTGTAAATACTTTATGTGTTACGTATCATTTTTTTGTTAATCTTTTTTTTTTAAAGATTGTATTTATTTGTCAGAGAGAGCACACAAGCAGGCAGAATGGCAGGCAGAGAGAGAAGCAGGCTCCCCGCTGAGCAAGGAGCCCAGTGCGGGACTTGATCCCAGAATTCTGGGATCATGACCTGAGCCGAAGGCAGTGACTTAACCAACTGAGCCACCCAGGTGTCCCTAATCTTATATTATCTTGTAACACACTGATATAGGAAAACACCCAAAACAAGTGTATAGCTTAATGAATTATTTGAAGGTAAACCCTCTTGTACCCAGTGTTCAAGGTGAGAAATCAAACTCAGGCACCCAGCGCAGAAGGCTCCTCCATGTGCCTCATCCCAGCCACACCCCGTTCTCTCATCCTGAGTAAGGATTATCATGACATCCAAAGTAATGGCTTCCTGATTTTCAAATGGTTTTATTCCTCAAATGTGTGTCCCTAGACACTGTAGTTTAGGCCTGTCCATTTTTTTAAAAATCTGATAGATCTTTTAAGTGCCTTTTAATCTCCAGATGCCCTCTCTACCCTTCATTTCGTTACAATTTCTCTGTTCAAGAGCTCTGGCCTTTGATCTGCAGTTTCCCCACAATCTGGATGTGGGGTCGCCTCATTATAATGCAGTTCAACACACTCTTCTGTCTTTTGTAATTCCTGTAAATGGGCAGGTGACCTAGAGATCAGTCTCAAGTTCAGTCACTCTGGGAAGAGTATGGGTGGTAAAAGCAAGCCTCTAAGGGAGACATGTTGTCTGGCTGTCTGTTCTGTAAAGTTAGCAGTTGCCGATGCTTACTGCCTGCATCCATTCCTCGAGTTACAAAATGGTGATATTCTATCATTTCATTTTATTTTGTTATTTGAAATACTTTCACAAGAGAGACTTCCTCTCATTAACTATTTGGCTTCCCAGTAACACAGTTTATATAGATAGAAGCAACAGACGAGAGACAGAAGGGGGCACGATGACCACCCCCAACAAGGACTACCATCATCACTTGAAGAGACATGTATGGGTTATGTTCTCCTTTCCAGATCGTCCACTCAGATTTGGAAATCTCTTCTTATCAAGAATTTCTTTTGTCATTTAAAGTCTGTGGCTTTTCAACACTAAGACTGTTAGGTTTTCTTCTTCGCAATACACACACACACATACATTTAGAAAAGTCCTTCAACATTATCCCTTGCAGAACTGGTACATTTGAAAGAAAAAGCATTAAAACCTCATAATCCAGGCCGTTTCCCCATTTTAAGGGGCTGGAAGAGAGGTTCTACAACTCGGCTAAGTATCAAACATTTCATATCATTATTAGCACAAGTTGAATGACACTCAATTATAATCATCATTTTTATGGTTTTATACTTACCATCACTTAAAAACTTGGCGAAAATACTCAGCAATCCACACATACTTTGCCATATGGGAGAAGCAGAAGCCTTCAAATGAATTCTCTGAAAGTCTTGTATTTTCTGCACTAACATTACTGAAACTCTAGTGCCTACCAACAAGTCATTCATCAGTTGCGTCTGAACTATATGATTTCCAGCAAATTTTCTATAATGAAGAAAAGACATTATTACAAAAGAAAAGTCACATAAAAATGCCCCCATTTTTATCCCTCTGCAAAAGAAACATTCCTCAATCAAAGGGCCAAAATTCGTTTTACATTATACTAGACATTTATGACTCTCTCCTCCACTCCCATAAACATTCCAATTACGGGGACATATGCTGTAAACTTTCAACACTCTTACCTCAACATTTTCCTCCTTCTCAGTTAATGACTAACCTTGCTTAACAGATCAAGAATGAATGCCACAATCTTTTTTTTTTAAGATTTTATTTATTTATTTATTTGTCACAGAGAGAGAGAGAGAGTGCGCATAAGCAAGGGAAGTGGCAGAGGGAGAAGCAGGCTCCCCACTGAGCAGGGAGCCCGATGAGGGACTCAATCCCAGGGCCCTGGGATCATGACCTGACTTGAAGACAGACACTTAACCAACTGAGCCACCCAGGGGTCCCAAGAATGCCACAATTTCTAAACTTGAACACTCCCCCTCAACCTTGATACACTTTCTTCACTTGACTTCCAAGACACCAGGCTCTCCTCCATTTTCTCCTACTTCACCATTGCTCCTTCCTAGATACCTTGGCTAACTTATCCTCTTCTCCCTAACCTCTTTACAGCTCTCCACAACTCAGTCTTTACTCTCCCTCTTTGGTTCAGCTACTTTGTTCCCTTGATGTGATCTCTTCTAGCTCATAAACTTTAAATTATGATCTACATGCTGATGATTTCCAAATTTGTATCTCCAGCCTGAATCTCTCTTGCTAATCCCAGACTTGCATATGCAACTTCTTATCAATATCTGTACTTGGATGTCTAACAGACATATTAAATTACATGAACTCATCTTCAACTCCAAACCTGCTCTACCTGCTGTGATCTCTACCTTAAAAAAATTTGGTCATCATCCTTGACTTCTCTCTTTCCTACCCCATCTCTAAGAAAATCCTGTTGGTCCTACCTTCAAAATACACACAGAATTAGACCACCTCCACTGCCACTCCTGACCTAAGTCACTCTCATCTCTCCCTGGGATTATTGCCATGGCCTCCTAACTGGTCTCCCAGCTTCTATTTTTGCCACCCCTTTCAGTCTATTCTCAACACAGCAGAAAATAGGAAAACTGGCTACTGGCTACAACTGGCTTACCTCTAGAGAAGGTAAAACAACATGCACAGATAAGCCAGGAACACCATATTGCAAACAAGAGAATTAGGTAACCGTATGAACAATGAATGCCAAATGCCACAACCTAATCTTTCTTCACTCCCTCAGCAGCCAGAATATTAAGCCAATGGTTTGATTCCATGAAGAATCTGTTACCCATGCAAAAAAACCTAGTGATATTGATATCAGAGGTTTCCCAAAGCAACAGCCTAGCTAAGTTAGCCTACAATAAAACCTGCAATCAACCCCACCCATATGCACAGATTCAAATCAACTCTCAGTACCCCATCCTTAAATATGGGCACTTGGCCAAAAATCACCAGATTTCTGATAAGAGCATCTAGCAAAGTGAAAGCATCAAACAGAAAAAAAGCAACTTCGGAGAAATAGGACTATATAAAGATAAACTATTAAAAAAAAACTATCATTAATATCCTCAGAAAGATAACAAGATATTTCACTCATAAAATAAGAACAGAATGCTATCAGAAAGGAACACTTGGGGAGGAAGAAGCTCATATTCATATTCTCCTAAGAATTTATTTGATTGGTTAAATTAAATATCAAACTTCTGAAAGATAAATTTCAATAATCAGGACTAATATTAACAGAGAGGGATGGAATGAAGCACCTTCTGGAATATTTTTTTAAATTTCCCTTGTACAAAGAAAATACACAACTACAAGTGTACATACACATAGACGCACAAGCATGTGAACACATAATACTCGCCTATTTTCTTCTGAGATTTCAATTAAACTCTTCTGCAGAAAATGGAGCACTGAAACAAAAAGAACACATAATGACAAAGCAGAACCTAAAACTGTAAAGTGTAATGTCAGTATAAGAAAATATTTTAAGTTAGTGTTACCTATAATGATATCATGTTATAGAGGTAGAAACTTAAAAGGAAGGGGCATGATGTACTCTAGTAATCTGCAAGACTCTGCCCATTGCCAAGAGAAAAGAACCAGTTCCAAAATGACTCATACAAGCAGTTACCCCCTCAAAATAAAATAAAATAACAGGACCTACCATTTTTAAGAAGATTATTAACTCCTGTTCTACCTGCGGGGATAAAAAAATTAACACTGGTAAGGAGCTCCAGGGCCAAAAGCTAATGTCATTTAAAAACAATGATGTAATGATAGAAAAAATACTACACAAGAGCTGGCTTACCCAAGTCAAAGTTCTCCATACAGGAAGATATATTATCAATTACTTTCCTGTAAGAGTATAGATCAGTAGTATTCAATTCTTCCTGAAGACGAGAAGTAAAACCTTGTACAGCCTCAGTTAGCAAAAATTCAGGTAGGCCATTTAGTGAGCTAGAAAAACAACCAAGTATTAAATATTTCATAACCATGTAGCAAGTGGGTATACAGAGTAGGGAGGGAATCATACAAATTAAGGAATACTGAACTACACCTTCAAAATACAGCCAGAAAATTTTAACTTCATGCCACAATCACTGGAATGCCTTGCTTCCATCTTGCTTCCCTCCTCAATAGAGTAGCCAGAGTGATAATATAAAAACACCGTGTTAGTCTTCTGCCTAAAATCATCCAACAATGTCCCGCTCAAATTAGTTGCCATAGTGCTGACAATAACTTACAAGACTCTACACACTCTTACGCCACCATTATCTCTCTAACCTCTTGATAATCCATGTTCACTTAGCTCTAGCTACGTAGCCTTCCTTGTTGCGACAACATACCAAAGCCTTTGCTCTCACTATTTCCTCACCTGACATGCTTCCCTCAAATAGACCCAATAATCATTCCCTCACCCCTTTCAGGTCAATCTCAAATATCACCTTAACAATGACATTTGAGCAAAGACATCTGAAGTGACCTCCATAAACTGTAACCTTCACCCCAGCATTAGTACTCCCATTCCCCCTCGCTGCTTTATTTTTCTCCATACCATTCATTTCATCTAATCCTATATATTTTGATTATTTATTTTCAATCTTGTTCTTAGAGCATAACTTCCAGGGTGCCTGGGTAGCTCAGTTGGTCAAGCTTCCAACTCTTGATTTCGGCTCAGGTCATGATCTCAGGGTCAAGGGATCAAGCCCAGCACCAGGCTCCTGGCTCAGCAGGAAGTCTGCTTGAGATTCTCTCTCCCTCTCCCTCTGCCCCTTCTTCCCCATATTTTCACTCTCTCTCTCTAAAATAAATAAATCTTGGGGTGCCTGGGTGGCTCAGTGGGTTAAGCCTCTGCCTTCAGCTCAGGTCATGATCTCAGGGTCCTGGGCTCGAGCCCCGCATTGGGCTTTCTGCTCAGCAGGGAGCCTGCTTCCCCCTCACTCTCTGCCTGCCCCTCTGCCTACTTATGATCTCTCTCTCTTCTCTGTCAAGTAAATAAAAATCTTTTTTAAAAAATCTTTAAAATAAATAAATCTTAAAAAAAAAGTATCTAACCTCTATTCTAAAATGTTTTATTCATTATAACCTCAAAGCCTGGAATAGTTACTTGACATATAGTAGACAGGCAAAAAAAATTTACTTAATAGATAAATTCAACTTAGTGTCAAATTTACTTCAATTAATCTATACCAGAACCAGTAAGCACTTTTTTAAAAATATGACTGAACAGTTCTAAAGCTCTTCTGGAAGAGAAAGAATCTAGAAATAGGAATAGTCTGAAGAAGTTGTCCCTGGAGGATGACTTGTTCCAGCATATAATCAAACTACATTATCAAACTATAGTAAATAAAAGCATGATGTTGGTGAATAAACAAACAGACCCAAGTCTAAAATCAAATCTGTGTTTATACAGGAACACAGAATATAATAAAGTGGCATTCCAGATACATGGGAAAGATGGACTATTCAAAAGTTTGAGAATAAGTGGGTCCCCATTATCGAAAACTAAATTGGACCTCTAACTTACACTCCACTCAAAGTTTAATTCCAGATGAAGTATTTTAATAAAGACAAGCAAGTAATTTTGTATTATCTTATAGTAGAGAAAGCATACATTAGGGAAGGCATGAAACTCAGAAATCTATTCAAAGAAAAATATTAGTGGGTTTGATCACCAAGAAAAATATTCTAATTTTTGTAAGGCAAATACACCATAAAGAAAGTTTAAAGATAAGTAATAAAACAAAGGAATATCTAGTACATAATCTAGATAGAGATCTCATACCCAAGCCCTTCTTTAGTGGCAAAACCCACCTCCCACTACAGAAGCCAAAGATGTGAGAGTCTTGTTTCCCAGCCATTTTTACAACCAGAAGGGGGTATGAGACCCAATCTTGACAACAGAAAGTGATAGGAAGTCTCCTGGGACCATCTGCAAAATGTTTTTCTCTCCAATAAAAAGAGATGGAAAAAAGGAAATTTCCTTTTTTTATTTCTGAAGCTGTCATGTCTATATAAAGTGGCTGCAACTGCTACAGCTCCTTGTAATTCTGAGGGAAGATATGGCCAACAAATGGGAGAAAAAGGGAAAACATCAAGATCTTTTATGACACTGTTGACTACTTCCCCAAAACCCTAGAACTGGCCAGTATCTAATCATTTGCTTTTTTTTTTTTCTTTAAAGATTTTTTTTGGCGGGGGGGGGGGGGGGGGGCTGCCTGGGTGGCTCAGTGGGTTAAGCCTCTGCCTTTAGCTCAGGTCATGATCTCAGGGTCCTGGGATTGAGTCCCGCATCGGGCTCTCTGCCAGGCAGGGAACCTGCTTCTTCCTCTCTCTCTCTCTCTACTTGTGATCTCTCTGTCAAATAAATAAAATCTTAAAAAAAAAAAAAAAAAATTTTTTTTTTTTTTTTTTAAATTTAAGACAGAGAGAGAGTGAGAGAGACTGCATGAGCCAGGGGGCAGAAGGAGAGGGAGAAGCAGGCTCCCCACTGAGAAGGGAGCCTGATTGAGGACTCGATCCCAGGACTCTGGGATCATGACCTGAACCAAAGGCAGATGCTTAATCAACTGAGCCACCCAGGCACCCCTGATCATTTGCTTTTTGACATGTTAAATAAATTTACTTACATAAAAAGAAAAGACATTCTAACAAGGAAACAGACAAAAGACATATAATCACAAATAGTCAAACTCTACATATTAAAAAATGTTCAATCTCACTAGTAATCTGGGAAATGAAAAGTAAAAGAAGTATTCTTTTTTTATCTGTTAGATTTTAAATGGTTTAAAGATTGGTATTACCCAGTGTTAAAAAGATATGAAGAGGGCGCCTGGGTGGCTCAGTGGGTTAAGCCGCTGCCTTCGGCTCAGGTCATGATCTCAGGGTCCTGGGATCGAGTCCCGCATCGATTTCTCTGCTCGGCAGAGATCCTGCTTCCCTCTCTCTCTCTCTCTGCCTGCCTCTCCATCTACTTGTGATCTCTCTCTGTCAAATAAATAAATAAAATCTTTAAAAAAAAAAAAAAGATATGAAGATACTGGCACTCTCGTTCACTGTTAGTAGGAGTATAAACTGGAATACCTTTGGGGGAGTACAGGTTAGCAATGTTTTTTGTAAAGAAATTCCATTTACAGGAATTTATCTCAGGTAAATACACATAACACATAACATAATTAAGAATATCACTGTATCATTGTTGGAATAATGAAAACAAAACAAACTAAATATCAATGGAAAGTGATTAAATAATATGTAACTCAGTACATAAAAATTTTGGTATATCCATATTATAGAAATTATAGCTGTAAGAAAATATAAGGAATTGGGGTGCCTGGGTGGCTCGGTCATTAAGCGTCTGCTTTTGGCTCAGGTCATGATCCCAGGGTCCTAATATCAAGCCCTGCATTGGGCTCCCTGCTCTGCGGGAAGCCTGCTTCTCCCTCTCCCATACTCCCTGCTTGTGTTCCCTCTCTCACTGTGTCTCTCTATCAAATAAATAAAATCTTGAAAGAAAGAAAGAGAGAGAGAAAGAATAAGGACTTTTGGTGGGAGCATAAAATAGTGCAGACACTATGAAAAACAATATGGAGGTTCCTCAGAAAATTAAAAATAGAATCACCATATGATCCAGTAATCCCACTTTTGGGTAAATATCCAAAAGAACTGAAAGCAGGATCTCAAAGAGATATTTAAATACCCATGTTCATAGCAGCATTGTTCATAATACCCAAGAGGAGGAAGCAACCCAGATGTCTATCAGCAGATGAATGAATGAATACCATGTGGTACATATGGATGATGGAATGTAATTCAGCTTTAGGAAGAACAAAAATCCTGCCACATGCTACCACAAGGATGAACCATGAGAACATTATGCTAAGTAAAATAAGCCAATCAAAAAAAAAAAAAAAAGACAAATACAAATATTCCACTCAGATGAGGTAACTAAGGTAATCAAATTCATAAAAACAGGATGTACAATTGTGGTAGGGGCTGGGGGAGGAAGAAATGGGGATTTACTGTTTAATGTATATAGTTTCAGTTTCGCAAAATGAAAAACTCTGTGGAGATCCACTGCACAACAATGTAAATATACTTACCACTCAAAAATGGTTAAGATGGCTAATTTTATGTTGTGTGTTTTTTCACACAATTAAAAAAAGAATACGGACTATGCTGACTTGAAACTATCTCTAAAACATTCTTTAGTGAAAAAACAAGCTACAGAACACACACAAGAAAAGGTCTAAAGAGATAGATACCAAAATGTTAACTGATGACCTTTACTAAAAAAGGTAAGATAAGCCAGAAAGAGTGAAACAGAAGGATCATTTCTTATTTCTTTCACTCCTACATTGCTTGATGTCTTTACATCAAGCATACATTCTTGTATTACCTGTGTAATTACAAATATGTTTAAACTAAGAACAAATGGGAAAAAAAGAGGAAAAAGAAATAGCAAGATGACAGATTAAACTTAACCAATAATTGCATTAACATAAATGGACTAAATTAGGAGTCAGCAAACTATATCCCATAGCCTGTTTTATTAAGGCCTGTGACCTAAAAGCCAGTCTACATTTTTTAAAAGTTGTCATAAGTAAACAAAGCAGAGACCATATAAAAGAAGTTGTTAGTGATGTACTTCAGTTCAGTTTTACCAAACCAGGAGAATTTTCAATACTGTTTACTTTTGGTCAAACTGAACATTTATAATGCTTAACTTCCTTTCCTTTTTCTCCTTACCTTGCCAAGACTTTCTTCAAGGGATTCTTTACACTCAAAGAAAGATAAATGCCGGCTAAAATATCCAAACAACTTCGAATAGTGGGATCACGTGTGCCATTTTTATCTGCCTTCTCCAGTAAAGGCACAATCTACAATCCAAAAAATTCAAAGGCATAGTAATTTTTTCTATTATCAAGTATACATAGCAAAGTAATAGAGTTTCAAATACTCTCTGAAGTCTCAATTATGGCATGTAATGTTTTCTACAATGCACTGTTAAAGGATACCGATTTAAATACCTAGTTAAGTATTTTTTAACCTTTTTAACCCATATCCCCAACTCCCAGTTTACCCTCCAGACCCACCTCTATTAAGAATTAGACTTGTTAATGGCTTAAGGTATAGGAATTCTATAGCACTATTGAAAAACCAGTAATATATTTAATTGCTTTCCAAAAAAATTATGCAAGTTCAAATGGTAAATCCTAACACAGAAATACTGGTAAGGACAGTCTGTACATTTTAAATTAACTTTTTAATGTGTCTGCTAAAAAGTTTTAAGGTTTCAAATTAATAGAAATAATTTTTTAAAATTTCTCTTCACAAGAAAGGTATGCACAAAAAAAAAAGAAAAAAGAAAAAAAGAAAGGTATGCACAGTTGTCTCACTGTCCTATCCTTTTACAGCTCCAATAGTGGTGGAGGCCTGAGTATGGCTCCTACCAACACTCTGAATAAAATGAGATGATACAACAAAAAGAAAAGGAAAAAAAAAAACCAACACTATTCGTTAATGATACATTGACATTAAATAATTGGAAGCCAAAAGGTGTCAGTTAATTTTAGAAGTCCATAATAGCATGATATTCTTCAAGATGTATCCATGAATATCAATGCAGTCTTACCTGTTTAACATAATGGATTTGTGACACTCCATCCGTGAGCTGTACACAATGTAACAGCAAAGAAGCTAGATTCTTTCCTTCCACATCAGCCAAAGCTAGAAAACACACACAAAAAAATTTCTTTAAGGATTTAACAGTGTATGTATATGAGTTTGCCTTTGTTATGCATTATCAAAAATCTAAGTACTTATAAACTAAAAAAAAAGCAGACAGAGCTTAGTCTGGAGACAAAATTTTTAGGAAACCATTTTACATGCAAAACTAAATGTAAAGAACATGGAAAAGTACATAGCAAGAGTTTGAATATAATGTGATAGTGAGTCTCAGAGACAGAAATACTCTATAACCCAGAAAAGAAGCAAACAAATTAGGGACGCTCGGGTGGCTCAGTGGGTTAAAGCCTCTGCCTTCGACTTGGGTCATGATCTCAGGGTCCTGGGATGGAGCCCCGCAGTGGGCTCTCCGCTCACCAGGGAGCCTGCTTCCTCCTCTCTTTCTGCCTGGCTCTCTGCCTACTTGTGATCTCTGTCTGTCAAATAAGTAAATAAAATCTTAAAAAAAAAAAAAAAAGAAGCAAACAAGTCAAAAATCACTTACATCTCAAAGTTTCAAGGTCTTGATGGCAAATGGTCAGTGCAGTTACTTGCATTTCTTTCTTCTTTTTTACACCCATCTTAAATAGAATTAATAGCAGTTGCTGCAAAAAAGAAGAGTTTAAAGCATTGTCTAATTCAGGATTTCTGAACCTCAGTACTAGTGGCATTTGGGGCCAGATAATTTTTTGCTATGCAGTGCTGTTCTGTGCATTGTAGGATGTTTAACAGATTCCTGGCCTCTACCCATTAGATGCCAGTAGCATCTCCTTCCCCGCAAGTTATGCCAACCAAAAAATACCTCCAGAGATTGCCAAATGTCTCCTGGAGAGCAAAGTGGCCTCAGGTGGAGAACCACTGGTCAAAGAATTTCTGCTTCATAAAAGAAAAACATTTTTTAAGCTCAACAAGACTTTATTATTGTCTAAAGTTATTCTTACCTTTTATGGCCCAGTCTTTGTATTTTAAAATACAGCCAACCTTCTTTTTAGTAATAACAATAACAAACCAGCATGGTTTTTCCAAAAGTAAACTGGGCCCAACTAACCTCAGTGCCTTTCTACTTAACCAAAGGTCTTTGTCCTGGAGAAAAGAGGACAGGACAAGTGCTACAGAGCAGCTACAGTTGTTGGAGGACCGTCAGAAAAAGAGGAGATGTATTCTATCCTGCTACAGAATGAGGAAAAGTAGAGGAGATGCAACATGGGGGGTTAAGGGGGTAGGAGAAGAGTAAATGAAACAAGATGGAATTGGGAGGGAGACAAACCATAAGTGACTCTTAATCTCACAAAACAAACTGAGGGTTGATGGGGGGAGGGAGCTTGGGAGGGGGGATGGGATTATGGACATTGGGGAGGGTATGTGCTATGGTGAGTGCTGTGAAGTGTGTGGACCTGGCGATTCACAGACCTGTACCCCTGGGGATAAAAATATATTATATGTTTATAAAAAATAAAATTAAAAAAAAAAAAAAAAGAATGAGGAAAAGTCAGTGCAAGTTTCAGGGAGGCAGATCCCAGCCCAATACAAAGGAAGAACTCTCTGGTCCAACTGTGGAATGGGCTTCCTTGTAAACAGAGAATTGTCCCAATCCTGGAAATACCCCAGCAGAAGCTGAATGATCCCTTTGTATCTGGGCTCCTGCAACAGACCCACAACTGGTCTCCTCTCATCTCCCTTGTTTCTGAGGAGTCCCCTCTTTCCACCATCATCAGAGCAATCTTTTTAAAACTTTAATCAAATCTAATTACTCTCCTGCTTAAAACTTTCCAAGGGCTTCCAGTTACACTTAGAATAAAATCCAACTTGAGACCCTGGCCCCCAAGGCCACAAGTAATCTGGTCCTGCCTTCCTCAGCATTTTCATCACAAATCAATCTTCTCTTCACCATCTAAGGCACTTTGCCCTTCTTCATACCTCTACCTGTTAATGCTTGTTCCACGAGATGTTTGCAAGATCTTTTCCCCATCTTTCAAGTTTCTTTTCAAACAACACCTCCTATGAGAAGCCTTCCATGACCACTCTACCCATCTAAAATGCCACAGATCATTTCCATTACTTTACTTCCTTCATAGTACTACTAGTACCTAAAATTTCAATAACTCGTTTATTTGTATATTGTCTGTCTCCCCTAGTAATAAACTCCACGAAGGAAGCAACTTCGATCTGTTTTATCCACTGTTTTAACTCTCAATTCTGAAAACAGTACCTGGCATATAATGAGTGCTTAATAAATATTTGGTGAATAAACAAATGAATAAGTTAACATTGTCAGAGATGTATGCTTTCAACAACAGCAAAGTGCACTACCTGGTATGTATATTCCGTATCTAAGTGACAAGCTAGTCCTGACACTGAAGAACCTACCGCCTATCTGAAAAGTAAGAAATCGATACAGCGATGGCATGTGAAAAAACACTTAACAGAAAATGATAATAAAAATGGACACAGATAATGGCAAGAAAAGGTAAGAATGTGAAAAGTGACAATGATTAGATCTAGGGTAATTACTGGGGATCATTTCCTAGGAAAGTAACCAATACACAAACTTAAGAAGGGATAGAGACATAACTAGGGAGACTATTCTCTGGTGAATGGTGAGTAAGTTTACAGCAGGGTTTGATCATGGAACCCTCAAGACTACATAAAAATTGGTTCGGTGCTTATGCGTGCTCAACGAATGCCTAAACGTTTGTCTTGATGAACTGGGTCTCCCCAGTTGGGTGAAACCCCGTGCCCACCCTACAACACTACTCCAGCGTCCAGAAGATAGGTCAGTAAGTTGTACTGCTAAGTCGGCAGCTTCCCTTTTGACCGCTGCTTCACTGCCATCTACACCTTTCTGGGTGACCCCATAAACAATCTCTAGGTAATTTCCGAGCCACGTGGAGTTCGGAGAGCGACAGGTGACCCCCAAAACAAAAACACACTGCTGAAAGTGCTGTCTCCATGGAGACCTAAGCGACCGGAAATCGGTAATTCACCGCCAAATTCTCGCGATAGCAAAGGACGAGAATTGGTGCGAATCACCCGGCTGCCCTAGCAAAATGACGGAGCCAAGCCGTGGAGAGTCGCGCGCTATCGCGCGTCTGGCATACAGGACGCCTGGGAGCCAAACCTCGTGCCCGTGAGCGTCTAAGAAGAGTCGCAGCCGTCTAGACGAGTACAGGAGCTGGTCTAGTTCTGCGACGTCCCCGTGGCTCGCAACGTGGTCTGTTGACTACCGGGTCGGAGCGATGGGAGGGAAGCAAGGGGACCTGGTACAGGAGTCATCGCGAGAACTGAGTGACTGCGCTCTTCCAATAAGGAGTTCGGAGCGTTGGTGATGTCATCGGGAGCGGGTGTTAGTGAGTGGGTTTGGGTCGGTTCCGACTTTAAAGTGTGCGCAGCTTGGAAGTTTACCGGCTTCTTTCGCCTTAGGGCAATCTAGACCTGGAGTACCGGGGAGCACCTGTGCCTCAATCCAGACATTCCACCCTTCTCCCACGCATTTTACCCAGCGCGGAGAAGGAGAGAAAACTGCCCCCGGGCTGCGGGAACCAGCGACCGTAGAGCCTGCGAGGTGGGGTCGTTCGGGCCTTAAGCAGAAGCCACTCTTGAGAATTTAACTAAAATGAGAAGCGTCGAAATAAACTGACGTATTCCCAAGTGCGTTTGTTGTTTCAGCAAATAGTTCCTGAGCACTAACGGTCCGGGGATTGCCAGCCTGGAAAGTTACACCCTATTTGGAATGTGTATTTTACGCAGAAAATTAAAATCATCAGATGATTCGTTCACTTAGAAATAAATAGGTCCCGAGCACTACTCTAGGAGCTGGGACAAAGGGTGGGGGTGGGGGGCAAGATCCGGACACAGAGGCCGATGCTGTGCAAGTTGGCCGGTGTGGCTGGAGCCAAATGAGTTAAGAGGGTAGGTTGTAGGGAACGGGACAAGGGGAGGTAAATGATGTAAAGCCCGATTCCCCATTGTAAGGACTTTTACTTTCAGTGAAAGAGGAGTCTCTCAGTGAAATGGGAGTCGTTTTGAGCAGAAGGGTAATTGGGTAATCTACATAGAGTCATTGGAGGTACTACTTTGTAGTGGAAGATGGACGGCCAGTGAGTGAGGAAGCTACTCTTGTAAACTAGGCTAGCGAGATGCTAGTGGCTAAGACCAGGGTGGTAGCAATGCAAAGGAAGTGTGAGGCGTAGAAGATTCTGGATTGTGATCTGAAAGTAAGCTAACGGTTTTTTCTGAAGGATAAGATGGGGGGGGGGTATGAAAAAAGAGGAGTCAAGATGGTCCCAAGATTTCTGGCTTGAGCAAGGGAGGAGGATGAAATTGCCCTTTATAGTGATGGGGCAAAAATTTGGAGTGGATTAGAACGGGTTTAAAACAGGCTGGGAGAGGAAATGGCAAGATCAAGTAGAAATAAATCTAGTACTTCCATTACACAGGATGAAATAAATGGAGCGGTCACTATGGGAAGTAGAGGCAATGAAGGTTTAGGTTTTAAAGATTCTAATAGTAACATGTTTAGAGAAGATATCCCATTGTTTTTGTAGCCACCTGGCACTACCAGCTTGAAACCACCTTAAATTCTCTGTTAGAGGTTTTCTAGAATACACCATGAGAATTTGGGCCATGAACTTTTTTTTAAGTAGCTATTTATTTTATTTGTAAAAATGTATTCCAAAGGAATTTTTAAAGAATCTGTAATCCCTAGTATTATGGATTTTATGTGGAATACATAAAATCATTAAAAATAATATATCCATGTTTTGTTTTGTGTAGTTTAGCTTTGGAAATACCTGTTTGGAGCAGCATTTTCCCCTCAATTAGGGAATGGATTTTTTTAATGCTTATTTAATGACACATTTTCACACATAGTGATTTTTTTAAATCTTGGACATTTGAATAATTGAAATCTGATTTCTGAAAACCACAAACAAGGGCCTTAATTGCATACTTATTTAATACTTGTTCATAAACGTCTCTATACAAGCCATAATTCATACTGATCCAAGCTAAGTTTCTCCTATAAGTATTGCTTTGCATAGATGAAAAGCATAATAGTCTGTCAGTTTTATAGTCCCATTACCTCCTAAAAAAATAGTTTGTGGTAATCTGCCAGCTGTACATGATGATTTACATAATTAAAGAATCCCTTGTAAAAAGCCTTTTTGCATAGTTTCGTGTCTAAAATGAAGGCCAAAAGCATATACTAGAGCTATGGACATGAACATTGTGTCATTTTTTAATATAAGATGAACTCTTGTTAATAAAATAAGTGTTTTTTTTTCCAAGATTTGTTTTACTTGTTTGAGAGAGAAAGCATGAACTGCAATTAGAGGGAGAGGGCGAGCAAACTCCCCACTGAGTGGGAGCTCCATTTGGGGCTCAATCCCAGGACACCAAGATCACAACCTGAGCCGAAGGCAAATGCTTCAATGACTGAGCCACCCAGGTGCCCCTAAATTTGTTATTTGTTAGTATGTTTATCCCTCGGTCAATGAAAGAAAGCAAAGTTCTTCTGTTATTTGTCTTGGTGCATCATAAATTACCCCAAAAGCTAATGTCTTAAAACATTACATTTTCACTCTCACAGTTTCTCTGGGTCAGAAATTTAGCCTTGTATGTGGCTCAGTACTTCTGGCTAGGAGTCTTTCATGAGACTGCAGTCATTGGAAAATCTGGCTGGGGCAGGAAGAACCACTGACTTAGTCCGGCGGCTCTGGTTGTTGAAAGGAGGCCTCAGTACCTTCCATGTGGGCTTCTCCCCAGACTATTTAAACATTCTTACAGAATGGTGACAATAAGGTAGAAGCTTCAATGGTTTTGATGGCCCAGCCACAGAAGTTACACACCATTTCAACAACATTCTATTAGTCACAAAGTTTAGCTCTATTCATTGTAAGAAGGGACGACACAGAAGTGTGAATATCAGGAAGCCAATAGAATTGGGAGTGCCATTTTGGAGGCTAGCTACCCCAGTACTGTAGCACATCTGCTGGGTGTTCCTCAATGATTAAAATATACTAACTAAGGAATCACAACTACAGAATGGTTGATTTAGTAGTGGTTTGAATGTGATTTCCACAGTATATCTTAAAGGAGACGTTAATGCTCATGTTTTCTTACAAAGTTATTTGCCTTCAATGACATACATTTTCACATAAGATGCCACAGAATTTAAACATAAAACTAGTTTTATTGTGAGGAAGGAAATTTCAGATGTTCTTGAAACTTTCTCTTCCTAAGCCAGTCTGATCCCTTCCCTACTTAAGAGCTAGGGGCTTGTCTTCTATGTGACACTCCTGTCTTCCTTCCCCATACACATGGCTCCAGCTTGAGTGACCTTCTTAATAGTCCCTGAAAGCACTGCCCTTTGATGTGCTATCTTCTGCTCTATGCTGGGAGGGTCTTTCATATTCCCACCTGAGAAATTTCAGCACACTTGAAGACCCTTCTCAAACGTCACCTCCTCGCTGAAACCTGGCAAGAAATCCCTTGTTCTGCCATAGTTAGATTTTTGTCTCAGTTATAACATTACCATTTTGTCAGTTATTTGTATGCTTGTCAGTCTTCCTCCAAGTCCTTCCAAGACAGGGACCATCTTTAGATTCCCTAGTGCCTAGCGCAGTGCTGAGCAGAAGTAGCTCAGCAAATATTTGTTGGGTTAGGGCAGTGGCTCACAAGTTCTTTACAGTGTTCCTGGGCAGTGATGCTTACTTTACCACTATGTGGCAGCAAACTACGGAATTATTTCCTCCTTTGAATAAGGAGTTCAGCCAGGATGAATATTCACCAAATTGTACTCAGTGGTGTTTTCAGGAGTGGAATTATAGGAGGCCTTCATTTTCCCTGGTATTTCTGCATTGTCTGAATAATAGCATGTTTTTTCCTGTGAAATATAGCATTCGTAGAGAAAAGTACAGTAAACGGTTATAAAGAAGTTTCAGCTTCTTAACCTCCTATCCAAAAGTATGTTAGAATAACTTGTTAATAGCCTATGAAACATAATATTCAAATAGAAGATTATGAAAATTTCTCAGTATTGTGTTTATGTGTGTTTTGTTCAATATTATCCTAGCTCTGTGAAAAATGTTGGTATTTTGATAGGGATTGCATTAAATCTGTAGATTGCTTTGAGTAGTATGGACATTTTATTTATTTTTTTTAAAGATTATTTATTTATTTATTTATTTATTTGACAGAAGGCAGAGGCTTTAACCCATTGAGCCACCCAGGCGCCCCAGTATGGACATTTTAATAATTTTGGTTCTCCCAATCCATGAGCATAGAATACTTATTTATTTGTGTCCTCTTCAATTTCTTTCATCAGTGTTTTATATTTTTGGAGTATAGGTCTTTCCTTAGTTAAGTTTATTCCTACTATTTTATTATTTTTGGTGCAATTGTAAATGGGATTGTTTTCAATGTTGTGTTTTTAAAATTCAGCATCATTGCTGCTTATACTTTTTACACCAAAAAATCAAATCTTTAAAGAAAATTTAAGTTATTCAAAAATTAGGTAATAAGGAAAAATATTTATAAAATAATATGACCCGAAAATATTGGAGCAGAGAATTACATATACATTATGTTTACAATTTCATAAAAATACAGGCACGATGAATAAGGGTTGGAAGAGAATGTGTTTGGAAAAGTAGTTTATCAGGCTATTCAGATTGAGTGAACATTTTTTCTTCTTCAACTGTCTTTAATGTAACTCTGGGTTAATAAACCTTTCTTTTAGGGCCTGTTTTTGTAATCACCAAAAAGTTAACATTTTTTACTATTTGAATTATGTTACTGTCATTTTATTTTATTTTATTTTATTTTATTTTATTTTATTTGAGACAGAGAGGGAGGGATAGAGCACTTGTGTGCATGTGAGCCAAGAAGTGGGCAGAGAGAGTGGAGCAGAAGGGGAGGGAGAGGGACAAGCAGACTCTGCTCTCAGTGTGGGGCCTGACATGGGGCTCCATCTCATAAACGTGAGGTTATAACCTGAGCTGAATCAAGAGTCAGCCGCTTAACTGACTGAGCCACCCAGGTATCCCATAACTGTCATTTTAAAGAAAGGCAACAGTTGTGTAGGGCACAGATGGAAAAACATAAAAATTTTAAATTCGTAGCACCATCCTTGATTAAAATGCTTCTGAAAACAAATGTTTTTCATTCTTGTTTTAAAAAACAATCTCATTTCCCCCACATTATTCTGACACCCAAAACCAGACATCATTTGGGAGCCCACATATGGACTTTATCTAGGAGGACAAATGAGGAAGTTTTGCATCACCCAGTCGGATGACAGTCCCAATTCTTAGCCCTCCTCATGAAAGGGACTAGCAAATGCCTACTATCATTTCTTTGGGACACCTGAACAAACCTGGGACAGGAAGAGATGGAAAACTTGATATAAACTGTACAGAGTAGGTCTCTACTATACTGGATACTGCAAGGGGAGAAAAGAGTTTATAAAACATCGTTCTAATTTATTGGAATAGGAGAGATTGTGTTGAGTTTTTGATACCCATATTTATTAATATTATCCCAATTTCAAGCTTTAGGCTTCTGAATGGATTATTCTTTTTCTAATATCTACACTGTTGCTTTCTAGGAGCTGCCATGATACCTTTCTTTTTCCCTGAGGTATAAGCAAGACACATGCATGAGGGTTGCTAGCTAATCCAATATTGGTGATTTGGGTTTAATGCATATAGATGATATTAGGGACAGAAGAATTCCAGTGACAGTAATACCAAATGGGCATGAGCAACCTCATTCTGGGCTCCCCACTCACAGCTCGCTCTCAGCAAGCACCTGCATATATAGGGAAGAGGGCCTGGCCACTGGGGTGAACAGTGTGCCAAGTGAATGATAGGCAGGGCTCCAGATCAGGAATCTAGGCTCATAAAGCAGTAGCCCAATGGAAGTAAAGACTGCTTCTCAGTAGACAGGCAAGGAACCCAAAACTCACTCCAACAGCCAGGTAACAGTTTATCTTAAATCCCAGCATGGCCCAGCCACAAAAGAAATGAACTAGATATGAACTTTCCAAATGGTATGCTTAGCAGACTGGTGGTGTTACAAAATGGTCAATGATACACCAACATCATGATCCCTCAGCCTTCAAATCAGCCAGGCCACAGCTAGGGACCACTACACATACCATCTCTCCATTCATCCTTGGGCTAGTCCACATTCTCATTTTCTATGTCTGTGCTGAGAAGCCCAGGAGAACTTGTTTGTACCTTGAAGACATGAGCCGTCTGGCCAGTTTGGGGTCAATTTTTGGAGATACAAAGTTTAATAACCCAAATACTCGTCTTCAACTGCTGTACTGGTGGGCTCTAGACATGAAAGGTACCTAAGTAGTTTGAAAAGATGATTAAGAGGCCTGGTCCACAGAACTCAGTAACTAATTAAATGCCGGCAATAAATGAAAGGCAAGAGATGGTTTCTAGGATTGTGGTTGGAATGAAGACACTCATGGTGGTCTTGGGGTTCTGGCAGCACTGAGTGGAGAGCGAGTGGAATAGCTGTGGTGGACATTTTGGGGTATGAGTTAACATAGTCAATACCCTTGCCCCTTTCAGACAAAACTCAATTCACTTCTATGGGCACTTCTGGAGAAAGGTGACAAAATAGGACCATTCAACTTAATTTTAAAATAATACACAAAATATTACACAAAAAATAGTACTTCTTCAACTGAATGCTCTGCCTTAGTATTTCATGGTACCAGCTCTGTGGCAGCATTCTAATTTAGAGCTCACAGAGCTCTGCTGGCCTGGAGCTACTCTGTCAGGGCTTCTACCTACCTTGGTCAGAATTGGCTTAGAATTGGGTGAGGTTGGGGGCGCCTGGGTGGCTCAGTGGGTTGGGCCGCTGCCTTCGGCTCGGGTCATGATCTCAGGGTCCTGGGATCGAGCCCTGCATCGGGCTCTTTGCTCAGCAGGGCGCCTGCTTCCTCCTCTCTCTCTGCCTGCCTCTCTGCCTGCTTGTGATCTCTGTCTGTCAAATAGATAGATAGATAGATAGATAGATAGATAGATAGAAAGAAAGAAAGAAAGAAAGAAAGAAAGAAAGAAAGAAAGAATTGGGTGAGGTTGTGCCTGTTGGAGAGAGAAGGAAGCCCTTGAGCTGGGAGGGACTGGGGCAGGTGAGGTCTGACAGACAGTAACAATAACAGCTGTCACTCCTGGGGCACTCAGCAGGAGCCATACCATCTCCCCAGCCCTTAACTCGTGTCAGCTTAGTTAATTCTCACACAAACCTATGGCTAGTTACTGTCTCCATTTCACAAATGAGAAAACTAGAGATTAAGGGAAAAGATTAATTTGAAGAGACCCAAGTGTGAAGCTTTACCACTGATGAGTAAACTATTTAACCTCTCTGAGCCTCAATTTTCTCATCTTTTAAAAAATAGCTGTAGTGGGGCGCCTGGGTGGCTCAGTGGGTTAAGCCGCTGCCTTCGGCTCAGGTCATGATCTCAGGGTCCTGGGATCGAGCCCTGCATCGGGCTCTTTGCTCAGCAGGGCGCCTGCTTCCTCCTCTCTCTGCCTGCCTCTCTGCCTGCTTGTGATCTCTCTCTGTCGGATAAATAAATAAAATCTTTAGAAAAAAAAAAATAGCTGTAGAGGGGCGCCTGGGTGGCTCAGTCATTAAGCATCTGCCTTCAGCTCAGGCCAGGATCCCCAGGGTCCTGGGATTGAGCCTGGTTCTGGGATTGAACCCTGCATCGGGCTCCCTGTTCAGCAGGAAGCCTGCTTCTCCCTCTCCCACTCCCCCTGCTTGTGCTTCCAAAGATGACCGTGTGGGAATACAGGGACCAGTGAATATGTTACCTTACATGGCAAAAGGGGTTTTGCAGATGTGATTAAGGATTTTGAGGTGAGATTATCCTGGGTTACCTGCGTGGTCCATCACAGGGGTCCTTATAAGAGGCAGGAGGACCAGCATCGGAAAAGGAGATGTGGTTAACAGAAGCAGGAATTAGAGGTGTGCTCTAAAGATGGAAGGAGGGGCTGCCAGCCAAAAAATGCAGGCAGACTCTAAAAAACGGCAAAGACAAGGAACACAGCCCAGTTGACACCTTGATTTCTAACCAGGTAAGACACATTTGCACCTTCTGAGCTCCAGAGCTACAGTATAATAAATGTGCATTTTAAGCTAAATCTGTGGTATCTGTTACAGCAGGAGTAAGAAATTAATACATTCCCTAACTGAAAAAGGAGAGAGCAGACACCTCAAAAGGGAGAGCACACCCCTACTGACCTCAGTGTCCAAGCCATCCAGGCACCAGTACTGGCTGACTGGTTCCCACCCCCTTAGCTCAGGCAGCCTCAGGGCTGGTGAAAGGAAACCTATGCTGCCAGGGATTTTGAGTTTTGGGTTTTTTTCTCCAAAATATTTTTTTGAGGAGAAGGGAAACATGGCACAGGTAATTTTGAAATAAAAAACAAATACAAGTGCAGGCTGTTTTGCTAGTTGTTTTATTACCATGGCAAACTGTTCCAGAGAACACACGATACGAACACAATAAAGTTTCAAAGATATTGGTGTTCCTTTGGCACGGCTAGATCTTCGGAACTTAGGCCACAGACTTGTTTCAGGGTGGGTCACTGGGTCCCTCGCCCAGGCCACTCTTTGACCCAGATTTGAACGGGAGAAGGACCACGTGGCCCAGGTGGGAGCGCGGAAGTGGTTAGGTTCGTGGTCACATGACTGCAGAAGCTCCTCCGCTCTGGGCAGGGGCTTCCTCTAGGTGGTACCTCCTTGCCCCCAAGCGATGGACTCCAGGAGTCCGGAGGCGTCTCGGACCGCGTCGGCATCTTTGATCCCCGCCTTTCGGTGGCATGTGATCCCAAGCCTTGGCTGGCCCTGGCCGCTTCCCAAAGGCGACCGCCGGTGCGGGAATGGGTGAAACCAGGCAGTGAGGCGACCATCCCAGAGCTGTGAACAGGTCGGTCAAACTCCGCGCTCCTTTCCTGGTCTCACGACGCACACATCCGCAAGGGCAGAAGTTGGGGATTCTTGGAAGAAGTACACCAGCCTGTCCGCATCGCGGCGTCCAGGGAGGGAAGAAACTTCAGAGGCGCGCACAAGCGGAGGAGTAGCTGCTCTGCGGTGCCCAGGAGGCTGCCCCGGACTGGAGTGCGTGTGTCAGGAGCCAAGGCCTCCTTCAAGAGCCACCCACCAACCCCCACCAACCCCACCAACCCCTCGGTCCGGGAGGCAAGGAAAGTCCCTCCCCCCACTCCTCATCCCGGGGCCCGCACACCCAGAGCGCTCCTGGGCTAGGGAGGAACATATGCGGTCCCTTCAACCAGCCCCCAGTATCTTTCATGTATTCCTCACAAGAGATCTGTGAGGCACGGTTCTCATTGTACTGATGAAGAAACAGTTCGAATAGAGCAAACGGCCAGTGTGCAGTGGTTCTGGTGCTTGCTCAGTCCAGGGCTCTTTCCCTTATATCCCGAACGCTCCTTTTTATATGCAAATGAGGCCAATTGTGTCCGTGACACTTTCCTACAAAATGAAACAATGCCATAATTACGAAGTCTTGGGAATTGATGGTATTAAATGGGTAATTTAGGTTTGATGTTACTTCCTGGAGTATGTGACCTACGTCCAGAAAGAGTGCCTTTCCAAGTGTCACCTCTGCCATCTGCTGGTCAAATGACAATATAACTGAAGCAAGTAGGTATTGATATTATCATCACATAGAAGTCAAGCACGCCCCTGAGGCTGGGTGAATGATTTCAGTGTGGTCTCTGACTTTTAGGGCCGGAGATGACTAAGTAAAATGTTAAATATACAAATAAGGGTCAGAGGTTTTTCACAATAATCTCTGCTCAGGATGAGGAACCTCACAGTTTACAGTGGAAGGGCCCATTCATCTGTGTATTCAACAAATATATATTAAATGTTGTCTTAAGCTGTTTTCCAGGAAACAGATTCTAGACAGAGGTTTACAAAAGAGAGGGTTTCTGGGGAGTGCTCTTGAGAACACTCCCCAAGAAGGCTTGAGGGAAGCAGAAGTGGTGAGAAAGGATTGAACTGGGTTGATTGTGCCACAGTGGATTTAGTCGATCCTACTGGGAGCTCTGGAGTTGGCTTGGCAAAGAACTCTGTCCTTCTGCATCAACCAGTTATTTGATCAGTGAGCCAAATCAGCTTACACTAGCCACATCTAGGGGAATGAGGGCCTTGGTCCTGAAAGGGGAACCGGGAAACACACCACCCCATCCACTACAGACCTCTACTACATCCTGGGCACTGTGCCATGGTCTAGGGAATGTGATATTGAGCAAAACAACATCTCTTCCTTCAAAGGCATCCAGGGGTACAGAGCCAAAAAGGAAACAAACAGATAAATGTTTTAAAAACACAGGAACTAGGGGCGCCTGGGTGGCTCAGTGGGTTAAAGCCTCTGCCTTCGGCTCAGGTCATGATCTCAGGGTCCTGGGATCGAGTCCCTGGTGGGGCTCTCTGCTCAATGGGGAGCCTGCTTCCCCTTCTCCCCATCTCTGCCTACTTGTGATCTCTGTCTAATAACTAAATAAAATCTAAAAAAAAAAAATAAATAAATAAATAAAACACAGAACTAGAAGATTATCTTGTAGCTACAAAATGTATGCCATGAGCTTAAATAAACAACAAAGATAAATCCTTACCTTTTATTGACGACAATAAAGACGGTTGAAGTATTTAGGGTGAATCTGATGATGTGAAAATTGAAGATGATGGAAAGTTTGTCCCAAAACAGTTCTGGAGAAACTTGCCTATGAAACACGACTGGAGCACTTGGAGATCACTTTGGCATCCTCTGTGATGGACGGTGGATCCCTCCAGCTCTACCCAAGAACAGATGATAGAGTTTTTCTTATATGCTGGGACCTGCAAGGGCTCTGAGCTATTGGTAAGAAGGCTGCCCAGAGGTAGATGTCATTGCTGGAGTCGGGGGTGTGCTGGCTGCTGATTTGGGGTGGTTCTCCCCAGACACAGCACCTTGGTACCATCAGGAAAGGCAGCAACTTGGTTCCTGGTTAGGCGGAGCCAGGGTAGTGCTGAGAGCTCCTGTCTATTGGGTACCCGCCCCCCCCATACTGTTATTCCAGTCATCTCCGCCCTTGTCCTTCCTCCTCCCCACTTGTGGCATCTTTATTTCATCTCAGAGAAAAAGGACTTGGACTTGCCTGTTATCCCAGGCTGCTACTCCAAACTGCTGTCGCATGATAATGTACTCTGTGCCCTGAGCTTGTGAGGGCTTCCATATTTGAAATGCACAAGACTCTTTCTCTGCCATGAGTTTCAGGGAAATCACATGAGACTTACAAAGTCAAAAAGCGTCTTCCTTGTCCCCTGGTTTGGTTGTGGTGGCCATTCTCTGAAGTGAGAGGGATGGAATTATCTCAGAGGTTTGGGTAAAACAGGACCACAGTGGGTACCGCTGACAGGTCTAGAACATCTCTTCAGAGCTTCAGGTGCTGGCCTTCAAACAGCACCGTCTAATGTCCTGCCACAAACTCCTCTCTCTGTTTGCCTCACTTCTACCTAACTAGCTCCTCTTCTGAATTCTGTCTGCCAGCTCATGCCCTAAGTAAGCAAGAACACTGGGGGGGTCATTCTTGCCCTCAAACTCTACTCCCTCCCAGGTGATTAATCATCAGATTCTAGATAGTTGCACATTTGTGGTCACTGCCCCAATTCAAGACACTGCTAAAACCTCCTTACTTGTCCCTGCGAAGCAGAGTTTCTTAACTTCAGCCTAGTGACATTTGGGATTGGATGGATCATTCCTTGTTGTGGAACTGCATTGGCATTGGAAGATGTTGAGCCTCACCCCCCGGCCTCTACCCACTAGATGTCAGTATCAACCCTTAGTCCTGGCAAACAATGTCTTCAAACCACTACAGGGCCAAGGGGAAAAATGTGTGCCCAATGTACACTTATCAGAATGTCCTCTCATAGTTTGAGCCAAGTATAAAAAGTTAACGAAAGGTTTTGCAATAATAACTACAAAAAGACTAAATTCACTCTATGCTGATGTAAAATTTAAAGGGGGGGAAAACAAACAAAAAGACATCCAGAAACCATTAGAGAAGAATCTTTACAGGGCCCAGGACAAAATGAAAATACAGAGCTCCTTCTTCAAAACTGATGAGGAATTTCAAAACAGTGACAGAAGAATGTTAAACTAAGTGTGGAGCCTTTCTAAGTGTGGGGTCCTGTTCAGCTGCGCAGTTCTCATACCCATGAAGCTCACCCTGAACCCCATGTTACCCAATCTGCCTGATGGGGAATGTGACAGCTATGTGGGCCCTGGGAACCCCACGCTGATTGGAAACAACTGTTCCCGTTGCACAATAACACAGCATCCTAGAACAAACAGCATTGTGAATTTTTGGCATTAATTTTTTTTTTTTTTTTTTTTTTTTTTTATCTGACAGAGAGAGATCACAAGTGGGCAGACAGGCAAGCAGAGAGAGAGAGAGGAGGAAGCAGGCTCCCTGCTGAGCAGAGAGCCCGATGTGGAACTCGATCCCAGGACCCTGAGATCATGACCTGAGCTGAAGGCAGAGGCTTAACCACTGAGCCACCCAGGTGCCCCGGCATTAATTTTGATTTTTAAAATATTGCATTAAATATCTTGATTACTGAGGATTTTTTTAAGTATTTATTTGAGGTGGGGGGCAAAGGGAGGAGGAAAATCTCAAGCAGGCTCCCCACTGAGCACAGAGGCCCCATGCAGGGCTTGATCTTACAACCCTGACATCAGGACCCTGAGCTCATGACCCTAAGATCGGGACCCTGAGATTTTGGCAACCCCTTAAATTTTGCACCTGAGCAGAGTTCCTCACTTACTGTACCCTAATCTGAGACTTTGTCAAGTGTTCCCTGCTGATTTAGAGGAGTGGTTCTCAAACTTTGGCCAGTATCAAAATCACCCGGGGAGCTTGTTAAGACATGGACAGGTGGGCCCCAGTCCTGGTTTCTGATTCAGTCGGTCTGGGGTGGGGCCTGAGGGTGTGCATTTCTAACAAGTCCCCAGATAATGTTGAATCTGCTAGTCCGGGCCCATTGAGAACCACTGCTAGTCCGGGCCCATTGAGAACCACAAGCCATCCTTCATGTGCCAGTGAGAATGACATTTCCAAAACACAAGGCACTTCTCTGCTTAACTCTTCATGGCTCCCCATGGCCTATAGAAGACAGCAGATGCTCCTTGGCATAGCAGGCATTACCCCAAAGGCCACCTTTCCAGTCCTTTCTGTGCACCCCTCATGGTACTCTAGTACTATGCAACCAAATGACTCTGACTCAAATTATCTGTCATCATCCCCAGAAACCTTTCTAAAGCCTCTAGATTGAGCCAAATGCCTTTTGTTTGTCCTTCCACTGCCCACCGAATATACCCCTCTGTTAGCATTTAATTTTGTACTGAAATGATCTGTTTGTGTAAATGTCTACCCTCATCAGATAACAGGATCCTGGAGGGATTTTCTTTATTCTTCTAGTCACTGTTTATCTTCTGTGACAAACAGTGCTCCAATAGCATCTAATGAACTGAGCCCAACTGACCTGAACACACCATTCTGCTACAGTGCAGTAAAAACAGAGAAAAAGAGTACAATCTTTTTTTAAGATTTTTTTTTTTTTTTTTTTGGTCAGAGAGAGCACACAAGCAGGGGGAACAGCAGGGAGAGGGAGAAGGTAGCTCCCTGCTGAGCAGAGAGCCCGATGTAGGACTCGATTCCGGAACCCTGGGGTCATGACCTGAGCCGAAGGCAGACACTTACGGACTGAGGCATGCAGGTGTCCCAAAAAAATATGATCTTGAGTGACAGTTGAGATGTAAGTACATAAGGGGAACACAGCCGAGTCTCAGGAGTCTTGAAGCTTAAGGCTCTGGCAGATAGTTTTTCAGTTGTCTGTAAGAGTCTAGTGCTTTTTAATGCAGAATTGACCCTTACTGTGTTAATGATGACCTCTAGATCCTGTTGATAGCAATATCCATATAAACCATGAAAGAAAGCTGCTAAGAAAGAAAAAATGTGAAGCACTGGTTAGAACCAGTAAGAAATGCAACCAGGAAGAAAGAGCAACAGTGGAATAGAATGGTCTAGGATGACACAGATAGAAAAACAGAGCACAAAAGAAAACGTTCTTATAGTCAGAGGGAAAGTAGGTTGTTGGGGTTTTTTTCCTCCACTAAGAGGTAATTCTTATAATGTTAAAATTCTTTAATAATACCTGTTATATTGAAAATGTTTCAAGAGATCAGTTGGTTTCATTGCTTTAAAATAGGTTTGAAGAATTATTTTATAATACGAAAGATTAACACTAAACTTCAAAGTACACGTCACCATATGAATCAGTTTAAGTGAAATTTGTTTGGATACTTGGCTCCTGATGTCATGGAAAAGGGATGGAAAATGTGAAATTCACAATACCTCAAAGGAGAGAGTGATCTGCAATCTACCATGGAAAATGTTAGATGTCTTTTGGGACAAAATAAACCAAAATTCGGGGATAAAAGCATTGCCCACCAAACTTTAAGAAAGCAAGTTACATGGCAATACTTCAAATTCCAATAATGTCTTGAGAAAAATGAGAAGCCATACAGTATCTTTCCAACATACTGATTTCCATCATACATCTTTGTTACTTTCCACATCTTTTTAAATAGACACATTCTTGTTAGGGAAATTTGAATATAATCTACATCATTTGAAATTGTGATTGGGTATTTAAGGAATAATACTGCAGTGGACACAGAGGTCTTCAGGGAAGGACTTGCTGCCCAGGCTGCTCATAATTTGGTGACCAGCTGTCACTCCTATCAGGGTTTTCCTAAACTTTTGCCACGTCCAAGCACAGACCCTTCCATCCAACTATTGATAAACTGACAGCATACTTGGTATATTTCAGGTCCCTGTGGGAGAACTCCAATTGAGCTCATATGTGCTCAAGGACTCCCTGTGGCATTTCCTGAGGCTTTGGGGAGTCTACATCACAGTTCTCTCTCCAATCCTGCATCCTCACATCTAACAGAAAAGTGGTCCCTGGGGCACCTGGCTGGCTCAGGTACTTAAGTGGTTGTCTTCGGCTCAGGTAATGATCTCAGAGTCCTGGGATGGAGCCCTGCCTCAGGCTCCCTGCTCAGCCAGAAGCCTGCTTCCCTCACCCCTCTGCTCCTACCCCCCACTCTTGCCCACGCCTGCTCGCTCTCTGCTCTCTCTCCCAAATAAATAATCTTTTTTTTAAAAAGGTGGTCCCTAATAAATATCCTGAATGTAAGCCCCGTCTCACAGAACACAGATGTTTTCACAGAACTGATGGAAGACATATATTAACAAGTTTATGGAATAAGACGTGTTTGTGGTTCTTCACCTCTTTTACTAGTTAAGCAACAGCTAGAACATGGATAGATGGATGGATGAATGGATAGATAGGCAGAATAGATATACCAATAGATCTTTGTCTATATTAATTTTCACTCTGCAGTCATTCCTTTTCTGATGTAGGATGGTCATTGGATTTTCCAGTCATTACTCCTCAAAGTAACAGAATCAGGAAATGACATTCAGAAACAGAACTAATTATTCACTCATTCATTCATTCAACAAATATTTAGTGAGTACGTTACTCTCTGCCAGACCCTTTACTGTGCCTACTGCTGAATGATACAAAGTACACTGAGACATATTTTCTGTTCTCTAAGGAATTCCATCTAACATGGCCAAGGGCTGGAACAGAGAAAAACACTCACTGATTATAGGGATGGGACAAAGAAGAAAGTGATTATTTTGGCTTTTGTGAGGCAAGAGAAGCAACGCAGCCAACGGTTTTTCAGGATTTAGAAGTGACTGTGTGGTAAATAGGTGGCATTCCAACTGTTCCCAGCAGAGGGAACAACACACGCAAAGACTTGAATACACAAAACAGATCAGAGCCTTTGGGGAGGGTGAGTCTTCGGTCTGGCAAATACTCTCACTATTCACCCTTTTCCAAGAATGAAACACTCTTGACTCTCCTCATTTCCCACCCGAATTAACTCCTTGTCTTTTGTGTCTTTGTTAGAACAGTACTTCCTCCAAGAAGTCTTCCCTGATTCCCTTGAAACTGGATCACATGAGTCTGCTATAGGGTCCCACGTGTCCCAAGTGTCCAGGACTTCCACCTTTCACAACCTTCATTATCCTGTGCTTTAATGGCCAATTTACTTATCATTTGCCTCTGACTAGACTGTAACCTCACTGTGCATCATCAGATTGCAGCATAGTGCCTAAAAGAGAAGAGGTACCATTTGTTGAATGACTAAATGAAAGATGCTAAATGCAATAGGGTCGGGAAGGTATATTTTATGTATTTAACAAACACTTATTTGGTGCCAATTATGTACTAGACATCTCTAGGCACTGAAAATAATAATAATAATAATTCTACTGCAAAAAAAAACAAGTAATAGACAAACTACTATAAGGTAATATGAAGCAGGATGGGGAAGGAGAAGGTTCTCATTTATTTCATATAAGGTAATCACGAAAGACTTCACTCATGAGGTTATATTTGAGCAAAGTCCAAAAGGAAATGAAAGAATGAGCTATAAATATTTGACAAATAGGATATACATTAGAAACATTCACAATTCTTAAAATTACCCCACAATCCTGGCTTTATACCATGGCTACTTTCTCTCAGCTATTGTGGGTAATGCCAGGCAGGATTTTGTTAAATTCTCCCTTTTGTTGTGGCTATCTCTTTAGGCGCTACCTAAACATCTCAAGTTTCTTTCACAATCCGATTTATAAGGGTTCCTATAGTGGTCAGGAGATCTCTTTGTTTCTAAGGCATTTTGAAATTATAGGCTAACCCAAACAATGTCCACTATCAGTTCAAATATTTTATGGCTTGGGAAAGAGCAACAAATATGGCCACTGAACTTATTTCATTTCTGGGAGAAGCTTGAATTTCCAGGGTCAATTCAAGTCTGTGATAGCCTTGCCTGTTTGGCAATTTTTAGTTTAAGTGTAAACAATTACAAAATTATGTCAGGGATATGCAAGGAAGTCTCTACAAGGTCTGCAAGGGACCAGGAAAGTTCTGTGGTAGGGGTTAAGTCATCACAGGGTTCTCTTTTTCCATGGAAAGAAGGACAGTGGCTCTGTTAGTGTTGCATGATATGGAAAGGGCAGCACAATTTTGTATTAAAAATTAGGTGGTGACTAGCTGAAAAGTGATGAACATTTTCTATCAATAGAAGAGTCTGGGCAAAAAAATAAATAAAAAGAAGAATTTGGGGGCGCCTGGGTGGCTCGGTGGGTTAAGCCGCTGCCTTCGGCTCAGGTCATGATCCCAGGTCCTGGGTTCGAGCCCCACATCGGGCTTTCTGCTCAGCAGGGAGCCTGCTTCCTCCTCTCTCTCTGCCTGCCTCTCTGCTTACTTGTGATTTCTCTCTGTCAAATAAATAAATTAAATCTTTAAAAAAAAAAAAAGAAGAATTTGTATAGCATGGGAACCATTATGTTTAGTGGAGACCTTAAAACAAAATCAATTGAAATTTGTACACATTTTGCTGTTGCTGTCACATTTTCAGACAAGGCAGTTATGTTTTGGTTACTCAGTGAAAGACTGAAATAAGCAATAGGTCTCTAAAGATTACCAGGTATTTAAATTAATACTGCTAGTGTTTATTCAGACTTTGCATCAACAAAAAGGGAAATACAAATTGTGAATCTAGAATCCTGGAAAACACATTTTGATAGTTATTATAACAGTCTTTATAATAAAAACTTGAAAACTATACGATCCTAGAAAGTACACAATTACACATATTTGTATTTAAGAAAGATATTTTACTTAAATATAATTTGCCCAAGAAGATAAACTCTCTTTTTAGTATCAGGTTTTTCTTTTTCATCCTAAATTTGACAAAAAAAAAAAAAGAAAGAAAGAAAGAAAGAAAAGAAAAAAAAAAGAAAGAACTCTTATACAGGTTTTGAATTAAGTATAATTTGGAGAATTTTAGACAAACCTGTTTATTCCTATTTTCCTTTCTTTTATAGTGGGATGGAGTAACTCTTTCTCTTACCTAGTAGTTATTTAGGAACCTGAAAGAGAGTTCATCATAAAAGGCATCTTAGCAGTTTTATTATTCAGAATTTGAGGCTTGAATTTAGAAAAGGCAACATCAAGAATGATTAAAAGAGACAGATTAATAAATATCTGAAGGCTAACAATTTGCAGCAAAGTAGTGAAAACAAAGCCATAAATAATTGCTATTTTTTATTTTATTTATTTTAAATTTTCCTTTTTTTAGAAGTAAGGACTCTTTTTTTTTTTTTAAGATTTATTTGAAGTAGACTTTGAACCCAACATGGGGCTTGAACTTATAACCTTAAGACCAAGAGTCACATGTTCTACTGACTGAGCCAACCAGGCACCCCAAAAGTAGGGACTCAAAAAGTGACTTATGACTACGTCAGGAGCGCCAAGTGTGAGTAGAATAATTTGATGACCTCAACTGATCTGTACATAAAACAAAGTACTCATTTTGTAGAAAAAAAGATTGAAATTCTAATATTACTCCTTTGATATTATTCACATAACAATCTGCAGTAAAGGACTTATTGATACATCTTTATATGTACTCATTCCCACATTCATATACAAATATATGAATATGCAAATAGGTATTGACTTGAAGCATTTAACTATAGTTTTAAAATATAATTAACTTAGTAATAAAGTAAGTATATCATAGTCAATTTACCCTCTTAATAAACTCTAACTTCCTTAAAAAAACAGGAAAACATGGTGCACCTGCGTGACTTAGTGGGTTAAGCAGCTGTCTTCCGTTTGGGTCATGATCCCAGGGTCCTGGGATCGAGCTCCACATTAGGCTCAGTGGAAAGCCTGCTTCTCCCTCTACTTCTGCCTACCACTCTGCCTACTTGTGCTCTCTCTACCTCTCTCTGTCAAATAAGTAAATAAAAATCTTAAAAAATAAAAACAGAAAATCATATGCATTATCACTGTGCCTATTTATATTTTAAAATATTATTGTATCTAGTGTAATTAAACATCTATATGGTCACATTTAACCAAAGTAACCAACTTTTCTTTTCTTCAGACGCAAAAGAAAACTAGGGAATTGAAAACCAAATACTGTTTACCTATTTTTTCTCCTTCAGTATTTCATATAATTTTAACAAATTTGAGGAGGCCTCACAGACCTGTACCCCAGAAACAAATAATACATTAGATGTTAATTAAAAATAAAATAAAATAAAAAATTTAAGGGGCGGGACACCTGGGTGGCTCAGTGGGTTTAAGCCTCTGCCTTCAGCTCAGGTCATGATCCCAGGGTCCTGGGATCAAACCCTGCATCAGGCTCTCTGCTCGGCGGGGAGCCTGCTTCTTCCTCTCTCTCTCTGCCTGCCTCTCTGCCTACTTGTGATCTGTCAAATAAATAAATAAAATCGAAAAAAAATCTAAATAAATCTAAATAAAATCTAAAAAAAAAAAATTAAGGGGCAAAAATAAATTGTGTGTGTATCATCTAAAAGTATTTGCATATTTTGTTAATCTATTGTCAATTTAAGCAATAAAGGTAACTTAATATTATGTTTAGTGACCAACGGTTTGTATGTGTTTCTTCTTTTCTTTTTTTATTTTTAAAAAATATTTTATTTAGAGGGGCAGCTGGGTGGCTCAGTGGGTTAAAAATATTTTATTTATTTGAGAGAGAGAGAGCACAAACAGGGAGAAGGGCAAAGCAAGAGGGACAAGCAGACTCCCCACTGAGCAGGGAGCTCAGTGAGGGGCTCAGTCCCAGGACCCTGAGATCATGACCTGAGCTGAAGTCAGAGGTGTAACCCACTGGGCCACCCAAACACCCCTATCTGTTTCTTCTTTTAGAAACTACCTGTTCATCCAGAGATTATTTATTAATCAAATTAATGATTTGCCTAAGGTTTTAAAGTTAGTTAAAAATCTGGAAACGATAACATAGCTAACACATTAAATCCCTATCATTTGTAGTATTGTAAGAATTTCATAAAATTAAACCTTTTGAACAGACATTCATTATCATTCCATTTAGTTGAGTACAATTTTATAATATAACTTTTCACTTAAAGCAAGTTGTGGAAATGGTAATAATTAATTCATAAAACCAGGATAAAAAATTTAAGAAGTTCGAATCACAAGAAATTTAACCCTGGTCTTGAATAAAGCAAACTGGTGGGCTGACATTTTTTATATGGTAAACTAATTTTTAAAGCCTCTCAAACATGACAAAAATTATTCTTTCATCTTAAAATTAAAGGCTTTTCTTCTTATCTCAAGGCTGTTAAGCAGGCGAGTGTGTAAACACACTTTTTAGTGTCAACAAGAAGAAACAGTTAAATAATTTTTTTTTCTTTCTTTTAGATACTTTTGACTGCTTATCTGGGCTATATTCTTCGAGTGAGCACATAACCACCAAATGCTTCTTTAAAATTAATTAATCTATAAAGTCTCCCAAGAGAAGGAAAAGAGAAGAAAAGAAACAGAAAAAACATGAGGTAACCAGCTTCAGTCAAATATGAAATTGTTCTCGTAAAAAGCTAATTATGTTCCCCGGCAAGGAGGGGAAAGAAAGTTTAGATAGAGAAAAAATAAATGTTTGATATATACACACAAAAGAGAGTGATGTGTAGTTGGTTTGGACGAAACTTGACTCCTTGACAACTTCATTAAGCCACAAATTAAAACGTGTGGTCTCATTAATTCCTGAAGTCCAAAAACAAAGAAGGGGATATTTTTATGGTTAAACAGAATTTTCTGTCTTTTAAGCAATCGAGTCAATCTCCTCAAGAGATTTTCTTTTTGTTCTAAGGCATTTCTCAAATGAACAACCTCACTCATGTCAAAATTTCCCCAAGCTGGCCACTGCATTCCAAACTGTCCCTGGTGAAATTATTGCCAGTTAGAGAAAGTTAATTGTACAAGTTAGCAGGTAAAGAGAAAATACAAAGGCAGCAGATAAGTTGCTTGGAAAAGGTGCAGTTTTTATTGAGGAAAACATGGGAGGATGGAATGGTCCATAAGAATAAGGCTTGGTTAGTTTTGTGAATCTGGAGCTGGGCCAAACGCCAATTGTGCTAATCCAGAGCTGAATGGAATCTCCCGATTTAGTGCAGACAAAATTAGTGCATATTTGTGATTATACTAAAAACTGTAGAATTGCTATATTTTAAAGATTTTATTTATTTATTTGACAGAGAGAGACACAGCGAAAGAGAGAATACAAACAGGGGGAGTGGGAGAGGGAGAGAAGCAGGCTTCCCGCAGAGCGGGAAGCCGGATGCTGGCCTTGATCCTAGGACCCTGGGATCCTGACCTGAGCCAAAGGCAGACGTTTAACAACTGAGCCACCCAGGCACCCCAAATTGTACACTTGAAATAGGTGAGTCGTATAGTGTATGAGTTATATCTCAATAAAGCTGTCATGAACAAAGTCTTCCAAAAGACTATTATATTTGAAAAATACAAGAGCATTGAAATAGTTTTGTTTTTTTTATACTAGTGAAAAACTGGAAACAACCTAATTGTACATTAACAAGAGAATGGTTAAATACATTAAGGTATGATCTTATGGTGAATGTTAGCTGGTCATTAAAAATGGTTTCAGATAATACATAACAACAAAGAAAATGCTCACAATAGGATCTCAAATGTAAAAGCAAGACAAAAACGTGTGAATTCAGCATCATCTTCTAAGGAAATCTCATTAAGGGAAAACAGTGTATAGAAATAAACACTAAATGGAAAAACAACAGCACAATAGTGTTTATGAATGATGGATTGTGGTTAATTTCAGTTTTCTTTGTTCTCTTTATGTTTTCCAATGAAAATGAATTTATATCGCTTTTTAATCAGGAAACAAAATGTAAAACAAAAATGGCTATGGGGAACTAAAAACATGTTTTTATGCTGATTGGAGCATTTAACGGGGTAACACAGCACTAAAGTTCAAAGTACGGGGTCACCATATGAATTTGGTTAAGTGAAGTCACAGGCTTCTGAAAACAAGGATGTAAGTCATTACTTTTTCATTTCAGTTGTTACTTTGAAATGCTCCTGCCGAGTCATCTCACATGACTCCGAGACTCAGAGCAAATCCACCCATCCCTTAGTTCAACACGACATTGACCCTCTTCTGTCCCCCCATAAGGCCCTCTCATCTGTACACTTCTCTGACTTCATCTCCCCGCTTCTCCTCACTTCGACTCGGGATCTTCCTGCTGTTTATCTGCTATCTTTCAAATAAAAGCTTCATGCAAGCTGACAATAGCTTGTGTGTTCTACAGTTGTAGATTTGATTCAGTTCAGTGCCAGTCAATACCTCTTCCACTGCCCTGCCGGGTTCTCTGAAACAGCCATGCTACATCCCATAGGCAACAGTAGAAGAAACCTGGGGATAGGCACTTTGGATCACATTGTGGGTTGTCTGGCTCCTCAACATCTCAATGTTAGCTGTTACAATTATGCTGTCGGTTGATGCCAAGCCTCTCTCCTTCCAGCTGGGCAGGCTCCTTTAACCTACCTCATAGATGCCACCTCCATTCATTCATTCATTCATTCATATGCAGGCTCTTGGGTTCAGGCAGTTCACTCCCGCCCCCCACAAGGAAGTAACCAGTTCTTTCTGATTCACCAAATCTTTCCCCAGCTCAAGCCCCACCTCCCAAGTGTTCTCTACTTGCTACCGCCCTGTTCACCTTTGCTTTTTCCACAGTCTTTTGAGGATCCTCTTTCATTTTACAATTATTACCTAGCACATAATAATGTCCTTGCTTTTTTTTTTTTTTTTTACATTTTATTTATTTATTTGACAGAGAGAGACACAGCAAGAGAGGGAACAAAAGCTGAGGGAGTGTGAGAGGGAGAAGCAGGCTTCTCGCTGAGCAGGGAGCCTGATGTGGGGCTCCATCCCAGGACCCTGGGATCCTGGCCTGAGCCAAAGGCAGACGCTTAACGACTGAGCCACCCAGGTGCCCCAACAATGTCCTTATAATGTGTCTTCTCTGTAGTTCTTGGTGTCAGGGGATGTTGTGGTCAGTTTTGCTGTGTTTTTTTGTTCCTTTACTTCTGGCTTAAGCTGTCCCTTTATGCAGTAGAAAAAGAAAGAGGGGAAATTTTTCTTTCTTTTTAAAAAAATTTATTTATTTATTTGAGAGAGAGAGCATGAGAAAGAGAGGTCAGAGGGAGAAGTAGACTCCCCACAGAGCTGGTAGCCCGATGTGGGATTCAATCCCAGGATTCCAGGATCATGACCTGAGCCAAAGGCAGTCGCCCAACCAACTGAGCCACCCAGGCACCTGGGAGGGGAGATTTTTAGTTAGGAGCTATGATACAGATCTGTACCAGAATGGCTGGCTCTGGCTGGTAAGTACTGACGCCAAACAGAATAAATCATTAGTCCATATTTAATGCTTTTTTATACTGTCTGGGTCACTGTCTTCCTGTGTGACTCTCATGTGTGGTGTTTTTGTTTTTGTTTTTAACTTAATGGGTCCTGACCAAGTCATGGCTGACTACCCCTCAGTCTGCCTCAGTGGTTCTCTTCCTTTCATTTGCCCTAAAATAAGTGATCTGGAAAGCTCTGCCCCAGCATTTTTCTTTCTCCTTTGTACACATCTGTTCTTTCTCTGTGGTCTTACCTATGCCCACTAAACTCACCTCCACAAGTCCCGGCCTTGACAGGGCCCCACTTGTGAGCTGCTCCCCAAACCAGGCTGTGATAGTGGGGGCCCAGTTCACCTGATGGGGTGAGGTGAGGTTGAATAGGGCTCTGCTTTCATTGCAGACCCAAAAGATTGAGCAGGCCATTACAACCTGGGTACTGGCGACACACCAGCAGGCCAGGAATCTCCGTGGTCCACCTCCAATAGGAAGCTTGCAGCCAGCTCCCTTGGTGACCAGAGTCTGGACATCTTAGGGTATCCCAGCCTATACCCCAGACTTGTATCCCAGTCAGCTGAGGAGAGCTTAATCCTGCCAGCCGTATTTCTTTTTCCCAATCTCCTTCCCCTTGTCTTTGATATATTTCCCCAGGTGCTGGGAATTCTAGTGTCAGAACTGGAGTTTCCACTCTACTCCAGCCACATGCTCCTTCAAGGTGGGGGTTAGTGTCTCCTCCCTCTGTTGGATGTTACATGTCATCAGATTAAAGAGCCAGACCTGTCTTCCCAAGTATTTACCCAGCTGCCTTATCCCTGCTCCCTCCAGTCTCTCTGTCCTTGTTCCCAGTACACCAAGTGGCTGTGTGGTCAGCAATCATTCTGGAATTCACAAGAGTCCCCCCTCCATGCAGATTACCTTGAAATGTATACCCACACTCAGACCTTTCTCCCCAACCCAGCCTGACTCATTTTCTGCTGTCTCTCCTCTCTGGTTGTGCTTGACACATCTAAGCCAAAGCTCATTCTTTTTCCAGTTAACGAATTCCTCTTCTCCTTGTTCCTCTACTTTGGTTAATCATTTCCCAGTGACACAAAGCCTCCCAACCTTCAAATTAGTTGTTAGAATTTGTAGAATCAGTTTTTCAAAAGAAGTTGAGATGCCACATAGAGTAGTGGTTACTGTGACACCAGAATTCCCAGCTCCATGACATAATATCTGGGTAACCCGAGGACAGTGATGGAACTTCTCTGTGCCTCAGTTGTCCCATCTGTCAGATGGGAAAAACAACTGTCCCTGTACCATAAAACTGCCATGAGTTCATATATGCTAAAGTACTTGGAAGAATGCTGGTCGCATTGTGTCACCCTCCTACCATTTTTATCTATCCCCCCGCCCCAGAACCTTCGATTCCACCATGGCCTTCATTTCATTCTCACCCTGAGCCCCCTAGTTCATCTCTTCACAGAACTTGTTCCTTAGTTCCTCTTCCTTCCTCTCACCTGTTCTTGCTGCATGCTGGATAGAGCTTTCTGAAGCACGGCTTCGGTCACCACAGTTTTTCTCCATCACCCCCGGCTCTCACCGGGTTGACGGAAATAGTTCCCCATCTGGTTGCATTGAATCTCCTTGTGTCTTTTCTAACCACCTCCATACTCTTGTCCCATCTGATCTCCTCACATCCCTGTTCAAAACACTGCGTTGGATTCCCAGCACTCCTGGAATAATTGTAGCCCACAGCCTTGCTACTCAAAGTATGACCCTGGAGCTTGTTAGAAATGCAGAATCTTGGTTCCCATCCAGACCTAGTACATCTGAATTCACATTTTGACAAGATCTCTTCCATTAAAGTTTGAGAAGCCCTGCTCTTCGAGGCCTCAGATGGCCTGGTCTTCTTTCGTCAACAGCCTGTTCCTACTCTACTTCTCCCCTTGCTCACTGAGCCTAACTGTGTTCCTGCCTCTCTGACCTCCTTTAGGTCCTTCCAGTATCCCAGAATTCTCCTTACCACAGGACCTGGTACCTATGCTTCCCACAACCTGGGATGCTCTTCCCATCATCCTTTTGCTTTTGCCTGGCTACTTCCTTCAGGTCTCAGCTCAACTGTCATTTTCTCGAAGAAGGCCTTTCTGACTCCTAAAACCAGGCCAGATCTCCTTATTATTCAGTTGTAGCATCTTGTGCTTTTCCTTAGAACACCTAATGCAATTTGTAATCATACATTTATTTGCGTGAATATTTCATGAATGCTTATCTCTCCCCCTAGACCCCAACTCTATGAAGATAGAAACCCATGTTTGTTTTGCTCATCTTTGTATTCCTCAGAATCTAGTACAGTGCCTGGAATATTTTAAGTGCTTAATAAAACATATCTATTGCTGCCTTTGTTCATTCACATGAGATATTTTTTGTATACCTACTATATACCATCCACTAGATGCTGGGTGTATATTAGAAAGGAAAACCACATAGTTTCTGTTCTCATCACAGTCTAGTTGGGGGAAACAGGCAATCAAATAATCACAAATAAATATAATTTTACAACTGAGATAAATACTGTGAAGCAAAGATACAGAATGCCATGAACGTTCATGAAGGCTGGTCAGAGATATTTCCCAACTGCTGCTACTCAATATAAAAAACATAAAATTCAACATGTCTTTTCCTTTTTAGAACAGCTTTATTGAGGCTTAATTCATATATGATTCACTCATTTAAACTATACCTGTCAATGGTGTCTAGCATATTCATGGAGTTGTATAATCATCACCACAAATTTAGAATGTATTCATTTCCCCCAAAGAAACCCCTCTCCCCTAAGCCATCCTTCCCATCCTCCCCTGCCCTTCACCACTACTATTCTATTTCCTGGCTCTATGAATTTACCAATTCTGGACATTTCATGTAAATGAGATCATATAAAATGTGATCTGTTGTGACTTGCTTCTTTTACTTAGTATAGAACTTTCAAAATTTATCTATGCTGTAGCATTTATAAATACCTCATTTCTTTTTATTGCTAAATAATATTCCATTGTTCCATGTGTTTTTTTTAGCACAGCCAGAAACAGGATGCCATTCTACTGTATTTGCCATAGCCAAACAAATTCAGTTTGTCATGTTTCTAGAAAAAGGTGACAGTAAGTAAATGTTGGCTGAGATTCGCAAGGGCGGCAGCCCTGTTTAGAAAACTTCTTTTCATGAGTGACTTTATTCACTCAGCTCTCTCATTCTGTTTAGTATTCTGGCTCACAAACGGAAGTGATTCTATTTTGGCGTTCTTTTTCTCTTTCTCCTGCACTTAGTTCTTTGGTCTCTACTGACTTGCTGCCTTAAATTATGCAAGTTACTTAAACTCTGTTTATTTAACTCCTGCGTGCTCTGAAAAAATAGGCCCGGTCCAGCCTGCTTGTTTGCCAAAGCTGTTTGGAGACAATTTTTCATATGATATGCATCATCAGCTCCCACAGAAGGCAAAAGGAATTTGATGTGTGGGGGTAGTCTGGGATCCAGTCCAAAATTAGTGCTCATCTGGAAGAAATATGGAAGCCTGATACTTGCTCACTGGCCTTTTAGTCGTACTCACGTATTGCCTTGCCTCTAAGGAACTTTGTAAATCTTTATCTCTTTTATGTGTTTTCTATATAAGGTGAGATAAGCTTTAAAAAAAAAAAAGATGGTAATGGAAGAAGCCTTCTGACATCCTTTACTGGCCAACTGTGAACCAAAGAGAGTGATTTGTCTAACCTGGCTTTACGACCTGCAGAAGGATTACCCATGATATTCAGGATTCTGATTTTCCCCCTTGAGACTGTCCTTGCCAGACCCCATCTTGGGATGTAAAATCCAGTTAGATTAAAATTCTCACTCATCTACTTATTCAGGGCTCTGCGTCGGGTGCCGAGGAGGTTGAAAAAAGAAAGAAAATGAATCCCTGGTTTCCAAGAGCTCACAATCTAACGGAGAGATTAGAAGCAGTACGCCAGGCCGAATGAGCTAAGTGCCAAGAGGAGTAGAAACAAGAGAAGAGATTATTGCTAGGGGGGCTGACAGGAATGGTTACAAGGAGATTATTTGAGCTATGTCTTAGAGGACAGTTAGAATTTTTAAAGGGGACGTAGGAAATAGCAGGTAAACGTTCCAAATGGACTTCCCTGAGGTGTGTGAAGGGCAGCTGTAAAAAAATAAACCTGCAAAAGTAGGACGGAGGCCTCGAATACTAGCCCAGGTTGTCGATTCTTGATAATTTAAGCAAAAGAAAGCCAAAGAAATCTTTGGCAGGGCGCACATCAAAAGTGCATTTCAGGACAGTTAACCCGGCAAGAGGGTAAAGGATGGATTGACAAGAAGAGAGACTTCAGGCTGGGAGACCAAACAGGTAGGTGCTGAGCCAAGGCAGAGAGAAGGAGATGACCGCGACGACACCCTCTGAGCTGAACGTGTGGCGAAGACTGGGGGCAGACAGTCCAGGACAGAACTCCCTCCTGAGGCAGGGCCTGGGAGGGTCCAAATTATAGCCACACCCTCAGGTGACGCCAGAGGGCCGCCTGCGCTTCCGATTGGCTATTGCGACCGCCAGTCCTAGGAGAAGGCGGTGCCTGCCCCCCCCCGCCCACCGCCCGCTCCGGCTCCGAGCTGGGCTGGCGCCCACGGAGAACCCCGAAAACCCTGCGCCAGGCGCGGCCAGGACCTCCGGCACTGCAGCAGGGGGCCCGCAGCAGAGGTAGGCAAATGGAGAGGGCCCCGAGCTGAGGGGCGATCCCAGAGGCTCAGATGCCGGGATCCCCGCCCCCTCGAGAGTGTGCAGTCCCGGGGGGCTCGCCGCGCGGAGGCTCGGAGCGGCGGGCAGAACCGGCGGGCGGGAACCGGGACAGTGGAGCGCGTTGGCGCTGGATGGAGCGGGACTGGCCTCCGCGCCTCGGTACTCGGTGTCGCCCCACTCGCTGCCCCCAGGACTGGGGTCTCGGCCGGAGGCGGTGGCCGGGGGCTCCTCGCCCCCTGTTCTCCGGTGACGTTTTGTTTGAAAATGCGGGCCCCGGGTGTGTGGCGCGGCGCGGGCTGTCCTTGGAGTGGGGGGTGTGGGGGCGCGCAGACGGCCGTCCGGTGTCCCTGCGCCCTGTGGCCCGCGCGGCTAGGGATGCTGCGGCTCGGCCTCGGCTTCCTGGGAGCCGCACTGTGATCTCGGGGCTGAAACTCCTCAAAACTTGAAAGAACCATTTTCTGCCCCTCGAGTTGCCCGAATGTCAGGGTGCCCTTAGGTGACCTGCGGTGAAACTGCGCTGGCAGTTATTAGACCTCTTCTTAAAAGACGGAACGTTTGAGCCATCGGTTTTGATGTGCGAAACTCTGTGGAAAGGGCAAGTCGGACGCTTCACGCGTAAAAGCTTTGATGCTGTGCTACCTGCAGGGTCCCTGTTTTCTTGGTGAAAACGCAAGTCCCAGCCTCGACCGCGCAGCGGTGTGTGTCCCTGAGGAGCTGTGGAGTGGGGAGCACGGGGCTGCTTCGGGCAGTGCCACGGAAGGGCGGACTTAGCCCAGGTGGAGCTGGTTGGTGGTCCCGAGGCTTCTCAAACAAGACATGCCTCGGTGTGGTCTGTATGGTCGAGAAAGAGACCCCTTCTGCTTTGGGAAAGAAATAACACAATTACCTGGCCGAGTGAAGCCGTGCCTTACGAGGAGAGAATTAAAGAATGGGAGTGGCTAACCCCGAGTTTCATCAGGATAAGCCTAAATAGAGGAATTCTTTCTTTTCTTTTCCTTTCTCTTTTGGGATTTGGAAGAGAAACAGGAAGTCAGAGATTCGGAGAAAGGAGCATTCACTCCGTAATTGTAAACAGTTTATTTTGTGTCAGTAAATATTTCCCAAAGTCATGGGGCGGCGGGGAGGTGGGTGTTTGGAAAACCAAGACTTATCCTGTCCACCGCAGTTAAGAAGATTACTTTCAAATTCAAAATCTAGAAATGATACTTATTTAGCAGATGGTAAAAAGCCATACAGTTATTTTCTGTAAAGTCAGTGGTAATGGAAAACGATAACGGATGTTGTTCAAAGTTAGAATCTTTACTCAAGATGGTGTATTAACACAACAGTTACTTTGTACTAACCGAAATTGCAGAATGAAATGAGGAAATCAGGTGTCTAGACCTCTGGGGGACCATGAGCCAACCAATCTGTAGTTTAGAATTTTTAAAAATTATGACCCTATTAATAGGGAATGCAGACATTAGATGCCAATTTAATAATATTCTTCAGGTTTTTCTACTTCATTGTAAAATATATAATGAGCATAACTAAAGATATGAATAGGTATGTTTTACTTAGAGTTTATTTATTGTGTCATTTTCATAGCAAAGTCGTCTTGGTAAGATATATGTATGAACTTGCCGTATTTGCGGTTAAAACATTTCCTCTAAATCATTTGAGTTAATGGTGGAATTCTTGGCAGGGATAACTACCAACAATGGATGATTAAATTTGCAAAAGTTGACCTACTAAACATCCATGTAAACTGTTACTTTTTTTAAAAATTATTTTTGTTTTTTAATTTTGGAGTGGAATATTCTACAGTATAAAACAAAGCCCAGAGTTCATGAAGAAAATGATTGTTACACTTTACTACATATTTAAATAAATTTTTTCTTTGTGTATATCACAAACAAGTTTTAAAAGACAATGGATGTGTGGGGAATAATTGTGTAAATAAATGTGTGATGAAAATATTTGTATCTGTATGACTTTCTTAAAAAATTATTTTTATTTGACTATAGTTGACACATAATGTTACATTAGTTTCAGGTATAAAACATAGTGTTTTAACAGTTCTATACAACTGTTACTTTTTCTTTACTCATTTGTAAATGAATGCTCTTTTTAAAATTGGGGTATAATTCATGAGCCATAAAATTTACCTTTTTAAAAGTGCACAGGTTGGGACGCCTGGGTGGCTCAGTTGGTTAAACAGCTGCCTTTGGCCCAGGTCATGATCCCAGCATCCTGGGGTCGAGTCCCACATCGGGGTCCTTGCTTCTCCCTCTGCCTCTGCTGCCACTCAGCCTGCCGGTGCTCTTTCTCTCTCTCTGGCAAATAAATAAATAAAATCTTAAAAAAAAAAAAAAAAACAGTGCGCAGGTCAGTGGCTGTTAGTATATTCATGAGGTTGTACAGCTATCAGCACTATCTAATTCCGGAATAATTTTGATCACTCCAAAAAGAAACCCCAAATTCATTAACTGTTGATCACCGTTGGCTTCTTCACAGCCTTTGGCAACCACTAACTTACTTTTTGTCTCTTTGATTTACCTATTTCATGTAAATGGAATCATATTATACATGGCCTTTTATGTCAGGCTTCTTTTACTTGGCATCTAGGGTAATTGTCATTGCATGTATTAGTACTTTATTATTATTATTATTTAGTACTTTATTCTTTTTTGTGGCTGAATAATATTCCAGTGTGTGGATATACCACATTTTATTTATCCCTTCATCTGATGATGGACAGTTGGATTATTTCCACTTTTTGGCTATTTGTAAAATGTTATTATGAACATTTATATACAAGTTCTGGTGTAGACTTATGTATTCAGTTCTCTTGGGTATATAGTTAGCACTGGTGTTGCTGTGTCATATGGTAACTTTATGTTAAAACTTTTGAGGAACTGTTAAACTATTTACCAAAGCACCTATACCATTTTTACATTCCCAATAGCAAATTATGAGGGTTCCAATTTCTCCACATCCTCACCCACACTTGTTATTATATGTCTTTATTATCATAACCATCCTATTTGTTATGCAGTAATTGTCATGATTTTAATTTGCCTTTTCCGTTATGCCAATGATGTTGAGCATCTTTTCATGTGCTTATTAGCCATTTGTATATTTTCCTTAGAGAAAGGTCTGTTTAGATCCTTTGCCTACTTTTTAACTATTTTGTTTTTTATTGTTGAGTTGTAAGAGTTCTTTACATATTCTGGATAAAAGTCTCTTAGATATATGATTTGCAAATATATTTCTCCCTTCTGTGGTTATTGTTCCATTTTCTTGATGGTGTCCTTTGAAATAAAAGTTTTAAATTTTGATTAAGTCCAATTTATCTATTTTCTTTTTGATTACTTATGCTTTGGATATCAAATCTAAGCAAGTGTTGCCTAACTTATGGTCACAGAGATTTACCCCTACCTTTTGTTCTAAGAGCTCTTGAGCTTTGGCTCTTACATTAGATCTTTGATACATTTTAAGTTTGTTTCTGCATATGTTATGATGGAGGGGGGTCCAAATTCATTCTTTTGCATGTGGATATCCACTTCTCTAGCACCATTGTTGAAAGACTATTCTTTTCCAGTTGAATGGTTTTGGCACTCTTGTCAAAAATCAATCGACTAGGGCGCCTGGGTGGCTCAGTGGGTTAAAGCCTCTGCCTTCAGCTCAGGTCATGATCTCAGGGTCCTGGGATCGAGCCCCGCATCGGGCTCTCCGCTCAGCGGGAAGCCTGCTTCCTCCTCTCTCTGCCTGCCTCTCTGCCTACTTGTGATCTCTCTCTGTCAAATAAATAAATAAAATCTTTAAAAAAAAAATCAATCAACTATAAATGTGAGGTCTTATTTTTGGACTCTTGAGTTTATTCCATTGATCATATGTCTGTCTTTATGGCAATACCATACAGTTTTGACTACTGCAGCTTTGTAGCAATTTTTTGAAATTGGGACATAAAGAGTCTCAAGATTGTTTTGACTATTTTGGACTTGAATTTTCATCTGAATTTCAGATCAACTTGCCAATTTTTACTAAAAATATGCAGTTGGAATTTTGAGAGGGATTGAATTGAATGTATGTGTCCATTTGCAAGTATTGGCATCTGCAAAAAGTCTTCCAATCCATGAACATAGATGCCTTTCATTTAATTAAGTCTTCTTTAGTTTCTTTCAATGATCTTTTGTAGTTTTCAGAGCACAAGTTTTAACACTTCTTTTGCTAAATCAACTAAGTATTTTGTTATTTTTGATGCTATTATTTGTGGAATATATTCTTGATTTCATTTTTGGATTTTTTTTTCTTGCTAATGCAAAGAAAAACAATTGATACAATTGATTGTATTTTTTTAAAAGATTTTATTTATTTATTTGACAGAGAGAGAGATCACAAGTAGGCAGAGAGGCAGGCAGAGAGAGAGGAGGAAGGAGACTCCCTGCTGAGCAGAGAGCCCGATGCGGGGCTCAATCCCAGGACCCTGGGATCATGACCTGAGCTGAAGGCATAGGCTCAACCCACTGAGCCACCCAGGTGCCCCAACTGATTGTATTTTGATCTGGCTTCCTGAAACCTTGCTGAACTCAAGTAGTTCTAATAGCTTTTTAGTGAATTCCTTAGGATTTTCTATGTACGAGATGATGACATCTGAAAAGAGAGATAATTTAGTTTTCTTTTTCCTTTTTCCTTTCTTCTTTTTTAGTTGAATATCTTGTATGTGTGAGGCCCAGAGATAGATTTAGTTTTCAAACTGGATTTTTTTTTTTTAATTTTCTGGCCCTGGCTAGAACTTCTAGTACGACATTGGCTAGAAGTGGTAAAAGGAGACATCCTTGTCTTATTCCTGGTCTTTGGCAGATCGGTCATTTATCATTAAGTATGATGATAGCTGTGGGCTTTTTGTAGGTGCTTTTTATCAGGCTGAAGAAGTTCCCTTCTATAACGAACTTATGGAATGATTTTATGTTGAATTTTGTCAAATGTTTTTCTCTGCATTGAATGAAATGATTATGTGGTTTTTGCCTACTACTCTATTAATATGGTTCACTGTATTGATTTTCATTTGTTGAAAAATATCTGCCTTTATGTTATTTTTTAAACTGTAGAGATTTTACAGTAGAACATATAGTTATTTTAAATATAGAGCAAAAAAATTCACCAACATGAATTAAACTCCTCTTGTTTAACAGTATCAGTACATTTCTGTGCAAAAATACAAATGATTCAATACTTAACATCTCTTTCAGAACTTTTTATTCTATAATATTTCATCCATATTTTCTTTCTGTGTCCACTCAAAAGCTGAGAAAACAAACGAAGAAAAAGTTTGTGGCTGACAAAGTTTGTCCATTATCTATTCCTACATCACTGATAGTAAAGGCTAAAGTGGGGAATGAGAAAGGCCATTAGCAAGGTTGATATCCTTAGAAGGAACTCAGAAAACAATGGTGTGAGCCTTCTATAAAAACAAAGAAATGAAAAGAGAATGATTTCCAGTTTACACTTAAAAGTTTCCCTGAAATTGTGGCTAGAATTTAGGAGCATATGGAGGTTTTGATATGGTTGGTGGTCTTAATAAAGTTGTAGCCTCTGTAAAACAACTCTACTTTTACTTATTTCTAAATTTTTGAATGATAATGTCAGTATTAATGTGAAAATTGGTTTAAGCACAAAACAATATTTATACTAAGAATAATCATATTTTGTGGGTTTTTAGCAACACCAAGTTTTTAAAAACTTGTGTAGGTCTAAGAAGGGCTATATTACACTAAATACTGAGAAAATCAACTTGGTTGATGTGTGAGGGACACATATTTTTGGAAAACAAAATAATGGTACACTTCAGCTGCAGATCTATCCTGAGGTTCTCAGAGTTTTGCTGTCATGTATATGCCAAGACCAGGGCTTGGCTCCTTGTGGAAATCCACTCCTAATGCAAATTTTATTTGTTCAAAGGTAGGGCAATTCAGAAATATATCATCAAGCCATTTATTCTGATGGCCAGATGAAACATTAACATTTAAAACAGCATTTAGGAGTCTTAGAACCAGAAACAATGAAGTTATAAGTTTTTGCACCTTATGGTTTCAAAACCAGTTCCCCTGCCTCCTGGCTTCCCTCTCACAGGGCTTTTCCCTGGAATTTACCTCCTCCAAAAGCAAACATTAATGTCATGGAAAACACCGATTCCAGATTTACTTAATGTAGGTGATTCCAAATTTTATATTTATATCTTTTCTTATGCCAGGAAAAAAACCTATACAAGTATGTCCAAGGTCATAATACTTTGCCCAGTTAAATATGCCAAAGGATTTTTGGCTTGAAAGAGAGCTTGGACCAAGGTAAATTTAGGGTGATGGTAAGTAATGATTGTAATATAAATCTAACTTATAATTGTAGGGATATTAATGAAGTTTCTTTGATTATTCTATCATGCTACCAACTGAATCAAATTGAGATATTCCTGTAAATTTAGGAGTGTGGTGAAATTATGAGCTGAAAGTTTAAAAAATTATGAGCTGAAAGGTTAAAAAAATGTTTTATCTGTTGGGCAGAGCTAAAATAATGCCAGTAGTATGTGTTTGGGTGGTGCTATTATTCTGTCCAAAGTAGTGTTACAAATAGCAGTATTTAATTTGTTCCTCCAATATACTCAGGGGGAACGATGGTTGGTTATTATCAGTGTCCTGCTTTTTCAAGATTGGATAAACTGAGACATGGAAAGGATAACATTACATAGAAAAGTTGAATAATAAACACATTGGGCCTCCAACCCTGGCCTCCTGTCTCCCACTAAGTTTTTTTCCATGAGCTATACAGCCAGTTCTGAAATTTATCTGAGAATTTATAAAATTTGTATGTGGATATCATTAGATGATAACTAGAGTGTGTACATGGGATGATGTAATGAATTATCCTGAATGCTAATGGGTATTACATTGTTTGAATGCCTTCTTTTCTAGAATAAATATGGCAGAGCTTTCTGAGACAGAAGGACCAGTAGATTGGAAAGAACGATGTGTAGCTCTGGAGTCTCAGCTCATGAAATTTAGAGTTCAAGCAAGCAAGATAAGAGAGCTCTTAGCAGAGAAGGTAAGCTTTTCTCTCCAAACTTTGTTGTTCAACAGCAGCTGTTTGGGGCATATTTCATTTACATTATATACTCTCAGTATTTGGGGGGGGGTAAACATTTTTAAAATAAAGAATGTAATTTAACTTTCTGTCAGGACTTTGAAGTTATTTTTGACATATCCTTTTGCCAGTTTCAGAGTGAGTTGGACATTAGCAAAAAGCATTTGCCGATACTAGTGGAATATGTAAGAATTGTGCGTATTTGATGAATGGGGAGTTCATTCATTCCAGAGAGAAAAGCTGTAATTTATTTGATTTTATTAGAGGTGTGTGACAGCATTTTAATTTACTAAATGTTAAGGAAAATCATGTTTAAAGTGATTATAGAAGAATATTCCCCTTTTGATAGTAAAACATGTTTATACTGTATTTGAAAGTATGCATCTGTTTAGTAATTTGTATTGACTAACTCTATGTCACTAAACTATGATCTGGGCTAGAATTGAGTTTAATATAATTATATGCTTCCCTTAATAGTTCTAGTCATGTAATTAAAATTTCATCTATGTCATAGGAATTTTTTCACATATATATGTGTAAAACTCATGGATTAATTAATTCATTCATTTGTTCATTCATTCAACAAATATTCACTGAGGGCTTATTTTGAGTCATACACTCTTCTTAATGCTATACTTACATCTGTGAACAAGAAAACCCATATTCCTGTTTTCAGGGAACCTGGATTCTCGACCTGTACTGTCCAATATGGCAACCACTGGCCACAAGTGACTATTGAGCCCTTGAAACGAGGCTAGTGCAAATTGACACGTGTTGCAAATGTAAAATACACCTCAATTTCAAAGATTTGGCATGAAAAAAAGAATGTAAAATATCTTAGCAATAATTTTCATACTGATCACATGCTGAAATAATATTTTGGATATTAGATTAAATAGAAAAATACTAAGATTAATGATATCTATTTCTTTTTACTTTTTAAAGATGGTTACTAGAAAATTTTAAATCACATATGTAACTCACGTTGTATTTCTTTTTTAAAAGATTTATTTATTTATTTTTAAAAATTTTTAAATTATTTTTTACATTTTAATTTCAGGGTAGTTAACATACAGTGCTATATTAGTTTCAGGTGTACAATATAGCGATCCAACAGTTCCACATGTTACTCAGTCCTCATCAAAGCCAAGTGCACTCCTAATCCCCTCCACCTGTTTCACCATCCTCCAACCACCTCCCCTCTGGGAACCATCTGCTTGTTCTCTATAGTTAAGAGTCAGCTTTTCATTTGTCTCTTTTTTTTCCCTTTGTTCATTTGTCTTGTTTCTTAAATTCCACATATGAGCGAGATCGTATGGTATTTGTTTTTCTCTAACTTATTTCACTTAGCATTATTCTCTCTAGACCCATCCAAGTTGTTGCAAATGGCAAGATTTCATTCTTTTTTGTGATTGAATAATATTCCATTGCATATCTTTATCCATACTTCTGCTTCCATAGTTTGGCGATAACGCTGCAGTAAACATAGGGATGCATGTATCTCTTCCAATTGGTGTTCTCATATTCTTTGGGTAAATCCCCAGTAGTGCAGTTACAGGATCATAGGTTTGTTCTATTTTTAATTCTTTGAGGAGCCTCCATACTATTTTCCACAGTGGCTGCACCAGTTGGCCTTTCCACCAACAGTGAATGAGGGTTTCTTCTTCCCATCCTTGCCAACACTTGTTTCTTATGATTTTGGTTTTAGCCATTCTGACAGGATGGCTCACATTATATTTCCATTGGAAGGTGCTGTCTAGATGGAGACATAAATGGTATTAATTGTAATTCCTAACTGATCAGAAGAATTTACAGGTGCTTTCTCAAGCACTTGTTTGCATAATCCTTTGGGATGGAGACTGGTACATACATCACATATTCAAAAGTGATTGTTAATCTTTTGATTAATTGATAGCTAACAATCTCTCTCTTTTTTTTAAAAGATTTTATTTTTAAGTAATCTCTACACCCAGTATAGGACTCAAACTCACAACCCCAAGATCAAGAGTCTCATGCTCCACAGACTGAGTTAGCCAGCTACCCTGCTAGCTGAGACTCTGTTAGCACAAAAGTATGCTACTAAAACCCAGGAAAACATTATCTTAAATTTTTGTGCTTTAACGTCTTTTAGGTGGAAAGATTAAAATTATTCTATTCACGTTGGGTCAAAGGATGACCTAGTAATAGACTTTGTGGAATAAATCCCCAATATCAATTGGCTTTTTATCACTATTAGAATAAAAGTTATAATCTGGGGGCACCTGGGTGGCTCAGTGGGTTAAGCCTCTGCCTTCGGCTTAGGTCATGATCTCAGGGTCCTGGGATCGAGCCCCGCATTGGGCTCTCTGCTCAGCAGGGAGCCTGCTTCCCCCTCTCTCTCTGCCTGCCTTTCTGCCTACTTGTGATCTCTGTCGGTCAAAAAAATAAATAAAATCTTTTTTAAAAAAAGTTATAATCTGAAAAAAAAATCCCACTTTGAATATCTCTTAAGTTAAGGAAGCTTATTCTAACTCAGTGACTCATAATTAGTCTTTTGCTCCTGTCTCTATGAAAATCATTTCCCAGATTGTGCTGATTTATCTAGTATTTTCCACAATCCCAGCCAGTCCATACAATGATTTTATTAAGATCATCAATTATATGCGTGCTGCTACGCCTCATGGACACTTACTAGGTGTTGCCTTAGCCTTTTAGCAGTTAGCACACTGTTGGCCACAGCCTCCTTAAAATTTTCTTGGTTCCCTTGACTTCTGGGTTTCTTTGTGGACTAAACAGGAGTTATGCTTACTTGGGTTTCAGTGAATTGACCTTTAAGTTCTAAATTTTATGGCAACATTTGTTCTTCAGAAGGCATGTTTCAACAGATTCTTTATGAGTGCCCATTTTTCAGAATTTAAAAGTGTAATTTTCTCTATAAGTATATTTATAAAAAAAGCTTTTTGATTGTTAGTTTATGTTTTTAGGTTTTGGTTTTTTTTTTTCTTTGCTGGTGAATGAATGGTGAGAGGCATATTATTTCAAAATTGCTGTTGTAGGGGACCTGGGTGGCTCAGTTGATTAGGCATCTGCCTTTCGCTCAGGTCATGATCCTGGGGTCCTGGGATCGAGCCCCTCCTGCTTCTCCTTCTCCCTCTGCTTGCTGCTCCCCTGCTTGTGTGAGCATGCTCGCTCTCTCTCTCTTCCAGAAAAATAAATAAAATCTTTAAAAAGAAATTGCTATTGTTGTTGTGGTTTCTTTCCTCCTCCTTCGTTTTCTTCATCTTCTGTATTTTTTTATCTGTGACTTAGATCCTGTGACAGATCTAAGAGATGAAATTATTCAGATGTGTTTTATACAGTGGAAAGTGGACAAGTATGCCAAGTTACTCATGGTTTTCCAGTAAATATATTCAACACTAAAAGGAGAATAATGTTTTTCATGATATTTTCTGTTACGTTCCATTACGAAATATTTTTCCCTAGATTAAAATTATTTTTGGTGCCCACCCATGTTCTAATAAAAATACCAAATATTTGTTGATTTATTACGTGCTAAGCACTTTATAGACATAATTTATTTAATTCTTATAATAAGCTCTGAAGTAAGACATTTTATTTTTCCCATTTTACAGATTGGGAAACTGATGCTTATTATGTGCCGGGCAATCTTCTTTATATATACATTGTTAGTGTTTTATAGATATAAAAAAGTTAATACACACACACACACACATACACACACACAAATCTAGCTATATGTTATAAATAGTATGTATAGAAATATATTACATATTTATATAATATATAAGGTGCTTTATCCATATTGACTTTTTAATTCTTATAACAACCCTATGAGGTAGGTTCTAATATTACTCTTTTTTACCCAAGAGGAAACTTAGGCACATAAAAGTTCTTCAACTTGCCCAGGTTTATGCTAAAGAGTGAGTGATAGAGACAAAAACTGAAACTGAGCATTCTGCTTTTAGAGCCTGACTTCTTAGCCATCATCTCTATGGCTTCTCTAATCTAGTTTTATTACCACATTCCTTGCTTTCTGTGATATACTCAGCCACTCATCTATTCTGTCTTCTCCTCAGCCATGCAACATTTAAACCCATCTCTGCTCGAGGGCAGGTATCTGTGTGTGTGTTAGGTATCTGTGTGTGTATGTATGTAGTAATAACAATTTACATAGCACTACATATTTTTGAAGAAAACCCTATTGCATTGCTTCTGCATGCCAACTTGAGTCAAATGTTGCATTCCAGAGGCCAGTCTGGTCCCATCCATAACCTTTGGTTTTGTGTTAGGACCAGTCTGCCCCAAGGCTTCTCCCGGATAGTTCTCCAGACCTTCCCCGCAAATGAATGCAGGCCCAAGGCTGAAGATTCTTGAGAGAATACTAATTTGATTCTTCAGCTCTTTGCCAGGAATTCTGGCCAGTTTTTCTTTCCTGCAACAGTTCTGGTTCTTAGTTCTGTTTTATTGGCACTGGCTATAGGCAGCTAACACTAGGTGCCAACTATGGTTCCTAAGCCTTTGCTACAACAACCATTAGCTGATTTAAACCCTACATTAACCCTGTGGGGGAACTATTATTAATACTGAATGTCAAGATGCTGACATTAAGATTGAGAGTATTTAAGTAGTATGCCCAATATCATACAGCTAATGAATAAAAGAATGGGCATTAAACCTTCAATCTTTCATACTTTTTGTGATGCAGCTAAGAGTGTCAGCCACATAGAAGGAACTCATTATGTTCCTGTATCTTTTTAAAGAGACACACTTGTTAAATGTACAAGGAAATGACTTAAATGTAATTACGAATTAATAAGAGACATATTTCTCAATTTTTTTAGAAAAAATACATGAGATGATCTCAGAGTGTTTTGATAATTAAAGATGGATTTCAATTAATTATCCTTAATTTTTTTAGAGATGAAATAGGAGAATAAATGAGATTTTTAAAAAAGAACTATTTTTGCTTCATATTTTTTTTTTCCATTGCAATTTCCAAGTAACTTTGAATATTGAAGCTTGTGAAGAAAAAGGCCTTATTGAAGTCTTGGGCAAATACTGCTATAAGTGGGAGAGGTCTTTAGAGGAATTTAAGGAATGGTGTTGGAAATATCTCTAGTATGCCAAATATAAACTCTTCAGGGAAGCTGAGATTTAAGTAGTTTTCCTACTTTACAGTATTACTAGTTAGTGTTCTGAGTCACGGAGGGAAAGGGGAAAGTTTTTTTTTTAAGTTGAAATGAATGCCGTTTCCTATGGAGTAGGTTTTCAGTAAAAAAAAAAAAAAAAATGTTGAAAATATGAAGAATTTTCCTTTGGGCATCAGCATGACCCTTGTAAAGTAATGTCTCGGTTACCTGATACAGTATCACTGTCTGGGATTTCCTGCCACTTGACCCTCCTCTGTGAATATGATTCCCCTGACGTGGTCTAGGATTCTCTCGGAATGAGGAGCCCCTGGATGGCATAGTATTTGCCTTTATATAACGGTCCAGTACAACATTATGACCACCCTATATTATTTTTTTTCTAAAGATTTTATTTATTTATTTGAGAGAGGGAGAGAGAGAACATGAGAAGGGAGAAAATCAGAGGGAGAAGCAGACTCCCTATGGAGCTGGGAGCCCGATGTGGAACTCGATCCCAGGTCTCCAGGATCATGACCTGAGTTGAAGGCAGTCTCTTAACCACCCAGGCACCCATGACCACCCTATTTAAATTACACATCCCTCAATCACTCTGTTGCCTCACCTAATATTTCTCAGTACCTGACAGGAGTTACACATACACCGACATTGAGACTTGGGAGGCTAATTTAAATATCAGTTATTGGGCAACTGACTGAAGATATTATTTATTATAACAAAATAAATAAAAATGGCGATAGAGTCTTTCATGGGCTCTGTTGGGGAAAATCAGGAAGAGATACTTGGTGGGGAATTGCTGGCCATATCAGTGAGTGTGAAGGCCTTAAAGTAACCAATCTGTACACACACATAGACACACACACACACACACACACACACACACACAGGAATATTACTCAGCCATCAAAAAGAATGAAATCTTGCCATTTGCAATCATGTGAATGTACCTAGAGGGTATAATGGTAAATGAAATCAAGTAGTTAGAGAAAGACAAATACCATATGATTTCACTCATATGTGGAATTTAAGAAACAAAACAGATGAACATAGGGAAAAGGGAAAAAAAAAAGAGAGGGAAGCAAACCATAAGTTTCTTAATCATAGAGAACAATCTAAGGGTTGTGGGAGGGGCCGATGGGTGAGGGATGGGCTAGAGGGGTGGTGGGTGTTAAGGAGGGCACTTGTGATGAGCAGTGGTTGTTGTACCTAAGTGATGAATCACTTTATTCTTACCTGAAACAAATATTGCTCTCTATGCTAACTAATTGCAATTTATAAAAACTTGAAGTTAAAAAAAAGATATACATACTACAGTGCAAAAAACTCTGCCAAGTTTATTTGTATACGGTGCTTAGAACACCAAGTATTAAATGTGGCGGCGTTAGCATCCAAGGTCAATAGCGTATTGCCTTTTGCCACTTGATGCTATGTTGACTGTGGCTACAGAGGGCACTTTTATGGTAGTAAATCAAAGCACTAGGTTTAGAATTTGCTACTTTATTTTGTTATTGTGTAAGTAGCTTGTTTGTAAAAATACCTGTTTTTGTCCAAAGCCTGACATAGGGCAGCAGATTATTTCAACTTTCTTTTAGTGACGTGGTAGGGACTGCTTGTGGACTTGACCCAATATTTACATTATAGTATATATTATGAAAGTAAAAACTTATTTGAATATTTCCCACATTGCTTTTTTTTTTTTATTTTGCAAAGTTATTTTCCAGCTTGAGTGAGTATAAAAACAATCACTCAAAATCAAAGTATTGCCTTTCCTAGTACCCTTATGTTTAAACTCATATTAAAGTGTTCTAAACTTTGTTGAGCATACTTAGTGTATATTTACTTTATGCAATGTGAAGTTCTCAGTATTCATGATCTATAATATGGATTGTGAAAATGTAGTGATTTTCTTTTGTCAAGTTTATCCTTGCTTTTAAATAATTTTTTTAGAAAGAGTTGAAACTTTCATCCATTCATTTATTTGTTCAATATACATTTATTGAATTTCTGTTATGTGGTATTCAGTACCCCTGCCTCAGCCAATGTTATGTAATTAAAGACTACATTCAGAATCTGGGGGGACACTTCTTAGTTTATTTACTATGTAGTGGTAGAATTACATTAGAATCTCAGGTTCCAAATTTAGCCTTAGTCATACCTTTGTCCCTGTGCTTCGTTCTGTGATATGTTCCATGAGAATATGCAATTTAAAATTCTTCCTCCTACAGCGGAAGCGTGCTGGGCCCATAAAATTCTTCCTCCTACGAATGTTAATATCACTTTAAATTCCCAAGAAAAGATATGTAGGCTAAAAGAATAGCATACATGGGATAGAAATAAAGATGAATGCTTTCCAACTAAGAATTTTGTGGCCTCATGTATTGGGAACATGTTTTCATATGGTTCTGTGTAACTATACACTGTGTGGAGTTTATAAATACCAAAGCAGCTGTGGTTTAACTAAAAGACCACTAGGGAATCGGACCATGAAGACTCAAATCCCAGCCATGTCACTGGCTGGGAGCATAAGCTTATACAAGGCATACTCATTCTGAACATCAACTTCCTGATCTTCATGACGAGCATAACAATTTTTGTCCTATGGTATGGCTATGAAATAATGTAGTGGAAAGTTTCTGGTTCTTAAACACTAACTAGATTTTTTTTTTTTAAGTTCTCTTCTATTCCCTGAATTATTTTTCTTTCCTCTGAGATAATTGCCCACTTTTATGTCTGTTTGTTTCAGGTTGTAAACTTTTCTCAAATCTCTGATGACTTTTGATGGTCCCTTCATATTTAAGAATAGGGCATCTGAAAAATTGACCAGCATTTGTGTGTAAATAGTCAATGCTGGTCAACTGTCAATCTTTGTTTTAGAATGAGTTGGGGGGAGGGGGAACTGCCTATTAAACCATGAACCCATAAATGCTACAGTTGTTGTGGACTGGTGCCCTCCAGACAATTTATTCAGTTTTGTAAGAGAAGAACATTTCCATTTTCAACAGGAAATAAATGCTTAGCTGCTGAACATTTGGCACATGGGGATAAGTAACAAGGTTTCACGGAGTTACTTGACTCTAAGTGCTACATATTTTCCATTAATACCTACTATTTTCATCCTGCCCCCTTCATTCCTGCTCTAAGTCTTTACAAGATTCTGTGAGGATATTAACTCCCGGGAGAAACCCAGGACCCTCCAGTCCTTATTCTTCAACTATACTTTCTGCTTTATCAAAAACAAGGGGATTAGGGGGCCTGGGTGGCTCAGTGGTTTAAGGCATCTGCCTTCAGCTCAGGTCATGATCTCGAGGGGGCCTGGGATCGAGCCCTGCATCTGGCTCTCTGCTCAGCAGAGAACCCACTTCCCCCTCTTTCTCTGCCTGCCTCTCTGCCTACTTGTGGTCTCTGTCTGTCAAATAAATAAATAAAATCTTAAAAAAAAAAAAACCCAAGAGGATTCAATGAATATATGCACATTTAATGGTGAGCTTATCTCCCCACTTCCAACCTTCCTCTCTGACATGGCTCCTAAGATGCTGGCAGCCAAACATTTATCCAATGGGGAAGACTGAAAGTCTCTGGCAAATCTCATCAGCCCAGGAAGAAAGAGGAAATAATGCTGACTATCAGTGGTTCCCCAACAGAAAGCCCAGCCAGATCACCTAATGTTAAAGTTCATGGTCAACAAGCCCCACATATTTGCTAAAGCATCTGGACAGCTTTTTAGTCCCTGAACATTAAACATAAGTAGGCATCTCTTGAATGACCAGACATCTGAGGAAAACCTCTAACATGAAAGATAGAGAACAAACAGAAAACAAAACACAATATTGCCTATGCAGGGAAAAAGAAAGAAAACAGAACAAGCAAAATCCTATCATTTAATATTCCAAGAGAGAAAAGATATTACCTTCCTGAAACAAGGAATATTCGGAGAATGAGTAACAACTCTTGAAAATCAAAAACATGGTAGAAGAGGGGCACCTGGGTAGCTCAGTTGGTTAAGTATCTGCCTTTGGCTGGAGCCAAGATCCCGGAATCCTGGGATCAAGCCCCACATCAGGCTCCCTGCTCAGTGGAGGTCTACTTCTCCCTCTCCCTCTGCCCCCTCCCCTGCTCATATGCTCATATGCTCTCTCTCTCTCTCTCAAATAAATAAATAAAATCTTTTTTTAAATGGTAGAAGAAATAGTAAACTTAATAGAAGGGTTGGAATATAAACTTAAGGTAAATACCTGGGAAGTAGAGAAAAATGTTAAAATGATGGAAGACAGGAGAGAAAAGATTAGAAATTTAGGGGACTAGTCCAGCATGTCCAAGACCAGGATGGTAGGAGGTCTGGAGTGGACAAAAGCAATGAAACAAGCCACGAAAATTTCCCAGAATTGAAGGACACAAGATTCTCAATTGGAAGGTCTGCCAAATACCTAACACAATAGATAAAAATAGTTTTGTCCAAAAGCATGTCATCATGAAAGTTTACTACAGACCAAAGAAAAGATTCTACAAACTTTCAGAGGGGACCAAAAAAAGCCCAAACAGGTTATATGCAAACAAATAGGAATTAGAATGGATTTTTAAGACTTGAAAGTTCCCACATAACCTTGAAGAATCTCCAAAAGGACGTGTTCCATTAAAAGGACGAAGGAATGAAAGAGAGGAAGGCAAAAGATACAGGAAACAGGAGCTCCAATGTGGGGAAAAGTGGAAGGGTTTTCCCAAGAAGACAGCTATGTCCTGGCAAGAGGGGTGTCAGTCCAGATGGGTACAGGTCAGAAGCTCTGGAAGTGGCTTCAAGAAGATGAAATTGGTAGAAAATCAGGCGTGAATGAACATCTTGAGAGATGATTCGATGTGGAGTGGAATTATTGATGAGTTCATAGGAAGCTGGATAAAAAAAAGAACCAGACATTTAACTCTAGGGGGAAAAGTTATGTAGCACAGAAAAAAGTAACCATAGTTTACTAGGTGGTTCATCTCTGAGTATCATACATAGTCACAGTAATACTAATACCAAATAGTGAATTAACCAAAGGGAAGATAGAAACATATTGGAAGAGTATATTTATGTTGATGGTGAGATCAAAGAACTAAATCCTCATTCTCCATAAAGGAAGTAAGTAGGAATTCACTAAACTAAAAAAAAAAAAAAGTCAACAAAAAGGAAGCATGTTATTTAGAACATGAAAGTAAAATATTGAGAGAATTGGCTAAAAGAGGGTAATAATTTTTATTAACAAATCTTACAGTACTAGTTGGTACTTTATGTGCATTTGTGACTTGGATAAACATAAAAGAAAAGTTAAATCGAATTATCAAGTAAATGGACTTGTATAGCCTTTTGAGAGGAAATCTTTGTATTATAATAGGGTATTTCTATGGAAATCACCATCCAAACAAAATAATCTATTTTGAATTTTCAGTATATATCAAAAAGAATCAAATGTTCTGGGTTATGTAGTTTGAAGTTAGGTGCATTCAGGATCAGGATTGTTACATGTCCCATTTGTAATTATGAATTGCCCATTTATAATTATCAACACTCTTTTGCTAATAAAACTTTTGGCATTAAAGTCTCTTTTGTCTGATTTTGATATTGCTTTTAGGTAGCATTTACTTGGAATACTTTTCAATCTTTTAGCATCACTTTTTTTTTTAAATTAAGATTATTTATTTACTTATTTATTTAACAGAGAGAGAGATCATAAGTAGGCAGAGAGGCAGGCAGAGAGGTGGGGGGAAGCAGGCTCCCTGCTGAGCAGAGAGCCTGATGCGGGGCTCGATCCCAGGACCCTGGGATCATGACCTGAGCTGAAGGCAGAGGCTTAATCCACTGAGCCACCCAGGCGCCCCTTAACACCACTTTTTAAGTATGCCCTTTTAAATACAATATAGAAAGACTTATGTCTTTATCTGACTAGTGAGATAACCTCTTTAAATATATCTGAAATCATAATAAATGCATTCTGTTTCTACACATCTTGTTGTTGAAGTTTTCTTTATCTTCCCTGTTCCATGCTTTTTTTCCCCACCCTGTGATGCTTTGGAACTATAGACTGAATTTCTATTATGTGGTTATCCTTAACTCCTTTTTAAAAGAAAGGCCAGAGTGGCGCCTGGGTGGTTCAGTCAGTTAAGCATCCAACTCTCGGTTTTGCTTCAGGTCATGATCTCAGGGTTGTGAGATCGAGCCCTGCATCGGGCTCCATGCTCAGCACAGAGTATGCTTGGGGACTTCTCTCCTCCTCTCCCCCCACACCCCTGCTCCTGCCGCTGCTCATGCTTACTCACACTCTCATGCTCTCTAAAATAAATAAATAAAAGCTTAAAAAGAAAAGAAAGGCCACTACACATACTTTATATTGTAATAATAAAACTTGAAAACTGAATGTGGTTAGGGAAAGGAAACGTTAGGGAGTTGGCGATATTCAAAAATATATATATAACTATATAGGGCAACATTGTGGTGGGGGGGGTTGGTGAGGGAAAGGATGGGAAACCCGTAGCAATGAGAGCTGAGCATCAAAAACAGCAAGTGCCAAAACTGTTAGGATGGCCAGCACTGACTCTTCTTTAGAGAATAGTCTTTAGAAACAATGGCACCTTCAGTTTAAACGTTGATTTAAGCTCTTGTAATTTAGGTCATCATTCAGCTTTGATGGATACTAGGAGATGGTAAATGTTGTATAAATCCATTAGAAGCCATAGAATGGAAAAAAGTCAGACAACCAGAAAGACTTCAATTATCCTATCTTGTCCTAGAGAGAGAACTAGTAGTTTGTCCATCATTACTGCAAAATTACCCTTAGAAAGCCTGAGGTGGGGTGGGGGATGGGCTGGATTAGGGTGAATTGCTGAAATCACATTTTGGGTAGGATGTTTAATGTAACTGAAGGAGATCTTTCACTTTGGAGAATAATTTAGCCCTAACAACTTCTTAGTCTGCCATGACTTTGCAATGACTTCTAATTCGTAATATAGGTGTGTTTTCATAAAAAGAAAAAATAGTTTTGAAATCTATACCCAAAATGGGACTGTGGTCCTTTCACTGCATTCTGTGGGTCACAGCAAGTCACAAAGTCATCCCAGAGTCAAAAGGAGGAACAATGGATCTCACCTCTCAATGGGAAAAGTGGCATGTGCATATAGGGAGGGAAGGAATTGGTGGTGGCCCTGTTTGGTGGCTATCTAAGCCTAACTAGTTACTTTAATTCACTCAGACTCTTGCATTCCAGCATATGTCCTTGCTTCCCTCCAGTACAGCTGACCTCACAAAGGTCTCCAATGGCCTAATTAGCATACATTTGTATGTATTATTTATACTACATATCATTTACAGGTATCTTTCAGTATGTTACTTATATTTAAATTTTTTAAAAAGATTTTATTTATTTATTTGACCGACAGAGATCACAAGTAGGCAGAGAGGCAGGCAGAGAGAGAGAGGAGGAAGAAGGCTCCCTGCTGAGCAGAAAGCCTGATGCGGGGCCCAATCCCAGAACCCTGAGATCATGACCTGAGCCGAAGGCAGAGGTTTAACCCACTGAGCCACCCAGGTGCCCCTATATTTAAATTTTGTTAGAAAAATTTTCAAAAATACAAAAGTAAGCAGAATATCATAATGGATCCCCATATACACATTACCCAGCGTTAATGATTATTAAACTCAGGACCAATCCTGTTTCATCTATACCCCGATCCACTTCTCCTTTCTTACTTTATATTGAAGCAAATTCCAAGCATATTATTTCATCCATCTGTGTACATTTTAATGACTGTATGGTTATCTACTTATATATTTAGACAATTCTGTTTTTGGACATTTGTGGCTTTTATTTTTATCATTCAGATTATAACACTGCAGGGGCTCCTGGGTGGCTTAGTCAGTTAAGCTTCTCCCTTTGACTGAGGTCATGATCCCAGTGTCCTGGGATTGAGCCCTGCATCATGCTGCCTGCTCAGTGGGGAGCCTGCTTCTCCTTCTCCCTCTGTGGCTCCCCCTGCTTGTGCTCTCTCCCTGTCAAATAAATAAAATCTTGGGAAAAAAAGTATAACACTGTAATCATTACCACGTATTTTTAATAAAGGAAATAACAACAGCTTTTTCCCATTACTTTGACATGTTTTCTTATCTTTATCCTCACAATTTCCTGTAAGGTAGGTAGAGCAGTTATATTATCCCTATTTTACACATAAGAATTTTAAAGTGCAGGGCGCCTGGGTGGCTTAGTGGGTTAAGCCTCTGCCTTTGGCTCAGGTCGTGATCTCAGGGTCCTGGGATCGAGCCCCACATCAGGCTCTCTGCTCAGCAGGGAGCTTGTTTCCCCCTTTCTCTCTGTCTGCCTCTCTCCTTACTTGTGATCTCTCTCTCTGTCAAATAAATAAAAATCTTTAAACAAAAAATTTTAAAGTGCAGTGTCAAGCTGTTGAATAGTAGAGTAAGAATTAGCAACCAGATCTCTTGAATCTACTCCGTTCATTTTAAACTAAACCTTGCTAACTTAAAGTAATTCATAAAACTAATGCATGTATATGATAGAAATGCGCTGCTGTGTAAATATCCATTGAACATCCATTAAGTCTTAGATACAATGATAGACATGCTCCTGTTTAATCTTCATATCAATACTGTGAGATAAATGTTAATCTCTTTACAAATGAGGAATGGAAACTCTGAGAAGTTAAATGACTTACCCATCATTACATTGCTCATAAGTAGTGGAATCTGGATTCTGATTTCAGTCTTCTTGCTTCCAACGTCAGTACTCTTTCCACTTTTCTCTACATTGATATTTCAAGGGCTACTTTTTTTTTTTTAAGATTTTTTTATTGGGGTGCCTGGGTGGCTCAGTTAGTTGCCTTCAGCTCGGGTCATGATTCCAGGACCCTGGGATTGAGCCCCACATTGGGGTCCCTGCTCAGTGGAGAGTTTGCTTCTCCCTCTGCCCCCCTCACATGCTTGCTCTCTCCCTCTCCCTCTCTAGTGCTCTCCCTCTCTCTTAAATAAATAAAATATAAAATAAAACATTTTTAAAAATCTCAGGGATTCCTGATGGTGCCTACTACACACACACACACACACACACACACACACACACACATTTTAGAAAGAGACAGTGGGGTGGAGGGGCAGAGGGTAAGGGAGAGAGAATCCCAAACTCCACACTAAGCGCAGAGCCCAACAGGAGGCTTGGTCCCACAACCCCAAGATCACAACCTGAGCCAAAACCAAGAGTCAGATGCTTAACCAACTGTCCCACCCAGGTGCCCTATACTTTTTTTAATTAAAAAAGAAAAAAATGACTTTTCGAATAGGTCTTTATTTAACTTGTATTCAAAGTCATAAACATATAATGTTTTCTTCCAGCACATTTAGCCCGTTTATCTATAACCTTATAGATATAACCCTATATCCCAAGTGTTGTGAAATAGTGTGTGTGTGTGTGTGTGTGTATTAGGTGTGGTGCTTTTCATAATGCAACTAATGTTTTTTTTTTTTAAGATTTTATTTATTTATTTGACAGAGAGAGATCACAAGTAGATGGAGAGGCAGGCAGAGAGAGAGAGAGGGAAGCAGGCTTCTCGCTGAGCAGAGAGCCCGATGTGGGACTCGATCCCAGGACCCTGAGATCATGACCTGAGCCGAAGGCAGCGGCTTAACCCACTGAGCCACCCAGGCGCCCTGTTTTTTTTTTTTTAAAGATTTTATTTATTTGTCAGAGAGAGAGGAGAGCGAGCGAGCACAGGCAGACAGAATGGCAGGCAGAGGCAGAGGGAGAAGCAGGCTCCCCGCCAAGCAAGGAGCCCGATGTGGGACTCGATCCCAGGACGCCGGGATCATGACCTGAGCCGAAGGCAGCTGCTTAACCAACTGAGCCACCCAGGCGTCCCTTTTTTTTTTTTTTTTTTAAATGAGGTTATTGCTTGCTACCAAGCTCTTAAAATTTGAACTGTATGGCTGGTATGTGCAAGGTGTTAAGGAAGATATAAAGGGTCCTCACACATGAAGTCTATCTTCAAGAAACTTGCAATGTAGTTGGAGAAAATAGTAGAAGGAAGAGAGTCAATGCCATAGGAGTGGAAGAAACATTATTTGGCAGCAGTAAAAATACTATCCTATTCGTATATGCATAATGCTTTGCAGCGTAATTTCATCCAGTAATGTATAATATATTGAATATTCACTACATATAAAGACCTGCGTGTAGGTATGTAACAGTGAGGCAAAGACACAAGGCTTCTGCTCTGTTAACACTAGAAACCAAACTTCAGAAAGAGAAATCTGACCAGATATTTGTATAGTCCTTACCTTAGTTTGTTCTACTATAACTAAATGTTATAGACTGTGTAACTTCTAAGCAACAGAAGTTTATCACAGTTCTGGAAGTTGGAGATCTAAGATCAGGGTGTCAGCTAAGTCCAGTGAGGGTTCTCTTCAGAGCTGCAGACTTTTCACTGTATCTTCACACAGTGGAAGGGGCTAGGGAGCACTGTGGGCTCTTTTTGGTAAGGGCACTGATCCCATTCATGAGGACCCCCCTCATGACCTCATCACCTCCCAAATACCTCTCCTCCTAACCCCACCACAGGGGGTGTTAGGATTCCAACATGTGAATTTTCAGGGGGACACAAACATTTAAACCATAGCATTCATTCCATCTCTGGCCTCCCCATATCATGTCTTTCTCTCATACAAAATACATTCATTCTATCCCAACAGCTGTAAAAGTCTATAAAGTGTGGAGTCTCATCTAAATCAGTTGTGGATGAGACTCAAGGTATGGATCATTCTGAGGAAATCCCTGCCAGCTGTGAATCTGTGAAATCAAACAAATTATGAGTTTCTAAAATACAATGGTGGGACAGACATAGGATAGATGTTTTCATTCCAAAAGGAAGAAGTAGGAGAAAAGGAAAAAGAAAGGTGACAATTCCTAAGCAAGTTCAAAGCCCCACAAGGCAACTAACGTTAAGTCTTAAGGTTTGAGAATAATTTTCTTTAACTAGATGTTCAGCTCTCTGGGATGGAGGTCCTACCTTCTGGACTAACTCGGGAGGGGGATAAAGGGGAGCAGGAGTCTCACCTTCTGGACCCTCAGGGCCATTTGCAGCCTTATGGCTTTGCAGGGCAGCTCTCATGGGTTGAAGTTGCATTGTGATGGTTCTACCAGTCTGGGATCCCAGGGGTGGTCCCACTCCCATGGCTTCATTAGGAATTGCCCAGGTTGGGGCTCTCTGGTGGCCTTGCCCCAGAGGTGGCACTGTGTTTGAGTTGTATGCCCACAGCTCTGGGTGGCTTCAACATTCCAAATCTAGGTGGAGGTAGCCCCATGCTTCCATGACTCTCCTGGGTAGGAGTTGGGCCCCTGGCTTTGGGCGGCACCACTTTTAGAGGTTGTGTAGCCTGTAGACACTCAAGAAATGCCCCGCCCTGGCCTGTGAAACTGAGGAGCAGCTCTGATGAGCTGGGGTCCTTCTTCTTTGTCCTGAAGAATAGCCCAATATCACAGCCATGGCTCTAAGATCCCATCCTGTGAAATCCAAGTCCAACAGCTAGCCTCATTCCTTCCTCTTCTGTTCACACAGACTTTTTCTTATTCGGTTGCTACCTAACTCTCAAACCCATAATCAAACCCATACCTAGCTCTCAAACCCATACTGACCCCTTAATCAAAAGGTGGTTTGGCCACACCCTGTCCTCTCCTGAACAAGCTTTCCCACTCTTCCAACATGGACATGCTGAAAAGTATCCAGATTTTTAGGTTCCACTTCCTCTTTGATTAACAATCTATCTTTAAATCATTTCTCTTCTCGCATTTTACTCTAAGCATTCAAGAAGAATTAGGCCGCTCCTTCAACACTTGGCTTAGAAATTTCCTCAGTCAAATATCCAGTTTCGTCACTCACAAGTTCTGCCTTCCACAAAACCCCAAGAGGAGAATCCAATTCAGTAAAGCTGTTTGCTGCTTTGTAACAAGAATCACCTTTCCTCTCATTTCCAATAACATGTTCCTCATTTCCATCTGAGACTTCATCAGAATGTCCTTTACCATCCATCACATTTCCACTAACACTCTGCTCACAACCACTTAGGTGCTCTCTAAGAAGACTAGGGCTTTCTCTATAGCTTTCTTTCCCATTTGCCTTCTGGGTTCTCACCAGAATTGCTTTAAATGGTCTGTTCATGGGAATATAGGTTTTTTCTATCACAGACCCCAAAATTCTTCAAGTTTCTACCAATTACTCAATTCCAAAGTCACTTCCACATTTTTAGGTATTTGTTACAGCAGCACTCCACTCTCAGTGCCAATTTCTGTCTTGGTCCATTTGTGCTGCTATAACAAAATGTGACAAACCACGTAGCTTATGAACAATAGAAATTTATTTCTCACAATTCTGTTGGCTGGAAGTCTGAGATTAGGGGGCCAACAAGGTCAGGTTCTGGGTCTTAGACTTCTTGTATTTTCACTTGCAGAAGAGGCTAGGGAGCTCGGTGGGATCCCTATTATAAAAGCACTAATCCAGGGCACCTGGGTAGCTCAATGGGTTAAACCTCTGCCTTGACTCTGTCATGGTCTCAGAGTCCTGGGATAGAGTCCCGCATCGGGCTCTCTGCTCGGCGGGGAGCCTGCTTCCCCTCTCTCTCTGCCTACTTGTGATCTCTCTCTGTGTCCAATAAATAAATAAAAATCTTTAAAAAAATAAATAAAAGCACTAATCCCATTCATGAGAGTCCCACCCTCAGGACTTAATCACCATCACATTGGGTGTAAAGATTCCACATTTGGAGGAGAGGGGCACAAACCTGCAGACCATAGCAATCCTCTTAAGAAACTATTCAGTCTTTTTTTAAGACTTTATTTTTTAAAGATTTTATTTATTTATTTATTTATTTCTCAGAAAGAGAGAGAGAGAGCACAAGCAGGCAGAGTCAGAGAGAGAAGCAGGCTCCCCGCTGAGCAAGGAGCCCGATGCAGGACTCGATCCCAGGACCCTGAGATCATGACCTGAGCTGAAGGCAGCAGCTTAACCAACTGAGCCACCCAGGCATCCCTAAGACTTTATTTTTTAGAGTAGTTTAGGGTTCACAAAAAAGTAGGGTGGTACAGAAATGTCTCATATATTCCCAGCTCCTACACATGCATAACCTCCCTTATTACCAACATTCCCCACCAGAGTGGTAAATTTGTTACAACTGATGAACCTACATTGACACATTATAAAAGCCCAAAGTCCATAGTTTCACTCTTGGTGTACATTCCATGGATTTGGACAAAGGTATAGTGATATGTATCCATCATTATGGTATCATACAGAGTATTTTCACTGCTCTGAAAAACTTCTATGCCTTGTTTATCCCCCACCTCAGCAGGAATCATACAATATGCAGTCTTTTCAAACTGGCTTCTTTCACTTAATAATATGCGTTTACGTTTCCTCCATGTCTTTTCATGGCTTCATGGCCCCTTTCCTTTTAGTGCCAAATAATAGGTCATTGTCTGGATGTACTATGGTTTATTTATCCATTCACCTACTGAAGGACATCTTGATTGCTTCCAAGTTTTGGCAGTTATGAATACAGCTAATGTGAACATCGGCATGCAAAGTTTTGTGTTGACATAAATTTTCAACTCCTTTGTATAAATATCCAAGAGCGTGACTGCTAGATCATATGGTAAGAGTATGTTTAGTTTTATAAGAAACTGCCAAACTGTCTTCCAAAGTTGCTGTACCATTTTGCATTCCCATGAGCAATGAATGAAAGTTCCTGTTTCTCCATGTCCTTGTCAGCATTTGGTGTTGTCAATGTTCTGGATTTTGGCCCCTGGAATAGGTGTACTCTTTTTTTTTTTTTTTTTTCCACCAGCAGAATTTTACAGATCAGCCACTTGTTTGTGGATTTTCCTGGCAACCTCAACAATATTCAAAAGTGAGGCTAAGGCTCCACAAGCAAAATTTCCCCTAATAACATAAGTAGTTACATTGTAGAGGTGAAAATTATCAGCATATTGCCAGTAGAGGAAGAATACAGTGTTGGCATGTGCCTCCCAGTTGGCTTTTTGGTTTAAAGAATATCCTACACAGGAGACAGTGCTTGTCCCAATGGCTTCTACATAGTGCCATAACCTATACAGTAACTCAATAAAATATTTTATTTTATTTTTTTTAAAGATTTTATTTATTTATTTGTCATAGAGAGAGAAGCGAGAGTGAGCACAGGCAGACAGAGTGGCAGGCAGACGCAGAGGGAGAAGCAGGCTCGCTGCCAAGCAAGGAGCCCAATGTGGGACTCGATCCCAGGACACTGGGATCATGACCTGAGCCGAAGGCAGCTGCTTAACCAACTGAGCCACCCAGGCGTCCCTCAATAAAATATTTTAGACAACACTCCTGGCTTATTAAACATTTGAAATATTTTTACAAGAATTAAAGATGATATAAGGTCCAGAAAATACACTTAGGAAATATTTATTTATTTACCCAAATATTTGAAACCTCTTCTAGAAACTAGATGCCTTCAATAAGTGGTCTTAAAAAATGCTGCTGTGTGGACAGGCAGTTAAATTGCCATATGTGGTGACAGTGGAATATTTCACACTTCTGTTATCCAATAGAGATATGAGACACATTTGTACTTTAAAATTTTCTATTAAGCAAATTAATAAAATGAAAAATAATTTTATATTTATTGCAACATATTGAGAATATTTCAATGTGAGGCAATATAAAAAATTACTGAGATAATTTATAATTTTCATATTAGGTTTTCAAATAATATATGTATTATTGAGTTAAGAGTGTATTTTACACTTACATATCTCAATTCACTCTTCAAGTGGATCCACATTTCAAGTGCTTTTACACGGCACAATTCTATTATCCCTCAGCCTTCAGTCATTTTCTGAACCATTTGGAGGTAAGAAAACCAGTGTACTGTTGAAATAATGAATGCCCTGAGCCAGTGCACACCATGCTCTATTACTTTCATCTTTCTGGGAGTTGGTCCATTAAGAATAATAGCCATACCTGAACAGCAGCCTTCTACTACTTGCTGAGGATTATTACACATTGTCCCTTGAATAAGATGTGCAAATGGTTTTGTATTAAATACAACTCTTCCTTCAGAATCCTCTGCATTTTCTGCAAGAACTCCAGCTTATTTGAGGCTGAGATAACTTCCAGATAACTTCAGATAACTTCCAAATCACACTTCGATCTGCACACTTCTCAGACTTGCCGAGAAGGCTGTCTTTCAAACTCTGTACTTGACAGTTTCTCTTTCCACAGTCAGGTATGGAAGGTCGCCATTTATAGTGTGGCCCAGATGGAAAAGTTGTGATAAAGCCCTAACAGACAACAGGTACTTTTTTGTCAACAACAGCAAATGTAGTGGGACATACAAGAAAGAACCAGTTGTAGTTGTCGCCATGCTTTTCACAGACATAATTGTAAGTTGTCCTCATCTGTAACCACATGTCATTTTTAAAAATTATTAAACAATCATTTTTAGTACTGTAGGGCTCTTTGTCACAGTGTTTGGTCCGAGTCTCTTTCAGCACAGCCCAGTAATGCTCATTTGGATTCTCCAAGGCTGATGCAGTCAACATGGCTACTGTTATTAACATTCATGCACTGCACTCCTGAAATGTTTAATAAATCTTTTCTGTTTGGCGGGCAAAGGTGATGGTGATCATGGTTGTTACCTCTGTTGAATGGTAATTGGCCACATAGTTATTAAAACAGAGTAAATGCGGGGCGCCTGGGTGGCTCAGTGGGTTAAGCCGCTGCCTTCGGCTCAGGTCATGATCTCAGAGTCCTGGGATCGAGCCCCGAATCGGGCTCTCTGCTCAGCAGGGAGCCTGCTTCCTCCTCTCTCTCTGCCTGCCTCTCTGCCTGCTTGTGATCTCTCTGTCAAATAAATAAATAAAATCTTAAAAAAAAAAAACAAAACAGAGTAAATGCTCCCAAGTACCATACTGGTAAAAAACACACACGCGCGCACACACACACACACACAAGCACGCACACAGGTAAAACAAAACAAAGCAAAACAAAAATCACACACACACACACACAGGTAAAAGAAAAAAAACACACGCGCACGCACACATTTCAACACTCAGAAAAAGGAATTTAAAATTGGGGTTTATATCACAATTGTGTATTCAGTACCTGGCACATATCTCTTATGTTAATTTACATTGGGTCCTTTTTAAGGCTTTTCTTTATTTTACTTATAACCATCATTTTAGTATTTTACTTTAGATCTCCAAACTTTTTATTCTCTACAGAACTTAAAAAAAAAAGCGAGATATTTTTTGATTCTTTGTTCCCAACATGTTTGTGGACATGCACATATGTGTTAAGAGTGTCTTCTGTACTCTACTACAATGTATAAGAATTAAAACTACCCAGAGTTTTGATTTAAATATACCAACTATGGAGCTTATGAGAATACACCACTTTCTGGTATCATTGTGACTTTTTGATCAATTAATCAAATATGACATTTGAGGTCTTACTCTTTTCTTAGATTTAAATTACTGTTCTTAATATGTGTTGACCAGTAGTTTATAGTTCAATGAAGAAAATTCTATGGATAAGTACTCATGTAGTATGTATTATATTGTACTAAAAGTATGAAACCTTTGGTATGTTATTTGATCAATTTTTAAATATGCACTGAAAGAGCCTTTAATGTAACAGATTGTATGTAATTCGTAGTCTTTAAACTACTTTAAATATCCTTAAAGAATTTGATGGCATTGCAAGATTTTTAAGTCATTTTCCTAAGTGAAATATGAACTTTTGTATTTTCTCTGTTTTTCCTCACTTTACAGATGCAGCAGCTTGAGAGACAAGTTATTGATGCTGAACGTCAAGCAGAAAAAGCTTTTCAACAGGTAGAGTATAATTCTAGTTAAATTTTTTTTTTCTTAGCTGCCTGGGTGGCTCAGTCAATTAAGGGTCTGACTTCGGCTCAAGTCATGATCTCGGGGTCCTGGGATGGAGCCTCAGGAGGGGCTCCACACTTGGCCAGGAGTCTTCTTCTCCCTTTCCCTTTACCCATCACCCTACTTATGTGTGCTTTCTCTCAAATAAATAAATAAAATCTTAAAGAAAATTTTTTTTCTCTCTCTACCAATATAAACCTTGTTTTGCCCAAAACAATCCTCAAAATAGTCTTCAACCCTTCTCTACATCCTGTTACTCTGACTGCTCTGTGACCTGGATCCATAGGGAAAGTGGAGAATCTAACTTTATTTTGCTCCTTAACAGATTTCCAAAATATGAAAATGCTTCCATTAGAAGGTTTATCTTCTGAAAAAATCAGATATGATTTTTATGGAAATCCTAACCATAATGATGTTGTAAATATAAATATGTTCGTAACATTGTCTTTTTAAAATTATTGTTATGTTAGTCACCATACAGTACATCATTAGTTTTCGATGTAGTGTTCCATGATTCATTGTTTGCGTATAACACTGAGTGCTCCATGCAATACATGCCCTCCTTAATACCCATCACCAGGTTAACCCATTCCCCCACCCTCCCTGCCCTCTAAAACCCTCAGTTTGTTTCTCAGAGTCCATAGTCTCTCATGATTCATCTCCCCCTTGGATTTCCCCCGCTTCATTTTTCCCTTCCTTCTCCTAATGTCCTCCATGCTATTCCTTATGTTCCAACAATAAGTGAAACCGTATGATAATTGACTTTCTCTGTTTGACTTATTTCACTCGGCATAATCTCCTCCAGTCCCATCCATGTTGATGCAAAAGTTGGGTATTCATCCTTTCTGATGGCAGAGTAATATTCCATTATATATATGGGCCATATCTTCTTTATCTATTCATCTGTTGAAGGGCATCTCGGCTCTTTCTACATTTTGGCTATTGAGGACATTGCTGCCAGGAACGTTGGGGTGCATATGCCCTTCTTTTCACTACATCTGTATCTTTGGGGTAAATACCCAGTACTGCAGTTGCTGGGTCATAAGGTAGCTCTATTTTTAATTTTTTGAGGAAGTTCCCCATTGTTTTCCAAAGTGGCTGTACCAACTTGCATTCCCACCAACAGTGTAAGAGGGTTCCCCTTTCTCCACAATCTCTTCAACACTTGTTGTTTCTTGCCTTGTCAATTTTTGCCATTCTAACTGATGTGAGATGGTATCTCAGTGTGGGTTTGATTTAAATTTCCCTGATAGCTAATGATGATGAACATTTTTTCATGTGTCTATTAGCCATTTGTATGTCTTCTTTTGAGAAGTGTCTGTTCATGTCTTCTGCCCATTTTCTGACTTGATTATTTGTTTTTAGGAAGTTGGGTTTGAGAAGTTCTTTATAGTTCTTGGATATCAGCCCTTTGTAGAGTCATTTGCAAATATCTTCTCCCATTCCATGGGTTGCCTCTTTGTTTTGTTGGCTGTTTCCTTTGCTGTGCAGAAGATTTTTATCTTGATGAAGTCCCAAAATTCATTTTTGCTTTTGTTTCTCTTGACTTTGGAGACATTTTTTGAAAGCAGTTGCTGTGGCTGATGTCGAAGAAGTTACTGCCTATGTTCTACTCTAGGATTTTGGTGGATTCCTATTTCACACTGAGGTCTTTCTTCCATTTTGAGTTTATCTTTGTGTATGGTGTTACAGAATGGTCGGGTTTCATTCTTCTGTATATAGCTGTCCAATTTCCCCAGCACCCTTTATTGAAGAGACTGTCTTTTTTCCATTGGATATTTTTTTCTGCTTTGTTGAAGATTGTTTGACTGTAGAGTTGAGGGTCCATATCTGGGCTCTCTATTCTGTTCCATTGGTCTATGTGTCTGTTTTTGTGCCAGTACCATGCTGTCTTGGTGATCACAGCTTTGTAATATACCTTGAAATCAGGCAACATGATGCCCCCAGCTTTGGGTTTTGTTTTTTTTTTTCCCCAACATTTCCTTGGTGATTCAGGGTATTTTCTGGTCCATACACATTTATGATTGTTTGTTCCAGCACTTCGAAAAATGCTATTGGTATTTTGATTGGGATGGTGTTGAAAGTATAGATTGCTATGGGAAGCATAGACATTTTAACAATGTTTATTCATCCAGTACATGAGCATGGAATGTTTTTCCATCTTTTTGTGTCTTCTTCAATTTCTTTCATGAGTGTTCTGTAGTTTTTAGAGTATAGATCTTTTACCTCTTTGTTTAGGTTTATTTCAAGGTACTGATGCTATTATAAATGGCATCAATTCTCTAATTTCTCTTTCTACAGTTACATTGTTAGTGTATAAGAAAGCAACTGATTTCTGTGCATTGATTTTGTATCCTACCACATTACTGAATTGCTGTATGAGTTCTGGTAATCTGGAGGCGGAGTCTTTTGGGTTTTCCACATAAAGTATTGTGTCATCTGCAAAGAGCAGCAGTGTCTTTCATAGAAATAAAGATTTAGAAATAATATGAATGCCATATTATAAGAGAATGAATAAGTGTACTATATTTATTCCATGAAATATTAAGCAACCATTAAAAATAATTATTACAAAAGGCATACTAATACAGAAAAATGCTTAGAGTTACATCAGGAAAACTACATACAAAAACATATACTTAGTATTAATAGGCATGTGGGGGAAGAGTCAAAGCTTTGATATGTCACTTAACTCAATCTGAGCCTTGCCAACATTAAAATGAGTGCTTTCGATGAGCCCATGAGCCTTAAAGTTTGTCTAATGATCCTCAGTCCATAGCTTCACATTTTATGAAAAGATCTTTGTCAGATTCAGGCAAGTCAGGATTTTCAAAATTATAATTTTTTTCTAAGAAATGTATATTATATTTCTTATTCTTGCTCTAAATTTGTAATGTTTCTTCTCTTCAGTTTGAGTACTACCAAATCTTGTTTTCATCTAAAAGATTTGATTTTATACAGCAGATTCGGTAGATTGATTTAGTGGCTTGATAAATTTCCAAACAAACCCAATCTAACCTAATCTCTGAATTCCTTAATCATACTTAAAAGAAATTCCTAAAATTTTATTATGCCAAATTTCAACCAGTGCAAGAGTAGAGAAAATAGTATCATGAACCCTCATCACCAGCTTTAACAATTAGTCTACTTAAGGCTAATCAATACCTCCATTCACTTTATTCTTCTCCACCCCCATACCAGGTTATTTTGAAACAACTTCTAGACATCATATCATTTCACCCATGGGTATTTCAGCAACTAATCTGAAAACAGGATTTAAAAATCGGAACTATAGTATCATCACACCAGCAATTCTTTAAAACCTCAAATTTAGGTATTGGTAGAAGTTTGAATAGTAATGGTAAAATGTATGCTGTGCTTGATTTTTTTTTTTAGATTATTTATTTATTTATTTATTTGACAGAGAGAGAGAGAGAGAGAGAGTGAGAGAGATCACAAGCAGGCAGAGAGGCAGGCAGAGACAGAGAGAGGGGGAAGCAGGCTCCCCGCTGAGCAGAGAGCCTGGTGCAGGGCTCGATCCCGGGACTCTGGGATCATGACCTGAGCTGAAGGCAGAGGCTTTAACCCACTGAGCCACCCAGGTGCCCCGCTGTGCTTGATTTTTTAATATTCTTTAGCTAATAATACCAAATAGTTTTATTTCTATTTGTAGCTCTAAAAATCCAATAATTAACAGTAAACTCATAAAAGGTCACTTATAGTCTATGAAGGACTCCCATGTTTATGTCCCTTTTCGCCATTGTATACTAAATGTCTTTGTCCTTGTCTTTGTCTATTGTGGGCTCTGTATGCATGTCCCTGATTAGTCCCACACCTAGTAGCACACATTCAGCAGTTTGTCCTTCTTATATCTCTCTTTATCTTTCCCTTTCTGACTTTGGCCTTTCCTTGGTGACATCTCTCTTTACCTCTATACCCATGGTTATCTATCTCTCTCTCTTCTTCCCTATTTTTACCTTCCCTTTCTTTTTTCCCTTTAACACCTCTTAGTATAGGGAAAAAAAGAAAGAAATGAAGGATGATTTTGTTTTGCCTTTTCTTAAGTTAAATTAAAATCAATTTTTAAAAAAAATTTTATTTATTTATTTGTCAGAGACACACACAGAAGCAGAGAACCCATGAGCTGGAGGAGTGGCAGGTTTCCTACTAAGCAGGGAGCCAGACATGGGACTCGGTCCCAGGACTCTGGGATCATGACCTGAGCTGAAGGCCCATGTTTAACCTGCTGAGCCACCCAGGCATGCCTTAAATTAAAATTCTTAATTTATATGTGCAGCGTATGGTTAGCTCTGAAAAGTAAATTAATATGTCTTTCTTATTTGTGATTTTCAGGGTTTTCTTTTGTGATTCACTAGATCTTAAGAGCAAAAAAAGAATCCCAGTTCCCAATTCAAGGGAAACAAGCCATGGCTGTTTGTAGCTATTAGGACCCAACCACTGATCTTGATAAGCTAACAGGAAGAATTTCTTATTTGAGATTATCCTTTGAGGATATCAGGTGTAAAGTTATTTAATTCTGTGTGCTACATTTTATTTATTTTAAAGATTTTATTTATCTCATTTGGCAGAGAGAAACATAGAGAGGCAACGCAAGCAGGGAAGTAGGAGAGAGAGAAGCATGCTTCCTGCTGAATAGGGAGCCAAGTGTGGGGCTCGATCCCAGGACCTTGGGATCATGACCTGAGCCCAAGACATATGCTTAACAACCGAGTCACTCAGGCACCCTGTGTGCTACATTTTAAAGCAAAAACTCACCATGATTAGCTAAATGGCCTTAAATCAAACCCCTCCTCCCATAAAGAGTGAGTGAGAATGGCAAATTTCCCTGAGTTTCTGTGTAATTTAGCAAATCCAAAGTATTTGGTTTTGTCACACTTTAAATTTGTTTAGTACCTGTTTTGTTATGCTTCACAAGGGATTTTTTTCCTTATGTAATGGTACATTTTATTATATGTTATATTATTATACATCATACATATTATACATTATATACATATTACATATTATTCACAGTATTACATACATAATGATTCTGAAAGGTTTTTTTTTATTTTTGTTTTTTAAAGATTTTATTTATTTATTTGACAGACAGAGATCACAAGTAGGCAGAGAGGCAGGCAGAGAGAGGGGGAAGCACGCTCCCCACTGAGCAGAGAGCCCTATGTGGGGCTCAATCCCAGGACCCTGGGACCACAACCTGAGCCGAAGGCAGAGGCTTTAACCCTCTGAGCCACCCAGGCGCCCTGATTCTGAAAGTTTATAGGAAATACAAAGAGAGCAAATGAATTCTCATGTATGAATTATATTACCTTCTTGTGGCCTTCACATGACTAAGTAAATGTTATTAACATAGAGTAACCACATCCTTTCCTATCTTTAGCAGTGTCCATGGGACTGTGCCCTATCTGCTGTTTATGTTGCTTAAATTCAGCTTGTCCTTTGTCTTTGAGTCATATCCTAATACTTAAACTGTATTTATATTAACCAAAAAGGAACATTTCACCGCTAAAAGCAGTAGTCAGCGCAAACTGACTCAACTTTGTACTTGAGCTTTCTCCATTTTTCCCCTTGTTTTTAATGAGTGGCATTATCTTACCTGTATAACCATTAAATAAGTTGGCCGTAGAGAAGAAATTGTACATTTTTGCAGAGAAATCTTGGCAAATCATTATGCTGTAGTACACTTTTATTGTTGTTGAGAGTTTGTTCAGAGTTTGGAAAGCAGTATGTGCACATCAATCCCGAATTACTTATGAGTATTCCTGTGAGATAGAAAAACTGCAGATTGCACATGTGGGAGATACCGATACATAGGATTCATTCTCTATCTGATTAGGTGTATATTACAATCTATTACACTGATTTATGCTAACCAGGGCCACCTGGATGGCTTAGTCAGTTAAGCAGCTGCCTTCAGCTCAGGTCATGGTCCCAGGGTCCTGGGATTGAGTCCTGCATCAGGCTTCTTGCTCAGCTGGGAGCCTGCTTCTCCCTCTGAGGGCCACTCCCCCTGGTTGTGTGCATGCTCTCTCACTCTCTCTCTCTGACGAATAAATAAATAAAATCTTTAATTTATGCTAACCAAAAGGGAGTACAATAATTTCCCCTATAGAAATTTGTGTTTTCATTCTGTCCTTCTGTCCTCAATCCCTTGCCTGTGTTGGGTGCAGACCTGGTTGGATTTTAAAGTTCTCTCTGACCATTCTAATATGTGGACTAATCTGCCTCCCTGTGAAGTTGGTTCTTAGATTCCAAGTCACTTGTGGTTCTTAATAAGTGACAACTACTCAGTCATGCTATTATCCAGGACCTTGTAATGATTTACTTCATTACATGGAAATCTACTTTATCCAGTGCTATTCCTTTTCACCTCCAGTAAGAATTGTTCCAGTCTTACTGCATAAATTCTGGAGCACTATTTGCAAAATAATTGTGTTTACGATGCGAAAGAATAATTACTTAATTTGCAGTACATTTTAAGTAACTGGTAAATGGTCTGGAATTCAAAATACCCTTATAATTCCTTTCTTCATTCTATTTTGGAATGATCAGGTATTTTTGTCATGCCATTGCAACATATATAGGGAAAAAGAAACTTTCAAACCACCCCACCACTGAAAATATAGTCACATCTTAATTACCTGTAGTGGGGTAGGAAGGGATGGGGTTAGAAATGGGAAGAGTATGGGCAGGAAAATGGGAAACAGCACTGGGAGTTGTGTCAGTCCCCAAGACTTTCCTCAAGGTTTGATGATTCCCCAGAACTCACAGAACTCAGAAAAGCTGTTATACTCACGGTTATGGTTTATTACAGTGAAAGCTTACAGATTAAAATCAGCAAAGGAAAAATGCACATAGAGCAGAGTCCAGGAGAAACCAGATGTGAGCTTCCAGTGTCCTCTCTCACTGGAGTTACACAGGGATGCACTTAATTCTCCCATCAACGATATGTGACAACATACAAAGTATTGCTGACTAGGGAAATTCACCTGAGCCTTGGTGTCCAGAATTTTATTGGCAGGGGGTGAGGCTGGTAGTGTCAGTCTTGTAGGCATGGCATGCATGTGTGACTGACCTTAGCTATTCAGTTTCCAACCTTGCACAGGTCAAACTAATACAGTGTGGCCCAGGACCCAAGGTGAATGGGGAAAAAAAGAGGCATTCACCATAAACTATCTGGTGTGGCCCAGTTTCTCAAGTGTATAGAGTCTTAACAGGCAGGATATTACAAGGGCACAGAAGTTATTTTTTTCCCAGGAGCTAGGCAAATGCCAGTTCTTTTTTTGGAATGTGCAGGGTTCCAGCACCCCCAAGTCTGCTGAGTTAATCCTTTACTACAGAATAGCTTAGGGAGCTCGGAAGCAATAAAGGTTTTGGGGAAATGGCTGAGATACATGGGTGCAACCAGAGGCTCTCCTAGAAGAAAAGGAGAAAGGTAGCCTAAAAGTGCAAAGCATTCTTCCCCAGAGAAGATCCATATATAGGTAATTGCAAGTTTCTTTAATGAGCAATTTGAATTCATAGGTGTTTGTTATTGGTCAGTCTCTGAGTAGTTGAAATTCTTATATGGTTCAGACCATATAAGACCTGGAGAAAGAACTGGGCTGTTTTCTGTGTACTTGAAGTGAGATGTTTTTAAAGGCTGCTTGGTGTTTCTGTAGGCCCTTATCTTTTCTGTAGATGTATTATTCATGTGAATTACAAAGGAAGGCTGGTGGATCCTAACAGGAGTACTTGGCAAGTAGATTGCCTGTAACTATTTTGTGAGCTCTCTCCCTAAGAGATTTTGCTGTTCTTGCCTGTATTTTTCTTGCCTGGGAAGGTTTTGTTTAGCTAAAAGTAATGGTCAAATTAAACAGTCATACATAGCAAAAATGCATCCAAGGAGCTCTGACTGTAGCTTCCAGTCATAAAAGGAGAACACCTTTTAAATGGAACACATTTTTCAGGGGATAAGAGTACTCCCAAATCAGGGGCACCAGGCTGGGTCAGTCAGTTAAGCGTCTGTCTTTGGCTCGGGTCATGATCAAGCTCATTGTCAGGCTCCCTGCTGGGCACAGAGTCTGTCTCTCTCTCTCCCTTTGCCTTCCTCCTCCCATGCTCTCTGTCTTACTCTCTCTCAAATAAATACATAAAATCTTAAAAAAAAAAAGGGGGGGAGTACTCCCAAATCATAGTTTTCTAGAACTGTAGACCTTTCCTAGCAATAATAGGACAATTTTATGTGGTAGTCCAGTGTTTGTAGGGTGGCTTGCTCTGACTTAATAAAAGGAGACTATAGATGTAGATCTGGTAATATTTATTTATATTCTTATTCAGTTATTTTTTTTTTTTAGATTTGCAGGGCAGAAATATTTCTTCCCTTCTAAGTTCTTTGGCTTGTCTAATAATTAAATTGGCATAAGCTAGATTAATAGGAGAAAAACAAGTTTAATTTCGTACACACGGGAGCTCCATAAAAATAAGGGACTCAAAGAAGTGACCACAGCAGGCAAATTTTTTACCATTTAGACAAAAAAAATTACATTTGTGAAGAATTGACAAGACAAAGGGGCTTGGGCTTAGGGTAGTAAATTAGTGAAGAAATAACAAGGTTTGTTTACACAGCCTTTTCGGCCCTAAATTCCCTGTCTCTGATGATAAGGATGCCTTCTTCCCTCCTGGTACAGGAGGAGGATTTATTTCTAGTTTTCAGGGGGACAAAAGAGGTTCTGAGTGTTCTTACACCAGCTGTTTCTTAGGTAACCTGAATTCAGAATAATCAATATGCCAAAGTGGCATATTTGGGGCTGGCACATTCTGCTCCCCTACAGGTCTGTCATCTATTACTCTGTCCCTGAAGAACTAGCATTTTGAACTTGGTCTTTGCCCTTCTTTCTCTGCTTCCACAACTATAGAATGTCCTGTGTGGAACTGGCTGAACCATCTTAAGAATGATCCTTGGTTTTTATTGTTCAGCTTTCTGTCCTCCTCTGACTGTTTTTCATGGTAGCATTTCTTTTTTTTTTTTTTTAAAGATTTTATTTATTTAGTTGACAGAGAGAGATCACAAGCAGGCAGAGAGGCAGGCAGAGAGAGAGGAGGAAGCAGGCTCCCTGCTGAGCAGAGAGCCAGATATGGGGCTTGATCCCAGGACCCTGGGATCATGACCTGAGCTGAAGGCAGAGGCTTAACCCACTGAGCCACCCAGGCGCCCCCATGGTAGCATTTCTGATGTGGACCTTTGTCCTTGACTTCTTGGTCTGCCATTCCTGCAGAAAACTCGCTATATTATGTTAAAAAATATAAACCTTACCTTAAGATAACTTAAAATTATCACTTGGGTAGTGGAATGCAGGATTTTTCTCCAACTTTTAAAATCTACTTTTATTTTTATAGTTTTCAGACATCTGGGTGGTATTTAAGTAGGACACTTTGGCATCTGAGTTGAGTTTACATTTCTCCAGTGAACCCACAGATGACACCTTGTATTCACGGTTTAAAAAACAGAACCAAACTAACCTTAACACCCTCCTTCCAGAAACCCTCATTAGTCAAGTATTTTTGAACTCTAAGTCGATTCATCATGATTTTTCAGAGGTTTTTTTTTTTTTAAAAAAACATTTTATTTATTTATTTGAGAGAGAGCATGAGCGAGGAGAAGGTCAGAGGGAGAAGCAGACTCCCCATGGAGCCGGGAGCCTGATGCGGGACTCGATCCCGGGACTCCAGGATCATGACCTGAGCCGAAGGCAGTCGCCCAACCAACTGAGCCACCCAGGCACCCCTTCAGAGGGTTTTTTTAACAGTTTAAGATGTTTCATTGTAATTTTCAATAATTTCTCAAATGCTTTTGCATATTTTTCTTCTTTGCCCCCTACAATCTAAAACATTACAAAAATTACGGTCTTGGGATGCCTGGGTGGCTCAGTTGGTTAAGCGGCTGCCTTCAGCTCAGGTCATGATCCCAGTGTCCTGGGATCGAGTCCCACATCGGGCTCCTTGCTCGGCAGGGAACCTGCTTCTCCCTCTGCCTCTGCCTGCCTCTCTGTCTGCCTGTGCTCGCTCGCTCTCTCTCCCTCTGTCCCTGACAAATAAATAAATTAAAAAAATCTTTAAAAAAAAAATCTTTAAAAAATTACGGTCTTGCCTCTTTGGAGTATATGGAATAGAAGTCTTAATATACAGTGCCCAGTACTTTCTTTCTTACTGTCATTAATATCTCACACATTCCTTCATATGCCCAAATGTGTTTTGCAAAAGATTCAAGCAGAGCCAGTGTATCTTAGGTATTAAAATTATAGTGTCACACAACACCAGGTCACACACCCGTATCTTTTATCTTGCTCTATGTTTTCCTACTGCCTTTACCTCCTTGTATGGCATACTGTATGATTTTTACATCTTTCTTATATTTGTGATCTCTCTTACCCACTAGAATGTAATTTCTATGCGGACAGAGATTTTGGGTCCATTTTATTCACTGATGTCTTCCCAGGGCCTGGCACTTGGCAACTATTCACTGTTTGTTAAATGAATGAATCAATAAACCCTCACTGAACATACTCCCTTACCTACATCTTGATTCTCATAGTTTTTTATTTTTTGTATTCCATCATTTGGGGCTTTAAAGCTTTTTTGTCTTCCTTTTCCTTTCCATTGTGTGTGTTTGTTTTTCACCCAAGTTCAATTTTTTTTTTCCCCAAAATGTGCTGTTACACCTGGTCATCCAACCTGATCTTTTCTCACTACTCACTTCTTTACTTTATATTCCTGCTTCCTTTAAAATATGAAAAAATGAAGGCTGCAAACTTTCTTATTCTATACTAACATGGAATATTTAATATATTATCATTGTTCTAGTAAACATGTGCATTACTTACATGATAGCAAAATTCTGACAATCTCTTCTGTGCCCTTATGTACCTCAAAGGTAAACACCACTTGGCAAAATAGTCTCCAGACCTTATAATTGTTAAATACATTAGTCTTCCGACTTTATAATTGTTAAATTATTAAAACATGCTATACAATATTTTGTTTTTATGATGATACCTTTGAGGAATCTATTTAAGGTTAAAGTAAAATGCTAAGTTTAATACTGTGATAAATTAATTACATGCATAATATTCCTTTTCTAACCTCTGAATTCAGGTACAAGTTATGGAAGAGAAATTAAAAGCAGCTAATATTCAAACCAGTGAATCAGAAACAAGGCTGTATAAAAAGTGTCAAGACCTGGAGACCCTAATACAAGAAAAAGATGACATCATTCAAAACTTGGAACTGCAGCTTGAAGAACAGGTAAGGAAGAATTGGATCATCACAGTTTAAATGCATGCATTTATTTCTACATAATCACAAAGGTTAAAGAGAGAGCCACACTTCTAAATTTGGGTCAGAAATCTCACTTATTTTTTCAGTTCCTGGAGTCTAATCACATTTACTGGTAAAAGGTACAAATAAAATGGTGTTCTCTTTAAGTCTGGGTGATTCCAAAGCCATATCTAACACTTTTTGGATGCAACTGTGTTCCTTAACTTTCAGATTTTTCAGAGTATGATGTAGTTTTCAGCTTCAAAACATTTGGTTGTCAGCAGGCATTTCTCTCTGTAAAATCTTTGAGATAGATCTTTGCTTTAGATTTTTAGGGTGTTGGAAATACTTATGGAACATTGTATTTTAAAAGTTTGTTTGATGTGAATCTTTCTGTTAAAAATGTATACACTGTCTTTAAGCCACTTTACTGAGATCAAGTATAGTTTTTAGTTTATTTTAAAATTTTCTTAGGAATATTTATTTATTTAGGGAAAAATTGCATTAAGGTCATTTGCTCAAATCATCATTTAGCATCACTTAAGGATGACTACTATGAAATTAATAAATCTGCTAAATTGTTTTTTATCTTCAGAATTTTTTTTCCATTACTCTGGGAATTCGTATTTCTTTAGGTCAATGGTTTCCAACTTTTCACCACCCCCAGCCTCCACCCACTGTGATTTATATGACAGTCACATTCTCCTAGTTTTGTGAACATAACCAGGTTTTAAGGTTGGTAAATGTGAGCTAGAGTTTATTTCATTTTTGCTGAATCTTTAAAAACTTGCATGTAAAAATAAAATAAAATATATGGGAAATAAAAACTTGTTATTGAGGGGAAAACAAACCATGCTCCAGAAGAGATTCTGATTCTCTTCCCCCTAACCTGGTTGACCCCTCTCCTACAGTTATAAACCCTAGATCATTTCCAGAAATCATTTATTTTTTTGATAAATTCAGTGCTTGGATTTCAGTGTAAGATCTTTCCAAGAAAGAGAATTTAACAGTTGTTCAAACTAGTAATATTTTCATATGCTTTATGGTTTATTATTATGTCTGCTGGATGATGGCTCTCGTTTTTTTACTCTATTTGATGATTTGAAGGTAGATGTATTAACTTGGAAATGGGTTTTAAGTGGATTGGTCCTTTATATTTATGATGTAATGTTTCCAGACCAGTGAGCCTATGTTTGAACTAAACGCACTGCTAATGTTATTTCAGAAACAAATAAGGATACAAGAAGCTAAAATAATAGAAGAGAAAGCAGCTAAGATCAAAGAATGGGTAACACTTAAATTAAATGAGGTATTTATTCCTATATTTTGCCTTTTCTTTATCTTTTACTTAATTTGAATAGATAAGTCATCAGAGTATCTGATCATTTGGAATGAAACAAAATTCTGATCAGTTGGTGGTGCTGCTGTCTTTTGGCAAACGTGAGATAGGCAGCTTTCACTCTTATGTCCAATGTATTTCTGAAATTAAAGACATTGATAGACTCCTAGTAAACAGTATAAGTAGCCTCATTCTAGGTAGTTGATTTTAGTTCTAATTAGCTAATTTTAAATAATTATAGAACATATGTATATATCACAAATTAATGTGTTCAGTATCTTGAGAAGTACACATTGGTTTATATGGCAGATTAAATGCTGAAATTTAATGAAGTTTGATTTAAAACAATTTTACAGTGGGAAAGGCATGAAAATGCCCTGGGGTGAAAATATTTGAACTCTCAGTTCTGGAAAAAATAAATATCAGAGCCCTAATTACCTAGGTTGATAATTATGATGATAAATTCGTCTGATATTTGGTCATCAATCCTTTTGTATTTTGCTTACATGTAATTAGGTATTAACATTTTAAAATAGTATAATTTGCTAGTACATTTTAGAAATATTATTCCTGTATAAAAGGATACCATTATGTCCTTTCAGCTGGAATTAGAAAATCAGAATCTTCGTTTGATCAACCAAAACCAAACCGAAGAGATAAGAACATTACAGTCAAAACTACAAGGTATGAGTATTTTGACTAAGATAGCTTAGTTATGTTTATTAGGCTATACAGAATTTTATTGTTGAACATTTGAAATATGCCTAGCACAACCAAGGAGCTGAATTTTTACATTTTATTTAATTTGAATAGATTTTAATTTAAAGAGCCACATGTCTATATTAGCACAGCTAGACAATTTTGCAAATAACCCAAAGGGGGTAATACTAATTTGAATGTTTAATTTCAGGTATGTTTGCTTTAAAAAAATCAGTTATTGGGTTACCTGGGTGGCTCAGTGGGTTAAAGCCTCTGCCTCCGGCTCAGGTCATGATTCCAGGGTCCTGGGATCAAGCCCAGCATCGGGCTCTCAGCTCAGCAGGGAGCCTGCTTCCTCCTCTCTCTGCCTGCCTCTCTGCCTGCCTGTCTCTTTGCCTACTTGTGATCTCTCTCTGTCAAATAAATAAATAAAACCTTTAATAAAAAAAAAATCAGTTATTTTCTATTTTCACTTGTGTTGTGGTGATCAATAGTGAGTGAAATTCTTACAGCCTGAATATTTTCATCAGAATTTTATAATATGAATAATAAACTCTTTGCATTTTCCAATGCTTAGGGTTACTTTCTTTTTAGCATCAAAGCCTAAAGATGGGTGGTAGAGTTAGAGATAGATATTTACTTAATATAATTGCTATGATGAGCACCAGTCAAGTGCACATTGAGCTGAGGACAAGGTGAATCCACAGGGTTATTAGATCCTGGCCTACCACAGTAGTTTTCAAACTTATTTAGCAACAGAACTCCTTTTAAAACAGTAAAAAAACAAAACAAAACAAAACAAAAAACCCAACAACAACAAAAAAACAGTATTTTTTTTTCTGTAGAATCTCAAGAGATAAAACAGGTGAAAGCAGTGTTGGTTGATGGGCCCAGAGTTCTGCAGACTCAGCTTTACCCATGCCTCTTCTTACACCCACTGTGACATTTCCACAAATGGAGTTCACAGAATGCATTGGGAAAATGCTGGCACAGTAGCAAATGCATGGACTTTGAAGTCAACCTTAATGCCCATGATTTAATAACTGTTATATTGCGGGATTTTTTTTCTTTTACATCAGTAAAATGGTAATGGTACTAGTGCCTTCCTGGTTTCATGGGTATTTGTTGATTTTAAAACGTGTGAAACCATTTTGTCTGCTGCATGTTCATACTTATTGCTGTCATTTTGTTAAAGAAAAAGCCCCTATTTTCCTTTTCCCTCAATACCTCTGACATCAGACATGTGTGAGGTTTTTTTTTTTGTTTTTTTGTTTTTTCTTGACAGAGATCACAAATAGGCAGAGAGGCAGGCGGGGGGCGGGGGGAAGCAGGCTCCCTGCTGAGCAGAGATCCCAAAGTGGGGCTCGATCCCAGGACCCTGAGATCATGACCTGAGCCGAAGGCAGAGGCTTAACCCACTGAGCCACCCAGGTTCCCCTGTGTGTGAGTTTTTCCACACAAAGCAGTTCTCCAATTCCCAGAGGACACCGACTGGCTTTCCTTCAAATTTAACCCAATTCTGACATTATCTACTTAAAGTTAGAATCAGATCCCACAGGTTACAGGTTTGATCCCACGAAACTACCCACCCCACCACTTCATACACCACTTCAAACACAATTGTAAATATCAGTTCTCAACCCTGCTTCTGGCCCACTGGCTATAAACCAAAGGTTCCCATGACCCTCCCCAGGTTTGATATTTTGCTAAGCAGCTCACAGAACTCAGGCAAACAGTTTACTTACTAGATTACTGGCTTATTACAAAAAATAAAACTCAGGAACAGCTAAGATGGACGAGATGCAGAGGGTGTGAGGTATGGAGAAGGGGCACAGAGCTTCCATGTTCTCTCCAAGCACACCACCCTCCCAGTACCTCCACGCATTCACCAACCTGGAAGTCCATCCTTTTGGGTTTGTTTTTTTTTTAAGATTTTTTATTTATTTATTTGTCAGAGAGAGAGGGAGAGAGAGCGAGCACAGGCAGACAGAATGGCAGGCAGAGGCAGAGGGAGAAGCAGGCTCCCTGACGAGCAAGGAGCCCGATGCGGGACTCAATCCCAGGACGCTGGGATCGTGACCTGAGCCGAAGGCAGCTGCTTAACCAGCTGAGCCACCCAGGCGTCCCGATTCTTTTGGGTTTTTATGGAGACTTCATTGTGTAGGCTTGACTGACTAAATCATTGGCCATTGGTGGTTAAGTCAGTTTTCAACCCTCCCCTCCCCTGAGGTCAGAGGTAGGGGGTCATAGAGGTTGAGGCCGAAAGTTCCAGTCTTCTAATCACATGGTTGGTTCCCCTGGCAACCAGCTCCCATCCTGAGGCTGTCTAGTGGCTTTCCAAAAATCACCTCATCAACATAAGCTCAGATGTGGTTGAAAGGGTTTGTTATGAATACGAAAGATAACTTTTATTGCTCTTACCACTTAGGAAATTCCAAAGGTTTTAGAAGCCCAGAACCATAGATGAAGACCAACATAGGTAGTTCTTATATCACACACTTCCTCCAACTATATGATGGGAAATTGGTGTTCATGTGGTTGATCTAGAATTCCATGTTTACCTATGAAACCATAGACATGGATTGAATGTACTAAGCCTAGCTCTGAAAAGGCTGTTATTTTATCTGATATTCTTAGTTTGCAATTCTAGTCTTCATTGGCAGTCTGTTAGGTCTTATAGACAAAGGAGTGTGAATCCTAGGAGCCTCGACTTGGACTGGAGAAGAATAGATACAATTAAGTAGATATAATATAGTACCTTAAAAATGTATGTGCATGTCTGTGGTTATTAAAATACTGTGGATTAGTTCTGTGAGACATAGTCAACATGAAAATAATAAAAGATATACCTAAAGGAATACACTATAAAAGATATTTTTCTTTTCTTCAATTTTTTTAAAAGATATTTTTCTTATGCTCCAGTCAGTTCTCAGCTGCTATTTAATTTACCCCTTTGGTGTTCTTCCAGAGTTAATTAAAAATTTAATTTGGGGGGGAAACTTTTCTTACTGTCACTAGGATCTCTATGCTTTTAAAGATTTTATTTATTTATTTTAGGAAGAGAAAGAGTGGGGGGGGCAAAAGGAGAGGGAGGCGAGAATCTTAAGCAGATTGCTTTTTTTTTAAGGTTTTATTTATTTATGTGACAGAGAGAGATCACAAGTGTGCAGAGAGGCAGGCAGAGAGAGAGAGAGAAGGAGAAGCAGACTCCCTGCTGAGCAGAGAGCCCGATGCGGGGCTTGATCCCAGGACCCTGAGATCATGACCTGAGCTGAAGACAGAGGCTTAACCCACTGAGCCACCCAGGTGCCCCTTAAGCAGATTCCTTAAGTCTGCCTGATGTGGGGCTCAATCCCAGGACTCAGATCATGACTGAGCCAAAATAAGAGTTGGACACTTACCAACTGCACCACCCAGGTGCCCCTCTCCATGCTTTTAATCTCGCAAGTAGGGAGGTTACAACTTCTAGAAGATAGATTAACTCGTGATTAATTACTCCTCGAGCTATCTAAATTCTCTATCTAGAAACTGTCCCCTCCCCCCTTTTTTCCTCTAAAGAAGTGATGAGGGCCCTCCATATTGTGGTTATCATAGATCAAGCCCCTACATCTGCTCTTTTGGGAAAAGCAAACTGGAAACTAAAATAGCAAAAGTTAGTACAATGGCCATGTGATATTTGCCCCAACTGATGATCTGAATTTCTTTGGTTGTCCTGGCAGCGAGGACCTCAGTCACTCTTCCCTCACCATTAGTAGCATTACTGCCCAATCAAATTTTACCAGTTTTTGACTGCTATTTACCAGTACCATGATTTTGCAAGATGCTCTAACCCTCTCCTTGTCTACAGTCTGTTTTTTTGTTTGTGGTTTTGTTTCTGTTTAAGAACTACTTTTAAAGGGATTAGAGGTTCTCTCTACAGTTAAAAAATGTTTAGAACATTCAAAATATAAAAATAGATTTAAACATTAGCGTGTGATACTAGACATTGAGGGGTCCTTGTTACTAGACTAGGCTTTTTTCTGGTATAAAGAGTGATTTGTCCAGACTTTTATATGCTTTGGTTCTGTGTTTAATAAACTGTCTTAAAAAATTCAGATCTTGATTTTGATTAATGATCTTGCAGAAGTTCAAGGGAAGAAGTCATCTACTCTCTCTACACCAAAGCTTTCAGAAGGCCAGCGCCTAAGCAGTTTGACCTTTGGGTGCTTTTATCCCGAGCAAGGAGTCCTCCTCAAGTAGTAAAATCTGAGGAAATGAGCAAGATATCATCTAAAGAACCCGAGTTCACAGAGGGAAAAGACGTAGAAGGTATTTATGGACTGGAGAAATTTACTTTGACTTTTTTTTAAAAAGGAAAAATAATTTGCTAGGATTCATCCAAATATAACTTAAATTTCCTTGTGTTTTATTTTTCTTGACATGTTGATGTTGTATGAAAATATTTTTAAAGAGCAATCCAGCCTTTCATTTGCATAACTAGTTATCTTGTGTGGGGTTTTTTTGGAGTCTTTGACAAAGATGCATGGAAGAGACTGATTTTCCCCTCTTGATACTTTCTCCTGCCATAGGTAGCAGTGATATTTAAAATTGAAAAGCTCACTGTTGTACCTACAAGGTACTTGTTTTAGCTGAGTTTCACATTAGAACTATGAACTTTCTATTATTTACTTAAAATATTTAAAAATTACCTGATATTAAATATGAAGTTAAATCTGGCATAGCAAACTTATAAAGAAAAAGAACACCAGGGGACAACTTAGTAAGTGTTTTGATTTTCCCTTCCCCATTTTGCTTCAAAGAGGAAAATATTTGCTTTGATTTTCCCTTTTCTGTTTTGCTTCAAAGAGGAGAACATTTGCATAGTTGTATAAGTCCTGGACCTGTGTGCAGATTTCTACCCTTCTTTTATTCGTAAAGCCCCTTTAAATTTTGCTCTGTTGTGCAGCTGCTGGCTTTGCCACCTGTAGTGTGACTTTGCCCAAATATTTTAGAAAGCCTTGAATGTGCATCGTCTGTGTTTTCAGCTCCCGCTTCCTTCCTCCAAAGGAGAAAAACTATAGCCCTAAAAGCCGGCTCTGTACTTGGTCATGAAATCCTGAAAACTACATAATGTTTTTCCAAGCTGAATTCTCCTTTGCTACTTGCTTTTATGCTGTTGCCTGCAATTTTTTTTTTTCTTTTCTGAGCAGTCATGTTAATTTTCCTTCCACTTTCAAATAGTCAGTTGAGTATAGCTTGGTATACCCGATGTTGGCTGGCCTGAAGCTGTTGCCCACTTGCAAATTTAACAATTTGCCTGATATCAAATCATCAAGTTTGGGGTGCCTGGGTGGCTCAGTGGGTTGAGCCTCTGCCTTGGCCACAGGTCATGATCCCAGGGTCCTGGGATCGAGCCCCTCATTGGGCTCTCTGCTCAGCAGGGAGCCTGCTTCCCCCTCTCTCTCTCTGCCTGCCTCTCTGCCTACTTGTGATCTCTGTCAAATAAATAAATAAAATCTTTTAAGAAAATCATCAAGTTTATTTGTTCAGCCTCTAGTTCCTTGTTTTGAAAGTCATGTCTATGTTTTAAAAGTTTCTCTTGTGCTCATTATAAATTGTACAAATGTTCAGTTTGGTGTTTATGAAGCCAGTGGTTCCTTCTGTTAATTATATTGAAAACAAAAATAAGCCACGTCGAAAGACATTGTTAAAGAGCATTATTCTTGTTATAAAAACACATTTGGAGTTGTGAATAAACCCAAAGTAGAGCCAGGAAGGCTTTTCTCTGTTTATGTTTTTTCATGGCTTTGCATATTCCATGTATTGAAGCTTGGGAACAAAGTTTGTTTTTTTTTTTTTTTTAACTATAGCTTTATATTTATTATGTTTAAATTTTCTTATGATAATTTTAAAATTTAGTTGAAAGAGTGTCATCCTTTGCTTTGCTTTAAAATAGAATTAGTGGTATGCTTTGGTGGCTGCTTTCTTTGATAGTCAGAGTTGCCCTGTTTCACATTTTTCTTCTTTCATTTTAAACCGTTGTCAGTATCCTTTTTCCCCAACGTGTTTCTTTGTAAAAAAATAGTTTAATTCCAATACTCTTCTATTGAAGTGTTAGGGCTCATATTTTACCTTAAAGCTTACAGTTTTCAAAGTTGGGTTTAAACAAGAAAACTAAAAAAAGGATCATGTAAATTAACTTTAGTCATATGAAAATTCCAGTTTTTACAATGTAGTTTCATAAAGCTAACTGTACAGAAAGATTACATTATCAAAGACAACATGCTGATATGACATATACTTTTCTAGAAATGGAAATTACAGAAAAGTCAGGCGAGAACCAAATTCAAGAAAACAACCGGGGTCAGAGAACGTTGCATCAAACCCCCTGTGTCCCGGAACAGAATCGGAAAACAAGAACGAGCTTTGCAACAGATGGTGGCACATCCCAGAATTCTGGAGCCCCAGGGAGCGACTGGAGTTCTGATGAGGAAGACGGGAGCAAAGGAAGGTCCAAGTGCAGATACACGTCGACCCTTTCCAGTCACACGTCAGAGGAAGGGGTCCACTGTAGCAGAATGGGCAGCGAGGCGTACCTGACAGCTTCCGATGACAGCAGTTCTATATTTGAAGAAGAGACTTTTGGCATAAAGAGTCCGGAACACAAGAAGCTGTATTCTTGGCAACAGGAGGCCCAGTGGAAAGCTCAGAACTGTCCTCTTATGAAGGGAAATTCTGAATCAAGTAAAAAGGAGCAGGACAGTTCGTCAGATGAACTGAATAAAAAATTTCAGTCTCAGAGACTGGATTATTCATCGTCATCCAGTGAGGCCAACACCCCCAGCCCTATTTTGACCCCAGCTTTGACTCCCAAGCATCCTAACCCACTGCCTGGAAAAGGTATGCAATTAGTGCCTTCGTCAAACCTGCCGCCCCCAAAGTTACGGATTCCTAACGTGTTCAGCATAAGTGTGGCCCTAGCCAAAAGGCACTTAAGCCAACCACAGTTAAGTTCCGACAGGATGTTTGGTACCAACAGGAATGCCATAAGCATGATCCGACCGCTCAGACCTCAGGAAACAGACCTTGATCTGGTTGATGATGACAGTACAGAAATTTTAGAGAATATGGACACCAGTTGTGATGATGGATTGCTTTCCCATGACTCCCTGGAATCCCCGTGCTCCGACGACCAGGAACCCAGTGACTCGGCCAAGAAGCCCGCATGTGGCAAACCGCCCACCCCGCCCCTGCACCGCTTTCCCTCTTGGGTAAATGAGATTGCTGTGTGCGACGCGTGCACGCTGGTTTTTAACTAACACCCATTTTCAGGTTTTACTTTACTTCTTTTCCTGTTTTTTTAACGATCCAGATTGTTCTGAAACATCTCAGCTTTCAGAATACCGTTTCCCCTCCTCTTTTCCCACTGAGTTGTGCATCAATGGAGAAGTAAGAAAAGGTGAAGACATGTGGGAGATCAAAATATTACCTTTATTACTGAGAAAACTGATTTTAGAGAAATCAGGGCAGATGAGCTTGCCAATACTGAACTTGGAATTCTCCAGATTTATAAGCCCAGTCCCAGGTAGCCCTGGACCTCCAGAGGCTTCCTCAGGAGAGGGTCGCCTCTCCGAAGTAGCTTGCAGCCCAGAGAAAGAACAAGTGGTATTTCCTGAGCTATTACTTCTCCAGAGAAAGGAGAGAGACAGGTTCCTGTCCACTTTCTCCTTCTAAGCTTGCCAGTCATGTTAAGCCATTCCTCCTCCTTGGGAGGGAGAAATGAATGGGTTGGAGAGGGTCCGGAATGTTACTGGAGTTCCCTCCCCATGGAAGGAAACATCAAGGGTGTGGAAGAAGGGTTCCTCCTACCTGTGTAATACTTTGGGCGAATTTGGAACTAGGATACTTAACGCTTGTTGGTCATCAGTTTTTGAACTTAATTATTACTTGATTAACTTTAAGAGAAATTTAACTTTTCTCTTCATGAACTTATAAATCCATTGCTTTAACCAAAAGTATCTTCCTGTGTATCTAGAATAAATTGAGATTTCTTCCATTGAAAACACTGACCATTAATACAATAGGTAAACCACCATTGTGTGATTCTTTATAGGAATATCTTTATTACCAGATTTTAAAAGTTATTCTTATCTTTGAAACAAACTGAAATTATCTGTCTTGCAGATTTAACTTCTCCTTCACATATTGACGTAGTTTAAATTTGGGCCTCCAGAGAAGCATTAGGGTTGCAGGGTTTTGAGGGTATGGGGATCACATTCCATTGTTATTATTTATTTAGTGACCAATGTGATTTTAAGAAAATTAAGGTAGCCATGTTTTCCTACTGCAAATTCAGACCTTAAGATGTATCTGCTCTTACTTACTTTCAAAAGAACATTTCTTTCTGGGGCCTACATGAAACCGTCTGCAGTTCATTATTAAACTCTGGATAGCACACAAAAAAGTAGACATTATTGGCATGTGAATCGCTGGAATTTCAATTATGTTATCCTTTAGGCAGTGAGGATTTGAAATTTTTGCTTCTTTTATTATGTTGAGATTTTTCAGAGATTTCGGTTAGGTTTTTTAAGTTTTATTTGGCAAACCATTTTCCTACTCTTTTGCCTTTCTCTCTTCAATTTGTCTTCTAAGCTATTCAATCCTGAAAAAGTAGTATTGCTTTTCAAAAGCCTACTAGCAGGCTGGCCAAGTTTGAGGTTTTATTTCAGTATTTGTTAGGTATTTTCAGGTTTCAAGGAAAAGAGATGTATTCCAGTTACCTCAATTTATGAGGGTTCATTTTAAGGATTTTTAAGTGGTTATTTGAAGGCATAGCCCATCCTTACAGAATTGGAATATCTTTCAAAATACAATAGTCACCAGAGTGGGAAAAAGTGAGGATTCAGCAGCACCTCTAATTGTCAGCTCCTTAGAACAGGTGACACCCAGTGTCCCTGGACCCGTGGCTTAGCCTGATCTCTCCCGTCTGCAGTGACTCTGTTTGTCTCACTACTGCTAACTCCTCTCCTCCACTCCATCCTGCTTTCAGCTACCTCTCGTCTCCTACTTACTCCTGTGTTTACATATCTTTCTGTTCCGCTGGCTCTGCTGTTCGTCTCTGTGTGCGTATCTCACAACCCTGTTTGCAAAGAAACCGCATCTGATTCATTCACTCAGCCGCTCTTCAAATGAAAATGTCTCAGACATCGAGGATCCCGTGCCCGTGACCTAGCAGGCCACTGGCTAGAACAGTCCTGAAGAGGACTGCCTTAGCCACCTGTTATGCCCTATCCAGGCGACCACGTCCAGGTTAGATGCAGTAGAGAATTCAGGACATGATTATGTGTTAAGAACTATCTGGAATCCCTTTTCTTACAGAGGGCAGGGCAAATAACCTTTCCAGTACCCATTTCAGAGATTTCTTTCAAAGAAGAGAAAAGAAGTAAGAAAATATTATAGATTCCATTGCCATTCTCAAATTCATTTTTTATTTGGCCTCCGTTTTTCCTTCTACTTCACTGAAATGTACATTGAAATAAGGAGATGATAGCACTTAATGCTACTCTGTGATTTCGGACTTCCAGATTTTTCTCCTTTCTTTCACCATATTCTAGAAGAGTAGGATATTAAAGGTATTATTTGTGTGTAGTCAAAGATTGTGAATGGTTTCTAACCTCATATTACAGCCATTCAAGGTCTTATGCTTTTTTTTTTCCCTCTTTAATCCTGTCTAGAATGGTAGGATACTAAAGGTGGTGTTTATGAGCAGTCAGTGATTATAACTTTTCTCTTACTTTTCTCCTATCTCTTCAAAAGAACGTAAAATACCAAGCAAAAACTAGGGAACAAAGATAAATAATGGAATGACTAATGGATGGAAAATGTCTGCAGTGCTGTCCACGGTGGCATATTTGAGTTGGCACTGATGATAGTTTTATAATAATGCTCTGCTCTGGTGTATATTAAATGAAGAACATGTGTATTGAAAGTAATAATTTCTTTGCTTTAAACATTCAGTTTAAATTTCTCTTTCACATTAGGAGAGCAGAATTTATGCTGTAGCCAAATCAGGTATTCGAATGTCTGAGGCCTTCAATATGGAGAATGTTAATAAAAGTAAGTGATTTTGCATGCGTAGAAACAGAAAGTGGAATACTGGTGCCTAGGGGCTGGGTGGAGGTGGGGAGAGGATTTATAGAGTTTCAGGTTTGCAAGATAAGAGTTCTGGAGGCCTGATTCATAACAGTGTGCATATAATTAACACTAACTTAACTGCACACTTAGAAATGGTTAAGGTGATAAATTTTATGTTATGTTTCTTACTACAGTAAAACTTGTTTCAAAACTAAGTGATGTTGTATTGCCATTTCACTAACCAACAACTTCCTAAACGTCTAAGCTCATTGGAGTAGATAGAATTATGCAAAACTTTTAGAAAATGATTTCTAAGGTTGCCAATTTACATTAAAAGTTGAAATTCACTGTTACCCAATAATGGGGCACAACCATCTATGTTCAACTCTTTTTGTTTTTACCTAAAAGGGATAAAGCAGAGAAGCTGTGGAGTTTCAGCTGTTTAAAACTGCAAAAATATCAGTCTCTATGTCCTTTTTTTCAGAGTTTAAAACACATCCCTTCTTTCTTTCTTCAAAAAAATTTTTGAAGAAGCAGATGCATTCCCATTATACGAAGTAAAACCAAACAACAGTGAATAGCATCTGGAACAAAAAGAGAAATTTTCCAGCGGTTCCTTCCCCTAGCCCCCTCCCTATCCAACACTAAACCAAATCTTAGAGACAATCATTGACGTTCTATTTCTTCAAAGTGATCTTCTGTTCTTACCATTGGGGAAATTATATTTTAAGCTTTCAGCATGAGGTTCACCTGATAAACATGCTGGTGTTTTAACACCTTACCACTATTAGGATTATGAGGAATCGGAGAATATCTTCATAGGATAGTGGTCTCTGAATTAGCAGGTGCTTATGCTATTTCTGCTCAGCCGAGCTGGAGATGCCTGCCAAAGAAATAAAAGCCATGATCCTTACTCTCAAAGAACGTACAGTCTAGTTGGGGAAGTAGCATATGTGAGGCAATAATGAGCCATGGACGAGAGTGCATCTTTCTTACAGCAGACCATAGAACGAACAGTCATGCGTGTTCATCCAATTTCTCTTTAACTGGAAGTTTTGCTAGCTCACATCCGTAAGAAATAGACCTAAGTGCTAGAGAGAAGGTGTTGTTGTTGTTGTTGTTGTTTTAAATCACTTTGTTTCCTGTTTCAGATTCTGTTGCTCTGCTGTCCTATACCACATCAGGACTCTATACCTCTCTGATATACAAGAATATGACAACTCCAGTGTATACAACTTTGAAGGGGGTAAGTCATTACTGATACTGCTGAGCATGTGGCTCTCTTCATGGTGGACCGGGAAATCTGTTTATTCAAGCTCCAGATTCCATTCTTGACATTTTACTCTGACTTTCCCTTTATAGGGAGTTGTAGATGTTCATACTAATATATCATAAAAAGAGAAGAAATGGAAAGATCTAGAGAAGATATTTACATTTCTCAGAGTTTTAGAGGTCTGGGCCCATTTTTATTATACCCCATGTGCTTTTCCACAGCCCTCCCCGCCCTCATGGTTAATTGTTTAAAGGAAATATCACTATTAATGATGTAGCGAAGATTCCTAATTTGGAAAGATTTTTCTGTCACTGCCAGGGTTCCCTTCCCTTGCTTGAAGTACTTAATTAAAATAAGTATTGTTAAGTATTAACAGCATTATGTTTTCAGGAATTTTTTGTATTTGACAAATGCCTTGCTAATGAGAATTTGGGATTTAACAACATGACTTCGATAATGCCAAAATAAATTCTTGTATTAAAAAAAAATCTTATTCCATGTCTTCTGCTAAAACATTTCGTATCTAAAAAGAGAGGTGGGGGCGCCTGGGTGGCTCAGTGGGTTAAAGCCTCTGCCTTCGGCTCAGGTCATGATCCCGGGGTCCTGGGATCGAGCCCCGAATCGGGCTCTCTGCTCAGCGGGGAGCCTGCTTCTCCCTCTCTCTCTCTGCCTGCTTCTCTGCCTACTTGTGATCTGTCTGTCAAATAAATAAATAAAATCTTTAAGAAAAAATAAATAAAAATAAAAAGAGAGGTGACTTTAGAGATGGACACATCTAGGCTGTCATCCTTTTCTTTAGAAGGCAACGCAAATAAGCAGCAGCCCGTTCTTGGATGACTCCTCTGGGTCCGAGGAAGAAGATAGCTCCAGATCCAGCTCCCGGACTTCAGAGTCAGACACGCGCAACCGGGGTGGACCAGGCAGCCCCAGAGCCATGAAACGCGGTGAGGGAAAGTCTCAGGCATATGAGACAACTCCATGTAATTCAGGATATTTAATAGGAAATTTATCTCCATAATAGGGCTTTTTAAAACAATCGAAGTACTTGCTTTTACCTGAAGTGAGAAGAGAATTAGCCAGGACTAAGATGCTTATATTTTAGTCCTAATTCTCTTCTTAATTCTTTCTGTGATTCCACCCAAGTCATATGATCTTTTTATTTTAACCTTATCTCTAAGAGAGCAATCAATTTATTATGGGAATAGAGTACAATAACTGGCCAAAACAAGGTTTCTCTTTTATAGTTAGTGTGTGGCATTTTGGATAATTTATGGGATAGACTTATTTCTGCTCAATGTGTTATGCTAAGTGGCAGAAAATATACCTAAAAACTTGGTGGTTAATGTGATACTAGGATGGAAACGAAAACTTTACTTTGGGCATGTCTAAGAGTTTTAGTGGATTTTGAAGAAAGTTTTGGTATAGGTAGAGGTGACAGAGAGACATAATCACACTAAATGACACCTGTATTTTATGAAAGCCTTTAATGCAGTGTGCTATGTTGGTTTTCAAACCATGTTCCATGGAACTCCTAGGTAATTCTCAACCCCTCAACTTCTGGAGCTGCTCAACTTTGATAGGCTTAGTATTTTGGGCTTCCACCAGCCTCTTTACTCCTACCCTGACCCCCAAAAGCCAGTATCAGGTTACATCACACTATTGCTCAAAATACTGCAAAGACTCATAACGGTTATAAGGTGTTACGTGACTCTTATGTCTTCAATCTCATATCCTTTCTCCTTCCTTGCTCAGCTCAAGCCACACCGACCCTCTTGCTGTGCCTGAAATGTGCCAGCATGCTTTGATTTCAGGACCTTCACACTGATTGTTTCCTCTATCTGGTATTCTTCCCCCCAAATGACTATCAGGCTAACTCTGGCACCTGCTACAGTGCTTCGCTCAAACACTGTCTTCTCGGTGAGATCCACCCTGAGCATACCATTCAAATTGCAATCCCTTGCTCTTCTCCAACTACTTTTAATTCCCTCTAGTCTGCTCTATGTTATATCTTTTCCTAGCACTTACTGCCAATTTTTTGTCTGTCTCTATTCTGTCTCTGACTAGAATCTATGTCCAATGAAGGCAGAAATTTTTCTGTTTTGTCGTCTGCTCTGTCCCTAGCACCTAGGGGAGTGCCTAGCACACTGGCCCTGGGGCTGGCCGCCTGAGATTTGCACTCCACCGTTGTTCCTGCCTGGCTGTTTGACTTTGAACAAATGTTTTGATTTAATCTCTGGATCTTATTCTCCTTAGAGAATGAAGGCATTAATCAAGATAATCTCTGAGGTCCCTTATAAATATAAATTTCTATTGTTCTATGAAAAATAAAGATATTATTATTGTCATGACTGTTACTTGTCTTAGTCAAATAAACAATAATAATGATATAGTGATGTCCTAACAAGTCCCTTAAATGTTAATAAACACTTTAAAAAAATTGTCAGATACTGCAATGAATAATGATGGAAGTCCTTGATTTTATTATATTGAAACTCTCCAATTGTAGGGACCCTGCAAATGTGGCTTGCAACCTGCAAGTCATTTTCTAAAAAGAAGCAAGTGAATTATTGTGAAAATGTTCCCTTGAATTTTACTTTGTAACTGCTGGCAAATGAAATAGTTTGTTTATATCTTTAAGTCTTATTGCTTTTCTTTTACAAAAAGATTTAAAAATTTTTTATAAACTGGTAGTATTCAACTTATATGAAAAATACTACTGATGCTGATACTGATACTAATACTTCTTTTGGATGTGAATTACTTTAAAAGTGATTACGAGGCACCTGGGTGGCTCAGTGGGTTAAAGGTTCTGCCTTTGGCTCGGGTCATGATCCCAGGGTCCTGGGATCAAGCCCCACATCAGGCTCTCTGCTCAGCAGGGAGCCTGCTTCCTCCTCTCTCTCTCTTTCTGCCTGCCTCTCTGCCTACTTGTGATCTCTATCTGTCAAATAAATAAATAAAATATTTTTTAAAAAGTGATTACAAAAACTAAGTGGTTTAAAATGTAATTGTAGGGGTGCCTGGTTGTCAGTCAGTTAAGCATCTGCCTTGAGCTCAGGTCGTGATCCTGGGGTCCTGGGATTGATCCCCACATAGGCTCATTGCTTGGTGGGAAGCCTGCTTCTCCCTCTCCTACTTCGCCCCTTGTGCTCTCTCTCTGTCAAAATAAATAAATAAAATCTTTCTAAAAAATAAAGTGTGTTTGTACAAACATTGATAAATTGAAATCAAACATTTGTTTGCCTATATATATGTAATACATACAATGTGAATATGTGAACACACATTTTTAATCCTTAATAAAAGATACATTAGTATCCTTGCATATATCTTATATATGTATATATGTCACACAGTTTATGTAAAATTCGCTGTGCTTGTAATCATACCAACATGTTCTGCTCCTGTGACTTCCTTGAAGGTTTACATCATAATCCTTTAGTTCTGTTTTCTGCTTTAAAAGTTCTTTATGGCAAAGGTATGAGAATAAATCTAGTCTAGGAAGGCTTATGATTTTGGAATAGCTGTATTCCTTAGGAGAACTCACAGCTAACATTTGGGCCACCTGATTATTAAATATTGACTTAATTTATTTCTTTATTCATCTAGGTGTGTCTCTGTCTTCAGTGGCTTCTGAAAGTGATTATGCCATTCCCCCAGATGCTTACTCCACAGACACAGAATACTCCCAGCCAGAGCAGAAGCTCCCTAAAACCTGCTCATCATCCAGTGATAACGGGAAAAACGTAAACACTGAACCAGTTTTTTTTTTAAAGAAAGAAAATATTAATGAATCTTGTTAGTTTGAGGCTCCAAAGGGAAACTTAAATTTTTAAAATTTCTTTTTAATTAGGAACCACTGGAAAAATCAGGCTACTTATTAAAAATGAGTGGTAAAGTCAAGACTTGGAAGAGGAGGTGGTTTGTTCTTAAAGGTGGTGAATTACTTTACTATAAATCTCCGGTGAGTGGGAAGCGCTTGCATTTTAGAACTGACTTCCTCAAACTAGAAATCAAACTCCTGGTTGATTTTTTTCCCTGTAATGCAATTAATGATACAAAGCATTTCTTACTACTACTGTTACAGGTAATCAATCACTCTTCCTTTGGTTTTCTTCCTTTCCTACAGAGTGATGTAATTAGAAAACCCCAGGGCCATATTGAACTTAGTGCATCCTGTGGTATTTTAAGAGGAGATAACAAACAAACAGTTCAGGTACTTTTTTTTAACCTTTTTTTTTTTTTACTTTTTCTTTTTTGTATCATGCAAAACTCAGTTCTTAATGATCCAAGCTAACAGAGAGGAGATTGGATGATTCAGTGTTTCTTTATTCGTTTTGTTAAGTGTGGTGCCTCAAAAATCATGTGAAACCCTAGAGCTTCTCAGTTAAAAATATAACATCAGCTGGGTTTATGTTGAGTACCTGTCCACAGCACTTCCTTTGCCCTTTATCCCTACACGCTTCTTTCCCTATGCTTGATCTCGCAGCTACTCTCAGCAGTCAACTGTCTAGCTACTTTAGAGAAGGCTTATATGAGAAACGAATTCCCAATATTATTAGTTTGATAGTCTGCTAACTTCAGGAGAGCTTGCATTTTGATATAGAACCAGAAAATGGCATTTCTTCTATGAACTTCAGCTGCTATAACACCTAAGTGGGAAAAATACTGGTCACACCCTAGACATAGCTGCTGGCCATTAACCCACACGATAAGGCCAGTCTTGCTAGAAGCCTACTAAATGTAAAACATACACTTTTGAGATAGTTTGATAAATGTGATTGAAATTCAGATACTTTATTTCTGAAATACCTTCAATAAATATTATATTCTTATCTTGCTCCTTTGGAGAGTGGAATAAGGCTCATTTTCAGTGTTTTCTGGGGATAATAACCTGAGAACTGCCCAAAAATGTAGAAGGGAGAATCGGGAAAAATTTCATCCTGAAGCATGGCAGATAACAATCTGGGTGGCACAGTCAGTTTAAGCAGCCAAATCTTGGTTTTGGCTCAGGTCATGATCTCAGGGTCCTGGGATTGAGCCCCACATCAGGGTCCAAGCTCAGCGTGGAGTCGACTTAAGATTCTCTTCTCCCTTTGCCCCTCCCCTCCATGTATACTCTCTCTTTCTGTCTCTCCTTTTCTCTCTCTACCTCTAAAATAAATAAATAAATAAATAAATAAATAAATAAAATCTTTAAAAAAAAAAAGAATCAGCTACAAGCTTCTGAAATATTTGGAAATTTTGAAATGGGGTTAATTTAAGATTGAAAAATTGTGAGTTCGTAATATCTTATATGTTATAAGAATTGCTCTTCTTCTAAACACTTCTTGTTTTATTTATAATTGATTTCTTCACTTCTATAACAAATAACTCTTTATTTGCTAAAAAATATCTTATTACAACCTCCAGTCATGCTGCTGCTCACTTCAACAGCCAGGAACCTGTAGCACATTTAAGGGAGAAAAAGAAATGGTAATGATTAAATGAGATAAAAAACCATGACTCAAAAACTTAATACTCTGAAAATTTTTAAAGTAAATGGAAGTGAAAAAATTATTTCTACACCAAGTTAATTATTGTAATTCTCACAAAGTGGTGAAACTACTCTAAATTATGTATGGAATCATTTATTTAGCAACTAGGATTCAAGGTATAGCACGTTTGTTTCTATGGTAATTAATGATGTTTTTAGACTATACAGGGAAATGCTAATAATCCTAAATCTTCAGAGTTTCCGTTCCTATCTCTTTCTCATCCCATTTTAGTTGACCACTGAAAAACACACATACTATCTGACTGCAGATTCTCCCAATATATTGGAAGAATGGATTAAAGTGTTACAGAATGTTCTTCGAGTACAAGCTGCCAGCCCTCTTTTTTTGCAGCCTGAGGGCAAACCAACGGTGAAGGGATTGCTCACCAAGGTAGGACCTTTATGTGCATAGCAGTGTCTGAGGCAACTGGGGAGGTAGCCCCATGATCATCAGTGGGTGTCAGAGAATATGTGTATTAAGTATTTATATTGTCTTGGGTGGGAAGGGTGTTTTATTTTGGATACCAAATGTTCTTACCATCAAAAATTTCCTGGGGCGCCTGGGTGGCTCAGTGGGTTAAGCCGCTGCCTTCGGCTCAGGTCATGATCTCAGGGTCCTGGGATCGAGTCCCGTGTCGGGCTCTCTGCTCAGCAGGGAGCCTGCTTCCCTCTCTCTCTCTGCCTGCCTCTCCGTCTACTTGTGATCTCTCTCTGTCAAATAAATAAATAAAATCTTTAAAAAAAAAAAAAATTTCCTAACCAGGGGCACCTGGCTGGCTCAGTGGGTTGAAGCCTCTGCTTGGGCTTGGGTCACGATCCCAGACTCTTGGGATCGAGCCCCGCATTGGGCTCTCTGCTCAGCAGGGAACCTGCTTCCTCCTATCTCTCTGCCTGCCTCTCTGCCTACTTGTGATCTCCATCTGTCAAATAAATAAATAAAATCTTTTTTAAAAAAAATTTCCTAACCAGAATTTTTAAAAGATAGTTGAAAAGCTTGGGTAAGTGTTTGAAACATGTGAAAAACAAGCTTTTCCTAGTTAGTAAGTAAAGGATAAATATCAGTGGGGGAAAAGGAACAAAGGACACAATGGGAAAGAAGTAGAGTTGGTAGACCTAAAAAATACAAGCGATATTTTAAAAAATCTGGTCAATTGGGTAGCTCAGTTGGCTTGGTGTCCAACTCTTGATTTCAGCTTGGGTCTTGATCTCAGGGTCGTGAGTTCAAGCCCAATGTTGGGCTCCACATTGGGCATGGAGTTTACTTAAAAAAAAAAAAAAGTAAATAAAATGCAGATCTTAAGTATAGAGTGTGATGGGTTTTGACAGATATTTACTATCAGTCTATTGACATTTAGAACATTTCAATTGCCCCAGAAAGATTACTTGCATGGCATAGTTTACAATGAAGAAAAATTGGCATCAACTTAAATGTAGAATAAGGAATAGTTTAAACAAGTATATATAATCAGATAATGATTTACTATACAGCCATTTTAAATAAAAGAATATTTAGTGCTATAGAAATATGTTATGATGCATTATTAGATGATAAAGTAGACAGCAGTATTATATTATTATCCCATTTTATTATATATGTATAGAAAAATGTCTGAATATGAAATATGCCAAGATATATTATAACTCTGATTTCATTCTTGCTTAATTCTGTTTTCTCATTTTTTTAGAATGAGGAAGAATTGATTTATGCTAAGATAAATATTATTTTTAAATTTAAAAAGTCCTATTGATCACTTTAAGAAAAATATAATAAAACATTCACACGTAAGTTATCACACACAAAAATAACCTCTAAATAATCATTCATCATTCATGTGCCTTGTTTATGTAAGAAGTTAAAAATTTAGATTTAGATAAGCTATGTCACCGTGTAATTTATACTTAGCATGAATATGGGAACATAGATAGGTGCTACTCGGTAATATTTGCAGATTGACCAGCTCCACCAAAAGTAAGAGAAAAATTTCACCAATACATTCAACAAAGAATTGTACTGTGTTTTTTCCAAAATGTTACATTACCGGGAAAATGTTTCTTCAGTTACCAGTGACTTAGAGACTCCCTGCTATTATGCAAATATATATTTTTCAGTGAACACAATGCTACTTTAAATCATATTCTTACTATAATTCATAATAACTAGCTGTCCTCTGATTTCAAGGACCATGTGTTTTAAACCCTTAGACTTTAATATGATCCTGTGGCTAAGGGTTTGTTACGTCTCCCACAATCTGTTTGTTTGACTGTTTTTTCTTTGTCCACATGGTACTGTTAGTTCCTGCACATTACATTTCTGTATTCCCCGCCTCCCATCTCACAGTTGCATTTTAAATGAAGATAAGTAGATGTGATTATCAGATGACTAAACCACTTGGGTTTATAGACAGGCTACTTATTAGGTTCCCTTCCTGCCATTTTTCATGTCCACCCCCTTATTTTCACCCTCAGAGCCTTGTAAGAGAAAAACTTCCCTCAGTTATTCTGAGAGATTTGTTCTGAGCTCACATTCAGGCTACAATTTAAGCTACTATAGAACAGCACTTGAATACTTTGGAGGGGAGGAGGTGTTTTTCAAGTTGTCACGTTGTTATTAAGTACAGAAATGTGTCAGCCGATATTAAGAACTTGACTAATTTTGATTCTGGATTAGTCACTCTTGCAACTTTTATTTTAATACTTAAGAAAAACATTTTCTGGGGGCGCCTGGGTGGCTCAGTGGGTTAAAGCCTCTGCCTTCGGCTCGGGTCATGGTCCCAGGGTCCTGGAATCGAGCCCCACGTTGGGCTCTCTGCTCAGCAGGGAGCCTGCTTCCTCCTCTCTCTCTCTGCCTGCCTCTCTGCCTACTTGTGATCTCTGTCTGTAAAATGAATAAATAAAATCTTTAAAAAAAAAAAAAAGAAAAACATTTTCTGTATAAAAAGTCATTTATTTAAAAACAAAAATTTAGGGGCGCCTGGGTGGCTCAGTGGGTTAAGCCTCTGCCTTTGGCTCAGGTCATGATCTCAGAGTCCTGGGATCAAGCCCTGCATCGGGCTCTCTGCTTAGCGGAGAGCCTGCTTCCTCCTCTCTCTCTCTGCCTGTCTGTCTACCTACTTGTGATCTCTGTCTGTCAAATAAATAACTAAGATCTTTAAAAAAAAAAAAAATTTATTGAGCAGTTACCACATGCCAGGCAATGGGCTGAAGGACATCAAGATAAATAGGCCACTGCCCCATCCCTCAGAGAACCTCATGACCTATTGGGAAAGAAAAGGAAATAGCATATTATAATGACATGTACTAAGCACAGTTACGAGACGCATGGTAAGGTCACAGCGAAATCTAATTTAGCCTGTGGGATCAGGAACAACTTCTGAGAGAAGAATCATTCATGCTGAGTCTTCAGAGAGATTTCCAAATGGAAATGGGCAAGGAAGGTTTCCCAAGCTGGGAGACAGGGAGAACAAAGACAGAGTATCGCAAAGACAGAGCACCACCTCCACTGAAGACAAGTCCTTTGGAGAACAAGCTGGAGGGTTCTGATCATCCTGATCATGGACGGCTTTTTTGTTTAGTTAAGGACTTTATTCCGCACCCTGAAGGTGGCGTGAAACCCTTCGGGCTGATAATAGGAGCGGGGGCTCGTTCATGTTATTAACAGATCATTCTGCTGAGAGGAAGGCAGATTTGTCGGAGGCAAGCTGGGGATGCAAAGCAGAGATAGCAGAAGTGGTTCTTGGGAAAAGGATGAGACTCTGAACTGATCATAAGCAAAGAGAGGAGAGAGTGAATATAGATAATGTTAGGACATAAAATCTTTGGTTAGATTTTTTTGAATTCAGGGTCCAGAAATGGGAAAGACAAGATTGGCTGGGTGAAAGATGAGAGAGCTCAGGGTGGGGCACCTGCATGGCTCAGTCACTCGGGTTAAGTGTCCGACTCTTGACCTCAGTTCAAATCTTGATCTCACAGTCATGCTTGAGTCCTGTGTTGGGCCCCATGCTGGGTGTGGAGCTTACTTAAAAATAAAAAATAATAAATGAGAAGAGAGCTCAGGGAGGAGGAGCAGTTTTAGGATGATTCAAAGGCTATTTGGGACCATGCCAATTTTTAGAACTTTCAGGATACTTGAGTTAAGGATTAAGAAGTCCAGCAGGCAGTGGCAACACCAGGCTACATCAGAGGAGGGGGCTGGGTTGGAGAGAAGGATTTGGGGAATCCTCAGTATGTATTTGGTGGTTGAATTCGTGACAGTGAGAGAAGTCTCCCAGGCACATGTGTGTTGCAGCCGAGCCATGGACTGCTGCTGGAACACTGGGTTTTACAAAAGCTGAGAGCACATAAAGGAAGTATGTGAAGAGACCCTGGGAAGCAAGTCATGAGGGCTAGGGAGTAGAGTGGTGACAGGAGGGAGTGGTCTGCAGTATCAGATGCTGTGTGGAGTGCTTAGCAAGAAAGGCAGACTGCAGTGTGTTGGAAGATGAAGGGGAGATGAGTAAGTGCCGTATTTGACTTTGAAGAGCTGTCTGCGCAGTCCAGCATGTCAGAAGGAATGAAGCTGAAGGGAGCATGGTATTAGGAGAAGCATTTTTAGGATGGCAAAGACATACCTTGAGTTTGTGAGATGAACGGAAGAAGCCAGGAGAGAGGTGAAGTGGGATCATGACCCGAGCCAAGGCAGAGGCTTTAACCCACTGAGCCACCCAGGCGCCCCTCTTTCTTCTTCTTTTAAACAAAATCCAGAAGAGCCTCTCAGCAAAACTGGAGTATAATGCATCTGGCTGTAGAGAGCATACTATTGAAATGATTTATCTTTAAAATAGAACAATGTGTACCTTTGAAGAACTACAAGTTAACAAAGACCTTTGCCAATTCACATGTAAAGTTGTTTTAAAAGCACTGTCTTTATGCGTACATCTGATTATATCAAGATTTCTTAAAACTCTGACCTATTCTGGGAAATTCATAATAAAGCAAATTAGGCTAGAAGAATCCTTGTAAAAATTTAAAGACAACCTCAAATCCCAGGGTTTTGGCACATGAAATAATTGAAAAACATTGTTTTTTACCTTGGATCCGTACAAAGGTCCTGCCTATCGGTTCTGCCTGAAACTCTGAAGACACAGTATATCATACCCTAATGATTAGCCTCTGTCATTATACAAAGTAGAAACTCCCACGGTCATCTCTCCTCTCCCAAATTCTCAAGCCTATAGCTTCCCCACCAGATCAAAATACAATCGGTTGGGGCACCTGGGTGGCTCAGTGGGTTGAGCCTATGCCTTCAGCTCAGGTCATGATCTCAAGGTTCTGGGATCGAGCCCCGCATCGGGCTCTCTGCTCAGCAGGGAGCCTGCTTCCTCCTTTCTCTCTGCCTGCCTCTCTGCCTACTTGTGATCTCTGTCTGTCAGGTAAATAAATAAAATCTTTAAAAAAAAAAAAAGAAGAAGAGAAGAAAGAGAGAGAGAGAGAAAAAAAAAGAAGCCTGGGTGACACAAACTATTTAAAACTTCCAGGATATTTGTCTATAAATATGTTTCTAAATTTAATTAAACTGAAACAAGTCTTGCCAAATGAAACATTTTTTGGTTTTGCTCAAGCAGGATTTTAAATCCATCAGACTTTAGATGATGGTATTTGCTTAAACTGCAGCTTTGAAAGCCCAAAGGCTGGCTGCATGTGTGGATTTAAATGACATGTGTTTTATTTCTCCTTATTCATAGTGAAGAAGGAAGCATTTATTGAGTAACTACTATTTCCCTTTATTTACATGTTCTCCCTTAGTCATCACATCAGCCCAATAAGATACACAGTAATTACACATTATGGACAAAAAGGCTGGGGCGCCCAGGTGGCTCAGTGGGTTGAGCCTCTGCCTTCAGCTCAGGTCATGATCCCAGGGTCCTGAGCAGAGAGCCTTCTTCCTCCTCTCTCTCTCTGCCTGCCTCTCTGCCTACTTGTGATCTCTCTCTGTCAAATGAATGAATGAATAAATAAATAAAATCTTTTGGGAAATAAAAAAAGGCTGAAAGGTTAAGTCAGTCACCTGAGGACCTCCATCTAGCATGAGGCAGAACTGGAATTTAAATGTTGTTTCCTTTGACCTCAAAACCCAGGCCTTTTCTACTACAGTGACTTGCCTCCCATAAAATCTGTTGTGGCAGTTATTTTTCTTCTTCTCAGTGTACTATCAGAACAGGCCATTTCAATGTAAGTCATCCCAAGGGCCCTGCAAAACATACATACCTCCTATTCTCGCCCCTCATGTCCCTTCCCCAGTGACCTCTCCTATCCCCGCACTGCTCAGTCTCAGACACACCATCCCCGGGCTTTCTCATTTACCTGTTTTGTCCAGAGTGTTCTTCCCTCAGATGACTGCATGGCTCATCTACCTCCTTCAGGACCTGACTTGATACCAGGGAAGCCTTCCTGAGCCCCTTCTTTTAAACTGTAAAACACACCCCCTCCCCTCTCCCCAAGCACTTCCTCCCTTTCTTCTGCATTAGTTTTCTCCTTAATACTTATCACCATGGGCAAGTGTGACAACAGCATGTCGGGCTTTAGTTTTACTGGCCAGTGTCTTGGTTTCTAGAAGGTAGACCTCTCCAGATTGAAGCCCATTCTGTTGCAGGAGAGGCGCTAGCTTCAAGGCTTGGCAGGGCTGCCAGGGAAGGAGGACTCTAGGGCAGGTGGAACCAGGCATGCCACATTCTAGATCTGGAGCACTAGGGCTTATTGGAAATCTTGTCCACTGGCGAGAATGGAGTTCTTGGTGTTTTTCTAGGCTTGACAGTGTAACTGGGACTCTCCGGCAAAGATCTTCAATGCCGGTACCTAGGCAGGACTGGGCCAGGGAGGAACTTACAGTAAGGATCTTCATAAAGCCACCAAATGATGAGAAACCTACAATATTCAGTAAAAATTTTAAGTAAATGTCTTCCACATGGAACAGATATAAATGTAAATATTTTGTGTTGTTTTAAAAGATTTTATTTATTTATTTATCAGATTGAGAGAGCACACAAGCAGGGGCAATGGCAGGCAGAGCAGGCAGAGGGGGAGGAAGGCTGAACAAGGAGCCCGATGCAGGACTTGATCCCAGGACCCTGGAATCATAACCTAAGCCAAAGGCAGCTGCTTAACCAACTGAGCCACCCAGGCTTCCCATGTTTTGTGGTCTTATTGATGATATATAGCATACTGTTGGTTTCATTGTCTTCCTTGCAAGGTTGTGATCTCCTTGTTTAAAGAGCCTGTGTCTTGTTCATATGCCTTTTCCCAGGCCCTAGAGCCATCTCTGACCATTCAAAATCAAGAGCTAGATTCAAATTCTGTCCCCCTCATTGAACATAGTTCCTGACATATAGGCAATATTCAGTATATAGTTATTATATTAATATTATTTTCTTGTTGTGTATGAATCCATTTAGAGAAGGCACCAAATGTTTTTAATGAGTGAATCTTTAACATAGGGGAAAGCACTAGATTTTGAAGGTTTTAATCTTCTCTTTCTAACATTATTAGGGGGTTAACCCAGAGAGCCACAAGGTTACTGAAAACCTAGGAAATATGGTAACTATGAAATACACTTACTTATAAAATAGGCATTTTGTTTTATCTGTCTCTGAATTCTCAGCCCTAGGCATAGTCCTTGACATACAGCAAACATTTTTTGAGCATTAAGCGGTGAACACCGAAGCCAGACGTGCCCTGGTACTGCTAGAACAGGTCAATCTTAAACCACATTTGCACAGTCTAGTTGGAATATCACTTAACCTTGAACAAACTGAATACATACAGAGTTTCTGGCAGAGTGCATATGCTATATTTCAACGTGTCCAAGTTCTGAGCTACATTTGTAATTCTTTGAAATATGATTTCAGGTAAAGCATGGCTACTCCAAGAGAGTCTGGTGTACACTTATAGGAAAAACATTATATTATTTTCGTAGTCAAGAAGATAAGGTATGTATGTATTTTTAATAAGCTAATGTTGGTTTTAGCTCAAAGTGTTCTCTTTCACGCTTCCACTACTAGCTAAAACTTTAGAATTTTTGATAAGGTTGCAGTCTTGCATTAAATTTATTACTGAGATAATCACATACCTATAGAGGTCTTGATTCTTAATTAGAAGTCTTAGCAATTTTTAAGAAATGCATCTTGGTCTTAAAAGAGAGGTCTTCCCCACTCCCAGCATCAATTTCTCATCTTTTCCCAGGTTCTGACAGACTAGGTAAGGTTGAAGGAAGGGGACAGCAAGATAGGAAGGAAAAATCTGGGGAGGGAAAGAATCCAGCCCTATCCCAGGCCCTCAAATCCCTTGATACCACTTATCTATCCACTGATCTATCCATCTTCTATCCTTATATTCATTTTTAAATGAATCTCCTCCCAAAAAGAACTTGAGTTGTCTTCACTCTCAGAGGCGAAAGGTGGGATAGCTTTCAAAGGTGAAATGTATGCCCAGTTATCACTATGCTGCATCACTTTTGGATTCCTGAAACTAAAAATTGAACCAACATGGGCCAAAAGTACTTGCACAAAATGTTGCCAGCTCCACAGAATGGTCTGTGACTGATTATTGTGTTAATGAGATCAAGCTTCTTGCTCCAGTGACCATGTAGGGTCATGTCAGTCCGTTATTATTTCTCTGTTCCATTTTCAGATGGCACTCTCAGTTCTGACCAGTATGTATTTAAGATGCATGCCATTATTAGTGTTGCTCATGGGATGGAAATTAACACAATCAGCTATGAAAAACGATACCTCTGAGGTCATGTGGGAAGATACTAACATAAAAATGTGACACGGATAAGCCCAGTACAAAATCATACATTCAGTATAACCCCAACTAATTTTAGTCAGGAAAACAGAAGACACTCTGTGTATCCCAGGTCTGGCAGTTCTAATATAGAATTAGGGACATCCATCACTTTTAGAAAAGTTCTATAATGCTTAGAAAGGTTGGGGGAACAGAGGCCAGGGAAGCTGCCCCTGGATGTCTGAGTCCAAAGCACGGAGGCAGCTGGTCCTCAACAGCTTAGCAGAAAGCTCTGTGACGCTCCCATCAGCCCATGCGTCAGACTACAAGTGTCTCGAGAGAATTACAGCTTCTCCTTAACCCTTACCTTCCGCACCTTGTGTAGGTTTTCTCAGGGGCAGGCTCTGAGAACCCTGGAGAGAAGGGGATTCTGACAAGGTTCCCAACTTCTCGTCTGCACTTACCAGGAGATTTTAGAGGAGGATGGTTGGGATGGAGAATTTCTAATTCTCATGCCGGCCTATCCATGTAAAAAAAAATGCATAGCAAAAAAATCGGAAAGAACCATACAAAGAAAGGGGCGCCTGGCTGGCTCAGTCGGTGGAGCGTGTGACTCTTGATCTTGAGGTTGTGAGTTCAGGCCCCACACTGGGTGTAGAACTTACTTAAAAATAAAATCTTAAAAAAGAACTATATCAAAATGTTGAATAATTATCTGTAATGGAAGAATTTATAAGTGATTTTTTCCTTCTCTTATACCTTTCTATATTTCCTATAATAAGTATATGTTTCATAAAGAGGATATTATTTAAAATTTGCTAAGAGAGTAGAACTTAAATATTCTCACTAATAATAATAATGTAATAAAAATGGGTAACATTGGTCACAGAAGAAACAATTCAGAAGGATGTAGATGGATGAGTAGAAATCCATTATAACCCCTGGAAAGTATTGAGAACGTATGTGAATCTGGATAGACCTACTTCATCTCATGTAAAACAATTTGTTTTTATCTGGATCAGTGTCTTTTTTTATTCAGTCAAAATATGTAAAAATACTAGGTCTTTTTACTGTTTTTTTTGGAATAGTGAATTAGCAAATCCTTTGGTAAAATGAATAATCATCTTTAAATGCTGGGGTGCATGGACTCTTGATTTTCATATAATTGGATATGCCTAATCAGGATAGTATTGTCATATACTATCACCATAGAATTAGTTTTCTTTATCCCATTTTTAAAAGCTTGCTACCTATGTATTATTATAAATATAATGTTATAAATATATAATAAATATATTCAATAAATAAAATTTTATTTATTTAATAAGTAAAACATATTATTCATTATTTATTTATTTGGCTTTTGCTTTCCTGCCTTTCTTTTTCTGAAAGCATGTAGGTAAGTTAATTTTGCATTTTTTTCCCTTCAGAAGTAAATTTTCTTCTTTCAGTGCCCAGAAGAGTGCTTTGCACCATAGTGACTACTGAGAAAATAGTTATTAATTTAATGGGGAAAAGTCATGTTTCCCATGCAAGACAATACATTTAATGAAATGATTTAATTTGATTAATTTAATTTGATTAACACTATTAATCAGCTATTAGGCAGATAATAATTCAGCTTAGATAAGATATTCAGGTAAAACCTTACTGAGAAGGTGACATTTTAATTAGGTCTGAAGGAAGTAAAAGAGCTGCCATGTGGATATTTCAGGCAATAGCCTGCCAGGCAGAGGGAACAGCCAGTGCAAAGGGCCTGAGGCAGGAGTGTGCCTGGTGTGTTTGAGGAGGTCAGTATTGATGCCAGAGTTTGGGGCTAAACAGAAAAATTAAGTTGCCAGCAACTGAGATAGAAAAGACTGGGCAGAGCAAGTTGTTTGAGATGCTATTAGACAGTTAATAGAGAAAGTGAGTCTGGAGTTACAAATGTAAGAGTAGCTGATATATGCCAGTACTAAAGCCATAAGCTTGGATGAGATCACCTGGAGACTGAGAGTAGATGGGAAAAAAATCCAAGCACTGAGCCCTCAACCCAAGCATGCAAATGGATGATGGCAAATATCCTTGAGGTTAGAATGAACATTTTCAGACTGCAATTGCAAACCTGATAAAATATTTTAGAAGCTGTAAATTTGAAGCAGACCATGTATTTTCCTAGAATAAATGTACTTAATTAAAGCAAAAGTTTTAAAACAAATATGCTAAATATTCAACACAGCGGATTGGATTGCTTTTGACAATAAAGTAGGTAAAACTCAATATAAATCAGCTTTAGGAAGTAGGAAGTTTTTTCTTACTCTTAAAGTAAGATGGAAGAATCATGACATTATCTTGTGATACATGTGTTAATAAATACTCTCAAAACACTTCTCATTGGGATTTAGGGTGATAGTTAATCACACTTCTTTGTATCAGCTCCCTAGCCTCGTCACTCTATGAATAGTATTGAGACTTTGTCTATACGTGTCCTTTTGATCCAGTACCTTAACTAATGAATTCTGTGGGGGGCAGGGAGGAGGAAGTCAAATGAATATTTTGACTGAATTACGTAATTACTTGACTAGGAAATGGGTCATTTTAGTGTAAGGAATAATCTGCACAGAAGTAGCTTCTTGGCTAGTAGTTGAACTCTTCGTTTCTATGACAATTGGGCATTTTAGTTGGGGCTACTCTTTTGTAACAATGTGGATAACCCAACTGCCTTTAGGCATTCATTTAAAAAGAAAGATATGCTAAGATATGCTTTATAAATGTAAGCATGAAAGGGACTATGAAAAATTTTAGTGGGAAAAGATCTAAAAAGTGCCTTCCTCATAATCACTAACATTCACTTTAGTTTCCTTTAGGTCAAATCAAACTGTGGGAGGCTAAAGTTGAAGAGGTTGATAGATCCTGTGATTCAGATGAAGATTATGAAGCCAGCGGGAGAAGTCTGTTATCTACACATTATACCATTGTGATCCACCCAAAAGACCAAGGTCCAACTTACCTCCTGATTGGATCCAAACATGAAAAGGTACCTAGGGACTTACTGGTTGATTTTGAATGGTGTACATTCATGTCATTAAGTACTGGTAATAATCATCAAATCAATTTTATGGACACGAAGAAAAGAACTTTATTAAAGACCTTCAGCTCTATTTTCAGAGATTCTTCATGTCCCTCGAAAGTAGCCTTGTTCACATGTCATTTTTCTATCTTCTCATCAAAAGTGATCTCAAGGCTGAAATTAGTACATGAAGGCAGAAGACAAAGGGAGCTTATTTTCAAAATGTGTATCTCGGGGCTCCTGGGTGGCTCAGTGGGTTAAGCCTCTCCCTTCAGCTCAGGTCATGATCTCAGGGTCCCGGGATCGAGGCCTGCATCAGGCTCTCTGCTCAGTGTGGAGCCTGCTTCCTCCTCGTTCTCTGCCTGCCTCTCTGCCTACTTGTGATCTCTCTCTCTGTCAAATAAATAAATAAAATCTTTATTTAAAAAAAACTGTATCTCTTAGACTGAGTATTTTGAGGTGACTCCAAGGCCTCCCCCTTATATTTTTTACTCATTTCCAACAAAATTTTGGTTTAGATACAATTGAAAATGAATCATTATATGTATATGTATGTGTAATATGTAAACAATATAAAAGTTAATATAATGTAAAATAAATATATCTAATTTGTGATAAAAGAAGCATCACAGATTAAGGGGAGGTAATGGATTATTCAATACATAGTATGGTATGCTCATTATATACTGAGGAAATAGGCTATTTAGGAAAACATTAGTTTTTCATCTCACACATATAGTAAAATAGTTCTAAATGAATGTAAAGAGTTAAATGAAATTATTTTTTCAAAGAGACTTTATCTGATCTCTGAGTAGAAGGCACTTTCTTTTTTTCATTTTTAAGATTTTATTTATTAATTTGACAGAGAGAGGGAGAGATCACAAGTAGTCAGAGAGGCAGGCAGAGAGAGAGGGGGAAGCAGGGTCCCCTCCGAACAGAGAGCCTGATGTGGGGCTCAATCCCAGGACCCTGAGATCATGGCCGGAGCCAAAGGCAGAGGCTTAACTCACTGAGCCACCCAGGTGCCCCAGAAGGCACTTTCTAAAAAGAAAAAACAATGTAAGAAATCACAGTAGAAATGGGTGATAATATTCAAGAACAAAAAATTGAGGGGTGCCTGGGTGTCTCAGTTGGTTAAGCATCTGCCTTTGGCTGAGGTCAGGATCCCAGGGTCCTGGGATCAAGCCCCACATTGGGCTCCCTGCTCAGCAGGAGCCTGCTTCTCCCTCTCCCTCTGACCCTCCACCCAGCTCATGTTCTCTCTCTCGCTCTCAAATGAATTTAAAAAAAAACAAAAAACTTAAAAAAAAAAACAAACTGAAATGCTTCTCTATATCGAATAAAATCACAAGCAGAACCAAAAGGATAATACAAAAAAATGAAATTTTTCATGGATGGCTACTATATCTTTAACATATAAACATATATGTAATATACATTATATTAATATTATAATATTAATATATTTATATATAATATATATTAATTTATAATTACATCTGGGTAATATATATAATTTATATATATAAATCATATATATTTTTATATATTATATATATTTTATATATTATATATATAAATATTATAAAATAATTTATATATTATATATTAATATTATAATATTATATATTAAATATATATTATATATTTACATATATAAACAACTTATAAATTACTCTTTCTTTTATATATATATATATATATATATATATATATATATATAAACAGCTTTTATAAATTACTCTTTCTTTTTTACGGCGTGGTATTGCATTGTCTGTATATACCACATTTATTTTAGCCATTCGTCTGTCAGTGGACATTTAGTCTGCTTTCAGTTCTTGGCTATTGTGACTATTGCTGCAGATAAACATGTGAGTGCAGATATCTCTTCGTGATCCTGATTTCAATTTGTCTGGATATGTACCCAGATGAACAATTGCTGGAACATAGGGTGGTTCTATTTTTAGTTTTTGTGGAGCCTCCATAATGTTTTCCACAGCAACAGCATCAGTTACATGCCAACTAGCAGTGGCTAAGTGTTCCCTTTTCTCCACATCCTTGCCAGCATTTGCTATCATTTTTTAAATATAAAAGCCATTTTTTTAAGGTTTTATTTATTTATTTGAGAGAGAGTGTGTGCACAAGAGCAGGGGGAGGGACAGAGGGAGAAGCAGACTGCCCACTGAGCAGGGAGCCCAATGAAGGGCCCCTGGGATCATGACCTGAGCCGAAGGCAGACTCTTTACTGACGGAGCCAGATGCCCCAATACAAGCCATTCTACTGAATGTGAGGTAATATCTTATTATGGTTTTGATTGGTATTTCCTTGGTGATTAGTGATGTTGAACACCTTTTCAGGTATCTGTGGGACATCTGCATGTCTTCTTTAGAGAAATGTCTATTCAGTTCCTTTGCCCATTTCTTTTTCCTTTGCTCATTTTTTAATTGGGCTAATTGTTTTCTTTACTATTGAGTTGTAGGAGTTTCTTATATATTTTGGATATTAACCCTTTATCAAATAAATGATTCTCAAATATTTTCTCCCATTTCATAAGTTGCCTTTCATTTTATTGATTGCTTCCTTTGCTGTGCAAGTTTTTAGTTTAGTATAATCACACTTGTCTGTTTTTACTTTTGTTGCCTGTGCTTCTAGTATCAAATCTAAGCCGTCATCACCAAGGTCAACGTCCAAAAGCTTTGTCCCTATGTTTTCTTCTAGGACTTTTGTTGTTTCAGGTCTTATGTTTAAGTCTTTATTCCATTTTTGAGTTGATTTTTTGTGTGTGGTATAAAATAAGGGTCCAATTTCATTGTTTTGCATGCGGATATTCGGTTTGTCCAACACCGTTTATCAAGGAGACTATCCTTTCCCCGTTATGTATTCTTGGCAGTCTTGCCAAAGATAAGTTGACCATATATGCATGGGGTTTTTTTCCAGGCTCTCTGTTCTGTTCTACTGGCCTATATGTTTGTTTTCATGCCATACCAAGCTGTTTTGATTATTGTAGCTTTGTAATATATTTTGAATCAGGAAGTATGATGCCTCCAGCTTTGTTCTTGCTCAAATTTGCTGTGGCTATTCAGGATCTTTCGTGGCTCCTTAGGATTGGTTTTTCTATTTTTGTTAAAAATTCCACCGGAATTTTTATAGGAATTGCACTGAATCTGGAGGTGTTTTAGGTAGTGAGGACATGTTAATAATACTAATCCTACCAATTCATGGATACTAAATATCTTTCCATTTATTTGTGTCTGTTTTAATTTATTTCATCAGTATTTTATAGTTTTTTGGTGTACAAGTCTCTCAGCTGGTTTGTTAGGTTTATTCCTAAGTATTTTATTCTTTTTGATGCCATTGTAAATGGTATTATTTTCTTCATTTTCCTGTTGGATAATTCATTATTAGTGTATAGGAATGCAACTAACTTATATATGTTGATTTTGTATCCTGCAGCTTTGCTGAATTCATTTATTAGTTCTAACAATATTTTTTTTGAATCTTTAAGGTTTTCTATGTATAAAATCATGTCATCTGTAAAGAGAGATCATTTTACTTCTTCCTTCCCAATTTGGATGCCTTTTATTTCTTTTTGTTACCTTATTGCTCTGGCTAGGACTTCCAGTGCTATATTGAATAGACGTAGCATGAGAGGGCATCCTTGCTTCGTTTCAGATCTTGAAGAAAAGTTTTCAGTTTTTCACCATTGAGTATTTTAGCTGTGGGCTTTTCTTATATGGCCTTTATTGTGTTGAGGTAAGTTCTTTCTGGGTATTATTTTCTTCCTTAAATTTTCCGGATTTCCCAAGTATTTTGAATGTGTTATTCGTATGTATTCAGAGTCAGATTTTAAATTTGATAGACTTTATTAGGTTTCTTAAAAGAATATGAACTGGTTGCATTTATTCTAGTTTTTCGACATCATATTAACTTCCTTAATTTTATCATGCTTTTCTAAGAAACATCTATAGAAAACAATAAAAATGTGAACAATGGGAAAAAGCACTATGAGCATAATTCAAGTGAGCTTGCTTCAGATCTGTTTGACTAGATGACTTTTGGTTATTATTTAAAAACTAAAGAATTTTTTCAGTGACAAAGTTCTCTACTGTTTATACAGTTGCTTTTTCTTTAAGTCATCAAAAATTATATCTTGGTTAACATCTCTATTAATGTGTTTTGATTTTAAGGACACTTGGCTTTATCATCTGACTGTTGCAGCAGGAAGTAACAATGTAAATGTTGGATCAGAATTTGAACAACTTGTTTGCAAACTGCTAAATATTGAAGGAGAACCTTGTAAGTTCATAACGTATAAGGCTTTATAGTTTATGAAATGGACCCAACTCCCTTAGCCTAATTGAGTTTTTACTTTGTGAGTTCTTATTTAATGTACCCATCTGTTCATTGGCTTTGTTCGTCACGGGCCGGGTTTCTCACTGTGGTTCTTAGACTCCATCAGCCCCTGATATGCCATGTCCTGTAATCTTTCTATCTTCACTCACATTACTCCATCTGTCTGAAATTTCCCCTTCCTTCACATTTCTCACTAACCTGATAAAATCCTACCTACCATAGGAACTCCCCCCACTAGCAAGCCTACTCCACATCAGCCTCTGGCTTATAAAAGGTGCTTAATAAACGTTAAAAGTATGTCCCAATGCCCTGTGCACTTAACTCTTTTATAGCATTTGTTGCTGTTCATTGAAATTATTTTTTATGGCTCAGGTGTCCCCATTGAGAATATAGATTCTATGCTATACATAATACAGAGATCATATTTGTAGTATCTAGCATAGGAATTTAACAAATGTTGATTTTAGGAAAGACTTTGAGTTTCTCTTTACCTTTCTATCTCCCTCTACTTTGGCTTCTCTTCTTCTGTCTCTCACCAGCTCCTTCTCGGATGCATCTCCTACCTGGGTCACCAATCTTTAGCACATTTCAGCAATGTGATAGTGCTCTCCTAGATTAGTTTATCCAAAACAGAAACATGAAAATCCCAATGGCCTGGAAACAAGTAAGATAACATTGCCAAAGTTTTCTTGTGACCTGTATGAATTAAGGTTGTGAGCTAGGCCTGAATGAGCTCATTTCTAGAGGGCTAATTAATGGGAGGCCAAAATAAGTGAATCTTCTGTTTTCTGTTCACACTTTATTATGTATTTAGCTTCTCAGATATGGAGACACCCTACTTTGTGTCACAGCAAAGAAGGAATCATTTCCCCACTGACAACACTACCTTCTGAAGCTCTACAGACAGAAGCTATTAAATTATTTAAGGTAAAATTTTATATGGGCTTAAACATTGTTAAAATTTTAATTGGAAAAAATAAAAGTAAATAATTTAGGTTGCAAACTTTCACTCTCTCCCCCAAAATTAAAATATGATCGTCACCATCATTTTTTTTATCATAAAATTTTTGAAATTATTTTTATTAACATATAATGTATTACTTGCCCCAGGGGTACAGGTCTGTGAATCATCAGGTTTACACATTTCACAGCACTCACCATAGCACATAGCCTCCCCAATGTCCATAACCCAGCCACCCTATCCCTACCTCCCACAACTGATCATTTTTATTATTAAAAAAATTATTATAAATAATTTAATAATATAAAAAATTATTATTAAGAAAATCTACTGAAATAAAATTAGGTGAATTTAATATGCATTCTGATTGAGGATTTGGGGTTTACTTAAATAAACTATGAATGGGGGGGCACCTGGATGGCTCAGTCATTGGGTGTCTGCCTTCAGCTCAGGTCGTGATCCCAGGGTCTTGGGATTGAGCCCCGTGTTGGACTCCCTGCTTGGCGGGAAGCCTGCTTCTCCCTCTCCAACTCCCCCCTGCTTCTGTTCCCTCTCTCGCTGTGTCTCTCTCTCTCTGTCAAATAAATAAATAAAATCTTTTAAAATAAATAAATAAACTATGAATGGTTCGAGCAGTATAAAACCCTTAATATCAGAAGAATCATTTTCCTTTCAACCTCTCAAAAGGAGGGATTTCTCACACCATACCACCCTCAATGTTGGAGGAGCCGGGTCAGCACCCTCTTCTCCAGTGCTATTCTCCAATCCTTACTACTCAATTTCTATTAGAAATCCCTGATCACTTGAAACTTTTGCCATTCAACGATATCACTCTTTATCCCCTCATCTCTGCATTAGTCATTTTCTGGTAACTCTTCAAATCTCATTAAGGATCTTAGCTCCCAGTTTACACTCTTTCTTTCAACCTCCAATTTTGCTGTTATGTTGAACAACTTTATTTTCACTTCACTTACCAGTGCATGGTCTTAAGACTCCTGACCTTCTTGGGGTGCCTGGGTGGCTCAGTGGGTTAAAGCCTCTGCCTTCAGTTCAGGTCATGATCCCAGGGTCCTGGGATCGAGCCCTGCATCAGGCTCTCTGCTCGGCAGGGAGCCTGCTTCCTCCTCTCTCTCTGCCTGCCTCTCTACCTACTTGTGATCTCTCTCTCTCTGTCAAATAAATAAATAAATAAATAAAAAAGACTCCCGACCTTCTTAATGCCAGGAAGCTTCACCTGTAGTCAGCTTCACCTTCCCATTCTCCATGTCCATATCCTGACCCCACCATTCCTTATAAGTATACTACCTCTAAAAGCTTCAATTCTTTTTTTAAATAATTTTTTATTTTTTTAATTAACATATAATGTATTATTAGCCCCAGGGGTACAGGTCTGTGAATCACCAGGTTTACACACTTCACAGCACTCTCCATAGTACATACCTTCCCCAGTGTCCATAACCCAACAGTCCTCTCCCTACCCCTCTTCCCCCCGGCAACCCTCAGTTTGTTTTGTGAAATTAAGAGTCTCTTATGGTTTGTCTTCCCCCCGATCCCATCTTGTTTCATTTGTTCAAAAAGCTTCAATTCTAATATCTCTTTCTATAACCGTTATGTCTTAGCCTACAAGTTCTCTTATTTTCTTATTCTCCCATTTTTCATCCTGAGATCCTTGTTTTGAGCCATTCACTTTTTTTGTTTTGCAACCATGTGTGGACTGGAGCCAATATAAATCTGTGGTCTTTATTCTTTGGGGCTGACTTACTCTTCTTTTCCTTCTCTTTGGTCACAACCCCCCGCCAAACTCCCTATTCAATAATGTTCTTCACAACAAACTTACCTTCTATTTCATCAAGAAAATTAGAGAGCATCAGACATGAATGCCTCAAATCTCACTCCCCAATAGACATTCTTTCATTTATTTTCCTTCTTTTCCTTTCCTCCAGTCTCAGAATCTTGTGTACCTTCTGTGGATTCAGGTCTTCAATCCACACCAGGACGTTGGTATTTCATTTTGCCCTAGTTTCTTAGAGTCTCAATTTTTATCTTTCTTTTGGCTTCTTGCCTACATTTCTCCTATCTCAAAAAAAATCATCTGTTTATTAGATAACATAAATTATTATTAATTTGGGGGTATGTTATGATATGATGGTCATGGAAAAATCCTTTATCACTTAGAGATCCATAGTGAGCTATTTATTGATAAAATAACATGATGTACATTAAGATATTCCAGAAAAAAGGTGGAAGGTGGTTTGAATGAAACAAGTTTGCAAAATGCTGACGATTGTAACACTGGGTAATGGGTACATGTGTGATCGTTACACTGTTCTCTTTATTTTTGCTCATGTTTTAAAACTACCATAATGGGGGCGCTTGGTGGCTCAGTTGGTTAAGCATCTGCCTTTGGTTCAGGTCATGATCCCGGGGTCCTGGGATCAAGCCCTGCGTCAGACTCTCTGCTTAGCAGGAAGCCTGCTTCTCCATCTCCCTCTGCCTGCCTCTCTCTCCCCCTCTCTTTCTGTGTCAAATAAACAAATAAAATCATAAAAATAAATAAAAATTTTTAAAAAATTTAAAAAGCCTCCTGTAGAAGACACAAATACCCCAAACAAGAAAGATTCCATACAAATATGTTGGAAAATCTGGATGAAGTAATAAATGTTATAACGAAGTATAAATGGCCCAAATTGAATGGAGAATGAAATATAAGTAGGGGGATTTGCCAAACTGTATAAGAATAGATCATTTCAATCCTGTTTAAATGTCTAAAAGCATGGAAAAGGAAGGAAATTTCCCCAATTCTGGTTTTTTTTTTTACTTTTTATTTCAGAAAATTTTGTTATTCCTTATGCATAATCCACTCCAGTCTTCTCCATGTTGATGCAAAAGTTGGGTATTCATCCTTTCCGATGGCTGAGTAATATTCCATTGTATATATGGACCACATCTTTATCCATTTGTCTGTTGACAGGCATCTCGGCTTCTTCTACAGTTTAGCTATTGTGGACATTGCTGCTATGAGCATTGGGGTGCATATGGCCCTTCTTTTCACTACATCTGTATCTTTGGGGTAAATACCCAGTAGTGCAGTTGCCAAGTCATAGGGTAGCAGCCTGGTGGTAGGTATTAAGGAGGGCACGTATTGCGTGGAGCACTGGGTGTTATACATAAACAATAAATCTTGGAACACTACACCAAAAACTAATGATACATGGTATGGTGACTAACATAACACACACACACACACACAAAGAAAATTTCAGGGGTGCCTGGGTGGCTCAGTGGGTTAAAGCCTCTGCCTTCGGCTCGGGTCATGATCTCAGGGTCCTGGGATTGAGCCTTGCATCAGGCTCTCTGCTCAGCGGGGAGCCTGCTTCCCTTCCTCTCTCTCTGCCTGCTTGTGATCTATCAAATAAATAAATCAATTCTTAAAAAAAAGGAAAATTTCAAACCTATGTAACAGTAGAGAAAATATTGTGAGGTCCAAGGCACTTGTCATTGAGCTGCACAGTTGTCAGCACAGAGCCAGTTTTGTTTTCGTCTCCCCACTCCTATTGCTCCCCAACATTGGATTACCCTGAAGCAATTCTCAGTCATCATATTACCTGATTCTTTTTGTGAAATATTGCTTTGATACCAAACCCCAGAAAAGCTTGTACAAAACAGAGCACTTCATGCAAAAACTAATAAAATCTTAGTAAACAAAAACCAGCATCACTTTAAAAGAATACCAAATTGTGACTAAAAGAGAATTACTCCAGGAAACCAAGGATGGCTAAATATTAGGGTGTCTCTTGTTATTATGTATTATCATGGACCATCATCTCTATTGATGCTGAAAAGGCATTTGGCAAATTCAACATCCATAAGATAATGATAGATGCTTCCTTACTATGATGAAACTGACTGGTGGAAATCTTTTCTTCATTGCATATTTCATGTAATGCTTGGGTGCAGTGCTTTCAATTAGAGAGGCAGTTTATTTGATTATATCCTATTCTCAGAAGAGGTAAAGACACCTGCTATATTTAACAACATGGTAGTTAAAGCCAACCTTTTGTGTTTATGCACTTCCCTTTAACCTTTCTTAATATATATTATATTTCATCAGATTTTAAATGCATTAATTGGGGCACCTGGGTGGCTCAGTTATTAAGCATCTGCCTTCGGCTCAGGTCATGATCCTGGGGTCCTGGGATTGAGCCCCGCATTGGGCTCCCTGCTCGGCGGGGAGCCTGCTTCTCCCTCTCTCATTCCCCTTGCTTGTGTTCCTTTTCTCGCTGTGTCTCTCTCTATCAAATAAATAAAATCTCTAAAAAAAAATAAATAAATGCATTAATTCATTAAACATTTACTGTGTCACTCTATGCTGCGTAGAGAATACAAAGATAAATAAGACAAAGTCACTGTTCATACAAAGTTTATAGTCTTGTGGATGACAGATCATTAATGTTCTGTATACTTTTTAAATGAATGCATATGGTGCTCTTGGGTGGTGTTCGATAAATGTCAATTAGGTCAAGTTGGTTAATAGTGTCGTTGCAGTTTTCTAAATCCTTAATGATTTTCTGTCTACTTGTTCTCTCAATTATTATGAAAGGGATATTGAAATCTCCAACTATAATTGTGGATTTGTCTGTTTCTCCTTGCAATCCTATCAGGCTTTGCTCCATATATTTGGAAGCTGTGTTATAAAGCACATAAACATTTTTTTAAAGGTTTTTTTTTTTAAGATTTTATTTATTTATTTGATAGAGATCACAAGTAGGCAGAGAGGCAGGCAGAGAGAGGACGTGGAAAGCAGGCTCCCTGCTGAGCAGAGAGCCCGATGTGGGCTGGGTCCCAGGACCCTGAGATCAAGACCTGAGCTGAAGGCAGAGGCTTAATCCACTGAGCCACCCAGGTTCCCCAAGCACGTAAACATTTGGGATTGTTATGTCCTCTAGCAGAAGTGACCCCATTGTCATTATAAAATAATCCTCTTTATCCCTCGAAGAATTCCTTGCTCTGAAATCTACTTGGTCTGATTTTAATGTAGCCACTGCAGGTATCTTCAGTTAGTGTTATCATACTATGTCTTAATCCAGCCTTTTAAACAAAAACTGTTGCTATGAAGAAAATCAATATAATTCATGCAGAATAAATCTAATCATTTCTCACCTTGACTATATCTTTCCTTTTTTGTTTAATTCAGACATGCCAGCTTTTTATAAATGCAGTGGTTGACTCCCCTGCGATTGATTACCATGTATCTCTAGCCCAGAGTGCTTTGCAAATCTGTCTGACACATCCTGAGCTCCAGAATGAAATTTGCTGTCAGCTCATTAAACAGACAAGACGGAGACAGCCACAGAATCAACCAGGACCGCTGCAGGTATCTACTGATACATACACATGCAATTTAAAATGATGTTGTTTTCCTCACTGTAAGGATGATACATATTAAATCTAGACATTTGAAAAGTGTGAAAAGTATGAAAAGGGAAAAATAGCTATTAATATTTTGATGTATATTCTTTCAGTTTATTTCTACATTTATATGTTTCTGTATAAATGTGTATGTGTATGTACTTATGCACACTCACTGTTTCCATGTCACCAGAACTGCAGTGTGCATGCTACTTTTTTAAAACTGTAGGACGTAACATTTCCCCTGTATCCATCACCATTCTTCAGAAACATTAATGCGTTAAGATCAACCACTACACATTTAGGTTCTTCCAATCATTCTTCTTATGATAAGTACCACCACAGTAGACCACTCTGAGCCTAAACCCTGTGTACAAGTCCAGCGAATTTCTTTGAATCCATTTCTAGAATTTCCATATCTTCTTGACAATGTTCAATGTAATTCTGCTTTTAAATTCTTTCCAGGTAAAGAGTGGTATGCCAGTAGTGATTTAGGATGCATTTCTTTAACTATTAGTGTAGCCGAATATATTTTCAGGTGGCTTTTGGCCACTGATGTTTACTCTTCAATGAATGATTTTAATCTTTGCTTATTAACTGCCTATTAACTGCAGGATGAAACTGGAAAGTTCTTAGTCTAGCAAATAATACTTTCAGGGGATTCGGGTTTCGTGGGGCTTGAAGCTTATACAATTTAAGCTTATACTATTACTGATGGTTTATATTTTCGTAAGTAGGCTACTTTCACACATTTTAAAAGAACACAGGATCACGTAAACACAGTTAATAGGGCCTTTCCCGGGCCTTGGAGGGCCTGTGCATGAGCGATGTTGGAGGCTTAAGCTTCATTTACATTGAGGACCCTTCATAATCTAGCTCCAGAGGCCTCCCCTTTCTCCACTTCGTTTTATGCATCCTGCACCCAGCATACACTGAAGGAATAAACACACCCCATTCTTCAGACACACTGCGCCTGCGCATTATCCTTCCTCGCACACCTGCTGTTCCTCCTGCTCCGTGGATCCCCTTCTCACTTCCCACCTATAGACTTTATAGTTGGCCCAGGCAACATATCTCCTGTGAATTCTTCCCTGACTCCTACAACAATTAATTATTTCCTCCGTTGGTTATACTAAAAAAAAAAAAAAAAAAAAAAAAAAAAAGATTATGACATAGTATTAACCGTGTTATATTGTAAATTACTGTTAAAATATATAATTCTCCTAGACTGTAGGTAACTCAAGAGTAGAGACAGTGCCTTTTCCCCCTCCTTTTTCATATAACATTTGCAAAATGATTGAAGTTATACTTGCTTAATTAAAAATAAGATGAAAAGAGGATACAGAACAGAGCAAAGGAAAAACAAAAATCACATATGATCCCATTACATAGAGATAACCTCTGCTAATATCATTATACTTGCCCCTTGTTTAGATATGTATATATGTGTGTATGTGTGAGTAGATTGGCTCTGGTTTGGCGCATTTGATTTTTTTCCTGTTTTTCAGTCTGCCTTTCCTCAAAGCCATGACTTCTATCTCAGCAAATGAGTAAATACATAAGTGGATAAAAGCAATGCCCCTCATCTTTTGAGAGTGATGTCAAAAGGACTACCATATCTACATGACCTTGGGTACCTCAGTTGGAGACAGTAGGGTATACAACTAGATGGATTATGGAACATGGAATGTTTTTATGTATTATAAATACTCTAAGCAGATAGTATTTATGTGGGAGAAGCAAACACCTGTGGGGGCTGAGAAGGACCATCATCATCCCTTTCCTCTCAGCCTCCGTCAGTCACACTGGCTCTCACTTGGATCTCCGACTGCCAGGTAGTGTCTAACCCGTGGTGCTTCTCTTTGCCCAGGGCTGGCAGCTCTTGGCTCTCTGTGTTGGGCTCTTCCTTCCCCACCATCCTTTCCTGTGGCTCCTCAGGCTCCACCTAAAGAGGAATGCAGATTCCAGGTGTGCAGAGAACTAGCCGGCCGAACCGTTTACGTGGCTCTGAAAGTCGACAATAAGTCATAAGTATTTAGTAACCTGCCAGGTACATTTGCGGGAGAAGGTGTTAAACAAATGTTGATGCAGGAAGCCTTTGGTTCTCCTTTATGTGAGGCTTAGAAAATATTTCCTTTGTTGTGTTAAATCTCTTACAGAAGACTGCAATAAGAGCTTAAAAAACTGGCAAAGAATTTTTTTTTTTTTTTAGATTTTTTGTTTACTTATTTGAGAGAGATCAGAAGTAGGCAGAGAGGCAGGTAGAGACAGAGGGGGAAGCAGGCTCCCTGCTGAGCAGAGAGCCTGATGTGGGGCTCGATCCCAGGACCCTGAGACCATGACCTGAGCTGAAGGCAGTGGCTTAACCCACTGAGCCACCCAGGTGCCCCTGCAAAGAATATTTTTAAGTGAAAAGTCTTTGTACATTTTAGGGGTGGATGACTTAGCAAGAGTGGGTGCTCGTTCTGTAAAAGCAACTGTTTTGTTTCCTTTGTTTTCCCTGATATTTTTCTCTACATTGAATTCTTTAATGTGGGAAAACTTCCCTGAGGGTCTTCCCTCCTTTTATACCTGTGTGTATTTGAATTGCTTCAAAATTCTTACTCCCTTCAAAAAGACATTCAAAATCCAAGCATCAGTATGGCTTTCTTAACAGTGGGACCCAGGGCACCCAACCAGGGGCTACCACGATCATTCTGTGTAACAAGTTCATGTTCCAGGACTTAAATAGACTCTGGCTCTAAAACAAACAAAACAAACACAATGAAACACAAAACAACTTGGAAATAGTAGGAAAATACCCCCCAATGTGTATTATATTTTGGGGACTCCGTGATCAGAGTCATGCAATTTTACTTACTTACTTACTTACTTACTTACTTACTTACTTACTTATTTATTTATTTATATTTTTACATAATCTCTATACCCAATATGGGGCTTAAACTCATGATCCTGAGATCAAGAGTCCCATGCTCTCCTGACAGGGCCAGCCAGGGGCCCCAAGGGCACATCATTTTTAGTTACAGTCACTGAAAAGCCCCTAAACAAAGGGTGGCATTTAAAGATTTATATATTTGAGAGAGAGAGGGAAAGAGAGAGAGTGAGCATGCACAGAGAGGGGAGAGGTAGAGAGAGTACTAAGCAGACTCTGGGCTTAGTGCAGAGCCCGACAACAGGGCTCGATCTCATGACCCTGAGATCACGACCTGAACTGAAACCAGGAGTCAGATGCTTAAGCAGATGCATCACCCACGTGCCCCAAAGGGAGGCATTTTAAAGATTTCATTTCTAGGTAATCTCTACACCTATCATGGGTTTTGAACTCACAACCCTGAGATCATCAGTCACATGCTCTACCGATTGAGCCAGCCAAGCACCTCTAAAGGGTGACATTTTAAGGTCTGCCTAGAAGACACTTTACAGTACAAACATATTAGGGGGTATTAGCAGTTTGCTTTTATAAAATTTATATATAACAAATGAGGGCAAATAAGATCTCTGTCCAGTTTTTGCATTTATTTACTCCAGTGGTTTTCTTTAACGCTTAAGTTTTTTGAGAAGTGCATGTTTTATAGGGTAAAGAAGGAAAATGCGTGTATTTTGTTTGTTTGTTTGTTTCAAGGTATTTTCTCACCTAGTTTAGCAGTCAAGCACTAACTGCCATGTTCCTCCAAAGAGAACTCGGCCACATCATATGTTTCCTAAGCTAGCCTATCCTATTTTTATACAGTGGTTTCCTTTGTATTTGTTAATATAATTACTCTCTATTGACTATATAATGACTGGTAAATATAAATTGATTTTGTGACTACAATAATGAAATAAAGAGGAAGCAGTTCTTTGTAGGGAAGGTTAATTCAGTCAGTTGCAAAAGTAAAGAAACTAGGATCTGAGAAAAGGTGTAGCAGTTTAATATTATTCAAAAAGAAGAATTACTGTCAAAATTAGCATAAGACATGGTAATGTACACCAACCTAATGTATTAGGTGTCTTAAATTTATTCCTAGGCTTTATCTTAAGTTGTGTATTATAGGACAGAATTTGGAAAATATGCCATTTATTGCCAGCGATGTGTAGAAAGAACACAGCAAAATGGAGATCGAGAAGCAAGACCCTCAAGAATGGAAATTCTTTCAACCCTTCTTCGAAACCCTTACCATCATTCCTTGCCCTTCAGCATCCCTGTGCACTTCATGAATGGGATATATCAGGTGGGTTACACTTTCTGTCCTGCTGAAAGCATGCTTGCTTCACCTTGAATCCTACATGTCGCCTCTGTGGGGTAGGGACATGAGACTGTCTACCTGCCTTTATTAGCTACTGAGAGTGATCATAAACGTCCAAATATATCAAGTCTTCTAAAAGAACAGCTGAGTTTTGAAACAGTTTTGCTAAGAAGGAGTCACACTGAAATCCAAATTGAGCCAAATAAGGGAGTTTTACTGCTCTTATAATTCTGATAGAGAAAATCAAAAATACTTTGGTTGAGGCCTTTCCCAACCAGTGCACTTGCTAGGTGACAAAATAAATACTGACAGTGAGTGTGTACAGGTTTAGTTTTTTCAGTCTCCAAATCTCAGGAATTATCTGGGAAAACTCCTCCAGGCCTTCCAGCTCTCATATCTAAGTGTTCACTTATTTTTTTATAGATTTTATTAATCTGTTTGAGAGAGAGAGAGAGAGCATGATCAAGGGGAAGAGCAGAAGAGAGAACAGGGAGCCTGATGTGGGGCTCAATCCCAGGATCCCAAGATCATGACCTGAGCTGAAGGCAGACACTTAACTGGCTAAACCACCCAGATGCCCCTAGATGTTCACTTTTTAACCGAAGCAAACATGTTCCAAAGCTGGCAGCTAATCTTTGCAGCCATAGCTTTTTATCACAGAGTTCAGATATGTAACTGCATATTAAAGAAACAAACATTATTTATTTTTATTTATTCATTTTAAATTGAAGTGTTAACACTACTTTCAGGTGTACAACGTAGTGATCCTACATTTATATACATTATGAAATGATCACAAAGATAAGTCTGGTTACCATTTGTCACCATACAAAGTGATTACAAGATTATTGACTATGCTCCTTATGCTCCTCTTTACATCCTCATGACTGTTTAAGTGGATTTCTTGTTTACTTTTTTCCATTAGCTTAAAGATTGCATATTATATGTAGTTCTTGCTTTGCTTTTAATGGGTAGGCATGATATCTCTGCAAGATGTTTATGGCTGTCACATGATCTTGGTTTTTTTGAATTCATGTCTGTTGGCTGAAGCCAAGATTTCTGAATTCTTGCAGCAACCTAGCAATTAAGGTGACATTAATTTTCTCCAGTGGAGCTTTGGTATGGGAGAAGTTAAAGCACCTAGATAAATACATGTTATCATTAATCATGCATCAGATGTGCCCTGTTGCCCCCCACCCCCCCAAAATCCTTCTTGAAATTTAAGTTTGAAACGTACGTAGTTTTTAATTAAAAAAACAACTTTGTTATTTCTGCGTAGGTAGTTGGATTCGATGCATCTACCACAGTGGAAGAATTTTTGAACACTTTGAACCAGGACACAGGAATGAGGAAGCCAACACAGTCCGGCTTTGCATTATTCACAGACGATCCTTCTGGCAGGGATTTAGAGCACTGTCTTCAAGGAAACATTAAGGTGAAGCCAACTCCTTTTAAGAAAGCAGACCCTGGGGCGCCTGGGTGGCTCAGTGGGTTAAAGCCTCTGCCTTCAGCTCGCGTCATGATCCCAGAGTCCTGGGATCGAGCCCCGCATCGGGCTCTCTGCTCGGCAGGGAGCCTGCTTCCCTTCCTTTCTCTCTGTCTACCTCTCTGCCTACTTGTGAGCTCTGTCAAATAAATAAGTAAAATCTTAAAAAAAAAAAAAGAAAGAAAGAAAGCAGACCCAGCAGACAGCCAAGAAGCTACCTTTTGCTATTTGCAAAAAATCATTCAGGAGGTCTCAAAAATTTTAAGTTACCTAATCTGCACAATAAAAAAAAAAATTGCTAAAAACATAGAATGCTTAAACACAATCTGCACACACACATGCTCCATGTTAAGACAGGAGAGAGATAATAGGAATACTACTCTGACTAGTAGGGTAATAAGAGGTATGGAAACTCTAATAGAATCGTTTTTATTGTATTCATTCACTAGGCAGTACTCATTTACCCATTGTAGGAGCTGGGCTGGACCTTGTGGGGAATGCAAAGAAGGACCAGAAGTAGTCCCTGTCCACACTGAACTTATAATTTTCTTTGGGGAAGAGCAGCCATATACGCTGAAAAACTTAAGCCAGAATTGAAAGTGATAAATGATTCAAGAGTCCTGGGAATGTTCCACAGATGGAGAGATTAAGTTCAGTGCTGGAAAATAGGGAGGAGCTGAACTGGACTTCGAAGGATGGGTGGAAAATGGGCCTGTGGAAATAAAGAGGAAATTGCAAACACAAGGAAAATCATGAACAAAGATGGACAACTGGAAGATTTTTTAAAAAAAAAATCTTTTCTAGGTCATGGTCAAATGACTTTAATAAAGTTTCCATCTAGCAATGGTAAGAGAAATACAGAATACAGAACCATAGGAACCTTACAGGAATAGCCCTCTTATTTGCAAATGAGGAAGCAATAGCTGGTTTACACCCGATCACACAACTAGAACTGGGTCTGTGCCCTTTCCTGACACAATATGGTCCTTGATTGCTTTTGGAATAAGAGCCTTGTAGTGAGGTGAAGGTATTTCTGTGATTTGAAGATGAAGGAATTGAGGCAGACTAGTTGAAGGAATAGGATCAGAAGTAATAGATCCCTCAGGTTTAGAGGACATGAAATGTCAGTACTTTACCTCAAACACCAAAGCCCAGCTTCACTTGCAGATCAGCCTGTTGGGGGTGGAAGGGGTTACACAGAACACTATTGAAGCTCATTAAGAATGTTGGTTCCGGGGTGCCTGGGTGGCTCAGTGAGTTAAGCCTCAGCCTTCGGCTCAGGTCTTGATCTCAGGGTCCTGGGATGGAGCCCCGCATCCAGACTCTCTGCTCAGCGGGGAGCCTGCTTCCCCTTCCCCTTCAGCCTGTCTCTCTTCCTCCTTGTGATCTCTCTCTCTCTGTGTCAAATAAACAAAATCTTAAAAAAAAAAAAAAGAAGAAGAAGAAGAAGAAAATAAAAGAATGTTGGTTCCTAGGTGTGCTACCCACCTCTCTTCCTCCCTACCCCCCTGCATGTGTGGCTGCATTTTGAGAAATCTAGATAAAGGAGTGTCCTTTCTCCCCAGCGCCAGGTATATCCTATTCAGTTCAGCACATTAAAATGTAAATTTTTGAGACACACATTCCTAGAGCACTATTGTTAATATTTAGTCAAGAAGATAAGCTAGTCTTTTTGGTTGACTTGAGCTGAGTAAATGCTGGGGGCTTTGCTGAGTAACTGCTTACCACATATTTTTGAAAGCTCTTATTTATAATTCTCTAGATGATCTGTTAAAAAAACAAGCAAACATTTATTTGATACCTGAAGATTTTTTTTTCTTTCCCAATGAAATAATCTTAAGATTATATTTCAGGTTTTTTAAGATAATTTCAGTTATCCAGATAAATTAGTAATTCCAGTCTTTAGAAACTCAGAAGGTGGAAATGTTGCTTCTTCAGTGACTAAATTATGAAAAAATTCCTGGAATAGTCTTGTTTTCAGTCTCATGCAGTCTTTCATTAAGATTCCTTTTTGAGTAAAAAATTCATGGCCACAGTCCAAAGTTAATGGGTGTCCAAGAGGATAAGTGGACCGAAGAGCAATTTATAATTAAGTCTAAGACCAGGAGTGCACAGAAGCTTAAGACAAAAGGCTTCAGTCTGTCTGGTTTGACCATGTTGATTAGAAATTTTTCAGTGTGTAGATATGCTTGTCTTCAAAAAAATGCTGATTTGAGAATTGCTCTAAATTTCCATTATTCCACTTGTCTTCTAGATATGTGACATTATTTCTAAATGGGAGCAGGCCTCCAAAGAACAGCAGCCTGGGAAATGGGAAGGTACGAGAACTGTTCGACTAACTTATAAAAACAGGTGTGTAGGGGCGCCTTGGTGGCTCAGTGGGTTGGGCCTCTGCCTTCAGCTTGGGTCATGATCTCAGGGTCCTGGGATTGAGCCCCACATCGGGCTCCCTGCTCAGCTGGGGAGCCTGCTCCCCGCCCCCCGCAATCTCTCTGCCTACTTGTGATTTCTCTATCAAAGAAATAAATAAAATCTTAAAAAACAAACAAACAGGTGTGTAATGCTGTATCCAAACAGCAAAGAGTGGGTGTACTGTTATGCTAGAGTGGTTTCCTATTGAATAATGGTTTCCATGGGCCAGTGGTTTCCTATCGAATAATCTTGCCAGTTACAGCATTTATTTGTTTGTTCTTCTATAAAAGAAACTTCTTACTTCTCTAAGAAGAAACTGTCACGTAAAATTTGGTTCTAGTTCTAGTCTCTTCAAGTCACGAATGGGTATATTTTATATAAATACGGATTTGGACAAAGATTAGGAAAAGGTATAAGAAAGAATAGCTGCTCTCTTAAGGAGATCGCTACATCGGTGAATTTTTTTCACTTTCAGAAATTTCTTGTGCATTATGTTTTTCATGAAGACTAAATACTCAAATACCCTACTGAAGATCTGTAGTAGGTGGAAATATTTCTGGGGGCACCTGGCTGGCTCAGAAGAGCAAGTGGCTCTTGATCTCCGGGTCATGAGTTTGAGCCCCATGTTGGGCATGGAGATTACTTAAATAAACAAAACCTGGGTGCCTGGGTGGCTCAGTCAGTTAAGCGTGTCCCTTATGATCAGGTCAGCATCCCAGGATCCCTGCTCCATGGGGAGCCTGCTTCTCCCTCTCTCTCTCTGCCTGCCACTCCCCCTGCTTGTGCTCCCTCTCGCTCTCTCTGTCAAATAAATAAATAAATTCTTTAAAAAATAATAAAATAAACCAAACTTAAAAAAAGAAAGGAAATAATTCAAGTCTTTTAGAAGTCACATATTCATATTTATTCTCATTCTTTCATATTCTCTCTCTGTAATTATTGAACTTCAGCTATGAGCCAGGTACTCAGCGAGATGCTCTGGATAAAATGGTAACAAAAGCAGACACAGACACAGTCCCTGAACTTTTGAATTTACAGGCTAGTAATTCTAATGAACACATAATTAATACATTAACTTCTCTGACAGAAAAGAGTTTGGTTCTAGAAGAGCACATAGGAAAAAGCCTGACGTAGGCTAGAGGCATCACAAGCCTTTTTGAGGGAATAATGCTCATGCCAGGGTCAGAAAGCGGCTGAAAGTAGACCGTGGAAATGAATAGAAAAGAGCCTGTGGAGGGAAGTTGCTCAGAGGATTTCAGGAACTCGAAAAAATCCAGTGAGCCTGGAGCACATATCTTCCCAACAGATACATTTTTAATATACTTTGGCATATGATCAGAAACCAGATTTTCTTTGTTTCTGTTTTTTCAAATATCTTCTTCTCTTCCATGTATTAGCAGAAAGTAGTACTTAGTAAAAAGTGTTCACTGACCAGGTGACATTAACTATACAAAAAAAAAGGTATTTTGCTGATTTTATGTGGATCTTGTACCCCATAAAATAAGAAATCTAAGATATGAGACCAGAGAATTACTGATAGAATGACTGATTTAAGAGTTACTTCTTTTGGGGCGCCTGGGTGGCTCAGTGGGTTAAGCCGCTGCCTTCGGCTCAGGTCATGATCCCAGGTCCTGGGTTCGAGCCCCACATCGGGCTTTCTGCTCAGCAGGGAGCCTACTTCCTCCTCTCTCTCTGCCTGCCTCTCTGCTTACTTGTGATTTCTCTCTGTCAAGTAAATAAATAAAATCTTTAAAAAAAAAAAAAAAAGAGTTACTTCTTTCAGAGGTCAACTTTTGGAAAATGTTCATAGGCCTAAAACTGGAGTGTAAGAAGTCAAGACACTGCATGACGTAAGGAGTCTGATAGCCTTGATCCAGTTGGGGATTTCTTTTTCTAATGATCTGTCCCACAGAAATACCCACGTATGTGAACGAGAGTATTATAGTACATCCCAGTATCTTCTTTGCCGTGTATTTTATGACAGTGAAAAGTAAGTGTTAGGAGGGACTCCACATGTTTATTAGTAGGGGAATAGTTAAACAAATATGGTGCATTCATATTGTGGCCTCCTCTCAGACAGCCAGCCATTAAAGGCCATCCACTGTTTGAATTTTTGAATGGTTTCCTTTGATCTGAATAAATGGTAGTCATGAGCCATTGGAGCTTCTCTATACAGGGGCTCATGAACTGTGGTGATTTGCAAGGATTCTGAGTAATAAGAAGGTGATGGTTAAGCTTTGGTATCTAAGGTTGTTAAAATCATGCTTCCTGGAGATAAGCAGGATGACTTAGATAATGGAGATCTAGTAGGCTCTGCACCTGGAGGAACCTGCATCCACTGATGGTAGCCTTTATCTGTGCTCCTTTGGTGCCGGGCAGGGACAGCAGGCTGGAAGACTTGGACCTTCCAGATGATTTTGTTCTGTGATTGCTGGAGCGGAGTGCCAAGTGCGGGCCTGGACTTGCAGCTTCAGGATTCCGTAAAAATACATTAGAAGTGCAAATTAGAGGCACCTGTGTGGCTCAGTGGGTTAAGTGTCTGACTCTTGATTTTGGCTCAGGTCATGATCTCAGAGTCCTGGGATCAAACCCGGTGGCATGGGGCTCTGCGCTCAGCGTGGAGTCTGCTTGTCCCTCCCTCTCTGCTCCTCCCCCGCTCTCCCTCTCTCTCTCTCAAATAAGTAAATAAATACATACATACATACATACATCTTAAAAAAAAAGAAATGCAAATTATTAGGCCCACTTCAGACCTACTGAGTCCAACAGAATCTCTGGGCCTAAGGAGTCTGCGCGTTTTAACAGTTTTCCAGGCAATTCTTACGTGTGCTGAGTTCTGAGAAGTACTGACCTGGAGGTCCCCATTGCTGCTCTGTCTTTCAATCTTACCTTTTGTGGAAGAAAGCCAACTCTCGACCTGACCTGCCATCTGTCAATATGGAGCGAGGGTCAGGAATTTGACGTTTTGTTGGAACTAAATGGAATTATTTCCATGTCTAAGACAACTCCTGATCATAATTTACGAATGCTTAATACATGCTACTTCTGTCTGTGATGGCTGTGGTTGGAACCCAAATCGAATTTGGATGAAATGGAGAAAAGTAGTCTGAAACACAGATAAGAATAATACTCCAAGTCTAGCAAATGCCATTAGAAAGGACAAAGAGAGTTTTGAATAACGCATAATAAAGATTGCCTTGTCAAACAAAAAAAAAAAAAAGACCCATGACAATATCTTTGACATTAGGAAAAAAAGCAACTCAACCAAAAGGTTTAATTTTTAACACAGGTTTGAAATGGCTGGGTAGCCACAGCTCTGAGAGTGTACTATGTTTCTGAATATGGTCACACTTTGCATGTATGTATAAATAGCTTAGACAATGAGTCCTAATTTCCAGTGACAATTGAGGAGGGGAATGGGCTGTGACCTATCATGCGGCCAAGGACTTGAGTATCCATCTGTCAAACAGCACTGTATTAAGCGAAACTGGAAACCAGCTCTCTATCATGGAATTTGTATTTAATATTTAGTAAGTTAATGGAATTTTAATTATTTAGATTTAGAGGTTAAAGTTCCAATTAATAGCACTTCAACTTGTTTTCGTAGGCAGCCACTTGGAAACTAATGTTTAAATTCTATTTATGTTTAAGCTGCTTATTCAGTTTGGTTTCTTAGTGTGTGTTTGAAACCGCCAAAGTCAAGACACGTTTTTCACGAAACAAAACTGGCAAGGGTCCTTCCCTGAAGACGACAACTCTTTCTACCTCCCCACCCTATGAAATAGAAGTTATTTTCAGTAGTCCTTTGTGACTGTTACTTTTCTGGAGCACAGATGAACATTCCCATCTCTGCTGTCTTTAGCACCTGGATCCATTGGCTCCTAAGCCAAGAAGCATCTTGACAGGTCATCTAGTTTATCCCATTTCTTCCAGGTGTGTTCATACTAAACAAGTTTCCAGAATGGCTTTTTGGTAGATGGAGACAGAGTAGATCTTTGGAGCTGCCCCCCGAAGCTGGAGCTGTCATGTCCCCTCTTCTTCCAATTCCCACTACAAACAATAAAGGTCATTGGTACTGTTAAAAAAAAAAAAATCCAGAATGAAGAGAGTCTTGTAATTCCAAAGACCACTAGAGAAGAACCCTAATAATAATACTAACAGTAATAATAGTAACCAACATGTACTGACCACTTACCACACTCTAGGCCCTGATCTGAGCTCCTTGTATGCATCTTGTGATGTAGTCCCAACAGCACCCCAGTGAGACAGGTGTTCAAATTATCCCCATCTTAACATGTGAGGAAACTGAAGTTTTAGAGTGCTAGGTCACTCGAGGCTACAGAAGGGGACTTTTCAGGCTTTTTTGGCAAATAATTCCTGTATTTAGTGATTCTGACTACCCATTCCTTTACCCACTCATGCCGTAAACATCTGTTCACTGTGCACCAGGTCCAGGCCCTGTCGAAGCCCTGGGGACTCAGAGGTGAAAAGAACTCCTCTACTCTTCAGAATTTTACAGCTTGCAGGGAGAGACAGACAGACATGAAATCTTAGCAATGTAGTCAATCCTGTAACGGGAACACTAGAGCAGAAAAGTGAAGAACAGGGGCTCTGGAGAGACACCGCCTGGGTTACAGTCCTGGCTGTCCTACTCACTGTGTGGCCTTGAGCTAGTCGCTTACCGTTTCTGTGCCTCAGGTACCATCTACATGAAATGGAAATGCAAACAGGATCTACCTCTGGGGTTTCTGAAGGACTAAGTTCGGCAAATGTAAATCTGGATTGGAGCCAGCCACACAGTAAATTCCCATCCATATTGGCTCTTACTATGAATATAACGTGTGTATGTATGTGCAGGACACTGTGGGAATATGGAAGAAGGCTTTGCAGAATGGTGTCTTCTGAGCAGATGACTTGAGGCGGTCGCCGTAGAGGCAGCAGGCAAGGGGGGTCATGACTACTGTTCAGTAGTGTCATCAGTGGACCATGGCAGACGGAAGAGGGAAGGGAAGGTAAATGGAGAATGAAGGAAGTAAGTGAACAAGAGGTGAAGAAAGATGACAGCAGGAAATACATGCTCCTAGGAATGAAATATGGAGCCAGTTGGAGGCAAACAAAGGGTCCGTCAGCAGTGCTGAGAGCCCTTCCACCTCAAGGTAGCAGAACTGGGCCTCGTAGTGATGACATTTCCATCCCACAGCATTCCACTTCCTGGTGTCAAGTGAGGAGGTGGACATTTGCAAGTACCCCTGCTGTCTGACCTGGGCCCTGCCTGTAGGACAGAAGCCCACTTCCTCTGCTGCAGGCCCCTTTAGGACTGAGGATGCCTGGAAGCTGGTCATAATGGAGACATTCACATCACATTCTGCTGGCATCTTGTCTGTTCAAGACCGTGTATTTGAGTTTCTGACTCTTGATCATTTTTGTGACTCTCTGGTTCCTCTTCACATTCTGTCCAAGTCCCTCTTCATGTGGTCTTCCTCTAGGCACGTCCGGGATTCTTTTTTTCCTTTTTTCCTATAAAGCTCCATTTCCCCTTCCCAGATTCCATCTTCTAGGCATGCCAGAAAGAATAGAAAATGCACTTTAGCTCTTCTTGCCTGTAGCCATTTGCACATTTGGTTCTTTTCCCCCTCCTAGCTGTAGTATCAATTCAAATTTTCATTAAGAACTTAGTGAAACCCAAGTGGACTACAGTGATGGATAAGACAGTTCTTTTGTGTGTGTGTGTGTGACTTTTTTTTAACATCTTAATTTTAATTTTTTCAGTGTTCCAAGATTCATTGTTTATGCACCCGACCCAGTGCTCCATGCAATACGTGCCCTCCTTAATACCCACCATTAGGCTCACCCATCCTCTCACCCCTTCCCCTCCAAAACCCTCAGTTTGTTTCTTGGAGTTCACAGTCTCTCATGCTTCATCTCCCCCTCTGATTTACCCCAATTCACTTTTCCTTTCCTTCTCCTAATGTCCTCCATGCCATTCCTTATGCTCCACAAGTAAGTGAAACCATATGATAATTGACTTTCTCTGCTTGACTCCAGTCCCATCCATGTTGATACAAAACTTGGGTATTCATCCTTTCTGATGGCTGCATAATATTCCATTATATATTTATACTATATTTTCTTTATCCATTCATCTCTTGAAGGGCATCTTGGCTCTTTCCACAGTTTGGCGATTGTGGCCATTGCTGCTATGAATATTGGGCTACAGATGACCCTTCTTTTCACTACCTCTGTATCTTTGGGGTAAATACCCAGTAATGCAATTGCAGGGTCATAAGGTAGCTCTATTTTTAAATTTTTGAGGAATCTCCACACCGTTTTTCCAAAGTAGCTGCACCAACTTGCATTCCCACCAACAGCGTAAGAGGGTTCCCCTTTCTCCCCATCCTCTCCAACACTTGTTGTTTCCTATCCTGTCCTGTTAATTTTGGCCATTCTAACTGGTGTAAGGTGGTATCTCAATATGGTTTTGACTTGAATTTCCCTGATGGGTAATGATGATGAACATTTTTGTGTGTGTCTGTTAGCCATTTGTATGTCTTCTTTTCAGAAATGTCTGTTCATGTCTTCTGCCCATTTTTTGATATGATCATCTGTTTTTGGGGTATTGAGTTTGAGGAATTCTTTATAGATCTTGGATATCAGCCCTTTGTCTGTAGTGTCATTTGCAAATACTTCTCCCATTCCGTAGGTTGCCTCTTTGTTTTGTTGACTGTTTCCTTTGCTGTGTAGAAGCTTTTTATCTTGAAGTTCCAAAAGTTCATTTTCACTTTTGTTTCCTTTGCCTTTGGAGACATGTCTTGAAAGAAGTTGCTGGGGCTGATATAAGACATATTTCTTAACTTCAAGGGGAGATATAAACTATGCCAAACAGAGAGGGCTTTCATCTTAAAATCCTTATTCTCTTGGTTTTATATCACTTTGCTGATTGCATTGAATTTAGAATCTGTTTCTGTTGCCAGCCATTGTCTTCTATGAGTTAACAATTTGTCATCACAGAGTCACAGATGAGGAGGGCTTAGGATTTGTTTTTTCCAGAGACCACGCTGAATGACTGCCTGGCCAGTGATTCCGAAATGTGGTGGGTGAGAAGAATTATCAGAATCTTGAGAAGGAAGGGCTTTTCAGAGTACACTCACCATGCTTCCCTGAGATTCTGACCTGCTGCCCTTTCAGTCCCTGCCAATGGAAATAATTAGTGCAAAAGATGTTATAACTGATGCTATTGTGCCCTCTCCTGCAGGCACATAGGGTGAAAAGGGGCTGAAAATCCACTTAGAGCCAATTGAGCTTACACCTAGCACATCCTGGATCTAAATCTCTCTTTTCCTGCCACTCAGTTGTCCTGCCAATATTAAAGTATGGCAACAAGGAGAATCTAATGATTTGGTGTTTTAGGGCATAAAAAAAATAGCATAGAAACATTCCTCAACCTCAAAACAGCTTTTCCTCTGTGAAAATGTTGCATGAAACAGACACAGAGATTACTGACAAATAGTAATGGTCTAAGTTTGTATCACTTGGGGAACTACGTTAGAATAACCCCTTATCAGTCCTCGGGATTCATCTTGACTTTCTTCCTTTGTAAGAATACCATTTAATGAAAAATTTTTGCTTTTTTTAGACTGTATTTCTCAGTGCAAGCTCGTGGAGAGACTGATAGAGAAAAGTTGCTGTTAATGTATCAGACAAATGATCAAATAATAAATGGACTTTTTCCTCTGAACAAGGACCTGGCATTAGAAATGGCGGCTCTTTTAGCTCAGGTAAGTTCCGTGTTATATAGAGTCATATTTAGTTAAGGTAAGATACTAATTTCTACATTGATTTAAATGTAGCAAAACAATATATCTTGTAATTTTTTAAATTCACCCGGCTATGATAGACACTTTAAAACTTACGGGCATTGTGATTGCAGTTTGACTCAGAATTGCTGAATACTGAGACAGTATTCCTCATGGAACCTAGTTTCTTAATTACCTTGAAAGGATCCCTCTAGGCTGTGCATTTAATAAAGGAGTTTGAGTGCAGAGCTGCAGGGCTAAGGGTGCCATGCTGAAATCATTCAATAATCTAATAAGAACCAGTCTTTGAAAAGGCTAGAGCACTTCCTCTGGTTTACCTATTCTAATAATAGGATTAAGTTCAGAATTTTATAAACACACACACAGAAATTAATAATGACTTAATCCAAATAGAAGTATATTTGTCTCTCAAATGCCTATGAAAGAGATAGGCATGCTGGCATCTCAACAGAGTCATCAGAAGCATGGACTTTATCCTTGCTCTCCATCCTTCCTCCCATAGCATGTCCTCTTCATGGTCCTGGCGAGCTGCTAGAGCTCCAGCTATTACATCAGTGTTCCAGGCATCATGATGGAGGAAGAGCTGAAGCAGGGCATGCCTTCCCGTCTTTGAGAAACTTTCCGGAACTTACATAGAACACTTGCATTTGCGTCTCCCTGGTTGAAATTTGGTCATATGGACTTGCCAGCCTACAAGGGAGATGGGCAAATGTGGTCTTAGCTGGGTGGCAAGGAGCACAGCTAAAGTCAAGTCAAAAAAAAAAAAAAAAAAAAAAAAAAAAAGAACCAGTCTTAAAGTCAAGGTTTTTATTACTCAGAAAGGAGAGAATAGTCATTAGAGGCAACTGACGGTCTCCACCGCACCTGAGTCTATGCAGAGGTTAATTAAAGAAAAATGTTAAGCCAACTTTATGATACATCATTGAGACAAAGGCTTAGATTCCCCAAGGTTTTCGGTCCTTGCACTTTGCACACCATCCCAGGACATCTCTTTATCTACCAGCTGTCATTGATACCCAAATCCTTTCTCTCCAGTTCACTTCTTTCATGGGCCCCTTAAATTTAACATAGCAAAAACTGAACTAATTGTCTTCTCTCCTTTCCTTCACATTCTCTGTCTTCACTGTGCTACTGTCTCTGCACAGCCCCCCATGCAAGCTTCGAGTCCAAGAATCCTCTCTGACTGCCCTCCTTTTCACCTGGTCCGACAGGGCACAGTGTCCCCCACTCCCCATTTTAAGTTTTAGATAGACGCTCCTCTTCACTCATCTGCACACTGGCCACCATCGCTGTGGTTTGGACCACCATCATGTCCTACCAGCCCTCCTATGGCAGACTTCTTACTCGTGATCCTTTCTCTGGCCTGGTCCCTTATAGATTTGTCCTCCACCAGATGCTAGAGAAATCATTTCAGTTATTATTGCCGCATAAGCAATGACTCCAAGACTCTGTCACTTAGAATACTGGTTTGGGCAGAAATGAGTAAGGACAGCTTGTCTGTGCTGCATATGCCACCAGCTGGCCTCACTCGAAGGCCAGCTGCGACTCTGTGGCTGCAGGCTGGAGTCCACCCATGTGAATGAAGACTCGTCCACGTACACAACAGGTGTCTGACGCCAGCTATTAGCTGGGACTTCTCCTGGGGCTGTCGGCAACAACACCTACACATGGCTTCTTCGTGGGGCTGTGTGTGCTTCCTCACAGAATGGTAGTTGGATGGCAGAGCAACGTCCCAAAAGAGAGACAAGGAATGGAGGCTGCCATTTTCTTTTTTCTTTTCTTTTCTCTTCTTTTTTTTTTTTTAAGATTTTATTTATTTATTTGACAGAGAGAGAGAGAGATCACAAGCAGGCAGAGCAGAAGGCGGGAGTGGGGAGCGGGGGGAAGCAGGCTCTCCGCTCAGCAGAGAGCCCAATGTGGGGCTTGATCCCAGAACCCTGAGATCATAACTTTTTTTTTTTTTTAAGATTTTATTTATTTATTTATTTGACAGACAGAGATCACAAGCAGGCAGAGAGGCAGGCAGAGAGAGAGGAGGAAGCAGGCTCCCTGCTGAGCAGAGAGCCCGATGCGGGGCTCGATCCCAGGACCCTGAGATCATAACTTGAGCTGAAGGCAGAGGCTAACCCACTGAGCCACCCAGGTGCCCCAGAGGCTGCCATTTTCTTAAGGCCTGAGCCTGGAAGCTGTGCCATGGTGCTTTGTGTGGCAGCACTAGGAACTGGGGTGGAGATCTAGCAAACACATGAATCTAGCTAGCTCTCTCATTCCCTCATTTACACAGAAGGACATCCATCTCTAGACTCTGCCTCCCTCTCCCGCATCATCTGTTAATATTCCCTGCCTTGAAATTTATGCTTCAACAAAGAATAAACTGTGGTTCCCTGCACAATTCCCTGACTTGCATTCGGCTCACTTTTTCTTACCTCTTATGTTTACCTGTTTGTGTGCTCCGCCCTGGAACATCTCTATCCCCATTCGTTCACTTGTTAATTTCAGTGTAACCTTTCATTCTCATCTTGGGTGTCACTTATTCCAGGAAACCTTCCTGAAGTCTTGGGGGTTTTGTCCTGTCTTGCACAGTACTGTCTTTACCTCACTGGCTTATTAGTATTGATTTGTTTTGGCTTTGTACCACTGACTGTGGACTCCCTGAGGGAAAGGGCTGTCCCTGTTCATCTTTGTACCTAGCACAGTGCCTTACACGTAATCCATTCTCCATTGGATGAATGAATAGTTGATTGTTTAGTTCACTTTTGTAACAAGTTTATGTTCATCCAAAATTTAAAGCATCTGTGCTACACTAAGGGTTCTCCTTTTTTTGCAAGTCATGAAAAGCTAAGGAAAAGAAAAATAGGCCATATATTTTCTTGGTGTTAGGATTAGGTATAATTTCTTATCACTTGTCATTCTAGTCCCTAGTCCTCTAAAATCACAGAGTCTCTGTTAAAATCACTCTCATTTTTGCTAAAATTTAAGTTAGTCTTCTTATTTCAACTTTTAATTTTGTCAGGAAGTTTCTCCAAGAAAAATTACAATATACTTTGGAGACATAGACTTCTAACATGTTTTAGATGAATTAGAGGAAGGAGTAGAGAAGTAAGACTATATGTATACCTAGAAAATTCTGAATATGTTACTAACTAAAAAGTATAATTTCTCCATCCATGAAAGGAAATTTAGGTAATACCTCTTTCCCTTTTCCTCAGAGTAGTCTTTGTGAAGACAAATGAAATGTACTCATCTGAGATCTGTAGAAGAAAAGTTATTCCTGTTGTAGATTTGAATATCTGTAGGTCCTTGTCGATATTCTCCATCTTGGGAAATTTTTGGAGCTAACCGTGAATCATTGTACATAGTGTCTGGTAGGGTGTAATGTTGATGTGAGTCATATTGGGAATCCCCTGAGCTGCTTTTCCGTTATTCTGCAAACACGTATGTACTCATTCTAAGCTACACAGTATGCCAGGTGCCAGAGAGGGGACGCTGAATTTGGAAAGTCCACTATAGGGTTCCTTAAGAGGAAACGTTGCCTTGAATGGCCAATTTTTGTAACGATTGTTTGTCCAACTGCCATCTCCCTGGGGGTAACATTTTGCTTTTAGGTTTCATAGGTAGCTATACTGAGTATGACCTGGTGGTCGGTGAGGACAGTAAAAAGCTTGCTCTGGGGGAAGGATTTTAGTATGTTTAGACAGCAGATGGACAGCTTGTATTTGGTGTGAGGAAATTGGGGAAGGAGGAAGGAAATGGGGATGAGAGCTGAACAGCAGGGCCAAGCCAAGAAACCAACAAGTAAGAAACTGGGTCAGAGACCTAGATAGCTAGAATATACTATAAGGACAAGGCTCAGATGAGGAATTTAGACCGCAGTGGGTCAGACTAAGAGCTAGAAAAGAGAAGCCACAGGGGTCCAGAGTCTCAGAGGCTGGTTGTACTAACAGCTTACCTGGAGGCAGAGGGCTCTCTTAAGATGGAGACCCCGCCAAGTCTGGAAGGATCCCTCCATCTGCTTGTTAGGGAGTGCTGCGCACAAGGGTCTGAATGTTCAGTAGGATAGTCATCTGAATGCCCCATTCCATCTCCCTCCTGGAGCGCTCTTTGGTACCCTATGTAAGGCACGTGACACAAGTCATTAGAAGTATAAACAAGTTCAGTCTCCTCTACTAGACCACAAACTCCATGAGGGTAGAAACTGTGCTCAGCTGTTTTTGTTGTTGTTTTTTTTTAATCTCACCTCACCTACTAGAACGCCTGACACGTAATGGAGACTCATCATAGGTTTGGATGAATGAGTGGGTGGATGAGTGGTTGGAGAGATGGATGGGTAGGTAGAGAATGGCATCTGTTTGGCCTCGCTAATAGAGGTAATGATTGAACATTCTTTCATTCCGGGAGAAAGAGGAATAGAGGGCTCCATTCCCAGAATAACAGAATAAGGGGATGGATACAGAATGATTTACGCAGGAAATCTAGGAGGAGTGTAATGAGAATATAGTTCTTACTCCATTATATTCAATAGAGACCCTTAGGAAGTGTAAATAATACTTTTTGAGATTTCTCATAGCTTTAAAATATTTTTTGTCTTTTATTTTTAGCCTCCATTTTGCCTTTTTTAGCCTCCATTTTTAGCCTCCATTTTGTTATGAGCGATTTTAAAATAGTACCTTAAAAATGAAAAATTGCCCTCTGCCATTATGGGTAATAATATTAGTGGCCATTAGGAAATGCTACTAGATTACAGCATTAACTAAGAGTGGTTTGCATAGGGGCGCCTGGGTGGCTCAGTGGGTTGAGCCGCTGCTTTCGGCTCAGGTCATGATCTCAGGTCCTGGGTTCAAGCCCCACATTGGGCTTTCTGCTCAGCAGGAAGCCTGCTTCCTCCTCTCTCTCTGCCTGCCTCTCTGCCTACTTGTGATTTCTCTCTGTCAAATAAATAAATAAAATCTTAAAAAAAAAAGAGTGGTTTGCATAGAAATGGAGTAAAAATGTTTGAATTACAGATTTTTTTTCAAAATTAGAATTCAAATGCCATTTAGATCTTATCAATTATACTTATGTATGATTATAAATTCCATAATCACTCAGTCATGACAAATAAATTTATATATTATATTATAAAGAATGTTTAGAAGAATAAACCTGATTTTTAAAAAACTCTTCAATAGCCTGTATTTTCTCTTTGGATTTCCAATTAGGTGGAGATCGGAGATTTTGAAAGGCCCTTTTCAACTCCAGCAGGGCATGTTACTAATCAGTGCAAAACAAATCAAACTCTAAAACAAGTCATAGAAAAATTTTATCCTAAAAGATATAGAGACGGCTCTTCTGAAGAGCAGTTAAGGTAAGGAACTACTTGTGACTCTTTATGCTGGGCTTTTGGGGATATTCTTCTGTTCAAATTTTAAAGATGAAAATTCTTTTACATGACAGTTTTCTTAAGATTTTTTTTTTTTAAGATTTTATTTATTTGACAGAGATCACAAGCAGGCAGAGAGGCAAGCAGAGAGAGAGGAGGAAGCAGGCTCCCTGCTGAGCAGAGAGACCAACTCGGGGCTCAATCCCAGGATCCTGGGATCATGACCCGAGCCGAAGGCAGAGGCTTTAACCCACTGAGCCACCCAGGCGCCCCTTCTTAAGATTTTTTAATGCTGTTGAATCCCAAGAGGTTATAGATCTTTTCATTTAAGATGGGCCTAGAAACTTGAGAATCTATATTTAAAGTTTTTTTAAGGAAAAAGTTTTTACCTTAATTTAGAAGATCTCCTTTTCATTTGATCTCATTCATTCTTGCCCAAATTAATCCTTCTAATAAAAGAGGGGGAAATGGCCAGTACTGCGTTTATAACTTTATGAAGTGTACCAAAACATTTTATCTCTTAGGGTATTCCATTTTTTTAATATAAATTTTTAGTCAAATTCAACTGCTTTAGAATTTTGGTTTTAGAGAATATATAAAGAAAAGCTGATTCAACTGAGAAATAGAGGCAAATCCAATTCACCGTGAGTTTTCCAAAATTGAAACATTTAAGATTAGTCTTGGTTTATGTAGAGTAAAATTCCACCGTTGAGGATCCATTCTTTGGTCTCAATGTCTTGTACTTTTCTTTTAAAATGAAAGTTATTCCCATGAGAAGTTACCTTTGTAGTCTAATTAACTCTAAGGTTTGATGTTAGTATAGCAGAAAATTTTTAACTTTGCCTGACTTGGGGCGGGGAAGGGGGGAACCTAGGTCATGCCGAGAGCCCTAATAGTATGAGAATTCGGTTGAAAGGACAAGGGGTGGACAGTGGCAAGATGGGAACCACAAAATAACTGCTCCTCCTGGGTGACACCTGGGTATCCCGGTCATGCCTGCGATTGGCTCAGCAGAGCCTTGCCCTGGGAGGCCAATACACTGCTGATGTTTTTGCTTTGGTCTTTTCGTTTTTGTTCTCTTCTTAGGCAGCTCTGCCAGCGACTGTCAACCAGATGGATGGCTCTCCGGGGACACAGTGTTGCTGACTGTGTGCGCATTTATTTGACAGTAGCCAGGAAGTGGCCATTCTTTGGGGCCAAGTTGTTTCTTGCAAAAGTAAGAAAGGACAGGAGGGAGACGCTGAATGAAAACCTCCTCATGTGTAGTTGACTCTCTTCAGTTCAGTGAAGCCAAACGGTAACCACAGTCCCCCCCAAATGTAGTAGATTTGGCTTCCAAAAAGGGAGTAAGGAAATTCCCAACAATGGAAAGAAAACAATGAAGGGACCCTAAGAAGGGCAGGGGAGTCAGCAGCTTCTCCATCTGTGCCCTCTGCCCGACTACCTTCCCCGCCCCGCCCCGCCCCCCTTCCCCAGCCTCTCACCTAAGTCATTCACACTCCATAGGCTCACCAGGAGACTGAAGGCAACCACCTTTCTTCTCTTCAGCCACGCAGCCTCTCACCTACTTGTCCTTCACTCTGTCACTCATTTGCTTAAGTATTTAGTATTTAGTGACTTCTGTTTGCCAAACATTATGTACCTAGTGATCCAGAGGCCCATGATTTCAGATGGGTTATACCGAAACTTCTAGGAACTCACAGTCCCATGTTGCAACAGGTTGGAAAACAAGCACTATAGGTGAACAGGGTTAAAAGGGACAGGGACGGAGTGCTGTAGGGACACTGAGGAAGGAGAGATGGATCCTGACGGCAGTGGGGAAGGGGGGCAGCCCAGGACCCCAGAAAGAACTGTACTTTTGAATTCTGCTTCTTCCTACTGAACCATGTCACTTTATACTCTCTCAGGCTCCTGAAATGCTTGTGGTCTTGTGTTTGATCTGTGTGCATGCTTGGTCTGTCCTCACTAATAAGGGATACACGTTTTGAGTGGTCCTCACTAATAGGTGGTACACAGGTCTCACTGACCCTGAAATCCTCCTCTCATGCTCACCGTTAGGCTTCGCACATAAGTATCACTGAATAAATGTTTGCTGAATCACTGTGCCACTTTGGGCACGTGAGTTAGCCTCCTTGGACCTCAGTCTCGTCATCTACGCATGATTGTTTAGACTGCAAGCGTAAACTCTAGGCTATCGTACTCAGCTTCCATGAGTGACTGTACCATTGAAAGGTAAGAAATGATTTGCTTCTGGCCGTGGAAGCTGTATACTAAGTAAGTGGGCATTAACATCAGCACGCTTAAATGTCTCTAAAATTAATATATTGGCAAGGAATTGAACATAGGTCTTCTAAAAATATAAGAACTAGATTTGAACTGTAGAGCAGCATTTTGCAATGAATTTTAATTATGATTTCAGCATTGGAAGAAATATTAAATATCCATCTTTGATCATATGTTCAGTGCTTTTAGCACAGAAATATTACTAAATAATATGTAGCATTTGCATGTTATATGAGCAGCATCTTGTCTTTGCTCACTTTTCTTCCTTTTTGCTATGAAGACACCTCCTTGCTTAATGACATCCCTTTGAGGGGAGGTAAATATATATAACATCAAATATACCATTTTAACCATTTTTAAGTGTACATTTCTATGCCATTAAGTACATTCACATTCTTATGCTACCCTCAGCACCATCCATCATCGGCGGGTGAGGCATAGAGGCAGAGGGAGATGCAGACTCCCCGCTGAACAGGGAGCTCAGTGCGGGCCAATCCCAGGACCCTGAGATCAGGACCTGACCCAAAGGCAGACACTTAACTGACCGAGCTGCCCAGGTGCCCCTGGGTGCTCAGGTGCCCAGGTGCTCAACTTCTTTTATAAGGTTTAAGAGAAGTAGTTAAGTTTTTGTTAGAATTTCAGTTCTTGTTCAATTCAGTTATTGTTAAGCAGTCATTGTAAAATGCTCGAAAACATTCATGGGTTTTAATTGGAGGTTCATGATGAGATCCTCTTTATTAATATAATTTCATTGCTTTTTTACCATAAGAAATTTAGTGGAAATTTACCATTCATCACACAGTTTCATATTTTCTTTTTATTCTATTGTTATTAGTCATTGAATATCAGATTTAATAAACTTTCAAAAAAGTGTGGATTTGTAATCCTAACTCTTCACCAATGTAAAGCACTACACACACCTTAGAAAACACATTGGCGTTTTTTGTTTCATTAGGATTTTGGTCACCATAGAAACCCTACTAGCTTATCAACTATTAGCCTCTTAAAGTAAAAGAAACATAAGATTAAACATTGTTGTCCCCATGCTAAAGATGAGAACATTGAGCCTCGGGTAGCTTGTCCAAATGCACAGCTAATAAATGGCAGATCTGGACCTCCGACCCACATCTCCTGATAACAGTTTCACTGCTCTTTCCATTACGTGATACTGCCTCCACCCCAAGAGAGATTGTTTCACCCCAAGTTTTATTTCCTTCTTTTTTTCTCCCCACCCCAAAGAGATTTTTAATATGAAATTGTTGTTGTAAATGTTGCATTGCATTTTGACAGAAAAATGTTTTCTGTGATTTTGCTTAGAATTTATGATACGGTGTATTTGCTCCTCTTCACAGCCTGTAACTCCATCGGCACTCGGGAGCACTTTCATGTGGCTGGCGATCCATGAGGATGGTTTAAGCCTCTTAGAGTACAACTCCATGGTAAGATGAAGTTTCACACTGCTCGGGATACCATCCACTCTCTTCATAGGATATTTCTCATCCACAGATAACATGTTTCCTAATGCTGTGTAACGAATAGTCATTTTACAAACACAACTGCGATTATAATTTAATCTTTTAAAACTAGACCAACAGATTTTATAGTGTGTTATGAAGAAAATATTAAGATACCATACTTAACAGCAACCACAGTTGTATTTGTTTTTGGTTTTTTGAGGTGTTTTTTTTTTTTAAGATTTTACCCATTTGTTTGTTTGTTCATTTATTTTAGAAAGAGAGAGAGTGTGCATGGTGGGGGTCGGGGGGCAAAGGGAGAGAGAGAGTTTCAGGAAGACTCTGAGCTCAGCGCAGAGCCCAATTCGAGGCTCAGTCTCATGACATTGAGATCATGACCTGAGTCAAAACCAAAAGTTGGACGCTTAACCAACTGAGCTTCCCAGACTCTCCAAACACAGTTGAATTTGCAAACCGACTCTTCATTTATAGTGTTAGGAAGATTGCTTCCTGTGTAAAATGAAAGTCTTGAAGATAACATTAATGTAGAAACTATATTTACCAAAGTTTAAGTTCGTTGTCCCTAGCACTTCTTTAAAAATTTCTGTAACTTTCTGTAATATTACTTACCAGTTCACTTGTACGTATGTGGTATTTTAGAGCTTTGTACATGATTAAACATAAAATCAAACTGCTTTCTGTATGTTTATATATCTATCTGAAATTTGCTTTACTTTCTATCCTATTTCATATGTTCTTTCTTTTGTTTTTAAACCTGGCAGACAGGAATTGTTCAATTCTCCTGGTAGGTGTAAAGGGCTCTCCTATGCCCAGCTATAGTCAGGGATCACCAAGAATTTCTTGGATATCAAACTATTCTTTAGTGTTACAGTAGTCTCTCCTTATAATTGCTTTAAAAAAAAAATCTTTTTGAAGGGCTTTATATTTCCTGAATGCTTTTTAGTTCTTGAATGGGTAACTTGAAGATAGTTTATAAAATCAGTGACCTAAAGTCAACAAAAAAATTGTAGACCAGTATTGAGTTACCTTAAGTAAGTAGGCCAGTTTCCTAAATCCTGGGGGATGGACATCGAGGCCAGGAGGTGGACACTGGTCAGTTGCAGCTCATGGGGGTTCCGTTCTAGAATTATCTGCTCACAGTCTTGCCAGCAAATCTTTAGATATGTAGATTCCTTTACCTATAGGCTTTACATTTCTTGATTTTTTAAAATTATTTTAGCTACAGAAAGGGAAAAATATTTGCAGCACATATGGCAAAGGGTTAATATCCTTACGAGACAATAAGGAAATGATAAACATACCAGTAGACAAATGAGCCAAGCTCTTCAAAGAAGAAATACAAATGTATTTTTAAATGTTAATTTCACTATTTCACTAGTAAACAAATACATTCAATTTAAAACAGTGAGATTCTACTTTTCACTAGTCAGGTTGGCAGAGATTTAAAAGAGTGATTGTATCTAGTGTCCGCAAGACTGCAGTGCTGGGAATGTACCTGGGTGTAACTTTTCCAGAGGAGAGGTTAGAAATATTCTCAAAATTGTCCTTACTTTTTTCAGATAACAATTCTGGTTATTGAGATGTATAACTAAAGAAATAATTAGGTTTGGGTATTATGAAATGTATCAAAAAATATGCACTGAAGTATTATTTAAGATAGTAACAAATAAGAAATGATTTAAATCTCCTGCAATAGGAGATTGGTTAAATAAAGGATTATCTATCAAATCACTTAAAATGATGTTATACAAGGACATTTGTTGTCATGAAAAGATATTCATGATTTGTTATTACATTTACAAAGAAGCAGAATCCTAAACAATATGCATGATACTATTTCTGTTTATATCAAAGTCTGTATATCAAGATGAACCATATGGATTTGCCAATATTTGACCATTTTTTACCTTAAAAAGTATCAGTTTCATATGGTTCAACCTAATATAGATACATATGGAGAGAGATCTTAAAGGGCACATACAAAGTATTAACAGGGATTTTCCACTGGATGCTGGGATATGGGTGCTTTTTATTTTCTTTTTGTATTTTCTGTTTTTTTCCACAGTGAGTTATTAGTATCAGAATCAAACTGTATTCTAATTACAAAGGTAAATGATGGCTACATAAAACTAGTACATTACTATCTATTTTGAATCATAAGATTTTATATTAGAAAGTAATTTTTATTATATATAATTAATAACAGCATTTTTCTTTTTTAGCAAAGTATAGATAGCCCATAATGTTACATTAGTTTCATTAATATCAGCATTTTAACGGAAATGTTATTAATCATTTCTCATCTTTCTTTGAAAGGAAAAGTATATGATATTAACTTTTTCTTCTCTTTGAAGAGGTTAATAGTCAGCTATGTGTACAAGAGTCTAATGACCTTTGGAGGTCATCAAGATGATTTTATGATAGTAATTAACAATACACATTCAAAGGACAAACCAACAGAGAAGTTACTTTTTGCCATGGCAAAACCCAAGGTGAGTAGAAGCCTTTCTACTAACTTTTTTATACTAGTTTTTTCCATGCTAAAACATGTATGTGCAAAAACTAAGTTGCAGATGGGAAAACAGATTTACTTATAGTCAAACAGTTCTAGGTCCAAATTCTGGCTTACCTCATCTTGCTAAGCTTTGGTTTCTTCACCTAAAAAATTATATGATGCTACCTACTTTTTTTTTTGGCTTAAGAATTAAATGCTGCAGTTGTTAAATCCTTTAGCCCAGTGCCTGGTATACAGAAGGTTCAAAGTAAGTGGTCTTCATGTAAGTTGTTGTCAGGTGCTCTATACATATTATCCTATTTACGTGGGATAATTCATGTTATAGACTTCTTAGTGAGAAGAGTAAGGTTTTATAATTAAGATGTTACTTGTTCTTAGTTTTAATGTCTGTAAGCAAAAACCATAAACACAAGGGCTACATTTTAGTATGTAATTCCAGTTTTAATAAAAAGAATGAGAAACTGAGTTTCCTAAAATTTTGTCTTAAAATTGTCAACCAAAAAAGACTACTTTTTTTTTTTTTTTTTTTTAGAACCGGCAACTTTTTTTAAATGGCAGACATTCAAGTGAAGGCAGTTAGCCAGTAAGCACTGAAGACTGAGACATACTCAGGACTTTATTTAAATAAAAAATTGATACGATGCAGTTGACTTCTTAATTCATTTATACACAGATGTGGCTTTAAAATAATCAATAGACTTGCGCTATCATCACATTTTTTAATATTGCTACTAAATTTGATTGTTCTTTAAGACTCATTCTTTTTTTTTTATTGAAGCAGCCAGAAAATATGTCAGTGCCTTGATGGTGCTGAACATGTAAGCACTTCACTGATCTGGAGAGAAGGGAATTCTGGAAGCCTGGGCACTTGCAAATGGAGACCACCTGTGGCCAGCCTCTTACTCTTTTGGAAGTGACAAGAACTTCTCTGGAGCACTAACAATTCTATTTTTCTTGTTTTAGATTCTTGAAATCACTCTTTTGATGGCCAGTTACATAAACAACTTCCATCAGCAAAAGGCAACATTTCACCACCTCTCTGCTCCAGCGCTGCTCTCAGCCCAGACACGGGGACCGGAAGCCAGGGCAGTGGGAAGCCAGCCCCTTCTGTCAAGTAGCAGACCGACTAAAGGACCCACTTTACTTTGAAAGCTCAGGAGCCTGAACATTCACTCCTGTCCTCTGGGCAATGGCTGCATCAGCTGCAAATAAGTTCATTTACACCTGGCGGCATGGCACCCACACACTGGTATTCCAAACTTTAAAGATGTGTGGGTGTCTTTCATTTGATTCTTAAATAGTCACGTGACTAATGAAACATAAACACAAAATTTGCCCACATGCTGATTTTCTCTTAGACTACACGGGTTAGAATTCAGTCATTTTTTCCCACCTCCTTTGTGCTTTGCCAGCAGACACATCTTACAAGATGTCGTTTTTTTCTGTTTTTTAAAAAAAAAAAATGTTCTGGCAAAGGGAGATTCCAAACTCTCATTTGGCAAACCAGTTGATTATTTGGAAATGCTCACTGCCAAAAAATCAAGTACTGTAATTAAATGTGTTCTTAATTAATGATATGGGTCTGGAAAGAAGTAGAGCATACAGTGTTAGAAACAGCCGCGGGAGGCTGTTTCGGGGTACATTTTTAGAGCAAGTGCAGTAAATCCAGCACTGTGAATCCCGGTAAGAAAATGGGAGTTAAGTAACCAGAACCTCTTGTGTGGTATTAGAAAGTATACTCTGTCACCTTTTCAGATCACTGGAGTGTAAAGTTCAAAACAAGACAGCGATTCCCCACATTCCTTGGCTATTACTGGAGAGCCCGAGTTCACTGGAATATTGCCCACATTTCATTGCATTTGGTGCTGGGTCATCTTGACCTTATTTGTTAAATAATATCTTTGAAAGCAAAGACAATTCTTTGTTGTGCCCTCACATAGGCCTTTTTCGTTATAATTGCTTTCGTTTTAACATAAATTCTCAAAATATTTTTTTAAAAGAGAAATCTTCTGTTGAAGGAGGTAAAATTTTAGTTGAGAAAGTCTAGAAATGTATTACTTTGCTGGGTTACATGAGTGAGCAGTTCATACCAGTATGTGTCAAAACAAAGTAGTTAGTATTCATGATAAAAATGAAACTGTGATAAGACATGAAAATTATATTGTAAAACTGTTTAATTGCAATAGTAATCATGAGTATACTTAATTTTATTTATGTATAGAAAATTTGTATTTATTTTTTGCACATGTATTTATCACTTTGTGTGTGGTACTTTTTTAACCAATTTGGAAAAAAAAATATTACCTGCTGAATTAATTTGTTGGCAGAGCCTTTATATTTTCTTCTTTGCTGCTTTCACCCTATGGCAATGTACTGTTGTCGCACTAAGCCTTTTGAAAATAATCCCATCTCATATTAGCATCCTTAGAAAGGGCAGAGCCAAGAAATACAGTGCTCAGCTAAGATTTGGCTTTATTGGCAATGACAAAAAAAAAAGGTCAAAAAAATCTCATAGAAGTAGATTTCCATTTACTGTTTCCTCTAAATCCTTTGAGCCACAACTACTCACTGCAAAAGCAAGTTGGTTTTTTGAGAGTAAACTGGCTACCAGTTTGGGATGACTCTAGAGAGTTTTTAGGCTGGGATACAACAGAGTTTCTTGGTTCCCAGAAAACTGTTCAATAATCCCGAGCTGGTGAGCCAGAGGCATGGCACAGCTTACATATGTGTGCGGGCTTTATTCTCAGGCAGTGTTAGTTCACCATCTGGTAAGCACACACCCCTCCAGATCTTCTAATTGGAACAAGTAGTGAAGGCTTAGCTCACATGGTGGTACCTTATACTTGGCATTTATTTTTGATAGAACAGAGATAAAATATTTTGATGGAAAGAAATCAATTTTCTGTAACTGATGATGTGAAAATTTTATTTTCTGGGAAATTGCTTATATAGCCATTTAAAAAATTCAAAGTATGCTATTATGATTGGTTACAAGAGAATAATGTTACATGTTTAATTGTAATATTTGTCTCCTATCATTTTCTTCCCTTTCAATCATAATAAATGATTTACAAAACCCATTTTGAGCATTATCTCTTGAACAATCTTCAAGAAGTACCTAGTGTTTTCATTGTCAAAGCTGAGGTGTACTACTAGTGAAAATGGTAGTTATTACCTCCTTCTCTTGCATTCATGCTTTGTCTTCGGTGTTGCTTTGTTTTATCCATATAAAAGGAAGCCGTTTGGCAAATTGTAATTTTAAGATGCATGTATGCATGTTGACATATACAATATGTATAAATCATGGGGTTCTCCCATGATTTCATAATAAGTTCCATAAGTAGCTTATTTCATACAGGAGGGTCAATCGACTGTTTTCTAAAAATTTATTTTATATGTTCTGGATTTTTTATGTGTGTGTCCTTAAAGTCAAAAAGTGTCCTAGCCTGGAAATGAATTTAACTCTCAATTTACAAGCAAAGTTAGTCGCCACTTAGAGTCTTTTGTTTGAAATGTGCTTATTAATTAATTGTTTGGAAATTTTTCCCAAAGAAAAAAATAAGTAGTGGCCAGGTTCCTAGAATAATGCACTTACCCAATTGGACTGTAGTATAATCCTGAAGAATTAACCACCACAGATAATCTAATTTTGCTAGACAAAGACTTTAAATATTCCTGGGATGCCGAGAACACATTTCACCTGTCCACCTACTCCTAGCGGCCATGGAATTCGGACTCCCCCCAGTGCAGAGTCTCTAGGCTGATTGCTGTGGACCAAAGGCTCCAGGAATGTGGCAACTGAGGGAAGGGAAGTGAGGGGCAGGAACAACAAGGTGGAGACGCTTCTCTGCTAACCAGTTCATGGAGAAATAGAATCTCCTCTTGCTTTTCCCTATTCTCTTTTCCCTGAAAAAAGAAAGGGATTTTACTGCTACAGGATCAACTTTAAACTCCAAATGAAGGGTTGGTGAAGTTGGTGAAGCATTTGCTTCAGCTCAGGTCATGATCTCAGGATCCTGGGATTCAGCGTGTGTCTCTGCTCAGCATGGAGTCTGCTTCTCCCTGTCTCTGCTCCTCCCCCCACTTGTGTGCCCTCACTCTCTGTCAAATAAATAAATAAAATATTTATTTAAAAAAAAAACCTGCAAATTAAAGTGCCCACATAGATATTTAACGTGAAGTAAGATTCATCCTTATCCCAGTGGGACCAAGACTCAGGCTTCTCTTGGACACTTAAGTGGGAAGGTGGGTGCTAGAGAGAAGAGATGGATGGACCTGGATGGAACTGGGGTCAAGAGATGAAATACACACTTGCTGTATGCCGTAATTTTACCTCTTGAACTTAATTTTACCTATATCAAACATAGTCACAGTGATTCTGGAGGCATATTTATAATCAACGTCAACCTGAAGTCTTCATTGTATCCTTTATAAGTAGTTTTAGGTCCAGTAATAGTCAAGAAACAAAAACTTGCTTACCAGGATAACATCCATTAGCGAATAATTCCAGAACGAGACACAAATATTCACCACAACGCTTGAATACAGGGTTCCCTTTCTTCCGGCACTTTGCTAACAATCTACTCAGTGGGAGGGGTGGGTGAATGGGGGTTGGCATCCCTTTCTGAAGGTAGATTACATTGGTGGCTTTATTAAATCAGACAACTTTTCAAAAGCACAGGTAACAAAGTAAAAAAAAAAAAAAAAGACAAATGGGACAACTCCAAACTTCACAACTTCTGCACATCAAAAGAAACAACAGAGGCATCCTGTAGAATGGGAAAAAATAATTGCGAGTCATATATCTGATAAAGGGGTTAATATCGAGGATGCATAAGGAACTTATTGACAAAACAGCTTCTTCATTCAGCAGAAAACATGACAATTTCCTCCAGAGGGGGAATGACTTGAGTTTCCCAATCCCAGAGAAAGGCTCTATTGGGCCCAACTCTGGTGTTTTCTCTGAACCACGTCAAATGCTTGATATGAAGGGCACCTGGGCGGCACAGTTGATTAAGCATCCGGCTTGATTTTGGCTCAGGTCACGATCTAGGGGTCGTGAGATCAAGCCTGAGTCCAGCTCCACGCTGAGCGAGGACCCTGCTTAAGATTCTCTCAGCCCCTCTCCTTCTGCCCCTCCCCCATGCAGCATGTGTGCTCGCTCCCTCTCTCAAAAAATAAAAATTTGAAAAAAGCTCAGTGAGGAGAATGCTTAAATAAATTATGAGAAACCTGTATAGCGGGATATTATACAGCCATCAAAGTTGTGTTTATGATGGATTTTTAAAAACTGAGATGGAAAACACATGTTAAAATCAGAATGTTAATTAACTCTCTAGTTATGATGAGGACAGATTAGATGAAATACACCAAAATGTTTAATAGTTATTGCTTCTAGGGTGTGTTCTTTTACCCTCTTCCTTTTTTTCCATATACTAGTTTTTCCTACCATAAGCTTATATAACTTTGAAAACAAGGGGAAAAATGTGAAAACTATGTCACTGTCTGGGCTATTGTTAATAGCCCCCACATGGACCTCCAGACTCCAAAACATCCTTCGAACATCTGCAAAACTTTACCTCACTGAAACTCAGGTCCAGTCACGGAGCACCCCTATTTTAAAATCATATTTGATTTCTCACAACAACACAGTAAAATCCAGGCTGCAGCCCGGCCGGGGTTGCTCTCCCACCGTAGCCATCCCAGACCCTTTAAATGCTTCTGCCTCAACCATTCACAATTCCCCAAACACACTCTGCATACATCTTTATTCTTCTGCACTGTTGTTGTTGTTGTTGTTAAGATTTTACTTATTTACTTATTTGACAGAGAAAGACACAGCAAGAGAGGGAACACAAGCAGGGGGAGTGGGAGAGGGAGAAAGAAGTTCCCCACTGAGCAGGGAGCTCGTTAAGGGCTTGATCCCAGGACCCTGGATCGTGACCCGAACTGAAGGCAGACGCTTAACGACTGAGCCACCCAGGCGTCCGTCTGCACTGTTGTTTATTCCACCCAGCAAGCAACATAAAGTTTTCCTCTCCTGTATCACCACTATTGAAATTCCTGAGTCTTTTAGAGGTGATCCAGTAGGGGAGCTCAAATCTTCATATATTCCTACCTTAAGAACAATTTTCATCTACCCAGGAAGCCCACTTATTTTGTCCATATATGAAGCCTCCGGAGGCATAAGGGTAGAAAAGGGAACTCATCTGCTCAATGAGATCAGCAGAATCCACTGATTGGCCTCTGAACCAGTGCTGGTGACCAGGGCCCAGCCAGACAACTTCTACCTTCTTTGCTACCAGGCTTCTTTCTTCAACCTTCCATCCCAGTTATCCAAACAATTATACCTTTAAGATGCTAGTACTGTGCCTGGCACATAGCAAGCAAATGGCTTAGCCACTTTTGGTATTCATATCAACAGGGCTTCCTAATTAACATTCAAAAGTTCCAGAAATAAAATTATTATAATTCATTACCCTCTGTCCCACACCAGTTTGTGAGCTTATAGGCAGGTTAGCTCCAGGGATTAGATGCTGATTCAGTGACAGATGTACCAAACTCCCTTGCGATCATCCTCTCTCTATTGAACTGGTCTCCCATTACATCCCATGACATAGTCTGCTATGTCTTCAAAATGCACCTAGGTGTTGGAAGGATTTTGTTCCCAAAGATTTTATGTCATGAATGCCTTTTTTCTTTCCTTAAAAAAAATTTTTGTTTCATTTCCAGGAATGTGATCTTTGTGTTTCTTTGTTCAAAGTTGCTGATCAGTAGCTTACAACATGATAATAACAAGCACAAAGGACTTACAGTGTGTCAGTCACACCTAATTCATGTGTCACATATATTTATTTCATTTCAAATTCATACATTTCCCTTGCTTTACATGATCAGATTCTGAGGCTCAGAGATACTGAATGATTTACCCACTGTGGCAATGAGGCAACTTAGCCAGTGTGGCTGAGTCAGAACAGAAATCTAAGTCCATCTAAAGCCCATCTTCTTGAACATCACACCATTACACGAAGCCAAACGGCAGAAGGGTGTAAGGAGAGTATCTCCTTCAATACTCAAGACACCTTGGGCCAGAGAGGCTGGGTCTACCGAGCATTCAAAATAGATCAAATGCGGTCTTGTCCTGAAGGTTTCAACAACCCTCTTTGGCATAATTACTTATTCTTTTTAAAGATTTCATTTATTTATTTGACAGAGACCACAAGCAGGCAGAAAGGCAGGCAGAGAGAGAGGAAGGGAAACAGGCTCCCCGCTGAGCAGAGAGCCCGATGTGGGGCTCGATCCCAGGACCCTGGGATCATGACCTGAGCCGAAGGCAGAGACTTAACCCACTGAGGCACCCAGGAGCCCCAATAATTTCTTATTCTTATGATGTGATTTTCTGGTACCTCTTTAGAATAGTAGCAAGCACTGGCTTTCTTTGGGTTATTATACTTAGTTGTGTGCAGGGATCTTGACTTTCTCCCCTCTTCATTCCATACTCTGTGTAGCACTCTTGCATATAGTAATAACTATTGATTCAGAGATAAAGTAAATGAAGCATCATGGAGATGCGTTTGGCTTATTAATTTATTAATAAGTGATGCGCTATTGCAAAAACCCCAAAACAACTAAACAAGCAGAAAGTTGGAAAACACTAAAATCACAAATATTCTTTGCCTCTAGTAAATCACTAGAAAACAGCTCCGGAGTTTGTTTCGCCCTCCATTCCCAGAGCATTGCTACTGGGGAGGAAAAAGACACTGAAGAGAGAGCAGACTTCCCTGGCATATAGTTGAACTTTTAAAATTTTATTTTATTATTATTATTATTACTTATTTATTTTTCTTTTCTTTTCTTTTCTTTTTTTTTTTTTTTAGATTTTATGTATTTATTTGACAGAGAGAAACAGCAAGAGAGTGAACACAAGCAGGGAGAGGGAGAGGGAGAAGCAAGCTTCCTGCTGAGCAGGGAGGCAGATGTGGGGTTGCAGGGCTGGATCCCAAGATTCCAGGATCATGACCTGGGACGAAGGCAGAGGCTTAACGACTGAGCCCCCCAGGCGCCCCCCAGTAGAATACTTTCTAAGTAAAAGAACACTTCCAGCCCAGAGCTTTTAGGTTCCAGGTTTGTCAGACAAGTCACCTCATTCTCTCACATAGAGGATGAGGCATTGAGCCAGAGTTGAAAAGGAACGCTGAGAACTACATTTCCCATGATGCCCATCTTTCCAACGCAACGCAGCCTGCGACGTCGTTCCCATGGCAACTGAAGAGTCCTTACCACCCGGCTGGTCTCAGAGCGCGCTGGCGTCTTGGATTTAAGGTGGCCTCAAACGCTGAGCCCACGAAGCTAGCGCGGTGGAACAACGATGCCCAGGTATTTCCGCAGCCTTGCTTGCTCCCGGCTTTCGCTCCTCTTGAGAGTGTGGCTTTATCCCCTTTCCCACCCCAGCCTGGAAGGGGCAAGGGAGGGAGGGCCGCTCCGCTGGAACTATATTTAGGGAGAGGAGCCCAGGCGGGACCGGCCTGTGGAAGAAAATTCTGAATCTTTTCTGCTTGAAATCGCTGTCTGGATGGTCAGGGATCCCTGGGAACTACCCCTTGAGCGTATGGATTCGGTCACAAGCAGGTAGAAAAGTTACCCAGGTGGAAAACTAAGTTTTTTTTTTAAGATCATTAAACTCCAGTCGTTCACTTACTAAGTAAAAATTTATTGCAGGCCAAGGAATGTTCTAGAAGCAGGGGTTCAGGCTGTGAATTAGACGACAGAGCCACTTCCTCAGGGTTCTCTGCATCTCCCCTTCTGGTGCAGGGGCTCAGGACAACAGTAAATAAGAAAAACTTGAGAAAGCTATGTGAAAGTGTAAGATGCAGTTTGGCCGAGGGGGGCGGCTGTAAAATATATTTTAGCTCTTCAGTTCTGTGATGTCAGTTTTTTTTTTTTAAAGATTTTATTTATTTATTTGACAGAGAGATCACAAGCAGGCAGAGAGGCAGGCAGAGAGAGAGGAGGAAGCAGGCTCCCTGCTGAGCAGAGAGCCCGATGCGGGACTCGACCCCAGGACCCTGGGATCATGACCTGAGCCGAAGGCAGCGGCTTAACCCACTGAGCCACCCAGGCGCCCTGTGATGTCAGTTTTAATATCCTCTACGTCACACTAAACCTTCTCTGAACAACTTAATAAGGACTTAGAGGGGTTCTGGGGTCCATCACAGAGCAGGATAAATCTGTTTTTCTCACCTTGTGGATCATGGCCAGATCTCTGTTGAGTTTATGAACCTTAATGAGAAAAATTGTCAGCTTCCTTCCCATCGAAGTATAATTGGTTGCAGTTACAAAGTTATGGTTATAGTTACAAATTTCCACCAGGGGCACCTCCTGCTCTCCTCTCTGCTGGGAGCTTGGAAAACAGATAATCACATTTTGAAAGAATGGTGTGTAAATGAAGAGCAGATAGGCCTGGACTGAGTTCCACGGGGTTCACCTGTGAAATAAACACATACATTTTAGTGTAAACATTTAGGGACACCTCTATTGGTCTTTTATAGCCCCTTTCTTCATCCCCGTTTCTTGAATAATAATTATTATAAGCTGTCAGTAATTTTAGATAATTATATGTAGGTCAAACCCTAAATGAAATAGCACATTTTAACAATCAATCATGACAATCTTAAAAGGTTGGTATTCTTCCTTATTGGCATTTTAGAGATGAAGAAACAGAAGTGAGCCTGGGGGAAAAGCACAAAATCTTGCATATATTAGGTGCTCAATAAATATTTGTTGAATTAATAAAGGAATGAAGAATCCAGAAAGGTTGGGTAATTTGCCCAAGTTGGTATATACAGAAAGTAGCAGAGTGAGGCTTGGAACACCTCAAGTCTTGTCTGTATTTTTTTCAGTTTAATACACCATTTTTCATTTCGGCTTTAAAAAAAGGGCATAATCGGGGCGCCTGGGTGGCTCAGTGGGTTAAGCCGCTGCCTTCGGCTCAGGTCATGATCTCGGAGTCCTGGGATCGGGTCCCGCGTCGGGCTCTCTGCTCAGCGGGGAGCCTGCTTCCTCCTGTCTCTCTGCCTGCCTCTCTGCCTGCTTGTGATCTCTCTCTGTCAAATAAATAAATAAAATCTTTAAAAAAAAAAAAGGGTATAATCTTATTTGTGAAAAAGTACAAATGTTTTTAGAGAGGTGAATGAAAAGATGATTTTCAAAATGTGATTTTAGATTATTTTTTTCTTTCACTATATTTCATATATCAAAACAAGGAATCTTGAGCCAGATTAAAAACAACAAAAAAAAAATTCAGAAAACAAAGATTGTTTGGTGTGCTAGTTTTACATGCTTCCCATTTTCCCAGATGTTGGTGGTTTTCAAGTTGTAGATTTCCAGAATTCTTTGTACATTAAGTTACATGCCTGAGAAACTAACACACACAGCTTTCAACCTTGGCTGGAAGTCCCAAAATAAGGCAGCCTCAAATCCTAGTGACAAAGGCTCTGCTTATCATTTTCAGCTTTCTTCTATGAACCAGGACAAAGAAAATGACTAATCCTCAGAAGTTTTATCCACTTATTATCCCCCAGGAAATAATGTTGATTTGTTTTATAAATTTAACTGAACTAAAACATCTCTGAGCTTGAAATAAATAGTGAAAAGGATTCCCTTTGATTCTCTGAATTTTGTTTTTCTGCCTCTCCTAGTGAAACTCTCTGGGAAATTGCAAAAGCCGAAGTGGAAAAACATGGAAGTGGAGGTGAAGGTGATGGCCTTGAAATTGGAGAAAAATCTGTTTTCTTCATTGGCAGTAAAAATGGGGTAATGCATTTCTTTTTCTTACTCCCCCCCCCACAAGTATTATGATTTGACAACCAGTGGTAAAATTCATTGTGATACTTTGGTAAAAATTTGGATACTTCAACTCTTTAACCAGATAACCAGTCTCTGGCCTGCTGGTTATCTTGGAGCTGGTTGTGCCTTGTATGAGGGTGGCCTGTGCATGGGTGAGTGGGGACTAAATTCCAGCCTGGGCACTACTTTTGTCAGGTGTTGTGCCCCAATCTGGGCCACAGCAGCCTGGAGGAAGGAGCATACATTTCTTTCTTTCTTTCTTTTTTTTTAAGACTTTATTTATTTATTTGACAGATCGCAAGTAGGCAGAGAGGCAGGCAGAGAGAGAGGGGGAAGCACGCTCTCCACTGAGCAGAGAGCCCGATGTGGGGCTCGATCCCAGGACCCTGGGATCATGACGTGAGCTGAAGGCAGAGGCTTTAACCCACTGAGCCACCCAGGCGCCCCAGGAACATACATTTCAAATTAAATTACCCGGCAGAGGATTCCTCTTTCCCCCAAAGCACCATAGATGCTAATCCAATGGCCACAGTTTTGGTAACTTGTACAATTGAAACAAACTTATAGATGACAGAAACGTGAACCAGACAGAACATGATACATTTACCCTTCACTTCTGACTAGGGTCACAGAAACCGAAGGAAACCTGCAGATACTCTAGTCATCTACTCTGGGGTCTACGGGGTATGTCTTAGGGCCAGTAAACTCTGGATGTGTATGCAGAATTGTGTGTGATTGTGCATCACTGTTGTTGTTTTATGGGAGATAGGTTCTCCCAGCATTCTAGCCCCTTTGAAAAAGTTAAGAGCCACTATGAACAGTGGTTGTGTACTTTAGGTTTGACTATCTCTAACAATGGAGGCGTTGTCTTCCATAAGGCAGCCTGGTTCCATTTGCCTTAATTGCTAGTTAAGAAAACCTGAGTTTCATTGTAACTTCCAATGTTCCTAATTCTGACCTGTAGAAGTATATAAATACTTGGTATTCCTAATTCCAAGGTCCTAATTCCTGGTCCTAATCCCGACTTGAAACAGTAGAGGATTAAGTCTGATTTTTCTTCTGCTTTTTAAATTTTCAATTCTTCTTAAAATGCCCTTCGAATAATTAACAGCAGCCGCTTTGTCTCCCTGAGTGTGTTTCAGCTTTAATATCTTCATTTCTTTTGGTCATGCCTTCTGTGTCATGGTTTCTGTATCAGTCGTGGATTTTTCTGTCATAATTTTATTAACTCTCAACTGTCATTATACTAATGTGTAATATTCAGGAGGGAACAGAAATTTGGAGGTTTTGCTTCATTGCAGTAGACTAGAAGGTCTGCCAGCTTCTCTTTTTCCAGATGCTACACTCCTGTTATTGTATAGAAAGATTCTAATAATCCCATAACCCTGTTCACTAAGATTGAGCTTGAGATCTGCCTTTCTCGTATATGCCGTGTTGTCCTTAGTTTTCTTAGATTGGGTCCTTTGTTACAGTCTGTTTGTATTTTTAATTTTATTAAACTGATTCACATGTGTGGTTTAAAAGGCGAATAAAGTAAATTACCAGACCTCTCCACATTGTTCAGGGCCTTTCCTTAAAGCAGCCTTTTTAATATCTTTTACTGTTTTTTCAAAAATAATTTACTTCTTTATTTATGAAATAACTTATAGGCTATTTTTAGACTTAAAATGTTAGACACTATCTTGAATCTTTGATAATAGTAAAAGAGGATTTAGTTCTAGCTCTTTTTCTATGTTTTGTTTTGTTTTTAAGTAGTCACTACACCTAACATGGGGGTCGAACTTACAGCCCGGAGATCAAGAGTTGCAAGCTCTACTGACTGAGCTAGCAAGGTGCCCCTAGTTCTTTTTCTTTTAAACGCTCATTTCTAGCCCTCATCTGCAACATAGATGTTGTTATAATGTAGGGCGAAATCAGTATTCAGTGTGAATTTATTATTTCTAAAACTTGTTTGCTGCTGAGCCAAATGGATTACTTTCTCTTTCTCTCTCACTTTCTCTCTTTCTCTTTTTTTCTTTCCTTCCCTTCCTCCGTTCCTTCCCTTTTTTTTTTTAAGACTGTATTATTTGACAGAGACCACAAGCAGGGGGAGCAGCAGGAGAGAGAGAAGCAGGCTCTCAGCTGAGCACGGAGTCCAGGGCAGGGCTCAGTCCCAGGACCCTAGGATCATGACCTGAGCCAAAGGCAGATGCTTAATCAACTGAGCCACCCAGGCTCCACTCTTTTTTTTTTTTTTTTTTTTTTTTTAGATTTTGTTTATTTATTTGAGAGAAGGAGAGAGGACCCTAGAGGGGATGCTGGAGAGAGCATCCCAGGACCCTGAGACCATGACCCAAGCTGAAGTCAGATGCTTAACTGACTAAGCCACCCAGGCGCCCCTCCATTTTTGGGGGGTTCTTTTTTTAAGATTTTATTTATTAAAGTGCATGTGCACAGTTAGGGGGGCGGCAGAGGAAGAAGAGGAGAGAGAATCTCAAGCCGACTCCATGCCCAGCACAGAGCCCAACTTGGGACTTAGTCTCCTAACCCCAAGATCCTGACCTGAACCAAAATCGAGAGTTGGATGCTCAACTGACTGAGCCATCTAGGCACCCCACTTTCTTTTTCTTGAATAACTTTTTCAGGAGTTTAAAAAGGCCTTGTTTTTTTAATTTGCTTAGCTTTTATGTGTACCTGAGTTTTTATATGCATTAGTTATTTGTTGCTACTTAATAAATTACCCTAAAATTTAGCAGCTTTTAAAATGGCAGACATTATCTCACCTGGTTTATGAGGGCCAGGAGTCCGAGAGCAGCTGAGTTTTGTGGTTCTGGCTCAGCGTCTTTTGTGAAGTTGTAGTCAAGATGTCATCTGGGACTAAAGACATGTCACAGCTCAACTGAAGAATAAGTTTCCAGGTTGTTGACATGGTTGTGACAAGAGGCCCGAGTTCCTTGATGGCCATAGGCCACGCTTCAGTTCTTCACATACATTACATACATACTTCACATACATCTGCTTCCCCCAGAGCAAGAGATCCAAAAGAGAGCAGGTGCCCGGGATAGAAGCCACAGCCTTTTATAACCTAATCTCGGAACTGACATGCCATCACTTCCGCCATGGCTATTGATCACAAAGACAAACTCCAGTACGGTGTGAGGAACCACACCTAGATGTGAATACCAGCAAGGGGGAATTGTTCAGGACCATCCTCGAAGCTGGCTCCCCAGCTATGTGTTGCTAATTCTTTCCACAATCCCCAACAGGCATTCAATATAATCTTCATCTAGACCCTTGTATCAGATCATCTGAAAGTTCCCATTTCCATGCAGAGTCCTGCCACCTTTTGACCCACTGTGCTAGTCTGTGCCGTGGTTCACAGGAGTGGCTACATAGCTACCATCCTGCCCCAACATCTTGGAAATTCCCTTTGCCTCTTTCTTGAGTTGGAACTTTAGTTTCCTGGATCCTGTGTCTTCCCTGTTCTTGGTTTACTCACTTATCTTGATGGAGCACATTCTTTTGTCGTTTCCTGGGAAAGCATTATATGGGAAGTAAAATTTATGAGACCCTGTATGTCTAAAAATTACTTTATTTTCCCTCACTGTGGGTTGAATGTCTATCTGGGTATAAAATCCTACATTAGAAAGAGTTCCTTAACCTCTTTCTCATCCTACTTTCTGTTTGAGTCTGGATTGTTTCCTTTGGGAGGGACGGAAAACTGAATTCAAACTGATGTAGGCCCTCTTTTGAATAGTTGGTATCCTCTTCACCATTAGACTTTATCTGTATTCCTCAGTGATGTGTACACGAGATACCATATATTAATTCATTTCATACGGTCAGGCAACAATCTACCATCACAACATTATATCTGTTCTGCTCTTTATTTTCATCCAACTGCATCCTTCTTGCATGTTTATGAATTTCCATATAAATACACAAAGTGGTGCTGTATTTTCTTTCCCCTTTTGTCTCTCTTTATCCCTTTACACAATATATTGCACTCGTAAGTCTCATGCCACAAGTTCTGGTGATTCATATGAGATCGTTTTGCTTCTCTGTGATAATACTGCACTTATTACTCCCCACACTGTTGTGTATCTGTAGCTGTAAAAATTCTTTCTAGGCTTTGTCTCAGCTGTTTTCTCTTGTGAATTACTTGAACCCTCTTCCGTTATTGTCTTAAAGTTTTTCTTAATGTGATACCTAATGACATCTCAATTTATTTGGAATTTTTCTCATTCTCTCCACTCTGATTTTTTTTTTTTTTTTTTTGACAGATCACAAGCAGGCAGAGAGGCCGGCAGAGAGAGAGGAGGAAGCAGGCTCCCTGAGAGAGCAGAGAGCCTGATGCGGGGCTCGATCCCAGGACTCCGAGATCATGACCTGAGCCGAAGGCAGCGGCCCAACCCACTGAGCCACCCAGGTGCCCCTCCACTCTGATTTAGATTGTCAAGTCTCTAGTCATGGTCTTATCATCCTTTTGACATAGGTTTCCTCTCTTATCAAGTGATAAATCATTCCGGACCTTAGGGTATGGGCAGAAAACTTAGTCGTTAACTAGCCTTTTACTTCCCAGAGCTTCTGTTCTCATCCCATACCTCATCCTCTAGATAGAAGAGAAGTGGGAAGGAAATGACTTGACTTGTAAATTTTTCTTTCTCCAGTTTTCTACAGTGTATCATCTAGTTGTGAGACGATGCTTCCCAGTGCTCCTTAAGAGATAGCAGATACTAGTTACAGTCTTCCACATACATCTTACTGGTCACAGCACCCTTTTCTACTGAGCCTGAAGATGAAATCTAATCCAGCATTCCAGGAAGGTGTTGACAATTCAGATAAAATGGGTTTGTCATCTCTGGCTCTAGTAATGTTATTTATCACCACACAGTTAGGAGAAGTCAGCTAAAACCCGTGGGTTGATATGTGCATGGGTGTAGCATAACCTTCAGATCGACAGAGAACTGATTTCATGTGGAATACCACATTCTGTCACTTGAGGTCTTAAGAATTACACACCGTAAGGAAGAAGTTAATTAAATAATTTTGGGGGCGCCTGGGTAGCTCAGTTGGTTGAGCATCTGCCTTCAGCTCAGGTCATGATCCCAGGGTCCTGGGATCAAGCCCCACTTTGGGCTCTCTGCCCAGCGGGAAGCCTGCTTCTCCCTCTCCATCTGCCTGCTGCTCCCCTGTTTGTGCTCTCTCCCTCTCAAAGAAAGAAAGAAAGAAGGAAAAGAATAAGAAGCAATTTTGATTAACATATGAATATTCTGACTGAAACGTGATTGAAAAATATTCAGATGAGAGAATGTTAACAAATAATTATTTTATTGTCTAATGTTATAACTACATTTTAAAAATAATATTTAGACATTTTACTCAAATTCATGGTCACGGAGCCATTGAATTTGAAGTTGGTAAAACTAACTTTGTACTTAGCTAATACCATATTTAGCAGGAATTAGAAAGTAATTATCGATCTAGGAAAAATTACGAGGGTAAACAAAATATTTAAGAAATGTTTTAACTTGCTTTTTATTTCATAAGTTGAAAACATTCAGGTCTTCTATTTAATTTCAGTATAAAAGCCAGGGTTCATTTAGATAAGTCAGGAAAAATAATAAATATCTAAGCATCTAGGTTAATAAGTCAGTGTCTTAATAATAATATTCATATTTTGGATTTAGTTGCTTTTAGGATTATCATTTAGGAATAATTGGATCACGTGAATGATGTCTGTCATAGGGTGATTTGCTACTGTGGAAAGCATGAGGAAAACTCAGCAGCACATCCCCAGGACCACGGATTGGTAGGAAGAGACCTCTCCCCGCTCATTTTCTGTTTTATTTAGCCAAGGAGACAAAAAGTTTTTGCAAGTGACTGTACGGAGCCGAAACGCGCATCATGTCTTCGCGCGGCTTTGCTTGACCCGTAGCAGTTCTTGCCAGGAAGCAGAGCGCCTGGTGACACTGTCCGAAAGGGCTCGAGGCTTGCAGATCCAAGATGCTGGAATTTATTCGGCGTGATAGTTCATTTCTATCTGGGCTTCCTATTACTCTTCTACTTTTGTGCTTCATGTTACCACATAAGGACATGTTGACAGTGAAACTTTCTGGAACTAAGCTCTGCATTAGCGAGGCTACCTCTTTACCAGGTGATATCAGTGGCCAGGTAGCCAGAGGACTCCCCTCTCTTGGGCTGTGTCGCAGAAGGCCCCTCCCCCCACCAACAACTGGACATCCATCATTGGGAGATACCATACAGAACATTAATATTATACATATTGGAGGGTAACCATAAAAGAGTTGTTAGTAATGAAAGGAAGGAATATGAAGTTAATTGAAAAAAGCAGGACAGAAATTTTATATACAGTATGACTATATGTCTATAAAAATGCAAAGATAAAAACTAGAAATATGTATGGCAAAATTTTACTCACGGTTTTTATTTTGTTTTTAATTTCTGTATTTTGCAAAGATATCTTATTGGCCCACTTTTTAAAATCTGAACTTAATTGTGCAAATAAAATTTTCATAGGGATCACTTATATTTTAAAATTTTAACCCAACTCTAGTATATGCACACGTCATTTCATGAGTTTATTGTTGTGAGGAAAGTGATTTTTGCCTTGGATACAGTACTTTTCCAGTTTCCTACTTACTGCTATATAGAAATGTACCCGGATTTAAAACAATGAGTAAATAACTAGTACTAGTCTTACGGCACAAGTTAATTTCTATTACAAAGAGTATTCTGTGTGGGGCACCTGGGTGGCTCAGTGTGTTAAGCTTCTGCCTTCGGCTCAGGTCATGATCTCAGGGTCCTGGGATCGAGTCCTGCATTGGGTTCTCTGCTCAGCAGGGAGCCTGCTTCCTTTCCCCTCTCTCTGCTGCCTCTCTGCCTGTTTGTGATCTCTCTCTCTCTGTCAAATAAATAAAAAAATCTAAAAAACGACAACAAGAACAACAAAGAGTATTCTGTGTAAGAGGCCATCTTTCAGGTGGCTTATCCTAATAGTACTGATTAGGGACACAAATTTTAGCACACAAATGCTCACACCTGACATGTTCCATCAGCATCCCCAGTAGTCACTCTCTGTTAACAGTTGTTCTAAACTTTGTTGTTGTGACAACCCAGTCCTGTTTTATTTGTTGTTTGTTAAGCCACCCTTTTCTTTTAAAGAGTAGAATGTGGCCTATTCAAGCTGGGTGTTTATTTTCATTTATGTAAATCAAAACTAATTTTGCTTTTGAAGATTGGCAAACTCTCTTGACATAGTTAGAACTTTTGAGGATATTGTTCTCCCTTTTTTGGTCATTAAATGTATAGTTTAATGTTCAGTTTTACTCACACTCAAGGGAATACAAATTAAAATATAGTAGCATGTTCATCTACCAGATCTGAATTGGCTATTTTCCCTTCATAAGCACTACCTCATTAAGGAAGGGACTACCTTACGATGGTTCCCAGCAGTTGAGGCTCCCCGAGCTCACTCACTCTGCAGCAGACCAGCCTGGGCTGGCTATCACGGCGAGGGGTGGAGAGAGAATGGAAACACATGGGCATCTTGAGGCCCTACCTCAGAACTGGCACCCCAGAGGATATTGTTCTTTTTTTTTTTTTTTTTTTTTTGAGATATTGTTCTTTAAAGTATCTGAGTCCATGCTTTATGCGAACAATATTTTGAAAAATAAAGAGAAGCAAGCAATTAATGCTTCTATTCTTCAGCTAATCGTAATCATCCTTTACCAGAGAAACTAACTGCCTTGCTGCCTTCTCTCGCTTTCCCGTACTTCTGTTCATCCATTCAGTAGACAGCTCTTGAACATCTTCTGTGTGCCAGGCATCCTGCCCGACTCTGGGGAAATAGAAATGAAAGATATGTACTCTGCTCTGCGGGAACTTGCTTGTTAGTACTTGTACGGCATCACAGCAGACAGATGCTGTGATGGAAACCAGGGCTCTCACCTCAGCCCAAGAGGCTGGATGACTGGGAAAGCCCCCTGAAGAGAGGGTGATGTCCAGAGCTTAAAGAGTAGGAAACAAGGAAAAAGAGTCATTCAGGTGAAGAGGAGAGAATCAAGAAAAACCTATGAAATAGCAGTTGCAATAAATGGGAGAGAGAACATGCTAGACAAACGTGACAGGATTGTCTGTCATTGCTGACTGCTGTTTTGATGATGGGGATTGAGAATTTAGGTGACAGCATTCTGCACAGCATGTATAATTTTTTTCCTTCATCACTCACTCACGTGGGTACAAGCATGGAGGAGAAAGGAGTTGATTGAGTTTATCAGGGTTGGTTTTTGCCAAGTGGGTACAGTACAGAGCTAGAAAGCTTGGGGAGGGGGTGATTTTTGCAAGGGTGATGATAATGATAAACTGTGGACTGTAGGATGGAAAAGGAGAGATGTGGAGGTAGGAGGGAGTCGATGGAGAAGGAGAAACGTTGATGGGTCAGTGGACTTTGGAGGCTTCTTATTAGGGCCAAAGAGTTGTTACTTTGGGGATTCCTGAAAAAGTAGTTGGAGGATGTGTTGTCATGTGTGATTTTGGACGTAGTTTCCAGTGGTGACATGATTGAAGATGTAACCTTGGAAGCGATGTATGGCAGAAGTGGAGTGAAGGGAAGAGTCTGTGAGGAGGCAAAGGCACTGAGACGTCTGCATGTTCGGTGGGTTGCCCATGCCTACGTGGGTGTGAAGTTAACAAGGCTAATGACAGGAGCTGGGAGAGAAAGGGAGACTGTGAGCCAGAGAGGATGATGAAAACAGTTACAGTAGACTGGTACAAACCTCTAAGGCTTTTGCAAAAGGAGGGAAGTAGAATAATTATTTAAAGGGGGCGGGGGGCGGGGGCATGTGGGTGGCTCAGTCAGTTGTGCCTCTGACTCTTGGTTTCACCTCAGGTGATGATCTCATGGGTTGTGGGATGGATCCCGTGTTAGTTCCATGCTCAGGGGGGAGCCTGCCTGAGGATTCTCTCCCCCTGCCTCTCCATCCACTCACGCTCCCTGTCCTTTCTGTTTGGGAGAGGAGTCTCTGGATCTACTCTCAGAGGACACTAAGTTCACTAGTGATTTTAAAAAATTTGGATCATATTTTAATGATAGTCTAAAAGTTTATTTCAGTGCCCAGAATTGAGTTTATGTTTATTTGGAATTACCACCACATAATACTACACATTTACATGAAATTATAATCAATATTTAAATCAACACTATAGGACCATGAGACTTTGAGAAAATTGGCTAATTATATCTAAGATTCCTTCCAATTCTAAAATGCATTCATTCTGATTCTGTTTTTTCTTGTACGTAGAGTACATTAGTTTTTAGGTGTAGTTGTCTCCCCTGCCTGCAAGGGATATGTTCCAAGACCCCCCAGTGAATCTCTGAAACTGCAGATAGTACTGAACATAGTATATACTATGTTTTTTTCTATACATACCTACCTATGATAAAATTTAATTTATAAATTAGGCATAGTAAGAGATTAACAACAATAACAAAATTAAACAATTATAACAATATAATACAAGTTGCATGTGGTCTGTCATTCAAAATACCTTACTGTACTGTGCTCACCCTTCTTGTGATGATCTGAGATGATAAAATGCCCATGTGATGAGATGAAGTGACAGGAACGACATAGCATCTGCCTTTGGCTCTAGTCATGATCCTGGGGTCCAGGGATCGAGCACACGTAGGGCTCCCTGCTCAATGGGGATTCTTTTTTTTTTTTTTTTTTTTTTTAATTTTTTATTTTTTCAGCATAACAGTATTCATTATTTTTGCACCACACCCAGTGCTCCATGCAATCCGTGCCCTCTACAATACCCACCACCTGGTGCCCCCAACCTCCCACCCCCCATCAATGGGGATTCTGCTTTTCCCTCAGCCCTTTGCTGCTGTTCATGCTCGCTCGCTCTCAAATAAATGAATAAATCTTTCAAAATAAATAAATAATCTGCAAATCCATCACCTAGAAGCATTCACGATTAGCTTAGCGATACCCCTCTGGATCTATTTTTGTGTATGTGTTTCTGTGCCTCTTTCTGAATCTATTTATGTGTATGTGTAGGTATGTAGATCTCAAAAAAAGCAGGAAAAGATACTTTAAAAATTGAAAACAGGGTTATGCTAATATATTATAAATGTTTTACCATGTCGGTAAATATGTTCCTATATCATCATTCCTAACAGCTGTGTGTTATTCCATTCAAGGATTGTTGTAATTAATTTAGCCCATCCCCTGTTTGGGGACATTTAGGTGGCTTTTAGTTTTTCACTTTGATGTAATACCTGTCAATAAACATCCTCCAATAATTTACATTTTTGGCCCTATTTCAATTATTTATGTTTCCCATTATAAAAAAGTAATCAACTTGATCGTATCCCAGATATAATCTAGAGTAATTTATTTGTGATCATACTTTTTTTAGTTAAAAAAAATTACAGGTTTTTAAGGACAACACATATCTAGTCAAATGTTGTTTTTGTCAGCCTGGGATTTTCCAAACTATTTTCCTTGGAACCCAAAAGCTTCTTCCATTGGAGCTTCACCTGCTGCTCCTCTTGTATCTCTTTTCTTGTAAGAGGTTTTTTTTTTTTTTTTTAAGTTTTACTATTAAGAAAAAAAATCAGGGGCGCCTGGGAGGCTCATTCATTAAGCATCTGCTTTAGGCTCAGGTCACGATCCCAGGGTCCTGGGATTGAGCTCCACATCGGGCTCCCTGCTTGGTGGGAAGCCTGCTTCTCCCTCTCCTACTCCCCCTGCTTGTGTTCCCTCCCTCTCTTGCTGTCTCTCTCTCTCTCTCTGTCAAATAAATAAAATCTTAGAAGAAAAAAATCAGTGATTAAGCCATTAAGCCAATCCCTAAGATGTAAAGTTAAGTTTCATGATTAGTGGCAAAGATGACGAGAGCCTATATGTTCTGACTCCTAACAAGAAACTTAGAATAAGTTTATTTTCTACAAATAAAATGATAAACAAGAAATACTCTAACCCAGTATCTGGATTGCTTACTTTGAACATATTTGCAGCATGTCCTTTATTTGTAATCTTTCTTCTTTATTTCCACTTCAACAATTGGAATTAAAAACATTTTAGAAGACACTAATCATCTGCTTAACCAGTAATTAGCATTGATGAGTAGAGAGAAAATTTCAGACAGCTGCCAAGTTGACCACTAAAGTGAGGTATGATTTGCTAGTATTTGTCATCTGCAGGACTTCATAATTATAATAATAGCAGTGTAGTTACACTGTGATGGAAAGTTGACAGTTAACTTTTTCCACTTATCAAACTTCGGAACAATTCTGAAAGTTTCTAGTTTCCAGGTAATTTATCATTCAAGTAATTAAAATCTATTTTTGGCCACAATTATGAACAATAACAAAATTTTACATGTGGATGACATTAACACAGTATTCTTTCTTTTTTAATTTCCAGGGAAAGACTACTATTATTCTAAGGTGTCTTGACAGGTAAGTGTTATGTTAACCTTTAGACTACATTTTCTGTTTATTCTAGTTGTACAGGGCACTTTAGATTCTAAAAGGCATATGGAAGGAGAACAATTTTGAGGCCCAAATAGTATTAATTCTTAGTAAATCCTTAGTATGGTCTTTAAGAGCTTCTTTAAAGACAAAAACAACAATAAACAAAATATGTGTACATATTTTTTGGTATATATGGACATATATACATATATATAAATATGCAATTTGTAGATATAAACACACACAGGATTAGTGTTGAATTTTTCTATTTGGGGAAGAAATGAACATAACTGTGATACTACTTACCTGCTTTTTGGCTGTGCTACTCTGATACTTGGTTTATTATTTTACCTAGCCCATGATTATTGAACATTAATTCTAATATTTAAATTGTCCATGGAAGCATCTTTGAAGCACAATGTTGTTCTTCAAACTGTACCTTTTACCATTTGTTTTTTATACTTCCTAATCTTCTATATGGCCATCAGATTAAGATTTGGGTTTATGATCAGTGGGCACTGCAGGAAATGAAAAGGAAAGTCTTCAACTGATTTTGGAAGAGATCCCTTCATTCCAATATCTATGTCTCATAACTTCTCCAAAAACATCAACATAGATGGAATTTTCTCTTAAGGTCACATTAAAGAAACATCATCCATTTGAAAAATAAAGAATTCAAATAATAGAATCCTGACTTTGTGTAATTTCCTTTCACCAACAGAATTGTTTCTTGGAAGAACCATCCATACTGACACCTGTATCATCTTTCCATCCCCAGGAATCATGGCTCTTTCTAGACCATATGTGTTTCTTTTTACAAATAAGTCTTCTGACACAATATTAGCTTAGGCTGAAATATGACACTGAACTGAATTTTAGTTCCTTGGTTGTCTACTTAGAAAAAAAGACAGTTCTGCCTATTATATGTTAAATACCAGAGCTTATAAATTTTGTCTTAAAAGTGGCAGTCTGTTTTGTAAAAGAAAATTGGTACCTTTTAGGACATACAACCAAGGGGCGCCTGGGTGGCTCAGTGGGTTAAGCCTCTGCCTTCAGCTCAGGTCATGATCCCAGGGTCCAGGGACCGAGCCCTGCATTGGGCTCTCTGCTCAGCGGGGAGCCTGCTTCCTCCTCTCTCTCTCTCTGCCTGCCTCTCTGCCTGCTTGTGATCTCTCTCTCTCTGTCAAACAAATAAATTAATTTTTTAAAAAAGGAAATACAACCGAAAATTTTACTATATATGTATCAAAAAATATATATGTAGGGATGATATGCAAAATACCTAATAAAGATAAATATATAAATCGCAAATTTAAAAATGATTTCTCTTTGTTCTCCAAATTAAAAAAGATATATACCAATACTGTTCACCCTTAAAAAGGAAGAAAGTTCTGATGCATGCTACAGCATGGGTGAACCTTGAGAACATTATAGTAAGTGAAATAAGTCAGTCACAAAAAGACAAATACTGTGTGATTCCACTTCCGTGAGGCATCTCAGAGCAGTCAGATTCACAGAAACAGAAGGTAGAATGGGAATGGTATTTGCCAGGGTCTGGAGCGGGGGTGGGGGGAAATAGTGAGTTATTGTTTAATGGGTATACAGTTTCAGTTTTGTAAGATGCAGAAAGTTCGAGAGTTTGTGCAGCAGTGTGAATACACTTAACGTTACTGATCTGTACACGTAAAAATGGTTAAGAAGTAAGTTTATGTTGCGTGTTTTTCACTACACTAAGAAATGAAATCAGTAAATAAGTAGATATATTCCATAAAACTGCCTACCAAGCAGTATTAGCTGCTGTGCCAGTAATTCATCAAGTCACTTGTCCATTTTTAGGACTTGATGTAATTTGTTATTTTGCAGCCTCTCATAGTTAAATGATGTCTGTGTTTGAGTCATGAGTTCAGATAGAGAATTATATTAAATCTTCCATTGATGTCTTCAGTGAATCGATAATCATTTGATTCCCAGCTCCCCATGTCAGGGCCGAGGACAAATCTGGTATCCGCGCCTCCCCTGTGACCTGAACGCCGAGAGCTGTGCCCTGACATGGCGCCTGCCCTGGGCAGCCACACCACCTTCTCTGCTTGCCCTGTCAGAGCCCGTGAGGGCTACCGCGTCGTGCACGTACCATTTTTCGTCTCTGCAGCTGTGAATAAAATCCTTGAAGGTGGTTTTATGAAGGCTTATTTATTTTTTATATAAAATTTTTAGCAGTTTTACCTCAGTGCTATTCCACAAAGTAACTTCTCTCCCTAATAGAACAAGTTTTTAAGAGGAAGCAAAAATGAATTGGGTAATATGATAGCATAAGGGAATGCATGATGGTAACACTGTCTGTCTTTATCATGCAGGGATGAGCCACCAAAACCAACCTTAGCTTTGGAATATACATATGGAAGAAGAGCAAAAGGGCATAATACAGTGAGTGGTTTTTTAAGTGATACTGCTGTGGGGCGCCTAGGTGCCTCAATGGGTTAAGTGAAACTGCTGTGCCTGTAGATGGAGAAGTAATAATGCCAGCTTTGTTTTAGATTTTTGTCTTATCTATAATCAGTAAACATAGCCAGTTGTACACTTCATAGCTATGTGCTTTTAAACTTCAAATGCACCTTTGCAGTTGTGAAGCCAACCCAAACTGTGAAAATAATTTAGCCTTCTTCTGGGTTGTGCCTTAAAATGCTGGAGTAAGTTTCCGTTGTAACTTTTTTGTACAGTTTTTGGACATATTATTTTAATTGTGTTAATGTGACTTTTTCTTCTTTCAAGTGGGAATAATATTGTTACATCCTGTCACCCCCAAAAATCTGCTAAAAATACGAGTTTGACCTGTAGAATATTTTTAAAAATATACTATTCAAGATCCAAATTATTAGCATTTTTACAAGTATATCTTGAAGTTAGTAAAACTATTTGAGACCTAAGGCCATAATTGGTTACAATCCTATTTTCACTTGTTTGAGTGTCTACTCAAAGGAAAGTTGGAGATTAGTCAGGACAGGAGAATTTATGGCATATGTTAGAAGGATAAAAAAAAAATCTGAAATAGAATCCTCATGTGGAGTTCTCCCATGAAAAGAGGTCATTTCTTAGAGTTAGGTGTATGGAAGAACAATCATACCGTGCTTCTCCTGTAAGAGACAAATTCTTACAGATTGATCTAGTCCAAATGTTTGATCATTAGTTAAAACTGCCTGTTGCTAGATTTACCAGTGAAAATTGGTTATTAAGACTGTGATATTAAAAAGAAAAGAAACAACATAATATAGTGAGTTGTGGGAAAACCTTGTTTTTGTGACTCACATGAATTTTAATATGAACAAAGACAGAAAAATGGGATTATCGTTTTCATTGGAAACTTTGAAATAACTTTCATAGCTTCACTTTTTTTTTTAAAGATTTTATTTATTTGACAGAGAGAGATCACAAGTAGAAAGGCAGGCAGAGAGAGAGAGAGGGAGAGAGGGAAGCAGGCTCCCCGCTGAGCAGAGAGCCCGATGCGGGACTCGATCCCAGGACCCTGAGATCATGACCTGAGCCGAAGGCAGCAGCTTAACCCACTGAGCCACCCAGGCGCCCCTCATAGCTTCACTTTTGAGAAGAGCTCTAAAAACTTTCCTTGGTCAAATTGTGACTCAAGGGAGATTTTCCAGTGAAAAATTATTTCCCCCATAAACATTAGTGATTAATATATTAACAGCAAATATTCAAATATCAATAGCAAAACAATCTTAGTGATATGAGATGATAATTTGTCAAAAATACATACTCACCTAAAACTTGCTTTTTTAAAATTTAAAAAAAAATTTTTTTATTAACATATGATGTATTATTAGCCCCAGGGGTACAGGTCTGTGAATCGCCAGGCTTACACACTTCACAGCACTCACCATAGCACATATCTTCCCCAGTGTCCATAACCCAGCCACCCTCTCTAAAACTTGCTTTAACGACTGTCTGTCTCTTCCAGGTTAATGGCAATAGATATATGAAAACTCATGTGACTTTCTTTTTCCCCTAAACTTTGTGTTGGCAAGTTGGGCTTTTCCATATTTGTTCTGGAAGATTGAATATCTTTCTCAAATTTAATGTTCCCTAAGAGTTCCAAATGGAAGCAGTGTGTCTTCTCCTCACACAGACATGGTGTCCCAAAGTCTCCTGAGCAACCAGGAGGAAGCAGAGAAGCCATTAGTTAGCAGTCAAAGAAGGTTGTCACGGAACTGATGCTCTTACTCCCGAGCTGCATGGCTGCCTCACCGTTACAATCCCCCAGTGCTTAGGAGTCCTCTGAAAAGGGAATTGGTTTTTCTCTCTTCTTGTTCTCCACCTACCGTGTTGCTTCATCCTTGTTTTTTTGGAATAGATGTCTCAGTGCATTTTGGGAAGAGAAAGAGGGAAGCTTTGAATGCCAAGAAAAGGTTTACTGAGGACTGCAATATTTTGTATCCATAATTATTACTGGCTGATGCTATGAACTTAAGTAGTATTGAAAAATAAAATAATAATAATAACATGAAAAATACCTGTTTTTTCAGCCGAAAGATATTGCTCACTTCTGGGAACTAGGTGGAGGAACGTCTTTATTGGACTTAATCAGCATCCCCATCACAAGTGATACCTTACGGTAAGTGAGCCCAACCCCGGAACAGTTGTTCATCACGTACCCAGTAGTGTCCACGAATGAATCTGCCTGGGCTGTTGGGAGTCAGAATTTGAGGGGGCGGTTTTATGTTGCTGAAGGGTTACACTCCCTTCCTTTCTGTGCTCTTCAAGTGTCATGCTTTCGAAGAGATGTTTAAAAAAACCAGGGTTTGGCCTGTGCTGACAGCTGGCATTCCAACTGGTAACCTATTTTGTAAGCCTGCAAACAAACAAACAAGATATGTCAAATAACACTCGAGCAATGAATTCACTTGGCAAACATAAATTTGAAAACCTTGGTTCTTTTGAGTACCCGCCTGAGTGTGAGCTAATTCAGCCCTGTGTGTTTTCTTCAGCTGGATATTTAAATCTACCTTCGAATTTAATGCTAATTAGTATCACAGAAGCTTTACACAAGGGAACAGTGACTTAGAGGAGGGACAAAGTCTCTCTATTTGCTGACCTTAAATAGGAACTTGAGGAAAACCTCAAACTCTCTGGTTGTGTTTCTTGACAATGACTCCCACATGTTGGCCAAATCAAACGTGGAAAATTGTGACATTTCTCACAGTGTTCCTGGGAATGCGTCTTAGCCAAGGAAAACACGCATTTTTCCATCTGAAATATCTTACTCTTGTCAGAGTTTAACAGAAACCATTGCTGCTGCCTGGACCCGATACAAAGGGCTTGACAGTTACTTGTTACATTTCAGCTGTTAAGCTCTTTAGGGCATGGACTGATTTCTCTTGAACAGAACAGTTGTTTTTCCATAAGCTAGATGGTTGCTGATGATGTTGGCTTTATTTGTCCAGTGATAGTTTCTTCTTTTAAAGAAATTTCATTTGCTGTCTTTTACTTGTTACAAAAGTAGCATATGCTCATGTAGAGATCTTGGGAAAACACTGAAAGGTAGGAAGAAGGTAAGAGCACCCATAATCACCTGAAAATAACTCTTGTTAACATGCCAAGGTATTTCTTTCAGTGTCCTCAGCCTTTATAAATATACTTTGTACAGTTTAGGGATGTTTTCTATGTGTGTTTAGATCTTGCTTTTTCACGTATAACCACCATTTCCCCCGACATTATTTTTCAGCAACATGGAATTTTACAGGTATATAGATGTTCATTTGTCCTCCTTTAACAGAGACAAATCATGGAGGCCTCCTGGGAATGAGGGCCACTCCTGGTGGTGCGGTTGAGAGAAGGCAAGGACGGGAGAGATGCTGAGGAACCAGAGCTGCCAGGCATTGTGGCCTGAGGTGGAAAGAAGAGCAAATGGCTGGGAGCTGCTCTTACTGGGTTGGGAGCTGGCTCCAGTTCTGGCCATGACTCTGTCCCATCACCCTGTCAGATGATCTCACTCCCCTCCTCTGGCCCCAGAGGCTCCAGGCCTGATGGCCTTGTGGAAATTCTGCTTTCTGCAGGAAGCCACATTTTCCCACAGCTTCTTTAATGCCTCACTTTGTGAGTTCTTGGGTCTTCGTTCCCTGGAAGCCCAGGGCAGCCGTGGCTTGCTTTACGAGGGGAGGTCAGGGGTCTAATAGACGGAAGAGAAGCTGGAGGCCTGCATCCAAAGTAGTTTGCTGAGTGCTTAAGGAATTCATGAAAAACATTTCACGCCTAATGTTGTTGCAGATCTCAGAGTGTTTTGTGACTGGAATCAATTTGATACGTAATTAATTTCCTTGTGTTGGACAAAGCCCAGCAACTTGTGAAAAATAATATTGCCAAATGCTATTAGATACTGTTTATCTTTCACACAATGATTATAAGTGCATTAAACAGACTTTAGATAATTTGTAATGGAGCATTTCCTGTGGTTTCATTCCCTGTTTATAAAGAGGTGGTTGTGTTTAAAAAAAAAAGATTTTTTTTTTTTTAAATAAATATGAGATCATGCCATTTGAGACAACATGGATGGACCTACAGGGTACTGTGCTACATGAAATAAGTAAGAATGAGAAAGACAAATACCATAGGATTCCACTCATAAATGGAATTAAAAAAAAACAAAACCAAAAGCAGAATCAGATACGTAAATACAGAGAACACACTGATGGCTGCCAGAGGGAGAGGGTGGAGGGATGTGCACAGTGGGTGAAGGGGAGCGGGAGATACAGGCTTCCGGTTATGGAATGAGTAAGTCACAGGGATAAGAGGCACCGCATAAGGAATACAGTCAGTGATAGCGTAATAGTGATGTAATGGGACAGACGGCAGCCGCACTCTCAGTGAGCGCAGCATCGTGTATAAACTTGTCAATCACTAAGTTATACACCTGAAACTAATGTGACATTCTGGCAACTATACTCAAAAATTATTTTGCTGTTATTTGCTATGAAGGAAAAATAACACAGGTGTGTACAGTGCAATGGAAATACAAACTTTAATTTTGGAAAAAGGTTGAATATTCTGTTATGTTTTCACTTAAAGTTATTTTTTATTTGGACAAATAATCGATTTTTGGTTACATACATTTTACCAGAGTAAAAAAGTGAAACCATAGTCAGTGTTTTTTAAACAACCATACTAACCCCCTACAATAAATTTAATTTCTTATTATAAAGATACATATTATTTATTATTATAGTCAAAGCTATTTTGGTTTTATTTAGTAGCTCTGATTAGCTATACAACTTAATGACATGCTGCTGATTTTGTAGAAAACCTCGATAATTACTGTCTAAAAGACTATTTTCTGAAGTTAGACCTATAGTATAGAATTTAGTTACTGTTTCGCTTGAATTACACAAAATAGCTGGTTTTTCTCTAAGCAAAAGAACTGATCTAATTATAAAATGACTAACATGTATTGTAATCCCTTGCTATATCTAACAGAATGGTTGCCCTGTTGATCAGGGGAACATACTGGCTTGTGATTATGGCTCTCCGTACTTACTATGACCATGTTCTGAAATACTCCTAGATTTGTTTTTTGTTTTGATAAAATGTCCTCACATTTTATCCCTTGCCACTTTTAAGTGTACAGGTTAGTAGCATTATGTATCTACTCCTTGTGCAGCCATCACCACTATCTCCAGATTTTTTTCATTCTCCCCAACTGAAACTCTGTCCCCATGAAACACTGATTCCCTACTGTCCCCTTCCCCGGCCCTTGGCAGTCACCTTCATATGTGCTATGAATTTCTGTGAGTCTGACTACTCTAGGGCCCTCCTGTTCACGAAGTGGTGTGGTACTTGTCCTTTGAGTCTGGCTTCTTTCACGCCACAGAATGTCTTCAGGTTCACCCGTGTCAGAATTTCCTTCCGTTGGTATTCTGCTGGGTGGATATACCGCATTTTGTTGAGGCATTCAGCCATGGATGGATATTTGGGTCATTCCCACCTTTTGGCTATTGTGAATAGTGCTGCCATGAGCGTTGGTGTAGAGATACGTGTTCGAGTCCCTGATTTCAAATACTCCCGGAAGTGGAATTGCTGGATCATATGGTAATTGCTTAATTTTTTGAGGAACCAGCATTTCACATTTTACATTCTCCCCAGCAATGCTCAAGGATTCCGATTTCTCGGTTTTCTTACCAGCACTTGTTATTGGTGTTTTTATTCTGTTTTTGTCTTACCATAGCTATCCTAAGGAGTGTGAAGTGACATCTCTGTAAGGATTAGGGGTATTGGGCATCTTTTCATATTTTTTTGTTTGTTTGTTTTTTGTTTTTTGTTTTTTTTTTAGATTTTATTTATTTATTTGACAGAAATCACAAGTAGGCAGAGAGGCAGGCAGAGAGAGAGGAGGAAGCAGGCTCCCTGCTGAGCAGAAAGCCCGATGTGGGGCTCGAACCCAGGACCTGGGATCATGACCTGAGCCGAAGGCAGCGGCTTAACCCACTGAGTCACCCAGGCGCCCCATCTTTTCATATGTTAATGGCCGTTTGTAGATCTTCTTGGGAGAAATGTCTGTTGGTGTCTTTTGCCCATTTTTTTGTGGGTTTGTTGTTGATGAGTTTGATTTGTTTGAGTGACAGGAACACGAGTACACATTCATGTGATGATGGCAGTGGTGTGCATGGTCGCCAGGGGTGTGCATTCAGGGAGGCCCCATCGTAGAGCAGGACGTATGGCTCTGGATCTACAGCTCTACAGTCTACTAGTTCTATAAATCTGCGCCTCAGACTTCTAATCCATAAGATGGGCATCATAACATCTTCTCGGAAGGGTTGTTGCAAAGATTTAGTAAAGGAGATAGTCCCCTGCCTGGGGCCATCCGTACATCTGTTCTCTGTGACCTAATTGTCATGTTGTTGCTTGTGCTCTCATTCTTCGTTTCCATTCTCTGGAGGACACAGTAAAATTGGATCGGATCATCACATTGTTGGACCCGATTGCTTGCAAATTATTTGAATTGGATTATTATTAGTACAAACAAAACCTTCAGTGCCACTGTTGGTTATAACACTTAAATATCACTAGAGTAAAGTGCTGGAATAAATAAGGCTATAACTTTGGGCTGTCTCTGTGTGTGTTTTGTCTTAGGAAAGTGCTATATGTTTTGTTTAAGCTATAGTGTTATTCTTAGAGAATAAATTTCAGTATAATAAGGTTTCAAAACAGTAATTACTTTGAGTCTTTTTTAAGAAATGTTTTTATTTTTTTTAGGACATTTTCTCTTGTTCTTGTTTTGGATCTTTCAAAACCTAATGACCTTTGGCCCACCATGGAAAATCTGTTGCAAGCCACAAAAAGCCATGTAGATAAAATGATAACGAAGCTGGGCAAGACCAATTCTAAAGCAGCTTCTGAAATGAGACAGAAGATGTGGAGTAATCTGCAGAAGGACCATCAAGTGAGTTACTTTTGGGGTTATTCCCGGAATCCTTAGCCCCATACACAGTTAAAGATAACATCACAAACAGCTTCCTTAGATTTTTATGCGTGATTTGAAATGCATTTGATGGAGATGAACTTGTTCACTGGAAAATTATAGCATTTTAATAAAACCCCAGTGAGAGCAAAACAAGGAAAAAGATTTCTCATGTCTTCTTGTTAGACATTCACTGTGATTGTTATGGCATATTATACCAATCAAAAGAAATAGAGTTTTGAAGTAGTAGTTCGGTATTGATTTTATAACCTCCGTAAAATGAAGATAAAAAACCGGACTGTACAAAAGTCACCTGGCAAAGAGCAGATGAAGCTACAAGTTTAAGCGATGAGTAGAGTTTTCACAGCCTTCATTGTTACTCTGTAGTTTACATTCATTTAGTGTCTGTCATATATCCAATATCTTTTGATTATCTGACAACTAACTAAATTATAAAGTTGCAACGATGGTAACACAGGTCTTTCAGTACAACCATGAATATCATTTTCTAGAAAACCTGCAGCACTATCTTACGTTGCCCAGCTTTACATAGGGAATATGAGGATGAAACTGATAGTTTATGGTTTCCATCTGTGCAGCATAAATGCTACTGCAACAAAGCTAATACCAAATAGTAAATAACAAAAACAGGCAGATGACATGTTATTTAAGAAAATAGGACAGAATATAACAAATAAATAAATATGGTAATTTAGGAATTGCCATTTCTTGTTCTATACTTGTATATAATTTAGCAAGTGAAAGTTAAAAATTCAGACAACCTCTATGTCAAGCCAAATCAACATTTCTAAAAAGACTAAAATGGTATATTTTAGAAGTAAATAGAATTTGCTGAATACATAGTACGAAGCAATTATAATAATCAATAAAATATGTTAACAGGATCGTGAATTAATCGACCCATTTCTAATACCTCTGGTCATAATTGGAAGTAAATACGATATTTTTCAGGTAAGCTTTTCCACTTCTAGTTAAGGTGGTTGTTTATGCTTACCCAGGCTTTATGGTAGAGGAACAAAAATTATAGTGATATGAGAAAAATGACTCTGGGAGGGAGAGGTCAAGGAGTCACACATCTTAAGGATTTTGGAAAAGAAGACATAGTGGGGAAAGAAAATATGTAAAGAACAATACATCAGTGGAGTGGGGATAAGGCAGTCGGGGGGATGGGTGGATTGAGAAACTGAATCTTTCACTGAGTCACTGAGGGATAGGACTGATTTCCCAACTTTTAAATTGAAGAAAGTGGAAAATTGGTTTCTTCTTATCTTTGCTTGTCAGAGAATCCCTAGGGTATTCCACACTGTAAAATGTGTGCTCATATCTAAATTCTATTGAGCTAAGTGTTTAAACAAGAAAAGATCTGATGGCTATAGTTCTAGAAGGCTGCAGCTACTGTTCAACTCTCTATAGGAACAAATATCAGGGTAATGGAGTCCTACTCCTCAGGGTATGTTCCAAAAAAAAAAAAAATCATATATTTCTATACTTGATAATTTTCACCTTCCTGCTACAAGAATTTAATTTTCTCAACTTGCTTTTTCTTTTTAAAACGTATTTCTTCAGGATTTTGACTCTGAGAAGAGGAAGGTTATATGCAAGACCCTTCGATTTGTTGCACATTATTATGGAGCATCGTTAATGGTTCGTACATTTCTTATCCTTTGGCTTGAGTGTGCAGCACCAAACTTAGAAAGATTAGCAATTTGATGCACAGTTGTAAATACTAATGTTTTTACTAGGACACATAATCCCATCCTTCCCTTTCCTACTGCCTCCAAATCCTCTTGTTACAGAATGTTTGATAATGTATTTCTAGAACATGCTCTGCTAGATGGCCAACCATGTCTTCAGAGCAGTTGCTTATGACCATAAACCCCAGTCAGAATCTCGGGCAGATTCTCTGCTGAGCGTGGAACCTGACTTGGGGCCTGATCTTATGACCTTGAGATCATGACCCAAGCCAAAATCAAGAGTCAGATGTCCAACTGACTGAACCACCAGGCCCCCCAAACCCCGATCAGTCTTAAAGAGATAAACTGGCTATTAATTTATTCAATTTTAGTTTCCCCTTAAAAATTAGAATCTGAAGGGGCATCTGGGTGGCTCATTTGGTTAAAGCCTCTGCCTTTGGCTCAGGCATGATCTCAGGGTCCCAGGATCGAGCCCTGCATCGGGCTGTCTGCTGAGCAGGGAGCCTGCTTCCCCTGCCCCTCTCCGCCTGCCTCTCTGCCTACTTGTGATCTCTGTCAAATAAATAAATAAAATCCTTAAAAAAAAAAAAAGAATTAGAACCTGGGGGCCCCTGGGTGGCTCAGTTGGTTAAACGACTGCCTTTGGCTCAGGTCATGATCCCAGGGTCCTGGGATTGAGCCCCACATTAGGCTCCCTGCTCAGCGGAGAGCCTGTCTCTCCCTCTCCCTCTGCCTGTTGCTCTGTGTACTTGTGCTCTCCTTCTCTCTGTCGAATAAATAATAAAAGTCTTAAAAAAAAAAAAAAAAAGAATTAGAATCTGTCTTCTCCTAAGAGAAAAGAGAAAAAAAACCCTTTAACAATATGTTCTTTTTTTAAACTTCAAAACACTGTTGTAGGGGTTAAAACCATGAACTTGAGAGTCGTGCTACCTGGGTTCGAATCTCAGGACAGCCATTTATCAGATGAGTGATCTCAGGCCATGTCATCTCACTCAAGCCCCAATCTCCTCCAGGGTAAAATGGACAAAACCAGTGCCTTCTTCATAGGGTTGTTGTGAGGGTAAGTGAGAGAGTAAGGTGATGTGCTCACCACAGGGCCTGAAACAGTGTTCCTTAGTAAATGTTGCTTATTATAATAACTGTTACCCTTACCTTCCACAGCAGGAACAAAGGATAAAGGGTATTCTTTAATGCAATAAGATATAAAAGCACTTTTATTTAAAAGAAATACTATCTTCCCATTTGAATGGTTTCTTTTTCCTGGTACATTAAAAGTGCTCAGAGGAAGCTGGAGACAACACGGTCTAACCCTGGCCTTCATGGCTAGGATATTATGACTAAAACTGATGAGTATGATCTATATTTAAAATTTTTATACTTCTGAAGACTCCAAATTGCATTGTGTATTTTTCTAAAAATCAATACCTTTTATGTTTATACTGTATCTGTTTGTATATTAAATTGACAAGAGTGCTTTGGAAATTCTTTTTTTTTTTTAACTGTTTCAAAGAGATATGGGGAGTTTAAAATGAATGTATCTAGAATACAGAAGCAAAGACCATGGATCTTGTAGTTTCTTATTTTTACTATAAGATAAAGCCCCACAGTTAGTTCTGGTTGCTTAGCTGAGGGAACGCTCTATCTTTTTAGGAACAGATCACATTTATGACCAGTTGGAATCTAGTCTGGTCCTATGTGGACAAATTTTAGATCAGCCCAGGCCTCAGCAGGTCTAGAAGGTCCTACGAGATCAGGGTCTTCTAGGGAATGGATTTCAGAAAAGCTTCATCTCAGCTTTCAGCAAGCTAGAGGGATGAGAGGTTGGGTTAGAGGAGCCCTTCTGGACCAGGAGAACCATAATGATGGTATAGCTTCCCAGACCAGGAAGAGAGTTACAAAGCCCCCTCTTTCCATTTGACTTCTCGTCTTCCCCCCGCCCCATTCAAGAGAATCAGTTTGGTGCTGCTTGACAAGATGGATGGATCCTCAGCAGTTATCTTTTTAGCCCTTTAGTTGATCCTTTCTAATTCTTTCAAGAAAATGGACTCACCATTATGAGCAATCTAACAAAGTTAATAAAAATTTAAAAATAGAAAGACATGGATGGGGCGCCTGGGTGGCTTAGTTAAGTGTCTGCCTTCTGCTCAGGTCATGGTCCCAGCATCCCAAGATTGAGCTCCACGTTGGACTCTCTGCTCAGCAGGAAGCCTGCTTCTCCCTCTGCCTCTGCCTGCTGCTCCCCCTGTTTGTGCTCCCATCAAATAAATAAAATCTTTAAAAAAAAAAAAAAAAAAAAAGAAAACATTGATAAGTAGGACCAGATTCAGTGGAGATCTGCCAGGATGGTATGAGACTTAAAAATGTGATGTGTGGGGGTGCCTGGGTGGCTCAGTGAGTTGGGCCTCTGCCTTTGGCTCAGGTCATGATCTCAGGGTCCTGGGATCGAGCCCTGCATTGGGCTCTCTCCTCAGCAGGGAGCCTGCTTCCCCCTCTCTCTGCCTGCTTCTCTGCCTACTTATGATCTCTCTCTCTCTCTCTCTGTCAAATAAATAAATAAAATCTTTTTTTAAAAATGTGATATATGAGGAGGAGTATAAAATAATGTTCTGTCATCTAGAATGTGATAATGCTCTTTAAATATTCAAAGGATAGGTATTAGAAGGAATCCAAAAGGATTAGGGATTAGATATTCTTTGCTCTCTTAGAGTCAAGAACAAGGAATCAATGGAGCAGAGTTTAGCTCAAAATAAGAAAGAACTTTCTAATACTACCATTCTCTGAAAAAGGAATGAGTTGCTTTGGGAGATGATGAGTTCCCGTTGAGTTTATCCAAGCAGAAGCTCTATAGCTATTTGTGGAGGATGTTTCAAGGCAATTGATGTGACAGATTGGGGGGGGGTCAGAAAATTTCTCATGTCCTCCCAGCCCTTCTGTGAAATGACATTTGTGATGAGGTATTTTCCTTTCCACATAGGAAACAAATAATAATACTAATAAAGTTGTGTTTTAAAAATTCAGGGTTTTTTTTATATTTTTAAGCCTCAAAAGTATTAAAAATGTTTCAATTTTCAAAAGTCAATGTATTAAATTTTATATATTCCTGTGAGTAAATACTTTGCCTGGGATCCTGTCCTTGATCCAGAATGAATCTTACCCTGAAAATTGATTTTTTTGCCTTATAAAATTACTTTTCATTTTGCTTCAGGGTTGTTTTTCCCACTTTCATACATCTTAGCCATTCTGATTTGGCTGAGTAACTTTTGGTATTTCCAAAAATCGAATCAAATTTCCAAAAATCCAAAATCAAGTCTTAAAAGATTTGTAGAGTAAGCACATGTCCTGATGTTCACCTGAGGTCTCAGCTTAATTATTAAGAGTATCCACCCGCTTTCATTCTCTGGAGTGTTCTGGTTATGGTCACCCTAGTTGCATACCACTCCTGAGAATGTTTAGTAGCTTACTTTGCAGACTTAAGGGCAATTCTGAAGAGAAGTTAAAATATCTTTTTAATGAGTATCAGTATTGTTGAACTAGTCTGTAGTTTCCCTGCTGGCTTTTTGGAAGACAGTAATATGCTCGTGGATGGAAAAGTTATTTATGATGTATACCTCCTATTTTCTACCAACCAGACTGTATTTTGAAAATAATTATCATCCATATGTGGGAGTAGCTGAAATGATTAGTACATACACATGTCCCTTCAGTATTGTGCACTCAGGAAGCTTAAAGAATGAGTTAAAACAAATTTATTGAGATTATTTTCCTTTTTTCAGGTTACTGTCTGCTCTAACACAAGTGTGTGTTGAGCAAATAAATAATAATTCTGTCTGCAATTTGTACTTGTTCAAAGCCATATTGTATTTTACCTGTTTCTGTGATTTGAAAGCACAGCATATATTCTCCTGATTTTATTTTTTTAGTTTACCAGTAAATCAGAAGCTCTATTACTAAAAATACGTGGAGTTATCAACCAGTTAGCATTTGGCATTGACAAAAGGTACTGTTAAACTATACTTTTTGTATCTTTTTAATTTTTTTTTGCCAATAATCTCATCTGATTATTGTTCTCATCTCATTATTGTTTCTTCATAAGAAAGTGTCCCCGGGTGGCTATTCTTAGAGAAATAATTTCATATTATTTCCTATTTCTTGTATTGTTTAAATATTTCTCAAATTTTACAACTAAAATGTTATATAACACTTAAGAGACTAGAATAAAATAATACTATTACAGTTATTTCACTGATTTCTTCTACTTCTCTCATTTTAGTAGCTTTCCCTGTGTTACATTTTCTTATATTGATTAGGAATCGAATTGATTATTGTAGTATGTATATTTTTCTTAACATTGATACTTTTCTTGGTTTTCATTTAAGGTAATTTGGGTCTGTCACTGTTTTTTCCCCTATAAAACTTTACTGATGCCAGACTTTTAATTTTTGAGAAAGCTTAAGTAGATATTCACTCACTCATTTGGGGACAGTGCTCTCTCACCAGTGGCTAGATATAAAACTTGGCTCTTGTATTTACAGTAGAGCATGGCAGGATATTCGATTGCTAAACTAAATTAGACTCTCTTTTCTTCTTACCCATGTAGCAAATCAATATGTGTGGATCAGAATAAACCACTGTTTATCACAGCAGGATTGGATTCTTTAAGTCAAATAGGTTGGTGAACTTATTAAGATTGTTCAATCTTTTTTTAATTGCTTATTGATTTCATCCTAGCCTGTGTTCACTTCATCTCCAACAGACCACCATTTCTGAGTTCATTATCATTGCTGTTATTTATGCATTTATTTGTATACACAGTATTGATGCAGCATGCATCACATTGACATATTTGTAATGGAAGGAATGTTGCCACATAAGAAACTGATTTTGGATCTTTCACTAAAAAATTTTGCAGGTATTTCCTTTTCCTCACTGATTTCCTGGTGCTTTTAAATTTTAGCTTGTGGGGTTAAAAGAAAACCAGAAACACAAGAGTGGTCGGGAAAGTGAAAGCTATATATTACAAGGTCCTTGATGAAAAAAGTGATGGACTAAACCAAAAAAGAACAGTTGTACTAATTATGTATGCTTTAATTCTTCATTATGAAAATAGTTTGCTTCAGATGATGGGAGGTATTTCCTAAACTTATGAACATTTTAGGCTTGTGAAGCAGAAAGAATTTGAAAGCTTTATATAATCAAGCTCCTTATCTTCCCACAGAAACTACTTTCATTGTGGAGGTTTGGGGCCTAGCAACTCCCTCTACTCAGGGGCTGACATAGTTTGGTTTTAATGCTCTAGTAGATAGTAGTTTTGTTCTTTATTTCTCATCCATAATTACTATTACATGCTAAAGTTGACTGGACTTCAAATGTGAATCTTTGTAATGAGATTATAGATTGAATTGAAATGAAAAGAGCAGAGGTTGTTAATGAGTGGTCACAAAGACTGGTTTTATGTTATAACTGTCATTAATACCAACTTAATTTCATTAGCTATGAGAATCACTGTGTGTACCAGTAGATAATGCCCCTGAAAATAGCTAGAGGTCAAAAAGGAATGAGAATTACTGAATTTAAAAACCATGGAGCTTTTCACAGACTTGTACCCCTGGGGATAAAAATACATGTTTATAAAAAATTAAAAAATTTTAAAAAACCATGGAGCTTAGACCTCATCAAAATTAAAAACATTTGCTCTTGAAAATCCATTTGAAAAGGATAAGAAGACATGCTACATGCTGGGAGAAAATATTTTCAACTGCATATCTAACAAAGGACTATAGATATCTAGAATATATAAAGAACTTAACAGTAAAAACAAAATCCCATTAGAAAACAGCCAAAAGACAAGCATTTCACCAAGGAGGATATACAAATGGCAAATAAGCATATGAAAAGATGTTTAATATCTTTAATCATTAGGGAAATGCAAATTGAAACCACAATGAGGTCATCAGAATAGCTAACAAAAAATAGCGACAATAGCAAATGCTGGCAAGAATATGGAGAAACTAGTTACCCCTACATTGCTGGTGGGAATGTAAAATGATAACAGCCACTCTTGAAGACAGTTTGACAGTTTTTGTTTTTTTTTATAAAACTAAACATGTACTGTTATATGATCTGGAAATTGCATTATTGGGTATTTATCTCAGAGAACTTAAAAGTTACGTTCACATGAAAATCTGTACAGAAATGTTCATGGTGACTTCATTTGTAATAGTCCCAAACTAGAACAACCAGATGTTGTTTAAAACTCTGTACTATGGGGGCGCCTGGGTGGCTCAGTGGTTAAAGCCTCTGCCTTCGGCTCAGGTCATGATCTCAGGGTCCTGGGATCGAGTCCCGCATCGGCCTCTCTGCTCAGCAGGGAGCCTGCCTCCTCCTCCTGTCTTTCTCTGCCTGCCTCTCTACCTACTTGTGATCTGTCTGTCAAAACAAAAACAAAAACCTCTGTACTATGGTATGGTATGTCCACACTGTAGAATACTACGGAGCAATAAAAAGGAACAAACTATTGTTACACGCAGTGACTTGGATGAATCACCAGGGAATTATACTGAGTGAAGAAAAGCCAATCAGAAAAGGTTATATACAATATGTTTCTATTTATGTAAAATTTTTGTGATGAAAAATTTTAGAAATGGAGGAAAGATTAATGGTTATCAGAGGTTAGGGACAGGACTGTAGGTGGGGAGGTATAGGAGAAGAGATTGGGAAGGGGTGCTGTGGGTATAAAAGGGCAGCACAAGGGATCCTTGAGACAGTGGCACTGTGCAGTATCTTGTCTATGGGGGTGGATACATTTACCTACAAAGGTGATAAAACTGTTGTATAGAACTTAATACACACACACACACACACACACACATATAAATGAGGGCAAGTAAAAAACTTGGGAAAGCTAAGATTGGTAGATTGCATCACAATCTTTCCCACCAAAGTGGTAAGGAGGTCCTGAAAGAGCAACATTATAAATACTAGAAAAGAAAGAATGAGAAATCTGATTATAGATTGACTATTGCCAAGAAGTGGCAGGGTTTTTTCAAATTAAATTACACAGTCCGTACATAAAGATATTCTCATTATAAAATGTTAGAATAGTATATCCAAGGATCAAGTTTGATGTGCATACTTCCAGACTATTTTCTATACATGGGACATAGAAAAACCTACTTGTTTGAACATAACTGGATCATTCTGTAGCTAGCATTTTGAAAGTTTCCCTTTCTACTCAGTATGTCTTAGCTGTTTTCCATGTTAATGCTGTAGCTGGATCGATTTGGTGTTTTGACTGCTGTAGGGTTACAGAGCATGGCTGTGCATAGTGATTTAGTTCACTATACCTTCACTGATGGACAATTCGTGGCCAATTTTTCACTAATACAAATGATGCTGCAGTGTGAAATCATTAATATCTGTGTGCAGGTGTTTCTGGATTATACACCAAAAACAGGGGTTTCTGGGTAATAGCATATAACCTTTTTCCATATTTGTATGTCAGTTAGTAGTGCCAAATTAGCCTCTAAATTAGTTGCCCCAATTTGTACTCTAATGAGTAGCACATAAGAGTGTTTCCTTACAAATTCACAAACACATGAGAATATCAAACTTAGTAGTTCACCAGATGGCAACGTAAGTATGGGGAAAGAGAATCACAACTCTTTACTCTGTCTCTTCTTCCTCTGGTGCTAGAATCTGTGGCCTTGCTACACTGGGTTGGGGTAAATTTTAAGAGTGGCTCTATTAGGGAAAAGGGAAATGAGTGATCTCGCATTTGTATTTTTCTGAGTGTCCTCTGTTTTATTGATTGTCAGGTTTTAATCAGTGTAGTCATTTTGTGTACAATTTCCAATTTTAGGATCTCCTCCTGTTCCTGATAATGACATTGGAAAGCTTCATGCCCATTCACCAATGGACTTGTGGAAGAAAGTGTATGAAAGGGTCTTTCCACCAAAGGTAAAGATTTCTAATTCTTTTAAAGCAAGATTTTTTTTTGCATTATTCAAGTTACTAGAAAATGTTCCAGCGAGCCTATTACGATTACTTTGTTTTCTACTCTTGCATGCTCAAAAATCAATATGTGCCAAAAAACGATTATACATGAGGCACTGTGGGTTTTAAAAGATGAGCAAGACACAGCTCTTGCTCCACTTTCAAATTCAGCTCCCAGGGTGCTGGAGAAGGGAGAGACAGCAACTGGAAGGAGAGGGTGGGAGAGGGCCTGGTGGCATCTGAATTGGGCCAGTGGTGATGATAAAACCTCAAAAGACCATAGACAGTCTGGCTGAGGCAGATGGTAGTCATGGACGATTTGGGGGTATGGGCATGAAATGACTTGAAGTGTAATTTCAGAGTATCAACACACTAAAAGATATCAAGGACCCTGCAAGAGACCCTCAGTATGCTGAAAGTGAAGTTGATGAAATGAGAATTCAGAAGGATCAGGTAGTATCTTTATCATTTATTTTATCTTGAGTTTTATCACAAAATACCTCTAGAATTTCATAGATTTTTCTCAATTTGTTTTATTATTATTTTTTTTTACTTTTAAAATTACCAAAGGGGTGCCTGGCTGGCTCGGTTGGTAGATTGTGCAACTCTTAATGTTTGGGGTCATGAGTTCGAGCTCCATGGTTGGTGTAGAGTACTTAAAAATAAAATCTTAAAAAAATATATAATTGAAATAGTACATCGTCACTATATAAAAAAAATTTGATATGCATAAAGAAGGAATTTAAATCATTCCATCACCCAGAGATGACATAATGTTCACGTATCCTCTTTGGGTTTTCCAGTTTATGTTGAAGATGGGGTAGTGATTCTTACACCTCGCTGGGGAGAGAATGTCACAATATTCTTTTGTTTGTGGATTTATTTAATTTTTTTTTTTTTTTTTTTGGTTAGAAAATTCAGATAAACTTTTCTTGTACCAGAAAAATTCAGGACTACCCAGTATGAAAGGATGCAAACACAGGATCTCTTAGAAAAGTGGTTAAAAATGGAGACTGTGTTCCAAAGATGCCCAGCTAGTGCCATTTTTGATACAAAAGTCTGATGTAAGAATGCAAAAGCTGGTAAATTCATCATGACCTGATACTTAAAATTTTCTCAGATCTTTGAAATGAGACACTGTGCAGAACCCAAATTTATATCAGCAAGCATTATAAACTGAATGCCCTGACAGCCTCTCCGGTGGGATTTGTAGAGCTCTGGCACTTGGGCCGTCACATTGTTGCAAGGGTAACCTGAACACAGCCATCCACAGGAGCAGTGACTAGGGTATTTTTCTCAGCACTAGTTTTTCACCTTCAGGGACCCTAGAATAAGAAAACAAAACATCCTATTTAAACATAGGCCAGAAGACTTTTGAAAACTAGGTCATGAATATTTAAAGGGTTCTGTTGCTGTCGCAAAGTGAGAGGCATGTTGTCAGAACAGTCATATGGCCTCACATGACCTTTATTATGTGTGCAGCTTAGCTAAGGATTAGCTGGAAGCCATCCCTGAATTAATATTTACCGAGGAGTCAATGACTAACTGCCATTGTTGACAAGAGTATCTGTTTATATTGCACAGTGACCCCTTTTATTAATACACACAGGTGTTATGAAGGGGTGAGGGTGTTTTTCAGCATCATGATTTTTCACATTCAAATCCATCTTCCATAACCTAACACTGTAGGAATTTGGATTGGAACTGGAAAGCAACCCCGAGATACCGATCATTCTTCACTGTAAACTATTAACACAGCTTATGCAAGAATTCATCTGTGTTACGTGAAAATTCTAGCCAGCTGTTTGTAGCTCTTCGCATTGCCTGTTTTTTTGTCTATTTTTTTAGATTATTTATTTATTTGAGAGAGCGCATGAGCAGGCGTAGAGGAAGAGGGAGAAAGAGACTCCCCGCTGAGCAGGGAGCCCGAGACAGGGCTGGAGTCCAGTGATCATGACCTGAGCTGAGGGCAGCAGCTTAACCAACAGAGCCACCTAGATGCTCCTCTTTTTGATCTTCTAATATCATTATTGCCACATAACATTTTTCAGTGAAAGTAGCATTATGATCTTTAGATTTGATTTTGTTTGCCATTTGGAACAATAATATTCATTTAAAAGAAATGTCTCACTCAGGGTTCTCCATAATTACATGAAAGTCTGCCCTTACTTAAAAACAATCTGTAAATGCTTAAAGAAGCTTGTACTGTGTGCCATTTGTCTGCATACCTTTAACCCAGATACTTCTGATTCTGGTGCTACTTGGGAGGTCAGTTGCATATGAGTGGAGGAGACGACATGTGATCCCTCCTCTCGAGGGATCCCTCGAGATTCCCTCCCCGTCTCCAAGCCCCATTATTAGTGGCTTAAATAAGCATCAGGAAAAAAAAAAAAAAAAAGCTTGGGGACTTAATCTTTGGCAGTGAAATCAGAGCATGTCACTTCTAAGATGAAGAGGCTCACTTGTGAGTTCCATTCAGTTCCTCCAACTCTGGAGCCACTGAAAAGGCTCAGGTCATATAAAGTCATTAGGCAAGAAGGATGTGTTCATCCCCAGGCCTCAGAAGAACTGCGTTTGAACCACATCTCAATTCAGTAATCCTCCTGGTGGCATGGCAGCACCAAGCCCCCCAAAATTCTGTAATACCTATTACAAGTCCTTGGTAGTAAAATGTGTCATTTATGATACTTATCCAGACTCCTCCGTACTCCGTCTCCACAGCTGCATGTAGATCCTCACAGGGACTGAAATCAGTCCGCACAGGTTTGAGGATTAGCTTTAAGGCCCCTTTCACCTTTCCTGAAGACTGTCTTTGCTTAATTAGCTCTCTTTTCTCTGCTCAGTTCTTTGTTTTGCCATGCTTCACATGGACACCAGAAAATATTTCCTCATAGAGTCTCTTGTCATCTGCAAAGAGGGAGAGTTTGACTACTTCTTTGCCGATTCAGATGCCTTTTCTTTTTGGTGTCTGACTGCTGAGGCTAGGACTTCCAGGACTATGTTGAACAGCAGTTGTGAGAGTGGACATCCCTTACGTATTCCTGATCTTAGGGGAAAAGCTCTGTTTTTCCCCATTGAGAAGGATAGCTGCTGGGCTTTTCATAGATGGCTTTTATGATGTTGAGGTATGTGCCCTATATCCCTACACTGTGAAGAGTTTTAATCAAGAAAGGATGCTGTACTTTGTTACGTGCTTTTTGTGCATCTCTTGAGAGGATCATATAGTTCTTGTCCTTTTATTTTTAATTAATGTATTGTGTCACATTAATTGGTTTGCAGATGTTGAACCAACCTTGCAGCCCAGGAAAAATCCCACTTGGTCGTGGTGAATAATCCTTTTAATGTACTGTTGGATCCTATTGGCTAGTATTTTGGTGAGAATTTTGGCATCCATGTTCATCAGGGATATTGGTCTGTAAATCTCCTTATTGATGAGGTCTTTGGTTTGGGATCAAGGTTATGCTGGCCTCACAGAGTTTGGAAGTTTTCCTTCCATTTCAGTTTTTTGCAACAGCTTCAGAAGAAGAGGTATGAATTCTTTTTTAAATGTTGGGATCGAGCCCCGCGTCAGGCTCTCTGCTCAGCAGGGGGCTTGCTTCCCTCTCTCTGCCTGCCTTTCTACCTACTTATGATCTCTGTCAAATAAATAAAATCTTAAAAAATAATAATAAATGTTTGGTAGAATTCTCCTGGGAAGTCACATGGCCCTGGGCTCTTGTTAGAGGAGATTTTTGATTACCACTTCAGTTTCCTTGCGATCATGGGTCTGTTCACGTTTTCTCCTTCTTCCTGGTTCAGTTTTGGTAGTTCATACATCTCTGGGAATGCACCCATTTCTTCCAGATTGCATAATTTGTTGGCATATAGTTGCTCATAATATGTTCTTATATTTTTTGTATTTCTTTCGTGTTGGCTGTGATCTCTCCTTTCATTCATGATTTTTATTTGGGTCCTTTCTCTTTTCTTTTTGATAAGTCTGGCCAGGGTTTTATCAATCTTATTAATTCTTTCAGAAAACCAGCTCTTAGTTTCTTTGATCTGTTCCACCGTTTTGGCTTCTATTTCATTGATTTCTGCTCTAATCCCAAAAGACTCCACCCCAAAATTGCTAAAACTCATACAGGAATTCAGCAAAGTGGCAGGATATAAAATCAATGCACAGAAATCAGTTGGGTCTATACACCAACAATGAGACAGAAGAAAGAGAAATAAAGGACTTGATCCCATATACAATCACACCCAAAACCATTAAGATACCTAGGAATAAACCTAACCAAAGAGGCAAAGGATCTATTCATGAAACTATAGAACACTCACGAAAGAAATTGAGGAAGACACAAAGAAGACACAAAGAAATGGAAAAAAGTTCCATGCTCATGGAACTTTTCAGAATTCAAATATTATGAAAAGGTCTATGCTACCTAGAGCAATCTACACATTTAGTGCAATCCCTATCAAAATACCATCAACTTTTTTCACAGAACTGGAACAAATAATCCTAAAATTTGTACGGAACTAGAAAAGACCCCAAATAGCCCAAGGAATGTTGAAAAAGAAAAGCAAAAACTGGTGACATCACCGTTCCAGACTTAAAGCTCCATTACAAAGCTGTAACCATCAAGGCAGTATGGTACTGGCACAAAGACACACAGATCAATAGAACAGAATAGAGAGCCCAGAAATGACCCTCAATTCTATGGTCAACTAATCTTTGACAAAGCAGGAAAGAATGCCCAATGGAAAAAAGACAGTCTCTTTAACAAATGGTGTTGAGAAAATTGGACAGCCACATGCAGAAGAATGAAACTGGACCATTTCCTTACACCACACACAAAAATAGACCAAAATGGATGAAAGACCTAAATATGAGACAAGAATCCATCAAAATCCTAGAGGAGAACACAGGCAGCAACCTCTTCAACCTCGGCTGCAACAGCTTCTTTCTAGACACCTCTCCAAAGGCAAGGGAAACAAAGGCAAAAATGAATAGTGAGACTTCATCAGGATAAAAAGTTTTGTACAGCAAAGGAAAGTCAACAAAACCAAAAGACAATTGAAAGAATGGGAGAAGATATTTGCCAATGATGTTATCAGATAAAGGGCTCGTATCCAAAATCTCAAACACCCAAAGAGCAAATAACCCAATCAAGAAATGGGCAGAAGACATAAACAGACATTTCTCCAAAGACCTCCAAATGGCCAACAAAGACATGAAAAAATCCTCAGCTTCACTCAGCATCAGCGAAATACAAATCAAAACCACAATGAGATACTACCTCACACCAGTCAGAATGACTAAAATTAACAAGTCAGGAAACAACAGAAGTTGGAAAGGATGCAGAGAAAGGGGAACCCTCCTACACTGTTGGTGGGAAGGCAAGCTGGTGCAGCCACTCTGGAAAACTGAATGGAGGTTCCTCAAAAAGTTGAAAATAGAGCTACCCTATCACCTAGCAATCGCACTACTGGGTTATTTACCCCAAAGATACATATGTAGTGATCTGAAGGGGCATCTGCACCCTAATGTTTATAGTACCAATGTCCACAATAGCCAAACTATGGAAAGAGCCGAGATGTCCATTGATAGATGAATGGATAAAGATGTGTATATATACAATGGAATATTACACAGCCATCCAAAAAAATGAAATCTTGCTATTTGCAATGATGTGGATGGAACTAGAGGGTATTATGCTAAACGAAATAACTCAATCAGAGAAAGATAATTATCATATGATCTCACTGATATGTGGAATATTTTTTTTTAAAGATTTTATTTATTTGTCAGAGAGAGAGAGGGCGAGAGAGCAAGCACAGGCAGACAGAATGGCAGGCAGAGGCAGAGGGAGAAGCAGGCTCCCTGATGAGCAAGGAGCCCGATGTGGGACTCGATCCCAGGACGCTGGGATCATGACCTGAGCCGAAGGCAGCTGCTTAACCAACTGAGCCACCCAGGCGTCCCTGATATGTGGAATTTAAGGAACAAGGCAGAGGATCATAGGGGAAAAGAGAAAATAATGTAACAAGGCAAAACCAGAGAAGGAGACAAACTATAAGAGACTCTTAATCATAGGAAACTGAGTTTGCTGGAGGGGAGAGGGGTAGAGGGACGGGGTAACTGGGTGATGGACATTGGGGAAGGTATGTGTTGTAGAGAGCATTGGGTATTATATAAGACTGATGAATCACAGACCTGCACCCCTGAAATGAGTAATACATTGTATGTTAATTAACTGAGTTTAAATTAAAAAGATACTTCCTCAGGTTTTGCTAATTTTTAAAAGCCCTCTAATTTTAATGTTTCCTTTTTTAAAAAAATGTAGGGGCACCTGGGTGGCTCAATGGGTTAAGCCTCTGCCTTCGGCTCAGGTCATGATCTCAGGGTCCTGGGATGGAGCCCCGCATCGGGCTCTCTGCTCAGTGGGGAGCCTGCTTCCTCCTCTCTCTCTGCCTACTTGGGATCTCTGTCAAATAAATAAATAAAATATTTTTTAAAAAATCCAGTGTAGTTAATAGTGTTCTATTAGTTTCAGGTGTACAAAATAGCAATTTACCAATTCTATACATTACTTAGTGCTCATCATAAGTGTACTCAATCCCCATCACCTGCTCCCATCCATCTCTGCTCTGATGACTATCAGTTTGTTCTCTAAAGTTGAGTCTGGTTTTTGTTTCTTTTTCCTTTGCTCATTTGTTTCTTAAATCCCACATATGAGTGAAATCATATGGTAATTGTCTCTGACTTATTTCACTTAGCATAATACCTTGTAGATCCATCCATGTTGTTGCAAATAGCAAGATCTTGTTATTATGGCTAATATTCCATTGTGTATGTACACATCTTCTTTTTCCCTTCATCTATCGATGGACACTTAGGTTGCTTCCATAATTTAAGAAGTCCTCTAGTTTTAAAGCATTCCTGATTTTAAGGGGACATATGTATAGAAAGCATTTGGTGAACACTTCTACCTCTTTTCTATATTTTTATTACCAAAGAAAGCAAAAAAAAAAAGTTTGGTTGAACAATATTTTAGGGTCTTCTTGGCCAGCCACACACATCTATTTTGAATCCGTTTTAAAAAATCAACTTGGGGGCGCCTGGGTGGCTCAGTGGGTTAAAGCCTCTGCTTTCAGCTCAGGTCATGGTCTCAGGGTCCTGGGATCGAGCCCCGCATCAGGCTCTCTGCTTGGCAGGGAGCCTGCTTCCTCCCCTCTCTCTCTCTCTGCCTGCCTCTCTGCCTACTTGTGATCTCTGTCAAATAAATAAATAAAATATTAAAAAAAAAAAAAACTTGTCTGAAAAAAAAAAATCAACTTGTCTATAATCCCTAAGCCTATAATTTAAACTCCTAAAACACACTGATTTACATGTTTCAGGGAAAAATGTTCTTACTGTCCTTTATTGAAGATGCTGTTTCAAGCATTTTAAGACTGTGGTCCACTTATGGTTGAAAACTTTAGAAATTCTTAAGGTAAGGTAGAAACCTTAGTTTGCATTCACTTTTAAAATAGCTCTCTAGGGGCGCCTGGGAAGCCTCTGCCTTCAGCTCAGGTCGTGGTCTCGGGGTCCTAGAATCGAGCCCCACATCGGGCTCTCTGCTCAGCAGGGAGCCTGCTTCCTCCCACTCTCTCTGCCTACTTGTGATCTCTGTCAAATAAATAAATAAAATCTTTAAAAAATAAAATAGCTCTCTAAAACAACCATGAAGAATTGCAGTATAAAGAAAATCCTCTTACCTACTCTTCCTTTAGAGAATTAAATCATATTATTTTGACTTTCCATGACAGGCGTATTTGAAGGTCTAGTGGTCATGGTGAGTTCTTTATCACACCAGTCATTCTTTGTGATAGGACCTGTGTGACCAGCCCTGTTCTTCTCTCGGTTTGCTCTCTGCAGAAGGGAGACAGATATTTTTAGCAAAGAATCTCAAAGCAATGTCCTCACCCTTATCATTGATAAAAATAATACAGTGCTTCCAATTAAAAGCAAGATAAATGATTACTGTTTATTCTTTAGGAGTTAACAGTCTTTGAAACCCTATGTGGGAGATGACAGGTGAACTGAATGTCACTTAAAAAAAATAAACCAAGCTGCAAAGACTACTTTGGAGTTATACAAAAACTCTTCCAAAGTCTGTCTTCGGTTTTAAAACTTTTAACATTTAAACTTAAGTAACTTGAGTACAGGTATAAAAGAGACAATCCACAATTTTTCTGAAAATGAGAATGCAATTTTCTCTTCATAACAACTATGAACTTCAATTATGTTAGCCAGAGAACAGTGATGGTCTCATCTTGCAGAGTAACCACTTTCTGCTTATCTGAAATAATATACTTTGTACAGTTACTGTGACACTGAACAACATGTAAGAAGCCAGGAGGCAATCCCCTGTGATAATCCCTTTACATATGAGTCATTTCATGCAGGGTTTCCTCCCATACTAGAATTTATCTTATGAATTGTAAAAGTAACATATGCTCATTACAAAAACAAACAAAAAAAACAAACAAACAAAAAACCTCGAAAGATATACAAGTATATGAAGTAGAAAGTGAAGGTATCCCGTCCTCTCTCCACCTATTTGCTTCTCTCATGTGGCACAGAAGACTGCTGTTTTTGCTGGCTGCCCCTGGGCATTGATGTCTTTAATAACGTCCTTACTAGGAGATAGCAAAGGTGTTTCTCATCCTGCCCCAGTATAGACAGTGAATATCCTATTTATATCCTTGCACTCTTCTCTATTATTCTATGTGGCACATTTTGAAAGGCATAACCACTGGGTCAAAAGAATATATACATTTTAAATATTGATAATTTGACAACTTCAACCTAGTTTTGGCAAGAGCTGAAGAGGAAACAAAAATATCACTTTTAAAAAAAGTATGACAGGGCGCCTGGGTGGCTCAGTGGGTTAAGCCGCTGCCTTCCGCTCAGGTCATGATCTCAGGGTCCTGGGATCGAGGCCTGCATCGGGCTCTCTGCTCAGCAGGGAGCCTGCTTCCCTCTCTCTCTCTCTGCCTGCCTCTCCATCTACTTGTGATCTCTCTCTGTCAAATAAATAAATAAGTAAAATCTTTAAAAAAAAAAAGTATGACAAATGCATTTAAGAATAGAAAGAATCTGTACATATATGTAGTATATAATTTCATCTTTAAAAAGTGCCTAAGTGTTACTTCGGCTACACAGAAACTCTGAAGACTCTATATTTCTAGAAAATAAATCAATTTTAAAAATTTACAGAATAATTGTCTAGAAATTTTGAGGATGATAATAACATAAAGGATGTACTGTCATACCCAAAAAATGCTTAGACCATTTTAAGGTGCCTAGTTTAATTTTGTAAAGTTTTTTCTTAAGTAACATGTATTTTTGTTTTAGGAACTGGAACAATACAAAAGAAGTTCTTCCAAGTCTTGGAAACAAATTGAGCTTGATTCTTGAACCTCATTCAACTACAGTGTATTTATTTCTTCTTTCCAAAAAAAAAAGTAAGTTTATTAATTAGCTATAATGGTAATAAGTGAAGGAAGCCATGTAATTTGTTAAAGGAAAAGTGGCTTTTCTTGTATTAGTGCAACACTCTGGATACTTTTAAGTCTTTTACAAGGGGAAAGAGTGTAATTACATGCAGTATTTTTTAAAATAAAAAGAATCTTCTTTCTCTAATATGTTTAGTATTCAGTTCAGCATTTTTAAGTTTCTGCTTATATCATTTCAGGACTATGAAAGCAAGAGCCTTTAGTAACAGTTACCAGTGGAGTTTAAGCATTTATATTAGATTCCTTCTCGAAGGAGCTCTTGGGTGGGTCACTTGCCCAGGTACCATTATTTGACTCTAAAACACAGACACAACAAGAACCTATTTAAAATGCACATTCCTGGGGTGCCTGGGTGGCTCAGTGGGTTAAAGCCTCTGCCTTCAGCTTAGGTCATGATCTCAGGGTCCTGGGATCGAGCCCTGCATTGGTCTCTCTGCTCGGCGGGGAGCCTACTTCCCCCTCTCTGCCTCTCTGCCTACTTGTGATCTCTGTCAAATAAATAAAATCTTAAAAAAAAAAAAAACCAAAACCAAGAGGATTAAATGAATATTCAATTAAAAGCATTCACTTTTAAAATAGCTCTCTAGGGGCGCCTGGGTGGCTCAGTGGGTTAAGCCTCTGCCTTCAGCTCAGGTCCTGGTCTCAGGGTACCGGGATTGAGCCCCACATCGGGCTCTATGCTCAGCAGGGACCCTGCTTCCCTCTCTCTCTGCCTGCCTCTCTGCCTACTTGTGATCTCTGTCAAATAAATAAAATCTTTTTTAAAAATGCACATTCCTAGGTGCCTCCTTCCATGGCAGGCAGTGCATCAGTCTCATAAGATGCACTTTCCTGGGGCATGTGGGTGGCTCACTCATTAAGTGTCTGCCTTCAGCTCAGGTCATGATCCCAGGGTCCTGGGCTTGAGCCCCACATCAAGCTCCCTGCTCTGCAAGAAGCCAGGTTTTCCCTCTCCCACTCCCCCTGCTTGTGTTCCTTCCCTTGCTGCATTCTCAAATAAATAAATAAAATCTTTTAAAAAATAAAATAAAATGGACATTCTTGAGTCCCCACACCCAGAGATCCTGAATCAGTGGGTCTAGAATGGGGTACAGTAATCTGCATTTTTAATTAGCACCTCTGATGATTGTGACATACTTAATTTGAGCATAACATTTTTTTAAAGATTTTATTTATTTAGGGGTGCCTGGGTGGCTCAGTGGGTTAAAGCCTCTGCCTTTGGCTCAGGTCATGATCCCAGGGCCCTGGGGTCGAACCCCAAATCAGGCTCTCTGCTCAGCAGGGAGCCTGCTCCCCCTCTGCCCCGCCTGGGTCTCTGCCTACTTGTGATCTCTGTCAAATAAAGAAAGAAAAATCTTAAAAAAAAAAAAAAAAAAAGATTTTATTTATCTGGGAGAGAATGTGAGGGTGGGAGGGGGGAGGAGTAGAAGGAGAAGCAGACTCCCCGCTGAGCAGGGCCTCGATGCAGGTCTTGATCCCAGGACCCTGAGATCAAGACCTGAGCCAAAGGCAGATGCTTAGCGACTGAGCCACCCAGGTGCCCAGGATAACTTTTTGAAGAACAGGTAAATTTAAGGATATAATCTATCAATAAGCAGGCCCAAACTTCATGAGTTGGTAATAATGAAAGATCATTTCCAAGGGGAAATAGCTTTTAATTAAGAAGCCTTCTTGATCTTATGAGTTTGTGTACCTTCTGGCCAAATTCAATCTGGAATAAGCATAATTATTGTCATTGACCAAGAAAGTCATTTACTCTGTGTTCTTCCGTTTCCATTACAAAATATGTTCATTCTAATACACTATACACCCAGCTTCAAATAAGCATATTTAGTAAACCCAGAACACCAAAACTGTTGAGTGGTATCTGAGTGGAGAACAAACTACCTGATCACTGCAATAAGACTTCATAAACAACTTGGGGCACCTGGGTAGCTCAGTCAGTTAAGCATCTGCCTTCAGCTCAGGTCATGATCCTAGTGTCCTGGGATCCAGGCCCACATCAGACCCTCTGCTCAGCAGGAAGCCTGCTTCTCCCTCTCCTCTGCCTGCTGCTCCCCCTGCTTGTGCTCTATCAAATTAATAAAATCTTTTTTTTAAAATGTGGAACATTAAAAAAAAAGACTTAAGGATGCCTGGGTGCTCAGTGGGTCAGGCCTCTGCCTTTGGCTCAGGTCATGATCTCAGGGTCCTAGGATCGAGCCCACATCGGGCTCCCTGCTTGGCAGGGACCCTGCTTCCCCACCCCACCGCCTGCCTCTTTGCCTACCTGTGATCTCTCTCTCCCTCTGTCACCTAAATAAAATCTTAAAAAAAAAAAAAAAAAAAAGACTTCATAAACTATTGCAGTCCATGTGATTCCAGCACTCTTAACAACAGGAGTTTCAGCATGTTTCCAAAGATCCTCAGTCTTCGGTGCAGACAGGCACCCTGCCCAAGTGCTGTGGAGAAAGAGCTCCCTTTAAGTTAATAGTGAACAATAATCTCAGAAACATCTACTGACTTGGGAAGAAACAGCCTATTCCACAACAGTAATAGAAATTTCTATTATATAATTTGATTGTCTTACACATCACTGTCCATTTTTACTTGAGACACAGACTGTCACATGTTTAAAGTCATTGTGTTTTTCTAAGATGGTATCAGTTAACATTTAATAGCTTGAAGTCACATGCTATGTCAATTTTCCAAATGTTTCTGAGCTAGAATGAAATTCATCTGCATATGAATAGTAGAAATGTTTCCACTTACAGTACACACCCCTATCTTTAGTAAGTTGAAATCAGCAATTTCAAAAGAGGTTCCTGTGGGACTCTCTTTGAACTACTTTAAGAGATTATCATCTGCAGAATTGTCTATAACTGATGTGACATATATAAGCTGTAAGGCATTATGTAACTATTACACCATAATCATCAGTGTCAGAGACCTTTTATAAAAATTGACAATACTATTCTGGTAACTTGCCAATGCCTGCAGATCCTTAAATACAGTTTTAAGAAATAGAATTTTACCGTGGTTTCCTTAATGAAATGATTTTTTCTGCTATAATATGAGACATTTCACATGCTATAATTTATCATTCTTTACAAGTTAGGTCACAGCAACTGAACAACTTCATGTACTAAGATGTTCTCCCTCAGCGTTACCATGGTAACATTGAGACAGGGTCTTTTCAGACTTGTACGTGAATTACCTGAAGATCAATCAGAAAGATAATCAGTCATTTAGTATAGAGCCCATTTTTAATCATCTATATACATCATTTCATCCCTAAAAATATGTAATACAGGTATATCCATTTATCAGCATTCTTTCTCTTTATGATTCAAGAACCGAATTTTGTGTGTGTAACTTGGTTCTTCTTAGTGTAAATACCGTGTCAGTTGAACAGCTTTTCTGTATGGACTTAAATAACGCCTCCTATCTAGCCTTAAAGATGTCACTTCTCAGTGCATACACTTTAGCTAGTAACATTCACTCTTGATTTTATAAGTGAACTAAGTGAAAAGTGGAAAAATAGCAAACTAATCTTTAAAGACATTACCTGAGGTCTGTCTCGTATGCTGTGATCTCAGCTCAGCCCATTCCCACAGGCTTTCACTTTATCTCCCCAAAAATCACCAGGTGCTCTGTATCAGGGGTCATCTTCATCCAGCATCTGTCCAACATCCTTTCAGTGTGACTGGGTAACTAAGACCCTCATGTGGACGTGCACACATAAATATGGGCTTTTCAGGGATAATGAAAGCATTCCCACCAACTGCCCAATTTTGCAGGATGCTTTGCTTCACTCAAACCCACAACTCTTTTTTGTTACTTATAGTCAGTAACCACTCAAATGTCTTCTTACCAAGGCTTTTATCAAATGTAAGCATAATTTTGTTTGTAAGCATAATTTTAAAAATTTATCTTTAAGTAGTTTCTACACCCAGTATGGGGTTCGAACTCACAACCCTGAGATCAAGAGTCACATGCTCCACTGACAGAGCCAGTCATGTGCCCTGTAAGCATAATTTTTTAACTGACTTATTTTGCTGTCTAAAACAGCAAGATTATTTTGTGTCTAAAACAAAGAAAACAGTCACACTAGTCTCCCATAACTTTATGAATTATTACTATTTACATTTTTGGACCAGCTCACTCACAATTTCCAAATAGCATGTATCCCTGCAAGTCAGAATATCATTCAAAGCCTGCATGATCTCTGAGTCACAGATGAAGTTACAAGACTTAAGATGTACTATCCAGAAACAAGTGGCTTTCTTTTTTCAGACATTCATAGTAGTCCTGCACGTCTGGGGCTTAAGGTCGTTTTCAAAGCCATGTTCTTTACTATCTGCTAATGAGATGATCCCTTATTTTAAAAACAACTATTCCGAGGATGACAAGAACTGGGATAAAGGCATACAGAGTCAGAAAGTTTGTTGTGAATCTGGATGTTGCACCCGGGCAGATTCTCTCAATAAATGTAATTCCTTGAGTGAAGACACACATGGGATTAGTTGTCACAGAACCATTTGAGCTGCCTGCAGAGAAAAAATGAAAAGTGTCAGATGTGATGCTTCCCAGGTACTTTCATCAACAAGTACTTACCAACTGCCCAATTAGTACACTTCATCATAGACAATATAGGACATTTAAGAGACCCTGGAATTCATTTTTAGATGAAGCAATAGTGAGTGCTCTGGGCCCTGGCTTCATTTGAAGATAGAAATGGATTTGTTTCCATTTGGGGTATAAACTCATTATCATAGTACTGATAAAGATCATGATCACTTATGCTCATCTAGTACTGAATATCCTAAGGTTACTGCTGTTACCACCTAAAAATGTTTAAGACAATTACTAAATTATGCCAGTTCTTTAGTTGCCTTCAGGGAGTGGCCTGGGATTTTCATGGCCAGAAGGACCTTGTTATGCTCCCACTGCCTCTAATGGGATTGGGGAACAGACTTTTGCCAAAAATGGCTTTACTCAGCTATACACTACATACATTTTTAGGGAACAAGAAGCCACTGCAACCGCTTCAACCTGTTCTGTTCAGTCGGTATAAAAACGGATTCTAGGGGTGCCTGGGTGGTGGCTCAGTCAGTTAAGCATCCGACTCTTGGTTTCAGCTCAGGTCTTGATCTCACAATCATGGGAATGAGCACCGTGTAGGGCTCTGTGCTCAGTGCAAAGTCTGCTCTAGGTTCTCTCCTTCTGCCACTCACATGCATACAGACTCTCTCTCAAATAAATAAAATGTTAAAAAAAAAAAAAAAACTGATTCCACCCAGAGTATACCTCAGTGTACATTAGGCCTGTCATTTTTTCTTAAAAGATTTTATTTAAGTAATTTCTACCCCCAACATGGAGCTCAAATTCAACCCCAAGATCAAGAGTCACATGCTCTTCCAACTGAACCAGCCAGGCACCCCAAGTCTACAGTTTTCTAAGAAAATCAGAGTGGCCTTAAGCTGATGGCCTTTGACAGGTGACTAACTTGACTTTCACTCTAAAAATCAGAAGAACTGTTAGACTTTTATTTCAAAACAATGTTTTAAATCTATTATAAAATATAACTTGTATTTTAAAAATACATTTCCCCCAAGGAATCACTTCCTCAGAGTACTATGTAAAAAAAATAATATTCCAAAATAGAGTACTTACCACAAGTGAAATTCTGTCCATAGAACTCATTGACTATAAGAATCTCAGAGCAATATTTTTGGAATGTAAAATAACTGAAGATTTTAAAAGGAATGGACATTTCTTCTGTGTTTCTGAAGAAAAAAAGAGAGCAAGCTGAAATTCAGTAGGCTCTGATAACAGTCCTATTAGATGAAAAGAAAGGCAACCCTCATTTTATGTTTCCCATTTTGAAGGTAGTTTTTATCTCTCATTATAAAAATTGTGCTCACTGTGAAAAACAATTCTGAGAAGTACAAAGATAAACCACTGCCCAGAAATAACTGTGGTTAATATTTTGGTGATATGTGTAACATGTATTATACTTATAAAATTTTACATGAGTGGAATCACACTCTTCATGCTCTTTTCTAACCTGCTTTTTTTCAACCAAACATATGCGTCAGGAAGCCTTCGAAGTCAGTAAGCATAGCACTCTCTCACTTTTAATTATAGCTCAGTGGTCCATTATAGTAGAAATCTTAATTTAACACTCCCCCGATGATGGATTGGTATCTAATGTTTTTTGATAAGCATCATTGATATAAAACACACACCTAACTCATCACTTTAGAGGGTATTTGTGATTAAACAGAGATTTGATGGATCTAGTGTGTGAAGTGAGAATTAACTGGGATACAAGGGGAGAGGATGGAGAGAGCAAGCAGATGTCCATTGTAAAAATGAACTCTGTTCCCTCTTCAGTCTTTTTGCTGAATTTATGGCCTCCTCTGTCCACTGTGTAACTTCTATCAATCAACAAATATGTATTAAATTCTATTTGTGAGGCACTAGTTCTAAGTGTTTGAGGAAGTCAAAAGAAGTGTCCTACCCCTAGAGAACTCACAGTGTAATTGGAGACATAGAATATATATCCTTAAGACTATAAAAATACATAGTGGTAAACAATTTGTACCAAGTATAATAATCCAGCACATGTCCATGACATTGTTGTACTTAATATTTATGGTTTTTACCTATTCCCAGGTGACCCCCCAAACCCCCCGACTTTCAGTTATTGGCAATATTCTAAGGCACAAAATTCAATCAGCCCAATTGAGAGGCTGCTAACTGGAAAGGACAGGTAGGAACCTGGGTAGGAAGGAAGGAAGGGGAAGGACATTCTAGGAAGGAAGGACGGTATGAGCACAGGCATGTCAAAGGACTGCATATGGGAATGAATAGGCCAGAAGGGCTGGAACAGAGGATCTGAAGCTGAGTTTGGAATGCCAGCCAGGAACCTGCTGTTTTGTATCCTTGCAGTGGGTTGATATTGAAAGACCATAAAATCAGTGTTTTAAGAAAATCAATGCAGCACCAGCAAGTAGAGGGACCATAAGAAGGGCAGATAAAGAAAAGCAGGAAAGCAAAAGGGAGCAGTGACGGCAGTAGTTCAAGAATTAGATGACAAAGGACTGCAACAGGATGATGCCCGTGAAAGTCTGGCTGCCCAGCTGGCCAGAAAGTTACCCCCTTAAGCAGGAACCACACACCTTCATCTTGCAGTGCACCCCACAGGGTGGAATACTACAGGTAAAGGCTTCACATGCATTTGTGGCCAGAGAGCAATGAAAAAACCCAACAGAAGCTGGGGACTATTCCAGTGCGAGGGCCATCCGGGGGAAGAGTGTAGTCATTCATTCACTCAATTCAGTAGATATTTTCTGCAAACCTATTTGGTTGAAAGCCTTGGGCCAGCCACTAAGAAGAACTATAATGATGAATGAGGCATAGCTGCTGGCCTCGAGTCTGCCATCCTTGGAAAGGAAGGCTGCAACAGAAGTGGCAGGCTTTCAGAGAGAGCCAATCTATCCAAGGGAACAGGCAGGTTTCGTGCGGGCGGCAAAGGGACACAAACAGGTTCGTGAAAGATGCAGGACGACAATCGGGCTAAATCACGGGAATCCTTGGAGTATTTCAAAGAGGAAGGAACTGAAGATCTAAATTTATTGACATGGGACTGTCCACATTATATCATTAAATGCATATTTAACTCCTTTCACAATAGTACAATCTCATTTTCATTAAAGATTATAGAAGAGTCTAGCAAGATACACAACAAAATTTAAGTTTGTGAGACTTCAGTAACTTTAACTTTCTTCTTTATACACTACCGTATTGTGTACAGTTTTTCCCCCAAAGAACTTGCATTATTTTGTATGTTGAACGAACAAAGCTATTTCTGCTTGTGTTTAGAGGAGGAGGCAACCAAAAATGCAAATGTTGCAGGCATGCAGTCAGGAAAGGCAATGACTTGAGGGAAGAATGTGAACTTTATGATGAGGAGGTCAATGGGGCTGGCCCCTGAAGAGCAGAGCTTCAATTCAGTGACGGGAGTAGAATCCAGGTGAAGCCCAGATGTTGAGGTTTTGCAAAAAACCCAGGAGACTTTGGTAATGCTGGCCACTGCCTGTCTTTTCAGAACAACAAATTCCCCTTTTCTACAAACCAAATACACAAAATAGTGCCAGACTGGAACTAGTAATGATTGCAATATTCAAGAGGTGGGGCACCTGGGTGGCTCAGTGGGTTAAGCCTCTGCCTTTGGCTCAGGTCATGATCTCAGGGTCCTGGGATTGAGCCCTGCATCAGGCTCTCTGCTTGGCGGGGAGCCTGCTTCCCTCTCTCTGCCTGCCTCTCTGCCTACTTGTGATCTCTCTCTCTCTCTCTCTCTGTCAAATAAATAAAATATTTAGTAGGAAAAAAAAAAAAGAAAAATATTCAAGAGGTGATCCTGCCCAACGTTTGATCTGTACCTTGCTGGCTTGATTTGATTTGTGCATTTTTTATAGAGGCTAACAATCATTTAAGCAACACAAATACAGTGCAATACTGGCGTCATAAACATGGTCCTCCTGGACTAATCAAAACCAGCTCACTTTGCTTTGTGAAATTTCACCTTTCTATAACTCACTACAGCTTATGAAGTGCTTCTGATTATCTCATTTGCTTCTCATGTTTCCCTTGTGGCAGAAGGGACCAGATCACGAGCGCCATTTTATAAATGAGGAAACTAATTTAGAGAGAAAAGGGACTTGCCCGCGGTCATGTGGCAGATACAAGGCAGAGGAAGTCTCTGACTCCTGGGTCAGCCCTCTGTCCAGGGAGCCACGTGCAGCCTGGGAGTCTTCACAGTGGCTTGACTGGAGCAAAGTCAAGTCCAACCTGAGTTTTCTTACCCAAACATGGATTGTTCTGAAAGGGAAATAATTAAATATTTAAATATATAAATATAATTTTATCTGTAGATGCTCTGGAGCTTTTTTAAATTAAAGAACCAGCCACCTTCACATTTCCTCATGGAACCACCACTCACATCACCCACCTGGCACCACTGTCACCCTTCTAAAATTTTCCACCGTTTCTGCTGCTTTTTTTTTTTTTAAAGATTTTATTTATTTATTTGACAGAGCAAGAGAGCACAAGCAGGCAGAACCATAGAGGGAGAGGAAGAAGCAGGCTCCCCACTGAGCAGGGAGCCCGATGTGGGGCTCGATCCCAGGACCCTGGGATCATGACCTGAGCTGAAGGCAGAGGCTTAACCCACTGCTTTTTAAAAATATATGTGTGTGTGTATATATATATTTATCTTGCTTATAAAGTGCTTTTTTATAGAAATTCACAAAACAAAGGAAAATATGAAGAAAAAATTAAATTACCCAGAGATAATTACTATTAACATTTGTTAACATTTGTGTCCTTCTAGTCCTGATACTTTCTTGATCTTTTATCATGCAAGCTCTTATCTGACTGTTCTTACTTCCTAAGAGAAACAGGGGAATTGAAAACCAGAACAGAGACAGTGCCAGGGCGGAAATGAATGCATGCTATTTTGCTTATAGTAAGAGGCTGTGAGTTTTTCCAGAGAATGGATTGGTTTTCTTCCTCCTGTTACGACATGTGAATCATATGAATAACACGCCTAAATTGTCATTTCCTGATTCTCAGTGTGAAGACATTTTACTGAACAAATGGTAAATAGATCAAGGTCTAAATAATGATAAGCAAGCATTATAAACTCCCCAGACCATAACATGATACCTTTAGCCTGTGACACATAGCTCTCCTCTTAATTTGTTATCGAGTGATCATTAACCACAAATCATTAATGAAAATCCTCTGAATTGTTGTATCTTACCTTACTAATCCAGAGCCCACAAGTATCCCAGCAATGCAGAGCAGAGCCACTATGCTGTTGACCACATTTGGGTTTTGGACCATACCAAGTAGCACAAGAGTTAGAAATTCACCAATTAAGTGGGGGGCCAAGAGAGCAGCAGAGAAATATCCAAATCTGGCAACCTCGGGATATAAGCCCAGAGTCCTGGAAAAACATAAGGTCTTTAGTTTCCTCTCCAAGGATTATTTAAGAAAAACACCACACGTGCCTTTCATGAATAAGTCCATGGTGGTTAGTGGGTGGGAAGAGTTTGTGGGGTAAGCCACACTCCCCTCTGAGGGGCCTTTTCAGAACAGAGCCAAGCTTGGAGACCATTTAGTAGCACCAGTTGTTTCTGTTGGCTCTAGCTTCATGTACCACCTTTTCCCTTTCACAGCTTCTTCAGTTCTCAGAGGAAAATATTAACACGTGTTGCACCTGGGTAGCTTAGTTGGTTAAAAGTTGCCTTCAGCTTCGGTCACGGTCCTGGCATCCTGGGATCGAGTCCCGCATCAGACTCCCTGCTTGTGGGGAGCCTGCTTCTCCCTCTCCCTCTGCCATTCCCCCTCACCCCGACCCGGCTCGTGCTCTCTGGCTCTATCAAATAAATAAATAAAATCTTAAAAAATATATATTAAAGCTTGAACAGTGATCACAACTGGAGCAATTAGTAGAGTGGTTAAACTCCCCAGGCTTCTCCAAAATAACCACATTCTGCCTATGATGGCACTGCTCCTGTCCTAGCTAGCCTACTCTCCCAGTGTTAAGGGCTCACTCAGCCTACTTCTCTGCTCTTCCATCCTGGTTATGTGGGGTTGCTGCCAGTGTGAAAACCCTTCACTGCCGCCATCCTCTGGTGAATTAGCCCTCCCAGGTCTGTTCCATTCCATTCTCGTCTTTTATTCTACCAGCCCCTTCCATTGATTTGATCTTCATTTTCTTGTAAACAGACTTTCCTACATCCATGCCCCTTAACTCTTAAATTCCTTTCACTAAATACACTTCCTGGATAATAGTATGTCCTCAACAACCATTAGTTATGGCTGCTCTTTCTTCCATCTGTAGAGTAAGGAAAAGGAGTTGGCATGTCTCATATGCATGCCTCCTGACCACTCTCCAAGGCCATCTATCTTTCCTCTCATACAAATCATGAAATTTGCTTGTACTATTCTCTTTCTCAGTGCAATCCTTTGTGGCTTTTATGACATTCTCTCACCTTTGATGATCTTATAGTATCTGGAACAGGGTCAGTCTTTGCATTCCTGTCCACCGTCATTATCCCAAGGTCTTTTTAACCTTCCTAATTAGCCATCAACATCAGCACTTCCTAATTAGGTATCCTGATCTGTTCCAGTGGCTCCATCCACCTAAGCTTCATCACTCACCAAATCTTGGACTTAAATTTTACTCAGAATTATTCCATTTTCCCAAGATTTCAGATTCTGAAAGTGCTCTCTCTGATCATTGTGTCCCTCCTGTCTCCTATTTCCCCAAATCCCAAGCTGCCTCAGGTCCTTACTGCCCCCAACCCCTGCTATTCTTTGCCTTAGCAGTGCCCACACCTTGGAAGCCCTGTTCTTTAACTTAAATTCTCTCCCTGAAGGTGTGCTGAACAAGGCATATTGCTGTACTAATCAGATCCACTCTCCCTCACCTGACCCCCAGACCCCTAGTTTTTTTCTCATTGTAGCACCATCTGTTCACTCCTCTTTGTGGAGTGTTCTGTTGCACATAATATGGTGCCTAGCACTTAGTAGGCATTCAACAATTATTTCTGTCATTTAATTGAAGTATTTGCTACAGTAACAGCTGTGCTGCTACTGGAAATGATTGACTTTTTATGCCTGATTTTTTATCAAAAATAGTCATGACCTGTATGCTTACACTGAACCTAGTTTAAAACTGCCGTTTCCTCAAATATTTTTTTTAAGATTTTATTTATTATTTCACAGATCACAAGTAGGCAAAGAGGCAGGCAGAGAGAGAGAGAGAGAGAGAGAGGGAAGCAGGCTCCCCGCTGAGCAGAGAGCCTGTTGTGGGGCTCCATCCCAGGACCCTGAGATTATGACCTGAGCTGAAGGCAGACTTTAACCACTGAGCCACCCCGGGTCCCCTGTTTTCTCAAATCTTAAAGTACTGTCTTTCTCATGCACAGTTTTTCGTGCTTCACAAATTCTAAAGTGCGTAGGAACCACCTGGGGCATCCTTTTAAACACAGAACCCAATTCAGTAGCTGGACCGGAGATTCTGCACGTTAGACAAGCTCCAAAGTACGGCTGATGCTGGTCCATGGGCCACACTGAGTGGCAAGAGTCTAAATTAGCAAGGTCTTCAATTTTCGGCAACCTTGATTTACTCAAAAATAACTGGATTTTTAAAAATCTGCTGTATTTTTTTTTTTTTTTTTTTTTGCTGTATTTTTAAATCCATGGATCATTCAGCCTGAACTAGACAGGTCTGTGCTTTACATCATAGATTAGAAATTCAACATGCTCCCAAGTGTCAAAGAACAAGGAGGCTTCATCAGGGCCAGCAGCACGGCCCTGTGGTCCTTGCCATCGTCCTCAGTGAGGAGCCCAGCCTCCTGCTAACTTAGAGCAAGTTAGCACTCGCCAGAATGATGCCAATTTCTAATCACCTGCACCAAGACCCTCCCACTCTTCATCTGGAAGCTCTAACTTATTAGGTGCTGGTTTGTCTTTAAGTTATGTATCACTTAGTTCATAGTAATTTTTCATCTCACATATCATGGGTCTATACACTGGCTATGTTAGGAGCACCTGCTTATGAATCCCATGGCTCTAAGAAAGACAATATCTCAAGAACTGCCTGAAGTTCTCTTGGGACAACAAGCTAGGTACCATTACTCTACTAGAGGCACAGAATACCAGGTACTACCCCCATCTTAAGGGAAAGCCATGGGAATTAGGGAAGATACTTCTCCCTAGGATGACAAATCCTGCAAATAACTACCCATTTTTGGACTTATATTTTTGAAAAGCTCTAAGAAACAAACAGCAGCATTGTCTATAAGCCATCACTCACAACCTAAGAGCATCAGGGATAGTTCATGGTGTCCCAGTGCCTCTTCCCATAGCCCCTCTCCTGTCGCTCAAGCCCATTCATGCCAGCTCAACTGTGATGTCGCAGGTGGGTTGGTGGAACCTCAGGCAGAGTTGTGGCTCCAACTGACAGGAGCCATGCTTCATCAAGATTCAGCAGCTAGTTGTTGCCCCTACACCTGGATCCCAAAGACTTCAGGGCAGTTTTCTCTGCCCAGGCCCTGCAGAGGATGTGGGACATGCCAGTCCCTGGCACCATGTAGTCCTGTGGTTCTGCTCTCAGGTCCCGTGGGACCCCAGCTGGGTTCCTTTATTTGACTCGAAAAGGACACTGTACTGGTCACTGATGGCCAAAGACAGACCTCCAGGGCCAAGAAGAGGGAGTTCTTCACCCTGGAGCTCCCCCTTCATCAGTCCCAGTGGCCATGTGGAACTTGCCAGGAGGACTGAACACCTCTGAACACCCCCTTACCAGTAGCATACACTGCTGAATATCATGGTGGCAAGGACACTGAAGGGGAGCGCATGCAGCACATAGGCCAGCAGCATCTGCCACTTCTGGTACAAGCCGTCTTGGCTCTCCTGGTCACTGACAGCTCGCAGCACAGGAACTGGAAACAGAAGGCAGGTTTCAGAATAGCCAGTCACGACACAGCTAAGGAAAAGAGGGCTAGCCCAAACTGAACTTGAGTTGTCAGGGCTGGGTGGTGGGGACCAGCTGGGACTTCCTAGTCATGGAAAGTGGGAACTGCTGTCGATAGAACTTTAAGTACTTCCCACCACAGAACTCTACTCTACTTGAATTACAGTATGGTTGCATACGCTGTCAACGTTTCTTTCTTTCTCTCTAAAGTCAATGGAGGGTTGTCACAAATTCAAGAATATATGTGCAAATGGGTCATGAATGACGTGAGGTAGTTTGTCCTCTTTTTGTGCAGGGTCTTGGCACAGAACATCAGGCAATTAGGCACTACTGCTGGATTCTCACTGAGTTTGAAAATTAAGTGCTAGCTGTGCTAAAATCAGTTCCAAAAAGAATAGAATAATGCCAAGTTGACAGGTGTCTGGGCCTCCAGGGCCTGTACATCCTAATGGCAAAGATAGGAATACCAGGAATGATCTTTTAAAAAACCCTTCCCAAACCCTGCCCCATCAGCAGCTTCTAACTTCTTGTTTCTCTGGATCCTTAGACCCTCAGCAAGATCTACTTGGTGAACAAATTCACACTAAGATGTTAGTAACTCCGTACTTAATCCTTCCCCAGGGAGAGAATCTGGAGAGAGCCAAGTTTAGCTCAGGAAATACCCTTATAATAGTGGAGTCTTGCAAGATGCTAGCTAGAGAGGAGAGAGCATCAGGAAGAGGGGAAGTGCCCTCCCCAGCCCCAGGGGTGCACCTCCTGGGCATGGGCACTCACACAGATTGATAGCGTTCAGCATGCCTGTGTATGGGGTGGCACCCACAAAGTGGTACAGGAGTCCCACGCGGTCCTGGACAGCACCCTTCAGCACATCGCTCGGCACCCGCAGAAGGTAGAAGATGAGGAACAAACCCATGATCAGATTCTGAACAAGACGCATCATCACCGCCAGCTTATTTCTCATTAAGTTCCTTGTCACTCTCCTGAAAGCCAAACAACCTCGCTTTAATTCTCTTTCTCTTATTGGTGAATGTCTAACCACCTAAAACGGGGTGAAGTTCTTACCTCAAGAGAACATCCAGTTTAGAGAGAGCTCCAGGAGAATCTTTGGTTTTGAAAGGAACCACTGGTAATGTTTTCAGGTGTTTTGTTCTTTCAATATTTTCCAAGGTTTTGCGATAAATTGCTGATTCTTTGTAGGCAGATTCAATCATTTGAACTCTCTTGTAGGTTTCTATTTCCCGTTCTTTGCTTTGAGTATCCACTGATGTCAGGTCCACTAATTTTTTTTTCCCAAAAGAAATGACCCATGTGTTTTTAAATGCATATATATGCACAATGGCTGATAATGTATGTTTTATCATTGATTCAGGAGTACTAGCTAGTACCTCATCCCATCCCTGGTGATCATGCCCACCTGTAAAATCAGAGTATTTTAAACCTATCAGCTAGGCCTTGAGGATTCAACTGGGGCTGTCTGGGAGAATTTAGAAGCTGAGCTAATTCTTTTCTGACAAAGCGGACATGCAGCAATTTAAGAGAGGTCCCCCACCTCATTCTGATAGGTCATCTAAGGCAAGTTATCTGATCCAGCCAAATTAACTCCTTAAAGAGTGAAATTACCAAAACAAAAGCAAGAATAAAATCCACTAGTGCTGTTGACATCTAGGCAGAAATCTGAGATGACAAAATTGAATGATCATTCATCATGGGAAATGTGGAGAAAAAAACTTACTATAAAAGTCAAAAGGGTTTGAATGTTCAGGACAAGGGTAACTGCAACCACTGAAGAAATCAAGCATTTCTGCTGGTGTCCCACAGAAAACCAGCTCTCCGTAGCTCAGAATGGCGATTTTATCAAAGAGCTGATGGGAAAATCGATGGCATTAGTGTATATCAGGTCACCATATCCTTCTGGAGAATAAATTTCCAAGCAGTCAGTCCCTATTGCTCTCAGCCATGCATTAGGATTCTTACTGTGCCCAATGGAGAGACACAAAGCATGTTCCTATTTTTTTTTAATCCGCGTTGCCAGTGTATGTCGTATTGCATCTGGCCTGGGCCCAGATGAACTCCTGGACCTGGCCAGTGGTCCTAGGTTTGAGGGCCAGCCATGCTCCTGAGTGAGTGACCTTGGACCAGATGTTTGTTTGACCTCAGACCCCTGATTCAATTTTGCATCATTTTTAAGTCTCCCTCTTTTCTGTAAAGTGGCAGTACTGATAACCACATCATAGGATTGTTTTGTGGACCAAGTGAACCAGTGCAGAGAAAGTATTTGGTACATGGTAGGTGCCCTTCCCATATCAGGAGCTATTGGCCCCAAGGGCCCTGGTTGATGAGTACTAATCTCTACCTCACGATCCCCAGCTCAACACATACTTCTACCCACCCTTGACGAGTTAAGCAGGAACACGAGTCACCCTCACCTGGAAGAGCTCAGAGCGTGGCTGATGGATGGTGACAATCACAATGCGGTCCCTGTGAGCCAGCTCTGCCAGGAGGACAACGATTTGATTTGCTGTCATGCAGTCCAGGCCTGTGGTAGGCTCATCAAACAGCATGAACTCTGCAGGCAAGGAAGGTCAGGTTTCTGAGTCACTGACAAGACTGGGCTCTGGACTTTAAACTCAGAATTTTGAATAGTTCCTTACTGAGCCATCTTACCCCATCCCATCTTAACCTATCCACACAGTGCACCGTGAGAAGTACCTACATGTAAATGGCTTTCAGCCCAAGTCCAAATGAAGGAACTTTACTTCAGAGGACCCACATCTCAGCTCCAGAGCACATCTTGGCCTTAATCATTAAAGGGTTCAGGGTAGCAACAAGATCAGGCCTCTCAAATGTACTATGGATTGTTTGGGCTCTGTCCAGAGGACCATGACAAAGAACAAGGGCTGACGAGTGGGCACCAAGTTGTTTTCAAAAGGCTAGCTAAGAGGAGGCTGGTTAAAAAGACAACCTCAAGGGACGCCTGGGTGGCTCAGTTGGTTGGACGACTGCCTTCGGCTCGGGGCATAATCCTGGGAGTCCCGGGATCGAGTCCCACATCGGGCTCCCAGCTCCATGGGGAGTCTGCTTCTCTCTCTGACCTTCTCCTTGCTCATGCTCTCTCTCACTGCCTCTCTCTCAAATAAATAAAATCTTAAAAAAAAAAAAAAAAAAAGACAACCTCAAGGCACCTGGGTGACTCAGTGATTAAGCCTCTGCCTTCAGCTTGGGTCATGGTCCCAGGGTCCTGGGATCGAGTCCCACATCCGGCTGCCTGCTTGGCAGGAAGCCTGCTTCTCCCTCTCCCACTCCCCCTGCTTGTGTTCCCTCTCTCGCTGCGTCTCTAATAAATGAAGAAAATCTTAAAAAAAAAAAAAAAAAAGACATAACCTCACTTCATGTGAAGCACTTTCGAACATTGACAGGGTCTTTGCACAGCAAAAAACTGCCTGATAAAACAAAGTCTGACCTGGGATAGGCATTAAATTCTTTAGAAGGTTTAACTGTGGCTATCTACCCAGAAAGTGAGAAGGGCTCTTAAGAACGTCTCTCTTGGGGCGCCTGGGTGGTTCAGTGGGTTAAAGCCTCTGCCTTCGGCTCAGGTCATGATCCCAGGGTCCTGGGATCGAGCCCTGCATCAGGCTCTCTGCTCAGCAGGGAGCCTGCTTCCTCCTTTCTCTCTCTGGCTGCCTCTCTGCCTACTTGTGATCTGTCTAATAAATAAATCTTTAAAGAAAAAAAAAAAAAAGAACGTCTCTCTTCTTTGCCTTCTAGTGACCAACCACCATCTGAAGAGCAGGCAGTCTTAGTGGGCCCCTGTGGAATATCCAGCTGCAGCATCTCCTCTTCCAAGTGCTTATAAGAGCTGAGAGTTCCCCAATAATGAGGAGAATGACCAAACCCAGCAGGAAAGGCAGGTGACTGGCTATCCCATCTTGATAGCTCCTCCCTCCAAAATACACACTTTTTTGTGTATCATTCAAAGTCCTGCTTTAATTCCTGCCATTTCATATGTTCTTTTAGGCACACCAAAACTCACTGACTTTCTATAGCCACCGCCCCCACCCCCAGTGCTGCTACTCTAGTAACAATGGACGGACCAGAGTCCTGTGCTCATGGAAGACCCTAACTGAACATTAAAACACAGATGCAGTGCTTCTAAGTCCAAGAGCTGTTTTGTACTTGGATAGAATAACATCAAGAACTATGTAGTATTTCCATTCTGTGGATTGCCTCTTTGTTTTGTTGACTGTTTCCTTTGCTGTGCAGAAGTTTTTGATCTTGATGAAGTCCCAAAAGTTCATTTTCGCTTTTGTTTCCTTTGCCTTTGGAGACATGTCTTGAAAGAGGCTGCTGTGGCTGATGTCAAAGAGGTTACTGCCTATGTTCTCCTCTAGGATTTTGATAGATTCCTGCCTCACATTGAGGTCTTTTATCCATTTCAAGTTTATCTTTGTGTATGGTGTAAGAGAATGGTCGAGTTTCATTCTTCAACACATAGCTGTCCAATTTTCCCAGCACCATTTATTGAAGAGACTGTCTTCTTTCCACTGTATATTTTTTCCTGCTTTGTCAAAGATTATTTGGCTGCAGAGTTGAGGGTCCGTATCTGGGCTCTCTATTCTGTTCCACTGGTCTATGTGTCTGTTTTTGTGCCAGTACCATGCTGTCTTGGTGATCACAGCTTTGTAGTAAAGGAGAAGATATTCACAAATGACACTACAGACAAAGGGCTGATATCCAAGATCTATAAAGAACTCCTCAAACTCAACACACACAAAACAGATAATCATGTCAAAAAATGGGCAGAAGAGGGGGGCCTGGGTGGCTCAGTGGGTTGGGCCTCTGTCTTCAGCTCGGGTCATGATCCCATGGTCCTGGGATCGAGCCCCACATTGGGCTCTCTGCTGGGCAGGGAGCCTGCTTCCCCCTCTCTCTGCCTGGTTCTCTGCCTACTTGTGATCTCTGTCAAATAAGTAAATAAAATCTTTTTTAAAATGGGCAGAAGATATGAACAGACACTTCTCCAATGAAGACATACAAATGGCTAACAGACACATGAAAAAATGCTCATCATCATTAGCCATCAGGGAGATTCAAATCTAAGTCAAATCATTAGCCATCATGGAGATTCAAATTGAGATACCACCTTACACCAGTTTAGAATGGCCAAAATTAACAAGACAGTAAATAGCAAGTGTTGGAGAGGATGTGGAGAAAGGGGAACCCTCTTACACTGTTGGTGGGAATGCAAGTTGGTGCAGCCACTTTGGAAAACAGTGTGGAGATCCCCTAAGAAACTAAAAATAGAGCTACCCTATGACCCTGCAATTGCACTGCTGGGTATTTACCCCAAAGATACAGATGTAGTGAAAAGAAGGGCCACCCATACCCCAATGTTCATAGCAGCAATGGCCACAGTTGCCAAACTGTGGAAAGAACCAAGATGCCCTTCAACGGACGAATGGATAAAGAAGATATGGTCCATATACACTATGGAGTATTATGCCTCCATCAGAAAGGATGAATACCCAGCTTTTTTATGTAGCATGGACGGGACTAGAAAAGGTTATGCTGAGTGAAATAAGTCAAGCAGAGAGAGTCAATTATCATATGGTTTCACTTACTTGTAGAGCATAAGGAATAACATGGAAGACATCGGGAGATGGAGAGGAGAAGTGAGTTGAGGGAAGTCGAGGGGGAGACAAACCATGAGACACTGTGAACTCCGAGAAACAAACTGAGGGTTTTGGAAAGGAGGGTGGAGAGGTGAGCCTGGTGGTAAGTATTACGGAGGGCACACATTGCATGGAGCACTGGGTGTGGTGCATAAACAATGAGTTTTGGAAGACTGAAAAAAATTAAAAAGAACTATGTAGTGTTTCCAAAGAAACTGGATCCCCAGTCTAAAGAACCTCAGTGATGTCAGTTCCACACAAACCCCTTTCCAAATGGAGACTGTAAAAAAAGGACTGAAAATGTCTGCAGACCCATGGAAGATGCCCAGGCAGCAGCTAGTAGCAGTTCTGGATCCCACTTACTGGGATCCTGGAGGAGCTGGGCTGCGATGGAGACCCGGCGCCGCTCGCCATTGGAAATCCCCCCAAGGTTGCAGCTGCCAATCAGTCGATCTGCCACATGGCTCAGACTCAGCTCCACCATAACTGCGTCCACCTGCAGGAGACACAAGTCCAGGAAGGCTGGTCATTGCTGGGCTACTGCTCCAATTCATGGAGTTCTGATGGCATGGGAGAGGCAACATTCTTCCCTTGAGTGCTTGGGCCACTTTCAGACTCACCACACCTTAGGGAAAACATGCCTATTATGATAAAATCCAATTTGGTCTAAGTCATAATATAGTACATGTGTCAGGTTAAAATAAATTAATATAACTGTTTTTCAAAAGTCTCTAGAGGGGCACCTGGGTGGCTCAGTGGGTTAAAGCCTCTGCCTTCAGCTCAGGTCATGATCTCAGGGTCCTGGGATCGAGCCCCACATCGGGCTGTCTGCTGGGCAGGGAGCCTGCTTCCCCCTCTCTCTCTGCCTACTTGTGATCTCTGTCTGTCAAATAAATAAATAAAATCTTTAAAAAAAAAAGTCTCTAGAGCAGCAAAAACTATATTTGTTTCAGGGAAATTCACCAGGAAACAAGGAGAGGTCACTGTACTCATATTTTCAGATGCTGCATTAAGTCCAGCATACAGAAAAATCCCCTAAAGGCATAGGTACAATACAGTTTTTTTTAATGTTTGGTTTTTGAAATTTTATTGTGGTTTTTTTTTTTTTAAGATTTGACAGAGATCACAAGTAGGCAGAGGCAGGCAGAGAGAGAGAAGGGGAAGCAGGCTCCCCGCTGAGTAGAGAGCCTGATGTGGGGCTCCATCCCAGGACCCCGGGATCATGACCTGAGCCGAAGGCAGAGGCTTTAACCTACTGAGCCACCCAGGCGCCCCTGAAATTTTATTGTGTTTTATATGTGTTAAAAAAAAAAAAAAGTCCTGATTTGGTTTGAACGAACCTTGGCTACCTTATGTAACCCAAATAAGTCCTGGAGTCCTGTGTGGTCCAATCTCAGTGTGATTTTGCATCAAATATAATCAAGCTACCAAAAGTAATTAAAAATAATGCCAGGGACGCCTGAGTGGCTCAGTTGGTTAAGCGGCTGCCTTCAGCTTAGGTCATGATCCCAGCATCCTGGGATCGAGTCCCACATCGGGCTCCTTGCTCAGCAGGAAGCCTGTTTCTCCCTCTGCCTCTGCCTGCCACTCTGTCTGCCTGTGCTCACTCTCTCTGACAAAAAAAAAAATAAAAATAAAAATAAAAATAAAATAAATAATGCCAATATTTATTTGACTCTCTTTAAAAACTTCCCAGGAGAGCCAGTTTATAACCTGCATCCACACTTAATATGCTGTCCCCCAGTTCTCCTCACTCTATTTATCTTGGACTCTGCCACACCCTGAAACCATCTCCTTAGTCCTCCTCAACTCCCCCACAATAACAACTAGAAAAGTTCTTGACTGACTTTCTAATCAAGAAGTTGGACTTTCCCTTCCCCTCCTTTCCTTCCTCACTTAGCCCATCTCCAGAGACCCTTTCAAAAATCTCTACTTCTGGCCCTGCCTTGCAGATTACCCCTATCTGCATAGGGCCCTGGGGAAAGCAGCTAGAAACAGACTGAAAATACTTATATATATGGTAATGAGTTTGATTCCCATATACCTCTAATGAGATTGTGTTACTTTAAAATGAAAAAAGAAACAAAACACTGCATTAAAAAATAACAACAATAGGCTGTAGTAAAAGAGGGGATGATTTGTGGGACAAAGTTCCAGTGGAGCCAGGGGGTGGGATCAGCAGCATCGGGGAAAGGTTTGACCAAAAGAAGGAACACATCTGAAATAAACCTAAAGGAATAACGAGGTTCAAATGCATAAATAAACCAGAGTGATTTATTCTGGAAAAAAGAAGGTCCTCCTTTTGCCATCAGAATTGAAGGATTCTGGAATTGAGTTTTGCATGGCCGAGCCAGGTTGAGGTGCTCACCAGCCAGGGCAGGTTCCCGAGCATCCCTTTCATCTGCTCTGCAACTCCAAGAAAGGAGTAAAGCTTGCCCCTCCCGGCTCGGAAGGGATGGACATGTATTTAACCTGTTTCACAGGACCCAAAGCCTTTCCCATGTTTAGCAAACGTTGGGAAACTACTGGGGATGGAATGCACAGTGTCTCAGAAGGAACCCTTGGGATCATTGGGATGCATTGGGATCATCAACCTCTACACTGTATGTTCTCAGATAAAATTGGCTTATTCCTCACATCAACTCCAAGAGAGACACATTATTATCTATTTATTATAGAGGAGAAGACAGATCCTCAGAGAGGTGCATAACTTGCCCGAGGTCAAACTATTAGCAAGTGGGGCTGGGGCTGAGACACCTGTCTGTGTTCCCTCAAGTGGTCCATGAAGCTCAAGGATTAGCCAACAGTCCAGCAGACACAGCCTGCCCATGTCAAGCACAGCTTTATGTTCAGGTTCCTCAGAGGAGAGATCTGCTGTGCTCTGTCCTGTATTATCACCACCACTTCCTTCTCACTAAATTACTTTATCAGGATTTTAATACCTACGGACTAGATTTGCTCAGAAAGTACTCTCCAGCAGAGAGAACTTTTGCAGGACTTTTAGGGACTGCCAGTGACAGAGGAACATTTACCGGAGGGAATTTTTTTTTTTTTTAAGATTTGAGAGAAAGAGCACAAGCAAGGGAGCAGCAGAAGGAAAGGGAGAAGCAGGGTCCCTGCTGAGCAGGGAGCTCGATGTGGGGCTGGATCCCAGGACCCTGAAATCACAACCTGAGCTGAAGGCAGATGCTTAACTGACTGAGCCACCCAGGCACCCTCAGGGGGAGAAATTTTTGCCATCAATCGGTTTCAAGGCATCCATGAATCTTCTGAATATTTATGTGAACATGAGCATTTTCTGGAGAAGAGCTCAGTGGTGTTCTTAGATTCATTCTCTCTGTGGGATATGTGATATAAGTGGATCACCAACTCAGAAGAATCTGTTTATGACGGCATTTCTGCCACCCAAATACAAATAGGATCTTCTCCTGCCCCTTTCAGAGACAGAAATACTAAAGCAAGCAAAGAGAAAGTCTGCAGATGGACTCCTCTGTCACTCACAGTCAGGATTACTGTGTGGGCTGAAGTCAACCTCCATCTTCTCTCATCACAATGGGGTTCAGGAGGTCCCGGAGCTCAGGGAGACATGATGGGAGCTAGAGGGACTGGGTTCGCATTCCAGCTCTGCCCTTCCCAACTGTCTGATCTTAATCTCGTGTTCCAGGAGATATGCCTCCCACATAGTGTTGATGCCAGGATACGGTGAAATACTGTGTGTGAGCAAAGCCTGACTGATGCCAGCCAACTAGGAGAGTTCAGAGTACACACACACCTTGTTGCATTGCACTTTACTTTACTGCATTCACAGATAACGCATTCTCTACAAACAGTTTGTGCCAACCCTGTACTAAACAAGTCTACTCACACCATTTTTTCAATAGCATTTGCTCACTTCATGTCTGTGTCAGTAAAGTATTTTTAAATTAAGGTAAGTATATTGGGTTTGGGGGCACCTGGGTGGCTCAGTGGGTTAAGCCTCTGCCTTCGGCTCAGGTCATGATCTCAGGGTCTTGGGATCAAGCCCCACATGGGGCTCTCTGCTCAGCGGGGAGCCTGCTTCTCCCTCTCTCTCTGCCTGCTGCTCTGCCTATCTGTGATCTCTGTCAAATAAATAAATAAAAATCTTTAAAGAAAAAAAATTTTTAAAGTATATTGGGTTTCTTTTAGACATAATGCTACACCTCACAGACTGGAATATTAGTGTAAATGTAACTTATACACACTGGGAAACCAAAAAACTCATTGGACTCTATTTTGATATTTGCTTTGTTGCAGTGGTCTGGAACCAAACCTGTAGTATCTCTGAGGTATGCCTGTATAACCCAGTTGAACGGTAAGAGCCTTGCAATGCCTTCTGAGCACTCTACAGTAACTTCCAGGAAGGAACGAGAGCTAGGCATCCCTGTTAGGCTGATGGTCCTTCTTGAGGGCCACACTCCTTGCTAAGACTCCTCTGGAATAAAAGCTATCCTTCAGCACTGTCTAGGACTCTCAAGCAGAAAAATGCCCTTTACTCACCTGGGCATTATATCAAACAAATCTGGTACTTGGGACACAGCTTAGACCTAATTTCACTCTCCAAGCCCTATCTGAAAGTCCAGTGCCAAGGACAGATTAAGCAAGTCCCTAGTGACAGACGCTGCAATGCCTGATAAAAATGGTGTACCCTCAGCTGATATGGAGGACTTCCTTGGAGCCTCAATGGCATTAAAGAAGGCCGGCCCTGGAGCCTAAACCGCAGATATAATTTGTGTGCCCACGTGGAGCCTCACTGTGGCTTCGCTGAAGCCTCTGAGGCTGATGTTGCTGGTCTCCTCTGGTGACTGAGGGTTCCCCAGGGAACTGTACCTGCTTTGGAAGTGACACATGTCTGTATCCTTAGTTCCCTGTTTCCAGTCCAGACAGAAATGAGGCAACAATTCCAGGTAAGATCCCCACAGGCTTACCTATGACTACTTCCAAATTAGATACATTTATTTTATTTTATTTTTTTAAAAGATTTTATTTATTTATTTGACAGAGAGAGATCATAAGTAGATGGAGAGGCAGGCAGAGAGAGAGAGAGAGAGGGAAGCAGGCTCCCTGCTGAGCAGAGAGCCCGATGCGGGACTTGATCCCAGGACTCAGAGATCATGACCTGAGCCGAAGGCAGCGGCTTAACCCACTGAGCCACCCAGGTGCCCCAAATTAGATACATTTAAAGCAATAGATTGAAACGTCAGAAGAGGAGACAAGTCAATAGTTCCTTCCTTTGTTAACTTAATCTAGTTTGGATGAGACACATTCAAAAGGCCTCAAAGAAAGTTGAGAAAAATCTCAATAGGGCAAAGTACAGTGAGGAAAACCACCATTATTATTCAAAAACAGAGCTCCTAAAACAGCACCATCTAACAGAAATATAATACAGGCCACACAGAGAATTTAAATATTTTAGTAGCCACATTTTAGAAAGAAACAAGTGAAATTAATTTTAATATATTTAACCTGGTGTAGCTAAAATACACCATTTCAAACTTGTTAACCAATATTTTAAAAATTAATAAGATATTTCACATTCTCTTTTTTCAGACTAAGTTTCTAAAATTCTGTGTGTACTTCCCATTCATAGCACATCTCAGTCAGGCCCGGCCACATGTCAAGTGCTCAAAGCCACAGGTGACCTGTGGCTGCCATACTGGACAACACAGGTCTAGACTAAAGGGATGAAGACTGAAGGGGAGAAATGGGCAAGTAGACGGAAGCAGGGGTGTGAAGCCCCCACAGGCTGATACCCTAAGAGGGCCACAGGAGGCCCAGGGCTACCCACCTTCCTCTGGAAAAACCCCGGGGAGCCGTGGCGCACAGCCAGCAGCGCGGCATAGCGCAGAGTCTCCCGCACGGTCAGGTTGCTCAGCAGTGTGTCACTCTGCGAGAGAGGGAGGCAGGAGGCATCAGTGTGGCCGAGACCAGGCTGAGACCGGGCTGCGGGTGGCTGTGGCGGGGTCCCCGGAAAGCACCCACCTGCTGGACATAGGAGAAGCAGTCCTGGAACTGCTCCCTGCGCAGTGGCTGGCCGTTAACAAACACCTCCCCAAGGAAGGTCCCTGTGCGCCGCAGCCTCCCAGACATGGCATCCAGCAGCGTGGTTTTCCCTGAGCCTGTGAGACAAGAAAATAAGGCCAGAGAGGACTCCCTCCATGAGGCATTGCTGGGCTATCCCCAAACTCTCAGTTGGTCTAGCACCAACTTGCTCTCTCCTAACCCCACCCCCGGGTCAAACTCTCATGGTACCAATGAGCCTTTCCGGCTTGTCTCCTGAGTCAGAGAGGGACAAGCCACTGCTTTCATCCCAGTCAGGACTGGAGGAACTTTGCCTGTTTATGGGTTTTTACAGCTGTTTTGAGTTGAAAAAGAAAATATAGGATCAGAATAAAAAGAAAACCTAGGCAATTTCTTTCCCCTAGTTTGGTTTTTCTTGGGTTAGAAATTAGGTGATACCATTAGGACAAGGCACCAGCCAGTCCCTTCTGTTCACAGTGGACACAAACCTACATGAGCCCAGAGAGTCAATGGAGACAGGAACCAGCACTGGCAGGCTACTAAAAAGTTAAATTAACAGAGGAAATAGGCAGAAGGTTTTGAACTGTCTGAAAAGATAGCAAGAGAATTCTACCAAGGATATGATGACTTGTGCAAAACAGAGAGAAGATCTTTTGTTCAAATATTATAAAGAAACTGCCTCTTGCCATGAGGGATATAAAGATGAAGCCAAGCTCCTACGCAGTGGTTTTCTTATCTAACCCATGGCTGACCAAGCTCAGGGTTAGCTCCAGCATCTTCAACAGGGTGGGAAGAGAGGAGAGGGACTGTAAAGAAATGAAATGTGGTATCATTCGAGCTGTCTTTCAAAACATGTTCTGAAACTTCCCAGTCATGATCCTAGGCCTTGTATGTGGTTCTAAATAGAATCTTCCTTGCTTTCCCTTTCTGGGATCCAATCTCCACTCTGACAAAAGGTCCAAATGTCCTGGAGCCTGGATCCCCTCACAACATCAAAACTGACCTCACTGAGGTCATCAAGGTTGCTTCCTTGTTGCCACATCTGGTGGGCACCTTCCTGTGTGCTGACCTCTCAGCAGCATTTATACCATTGCTTGCCTTTCTCTGTAAAACTCTGTCCTCTGGCTTTGATGCTACTTCATCCTCTTGGTTTTATCCCTCTGGTCTGGCTGCTTCTTCCCAGCATCCTCTGGGTGACATTCAGGGTTCTTTCTTAGGCCTTCTGGTCTTCTCATGTGACACATTCTCACTGAGCAACAGAGAGCCCCAACTTGCTATCCAGCATGCAAGAGAGGCACCTTGGAGCTAGATTCTCCAGCCCTGCTCAAGTCTTCAGATGACTACAACCCAGCAGACTTCTCACTACTACCTCAAGAGATACCCCAGACAGAACTATCCAACAATGTCACTTCCAAATTTCTGACTCATAGAATCCTGAGAGATAATAATGATTTTTATTGTTTTAAGCCACTTAGTTCTGGGATACTTTTGACAGACATGGATGGCTGGGGGTGCCGGTGGGTCAGTCAGTCAAGTGTCTGACTCTTGATTTTTGGCTCAGGTTGTGATCTCAGGGTTGTGAAATCAAGCTGTGTGTTGGGCTTGTGCTCCACACACAATCTTCTTGTCTCTCTCCCTCTGATCCTCTCCCCACTGTGCATACTCTCTCACTCTCTACAATAAATAAAACCTTAAAAAAAAAAGGGTCTATTTTTGTACGATATTTCAACTATTTATTAACTCGTTAATGAAAGGACCAGCAGAGTGAAAAAGCGCATTCAAAAAAAGAATACAAGGAAAAAAAGGATACAAGAAACTAACATGTATAATCGATGGAAAATAAAACGTCAAAAATATGATGGAAAGTTAGACATGCAAATAGTTAATGCCCTAGAGTATCACACGAAAAGGTACAGGTAATGAAAGAAAAATAGACAAATTGGGCTTCATGGAAGTTTTAAAATTTTGTGCCTCAAAAGACACTATCCCCAAGGATGCCTGGCTGGCTTGGTTAGAGGAGTGTGTGACTCTTGATCTTGGGGTCATGAATCTGAACCCCACACTGGGTGTAGAGATTACTTAAATAAATAAACTTATAAAAAGAAAAGGGACACTGTCCCCAGTATAAAAAGACAACACACAGGATGCTGGTGGAAATACTTGCAAATCACATATCTGGTATTAATTAATATCAGATTAATATCTGAATGTATAAAGAGCTTCTAAAACTCAGCAACAACCAAAAAAACCCCAATCAACCCAATTCAAGATTGGGTGAAGAACTTAAACAGACATTTCTCCAAAGAAGATATATGAATAGCCAATAAGCACATAAATCACTCACTAAGCTTTAGGGTACTACAAATTAAAACTGGAATGAGGGCACCTGGGTGGCTCAGTCTGTTAAGTGTCTGCATTCAGCTCAATTCATGATTCCAGGATCCTGGGATGGAGCCCTGTATTGGGCTCCCAGCTCAGTGGGGAGTCTGCCGTCTGCTTGCCCCACTCATGCATGTGCATTCTCCCTCAAAAATAAATAGAATCTAAAAAAAGAAGACAAAACTTCATGAGATACTACCTTGCACCCTTTAGGAGGGCTACTATCAAAAAATTGGAAAATAACAAGTGTTGGCGAGGATGCAGAGAAATTGGAATTCTTATGCACTGCTGATGGGAATACAACATGGTATAGCCACTGTGAAAAACAGTATAGAGGTTCCTCAAAAATTTAAAAACAGAATTACTATATGACCCAGCAATTCCACTTCTTGGTATATCCACTAAAGAACTGAAAACAAGCTTTCAAACAGGTATGTGTCCACCCATCTTCATTTCATTATTCACAATAGGTAAAATGTGGAAGCAACTTAGGTGTCCATTAACGGAGAACAGATAAGCAAATATGGTACATATATCAATGGATTATCTATTCATTCTGCTTTAAAAGGGAAGGAAATTCTGACATAGACTACAACATGGATGAACCCTGAGGTCATTGTGGTAAGTGAAATAAGCCAGGCACAAAAAGACATACAATATGATTCCACTTATATGAGACAGTAGTCAAAAATCATAGAGACAGAAAGTATAATGGTGAGGCAAGAGGAAAGGGGACTTATTGCTTAAGGAGCGTAGAGTTTCAATTTTACAAGATGAAGAGCTAAGGGGATAGATGGTGGAGAGGGTTGCACAACAACGTGAATGTATTTAACACCACGGACCTGTACACTTAAAAATAGTTAAGATGGTAAGTTTGATGTGTATTCTACCACAATAAAAAAAGAAAAAAGAAAACAAAAGGTTAATGCCCTGAAGGGTAATAAAACCATGACCTTTGGGGTTATCTTCCCTGAAAAGACAGAAATTGTAACTAAATAGTCCTCTGCAAGGGAGAAAGCAGCCCAGAGTCTAGGTCCCAACTGATAGTAAATATTGAGTTAAATATAGTTACCCTCCCCTGGAGTGTTGGGTGACCCTAGGCAGACTTGCATTGCACCATTTTGTCAGGTACCTAAGTCTTTTACCTCACTGATAAAGATTTCAGAAATAGTCTTGTGTTAGGTAGGACACCAATGAAATCATCATTTTGTGAAACACTAATAGTAATTCATAGAATTGATTTGTTCACTCAGTGATTCAACAAATATTTACCAAGTACCTTCTATGTGGCCAGCCCTGTTCTAGCTGTTGAGACTACAGCAGGGAAAAAAAAACAAAAACAACAAAAAAAAACCAAAGACAAAGCTCCCCCCCACCGGGGGAACTTACAGTCTACTGTGAATCCATGGTCAGTATCCAAAATGATAGATGTTGTCATAAAGCCATGATTAGACATCCTCAGAAACCAGCCCAAGAGCTCCCAGATCAAGGCCTCTAACCCATTGTCCTAAGATGTGCATGAAGCATGACACTGGCTTGTGGGACACCATTCTGAGAAAGTGAGTTCATTCTTTGTTGTGTGCAATAATACCATCCTAATCCTACAGAAGGCAACAAACAAATCACAGGAATAACTCAGCTTTTCTCCTTCTTAAAGGAAAATTAGAATGGCCCTGGATATTATGGTACATATATATATTAGAAATGGTTTGGGGGCACCTGGGTGGCTCAGTCAGTTAAATGTCCAACTTGTGGTTTTGGCTCAAATCACGATCTCAGGGTCATTGAGACTGAAGGCCATGCTGGGCTCCAAGCTCAGCAGGAAGTCTGCTTGAGATTCTCTCCCTCTGCCCTTCTCCCACCCCCAATAAAAATTGAAAAAAAAAAAAAAAAAAAACCAAAAACTAGAAATGGGAACAGACAGGAAATCTCAGCAAAGTATAACAGTTTTAGTCAAATAATTCCTTCTCATTTAATCTTAATGTTACTACTGTCACCCAGTTTTCACCTGCTATAGCAGGGGAAAGGCTATGGATTTAACTCTCCAGGTCAAACGAGGCTGTCCATGCTTGACTTTTGTCACAGACTTGTGTTACCCACTGATAGTCAAGAGAATAATGCAAGTGGGTAATGCCAGTAAATGTCAACAATATAGAAGGAACTCAATCAGAAAGCACCTCTGAAGCCAATTTGTAAGAATCTTTCATCCTTAAATTGTGCAGGATAACCTACAGCAGTGGACCCAGTGGTATCCACACAGAGCCTCTCATCAGACTCAATGCGCCCATCTTCCAGCTGCTGAGGAGTCATAGCTGTGACACCCACGGGGCACTGCCCTCTGACACAAGGGGCTTCCTCTCTGGAGGCTAGACCCTCCCAGGACAATGACTGGCTGATGCAGGGACACAAAGACAAACTGTAATTCAGTCTCAAGTGTAGATATCCCAGGAAAGAGGAGAAGATGGGAAATTGGCACACAGATGGCCTCATGGAGTCTGTAATATTTAGTTCCTTAAAAACAAAAAGGATCTGAAGCAATTATGGTATAATGTTAAGATCCGACAAAGCCTTACAGGGTATTTTAACTAAGTTGAATGTATATTTTTTTTTTAAGATTTTTTATATATTTGAGAGCAAGAGTGAGACAGCACAAGCAGGATGAGGGGCAGAGGGAGAAGCAGGCTCTCCACTGAGCAGAGAGCCGGATTCGGGACTCCATCCCAAAACCCTGGGATCATGACCTGAGCTGGTCAGACACTTAACCAACTGAGCCACCCAGGTGCCCCTAAGTTGAATTCAAATAAAAAAATTTTTAAGAAGATTTGATAAAACCAGGTATTATTATATAAACATTCTTTATATTATTTCCTATTCTTGCTTACTGAAAATACATCGTAACTTTTTTTTAAATAACGGAATACGGGACTAAATGGGCATGCAACCTTGTGGCTTACTTAATTCCTTGTCCTACCTCTTGGCAGGGTAGAGATCAGGGGAATTGTGTTTACTGAGCACCCCTACGTGCCAGGCACCATGCTGAATACTTTCTATACTGAAATAGGAATTAACTGACATGTTAGGCAGGACTTTATTCTTTTCCAAGGATCTCTTTAAAGGCTTCACATTAGTTCCAGACTCCATTCAGGAAGACATGTCATTTTGTTTCATTCTAATATCAAACTTCTAACTTTCTTGCCACAACTTAAACTTATTTCCTTAATGTTCAAAGCAAGCGAAAGCCTTTTCTGAATGCTCGTTGAGGATGTAAATTTTTTTTTTTAAAGATTTTATTTATTTATTTGTCAGAGAGAGAGAGAGCATGAGCACAGGCAGACAGAGTGGTAGGCAGAGGCAGAGGGAGAAGCAGGCTCCCCGCTGAGCAAGGAGCCCGATGTGGGACTGGATCCCAGGATGCTGGGATCATGACCTGAGCCGAAGGCAGCCGCTTAACCAACTGAGCCACCCAGGCGTCCCGAGGATGTAAATTTAAAGAACTCTTTCCCAAGCTTACCTGAGCTCCCTAAGATGCACAGGATCTGCCCGCTCTCGACGTACAAGGAGACCTCTTTGAGGATCTGCCTGTCCCACCGCTGCCGGCAAGATGTGAAGTCCCACCAGGGCCCAGCTTGGTGGCTTTAAAGGGAAGAGAGTGTGGGGTTCCAGAAGAGACCAGACCCTTGTCCCCCCAGCACTGATCCCAGCTGTCTCTGGACAGGTTCCTAAATATGGTTGGGGCTCAGCGTCCTTCTCTGCAGACACTGGCAAATAGTGACCAAGAAATATCATCTATGTAAAGCCCCTGTCCAGGAGCTCCTCTGAATGCCAGCTCTCTGGCAGTGTGGGAGATAAAATATACAGGACATGGTTTATTTCTTCAGTTGACCACACATTCCTTCGCCAGGCTTCATTATACTCTGTGCTACCCCAAGCCCTCTCCATCCCCATGGCGCAGCTGTATACAAAGAGGACACAACAGGAAGGGATTAAGGGGCACAAAGCAGAGCACAGCTGCCTCACTAGCATAGCTTCCAGGACTTCCCATGGGCAAGAGGAGGACTGTTTGCCACTGCTCCTCATTTACTACTGGCAGCCTTTCCCTTCTCTCCACCCTGATCCACTAAGGAGGGAGCCCAGAGCCTCTACACATGGCCCTCATTAGTGAGAAAAGCCAGCAGAGACCCACCTACCTCAGATCACCACCACAACTCAAACAAAGCCCAGCTTCAAGCTCCCAGTAGGCAAAAGAGGCATGGCCTTACCTTACATGGTAGGAGACATGAAGAATGCCTAGGCTGTGTCGAGGCTTTGAAGCAACTACGGGAACCTCCTCTAGGGAGTTCTGGGGGTCTCTGTTTACTTGGTTCCCCAAGGACCCCATAGGGGTCAAAGATGGGAATTCATTCATGGCCAAGAGACAGCAGAAACAGGCAAATTTTGGGGTGGCCTGACTCTCCCCGGAGAAGCCTCAGTAAAGGAGCCAGGAGCACACTGCCCTGCCTGCTCCCCACTGTGCTCTGGAATCCCTCCCCAGACCTTCCCAACAGTGGGACTGGAGTTTGGCCACAGATGCCATTATCTGATGTACCTTTACCCAGGGTGTGTATGCTATCTTGGCAGTGGGCAGAACGCACAGCCTGTGTTTGTAGGAGGGCCGGCCTGGGAGGAGTGTTAGGAGAGAGGCATACTGAACCAAGGCCAGAGACTGCCCAGCTTTGAGAAAGACAATACACTGGTGCTGTCTGGTAGCCACTGAAGTGGAAAGGAAGCTGCAGCAAAGGGGCACAGACACCACGGGGCCCCATGGCTGAGAAGGCCTCAGAGAAGAGAGGACTGTGGAACAGGGCTGCTCCCCAGGATGCCTCCGTGAGTCATGGGCAGTCACCTCAGTCATGGGGGGCGGGAGCGAATGGGACCTTTCTTTCCTCCCTCAGGAACTTTGTTTTAATTCCACCAGGACCATAAGGAGAGGGAGAACATGGCAGCAGGACTCTATTTCCTGGGCATCAAAGGGCTGAGGGGAAGGGATTTAGGGGACGGGATGGGGTAGGGGGCCTCCGAGGGCACTTCCTGCATGAAGAAACACTCCTACAAGGAAATGATGTTCCTGTTTGTGACTTGGGCTGATGTAGCTTTTTCTGAATGAGACTCCAAAGCAGAAATGTTTTCACACACACCAGGGACTCTGCAGTGTCTCCTTCATCTGTGTGTCTGTCGAGCTCCGAGTCTGATGCAGTAAACTGCTGAGATAGGATGGCAGGTGACTTTTATGGGAACATGAGAATTTATGCACAAAACATGGCTACAGCAGGCAAACATAAAACCCCAGAGAGAGCTAGAAGGGACAGAGGGCAGCCAGGGAGCCAAGAGGTTGGGGCACAAGTTCTCCACCCTTATCTTACATGAGAAATGTTTACTTGAGAAATGGCCTTTGGCTAAAATCAGGGTGTGGGTCGGATTTGAAGCAGGATGCTAAATTGGAAGATGGAAATAGAGCAGAGCCCACCCTCTATCTCCACCTCAGCCCAGACCAGCTTGCTGTCTTTGCCTGCCATGGGGAGGAGGGAAAGACGAGAAGGTCTGAAGACTCCACACCCAACAGGGAAGGCCACAGGTCACCCAGTCTGGCCCTGAGTTGCTAGGACGTGACTTCTACCCAGCACATTCCTAGTTCACTCTGCAGCCATGACAAACAGCCACTTCTGATGTGCAAACACAGCCAGTCCTTGTCAAGAAATGACTCCTAGGAGCTGAGACTGCAGTGTTCATGGCTTGAATAGGATATAAAGTCAGCGGTGGCTTTGGGGACACTTTCTGCTGAAAAGGTCTGACTATTCAGCCACCACAGCATGGAATGCAAACAGATGCCCAAATCCAACATCCAGGAATGCCTACTGTTTCCAGTTTCCTTTTCTCCAATCCTCTTACAAGTGACAATCTACCCCCAACATTTAAGGCATCTGGAACAACAGAATGAGAGCTACATATCTTATGTCTAGATGTTTTAAAATTATCAATCAAGCTAAGCACTTGAAAATAGTTTCTATCTTCTTACCTTGACATACCTTCCTCACATCCTGAAAGATCAGGTGTAAATTCAGAAATTCTAGGAAATTTTGGAGCAGCAGCTATAATGTGCGGGCATAGGGGAGCCAGCTTCCAGCCCAAACTACAGCCTGTTCCCCTTTCTCTGCCCAACCCTAACTCCACTCGTGACTCACACACCCCTATGTGGTCATACCATCCTACCTACCCACATTGCATTCATACTCCACAGACAACTGGCCCTCTGGTCTGGGGTACCTGGAGTGGCAAGTGTCCTTGGCCCACAGACTCCTCAGTCCCTGGGCAGAAGCATAGCCCAAGAGGGCCCCAGTCCTCAGGGCAAAGATGTGTGAGATCTAGTCTGGCCATTTTAGTAAAGGCCCAGGAATAAACCCTGCATGTTTCTACCAGGCACGGAGTCCTCAGTGCCATCACTACTCAAGGGCATGGATTCCTCAACTTAGAATAAGGAACTTGGGCTCTGTGCTCCCAGAGTTCCTTTCTAATCTATGCTTCTGACTCGGGAATTTGATCAGAAGTTAATACAAGGAGAAATTACAATGTAGCCCAGCAGGAGCCAAGCAGGTTACCTACAAATAAACCTGCTTTTGCTTTTTTTGGGTGTCACCTGTCAGAAATTCAAGTGATGTTCTGACAGTTATACTGATTAAGATGTCAGCTGAATAGATATTTAAGTATTTGAAAAATACAGAGGATTTGTCAAAACCTCAGGAAGAGTCTAATAAATCCTTCCTGGGGCCAAGGAAATATTTCAAAATGGAACAGAGGCTGCCCCCACCCCAGCAACGAATTCTTCCTCTGAAATTTTCCCTACCTGTGCAGCTCCAGGAAGGTAGTCTTTAGATGCTGGTGCAGAGCTGAACCTGCCTGGAATGCAGCACCTTTCTCAGCTGCCCTCAATCTCCCCCAAGAGAGATCTCCTTCTCCATCTTTGAGATGGGCCTGGGCCCTCCTCCATCTCCACGGCCAGCTCCTGCCTTAGATGTACTGACAACTAAGAGGCAAGGTGGCAGAAGTATTCTGGAGTTCTACTCACTCTCTCACTTGGGAAACATATTTTGAAATGTTTCAGACACATCAGTATATAGAATAATGAGCTCTCACGTACGCACCACTAATTACCAAGAGCTCTGAGGCTCGCTCCCTTCACCTTTCTCTGTAACCTTCTCTCCTGCATTCTTCTCTGTTCCCCAGAGATGCCCCTTCTGCTAAATGAGGCATTCATCTTTCCCATTTTTTTCCGGTATAATTTAGGATCTTTAAGGTAATAGTTCTAACATCACACAAGGTAAGTAGCTATGGTCTGTTGTTTCCGTACTGCCGTGGAACTCTAGGGACTACTTACTCAGAGGCTGCTGCCATAGACTATTGCCTATACTGATTTCCCTCCTTTCCCATGGGGCTGGAACATCCTTTCAGAGGACCTCTGACCTCCACTACTACAGCGAAGTCTGACAGAGACTTTTGGATGTTATTTTCACATAAGTCATAAATTTATTTTCACACAAAGCGCAGGTAGGCATTGCGTACACAGTGTAAATATACCCTGAATGGATGCTTGAGGTCAGCTTGCCTCTATACCTAGCCTGTCATGCTCCATCCTAACCACCTGTCCCATACATTAAAACCTAAGCTTCTTTGCATGGTGACAGATGGTGACTAGATATATTGTAGTGACCACTTTGCAGTGTACACAAATTTGGAATTGTTGTGTTGTATACCTGAACTAATGTTATATACCAATTTTACCTCAATTAAAAAAAAAAAAAAAAAAACTAAGCTTCTCAGAAACCATCTTTGTCACATCCAAACCCAAGACTGAAAAGAGTGATATGGGCTCCCAGTAAGTACTGGACGCTTGCTTGATTGAAGAACACATCAGTGTGAGAAGAGCAGCTCTCGGGGAAAAGATCGGAGTCAACTGGAACTTGTTAATAAATACAATTTTTCCTGCACTAAAAAAATAAAAGAAAAATGTTATGCATTTAAAAATAGAAAAATAGGGGCACCTGGGTGGCTCAGTGGGTTAAAGCCTCTGCCTTCGGCTTGGGTCACGGTCCCAGGGTCTTGGGATCGAGCCCCGCATCGGGCTCTCTGCTCAGCGGGGAGTCTGCTTCCCTCTTTCTCTCTCTGCCTGCCTCTCTGCCTTCTTGTGATCTCTGTCAAATAAATAAATAAAATCTTTAAAAATAAAAAAAATAAATAAAAATAGAAAAATAGAAACCTTTCGGGATGCCTGGGTGGTTCAGTTGGCTCGGGTGGTATTCCCAGGGTCATGGGATCGAGTCCCGCATCAGGCTCCTTGCTCCGCGGGAAGCCTGCTTCTCCCTGTGCCTCTGCCTGCCACTCTGCCTGCCTGTGCTCTCTTTCTCTCTCACTCTAACAAATAAATAAATAAATAAAATCTTAAAAACAATAGAAACTTTTCTAGGCAGGTTGTTCTTTTGGGGGACCTCAATGATTTAAATAATTGAACTGATAAAATAGAAGGAATTCAGATCTGCTGATGGCTAATATCAAAGATATCAGCTGATACCATGAAACACTGATTTAACTGATTTACAAATATAGGATCACTCCAACAACAGCAAGATGATGATGATGACCATGACAATGATAGGGACTTCTTCTGAAACCTCCCAACAGCATTCTGAATGGCTGTGTTGTGCTAAACTCATCATTAGAATAAAATGCAACTTTTCCAAGGATAGTGTCTTCCAAATATTGAGCATTAGCTTTTTGATATCTATTTCGTCTCACATGTCAGGTACATGGGAGTCTGTTTGGCATTCGGAGATAATAAGCCAGTCGCAGGAAAGAGAAATTTAAGGCCAACCCCCAGCTCAGGTGCCCCCAGAGCACAGAAGCTCACAAAGCTCTCTCCAGTCCAGAGTCTGGGTCTTGTCCACCATAGGCTGCCTGGGTCCAGGCTCCACCAATCTTGAGACTGAGTTTTCTAGAGCCAGGAGCTGTGCTGGAGAGAAGTCCCAAAGCTCCCTCTGCAGGGAAGGACAAATTCGCCCTCAGGGATGCTCCTATTTTCTCATAGCCCTTGGGATCCACCTGCCCAAATGCATGTTTTCCCAATTCTCAATCTCAACCACACTAGTTGCTGCTCTCACCTCCTGGGTCTCCTCCCTGTTTTCTCTTAAGTGCTCAGCAGCTTTTGAAGGAACCCTCACCTGTCATGTCTTCCAGCAGGGCCTCCAGGACAGCTTATTCTCCTCCGAAAGTGACAACAGCCTATACTTCACCTACAGTGGCCAGTCCAACACCTTGGAGGTCCAAGATCTCAGCTACCAGGTAGAAGCACACCTGAGGAGAAGTGGGAGGAGTGGGCAGGGAAGGCCAAATGATCCTCCAAGTGAGAACTGAAGGGTGAGCCCATGCTTGCTATGTTAATGCCTCATATGTTGAGTGAATGTACAGGAATGCCCTCAACTACACATAACATAGCTGGAGGTTGATAGGCTGAGAATGAGACCTTTGTTAAAACATAAATTATGTGAGGAGCGCCTGGGTGGCTCAGTGGGTTGAAGCCTCTGCCTTCGGCTCAGGTCATGATCTCAGGGTCCTGGGATTGAGCCCCCACATCGGGCTCTCTGCTCAGCGGGGAGCCTGCTTCCCCCTCTCTCTCTGCCTGCCTCTTTGCCTATTTGTGATCTCTGTCAAATAAATAAATAAAATCTTTTAAAAAAACATAAATTATGTGAACTGTGGGGGAGAAAAAAACCTCAAACTTTTTTTAACTTCAGATTTTGGAATAATTTTAGACTTTTGGGCAAGTTACAAAAATAGTAAAGAAGGGCACCTGGGTGCTCAGTGGGTTAAGCCTCTGCCTTCAGATCAGGTCATGATCTCAGGGTCCTGGGATCGAGCCCCACATTGGGCTTTCTGTTCAGCGGGGAGCCTGCTTCCCCCTCTCTCTCTGCCTGCCTCTCTACTTGTGATCTGCCTGTCAAATAAATAAATAAAATCTTTTAAAAAAATAGTAAAGAGTTTCCATATACCTTTGCCCAACTTCCCCTAATATGTTAACATCTTGCATTACCCAGTGGAAAACAAACAAAACTAAGAAATTAACAATGCCATGACACCATTCTACAGACTTCAGGTTTCACCACTTTACATTTTATTATTGTTTGTTTGCAAAATATACTGTCCCTTGAACTAATAAGACATCCAGAATGCAAGGACCACTGGCCTTTCAGAGGCTTTCAGGGTACCTCTGGTCAGATTCAAGACTTCCATTTCCTAGACCCACCTGGGGGCAGAACCCAGTTGGTCCAAATGGAACACGCTGGGGGCTGCAATACTGAACCTCAGAGGCCCAACCCAGGCTTCCTGTAAATATATGTTAGAACAAGCTAATGAGGCACACCATAACCTTTCTCTGTTCTGCCACTCATTAGCTGTGTGAACTTGAAAGAGATTTACACAATGCCTTGTACATGGTAAACCCTTAATAAATCATTAATAAATTATTATCCTTAAGTGAAGACATCATTTTGCTTTATGTTGTATTTTCCTTTCTGTTCTGCTATTGTACTTGCTTCCCATGTCTCAACTTCAGACTTGGAAATAGTAGCTTCAGGTTCTCAGCACAGGGTCTTGGTAGGAACTCCAAACCCATGCTTGATAGAACCTGGGCATGGGCCCCTCAACCTGTTGTGTATCCTATATAGAGGAGAATAGAAGTCGCTGAAACCCTCTGACCACTCAGCTCTCTGAGGAACCTTCCAATGTTTCCCCACAGGTCGATATGGACTCCCAGGTGCCCTGGTTTAAGAAGCTGGCTCAGTTCAAGATGCCTTGGACATCTCACAAGGATTCTTGTGATCTGGGCATCCAAAACCTGAGCTTCAAAGTGAGAAGTGGGCAGATGCTGGCCATCATAGGGAGCTCAGGTACCACTAAGGGCAAATAGTGAGGCAGTGGGTTCTGTCTCTCCTGGAAAGCAGACCAGTCCCTCAGAAAGATGGATGCTCCTCACATAACCCTTGCTGATGAGTAGAACAGCAGAGCAGAGTGGGTGAGAGCACAGGTTCTGGGTCAGACAAACCTGGATTCAAATCCCAGTTCCTCCATTTACTATCTCTCAGGCAGTCGCCATCATTATGAATCACAAATATGCCTCTTGAAGCGGTAGCCAGGGCCTGGTCCCTAGTTAACACCTATATTGAGACAAAGCAACAACCTTTCCAAGATCATCAGTCAGCTCCAGAATTCAATGTTCTTGTCAGGGGACTCCTCTACCACCAGGGACATTCACTCACTGTTGCCCTAAGACCCGGTAGGCACAGCCCCTGCTGCAACTCCCACTTCTCAGAGAGGCCCTCCAAGTCTTAGTGTAGCCTTCAACCACTTGCAAAGATCCAGATTCTTGGAGTGCCTCAGAGTCACTACCACAGGCTAAACTTAAAATTATGCAATGCCAAAGGTGAATGGAGCCTTGGAGAACAAAGTTTACTCTCTCCAGAGTATTCTATCTTTTTTTCCTCTTTACCAGTTTGGAAGCCTCTTTAAAGGAAAGTTTTTAAATTATCAGTTTTTTAAGTCATAAATATCTCTAGAGTATCCTCCTGTCTCCCCTCAACACATGCACACCTTCATTTAACAAATAGGCAGACTAAAGTCTAGAAAAGGTGAGTGATTCACCAAAGAACATATATTTAATGCAGAGTTGGAACTAGAACTTTGATCTTCTGATTCCCAGATCAAGGCATTTCTCTCTTACATGGTGTGAGAACATGTTATACCTTTTAATTAATCATTTCCAGAAGTAAAGATTACTGAACTTTTGAACATCTCCAAATTTTTACTCTTCTGATAGGGAAATTCTATTTATTGTCTAACCAAAGATCAAATAAGATAATGTGTGTCAATGCACTTTGTAACTTAAATAACACCCCAGGTCAAGTCCTGCCCACTTTTGGCCCTGCCTCTGTAATTCTGATCTGAACAAGAAAACAAGAGACCCTTCATAGGCCAATTTTATTTTTGTAACTCCTGGTAGTTTTTCTTGTTCTCTCTGCTTTTTCCTTCATGAACTGAGAATCTGGGAAATATGTGGGCCCTGTGGAGGCACTTCCACTAAGCCTCAGAGTCATCACAATTAATACTCACTACACTTGCCCTGAGAGCTGTTAGCATCCCTTAGGAAAGTGAAGTTCAGAGAAATTGAGTAGTCTCCAGGACTTCTGACTCTAGGCTCAATGTTATTTAGCTTCAGGTTTACTTGACTGAAATTATTTAAGTGATTTCTTCTTAGGATTTATTTATTTGAGAGAGAGGTTGGGGGTGGGGAGGAACCTCAAGTAAACTCCCCACTGAGTGCAAAACCTGCTGCCAACGGGCTCAATCTCAGGACCCTGAGAACATAACCTGAACCAAAAAAATCAAGTTGGTTGCTTAACCAACTGAGCCACCCAGATCCCCCTAAATGATTTCTTAGAAAGATTTATCAATTATACATCCTGTGGCTCTTACTCCGCTTAAGAAATTAAGAATGAAACAAAGAATGGATGAATGCTCAGCATAATTTATAATAAATAAAAATAGCCCCAGATACTTTGGCTGCTTCTACAGAATCAGCAGTAGTAACAAAGGTGTTTTCCAATGAATGAATGTACTTAATTGGAGACTCCTGCTATTTTATAAGGTCTTGAATGCCTTTGGTGTTGTCTCTTGGTCCGCAGGTCTGCCCAGTTTCACTAGGCAATCTCTACTGGAAAGGCCACTCCTACCTCTCATAAAATGTTTATGAAATGTGGCCTTTGAACTCACTGATTGGGAATCCCATTTTACCTATGAATGTTGACAAAGTCCCCAGCTATCGCTGATCCTGGATCTAATATCTGAGGCTGGATAGGGAGCAGGACCAGAGCACTCCACTCTGGTTTCTCTGAATATTTTGCTCTACTTATGTTCTCAGGGACCTTGAATGAGGTGTAACTTGGAGGTGGCATGCAAGTCCCTTTCTACTGTGAGAGCCTCTGATCAGTAAGCGTAAGGATTAGTGGGGAGGCTTCTTGAGTTTTGTATTTTTGCACTGGAGGCATGGGGCTTCTTGCAAGAAGCATGTGTGTATGGCAAGGAGAGGTGGTTACATCTGTGTATTGGCACCTCCCTGTTTGAAAACAAGTTGCAAAATTTGCTGAGGGGCACTTGGGTGGCTCAGTCCATTGAGTGTCTGCTTTTGGCTTGGGTCATGGTCCCAGGGTCCTGGGATGGAGCCCTGTGTTGGGGTCCCTGCTCAGCTTGTGCTCTCTCTCTCAAAAAAATAAAAACTTTTTTTTTTAATTGCTCTCTGAAAGAAACTGATAGTAAAGAAACCAAACCCTCACATGGGGGGAATGGGGCAGAGCGTCATCCCTAGCTGTCTGCAGTGTTCTCACAGCTACAGCCCAACTGGCATTCACAGCTTAAATGGCTGTCAAAGAGTCTCATCAAATGCTTCTGGAAACCTGATCCAATCAGACACTTCCCCAAATCAATAGCAATCGCTGTCACTCAGAGGGGATGGTGTTAACTTAGGGTAACAGATCACTTTTTCTAGAGAGTAAAAAGTACCACAGATAAAAACAGGAGAAAGACAAATATAGAGAAATACACGTGTATACTGTGGCTTAGTTTTATTTTTTTTTTAAGATTTTATTTATTCATTTTACAGACAGAGATCACAAGTAGGCAGAGAGGCAGGCAGAGAGAGAGAGGAGGAAGCAGGCTCCCCGCTGAGCAGAGAGCCCGACGCGGGGCTCGATCCCAGGACCCTGGGACCATGACCCAAGCCGAAGGCAGCGGCTTTAACCCACTGAGCCACCCAGGCGCCCCTGTGGCTTAGTTTTAAAATCACGTCCACATCTATTATTCCTCTATTTTTTTTCTCCTTATTTCCGAAAGTAAGTTCCAGTTTTGCATTTTTAAAAAACACCCTATTTGTGAGGTCAAGACCCATGTTGGGTTCCTCTCTCAGCTGGGAGTCTGCTTGAGATTACCTCCCTCTCCCGCTGCCCTTCCGCCCATTCGTTCTCTCCCTCTAAAATAAATAAATACTTTTTTTAAAACACCCTATTAATTCTCCAAAATTAGTCCTTCCCACAAAGCCAGCTTCTGAGCCAAATGTTGCTGGCACATTGACCACCCAAAAATGGCTAAGCTCATGGGGCAATTAACATCAGTACTACTTGATAAAGAAATGGGCTTATTAGAAGTGGAAAGAGGCATCTACTTCAGGAGCAGCCAGGGCCAGGACTCCAGCCCTCTCCTGCCATGCAGCTCCTGGCTAACTGGCTTGAACCCCCAGCGTCCATGTGCCTCCAGCGCCTCAACGGTATCAAATTGGCTGCAGGTGAGAGGCCTGGAGCTCCAGGTGTTGGGACTGCCCCATCCGGGTCCAAAAGCTGTGCCACTTTCCTTAGGGGCTGGTCACTGCTGCAAGGACAGTGCAGTCCAGGGTGGCTGGAGAGTGTGTGGGCTGCTGTGGCTTCCAGGCTGGCCCCCACAGCTCTTCTCTCAGAATGTCTATGGTGGCTTCACAGGCTGTGGGAGAGCCTCTTTGCTGGACGTGATCACCGGGAGGGACTACGGCGGCAAAATTAAGTCAGGCCAAATCTGGATCAATGGGCAGCCCAGCACGCCTCAGCTGGTGAGGAAGCATGTGGCCCACGTGCGCCAGCACGACCAGCTGCTCCCTAACCTAACCGTCCGTGAGACCCTGGCTTTTGTTGCCCAGTTACGCCTGCCCAGAACCTTCTCCCAGGCTCAGCGCGACGAAAGGGTAACTACCTGACCCTGGTGACCCCAAGAAATCATGACATCCTTCCCCTCACCCACTCTTCCTCCCTGCCTCAGGGCCCAGCCCCAGGTCGAGTTTGAGCCTCCCAGCTCACCATCCTTCCAACCGTTCGCTCAGCCTTGCCCTCAGGCCACCTTTAAACCCCCCACAACCCTTTGTAAGCCGCCCGGGCCCTGGCCAGTTCCCTTCACGGCACAGGGCAGAATGTGTGAGGGGCCTCTATCTACCTGTTTTCCTGTCCTCTGGGTGGGCAGGGAGCCCAGCTGTCCTGTCCTCAGGGCGCGGCCACATTTCCAACATGGCGCCACGGCCTGCGCGTGGGATCCTCTCAGGACATGCGGAAAGAACGCGGGAACAAACACAGCGTGGGCCAGTGAAGGCTGGCGCGCAAACCCATTCGGAAGGGCAGGCGCTTTGCGCTGGGGGACAACACCCACGTGGCCCCCAGCCAGGCGCACCGCCCGGCGTCTAAAGGCCAGCCATCCTCCCCAGGTGGACGACGTGATCGCCGAGCTGCGCCTGCGCCAGTGCGCCAACACGCGTGTGGGCAACGCGTACGTGAGGGGCGTGTCGGGCGGCGAGCGGCGCAGAGTCAGCATCGGGGTGCAGCTGCTGTGGAATCCAGGTGAGGGCACGAGGTGGGGCTGCGGCGCCAGCCGGGCTACGGCCCGGCCAGCCGGAGTCCCGCTGGCTCACGAGGCCCCTCTCTCCACTGGGAAGGAATCCTCATCCTGGATGAGCCCACCTCCGGGCTCGACAGCTTCACGGCCCACAACCTGGTGAAAACCCTGTCCCGGCTGGCCAAAGGCAACCGGTTGGTGCTCATCTCCCTCCACCAGCCTCGGTCGGACATTTTCAGGCTGTTTGATTTGGTCCTTCTGATGACGTCCGGCAGCACCATCTACTTGGGGGCGGCCCAGCACATGGTGCAATACTTCACAGCCATCGGCCACCCCTGTCCTCGCTACAGCAACCCTGCCGACTTCTACGGTGAGTTGCCGGGCAGCGCGCCCGCCCACCGAGCCCTGCCAGGGCCTGGTGGAGAGATTCGGGAGGGAAGCTCAGAGGCTTCAGGGGAGCAGGGCCTCGGAGGGGGGCGGGCACAGCGGCTATAGAACGTGTGTCCCTTTGCCAAGTATCAAATGCTAGAAACAAAAGGCCTGAATAAAGCATATTTCTCCTGCGCACGATGGATAAGAAGCCTAGGAGAATTCCAGTGGCTGGAGGAGATAGAATCCAGGAAAGTTTGGACCAGTTTCTAGAATTGTGGTCTTTATTCAGACTCTTTAGGGAAACTTAGGGTACCCAAGATCAGGAGGCCACCAGGAAATCTTAAAGCCGTGCCCTGGTGCCCTCACAGAGGCAGAGAGCCTGAAGGCACTGGGTGGGAGAGAGGGGCCCAGGGCACAGGAGCTCAGAGCCATTCGGAGGTCTTGGTCAGTGAATCTCTAGGTAGGAAAATAGTTGTGTCAACCCAGAGAGGCCTTTCTGCTTGGGGTTCTGAGCTCTCAGCATAGGGTAAGCCAATTCCTTCATTCCTGGGGAGGCAGTTGTCTTTATAGGTGCCTGACCTGAAAGCAGATGCCTGGATCCTGAATGCTGAGGAGTGTCATGGCTGCTGGCCAGGCCACACAGCTTCACCAATAACCATGACAACAGGGACCATGTCCTTAAGGGCAGACGCTGGGCCCAAAGGCACCAAGCTCCAGAGGGTTTCCCTTGGACTCTCACAGCCCTGCCAGGGTCATCTCCATCCTTACAAATGAGAAGATCAAAGCCTAAAAAGTTAAACCCCTTGCAGAGAACTTGTAAGGCACAAAATTGGGACTCATAGCTAGTGTATCTGGCCTCCCTCCCTAACTCCTGGCCCTGGACCCACATCCTCCTCCCAGCATCCAACATCCATCCCTACCCCAGGAGGACAGGCCACTCTCTCCAGCCTGCCAGCCCTTGTGCACTCACACTGTGTGAACTCATAGGGCACCTGTCATCCTGGCCAAAGGGAGCAATGTGTAGTAACCCCAGAGAGGGGTTACTAGAAGCCAGATGTCCACAACAGACCTGAAAAAAACCTTTTTCTTTATACTGTTATCATTTGGGGAGGAGGGGCTCTTGCCTAGCACATACCAATCTGGGGTACAGGGCCTGGTAGTAACCAGAGAGTCTGGTGTTCTGAGCTACAGGCCTACACACTAAGGAGAATATTGCATTTTACAAGACTCCTCCTAGACATTATCCTGCCTTAGGACATGTCATGAAAATGGCAGGAAGGAAGAGACAGAGGTTAAGAGGGGGAATGGTGGGAGGTGAGCCACACTCCGGCCTGGAATAAAACTGGGCTCAGGAGGGCCCTGGTTATGATTGGGTGGTGTGCCTTTCTGACATTGCAGGAGCCCCATTGAGAGTAGAGCTGTGGCTGGGGCTCCCAGATGCTCCCCAGAAATAGTACGGAGGTGGGTGCTGAGCAGCCTGGAGAGCAGCGACAGCTCTACTTAGAATTGTCCAGACTTGGACACCCTCCGGCCAAAACACTCTTCCCTTTTAGCTTGCTGATGGAGCCAAATTACTAATTTACAGTGAGAACTAGAACTTCCTGGTGCCCAGAGTGCCCAACTGTCTCATGGCCAGCCCACCTTCTCCCCATGGGGCAGGCACACAGGGGAGGCCGAGTCCTCATCTCAAGTTTCTTAAATGGCTGGAGTTGGAGCCAGGACATAATTGTGACATGACCTTTGGCTCCAAAGGTCCATTGCTTTCCGTTTTTCTAGGGATGTCTCCATAATGAGCCTGGGTGTTGGGATGGGGGCCAGGGCCAACAGGGCCTCTGGTGTTACCCTTCCCCTGCAGCAGGCTTTCCCCTGAATTGGATGTGGCCAGGCCCAGCAGGTGGGAGGCCAGCCCTGGGTGCCTCTCTGCCTCTCTCTGCTCTGCTCATCGCTTCATGGTCCACTCTCAGATGGTGGAGAGCATGTCCTAGAGCCCCCAAGGGCTGACCAGAATTGTGAACTGGCCTTGCGTCAAGCACCTCACCTGTGAACAGGTACAGAGACCCAGCCACCCATGGCCCCGCATCCTCTCCTTACAGTGGACTTGACTAGCATCGACAGGCAAAGCAGAGAGCAGGAAGTGGCCACCAGAGAGAAGGCTCAGTCCCTTGCGGCCTTGTTTCGAGAAAAAGTTCGTGGCTTTGATGACTTTCTGTGGAGAGCCGAGGCAAGGGAGCTGGGTGAGGGCACTTGCCCAGAGAGGTAAGGCAAGCCAGGGTGGCTCTGGGTGGAGAGCTCCTTGTAGAAGGCAGCCACGCCCTCACCCCATGTCACACCCTTCTTCTTGACAGCCGGGCCCTCCCCCAGGACACTGACCAGCCCCCAACTCCCATTGAGCTGCCTGGCGCTATGCAGCAGTTCACCATGCTAATCCGGTAATTATCTGCCATTTCACTCCACTACCACCAACCCTGTCTCACAAGCCCTTTTTATCTAAAGTGAATTTGGAGGAGAAAGCAACAGGTAGAATCATTACACACCTGATTGGTTATTTCCTTAGGATAACGTCTTTAAGTAAAATTGCACAGTTGATAAGTTGATAGTAAGTTGATAGTTGATAAAGTAAATTATTGTGTACCTAGTGTGAGACAGATGCTTTCACCAATGATCTCATTTGAGTCTCACAGTCCTTGTGAGGGGGTAGTGCTATTCCCATTATACAGATGAGGAAAGAGAGACTTACAGAGATTAAAAGACATTGCCAGGGGCGCCTGGGTGGCTCAGTGGGTTAAAGCCTCTGCCTTTGGCTCAGGTCATGATCCCAGAGTCCTGGGATCGAGCCCCGCATCGGGCTCTCTGCTCGGCAGGGAGCCTGCTTCCTCCTCTCTCTCTCTCTCTGCCTGCCTCTCTGCCTACTTGTGATTTCTGTCTGTCAAATAAATAAATAAAATCTTTTAAATAAATAAATAAATAAATAAAAGACATTGCCAGTGTGACAGGGTTGGTATATGTTGTTCCCTTGGCACCTCTTTTGTCTTCTAAGTCGTCAGATTTTCAACGACTTCCGAGACCTGCCAACTCTCCTCATCCATGGAACAGAGGCCTGCCTGATGTCCCTGGTCATTGGGTTCCTCTATTACGGCCACGGGGCCATCAAGCTCTCGTTCATGGACACAGCTGCCCTCTTGTTCATGATCGGAGCTCTCATCCCTTTCAACGTGATCCTGGATGTCATTGCCAAATGTGAGTGTCACTTGCTCTCTTGTGACCCACACCTGAAAGGCCTGAAAGGGCCAGAAGACACGGCGTTGGTCATTCCTCGGAGCTGGTCCAAAGCCAGCCTATATTCTTCCAAACTCCTGGGGAGAATGGGTTTGCTGAACAGTTTCACCATGATTGCAAAACAAAAGGTGATGATTGTTTTTAACGTTCGCACATTAATATTAGTATGCAAATGAAAGCAGATTATCCAGGAGTCTTAGGCATTCCTATTATAGCAGGAATTACACTTGACAGCAATGCACAAGTCACAGAATTACAAACATCTAAATTAGGATGGTTTAACTCTGCCTGCTTTTTAAAAATAGAAGACATTTAGTCAATGTGACTATTTATAATTATACTAAGAGAGATTCAAAAACAGAAACACTGAAAATTGATGTCACTTTCATTCTCCTTTTCTACCCCTTTTTAGGTCACTCAGAGAGGGCAATGCTTTACTATGAACTGGAAGATGGTCTCTACACTCCTGGTCCATATTTCTTTACTAAGGTGACTGGTCAGGGCTGAGAGCAAGTGACCAGGTTGGGGGCAGGGTCTGAGAAAGCTACACTGCATTGTACAAAAGCTCCAGGGAAGTATTTTTGCTGAACTAGAGGGCCGTGCCTCATCTGGAGTTAAAGATGTCACATTTGCTAGGGGACTTTCAGAGGCATGCTGTTTTTAAAACATTTACCAGAAGACCAGTACTGTGGACTAGGAATGACACTTTTCTGGTCAGCAGAAACCTTAGGGGAAAAAAAGGCGGGGGGGGGGGAGAAAAAGAGAAAAAAAAAGAGAGAAAGAAAGAAACAACCAGCATACTTCACCTCTCTAGATAAAGCAGACTGGCTGTTACTATACTTCTCCAGGAAGCAGACTGGCTGTTACTATACTTATTTCCAGGAAGTGGAGGCTCAGAGAGGTTATGCAGTTGTCTCAAAGCCCCACAGCTGTTAGGTCTGGGCAGGCAGGGTGGGGACTTGAAACAGAACAGATGCCTGACTGCCATTGTCACCAGGCCACATGGCCTCCCTGGGGGAAACTGCTCTAAACTGTCCCAGATGGCAAACATGGCATCTGCAGAGGGAAACCAGCAGGTAGTTCACATTTCAGGGTCCCACACCCGCACCCACAGGCCCTCCTGCTACCGCCTGATGGTCAGCGGGAGGGGAGGTTGGCATCGTTGAGGGTTATTATCTTTAAACGTTTAAAAATAATGACAGTGAAGGCATCAGCTACACACCCTCGCAAGGGCTACTCTTTGCAGATCCTAGGGGAGCTTCCGGAGCATTGCGTCTACATCATCATTTATGCGATGCCCACCTACTGGCTGGCCAACCTGCACCCGAGCCTCGAGCCCTTTCTGCTGCACTTCCTGCTCGTGTGGCTGGTGGTCTTCTGCTGCAGGATCATGGCGCTGGGTGCCGCCGCCCTGCTCCCCACATTCCATACATCCTCCTTCTTTGGCAACGCTCTCTACAACTCCTTCTACCTCACTGGGGGCTTCATGATAAGCTTGGACAATCTGTGGACAGGTAAGGCCTGCTCCCCTTCCTTCCTCAAGCTTTTTGAGGCCTTCTGGGTCTGGATGAAGCCTGCTTTCACCTGGGGATGAGAACTCACCATTTAGAGCCAAGTGAAGCCTGGTTTTTCGGGGAGCCAACTGTCCTGCTTGTCAAAGAATGACTCCATGAGAGGGTGCGGATGGCACCTTCTATCCCCCAGCTGACACCTGGAGGTCACCTTGATTCTCTCTCACTCTCCACATTCTCTAGTGAGTCAGATCAGTTCTGCCTCTCACATCTTTCTGAAATGTCCCCTTGCCTGATCCCCCAGGCTGGCCTTATTGTCGGGTCTCAGACCACCGCAGTGGTCCCTGTGATCCTGGTCCTTTTGTGTCCGTCTCAACCCTCGCCCACGCAGAGGGTGCTTTGTAAGGTTCAAATCCATGTCACTGCTCTTTTCAGGCCCTCTGGGGGGCTAGCTCCCTGTTGCCCCCACCTTGGTCTTCTGAAGTCCCCAGCACACTTCATCCACTTACATCTGAGTGTGTGTGGCTCTTCTCTGTAGGGCACTCTCCGCCCCCGCCCACATCTCCATGGCTGCTCTCTTCTCCAGACCATCCAGGCTGGGTTTGTTCCTTCCTCTCGCTCCTGGCTCAGTGATACTCCCATGGCGTCAGGGCATGGACTCAAGATTCTTAGCTCTGCCTCCATGAAGCTGAGCCCGTGCTGGGACACCTCATAAATGACTCTTTGAAATTGTTACTGATCCAACATGTGGGAACCCACCCTCAGCTGCGTGGCTCCCTCCACCTCACCCCATGTTCCAAGCTGTCACTCTGGCCCTTTCAGCCTCTCCCGCCCTCCTGCCAACTCAGGGACCTTGCTTTCCTTGGGGCAGAGCCGCCAGAGCCCTGTGTTCATGAGTTCTTCCCAGGGAGCACGTGGCCATGGGAAGTAACATGGCTCTCACTGTCTTCAGTGCCTGCTTGGATTTCCAAAGTCTCCTTCCTCCGCTGGTGTTTTGAAGGCCTGATGCAGATTCAGTTCAACGGGCACACTTACCACGTGGGGGTTGGCAACTTTACCATCCCTATCCCAGGAGACCTAGTAAGTAGCTAAGGCCTTTGAAAAATAGATAATACCTGTCGGAATGTTTTCTCAGGGAGCTCACTGATGTCTGTGTCCCCAGATCCTCAGTTCCATGGGCCTGAACTCACACCCGCTCTACGCCATCTACCTCATCCTCATTGGCATTGGTGGTGGCTTCATGATCCTGTACTACGTGGCCCTAAGGTTCATCAAACAGAAATCAGATCAAGACTGGTGATTCATGTCCAGGCTTCTGCCTGATGGTGGGGACTAGAGAAGACCCTTCAACTGCACTCCTTGCCTTCCTCCCAAGGAGCCCCATGGGGCACCAGGAGGACCACACAGCGAGCTCAGCTACACTGGCCCTCAGCATTGCAGTGGCACAGGTCGGCCACAGGATGGCAGTAGAATAAAGACAGTAGAAAGGGATTGCAGATCACTGGCCAGAGCTTGCAGTGCCTGGGAAAGTGAAAACTGAACCTGGGGACACCTACAGTGTTGCTAATTTATTTCCTTTTCATATGTATTTATATAGGCAACTCAGTGCAGGATGGGAGCAAGTTAGGTATGAATGGAATAGGCTATGCAAGAACTCCTGGATCCAGAGGAAACAATATTGCCTAGTGAAATGTTTGACCTCATCTTCTGGGACCCCCGAACTCTGTGTTAAGTCACTCTCAGTACAGAAAATAACCTGAGACATACCATGAGATGCCATCCTTTCTTTTGGTGTGTCATGGGTTCCAAAAGCCAAACAATTAAAAATTTATTGAACATCTACTATATACCAGGTATAGCTCAAAACGCTTTATTTATGTGGATCACAGTATACAATTCTCAACCCTTTGAGGTGGGTGGTATCCCATTTCATAGATGAGGAAACAGGTAAAAATTCAGTTTGCTAATAAGTAAGGTTACTTTGGTACCATGTGGTGGAATCACATGTGGGGGTCAGAAAGCTTTGGAAGCCTTAGGAGTTGGAGGGCAAAAGGTAAGTCCTGAGCCAGTGCACGGCTTGGAATTCTAGGAAGCCTCCAGAAGATGAAGATGGTTGTTGAGGCTGTGCCAGCTCAGCCAGGCCTCCTAGACTTGCATCCCACTGGCCCTGACTGGGCCTTGAACCTTTCACAGTGGCCAGGGTATGGGTTAGATCACACCCAATTTTGTGCTTCATTGCCTGAGCACCGAGGACCATCTGACCCAAAACTGGTACACAGGGGAGCCAATTGCTCCCAGAGGAAATCCCAGAGTCTGGGGCCAAAAAAGGAGGAAGTTAAGTATTTGGGGGGCAAACAGTAAATGATCACCCCAGGTTCCCTAAACTCTTAACTGTTACTGCCTCAGACAGGCAGCGTGGGCCTTACCTGGAATTTGGTTAGACAGGCAGAATCTCACACTCCACCCAGACCAGCTGAATCCGAGTCTGCATTTTTAAAAGATCTGCAGGTGATCTGTGTACCTGAGTTTGAGAAGCAATACTCCAGCACACTGCCCTTTTACAGTGCACCAGCAAACTCAGGGTACTTAAGCTGTAACCTTACACCATGGTGTATTACAATACTGTTACATTGCCACCATCCAAGGGGCGGGCCCAGTTCAAGATTCACTGATTGTTCTGGCGAGGTCCTTCACAGCAAAAGGAGCAAGCAGATCGGGTTGGCCGTTCTCTTTGGTCTCCTTCAGTTTAGAACAGTCTTCAGCTTTCCTTTACTTTTGTGACCTTGACACTTGAAGAGTTTGCAGGATAGCTCTCAACTTGGGTTTTGTATATATATATATTTATTTAAGATTTTATTTATTTATTTGGCACAGAGAGAGATTTCACAAGTAGGCAGAGAGGCAGGCAGAGGGAGAGGGGAAAGCAGGCTTCCCACCAAGCAGAGAGCCCGACGCGGGGCTGGATCCCAGGACCTTGAGACCATGTCCTGAGCCGAAGGAAGAGGCTTGACCCACTGAGCCATCCAGGTGCCCCAAGTTTGGTATATTTTCATGATGAAATTCAGATCATGAATTTAATGGGATATCACAGGGATTTCCTTTGGCAGAGATGTCACAGAAGTAACACACCCTTCTCACTGTATCCTGTTGCCAGTGAAGTTGCAGTGAAGATATACACTTGGATCACTTGAGCACAGGGGTGTCTGCCAGGCTTCTTCCCAGCCAAGTCCCTTCTTTGGTAATTCATAAGCATTTTGTAGGTAGGTGCTTTTTTTTTTTTTTTTTTTAAAGATTTTATTTGTTTATTTGACACAGAGAGATCACAAGTAGACAGAGAGGCAGGCAGAGAGAGAGAGAGGGAAGCAGGCTCCCTGCTGAGCAGAGAGCCCGATGCGGGACTCGATCCCAGGACCCTGAGATCATGACCTGAGCTGAAGGCAGCGGCTCAACCCACCGAGCCACCCAGGCGCCCTGTAGGTAGGTGCTTTGAAACTAAGTTATCTGTTGCTCATTATGCTTTTCATTTATCCATTTTTCAATTTCTATGAATATAAACTTGTAGTTTCCTGTTTTATTCAATGGCTTATGATCCCATAGTATCATCATTAATTTTTATATTCAGACCATCCTTGATTTGGCCCTGGTAGCCCATTCAAGCAGGCTTCTAAATCCTTCTGATCTGTCCCCATCATTGTGTGAACAATTCTTTTCACAAGAAAGTGTTTCAGGCTTGCTTTTCCACCATGTCCTTAGACCCAGTGCTTAGAAAGCAGAAATCTTCCTAAAAAATCTTGGTACCCTTGAGTGGTAAATTGTATCTAGAAGCCAAGATCTGAGTGGTAAGTCTGCCCATTGCTACTGGGGCATCACTGCCCCCAGACCGTTTGAGGAGGCAAAGTTAGGAATGCATACACGTGCACACAGGTCTGTATGTGTGTGTGTGCGCACATGAGCACAAACATATACACACCTACCTGTACATTAATACATCCAGTTCCCAGATCAACACCAGAGTTGATTATAATATTCTTCTCTTCTGTGTTTATAACTCCCCTTTCCAATTGCAAGAAACCTGGATTCCACTGGCCGTCATATTTTCATTCATTTTGTTAGTCCTCTATATGTAACCAATCTCCCATCCACACGGCATTTTTTTCGGGTGTGAGGATACTCTCCTCACCCTGCTGGGGATGATCTCCCCCATCAACTGTTCCCAGTCCACACAGATGCCGTCCTCATCCTAGTCCAGCCCACCCCGGTTCCTCATTGCATACCCATACTGTGGTCATCTAAAGGCTTTAGGCCTGAAGGGAGGAGGGAGAAGGAGGAAGAGAACATGGAGCTTTTTCATTAACTCTCGAGTGATTCCAAAGTTCATGAGGACGACAACCCTCCATCATCTACCACTCAGTTTACAAGGGGCCTTAATAACTCAGTGGGCTCTGGTGCGCAGAGCTGTGGGGGAAAGGGGCAAAGTGCCAATGCCGGAGAATGGGAGAAACTCCAGCAGCTGCCATTTCCTTTTTTTGCTAGAGGATCCTGCTTTTCCACCCTGGTTGTCCTCCCTGGAGCTTTAACAAAAACCCACTGTGGACCCACCCCCTGAGATTCTGATTTCACTGGTTTGTTTCTAAAAAAAAAAACAGACCAAAAAACAAAACAAAACAAAACAAAAAAACCACAACTGCTCCTCCCCACTGGGTGCAGGTGGTCTCTTCAGCCCCTCCCTGCCCTGGAAGGGAGAGAGGCCTGCCTGTGAATAATTTTCAGAAGCAGGGGTTGCAAACTCTTCCTGTTAAGGGTCAGGTGGTTGCAAGCTTTGAGGGTCACTCAACTCTCTTGCAGTGTGAAAGCCACCACAGACCATTCTAAAGCATGCGTGGCACGCTGCGTCCCAGTGAGACAGCAGGCAGCGCACTGGATTTGTTGCAAAGGTTTTAAATTTGCATTTGAAGACCTTTAATTTCAGGGCGCCTGGGTGGCTCAGTGGGTTAAAGCCTCTGCCTTCGGTTCAGGTCATGATCCCAGGGTCCTGAGATCGAGCCCCGCATCGGGCTCTCTGCTCTGCAGGGAGCCTGCTTCCTCCTCTCTCTCTGCCTGCCTCTCTGCCTGCTTGTGATCTCTCTCTCTGTCAAATAAATAAATAAAATCTTTAAAAATAAATAAAAAAAAATAAATAGCCAGCAGTAGGGATATTTAAATGGACGCCAAATCCAGATGCTAACCACAGACCTGGTAGACAAAACTCAAGTGTCAGTCACTTAGCAGAGGCCCCTTCCCTCAGCCCAGCACTGGGCCTGGAGCGCCCATCAGACTCTTGTGGGAGAGAGCAATGGACTGACTGGGAAGCCGACAGTGAGGAAGCCTCTCCCTGGCTAACCTGTTCTTTGGAAAATACAGCTGTTGCTCATGACTGAAAGTAGACACCCCTATTTTCATAGTCAACTAGATCAAATCTCGAGTCGTCCATCATTTGTTTTTGATAGTAGGATTGCTTCTTCCTTCCAAGTGGCTGGGGACAGAGGAGTATCCTGGTCACTCTCACACCGAGACCCCTCTGGCAGGGGAGGCGGCAGGCCGTTTTCTGCCAGCAGCACATGGACTGTGAGCAGCTAACACTTAAAACAGTAATATTTGAAGCAAGGGGTTGAGATTTTTTTAACACACATCAACTCAGAGGCCGGATAACACTTCTCAGCTTCCCACGTTCACTGCCTGTGTTTACTGTCTTTCTGTGAAGTTGGAGCTATTTCTCGTTTCCCCAAACTTCGAAAAGGCTCCACTGCCCCGTTACAAGTGAACTTTATTTTTGTTGATCCCACTCTTGCACCGAAGTGGCTTCCGTTAAAAGCCCTCCTCCTCCTGGCAATAAATTCGAACGTGTTTTCATGTAGGAACATGGGTTTTAAATGACTTCTTGGGCCTCGACTCCCACTCTCCTAGCTCTTGAGCTTCAAAGTGACATTTTTGATCTCTTCGGAGGACAAGTGTGTGAGGAAACTCTCCATTGCATGCATACAAGTAATCTCTGCTCAGCTCTTGATCTCAGGGTTATGAGTTCAAGGCCTGTGTTGGGATCCACACTAAGTGTGGTGCCTAAGTTTAAAAAAAAACTTTTTTTTTTTAGTCAACACAGGTCATTACTTTCTGCTTAATCCTCAGAAAGCACAGGACTTGCAAAGCAGGACAGGAGCTGGGCTCATTGTTCGTTTGAGGATGCTTACTGGATGCCAACCAGGGCCAGGTTCTGTTCTAATTGGCGAATAGGAGAGGAAACGACATAAGTAAATAATTTAGAGAGTTTCAGCATGAGCATGCCTGGGGCAGGGTTGGTGAAGATACTTTCAAGAGATCTCTGTAAGCACGGATCCCGAAGGCCAGCCATTATCCAAACAAATGTTCAGGGCCACGTATATGAAGTCGCTTAAATGTTTTTGCTCTGCCTGAACTGGATTTTGTTTCTTTTCTTCTGATGTTTCTTTTCTTTGTGCAAAAAAGAAAAAGATAAGTGCTTATTTTGAATTTGCAAATGCAGCCATTTCCTTTATTTGTACTAAGGCTGCATAATGTGGGCTTTGTAAAGTCCGCAGGTCTGAAAGCAGGATACATTCCTAATGGAAACAGCAAAGTGATAAATTACCATGATTGTGTACCCCCTGCAGCTATTAGCTCGACCATACTTCAGGAATGTTGCTTTCACTTTACAGAAACTACAAATATTGGTTTGTCAGAAAGACAAATATTAAATGGGAAAATTGTGCTCAAACACACGAGAAAACATATGCAGAGTACACACATTGCAGACTTGGGGAATAAAATTGTACAGGGAAGAACAATTTGCAATATAAAGCTTGCTTAATAATTTACTGGAATTCACAAATTTAGCATTTATGCCAGGCACTGGGTATTTGACTAAATGGAAGAAAACCTTACAATGTAAGGCTGTCCAGACTGGAAACATTTGTTTTAATGTGAAAGCTTGCTTTCCTAGAGAAATACCCAAACAGTTCAGAGGTTCTAATTTGACTTTTAACTGGATTTTTAACTGAATTTAAAATTTAAATGTATTGTTTTGGGGAAGTTAGAGTCCTAGCCTTGTGATGAATCAATGTTGATTTTGGTCACCCTGGGGGAATTAACTGCTGTAAGCCGGGATGTTTCTCAACTTGAATGTGAGGGAAGAGGGGTGCCCGATACACATGCACATGGTTAGCCCCGCAGAACTCACAGACCTGACAACAGCACACGGGGCCCCTGCGGCCAGGACTGTGCAAGGTCTGGGCTTACAGACATGACACAAAGAACCAGGCCCTGGGGAGTTCACAAGCTGTGGGGTACCTGCTCCTTCAAGTGGCTGTGGGAGTCCTGGAGAGACAAGAGGCTAGGTGTGGAGACGGGCCAAGAAGCTGCAGAGAGTAGCATCCCCCCTGATGCTGGCCACCACAATCTCACCCCCACTCCCCAGGAAGGAACAAGAGGATAAGGCAAGGGGAAATGGGGAGTATGCCAGGGACAGCTCTGCAGCTGTCGAATGCTCCTTCTGACACTTAATACAGATAAAACCCCTTCATTTTCAGTGTCCATTTACCATATATCCTCCTCTACTAATTAATTCTCGCCAACTTTGTACCTCAGGGATCTCAAATTAAGTATCTGCTTGTCCTTGTAACAGAGAAGCTGTGATACTGTCAGTTCTCTACACACAAACTACACCATTTAGCAAAGAAATTCTGGCGGCAAGAGAGGCTACCACACAATTTTTAACTTAAAATTTTAACACTAAAGTCCTTGCAATGATAAAAGTGATTATGTAAAAATTTGATAAGACTAAAAATGAAGAAGCTTACAGTTTTTTGGAGTATAATTTATTCAAAGCATTTCACATTAAAATTATATTAGGTTCAAACACATGAACATACAATCACATGTAAAACATGATACTTTCCAAAAGTTTACAATCACATTTACTTTTTTAAGAGCTGTTTGCTTATAATTTTAGTCTAAAACATATTATTGAGTGCTATAATTGTGTTTGTTCTGTTTCTATTTGTTTCAATTTGGCTATCAGATATTTAGAAAGCATTTCTTAGCCCACCTAGAATATACAATTACATTGTAAATATTTAAATTCAAAAGGGGAAGCTGGTCGTGCCGTTCAGAATGCTAGATGAGGGGGGTTTGTACTCAATTTTCTCTGCACTACACCTTGCATTTTACCAGCATCAATATAGAAGGCTTAGAGTCACTTCATGAGAATAAGACTGTACTGTCTCTAGAGGAGACAAAATGGGGAAGTCCAGGGTATACCCCAAGGTTACACCTCCTCTGAGAGACCTCTTTCAATGAACATCAGTAAAATGTTGCTCCTAAATGAGGGTTGGCATAACTGCAAAAAATAAGGCCTGCTTCAGTGGAATCACTAATGGGAGTGAGGCTCATGGCCAACCAGACAATACAGGTACATACACAATAGCTCCAGTTTCTGCCCCTGGGGAGCAAACAAAGGAGAGCTTCATTAATTCCTCTAGGCTGGGACTTGGCACTGCCCCAGGCCTCTGAACCCATAGGTCTAACTACACATAAAAGAGATAAAGGAAAGCATGGCCAATCCCACCATGACGTTTACTTCTTGGCTTCACTCAATCAACCCCTTCCTTTCATGCCACCTGCAGGCTCTAGATGAAGGACAGGTGGGTGCCCAACTTAGGTCAGCAGCACAAGCAGCACGAGGCCAGCTTACTTCCCACAAGGCAAGGTCTCCCCTCATGGGAATAGTGGGAACTACTGATTTCAAATGGATAAGGAAAACACCAAAATGAGGATAAACCTCAAATAAAACATTTTCAATTTTTTGGATAATTAATTACCTAGTCCTCAACTAGACTGTTACATATTAAGGTACTTTTGTAATGGTAAAGTGTTTCACAACCCAGCCTGAATTCTTTTATAGTAGCAACAGATAATATAGATATTAATAGGCATGAAAGACAATTTAGGGATAGCTTTGATAAAACTGAATACAAACCACAATTTCCTTCATATATAAAATCACACATTCAAAGGATAAGTATGAAGTAACAAGAGCCTGGTGTAGGGTGTACTTGTGCCGACAAACCTGAAACCGAGACAAGAGGAAATGCATTGTTCTCTGCTTCAGGATCAACGTCACGGCTAGGACTCGGTTCTAGAAATGTCTATAAACAGAGCCTCTCAGAAGCCTCCATGGGAGAAGAGAAAGCATGGCGGGGAGCATCCAGGCGTTGCCAAAGAGCACCCTGACCAAGGGCAAGCAATAGTCTCTGAGTTTCTGTTTCTCACCGGAAAACGAGTGCTAGGTGTGATAACTTACAATATGCCTGCCAGTGCCAGCAATTTACAAAACTGGAATATTATGTAGGGTTTCACACATGAAGAGAATTCCTATCATGGAACAGTAAAGCCTTAGAAAGCTCACTGAGCATCATTTTGTCTAGGTCCACAATTTTCAGATGAATAATATTAACAAGAAAGTCTTAAATAAAGGAATAACATTTTTATGAAAATAATGAACAAAACAGAACAGGGGACCTGAAAGAGTCAGTGGGAGAAGAACCCTGAAAACTTACAGCTTCAAACATCAGAAGCTGTGAAAACAATGCTGTAGATTTATGCTGTAGGTGAAACCCCAAAAACTCTAGTGACTAACTGCACACAGCTCTTGTTAATAGAGTGTTGGGACATATGTACATTATGAATAAAAAAAATACACAAAGTAACTTTTCATTTATTTATTCTGTCCTCTCAAATGTATTTAAAAAATAGCATTTTAGACACTGAATCACAAATACGCACAAAATAAAGTAGCGCCTGCTTGCTTCACAAAGGGTTTTCCCTTGATTCCTTCAACTGCTTTGCATAAAATTCAAAGCTTTCCTGTTAAGGAGACAAAAAGGGAGGGAAGTTACAGGTACAGTTACCAGTGAGAACTCATGGGACAAAACTCGAAAGTCATATAAAACAAAACAAAGCCCTCAAATGTTACAAAGTGCTGTAAACTGATAGCAAAGACCGCCAGGCCCGTGGCAACTGCTTTCCCCTCAAGCCTCAGCACTCCTTTCTGTTCATGAAGTCACTAGTTGAAGGGCCGCAAGTCCAGAGTGAAAACTTTACCAAGAGCCTCTGCAGTGTGTGCGCATGTGCGGGCAGGCCTTTACGCCCGGCTACGGGAGGCTCAAATAAACGTGTACTGACTCGCAGATTAATGACACAATAAAAATGAATTTTGCATGAATGATTTCTCTTATTAAAATAGAACAAAACAAAACAAAATTTCCTGGGCAACTGATTAAAAATGGGCAGAGGATCTGAAGAGACATTTTTCCCTGGAAGACATCCAGATGGCAAAGAGATACATGAAAAGATGCTCAACACCACTCCTTACCACAGAAATGCAAATCAAAACCACAGCGAAGTAGGTAGCACCTCATACCTATCAGAATGGCTAGGATACAAAAGATAAGAAATAACAAGTGCTGGCAAAGATGTGGAGAAAAGGGAACCCTCCTGTACTGTTGGTGGGAATGTGAAGTGCAGCCACTGTGGAAACAGTACGGAGGTTCCTCAAAAAACTAAAAAATGGAAAGAGCACATGATCCAGCAAGTCCACTAATGGATATCCACCAAAAGAAACAAAAAACACCAAATTGAAATTAAAGCACTTATTTAACAACACTCCCCCCATGTTTACTGCAGTATCATTTACAGTAGCCAAGACATGGAAACAATTTAAGTGTGCATCAATGGACGAACAGATAAAGAAAACATGATATGATACACCCACAGAATATTATTCAGCCATAAAAAACCTAAAATCTTGCCACCTGCAACAACATGGATAGTCCTTGAGGACTTTAAGCAAAATGGAATAAATCACACAAAAAAAGACAAATATCATATATCTCACTTATGTGGAATCTAAACAAAACAAAAATCAAAAATCAAATAAACAAAAAGCCCCAAGCTCACAGGTGGTAGAGAATAGACTGGGAGTTGCCTCAGGTGGGGCAAAAGGGATGGAGGGAGTCAAGAGGTACAAATTTCCAGTTATAAAATGATTAAGTCATTGGGATGTAATATGCAGCACGATGGCTCTACTCAATAACACTGTATTGTATATGGGAAAGTAGCTGGGAGAGTGGATCTTGAATGTTCTCATCACAAGAAAAAAATCTGTAACATGTGGTGATGGATGTTAACGGATTTACTGTGGTGATCCTTTTGCCATATACACAAATATGGAATCATCACATTGCACACCTGAAACTATTAGAAGGTTATGTCAATTCTACCTCAATTAAAAAAATAAAACAATCCTTCCTCGATGAAAAAATAAAAACGAACTTGCATAAAATGAACAAGTAGTTCATGGGGAGACAATGAGCTTGGCTACTGAAATACAGGCCATTAAATCCTATTTCAAGTTGAAATGATGAGAGAACTGCCCCAAGGACATTTGATAAATCCATACCTATAGCTGAAGGTCCGAGACTGACCTTGTATTTCAAACCTCAGCCCCACAGGGCTATGTTCTCCCACAGCCAAACCTGCCAGCCAACTGCTCAGTTCCTGAAGCCCTCCTCTGAGGCTTCTTCACAGAGATCTAATCCTTATGTAATTAAGTATTCAACTTGTGTTTTTTTTTTTTAACACATTAATAGGAAGCATACATGAATCTGTAGAGTTATCTCCCCCCCTCCCTTAATTAAGAAATACTCACAGGGGGTTCGGTGAAGGGGACAGGCTCTCCAGCATTCTTCAGCAAAAATGCGTAACGCTTTAGAAACAGATTGTTCAATTTTACATTCCTTGCCATCAGATGTTCATACAGCGCTTTAGCAGATACAACATCCTTGTCTGAGACTGGAAAAAAGATATTAATCACAGATAAATCACTATAAATACCTTCCTCTTTTCCCAACAACAGTTAGCCATTCAGGGACTCCTGAATCCCTTTATCCCAAGACAAATGAATACTTAACTACTTTCAGCAAAAAGCCACATCCAGAGTCTACCAGCTCCCTCACTCCTCCCCACATCTCTCATTCAGCATTATTCAGGATAAAAGAAAAGGAAGATGACAAATAAGGCTTTTAAAAGACCCATAATAGTTAAAGTGACCACAAACCAAAGTCCTCAATCACGGAGTAAACACACACCATTCAACCCTCTTCTGCTTAAAACCACACTTGAAATCAAGCTGATTCAAGGATTGTTGTGGTGACGGTTTTATAAAATATGTGGAAATCTAGACCTCCATCGAGATACAGTTCATCAACAACACCAAAAAGACTGGCAGTACATTCTACTGTAAAATAAGCAAATATGAGGAATATATTTGGCCACCGTAACAAAAAATATTCTAAATACATTATCTGCATAAGAAAACTATACACATCTACCTAACATTAACAAGTTATACTACTATTTATTTCACTTCAATGACTAATGAAGTAGCCCAGGGGCTAAATTCAGCTGGCTCTCTGGTCGTGGCTGCCAGAAATTTCACTGTATAGAAATTTCACTTCCAGGTTTACCACTGAGATTATAAGGGCTCTACTAGCAAATACTGCTGGTAGTTCAACTCTTTAATTTCACATTCAATTGTCAACATCTAAGCACCAACAATCCCCTACCCAACAACAGTGCTGTAGGACCAATCCCAACTCCAGCAGTGCCAGGGCGAGCCCCCAGGATGGATGCAATAGAAGTCAATCCAAGGATCAATCCAACGAGCCAAGATCTCCCAAAAGGGAGCAAGCATGGATGCCTCATCAGTTCTCACTGGACTTCAACAGATCTCTGCTGTTTGGGTGAAGTCAATTTCCTGTCTATAGGAAAACTGGTCCCTGTAGGGGCCAAAACCTTTCCTGTACCTTCCTGGTCTCCTTGCTCCTCCCCATCCCAATTCCCAAGTGTGATTATACAATTTAGTTAACAGTTTTATACTGTTTTGACACTATTTCATGGTTATTTACTCATTATTTAACATCTCCCAAACCCCCTAATGGAACTTTGAGAAGTTTTACAATTATTGCCTCTATTTTGAAATATATCACTGTCCCCTCGTAAGGGTGGAAAAGGGAGAACCAAGTTACTAATTCCTATTATAGTTTGCTGTCCTGACAACAATAAAATCAACAAAGCAATACTTTGTTTATCCCTTGCCTCATGTGAGCAAATCAGTGAGTGGCGGATGGACAGATGATCATAAGTAGGAAGCGAAATGCTCCCATTTATCTTGATTACCGAGAAAACTTTAGCCTGGTTTCCTTTTATGTGTGATGAGCTGGCAGTCGGGGTACAAACCGCTTAAAGACTGAAATTTCAAGTGTGATTTAAAGTAAAATCTTGGGGCCTGCTTTTTTTTTTTTTGTTTAAGATTTTATTTATTTACTTGACAAACAGAGATCACAAGTAGGCAGAGAGGCAGGCAGAGAGAGGGGAGGGGAAGCAGGCTCCCTGCTGAGCAGAGAGCCCAATGTGGGGCTCGATCCCAGGACTCTGAGATCATGACCTGAGCTGAAAGCAGAGGCTTAACCCATTGAGCCACCCAGGCGCCCCTTGGGGCCCGCTTTTTAATTAAGGGGTCTGTTATTTCAAAAGTGTAGGCAGGTTGGAAGGGTACTGAAGGAGCAAGAAGGCAAGTCACGTGACAGTCTTAAATATGTACCTATTTCATGTTATGTTTCAGGTGGCCTTGGGGAGACTGGATTCCTTCCCCAGTATATACACCCAAGGGGACCTCCAAGTCTTTCTGGGAGCCTGGGGTCCTATTCAACATAGCTGGGCCCCGCTGAAGATGCTCAGTGATACTTCTTTATGTTAAAGTTATATGCATAATTACATATTTTTCTTAAATACAGTTTTAAAACATTTTCTAAAGCTAAATCGATTATTTGTATCACAGTTATCTGATATTTAGGATTACTGTCTTTGAGCGGAAGACTTAGTTGACTATACTACAAATATCTAAATCACTTAAATAAAAAAGTCAGATTAAACTTATTACCATAGCTTTTCATGACCGAAGTGTATGCTTCTTCCTTTTCAATTAATTCAGGAATCAATTCTAACAAAGATTTCAGAGTTGATGCCTAGGAAATTAAATATAGGAAATGTTAGCACAACTCGAAAGAAGAATGAAATAAAACACTGATATGTGGATATTATATCAGGAAATCTTCACAATTACAACACAACCATCTACTGAATTTAATAAACTTTTTTCTCTTCTGTATATCTTAATATTTACTATTCATTTAATAATTTACAGCTAAAACAAGCATCTTTCCAAAATTAATGAAATTCCACTCACCACTTCCATAAATATTTTCCGAAATATCTTTTGTCAATTGGCAACCTTACCAAGGAAGTTACAAGATCCCAAAGAGTAGAAAGAGATATTAACTGTATCTTCAGGTGGCAAGATTTTTAAATAAAATGTGAAGAACTGGGTCAAACATTCTGAAGTTTTCCCTGCTTTGTATATACAAACAGAGGATTTCCAGATCTCACTGGAATATTTACTCCATGACTTTCAGAGGTCATCTGGACACAACAATGGGTTTATTTCCGGTAGTGAATACAGACCTGCCACATCCTAGTGATAACCAAACACATGATACTGCCGGATAAATCAAGGATGGATTTCATAAACCTTTATGCCATGTTCCCATCTCACGAAAGAAACATCTGGCTTACTTATTCTGTCAAACAGCTAGACACTGTAACTGCCATTTTTTAAAAATTCTAATTCACTTTTTACACATTTATTCAGTCAATCTATGTAAGTGGACCCGCATCTTTCCAGGACTTCATACAATTAAGTCTCCTGGGAGGAATGTTCTCAGTAGATATATTGCTGTACGCTCCCTTTCCATCTCCTGAGCAAGTCAGTAGGCCTATGCCTATATGCAGAGTGACAAGTGCTTTTTAGTCTTATACTTTTTTATCCCAAACTTAAAAAAAGTCTCTTTGAAAAGCTGCTTGCTGTAAATAAATATGAGTCAGAGATAAAAAGTTCAATTAGGTAAATAAAACACACACACACAAAACAGTGTGCTAGTGTGGGGGAAATTAAGGAGAACTAGACCTCTCAGACTGGAAACCGAAATGTTTCACATAAAACATTACAACTGGCACTCTGTGAAACTTTGTATGTTTCCAAATAAACTAAGAATGGGGTTTGTGGTACTCAATAGGTAAAATCAGATTTACAGAAAACAGAGACAAGCAAAATCTTCAGTCTCTATAGTGCTTTTAGGTACGGCACTGAACCAAAGCTCTTAGGTGAAACTCAGTACGCTGAACAAGAATGGCTTCTAGCATCCCTGATCTGCCAGTAAGTCACACACAGTACCTTTCCCGGTCTCTGAGAGCTCCTCATACAGAACACCAAGAAGATTGAAGTTTGTTCAGCAATCGCACCACATCTCTAAAAATTGAAACACCATTCAGTCAATGGACGTTTTTGATAAACAAGTAGACCAAGGTGAATATTTCCAATTAACAAAGTTCACAATAATACAGTAATGTATCATTACCAATGGGAAGGACTAATCGTCATCTGGTTTTTGTACGGTAAGAAAACAGAAAACAAACGTGAGCTACTCTGAGCTTTTGTGAATTATGTCGCCCTCGGCACTGCGAGTATAAAGTTTGTTTAAAAAGAAAAGGGAAAAATTAAACTAATGCTTCAACAACCACAGAATAAGGTTTAGGACTGCAAAGAAAGAGGAAAAATAGAAGCACTATTCCTCTCCAATTATTCTGCCAAGCATTCACAAGTGAGCTAGGGATCATAAGGTTAATTATACATTTAATAAGGTGTCAGGGAGATAACTGCTCGTTTCTTTATAAAAATTAAAATGTACAAAGCAAGTTCTCTTTAAAGTATAATTACCTACACTTATGCATACAAAAGGACTGATTTCAATCTCTCTATTTTATAAAAGGCTTTCATTGCAACAGACAGCCAGCGCTTGAGAAAGAGACAAAAGTTAAACTCAAAAAAAAAAAAGTTTATATGACAGACCAGATAAATCAAGTGTCTATCCAATCTTAGATGCTATAGTGAAATCAAATATGGCAAGACAATATTTTAGTTTACACTCATCACAGATGTCATTCTTTTAAGTTTCTCAAAGCACATAGTGCTTTCAAAGCTTTAAAACACTGTCAATACTAAAACGAATAGTATAAAAAGAACTTTTGGGGACACACAGAACATTTACATTATAAACTGATGTTTTCGACATCTTTGAATAAAGTATTCTTTGCTGCAGCAAGAATAATCTTTTACTGTTTGACAAGCAGGTAAAGGATGGGTAAAGGGTTTATCAGCTGAAGCCTCCATCTACTGAAGGGATGACAACGAAAAGACCGCGGCTGCTGCATCAACACACAGCTATCACTGGGAGGCCCTGACAGGCCACTGTGTGAGTGCGGCTCCGAGGGCCCAGGCAGAAGCCCCACCACCTCCCGGCCGAGGCTGCTGTCAGTGTGCACTCTAGCCAGCGCCCCCGACCATGATGGTTCAGGACAAGCTGGCATGTGAACCGTCAAGTGCCGCTTTCAGAAGAACCATGAAAATAGTGTGTTAAAATGGAACAAGGACGATCACGTGTATAATGAGAGATGCACAGCCCCTAGGAGGCACATTTCAAAATGTACACACCAAGATAAGGCCTCAGAGTTTATTTCTTTCAGATGCAACCTCTAACATTAAAGGCAGCAAGGTAAGACAATGGAAAAGATTCCTAGAATCCCTCTATAACATAAACTGCCTTTTCTGTTAAAAAAAAAAAAAAAAAGGGGGCGTGGTGAAGGAAGGAAGATGAGGGAAGAAAGAAAAAAAAAAAAAAGGGAATCAAATCAAACCAGACAAGAACATTCCCAATTAGCTGGAGTTTCTCTCTGTCCAGGAACAAAAAGTGAAAAAGCCTTAGACACAAGTGCCGATTTCCACCTTTTACAAAACTGTTCACACAGAGAAACTTCTCAAGAACTTTTAAAAATGGTTTGGGTTCTGTCCAACTAGATGGACTTTAAGGATCGAAACCAGAGCTCCAGCACAGGGGTGCAGTTTCACCCTCCCTACCTACCACTGAATGTGCTTTGCAGCTCATAAAAATGGAACTGAATCTAATACTATTTACTATCAGAAATTGGTCCCAGGCCTCAATCTGACACAGGGAGTCTACACAAACACAGCCGTTGGCGGGATCACGGTGACTGTTTGACTGCCACCTGCTGGGAAGGGCTCCCCAGCGCTGCCTGTTTGTGTACACTGCCAGTGGCAGCTCCGATCACCCACCGTTCTGTCGGCACTTGGCACGGCTTTATATTTAGTGCTGCTAAAATGGCATGAATGCGGTTGTCTCCTTCCCTGAAGATTGCTAATTTAACTGAGAGTGCGGGCCACAGAGACCTGCATTTGTCATTTAATGTGTCTGTGACACACAAGTGAATAGAAAGCAAATTCAACTCTTAATAAACCTTGAATAAGGCACTGAGAATGTTTGAGTATTCAAGTGAGAAGCTGTACTTGAAAAGCAAACATTTCCTACTTTTTGTTTGCAAACTGTGTTGCCATGGTGATGCTCGGTCTTTAGAGCATTAGAGAAATTAAAGTAGGAAACCAAAGGAATGGTTTTGCATTACCTATCTGCACAGAAACATTTGTCTTTAAATCTGCCAGCAAAACACGTCTTCCTTCACTCCCCTTTAAACCTCAGGGCGTTTCTAGCCTGGACTGGCATCTTTTCTTATAATCCAGTCCTTGTCACGAGGCTGTGATCCACACTGCACATAAATGTACTGGAAGCACCATGCATCCTACCCCACAACTAGGTCTAGTGATTTCTCAATTTACTTCTCACAAGCCCCAAGCCCCACTGCTCCAGGTGTGGTGAATCATTACCTGTAGGAGAGCTCTGGCATCATCCACTTTGCCTGATTCCAGAAGCTGAAGGAAAAGATCAGTGACAGGTTTGTAAACTGCAAACTGATTGGCCAGTCTCTCCGCCATGATGCTTACTGAAAAAGTAACAGTTAAGAGAAAGCTTTTAACTCATCCACAAAAGTCATCAGGTCCAGCATCACCAGAGAGAAAATGTGGTTCTGTGTTCTTTAGCAAGAACAGCTCACTTACTCTTTTCAACTGCTGGTTCCAACTGCTCTTCTATTACTTTTCTGAATAAGTAAGCCAAGCCAAAGTACTGGGGTTCCACAGTTTGATTCTCTGAAGTAAGCATATTCTCAATGTTTTCTATGGCAACATCTATGTTATTGCTGCAAGACAGAGTAACATATATTGTAAAAAAAAAAAAAGTCTCTGCTTTTGTATTAATATTACAGGCAGTTTTAGTATGAGAACTTACTTTGAGATTCACATATACAAATACTTTAGGATGAAATGGAAATATAAATACCACTAACCAGATAAAAACCACTATGAAATTGGAATCAATCACATGTAGGTGGCAAAGACAATCACTAGGCAGTTCATGCTACAATAACTGAAATAGCTACTTTTGGTAAAACACTGCTCTGAAGATAAGACTTAACATACAGAAGAATCAATGACAATAACTTAAGAAAACAGCTTAAATATCTAATTTGATTTTGCAGCTCTCTGGGTATAAAATGAAAACTTATTTAAGTGCTATAACTTTGGCTTTATGATCTACAACTGCTCCCTACTGCATGAGGTGAAGATCACGTATAACACCTCAGCATTCCTAAAGATGCTAATGATGTCTTCAAAGGCCTACTTGCATGTCTTTCAACCACAGTGACATCAATCTGTTTTTGCTGGTTATCACACAACATTTGAAAAATAATCCATTTACACTAAAATTCTCAGAAAAAAGTATCTTTACAATTTACATTAAAAAAAAATCAATGACATAGTCTTACATAACAAGTTATGATAAAAAATGATCTGCATGATTAGGTTTCTGGTTAAGGTACTCCTTGATTCATACTTTACAGTTATGATATGCCACTCTGAAGCCAAATAATCAATTTTGTCGGAATTCTTACCTAACACATAAGAATTTTCTAATAAAAAATGAGTACCCTGTTACAATACATTTTTCTTATGGGTTTTAGTGAGATAATTACTTAACAGTGAATAAAAACACATTCTCCATATCATATAAAACTGTTTAATATGATAACATTCTAAAATTTATCCAGATCTTACTTGGATAACTTCCTTGATGTTCTGGCTTAACAGATCTACATTTTCTTATTAAGGGAAAATTTAAAGCTCTATCTGGAGGGAAACAGTTTTAAAAGGGAAAAAAATAAAACTTCTCAGCCCAGAGAAATGGGAACAAACAAAACCCCCAGCAAAAACAAACAGTAATAAATTTTAATGATCAAACCCATTAGCTGCATGTGAGGTTAATTACTAAAGAACACCTAAAAGCATGAAGAGTGTCAATTTCATAATCATCCCGTGAATCTTTAACTTGGGCAATGTACTCTATTAGCCAGGCTAATAAAAATCAAGTATTTATTTATTTCTATACAGTGGAAAGTTTATGCAAGGAATCTAGAGATGGTGGTAAGAGAATCACCTCTAAACACCTCCTTTTTATGGGTATGTGTTGACAGGAGGGGAAGGGAAGGACGGCGAGGAAAACAGACACGTACATTTTTAACAAGCTTGTGTGTCCCTCTGCTTCCACAATGTTCTGGTATAGCATCACCCTCAAGTGTTGCGGACAATGAAATTAATTCATTTTCCACATCTGTGTCAGTATTCAACAACAGGGGCCTGGCACGTATGAGTGAGAAAAGTTATCAACCATGGAAAAAGTTTCATGGATTTAAATTTTGATAAATGTCATTCGAAGGTCTAATTTAAAGCTAAAACACATTTCGCAACATATAATTATTCCCTAATAGTTAGCGAACAACCAGCAACTGGCATCAATTATTTCCTCTGCAATTGATATGGTTTCTAACAGCCTAAGAAAGGTTTTAAAAGGTGGTATTTGAGATAATGCTCCTTCCAGTATCCGACGAAGGGAAAGTTGAAAATACTCACTTCTTTATTTGTGCCAAAGCAATGTTATTGATGAAAACCATACTTGAAAGTCCAATTGAATGTTCGAGTCCATCTACCATCTTCTGAATCGCCTGAATGCTTTCTACATCACCCTTCAAGGCACATGCCTGAATAAGGCGGGTCACTGCCAGCCTAGAAGGTATCTGCTCCAGATCCAAGGCTGTTTTTAGTGTTGTTAGAGCCTCTACAAAGAAGAGCAGAGACAGTTTTTCTTTTATGAACTATACTGCCTAATGCATTTTGAAAACTAGCTCTTAAATATGAACACCAAATGGCTACACACAAAAAGCTATGAATAATTTATTCTAGATTACAGAAAATATTAATACTTTATGAAAAAACTAAAAAAAAAAATAATGATTTATTTGACTATAAAATATCAGAGACCAGAGAATTTCTTCTTTAAATAAATCAGAGAGAAAATAAAATGCTACTGACAGAATGTGGGTTCCCTTCAGGGATAACATTCAGTGTTATTCAGTGATTTCAAGAAATTGGCAAATGCAGAAAAATATAAATCAGAATCTTAAAAATTAGAGTCTCTCAAAATATTGTAACTTCTACCACATTCATACTTTCCCAGATTTTATAACATTCAAAGATTACGTGATTATAAAAATCTTCTACTATCCCAGAGATTCTTCCTTGAAAACAATGTCTCTTTCTAGTCTAAACAGGATGGATTAGGCAGCAGCAGCCACACAGGGCCATTCAACTACCACACTATCAAATTCATTTTTACATGACTGAACACTTAGTAGGTATTGTGTGCACTTTTTTCAAAGAAAACAAAGCTCATCAGATTCCTATGGGTACAACCACAGGTTTGTTTTGTTTTGTTTTGTTTTTTTAAATAAGTACCTGATTATGGATAAATATGGAATATCCTTTCATTATAGGGACTCATATGCCAGTGTAACGAAATCATTAAAGATAAAGTGGCAGATTGGAGGGAAAATTTAATACTCAGAATAACAATCACCACTACCGCTACCAAAAAAAACTTCATGGCTTTTTCAAAATTAAAGCAATGTAACCTAGAAAACACCAAGACTCTGAAGGCAGCTCCCAAATGAGAACGACCTATCTTCTACACAAGAAATGGGGAAAGGGTAATAATTAAGCAGTCTATTAAAAGTGCTACAGTAAAAAACAATGTGTTCAGTGTTTATTACTGAGTCAACAATTTTTAAATACTCCATATCTACAATCTAAATCAGTATTCTCAAATGGGAAAAGAGAAAAAAGAGGTAGTTGAAGAGGTACATTCACCAAAATTTTATAAATACACATGTGTATCTAAGAAACAAAAATGTTACTTATATTATTTTAGTAATATAATCTATTTTTTAAAAACCTTGATAAAATCTTAACTGGTAGTCATACACAGATAATCAACTTAAAAACATTCCTTTAGCCAAGAGTACTACCCACTAGGAAGGATCTTCTCACCACTGGAATTAAAAGAGTAACAAAAATAAGATACAGACAGTGATGATAGTAACCAGCATCCACTGGACCTCTTCCACCTTTGCTGAACATTTACTAAAGGCAGACACAGTAGCAAGCAGCTACGCTCACAAGCACCCTTCTGAGGTAAGTACCGATTTTGTAGGTAAGAAACTGAGAGAGTTTCAATAATTTGCCCAAGGTCATATTGCTAGACACGGACCCAAGAATCCAACACCCTAGAGCCTGCATCTACAGGCATATGTGTAAGTGAGAGAGAGAGAAAGACTGGGACAGTTGATCATTTTACGTCTACCCGAAAGGGAACATGGGACCTTAGAACCTAAATCAAATTCCCGTAACAGGACTCGCCTTCTGAAGTTTAGGACCTAAGGTACACCCTGAGTCTTTTTCACAGTCACCTTAATTTCCTAGTAATACTGATTATGTTGCAAAGGTGCCACAAATCAGCTATTCACATTCTAGAACAGGATTTGCTTGTAAAACCATGTTAAGATTGAACTGGCTTTATTTTCGTTTTAGATGGGACGGTGAAAAAGAAACCTGAAAAGGAGAAGAGGATTTCACAAACTGAGAACTCTAGTCAGCCATGGAGCAAGAGAAGGAGGCAGAGACTGTGCCAACACCATTTCCATCCTTGTCGACGGTCACTACATTAACGATCGGTTAGGTGGCAGTGTCACGGCTCCTGCTCCTGCTCTCAGCCAACAACCTCTGGCTGAACTCAACAGCTGAGAAGAATAGATGTGAAATCAATCGCATCATAAAGTTTCTAGTAGTTTCCACAGGGTACCATCTTCTACAAGTGAAGGACAGTAGTCAAGTTAAACAAATTCAGTTCAGATTCAACTCAAAAATGAATTCCTTGAAATGAAAAAAAGTGGATCTTTATTTCCATGTCTATAGAAATACAAGCTTCTTTATATGGGGAACTTTAACTTTTCATGTTTTAAAATTGTTGATCATTTCTACATAAAGTATCAACTTGACAAAAAGGCTTTTTTTTTTTTTTTTAAATAAAAAATAAGATGAAAGCTTTTAAAGTTTTAGTAACAAGCTCTGCCCAAAAGGCTGTCTGGATGGACTGGCCCTGCCTGGGGAGTGCTGAGGTAGAAATGCTGCAAAAAGAGAAATCACCACTTACATACTCAGTCCTAATCAATTAGGAGGACCTCTAAAGACCAGCAAATTTAGGTATTATAGGTAATAGTAAGGTGCACAATTAGCAACTTCCTCTCAGGGATGTGAAATTATTTTATAAACACGCCAAGTGAGGAATAACATAATTATTAAAGTCCAAGGAAGAAAAGAGATAGTTAGTTAGCTTTTCCCTTCAAGATTTTCTGCGTGGGTTTTGTTGTATTGGCAACACTGTGGTTTTAACAGTTTTACTGTATTGATTAAAATTCAAATGTAAAGCCCAAGGAGAAACAATGCTTACCTAAATTTCAGAGAGTCATCATCTTTCCCCTTGGGAGCTCACTCCTAAGACCTCAGATCCACAAATACCCTTCACCAAACAAACGGCCCCCTTCCCAGTCCTCCCCGAAGTCATCTCTGCAGCTTTCTTGGGTTATCTTCTTAACATTAATTGAAAAACGCTAAACTCCAAACTCCAAACAAACACTGTATTTTATTGCTGTTGGTATTATGAACTATTGAAAAAGTATTAGATTAAGTTTTAAAAATCAATATTATAATCATTTGGTGCACAATCCCACACATTTAACACTCAATTTAACTCATTTGCTATCTCACAACCAACACAATATGCAAGAAACAACTGCTGGGAATTGTTTCAGACGCTCTAAAGTATGTTAATTTCCAAAGCAAAATGACTTGTGCTGTGAATTTTAACGCACTTGAAAGCCTGTACTTTCTCTCGTTCTGGAACACAAATTTTGCATGTCTGAAGAGCTGTGATTCATCTTAAGAAAACCCATCTTGTGTTAAATGGAATGGAAACTGGACTAAGTGGTCAAATGACAAGTACATTCATATTCAAGCTGTATTATAAATGCATGTACAGTAATTTACGTCTCTCAGCTACCACAAAAGGCTCTTGATAAGCAGGTAATTTGCTAAATGGACTCCTTTATCCAAGTATTCGAAGGGCGTTACAAGAAAAATCTGCAGAGGCATTAATGTGACGTAAAGGTCAAGCATTGTGACATACCTTTCAAATAATCCCGCCTAACTTGCGTTATGATGAGGAGGCTGTTGGCAGCATCGTTCAGTGTGAAGCCCTTGATGTGGGTCTCAGCGCTAAAAGAAGCAGACATTTAGAAAGGAATTACTGACATGCTTCTGATACGATAATAAATGGTTGAGCACCAAGGTGAAATTATAAAAACTACTGTTCGTATGTTAAAAATATTGCTGCAAAATATCGACCTGGAGACAGCTTTTGTGTTATCCTGTCAATGGTTATAGAAGGATAATTTTTTTTTGCATTCTGACAGATGACAAAGTTGGAAATGAGCAACAAAAGAAACAAAGTACAAGATTTTTTTTAAACAATCGGTTCAGATTCTTGAATGCTGACATATTAGATGATAAAATAACTGCGTGCCCTGCATTGTTCTGCTGTATCCTAAGCTGGATACTTTTTCCTCTTTTCTCTACATTCACCGTAATTATAAAATGTAAAACTATTCTTTCGGCAACAAAAATGAACATTTATTTTCAGCACGGTATATTTTAAATATAAACGAAAGCATATTACTAACACCGTATCATTTGGTTGATTAATTTTCAAATTTCTGTCATCTAGCTACATACAGTTTAAAGGTGAGCAAGCGTACTGCTGAACTAAAACCATTGTTACCTTAAAATTAAAAATCTCACACAACAATCGTGTCCCAGTCATTTCATTTGAAACAAAACCCCCCAGCTCCTTTAAACTCGAGAGCAAAACTCGGTTTACTTAGGGCTAAAACCTGCATGATTAAAAAACAACCCTAGCCTGAGATGACTTCTGTTCGCTACACTGTTTGTACATGTCCTGTGATGAAATTTCGGCATCCTTAATGCCCCTAGGGTTCATCTCCCGATTAGGAAATCTCCACAGGTCACAAGGAGCAAAAGCGATTGCCACCATTTGCCTTATCAGGCTCAGCAATGATCCCGCTGCCAACAACCCCGGCCTGCCGGCATGGACATCTAAGCCGAGGAGATTGTGAGAAAAGCAGGGTCACTGCTAAATTATTCTCGTCAATCCCAAGAAAATCCTACAAAGACACTGTGACGTGCCCATCCTCTCAGTCACTTCCAGCCTCAGAAATTCACCCCTGCAGTCCCCCGGGGCACAGGATTTTCTTACCCCACCCCCTCCACCCAATCCTCTTAATCCCACCAAAGCACCCATTGCTCAGTTTGACTTTTTTTCCTTTGTCCCATCTGTCAAAGCTCTTAAATCAACAACCCGTGCATGAGACTATAAACTGCATAAAATAAAGGATTTACTTTCTCAATCTTAAGCATGATTAAGTAAACAGAAAACACTATTAAAATTAAACTCACTTCTTAAGTCATCATTATTACATATATTATACCATATTTACTTGTAAATATTACCTAAAAGTCATTGAAACCATGCAGTAACAAAACCTCCCTTTTGACTGACATCGAGTGTGAACCGTTCACCTTTTAAAAAACCTCAAACACGGAACATTTTCTTTCCATGATCTAAGCTGCCCATTCAATACAAAAGTGGGAATTAACAGGAAGAGAGAAACTCTCCCCAGTATTCAGTATTATATACTGAACACTATATCTTATATATGTACAAACTGACCAATCAAAACCAAAATATATTCCAAACTGAAAAAGGAGAAAAACTACAAAAAGTTACTGGCAGAGATCTCTGTGTTGAACAATAAAAGAAGTTTCTGCTTCTGACCCATACTATGGATGTGACCTTTTATAAGGAAAAAAAATATCTAGTCCAGAGCTGTCAAATTAAACTTCCTGTGGCGATGGGAATATTCGTTATCCATGTTGTCCAGCAGGGTAGTCGCCGGCCACATGCAGCGACTGTGATGGAGGAATAGAAATCGCAATTTCCTAAAAACACAGTTTAGTGTTATCAGAGACCTAAAATAATAATCTCCTTTACTGCTCTTCTTCGAATAAGCAGTTCCCCTCCCTCAAAAGAATTCACTATATCTAAATTTTGATTTTGAAACATGAGTTAGTGTAACTAACTCTAAAAATGAAAGAGAGTTGGCTAATCTTTTAAAGGCTGCGGTTACTATTACTTTTGAGGTTCCATAACTTGTGAGAAAAGTTTATTCTTGTTGATGACACTCTCCTAAGTAAGGGTGCTTCATTTTAACCAACAAATCAGAGACAGTGAAGGTAGAACAAAAACAAAGACTGCGTTCTTTAGTTTGTAGAGAAAACTATTGCCCTTAAAACTGAGCATCATGCAGGTAAAAACGACGGACTAAAACAACAAACAGACTGCTCTCTGTGGACTGACAGTAGAGGGCCGAAATTTGAGGAGGATACTGCTACTTGCTATAGTGACTCATGTGGTCACACCATATTACAATAAACATGGCGACTAAAAAAACCAAAATTCTCTTTACTCAGAGCACGGATATACAACTGGAAGAAGAGATGACCCTGTTAGTTAGAAACTTAAACTTCAACTACCACTTCTGAATTTCTAGCCAAGAGTTACTTTCAAAATAACCCAGTGTAGATCTAACCCAAGATACATTTTTTAAGATTTATTTCTTTGACGGAGAGGAGAGAGATAGAGAGCACACGCGCAACACCTCAAGCAGGCCCCATGCTGAGTGCAGGCCCCGACACGGGGCTTGATCATGACCTGGGCTGAAATCGAGAGTCGGATGCTCAACCCACTGAGCCACCCAGGCACTTTACCAAGATACAATTTTTTGTAGTTAGATGTAACATTTATCTGGTTCAAGGGAAAGCATGTGCATCTAATCCCCAGTGAGGTGTCTACAGGCATGGTAAGGCTTTGCATCCAGGATTTTCTTAGGCCCACCCAGCTACAAGTGAAAGGCAGCCACAAAATACTCCTGGAAGAGTAACATAATTAAGATAGAAGTGCCCTCAAGAGTACAGAAAGACTTTATGAAGATCTAGAGAAGGAGGGAAAGAAAAATCAAGCTACATTTTACACATCGCAGATAAAAGGGGAAATGGAAGGGCTGTGCTTGCAAACATCCAGATCAGTATAGCTTTCCCACTTGTGTGATCAAGATCCAGTGTCACACACAGAAGAAAAGTTTCACACTACCTATCAGTGCAAATACCAATACAATTCACAAAACAATCTTTACCATACGAAGTGCTTCGATATTTTCTATTCTATTTTAAAAAATGCTGGTTCTGATCCACTAAAGAGATTCTGTGACCCACGTGCTGGTTGCAACTGTAGTTTGAAAAACCACCCGTCAGTGAGCCATTCTCAGTGAAAGGTATGCACAATGCAAGAACACTCTAGGGTAAGGCAAGAAAATGGTGAAGCCTCTGTTTTTAAATCTTACTATCATCTGAAAAATTTCTACTTATGAGTATGTTTTAAAATATACTTAACATATGCTACTTTGGTACAATTCACTATTAATAGTATCTGATCAAAATGTTTACAACATACAATTATTGAGTCACTTGGGTATTAAATGCAGATCCCTGGGCCCCACACCAGATCAAATGAATCAAAACCTTTGGGGTGGGCTGTGGGGAATCTTTTCAAGCTACAAGAATGTGAGGCTCCGGGGGTTGGGGGGAAAGGAAAGAAAAGAATGTGTGGCTCGGCGTTCTAGGACGAGCCCAATTAAAATGGGGGAAAAAAAGGTAATCTATATTTTGGGGAAGTATTTCAGGATAAACCTCAGGATTAAAAATTTTTAAAAAACTTCCTTCTCTGCTTCTATCCCCTCACTTAATTACACCCAGTTCTCAACACAAGAGGCTCCTCTTTTCTCTGTCCCTGCTCCTCCCAAATCACTGTTGCTTTAGAATGCCTTTGATTACTACAAGTAGTGTTAGAAGGGTTTAGGTAATAATTTCCTGAGAAAAGTAATTTTAGGAACAACTCCCACCCCCTTGATGACTCCAGTGATTACAGATGATGGTACGCTGTTCAATGTCAAATTTTCCAAGTCACTAATTTAGCATCTCTTGGGTATTTTAGAGCTATGTAATTTAATTAGCAACTGAGTAAACACACAAATGAGATATAGAATACATGAAAGACTTACGTTTGAGAAGCCTTCGTGTGACCGTTCTGGCTATAGGACATACAAAATGATTCAAGACCATAGGTATATAGACAATGTGCATATGTGTATACATACATGTTGTACTTGTATACAGATGGATCTATACACTGTCCATAAATATACACTGTCCATGTGTTTATATGTATTTCCACAGACAAGTACAGTCATATACTTTTTCCAAAATACAATGAAACACAAGCAGTAAATATGGCCCAATGGTGCATAACTTTAACATAACACTGGTCCTAAGAGCAGCTCTTCCAGCAAACTGCAAGAATGGCAAGCACTTTCTAGTCAGGATTCTAATATTTCAAAAGTACTGTGATTTAAAAGCTCTGAAGGTCAAAGTTGAGCCAAGAGAGATCATTTCAGAACTTATAATACACTAGGAAAAGGCTGACCTTTGCCAATGAAAATAAGGCTACTAACACATCACCAGGACAGGTCTACATCACAGAGCAGGTCACTGTGCTCTACTCCATTCTAAGCCTTCTCTGGTAACTCCCTTGGGATAAGACAACAGAATCCATTAACTGACACACCAGGTAAGAAAACTTTCTTGTTCTGATTAATTTTACTCTCAGGAACTAGCCAGAGGGACAAAACCCCTACCACAACCACCCAACAGATTTTTTTTTTTTTAATTCAAAATCAAATAAAAAACACAACAGAAAGTTAAAAAGGAAAGGCATTTAAAATGCGTTGAGCACCTGTATTTTCTCTTCTTCACTCTATGTTCTTCAACACCTAAAAGGGATCTTTCATGTAAGTCTTATTATCATCCACTCATCATTATAAGAAGAAATGAGGTTCACAGAGGGGATAATTTCTCCAATAGAAACTCAAGTAAGATTTGAATCCCTGCCTAAGTTCAAAGCCCTTGGGCTATTTTCACTTGATCAGGCTCCTTCCACCACAAAAGGCTCAGAGAGCTAGAAACTAAGTAAGAAACAGAATATGATAAAGGGAAAAATATTATTTTTCAGTATATAGACATCATAAATGAGTGGAAGCTTTATTAGGGGAAGAAAATGTACTGCACTGTGGAAGGCCAGTAAAACTTATTTTTTAATAGGTTAAAAAAAGCCCATAAAATTAGAAAACCAGGGGTGCCTAAGTGGCTCAGATGGTTGAGCATCTGCCTTCGGCTCAGGTCATGATCTCAGGGTTCTGGGATCGAGCCCCATGTCAGGCTCCCTGCTCAGCGGAGAGTCTGCTTCTCCCTCCTCTCCTACCCCTCCCCCTGCTCATGCGCTAAAAAAAAAAAATTAGAAAACCATTTCATAGGATTTTTGTGTGTAGTTGAGGATAATTAAACAGCTGCTACTACAACAAATCATTAGGAAAATCCTAATGATATGTGATACTTTTTTTAAATGACAGGTTTAATAAATGGACTAATACTTACAATTCTTTCACTTGCACTGCTTCTATGAAACTATCCTTCTCCAACAATAATTTTATAAGATTGCTGTAAGTCTCACTGTTGAAAATAATGTTTTGCTTTTGTGCCTTCAGGAAAATAGTATATGCATCTACGAAGGAAAAAAAACAAAAAATGAGATGATGTTATTCTGAAATGTCAAAAAGGAGGAAAACCCCCTAGAGCAAAGCCTCAAAGCCACACATGTGTTTATTTTCATGTTCACACACCACAGCACTCTCCAGAGACACACACACACTGACCAAAACAACAGATAACAGTCACACTCCTCATCTTGATAAAAACAAAGTCACAGTTTTGAACAATCTACTTAAGCCACGTGGCTGGTACCTGAAAGGACTTCCTTCTAAAATTACTTTTCTTTTCTTTCTTTTTTAAGATTTTATTTATTTATTTAACTGAGAGAGAGAGAGAGAGAGAGAGCACAAGCAGGGAGAGAGGCAGAAGGAGAGGGAGAAGCAGGTTCCCTGGAGAGCAGGGATGTGGGACTCGATGTAGGTCTCAATCCCAGGGCTCTAGGTTCATGACCTGAGTCGAAGGCAGTGGCTTAAACAACTGAGCCACCCAGGCGCCCCTAAAATTACCTCTAAAGTCAATAAATTATTTTCATGCCAATAAAAATGAGAAGTAGCTCTTCTGAATTTGTCAAAAGATGATACCATTTTCAAAATCAATTGCAAAATGTGTGGTAAAGTCCAAATAAACCACAGGTATAATTTAAATTGAGGGGAGCAAAAGATGCATTTTAAAGCAATCTTTAATCTATAAGTGGGTGGTTACAATGGTTAACATTTCAACACAATAGCATTAAAGTGAATATAGCCTATAATTCTAAAATTAGGAGATCAAATTATTTGGCTACGACAGGACTTATACAAAAACATACAATTTTCAAATATACAGGTATCTAACAAGTAAACTAAGCAACATTTGTTTGACTGATTAACAGTTTTATTTCACTTGTTCACAATAACTGTCAGTGAATGAAAAGATGTTACCAAAAGAGAAGTATCTACACTTTTCAGTCATTTACTTTTCTGAAATAAAATTGCCTGGCTATAAACATCCAAAACTGAAACTATAATCCACTCTCTGGTGTGTATAAACAAATCACAATAGAGATGGGGCACTGTGAACGATCATGTACGACCTTTGGTGGGTATAAAGCTCAATGTAAGGAAATACGATACATGCAACTAGAAGTGAGCAGGATATTAATGCTCTGAAGAACATTCTGAGCTACTTCAGAGGTTTCTGAACAAGCAGACATTGTATCTATACTCCAAGGTTAGGGCAGTTTGCAAGAGCCCTTCAATTAAACTGAAGTGACAATGTCAGAAACTTGCTCTTTCATGCTAAACTCAGAGAAAACTAGAGAGAAAAGGTATGACATTAATATCTGGATCTTAACCAAGGAGAACAGATAAAATCTATCATTCAGTAGACAATGCTGTTAAGGGAGCTGAGAAGTTAAATGCAGTGCAATTATTGTCTACTCCCCAACAAGCATCGTTTGCTCAATGAAAATATACAGGAAGTATAATTACAATATTTAAGATTAACAAAATAATCGGGAAATCTTACTAGTTGTTTTCTAAAGTTGTAGTTTATTAAAGATTAGAGAGAGAGAGCATGCACGTGTGCACACACACGTGAGCAAGGGGAGGGGCAGAGAGAGAGGAAGCAGACTCCCCAGTGAGTGTGGAGCCCAACACATGGCTTGACCTGAGATCCCGCAATCTGTGAGATCACAACCTGAGCTGAAATCCAGAGTCAGACGCTTAACCAGCTGAGCCACAGGAGCCCCTAAAATTACAGTCTTTATATGAAATTGCTATGGCTCTGTTTATTATTCTCTATTAGTTGGAAAAAAGAAAGAAAGAGGCTATCACTGTAATGCCCCAAACTCATTTGTCACAGGTTTCTGGTGTGAAAGTCAGTAAGTATACTAAACTATCAGAAATTCGATAAAGTACTAAAGTTAGCAATCAATTTTCAAAGTATTGATGTTTTGCTAGGCATTCAAATCCTGGAATATACAAAAAACTAGAAACTCTGAAGAACAGAATAAAACCAGTTAAATAAATATAAATTGTATATTAAAGCTAGAATAGGGTATGTTTATAATAACAAACACTGCATTATATTTATTTAGTTAACTATTTTTACTTAAATGAAAATAATTTTTAAAAAGGTGACATATGAAGGGGTTCTAGAGTCTTCCAGCAGTTAACTATAAACTATTTTATAGTTCTTTCGGTCTAATCAAAATTCCACTATTGAAATAGTTCCCATAGTCATAATTAATTTTGTATTTAGGTTTAACATATATATATGGTGAAGACTCAAGGATGTATACACTGAATATGTCACAAAGGAAAATGACCCAAAGGATAAAGTCACTATTCATGATTGAGAAAATATAAGAGCTTAGCTTATTCTTTCCTCATATACTTCATGTTAGTGTCACAAAATTCTAATTAAGTCAAGAAATTATGAGGTTCTGTAAATTTCTAAATTGATTCTTTTCTATTGAACAGAGCAGATATTAAAATGAAAAAGTAGATATTAAAATGAAAAAAAATCTGCTGCATATTGGTTAAAGTATCATAAAGCGTACTTGAAAATCCACACAATATCGAAGGAATTAAAGATGATGCTAGCATGCTATGGAGAAAAATTAACCAAAGTAAAGGATACAATAGTAATATATGATTTTGAAAGAGTACAATGAAGTCTAAATAGAAATGTCTATCATGTAATAGGCAAGCTGATACCAGAGGGTTCAAGATGGTCATAAAAATTTTAAAGCAGTCAGAGTAGTGGTAGGCATGCCACTTCAGGAAAGTCTACCACGAGAGAAAAGGAAGAGCAAGACACAGACCTCATATCCTGCCTCCAACCCTGAAATAGTGCTTGATCACTTCAACATACACAAGAACGGTGCTTAATGCTCTAATCATTTTCTGCTTTCAAATAAAAGCGAAATATATAATAAATACATCTGCCAAAAAACACTCATGATCATGCTATTTTCAAAGTATACTTTTTAATAAAATGTATGCCTATTTTAGTTTTTATTATAAAAGATTTCAAATGTACAGAAAAATATAGAGAGTAGTATAATGGACCTTCCATATGCCCATCACCTACATCTAACAACTATTACCATTTTGCCATTCTTGCTTTATCTTTGTTCCCTATGGCTTAGCTATTTTAAAATATATTATAGATAATCTTGATTTTTTTTCCATCTTTCAGTACTTCAGTAAGATCTCAAAAGTTAAGGACACTGTCTGATAAATCTTAACACCACTATTGTATCTAATAAAAATGAGACAGGGGCACCTGGCTGGGTGAGTCAGAAGAGCATGAAACTCCTGATCTCAGGGTCATGAGTTAAAGCCCCATGTTGGGTGCAAAGATTACTAAAAAAAATTATAAACTTAAAAAAAACAAAAAAAGACAAATAGTTCCTGAATATTATCTACTACTCAGTTGATGTTACGTTTTCCCAACTACCCCAAAATGTGTTTGTTAATTTAAACTTTTTTTAAGATTCTATTCATTCATTGGACAGACAGAGATCACAAGCAGGCAGAGAGAGAGGAGGAAACAGGCTCCCCGCCAAGCAGAGCCCAATGCGGGGCTCAATCCCAGGACCCTGAGACCATGACCCGAGCCGAAGGCAGAGGCCTTAACCCACTAAGCCATCCAGGTGCTCACATTAATTTAAAGAACCAAAGAAAATAATTAATATATGTAAGTTCCATCTCCATCCCAGAGCACTACTAATTTGTTAGAAGGACTTAGATCCCCTGTTGCTATTAGAAGACCCCAGCAAACAGATTTACCTTTGTTTCTCTTTCGTTGGCAGGCATTCAACAGATCTTTCTGGATATTACTTTCTGTATGTGAGGGTGATGAAAAATTCAGGGAGTGCTTTTCATCTTCATACCACAACTGGAAGAAAGAAGTATTCAGTTAAACAAAACCTGGTATACAGAGTGATCTTTTTAGAATGAAACTGGGCTAATTATGCCCTACAGTTATACTGACAACAAAACCTGTTAGGTTTACAGTTAAAAACAAATTACCTCAGGTACGTCAAACGGAACCTCTTGATTACTGTTTCTAAGGATTTCTGCTAATAATCTTAATGTCTTTGCACGTGGAATAATATTTTCTTCTTGCATTTTATTCCACACAGTGTCAGCTTTTTGCCAGTCACCATTTACTTCTGCAAAATTTTGAATAAGCAGAAATTAATGAACATACTAAGTCCAATTCTTAAAAATGTTTAGAATATTTTCCCTATTTAACGTTGAAGTAAGCATTATTCCAAATATTGCCTCCAGGGAAAGGAACAGGATGATTGTGGACCCAAGGCAAAAAGACGTCCTTCTATATGTCTTTTGAGTTTTCAACAACGGAAATTCCTTACCTAATAAAAAACAACAACCCCCATCCCACTTTACTCCATACTTTGAAAGTCTCATGTGAATAAAAAGTCTGTCTTTCTAAGGTAACCTGAGAAGCCCACTGCTGATATCAGAATCAGAAAAAGGTAACAATTCAACTATGCCCGTGAGACTTTGGAAAGATAATGGGTACATGTATATAGTATAATACACAGCTGGAGGTCTAAAGTGATTCAAAGTGCACAAATGTATGATTTTCTTCAAAAGTGTCAAATCAACAATTCCCTTTCACTTAGTAGAATAGGGAGAATACTGTCTCTTCTGCTGACTTGAAGAATGTCTATGACATTGTGTGATAGATTTTTTTATCCCACTAATGCCATCAGACTAAGTATTATAGGGCAAGGGAAGTTTACTAGAAGGAAATAGGCAGATTCCTTCACATTGAAAAATTGAGCTCCTGTTATGTGGTAACCTAATCTTCACAAATAGCAAAAACTTAATAATCAAGACTTAATTTTTAAACATTCTAACAGGTTTTGAAAAGAGAAACGGTCAAGTCATTTAATATAATAAACTTACGCTTGTGAAAAACCAGACCAAAATATTAAAAATATCATGACACTAATTAAGTTCAATGAAAGTATTACACACAAAGAAATACTATTTTAACTGTGTTTTTAAAAAATTTTCATATATATGAATAATGAGTATCTTCATTCTGTAGAGTCAACTCTAGGAAGGGGGTTGTTTCAGAGCACAAATGTTCCAAAAAACATACGTAAATGTTTCTCAAAAACAGCAAAATACCGAAAGAGATGGGATTTTCCTAGATTCCCCCACACCTGTCCAACTGAGAAGCTATGTTTTTTTGGTAACCGATAACTCCTGGAAGTAAAAAACTCAAAGAACAAAAACAAAACACACTCATGCTCCATCAGAAACCTACAACAAGGGATGCCTGGGTGGCTCAGTCATCAAGCATCTGCCTTCAGCTCAGGTCATGATCCCAGGGTCCTAGAATTGAGCCCCACATCAGGGGGAGTCTGCTTCTCCCTCCCCCACTCCCCCTGCTTATATTCCCTCTCTCGCTATCAAATAAATAAATAAAATCTTAAAAAAAAAAAAAAGAAAGAAACCTACAACAAAGAAAAAGGTATTAGTAAGAAAATTTCCCCAGGTCATACACAGATTGTAATGATTTTGTACATACTTTGGTAATAAAAGCAGTCCCATATAAAACCCTTAAATTTACAATCTCTTTTCCCAAAACAAGACTCTCATAAGCTAATTATGCTTTTCCTTCATTAAAATGTTCTCATGTAATATAAAATTCAAAAGTAACTTCTCAAGTATATGAGTATATAAAACTAACTGGACTAAACAAATGAAAAACAAAACCCCAAGCTCCAGCATCTTTAATTCTATAGAAGAGAAAAGGTGGAACATTCTGTCCCCTGCCAAAAGGTACACCTGTGGATTGTGGAAGACATATTTAGGGAAGGTTTCCAAGAACTGGAAACAGCACCACTAAGGTGGTTTTTACAGAGATTCATTTTTAAGATAACATGAACACTAAGAGAAGATGGATGGAAGATGGACAACTCTGTCTTCAACTATAGGAACTCTATGAAAGTAATTTTCTTCTTCTAAAAAAGGCACACATATATGAAAGCTTCCACTTTAGGAGGACAAAGATATTACACAGATGCAGCTTTAATTAAAATGGACTAGCAACTTTTACAAAAGAATATCTCAGAGTGCCTGGGTGGTTCAGTCAGTTAAGTGTCTGCCTTTGGCTCAGGTCATGATCCCAACATCCTGGGATGGAGCCCCAGATCAGGCTCTCTGGTTAGCAGGGAGCCTGCTTCTCCCTCTCCCCCCATGCCCAATGCTCTCTTTCTCTCAAATGAATAAATAAAATCTTAAAAAAAAAAAAAAGAAAGAAAGAAAGAAAGAGAAAGAATGAGCTCATTAAAAAGTTCTACCAGGCCAAACATTTTCTCAGGTATTCACAATCCAAAATATGTATTTTTCAAGTATAATAGGACCACATTTCATATATTATCCCATATCATATGTTCCTTTTCAAATAAAATTGAGTCCATAGTGCTTCAATAAATTATTTAACTTGTTCAAATAAGTGGTCCAAGGGGAAAACAGAAAGAGGGGGACACAAAGGAGAGGTTGGTTGTTCTTCAGAAAGGGGAGGATCAGGGTTATCACAACCACATTATCAACTTACAGCACCACAAAGGCATGAAGTATACAACCTGGGTTATAAAGTGTACTTCATGATAATAGTTCCTGACTTCCAGCCTTACAAGAGGCCACCCTCACCTTACAGGGATCTTCAGACTATTGGCGCAAACACAGAGCAAAAAAACTGGAGAAGGTGTCCAATACAGCCAAGAGAGGGGATGAAGGAGAAAAAAATGGTAATAATCAAAGACTATTTATTCCTAAAGGAAATTTTAAGATGAACCTACGGGTTGTTTTCTTTTCTTTCTTTTTAAAGAAAGCATCAGCAAAAGGTCATCTGTATAGGAAAAAGAGGTTTGTGAGGCTGGCTACCTCCACTTTCCCTGGACTACCCCTGCTCCTCATACATCCTTCCAGTTTTTTTTTTTTTTTCCACTCCGTATTCTTAATCTTGGTTATAGGCCTAACTGTACAGAGCACTACCCTATCTGCTGTGTCCTCCCCAATAACTAGCATAGTTAGGGATTATGGTCCTCTGTGGGGACTACTTTAACTGCTAAGACTCATTTGGATACATTCAGGGTTTTTCTTTTTTTCTGAAGTTGGTATAAAATTAGAATTTAAGCATGAAATAGTTCCTCAAAAGAAAGGGGTGAGGAAGGGTAAGAATCAGCACTTGAGTAAATACAGGTTATAACCCACCAATTAAGGACTACACGCCTAAAACGTAAATTTGCTAATTGTATATATTCAATTAACAACCTCAGTATTGTGTGCCAGAATTTGACCATTAAACCAAAGAACTGAATTTCAAGAATTTTAAGAGTTTTAAAAATTACATAGCGAAGTGTGCATTTCAATGCAACCAACAACTGAAATATAAATTCTACAGCAAGTCTTATTTACACCATTAACATAGAAGATAACGTTTTTTTTTTCTTAAAGGTTTTATTTATTTGACAGAGAAAACACAAGCAGGCAGAGCAGCAGGCAGAGGGAGAGGGAGAAGCAGACTCCCCACTGAACAGAGAGCCCCGATTTAGGACTCAATCCCAGGACCCTGGGATCATGACATGAGCCAAAGGCAGATGCTTAACTGACTGAGCTGCCCAGGCGTCCCAAAGATAAAGCTTCTAATGATAATAAATACAAATTCAAAAAGACAAATGAATTAAATTATTCACTGCTATGTTTGGTGAAGGTAAATTTCCCATGAGAAAAACAAAATAATCTGGATCAAATGTCTGGGGGGGGGGTGGAAGGATGAAGGGATGAAGAGAGGGCGGGGCAAGAGGGAGAAAGGAAGGAAGGAAAGAAGGAAGGTAGGTAGGTTAGTTACTGACTTGTCTAAGAGTTGCTCTTCTCCACCCAAATACCCTAAAAGAGATTGCAAAGTTCCCAGATGTATAAACTGGAACTGACATACTAGAACACTATTTGGTAATAAAGATCAAATGTTTCGGAAGGCAAATACAAATCCAGCCTAAGGAAACAACTATGGGCGTGAACAAAGATTAAGGTACAAAGATAGCTAATACAGCTCTGTTTTATAACGTGTAAAATGAATTTCTAGTCACATGTCTAGCATAAGGAGATTGGCTGGATAAATTCTAGTACAGCCACGCAACATAGTCATTTATAGGTAAGAAAATGTTTATAATATAGATTCAGTCAAAACTACATTAGAATATAATCACATTTTAAAAAACTGTTTAGCAATGAGTCTGTGTATCAATATGCATTTTTCTGGAAAAAGATCTTTTTTTTTCTTTTGAAGATTTTATTTATTTATTTGACAGAGAGATACAACAAGAGAGGGAATAAGAGCAGGGGCAGAGGAAGAGGGAGAAGCAGACTCTCTGCCAAGCAGGGAGCCTGATGTGGGGCTCGATCCCAGGATCCCAGGATCATGACCTAAGCTGAAGGCAGAGCATAATGACTGAGCCACCCAGGCACCCCTGGAAAAAGATCTTATACACATGAATGAACATGGTAGTGATTCTGTGATTTATAGGAGTGACTGTTAAGTCTACCAGAGGATTTAATAAAAAGAAAAAAATTAGGGGCGCCTGGGTGCTCAGTAGGTTAAAGCCTCTGCCTTCGGCTCAGGTCATGATCTCAGGGCCCTCGGATCCAGCCCTGCATCTCTCTGCTCAGCGGGGAAACTGCTTCCCCTTCTCCCTTTCCCTGCCTCTCTGCCGACTTGTGATCTCTCTCTCTCTGTCAAATAAATAAATAAAATCCTAAAAAAAAGAAAGAAAAAGGAAAAGAAAAAAAAATTAGTCTCTTCTCGAAAAGTTCTATTAAATTCTGTGGCCCTGATGAAGATTTTTCTCACCTTCTCATTACTGCAGTAAGACTGTCAGAAATTATGAAACTTGTCTGGTGTCTAGTGATACAATGTAACAATCTGTGATAAAATTCAACCTGGCCTCTACTTAAAACTCTATTGAAGACCACACATTTGACAATCACTAGACCTTCCCGATATTCCTTTCTTGCACCTGCCTTCAACAGAATAAATGTCTGAAGATGAAAACATTAGATCAGATTACTTACTATACAATTTTAGTAGACTGTAGTACAGCTGGTCTCTATCACATTCAAACAACTTCTGTGTCAGCTCCACTAATTTTTCTAGAACTTCAACCTTAAAAAGAAGATTAACAGATGGATCTAGAATGTGTAAAGGACATATTTTATAGCTGACAAATCTCAGTCTAATAATCCTTCCACCAAGCTTTACCCAAAGGGCAGATTAACTTCACTTCAAAAGTTAAAGAGCCAAGCACACCAATGTGAATGGACTTACTGCCACTGAAGTGAACACTTACAAATGGTTAAAATGATAAATCTTATGTTATATATATAGTTTACCACAATTAAAAACAATTTTTTTTTTTTTTTAAGTTAAAAAGCTGAAGGACTCTGTAGTCAAGAACAAAACATGAACAATCATCTGGCTGAGGAAACCTCATGAAGATGCATTCTGAGAATTCAAAGATACTGGTGGAAGAAGATCCAGTGAATACACTCTCCAGTAATAAGAACACTCCTCCACCCAAGTGTTATACTCCTCTTCCCCTGTGGCTTCCACTTGGCGGGATATGAAAAGATATCTGCACTGGAGGAGATGTAAAGTAGAAATTCCACCAGGCTCCCCTAAGTGACTCGCTAGTCACTGAGGACTGAAGCAGATTTAAATTGCAAAGGAAACAAGGTTAGCCTGCTCAAGCCAACAACTTAGGATAAAGCAGGCTAAAATCTTCAGGGCCCAAATTAAAAATTTTAAGGATTCTACTACACCTCAGGAACAAGAATTAAGCTACTGCTTATTTGGAAAACCAAAGATAATGCTGCTTCCATTAATAATGCTCTATGTCCCAAAATCCCTGAATGCTCATATGACATGTAGGAAGGACACTTGCTTTCTACTCACAGTTTTAGGTGGTCGAGACCAGAAATTAAACACAAACCTGATTACTTGAAATACATCTTTCACAAAACCACTGAAGTCTTGTAGATCGAGCTCTAATGCCTGGAGTCTATAAGATAAAATCATCAGATAACGTGTGAGGTAAGGCTCAGCTAAATGTGAATTTTCCCTCAAAGACAATAGTTTTCATCTAATCTACTGCCTCCTTCCTAAACAAATATAATAAAAGAAACCTATAACTTAATAAGAGTTACCAAAGACTCTTACGATTAAAACAGAGCATAAATAGGAACCTATATTTAACCAGTATCTAGAAGATTTGGGTTATGTCAAAATGTTGCTTTGCAGGTCAATTTTCATTCAATAGATCTTTAAACATTAAGATGGTAAACTTTCTTTACTATACAAAGGAACCTTGACTCAGTGTACTAAGTCAACTCTAAAAGATGTCAAACTAAATACACGCACACACTTCAGAGATCCCAATGGATTCAGGAAGCAAAAATTAATGTTACACATACTTATGAACCATCATCACAACAATAAACCAATGGCTTTCACTTTTAAAAGTATTGTGACTGCCACAAATGTGTAGAGAGCGAGGTACTTAAGCAAGCTAAGTACTTAAAATTAGTTCATAGTCTTAGTTTATTTCAATTACTGAGATATATGTTATATCCTCAATCAGAAATTACTAGGGTTTAGTCAATAACTCCAGCGGCAAAGCAGTTCTTTTTTAATTTTGGATACTGGAATAAAAGGCAAACTAATTCACACATAATTCCAAGGATTTGTCACTCTAACTACAATATTCTCATCATGTGTAAGAGGGTTTCCCCATTAAATAGTACATTTCAATCACAGCATTATGATAAGAAAACTGCATACTCATTAGCCCTGGCTGCTCCAGCCTAGAGGAGGTACCTCCACTGATTTCTCTACTCAGCTTTGTTGACTAAACCACGGATCCCTCAAATCCGATCTCTTATTTAGAAGTCCTCATGATTTTTTATTCCTTCAAGTAATACTGTACAATGTTAAATTAAGAACTGAAGCAGACAGCTGTGCCTGGTTGGCTCAGTCAGTAGAGCATGAGACTCCTGATCTCAGGGTCATGAATTTAAGCCCCATGTTGGTGTAAAGCTTATTTAAATAAATAAATAATAAATAAATAAATAAATAAATAAATAAATATTTCCAAAATAAAAAAGAAAAGAACTAAAGCAGACAGTAACATCTCAGAACTCTGGTAGGATGACAGAGAAACAGGTACAACAGAAGTTGTAAAAGTATTCTCATTCTAACTGTGCAAGTATACGCATTCTGGGTTAGAAGAAAGAAATGCTGAATAGATCAACTGCTGAAATATATTCTTAAATACATTAATATTTACACCTCCACACAATTTCTACTCAAGGATTTTCTCACAGGCATTTCTCATAGGCATTACTCTGAAAATGAAACCAATAAAAATGAAACCTAATGAAATCAAATGTATACAAAAAGCCCTTCCAAAAATACTGGACCATCCTCTTTAGAAGAAGGCAAAATCCAAGGAGTACACTCACTTATAGCCTCAACTGATTGCTGATCCAAAACCAATGATCTAAATGGAACAACTTTTATGTTTGTAAATGCTTCCTTTTTGTGGCTGATTAATCTGCTTGCCACGGGCAGGACAGCTGACTTATACAGCAGATATTCCTAGGTTTCATTTTGAAATTGAGAACTGTTTTCACATTATAAATCTCAATCATCAAAAGAACATCTAGGTCAGATTAACTAAATCTCCTAGGCTTCCGTAATAGTCTACATTTCTGGTTTATCTCTTAACATCTTACTGAATTTTAAACACAAGTTGAAAGCAAAAATAGAAAATATAATAAAACTATGGAGAAGAATAGAATTCTAATTGGGATGCTACATATAATTTATCAAAAACCAATTAATTAAAACAGCTTAATTAAAACAATGAACTTGGGGCGCCTGGGTGGCTCAGAGGGTTAAAGCCTCTGCCTTCGGCTCAGGTCATGATCCCAGGGTCCTGGGATCGAGCCCCACATCGGGCTCTTTCCTTGGTGGGGAGCCTGCTTCCTCCTCTCTCTCTCTGCCTGCCTCTCTGCCTACTTGTGATCTCCCTCTGTCCAATAAACAAATAAAATCTTTAAAAAAAAAATAAAATAAAAAATAAAACAATGAACTTACCTAACTTTTTCTGTTTTTGCTACAAACAGTCTAATTAATGGACACTGAGAATAAATTAATTACTCTAATAAAACATCTGGCAAGTTTGTTTCCACCGAGGTTACTGTGCTCTAAAATATTCTTTGTGAAGTTCCAATTTAGCACCAGGTTCACTTGTATAAGAATAACAGTAATGCAAAATACAAAAAAATTTCTATTTAATTGTTACATTACTCTGATGTAAATTTGCTGTTACCATAATAGGCTTCAATATATACTAGTAAAAAGACCTATCAAGTAATTATTATCTTTAAAGTGGAAAGAAACGAAGATTCTTCTACTTCAAACTCTATCTCAAGAAAAACCATCTTAAATTTGACCCAAACAGAAGTTTTTACCTGTTTTGATTTTTCCTGCTATTAGTGTTAGAAACGTGAAATGGAAAACAAATGAACAACTATCCCAGCCTCATATCTTCTATTCAACGTAGCAGGAAAAAAATCAAGTGCATGAGAGGGAGTGGACAAGTAAAAACAAGAACCCAACTATTTATCTTCATAGCTAGAATAGCAAGGAAAGAGGGCGCCTGGGTGGCTCAGTGGGTTAAGCCGCTGCCTTCGGCTCAGGTCATGATCTCAGAGTCCTGGGATCGAGTCCCGCATCGGGCTCTCTGCTCAGCAGGGAGCCTGCTTCCTCCTGTCTCTCTGCCTGCTTGTGATCTCTGTCAAATAAATAAATAAAATCTTTAAAAAAAAAAAAAGTATCATGGAACTTGTTAAATCTTTCAATTATTTGTCCTTTTCTCTAAAATCTTCAGAGATAGGGGTGACTGGGTGGCACAGTAGGTTAAGTGTCCAACTCTTGGTTTCAGTTCAGGTTGTGATCTCAGGGTCAGGAGATCAAGCCCCACATCAGGCTTCACTTAGCATTGAGTCCACTTGAGACTCTCTCCCCTCCTCTGACTCTCCCACTACGTGTACATGCTCTTTCTCTCAAATAAAAGGACATCTTAAAAAAAATCTTCAGAGATAGACTTCAAGACCATGTCTAGAATAAGGAGGAAAATATGATTGAGCAAACATGACCCACTTAACCACATGTTACTGGAGATATTAATAAGTAAACTAACTCATGGGTATGAACTGACAGGAGAACTAACATCTCTTGAAATTTTGGAGGTCAGGGGAAAAAATATCTCTGAAAATCCTGTATCTGTAAAATCCATTCTGGCTTATTAAAGAAGGCAAATTAAGATGAAATCTTGCATGTGATCTAGCAAAGAACAAAGGTAAAAGCCACAAAGACTGGGAGATCACTATAATCCAAACTTTTGGTCCTAAACACAAAACCATAAAAAGAAGAGTTTTGCCCCTGAGAAGACTCTGAGTACCATATGATGGAAGGGTGACAGCAGATAAGAGGAGGAAAAAAAAAAATCAAGAAAGAATAATTCTGAAAAAGGGTAAGTTCTTTTGGTGATTCAGATACTGAGGGGTCAGGGGATCATGGCGATTATACTGCAATATACGTACAAATGCATCAAACCAAAACACTGCATACCTTAAACTTGCATGATGCTATAACTTATCTCAATTTTTAAAAAAGATTTTATTTATTTGAGATAGAAAGTGCGCATGTGTGCACGTAAATGCCCATACAAGTGGGGTGAAGGGCAGAGGGAAGGAGACACCCTGCTGAGCAGAGAGCCCAATGTAGGGCTCAATGCCAGGACCCCAGGATCCCGACCTGAGCTGAAGGCAGGTGCTTAACTGACTGAGCCACCCAGGCACCTCCATCTTATCTCAATTTTAAAAAGACAGATCACAGAGGTAAGAATGGTATAGGAGAACAAAAAGAAAAAGTGAAATCAGGACCCAATTTCAAATTCCATGACTACCACTAACTAAACAAACTCCATACTAACACTCTGAACTAAAGCTTCCTGCTGTAATTACTTCTCAGAGTTGTTTTGTGAGCCTCATATAAAAATGTACATGAAAATTATTTGAAAGTGTAAAAGTGTAACTAATATTAGTTATATTGTTTAGCTTGGAATCTAAATTTGAACCTCAAAGGAAAAGGCTGAAATGAGAAATGCTAACCAAATTTAAAGCAGACTCTTTGTGTTTGTACCTGGAAAACTCAGCAGGCCCTGGCACATGGCAGGCATGAAGTCTGTGATCACTGAACTGCTCAAAGGGCTAAGAATAAATATAAGTATTTCTTTTTTTTTTTTTTTTTAAAGATTTTATTTATTTATTTGACAGAGAGAGATCACGAGCAGATGGAGAGGCAGGCAGAGAAAAAGAGAGAGGGAAGCAGGCTCCCTGCTGAGCAGAGAGCCCGATGCGGGCCTCGATCCCAGGACCCTGAGATCATGACCTGAGCCGAAGGCAGCGGCTTAACCCACTGAGCCACCCAGGCGCCCCATAAGTATTTCTTTATAAAAACCTTTAGTGTAGTTATTTAACATTTCAAATCATAATTTAACTTTTCTCGTACTTGTATGTAACATCCCTCCCTGGACTTAATGTCCTGTCTTAAAACACAAAATGAAGTACCCAAACAATATTAATTTATTAAATGACCTTGCAATACTTCCATCCTGGGAGGTGACTTAAGTACCTTAAAAGCTACTTGACTGATGGGGCGCCTGGGTGGCTCAGTCTTAGTTAAGCATCTGCCTTCAGCTCAGGTCATGATTCCAGAGTCCTGGGATCAAGACCCGCATTGGGCTCCCTGCTTAGCAGGAAGCCTGCTTCTCCCTCTCCCACTCCGCCTGCTCATATCCTCTGTCTCGTTTTCTCTCTCTGTGTCAAATAAATAAAATAAAATCTTAAAAAAAAACAAACAAACAAAAAAAACCTGACTGAAAAAATGAAGTCCTTTCTTAGAGAGAAAATACCATCTTATTATATGCCAACAAACTGGACAACCAAGAAGAAACAGATAAATTCCTAGAAACACTTAACTTCCCAAAACTGAATCAGGAAGAAATAAAAAATTTGAAAAGATCAGTTGCTAGCAATGAAACTAAATCAGTAATCAAAGTACTCCCAACAAAGAAAAGTTCAGGACCAGACAGCTTTACAGATGAATTCTACCACATTTAAAGAGGAATGAACACCTATTCTTCTCAAACTATACAAAAAAAAGAGAAGAGAAAGGAAAACTTCCAAATTCATTCTATGAGACCAGAATTACCCTGATTAAGGGAAAAAAAAATGAATGAATGAAAGGAAAAAAGAAAAGATCATCTTATTTTATCGTAATTTCTAGAAGAGCATGGGAGGCCTGAGCTTTAGACCCAATCTGCTATGATGAACCACAGAAGAGGCATCACCTATAAGGATAGAACAAAATTTCTGTCTTTATGCGTCAGGGGCTTTAACAGTAATGCATTTCACGTACTTCTAAGAAATGATCCTAAGTAAATAATCTGAAAACCAAATATACCTATACCTATAGATTAAGATGTGCATTATGATGATTTCTTTTAAAAGTAAAATTTTTCTCAGAAGACAAACGGGCAAATGAATTTTAGTTCACTTATACTATGGAGTGACTGGTCATTAAAAATAATGATCAGAAGAGTTCTTAATTATACATGCATGGAATGCAGAAACAGTGATGTAGGATAAAACTATGCTTCAATTTACTTCAATTATGTACAAAAGAAATATGTGTTAACTAAAGGACAGAAAAACCACAGAAATGACTAGATGAGTAATGGGATTAACAGTGCGTCTTCATACTTGGCCTATTTTAAAAAGGAATCATGTGTAAATTTTATTTGAATCTATTCACAGGAGAAAAAGTCATATCGATCATCATCACTGGTACAACACAGACTACAAAATACTGACTGGTATTATTATATAGGTTTGTAAAAATAATTTGTGAACATTTCCCCAAGTTCATTCCGGAATGTGCCAGAAGAACACTGAGAGAATCTAGGGATAGTTACCCTGCAGATGAGATTGCAGGAGACTAAAGAGCTGACTTCAATACAGGAAAGACTGTCACACAGAAAGAAGGGAATAAAAGTAACACTTACTATTTAATAATGGACCAAACACTCTTTTGAGTGTTATCTGATAAGAGCCCTAAGAGACAACACAAAGACAAAAGATGGAAGCACTTTCCTGCCTCGGGGCCTTTGCACAGGGAGTTCCCTCTACCTGAAATGCTTTTGCCTCCACTCTGTGTGGCTGGCCCCCACTACATCCTTTAGTTCTTATCCCAAACATGACTTCCTCAGAAAGATCGAGTCTGCGGTATATCTTTCTACAGCAATTACTGCATTATACAGATTCATTTTTAAAGATCTTTCTCTAGGACAGACATCTTCCTCAAGATGTCATTGCTATTATTTATTATTGGGACACATAGATGGCTCAGTTAGTTAAGCGTCTGCCTTTGGCTCAAGTCACAATCCCAGGATTCTGGGATCAAGCCCTATGTCGGGTTCCCTGCTCAGTGGGGAGTTGGCTTCTCCCTCTGCCCCTCCCACCACTCATGCTCTCTTCTCTCTCTCACTCTGACATAAATACATAAAATCTTTTTTAAAAAGTATTTATTATTGATATAACGAAGGGAGAGAGGGAAGAAAGACAGGGAGGGAAAGAGGAAAGGAGAAAAGAAGGGAATAAGGGAGACAGGGTAAACTGGTCAAACAGGATGGACCTCGAGGGCTCTATGCCAAGTGAAATATGTGAGGCAGAGAAAGACAGAGTATGATCTCACAAACATGTTGACTCTAAAACAACCGAACTTCTAGAATGGTGTTTGCCAGGGGCTCAGGGGAAATGGGGAGATATTGGTCAAAAGGTACAAACTTCCCTTATAAGATGAACAGGTTCTGGGGACCTAATGTAGTACATAGTGACTGTAGTTAACAATACTAATAATACAAGACGCCTGGCTGGCTCAACAGAGGTGTGTGTGACTCTTGATCTCAGGGTATTGAGTCTGAGCCCCACACTGGGTACAAAGATTACTTAAATAAATAAAACTTTTAAAAAAATGTTTTTAATAAAAAAGAGAAACAATACTGTATATCTATATCTATATAAATATATCTATATATGTTTGTGTATAATCTATATATCTGTATATGTTTATGTATATATACACCTATATCTAGCTACATTTTTTTAAAGTAGGCTCCATGCCCAGTGTGGACCCCAATGGAGGGCTTAAACTGATCCTGAGATCAAGACCTGAACTGAAATCAAGAGTCGGACACTTAACCGACTGAGCCACCCAGGTGCCCCACTAAGACAGTAAATCTTAAATGTTCTCATCACAAAAAAGAAACTATAATTATGTGTAGTGATAGAAGTGTTAACTAACGCTACTGCGGTAATCATTTTGTAAAATGTAAGTAATCAAATTAACATGTTGTACACCTTGGACAGACACAATGTTACATGCTAATTATATATCAATAAAGCTGGGGAAAAAGAATTTTTTAGAGATTTCCCCTTTCCACCTTTTTGCTTGATCTCTAATACCTGTTAACAGCTTCATCAAACTCTCGAATGTTGAAGAATACCATATGCATCAACCCCTCACCTCATGCTGCATTTCCTCCAGAAAGTCTTGCCTAATTTCCTTCACTGGGAATAAGTTCCATCCTTGAACTCTCAGAAGTATTCATACTTTTCTTACAGCAGTTAATAATTTTCAGTCTCAAATCATAATTATTCTCACACATTAATCTCACATTCAAGGAGCAGCACATTAGCTCTTAATAAATCTTCGTCTGATTCACTTTTCTCTCTTACTCTCCTTCTTTTGGAAGAACACACTTTTTCTGAATGTAAGAATTTATATGCTCATTACAGAAAATGCAGGAAATACAGAAAAGTATAAAGCAGAATAGCAGCTGTTAAGTCCACTCTCCTGTAATAATCCATGTATGGAAATAAAATGTAAGACAATATTAAAATGTACTGTATGTAATACATGATATGTGTACACCGGTTCATTTAAAAAACAACACGAGTTCTATTACACATTGAATCCTGCCTCTTCTTTCTTCATTTAATGTGAACATTTTTATGACTGGCTTATCTTATCTCCCACAGTGCGTGAACTACAAAGAAGCTTCACTGTATACTTTGCTTTGGAAACTTAACCCTAGCCAATCTACCCATTGATAAGACACTAATGCATTTTGGGGAATGATTAAAAAAAATGTTGCTCAGTATTTATGATACTCTTTCACACGCTGATACAGTCGCAATTTATTATTTTCTATTACTTTCTATATTCTCAATAATCCTTAGAAAACTATAAGAGAAAATTCCAGGTCTTGAATTTTAGTAGTGGAAAAAAGCAAGTTCCCATTTTAATTCAAATCCAGCTAACCATTAAAAAAAAAAAGAAACTGGAAATGTGCTTCGGAATATTCCCATGTTTCACATACCTGCTATCCTACCCTAAAATACCACAGGGGTTCTGTAAAGCCATTCTTTATCCTTTAAGCAATTTTGTACACATCCACTATGAAAATTCTGTCATCAGTAGACAGCATCCCTAAATGATTACACTCAATGATGCTGCATTTGGCAAAGCTTTAAAGTAATTAAGAGGCAGTTTTCTCTTGCCTATTCATGTGACAACATGTACCTTTATGCTAAACATCATACTGTGAATTATGTGGGGTAAAGCAGATAATGCAATCCCTACTTTTAAGGGGCAAAGAGAATTAATATTATTGATTACTACCATAATCCAGAAACATGCAAGCTGCTTTACATACATTATGTGATCGAATCTTAAAGAAAGATACTATACTCCCTTTTATAGAAGAGGAAGCTTAAGAAGGTTTAATAACTGTCCATTACCACACTAGTAAGTAGATGGCAAAAGGAGAACTCTTATGCTTTTGGCTCTTCTATTATGTCTTGATTATTACGTAAAGAGACACACGAGTTCCTATGATAGAGCCTCTCAGTCACTATTATCTGAACACCTGAGCTTCATTTTCCCTCTGATCAGTGCCCTGCTAATACTGGTACCAGGCACACAGAGCAGCAGAACTCAAAAGGCAGACAGCTTCCTGCATTTTCAGATACACAAGGCATTTTTCTTTTTTTAAAAGATTTATTTGAGAGAGAGAGAGAAAAAGAGAGAGAAAGAGAGAGAATCAGCTGGGGAGGGTCAGAGGGAGAAGCAGACTCCCTGCTGAGCAGGGAGCCTGATATGGGACTCTATCCTGGGTCTCCAGGATCATGACCTGAGCTGAAGGCAGACACTTAACCAACTGAGCCACCCAGGTGCCCCCACCAGGCACTTTTAATGAAAGAATTTATACTATTTTCTAGAAAATACAAGTGAACTACTTGAGCTACCGAAGAATCTGCCCAAGATAGCATGTCCCACTTCCCTCTGACAGAAGGACAGATTGAGTTGTAAGACAAACTACGAACATTCTGAATCAACTGCACAGTCTTCCCTTTTCATACTTTTCTCTTCTTTGAAAAACATCAAGAGGGGCGCCTGGGTGGCTCAGTGGGTTAAAGCCTCTGCCTTCGGCTCAGGTCATGATCCCAGGGTCCTGGGATTGAGCCCCACGTCGGGCTCTCGGCTCCGCAGAGAGCCTGCTTCCTCCTCTCTCTCCCTGCCTGCCTCTCTTGCCTACTTGTAATCTCTGTCTGTCAAATAAATAAATAAAATCTTAAAAAAAAAAAATCAAGAGAAACTATAATTTTCAGGGTTGTATGCCTCCATTTTCAACTTCGTGATAAGCAGTCATCAATATACAAATAAGGAGGCCAAACACCACCCTGTGTCCCATCCGCCACAGGAACTTTTGGGAAAAGACATGGAGTCATGGCAACGTATGATCTGACAGAAACAGGATTACTGATTTTATTTATTTCACGTTAAGTAATTTTTCTTAAGGTAATGGGTCTATCCTCCGTGGAATGTTTTATTTAGAGGAAACAGAACTGTTTAATAGTGAAGTTAATTGTAATTTGGACAGATTTTATAGTTGCCCTTTGACTTACCAATTTCAGTAAGCAAAATTTCAATCAAGCCTAGATAAAATACACTAATCCTAAATAGGCCAGGTTTGTCACCTACCATTTCCCATAAGCTGCTTACCATAGTTTAAAAAAAAAAAGAAAAAGGAGAAGAAGAGGAAGAAATTTTAAATTAAATGCCAAACAGTTGCAGACAGCACTTGTTTGGCTGATTAACTTGTAGACAAGCATTACAAATAAATCTGAGCATGGTCTGCAGCAAATTAAATTCCACTGCTTTTAAGAACAAAGAATTCCTTGGCAAAGAGGATTAGCAACTTTACACCCAGGAATGTCAGTTTAATTTAATTGTTCCACAATCCAAGATTTAATATGCAAATATCATTCTGATACATAACAGTGAATTTAACAAAGTGAGGAAACAAATTCAATATACAACCAGGCTGCCTTTTCTGAGCTGTAATTATATACAATAAAGAAGCTGGCCGAGCACCCCCCCAGCCCCCATTATTGGGACTGAATTATATTAACATGAATCAGAACAACTGTAATTAAAGGTTAAAATTTTTAAACATATTCCAATTAAGAGTATAAACAGCTGTACAATTAGAATACTGTAGTTAAAAACCATACCTCAATGATCTTCTTGGCCTCTTTGTAATTTCCTGTTTGTAGGAAGGCGAAGAAGAGATCATACAGCATCGTCATTTCACCTTGTTCTTGGCTCACAAAGTTCATCGCTAGAGAGTAGAAGAAAAAAATATACAAAGAAACAAATTATTACCTGAAGTTCTGGACAAATAAAACTTTAAAACAAATATTTACAATAACTTGAAGACTAGCACTGTATCAACCAATTTTCCATCACATTCCTTACCTGACAGCATACATTTACAACAGCAAGTACCTAAGACTAGCTTCAAAGAGAACTGGTGAGGATAAGTGGGAATAACTCCTCAGAAAAGGCAGATCACCAAGAAGCAGAGCAAAAAATAACAGAGAGGCAAGTATGCAAAATGAACAGTTATTAAAATCAAGGATATTGACAACACTGAAAATCTAGCTGATACTGTCCTTTTTATTTTAGAAGTATAACAAAGTCCCCCTGGATGTGCTTCCCTTCCTATTAAATTTTCTCTTCACAGCAATTCATTGAGATTAAATAAGCAAGAGGGGAAAAACAACTACAGCAAGATATTGGAGGTGACCAACCTTTCTGAATTAGATCAGTCTCACCCTTCTCTATCAGTTTACATAAGATATCATGAATCCTTGGTAACACTTTATATTTTTCATAGCAGTCCATGGCGACTTCCAGAGCAGCAACTAAGTCATCCCTTGGAAACATCAAAATATGAATTAATAAAATATATCTAAATCCACAACAACGAGCAGTCAAAATGTATCTGATTGAGCTTTAAAAAAGGCAAAATGGAAAAAGAGAAAAACAATCCTTATATTGTATAAATAAATGTCCTGAGTACAGACATCAGTAAGTTATTTTCTCTCCTTCACCTTTCATTATTTCATTTGCTAAATAGCAGTCTTTTTATTTATTTTTTAATGTTAATCTCAAACTTTATTTATTTATTAAAAGATTTTATTTATTTGTCAGAGAGAGAGAGAGATCGAGCACAGGCAGACAGAATGGCAGGCAGAGGCAGAGAGAGAAGCAGGCTCCCTGCTGAGCAAGGAGCCCGATGTGGGACTCGATCCCAGAAGGCTGGGATCATGACCTGAGCCCAAGGCAGCTGCTTAACCAACTGAGCCCCCAGGCGTCCCAGTCTTTTTAAGTTGGGCATGGAGCCCAACATGGGGTTTGAACTCCTGACTCTGAGATCAAGACCTGAGTTAAGATCAAGAATCAGATGCTTAACCAGGCACCCCTAAATAGCACTCTTTTTTAAAAAGTACAAATAAATGAAGGGATTCTCTGAGATTATTATAAATAAAATCTGATTTCAGGGCACCTGGGTGGCTCAGTCATTAAGCGTCTGCTTTTGGCTCCGGGTCATGATCCCAGAGTTCTGGGATGGAGCTCGGCAGGGCTCCCTGCTCTGCGAGGAGCCTGCTTCTCCCTTTCCCAGCACCCCCCCGCCCGCCTTGTGTTCCCTCTCTTGCTGTGTCTCTCTCTCTCTGTCAAATAAAAATTAATAAATAAATAAATAAATAATAAAACCTGACTTCAGGGGCGCCTAGGTGGCTCAGTCGGTTGGGGGTCTAACTCAGTTTCAGCTCATGTCATGATCTCAGGGTCCTGGGATAGAGCCCCCACACCAGGATCCACACTCAGCAGGGAGTCCGCCTGTCCCTCTGCACCCCCCATGCTCACACACCCATATCCTCGCTCCCGCTCTTTAAATACGTAAATAAATAAAATCTTTTTTTAAAAAATCTGATTCCATCCATTAAGTTGCCATAAAAAATACATTATTTCTAAAAACAAGGACTACTATCAAATATTTTTTCTAACTACTTATGTGTGTTTATAGTCCTCAAAAATTCTAGATTTAGGAAACATTAATAAATATCTATCAGCAGTTACCAAGGAATTTTCAAGTATTTACAACTCTATCATCCTATTTTTAGTACTGCCACCTCTCCAGACAGAAGAAGGAGGAAATAACTTCAGGATTCATATATACAGAAACTTATTGTGGCTAAAAACTCAGACATTCTTAAGATCAGTGAATTCTAGGAGAACCCTCATTTGAAAGCAAGCTTTTAAAAATTATTTCCAGGGGCACCTGGCTGGCTCAGTCAATGGAGCATGGGAATCTTGATTTAAGGGTTGTGACTCTGAGCCCCATGTTGAGATTACTTAAAAATAAAATCTTTAAAAGAAAAAAATATTTCCCGTTGTAAAGTCAAGGTTTCTCTTCTGTGGTAACAAACAAAAAAAATATCTTTCGATATTTTCATTAAGTCAGAATTTCTTAAGAGTGTGGAAATGCATTCTTTTGAGTCCTCAAAAACTACTTTTTCCTTTAAAAGGAAAATGACAGTATGAGTAATATGTAAGACCTTGGAAAAACTGTAGAAATTATGTGATCCAATCCTACATGCCACCCTCCTTTATTTTTAAACAGATGACGAAATTAAGGCATGTAAAGACTGAATGATTTGGCTAAGGTTACTAGGGTAAACAGAGGAAGGCACTGCCTTCCCACTTCCCATTGACTACATCTACTCGCACGTTATGCTCCAGTGAAAACACTGCTGCCTGTTTAACCTAATAAGGTGGTGCAATGTGGAATAAGAAATCAAAAGTTTTTGAAAAGAAAGTATGAAATATAGAGAGATATGTGGTTAGTGACAGTTCTTGACAGGCTCCGTGGAGAAAACACCTTTCTCTCACATGTCATAGATTTCCAAAGGAGGAAAGCATTTTTAAAATTTCTGCTGAAGCCCTAACATTTTGGTCCATTATACAAATGTTATGTTGCCCGAGACTGAATTACTATTTTATCTAGATTAAGATTTTAACTGTACTGAAAGGAAAATACCAGGAAGAGGTGTTAATTTTATTGCAATAATACTGACACAGTGAAAGCCAGCCGATCCTGCCAGAGCTCTCTACCTTATCCCCTTCCCAAGCCCTGTTTACAGTGCATCTTCCGGCACCCCACAGAGTCATTTGAATTTTTGTCATTTGGGGTGAAGACTAAATTACAGGTTAATTTCAAAACCGCAAGTAGATGTTGCAGGCTAGATTACTGTCATACAAGAGAAATGCTACAGTAGCTACCACATATGATATAAACCTTTATATAATCAGTATTTCCCCTTTGCTTCAGACACAGGTTCAGTTATTAGCCTTCTAGGCATGGCGGGTATAGCTCAGTGGTAGAGCATTTGACTGCAGTTATTAGCCTTCTACAATTCCCTTTAATGAAAAACTACTAAGATGTTTTCAAGAGAACAACTAACACATACTGATTTTTTTTTAATGATCTACTTTTTCAGATCAATTCCCAAACTAGAACAGTGTGTCTCAACTGTATTTCCCCTACATTAGGTCAAAGCTATCAATAAATGAATGAATAATTGTTCTGTCAATCAAAGAGACATGTTAATAGCCTTTGGTCTCCAAATACATGCTTCTGAAGATTATACATCCTCAGAACAACAACAGAAACGACAAGAATAGCAAAATGGAAATAATTCATATATTTGTTAGTGATTTTAAGTACCACTGTCACTGCTCTCAGGTTGCCAACAAAATGAGTTAGAAATCTATAATGAAACATAAGTGGACTGATGACAGAAATGAACTACTGAACTGGGGAGGAAAAAAAAAAAAGAAATGAACTAATAATTAGTCTGTTCTTCTCACAATCCCTATCATTTACATTCTGACTCGTGCTTGGATCACATCATATTAAAAAGAGATAAAAATGTTCATCTCTCATATAATATGATGTCATCATTAATCTTTCCTACTAAAGCTTAAAAGCCTGGGTGATAAAAATGAAAAATATGAAAAAGTATCTAAAATTGACACTGCTATGACAACAGTTATATACTCACAGGACTTCTGAATCTCAATCCCACTTGTTAAGTCCTGGCTCAGCTGTAGCCATGTGATAAATTTCCAGAAGTGGTGATGAAAAGCAGATTATCACAATGGCTGAACTCAAGAAACTGTGGGTTCCCTCCCAGTTCGAATTCTCTGATTAGAGAGGATCTATGAATTGGAGCTTATGAGATTTCAACTCAAATGTATCACACTGGCAGAGAAAATCATCATGCTAAAGTACCACTTCTCCTAGGCAAGATGAAGTCAGCAAGAACAGCAAAATATCCAAAGGAAAAAAGTGGATACTGCTTTATACCTGAGATGTGGGACAGCACTTTACCACTCTGTGTGCTTCTAGGTACTGTGATCTAAGATGATTCTGAGACTTCCTTGGTATACTTTAATAAACTACAGTTGATTTAAAACCCTACTCTAAAAAAAACAGTAATGTTATGAAGAAATCTTATTGATAACATTAATTCTGGATGCAAAACAACTTGTGGTTCTATGCTTACTTCAGTATGTATTCATAATTCTGAAAGCTTTATATACAAACGTGTTACAAATTTTTAAGCCCATCCCTGATAAAAATTTAGCCTCTGCTTTCACACACTTCAAATAATGCTAAAGGAAAGCCAACTCTATAACATACTTGTATCTCTTAAAAAAAAAAAAAAAGGCAAACCCACTACAACTTTTTTTTCAATTAGACCCTCCTCAAAATACTTCAATGAAGTACATAATCTTCATGAATGAAACTATATGTCAATAAGTAAGCAATAATTTAAAAAACTTGATTGATGCAAATTAATATAAGCTTTATCAAAATTCTGTGAGTCCATGAAAGAAGAACAGGAAAAAGAAAGATTCTATAATTCTAAATTTTAAGAACAAATATATACCAGAGGCTGAGTCCAGTAGGTAATTAGAACAGTTAAAAGAGAGTTTTATTTATTGGGGCCTGGGTGGCTCCGTTGGTTAAGTGTCTAACTCGTTTTTTTTTTTTTTTTTTAAGATTTTATTTATTTATTTCACAGATAAGAGATCACAAATAGGCAGAGAGGCAGGCAGAGACAGAGGTGGAAGCAGGCTCCCCACCAAGCAGAGAGCTCGATATGGGACTCGATCCCTGGACCCTGGGATCATGACCTGAGCCAAAGGCAGAGGCTTTAACCCACTGAGCCACCCAGGATCCCCCTGACTTGGTTTTAACTCAGGTCATACTCTCAGGGTTACGAGATCAAGCTCCGCATCAGGATCTATGCTCAGCACAGAGTCTGCTTGAGATTCTCTCCTCTCCCTCTACCCGGACCTATGTACACAAGCTCGCACTCTCTCAAATAAACAAATCTTTAAAAAAAAGATTTACTACTAAGAGTTTTACTTATTAACTCAGATGGACTTGGCCCATATTAAAATATACTCTAGACTCTCCCAATTCACTTTTTTAAGGGCACATGACCCTATACACCCCACTACAAACTGTAACTTTGCATTATTTCATGGAGGAACATCTTAAACTATAAGCTTTTGAAGCCCATATGGCAAATTTGATACCACCTTTAGTTTTAATCAGTATTAATGGAATTAAAGTATGCTCTACTGTCACTGACAAAAAACCAAATACTCGATATACATTCATATGAGGCATCCACTGATCATAAAAATATCTACACAACGATACCAGGAAACAAAGCACTCCTAAGTCAAATTCCTCACCATACCTAACTGTAAAAATTGTAAATGCATTTCACACAATCCTGTACTGTTAGAACAAGAATGACTAGTGGCAACTATCTATTCACCTATCAGCTCCAAACTTAATCTCCTTATAGTAACTTACTTTCAAATTCAGAGAGGATACTTAATTTAAACCACAAAAAAAATGACAAATATTGATTTTTAATTGGAATAAAGTGCTTCAACATTATACATAAAGTGTTAGTGAAGTGGCAATTTACCTAAAGGGACTACTAACTTGAAAAGCTCTCAAAATATGAAATCAGTAGAGAAAAGGGGAGTTTGTGGGAGGAAAAAAGTTTAAAACAAGGCAAAAAAAACCACTTCGACACTCTAAAAACAAACTATTCTATAAATCTTAAGCAGTTGTTCAGTGTAAAGAGAAATCAATTCAAGAGAAACCAGCATCTTCGTAAAAATTATTGTTAAGAGAACCAGCCTTTGAAAGAGCTAAATGTTTTTTTTTTCCTGTTCATCATCTATAAATGAGGAATCTTCAAGGAGACTGGTGTTGCAATTACAACTAATCCTCCCCAAAAAATTAACTGTGTTGAAGGCTTTGTAATTTCCCTAGGTACAATTTAGCTGTCACTTACTTTAAAATTTACTCAAACATGCGTTCCGAACAGCACTAACTTCACATGTCAAGTGCTTTCCAGCCAATTGAGTCTAAACTGGAAGTCGGTGTTAAACAACTGAATGATTAGACAAGATAGCTCATTTCCCTGCTCTTTTGTTCAGAATAAAATGCCACATTTACATTATCAGGCTCAACAGGATTTTCTGACAGAGGCAGAAAAAACCCTACTGAACACTGTCCGTACTAAGCACATGAAGCCTGTCATTTACCAATCATCCTTCAAAAAGCAATAGCCATGAATGTAACTTAATTACGACCCAATGATCCTTGACGAAAAATCATCTTATCACTGTCCTGTCCCCCTAGGGCAAATGAACCACTTTTGTCCTTTGGCACTGATGATGCTAAAGTCTTAATTGCAATAATGGAGTAAAAGAGCCAAACCTCCTTAATTTCCTTTCAGCACATAAAGAGTTTTACTCTCAAAGGCAAGCATTCCCATAAATAATAAAAGTATCCAGTACAAATGAAGATGCTAAAATTGAAGGGGAGTGTATATGACAGAATAACCAGCATTTTAAAAAGTGTATTTCCCACTTATATAACATTTTAAAGTGCTACAATGAGTTTTAAAACTTTTATGATTATAGGTTCATTTTACAGAAATTGTGACCTTTATGAAGAACTCAAGATTAACTTAGCAAGAGTTCTGGGAGGATTAAATATACAAAGTCCATGATTCACTTAAATGAAATACATGTTGGGCACATACAGATTATAGCACAAATCAGCACAGAAAAGTCCTTAATGGAAAGCAGAAATTAAAGCTTCTTTGATCATCTGCACTAAATAATCCAGTTAAACAGCTTCAGATATTTTTCATATGCAATGAAACCAAAACGGATAAGCTATAAAACAAGTGAATCTGAAACTACATCATACCAATTTTTACGCTTTTAAACCTAATGGCCCAGCTTTTATTAATTTCATTTCCTTTACCATCACATGAAGACTAACCAAAAGGTCTTTTAACCTATTTTAAAGCGGTTTTTTTCTTCCTTAATACAGAAGACCCAGATTATCTTCCAGAATCAGGTAGGATTTCAGTAAAAAAAAAAAAATTTTAAGTAGTTACCAAAAAAATGTTTAAAATAACATTCATCTGGACTACACACAGAGATGTGGTTTATAAAATAATCCTAACGAAACGGAACACCTGAAAGTTTTGTTCAACTCTGCATTATCTTTCCATTCAATACAAGTATTATCATTTTGATAATAAACGGATTAGTTTACCAACTTAACAATTGTGCAAACCTGTTGTTTTGTATTTTCCTTTGCAAATAAACAGAAACAAAATGTTCTTCCCCCACACCCATAAAGCTTTTTATACATTTTCCAAATAACAAATTGACACAGGATTACTTTCTCCTGTGTTTTCTTTACTGATAGAAAAGTCAGCCTCAAAATTAAGATCTTACTGAATCTTAAAGATCATCTTTCTGAAAAGCCCAATTTCATGGATTTGTTCCAGAATTACAATATTTAAGGGACAGTCTCTTTAGAGTCTTTGCAGTGACATTCCAAAAAGATGCTTGTCTTTGGATGAAAAGATGAAGATTTTGTATGATATTCTGAAATGCATTTCATACTTTTATCTCAAATCTGAATAAAAAAGGCTCCTTCTCCAGATGAGCTCACACTTGCTGAGGTCAATTACATGATATTACTGAAGATAAAACATATTTAATCAAATCAAATACATGTGGACTTCTTGGCGGCTAGTGTAGTTAATATTTGTACGGTACCTGTCATGATTCTGAATTAGTTATCTTCCATCAGTTAGGGAAAACACAATTGCAAAGAAGTTTTCAAAGATAATTTTTCCCCCAACTTATCACAGACTAGAGGTGCTACTACTGTTTTCTGCTACTTTATAAACATGAAATTTCCTTTATCTCTTCCTCATTATTCTCATGACTCTGTAACAGTCAACAAAACCTTTTTATTACGATGAACTGAAAGATCTTGCCATGGAGACTGCCTCTGCAAAGCAAAGATAGCAAAAAAAGACTAGGCAAATCAAAATAGTCGGTAATAATTCCTTGATATATCTGAAAGTAGTTAAGAAATCATAAAAGAAAAGATACTAATTTAGATATCTTTAGCCCAATTAACAGGGACAGCCACATTTTACTGAGACATACAAATCTGACTGTACTCTGCAATCAGAAACACAGAGCATGCTCCAGGTTAACATCTGAATCCCATGATATTTCCATTTTCCTGTGGGTAAGCTCTCCTTGGTTCATGAGCCCCATCTGCAGACCTTTTAGAAAACTTTCATGTCTTCTCTGTCTTCAAAGTATTTCTATTTGTAAGATACTTTTCTACCATGGCCTCATTTTCATTATAAATTATTTTATTTTTGCCCAGTAGAGGAGGAGGGCCTAATTCTTCTGGGCACAGGGCCCATTTCTTTCAAATCCCTATGCAGAGCTCCACATGCAATTTGCAGAGATGGGTCTTTCAAATAATCAAAAAAATTCTAGTAGGCAGCATATTAAATTATAGGATTTCTATATAAAGTTGGTTGTGAACATGAGAACTCAGTAACACAGTAATTGTTTGAATCACTATTTCTTTAAAAGGATGTAATGCTGAGATTGTAGAGGTTAAGATCTGGCCAATCACCTAACTCGATAAACTATTTTTCGATTGGATGGCAAAGAAATTATTTTCATCAAACATATATGTGGAATTATCTGTGTGTGTATAAATATGTATACCCCCATTTCCAAATATGGAGCTGAGATAATTTTGATTTCCCATTTTAAATTCAATACTGAATCATTCATTATATTCAATTAATTATACCCTCTAATAAATAAAGAAAAGCCACCAGAAATTTGGGAAGAATATAAGAACTATTAAGATATATCTTTTAATTTTTCTCCTGGCATTGACAGGGCCACATCCATACCGAAATCAGAAAAATCCCATACATTTATCTTGATGAGCCCTGAGCAATATAAGGAAGTGTTGAATCACTATACTGTACACTTGAAACTAATATAACTCTATGTTAACTACACTGGGATGAAAATGAAATAAATATAATCAGGAAATCCCAATCACAAAATAGGCAGATTAAAAACTGCATTAAGCCATGAAAAGGATGACAAAGAAGAAAGATCTATGAAATTAAAAAAAAAAAAAAAAAAAAAAAAAAAAAAGGAAAACAAACGTGAAAAGAAAACAAGATAATAAAGGATGCTTAATGGTTTTACTAAAATGTTTCACTTGGTACAAGAATGTAAGGTTGATTTTTATGATTTGCATTGCAAATAATATCTTAAATTGGGCACCAACTTCAGCATTTCAAATGTAAAAAATTTCAAACTCTGGAAACCTCACCATATCAACAAAATTCACCTTCCTCCTCTGCGACCACACCTCCCCCCACCCCCCACAAGGTACAGAGACATCCTCTACAGTATTAATGGAAGCTACAGTCACCGTATTGGCACCTGCTATTAAAATCAAATACCACATGGAGAAAAGGAGCACTGAAGAGATGCTGCTACATTATTACCTGAATCACAGTCACGATGCATAATCAAAAGCCCCACAGAATCCTTCCTTCTTATATTAATAATTAACACCTATGAGGCTCAAAACTGGGAAAAATTAGATTCAATTTAATGTCCTGTCATCACACACCCCACAAAAAAAATCACCACAGACCATTCCATGGAGAAGCAACCCACAGGACCACAGACAGGGCTGCTGGTCATTTTAAAGGTCAACCAGTCCGTATTAAGTCCTCTCATTCCGTGGCAAACACCCCCCAAGGCTTCCAAGGAGCACAAAGTACTGACAAAACATAATCCCCAAATGATCAGACTCATTATTTTAATGCCAACATTTAAAATTCAAAATTCAATTAACTTACTTTTCCAGATACAGAGTGACCAATGGGGAACTTAAGGCTGAGGAAGGTTTCGCTAACCCTAGTGTCATGATGGCTTCATGCAACCGTTTCACTGTTTCAGTTTCACCTCTTAGAGCTGCGCCATTTAGGATGTGGAAAAAGGACAAGACTGTTGCATCTTTGATAAGAACATCCTTCTCTTTCATCTCCTTTAGAATGTTAATAGCATCTACAATGAAGTAACACAAAAGACCTTAGGTAATTTCATGTAGGGAAAACAAACTGCTATTAAAACAGCATTTCAAGCCCAGCAGGAATGTAAATTCTAGTGTATAATGCCGATTTCAAGTTAATTACTACTTGCATTTCTAAACGAGACTACAATTATAAATCCACAATAGCATGGTTTTATCATTTCCCTGCAACTTTGACTACAAATTATAGATAGGGACTGTGTGCCCACTCTGCACCACATAACCCTGTACGGTCTGCCCTATAGCTGTAAGATCCTCCTAAATGGATGCTTTTATCGTTCAGAGCTAACATCTGCTAAATCACATCATTGTTTCTTCAGCAGATGGCTTGTCAGGAGGCCAGATAATAAAGATGTGTTTACACTGTATATACAGCCAGACTAATGGTCTGATACCGATAGGGCCTGTTTGCTATGTCGATACTAATTAGCCAAGCAGAGCCAATGAAAGCTTTCCAAAAGACTGCATGTTAATACATTAGATTCATTAAGCTTCATTAGGAAGGCAGAAACAAACATTTTAGGATATGGAATAAGTGCATTTTTATAATGTTGTTTTTAATTATTGCACAGACAAAATGTTTTGACCGCTTCACGAAAAGTGATTTTAGAAAAGCAGGCTAAACCTTATAAAGAGTTTTCTCTGTTAGAAAGACTTCCTAAAAAAAAAAAAAAATCCAACATTCAAATCAAGTATTTTCTCCACACATTTTTTCACTGTAAAAAATTTTTTAAAACATTCTCTAGAAATAAAAGGGAAGAAAGTAAGGCTAAAATAGGAATAAAACCCAATGAGAAATATAAGAAACAAGTAAAAGTAAGAAGATATGATCAAGCGTAAGTAATTAGGCTTAGCATTATCTCAACAATGAGCAAATTAGAGAGTGCATATCAGCTATACAATCAATGAGGTTTTCTCTGCAAACTTCTAAATAAAAACTTACTAAAGTATGTATTTTTGATCATGTTATTAAAAGTTAAGACAAAGACTACAGCAAAATTCATATTCTTAAAGGTTATGTTTATAGGTTTTATGTTCAGCCTTCAGACGTTCTTAAGCAAAAACAAAGCCATTAGTGCAGGCACATCAGCAAATTGTGCCATAAGTCATGATCTTCAAACTCAATCCAAACAGCAATGCTAATAAAAACTAGCTGTAGAAATGCAAAAAGCACTGAGCTGTGCAAATGTAAATGACAAGCTTGCCAATCCATTAAAACTAATGGCCTACACTGTCCATGCAGCTCTGGATGGATTCACATGCAAATTTGTATGCAAAGTGTTCAAGCACTTTGCAGGACATGATATACCATTAATATCAATTCGCATGTTACTCCAGTGGCAAGATACTTGCATCACACATTTCCTTTATGTGCAGAGGCTTACCTTGGAGCTTGCCATGTTTTCCCAATACTTTTACAAGGCCTACGTACTTGCCGATGTCAAGGACAGCAGATGAATCTAAACGGTCACTAAAAATTAAAGGCACATTTATATTGTGTTAAAAGTTGACTGTGAAAAGAACTGCAATAGCCATTTTATCTTTTTCAAAAACACATCAGTTGTTCTGAATTGTTATGAACATAGGCCTCTACGTTTCAGTGAAGGTGTATTTTTGAAGCCATATTCAAATGCACATACCATTATATTCAAAGCGACAAAAGAAGTAAAAATCTACCACTACACGTATATTGCATCACCCCATCTGCAAATGATAAAAATGAAGGAATTCTTTTGCTTCACAGCACTTTAGGTGATTCTAACTTTGTCATAAACGTTAAAATACTCCAAAGGACGTATTTTTAATTAGTAACTCTATAATGATGGGAAACTAAAGATACCTGAGAAATGGACAGAATGTTGTTCACACTATAGAGAAAGGGAAATGGTAAGCCTTATAAAATAGTTACCATCACCCCTTGTGTGATCTGCAGTTATATAGTCAATGGGGAAAAAACCTTGGCTTTAAGGGACAAGATGTCTTATCATACTTAAACAAAGACTCCTTGCTGAAAACAAGCCATAATTAATCAAAGGGAGGCATATTATGAAATTCTAAAAACACAGACAAAAAAGAATTTTTAAAAATTACATTCTGTAAGAGTAATATTCAATTTACATGATCCATCAAGGACTGTCTATCAGCATAAATGCTGATGATCTGCTTCAGTGCCAGGGTACTCACAATTCTTGTTTCAGGTTCAATGCATCTTCTGCATTATCATGTCGACAGCACAAATTTATTAAAGCGGCATAGCCACCAACAACCATGTCAGATTCATATTTTGCTTTCAATTCAAGAGCTTTTTGCATGTTCTAAGATAAAGGACAGAAGTAAAAAAGAAGTAAGAAATGACACAAAAGTAAAAATGAACAACCTCTAGGTTTAGCATTCAGAGTACAGGAAAGTTAATAGCGCTTTAAAAACAAATGGATCTATGTTATTAACTTCATCTTCCTCCTTTGTATTTTTATTCACCTTACAACAAGCAGGCAAAATATGTCTGTAGGGTTTAAAAGATTTGTTACATGTAATGCAAAAGAAGTTGCTGTGCCAAATTTGATATTTTAGCTTTGTAGGTATTATAAAAAAGACATCCAAATTAAATATGTACCAAGCCAGCCCCTACTCACAGTCCAATGCCATACACAGAAATATGTATCATGGCAAAGTTCCTCAGAGTTTAGTTTAATATCCTAGCAAAATGAAAGAATCTTTTAGAATTCAATAGTACTATGTTATAATCTTAAAGTCAGTTATGTTTTTTTCCCCTAAAAACACAGGCATACGACCAAATCATATTGAACCAGAAACTGAAAAAGTCTAGTGAAATACCACAAATTGCAGGCACACACTAAAATGAACACAAAGTACAGCTGGACGCCTGCTGAAAAAAGGCAAGAGACCCTTTATCTCAGAAAGAGCTTTTTTCCAGCAGGAAAATGGAATTTCAATCCCTGCATTAACAACCCAGTAATATTTGACTTGCAAATGACTACTGCATGTATCAGTTGCTTGACAATCTAGATATAAGAGACCGGAGCCATGGCTTGAAAGGACATTTGGCATGTATGATAAACCTATCACGGCTGTTACTATCATTCACTTTGCAGATTATCGTAAACAAACTACAGCAACCCGAAAACATGCCATTCAAGGTGTAGCTGAAAATTAGTTAACCTTTCATTTAATTGCATTCTTCACACACATGCCATATAATAATCAATTGTGAAAATCATAAATATTGTATTTGGCTTTGCTTACTTTTATCTATGAAGAATTTTTTTTTTTTTACCTTAATAGCACATTTAAAATATTTAAACAAATGTTACCTCTTCTGAACAAAGCGTTAGTATGAGTTGCTTTAGGACATCTCCTATAGGTTGATTTTCAGCTTTTAGTTTTTCAAGTGTAGACTCCAAAACAGATGATGGCAGCTGCGCAGTCTACAGGAACAGAAAGAAAAGGAAAGAAATTTACTACAAAAAGAAAATGCACCCCTTGTCACTGTTCCCTTTAAGCTGACCTTTCCTAGGTGTCATAAATGCTATCAAGGACATTAATCTGGGGATCTGTGGATGAACTCCAGGGATTTCTGAAGCTCCTGGGATACATACACAAATTTCTTAGATACTGCTGATTTGTCTGAGATAGGGAACAGAATAGCTGTTACCAACTTCTTAGATGTACCCTGATGACAAAAATGTTAGGAACCACTGGTTTTATAAAGACACAACCTAGAATTCTCTTTAAATGTGGTTATAGCATGCAGAATCTACTCAAAAATCTACTTACTTTTCGAGAGTCTATCTTCTCTCTTTCAACCAATATATTAACATCCTAAAATTGAGATTTAAATTAGAATTAGAAAATACACGGAAATATATATTAGCAAATGTCAAAAGCGAATTTCAAAACTTTCAGCTCATATTACTATTTTTCCATCTTCTCAAAATCTTCCAGAAATTCTATTCATACTTCATTAACCATGGTAATAAGTACTTAAAACATATCCTTCAATATATAAACAGTATTTATGAATCATCAATGAAAAGCTAGCATTTAATGGTTGTCATTTAAGTAAACTGTTTTTGGCTAAAAAGCATCATAGTTAAATACAATTTTAACATGCTTTTATATACAAATTAAGCATTTTTAAAAGTTGATTACTATTTCACACACACCTTAATCAATTCAGGAACATGATAGCTATCCAGTAGATTACGAATGCCTCTGTAGATATTTTCAGGAATTTTTACATTCTGTGCAAAGGGAAAGGAGGAAAAACAAAAAAACAAAAAAAGTCTGAGTTTTAGACAACCAAACTGAAATTTGTCTAACAGAAATTATCCCAGACATAATTTAAGTCTCCAACTCATGTATGTCATTGAGAAGTGGTCTGGTTGTACTTAAAAGCAGCAATTTCAAATCTAATAGATACATGTCAGACAGGACAGGCATTATATAGCAAAAAATGAAATGGTACCATCTCCTTCAGCTGATGGAAGTATTGTCTCAAACGCTCCTCCTTGGCCTGTACCTCTGAGTCACTCATGCTGTCAATCAAGTTATAAAGAAAATAGCCAACAGCTTCTATGGAAAAAAACAAGAGAAAGCATTCCACTAAAATTACTGAGACTGTCATGTTATCAAGATTAATTTATAAGAAATCATTTTGGTGTGAGATGTCACCCTGATGAGAGGCTCTGAAATGGCAACACTGATCACTGAGGCATAGAGATTATGTGGTTTGGGAGCACATATCTAACTGGTGAGTGAAAGGAATATTAATTATTTTCAGACCGAGTGACAGCTTTTCAGTACTGAATCTTACTTCAATCTATTTTTTTCCACCACTCTGTGACAGAAGTGGTCCTGCCCAAGGCCTTACCCCTTTTCTGTCCAAATCACGAGTAGGAAGAATAAATAAATGCCTTGTATACATTCCTGCACTAATTTTTTTGTGGGCAATATTTAGGGAACACATAAAATTAGAAACGACTGTCAAATGTTGAGTATAGAAAGTTAAATAATTTAATAAGCAGATACAGTAATCCTGTGGAGAGCTGCCTATTAGCCAATGAAAAACCAAGATTAACAAAGATGTTTTGTAACAACAGTAATTTTCCTATGCGTTCAAGCATAAAATGTATAGGGCCATGTGTTAATACCTAGGATAGAAAATCTGAACTTTCAAGAATGGTGCCTTCTTAAAGAAATCCATGTATTATTCTAGGCTTCATTATATGGAAAACAAAAATCATTAAATGTCAAAATAATGTATTTTGGATAATAAATTATATTTAAGTGGGAAAAACCTAAAGATCTCTTTTACTATTTTATACATTTAAAATTAACTATACCTCCAAAACATTAAAATAACAAACACTAAGAATGACTGGTCTTTAAGCCTATTTTCACATGTGCTGTAAAGAAGCAATTCATCAGTGTCTAACCAGAAAAAAGCCTCCAACCCTGTCTTTAAAAACAATTTACAGTGATAAAACTGAACACCTCAGAAATCTCAAAATGTTGTGGTTATCAATATAAAGATTTATAACCAAATGTTTTCAAATTTCACTTTCAAAAAGAAAATGTTTACTGCTGTAATCCTTCTAGCCCATCATTACACAGAAGAATGGATTTGTGGATAAGTTACAATCATCGAAATTGAAACGCTACCCGTTGGTCCTGGAGGCTCCTGGCAATAACGTCCATCCTTATACAACAGTTCTGTTATCTGGTAAGACAGAAAATGCACGCATTGCAGCAAGAGAAGCAAACAAGAACAAATACAATCTGAAATTGAATTCTTGAAATAATAAAGCCTCTCCCCAGTAAGGTATTATTCTATATCACAGTAATTCAGCAATACCCCCACCTGCCAAGGAAATTGTTTCGTTTTTAAACAATAGGTTTGTCTTTAAAAACAAAAAACAAACCCACGTTGAAGGAAAACTCAATGTTTCATTAAATGTCCCTAAGAAACCCTCTAAATGGATTTGTTTATAGATTGTTTTAAATAAACTGTTATAAACGGGAAATAGCTTTTAGGAATTATCAACCAGTATTATTTCTCATTGTGTTGTTTTGGTCTTCCTGAAACTGGACCAGTTTCCTCCTTTCAAATGAAATATTACAGAAATAATAAAGTAAAACTGGTTGGATCACTAAATAGCTTAATTTTTTTTTAGTTTTTTTTTCCCCCAATGACATTTTCCCAGTTATTTTAATGGCATTAAAATCAAAGGGGTGAAAAGCTCTCATGTGCTTGTTCTCACAGATTCCTATCAGTTGAATGCACAAATACTAAGACATACATAACACATATTCTTCAACATTAATTCTGCTGGCAAATATTTAACTAAAGGAATCCAAATATGTATTTTGTGATGAAAATGATTACAAAACCTACAGTACTGGCCTGTAACTTTTGAACACAATATCTGACATCCTTGGTCTGAAGACAGTAATAATGGAAACATATGGCTCTTTTCCAAAGTCACATGAGTTAGAATACACATACTTTATGTATATTCCACGACTGAACTTGCTCTTAAAATAGTGCCTAGCACATATTTAAAGTGTTAACAACTCAAAATGCAATTACTTCTACTACTATTAATTTGCTAATACAGAAAATTAGGCAAAATTGACCATATCCCACTTCACTCCACCATGAAAATCATGCTGGACAATTCAAAGGATAGTTAAGGTAGAAAGTACTCAAAAACAAAGCAAAATGAAAAAAATTCTCATTTACAAACTGTTTTTTAACCAACACAGATATGTTTAGAAAGCAGAAAATACATTATACCAGAAGTTACAACCATACAATAGATCTAAGATAGCTACATTTAATACCAAATTTTGAACAAAAACACATTTTATGAATAAACCAATAAAAAAAATATTTTTAGTAAAAAAAAAAAACCCCACTTCTAAATACACATTTCCCAATCATAAATTATAACTGTGTAGTTTGACTGGCAGTGTAATACTTAAAACAGAATTCAGTGAAATTTAGATCTTAAAAAATATTTAAATTGGGAATTCCAGTTAATAATGTACATCTATTTTATTTAGCTACAACTATTTCTTGCAATTTAGCATTAGGGTAATTGTACTTCCTGCATAAAGACAGTTAATGTCTTAAAAAAAATAGCAGTTTAAAATTGATCTATATTTCATCTCTATATAGACAAATATGTATGTGTATATTTTAGTTATTAGATCTATAAATCAAATTTCAGTGCAATAATGTTAACAGCTTATGAAGAAGGATCACTTCAATAATAAATTTCATGCTCTAGGAAGACAGTTTTAAAACTACCAATTTCAAGATCTAAAGTCATTAATTTAAAATAGCACATCACAAATGTATGAGAGTATTACAACTTTGGCTCTCAATAGCTTTTTATACATCACCTTAGGAACTGCAGAATTAGGAGTACTTACCTTGCTCCAAAGATTTATATCCATAGACCTGCAGAGGGCAGCAAAGGATTAAAAATAAATACAGAGGTTTTAAAAACCATTTTAAGTTAAAACACACTAGCAATGATTATTTGCAATGCATACAGATCCAACTCATAAAATAAGTAAGTAAATATTCCCAAAGTTAAGCTGAATTTTCAGGACAAGGTAATTTAGAAAGGCTGATTCTTACTTTGAACCATCAAAATTAAAGATTAGTATGGACAGGAATCAGTCAGACCCCTATCTTTGGGTCCAAGTTTGACAGCAGGATATGTACATACTCTAAAAGCATCTGCTCAGAGACTGCTTATTATTTCTAATGGTAAAGATAGAACCCATAAAATGGAAAAATTGAACATCTTCACTAGGTGATCAGAATTAACATCACTGGGGCGCCTGGGTGGCTCAGTGGGTTAAGCCGCTGCCTTCGGCTCGGGTCATGATCTCAGGGTCCTGGGATCGAGCCCCGCATGGGGCTCTCTGCTCGGCGGGGAGCCTGCTTCCTCCTCTCTCTCTGCCTGCCTCTCTGCCTGCTTGTGATCTCTCTCTGTCAAATAAATAAATAAAATCTTTAAAAAAAAAAAAAAAAAAAGAATTAACATCACTAATGAGACACTGATGAACACTTTTTTTTTTTTTAAGATTTAACTCCCTGAGGACAGAATATCTATCACTGCTATGGTATTCCAGGTAGTAATGGTCTTAATCAAGAGGAACCATCGTAAGGAACATTCTATAAACTAACTGGCCTACATTCCCCCAAAATGTTAATGTCATAAAAGACAAAAGCTGAAAAAGTGTTCCATACTAGAGAAAATTAAAGCTAAAAGACAACTAACATCCTTCCCTAAAGTAGATTTCAGAAAGGAGGGGAGGAAAGACAAAAAAAGAAAAAAATTTTTGATAAAGTTAGAACAAAAAGCTATAGAAGGCAAAAATATTCCATCAATGCTAAATTTCCTGAATTTGTTAACTGTGCTGTGGTTGTGTAAGAATATCCTTGTTCTGGAGTGGAGCCTCTGGCTGGCTCAGTAGAGCATGGAACTGTTCTAAGTTCAATTCCCAGATTTGGGGTACAGATTACTTAAAAATAAAACCTTATAAAGAAAAAAAAAAAAAACGGAATATCCTTGTTCTGTAGAATTGCATACTGCCATATTTAAAGGTAAAAGTTCATTATACATGCAGCCCAAGCCCAGAGAGTTAAAAAAAAAAATTATGTGCATGTATATATATGGAATGATAGATGGGTAGATTCATTCATTAATAGTGATGTGCCAAAATGCTAGAAGTTAGTAAATGGGGTCTTTTAGAATTCTCTGTGCCACTCTTGTAATTTTCTGTAAATCTCAAAATTATTTCAAAGAAAGCAGAAAGAATGGCTCACCCAAACTGTTCCTATTTAAATGAAAAGCCATTTATAAAACAGGATAACCAGTGAACTCTGGTCTTATACTACTCCCAACCTTAGTAAATTTAATGTAAGTTCTGTATATTTATTTATTTAACATCTACTTATTTTGATTTGAGAGAGAGTGAGCTTATGTGGATGGGGCGGGGAGGGGGGAGCGATACAGAGGGAGATGGAGAGAGAAACTGAAGACGACTCCACGCAGAGCACAGAGCCTGACAAAGGGCTAGATCTCAGGTCTCTGACATCACGACGTAAAGCCGAAACCAAGAGTCAGATGTTTAACCAACTGTGACATCCAGGTACCCCATATAAGCTCTTTATATTTAATTCAAATATGTCACCTACTTTAAAAAGACTATGTGTTTTGGGGTGACTGGGTGGCTCAGTCGTTAAGTGTCTGCCTTTGGCTCAGGTCATGGTCCCAGGGTCCTGGGATAGAGCCCCGCATCGGGCTCCCTGCCTAGGAGGGAAGCCTAATTCTCCATCTCCCAACTCCCTCTGCTTGTGTTGACTCTATTGCTGTGTTTCTGTCAAATAAATAAAATCTTAAAAAAAAAAAAAAAAAAAAGAGGCTACATGTTTGTTTGTTTGTTTTAAAGATTTTATTTATTTGACACACAGAGAGAGAAATCACAAGCAGGCAGAGAGGCAGGCAGAGAGAGAGAGAGAGGAGGAAACAGGCTCCCTGCTCAGCAGAGAGCCCGATGCGGGGCTCGATCCCAGGACCCTGAGATCATGACCCAAGCCGAAGGCAGAGGCTTTAACCCACTGAGCCACCCAGGCGCCCCAAGGCTACGTGTTTTAATGGTAATTTTATAATGTAAATGTAATATAATTGATTAAAACTTATAGAATAGGGGCGCCTGGGTGGCTCAGTGGGTTAAGCCTCTGCCTTTGGCTCGGGTCATGGTCTCAGGGTCCTGGGATTGAGCCCTGCATCGGGCACTCTGCTGAGCAGGGAGCCTGCTTCCCTCTCTCTCTGCCTACTTGTGATCTATCAAATAAATAAATAAAATCTTAAGAAAAAAAAACTTATAGAATATATTACATATATTTATTTATATTATAAAACGTCCACAAAATCTATAAGCCTTTATAAACCTGTACCCTTATAGGCCTTTTTAGGCCTTATAGGCCTTTTAAAACTTGAGGTTGGGCAGCTTTGAGTGGACCGAATTTTGGTACAGTGAGTTAACAAGGCACTTATTTTTATTTTAAATGGGGGTGCTTGGCTGGGTGAGTGGGCAGAGCACACAACTCTTAATCTTGGTGTGGTAAGTTTGAGCCCCATGTTGGGAGTAGAGATTACTTAAAAAAATTTTTTTTCAGAATGAACTACCAACACATGCAACAACCTGGACGGATTTCAGGGTCATTATGCTAAGTAAAAAAAGGCAGTCTCAAAACATGACATACTTTATGAATCGAATTATAAATATCTTTGCAAAATAACAAAATCATATAAATGGAAAATTAATTAGTGGTTGCCACAGCTTACAGGAGGAATGGAGAAGTAGGAAGACTATAGAGGGTCACAAGGGGGGTATGTGTAGTGATAGAATAGTTCTTTATCCTCACTGAGGTGGTATTACAAAGCTATACATGTAATAAAAGTCAGAACTACATATACATACACCTTGTGCCAATGTAAAATTCCTGGTTCTGATAATGTACTATAGTTAAGTAATATGTAACCAGTGAAGGAAAACAGGACACAGAGGGTCTATGTGCATTTTTGAAACTTCCTGTGATTTTTTTTTAAGAGCACTTTTTTTTTTTAAAGATTTTATTTATTTATTTGACAGACAGAGATCACAAGTAGTCACAGAGGCAGGCAGAGAGGTGGGGGGAAGCAGGCTCCCTGCCGAGCAGAGAGCCCGATGCGGGGTTCGATCCCAGGACCCCGGGATCATGACCTGAGCCAAAGGCAGAGGCTTTAACCCACTGAGCCACCCAGGCGCCCCAAACTTCCTGTGATTTTATAATTATTTCAAAATAAAAAATTCAAACATGTTCCATGCCCCTGTGGAATCCTCTTCCTTATGATGAAATCATCCTCCCACTGAGGCACATTAAGAAAAAGTTTTGAAAAAGAAAATGGATTCTTATCTATAGGTGGGGAAAAAATGTTTATGAAACCCCATGCTTGGTATAGTGTTTATTTTGATTTGAGAAAAACTTTTTGAGAAATCATTTAACAGAAGAAATGATAAACTGACCTAAAAAAAAATTACAGCTCAGGGCTTTGACAGAAAACAATCTCTCAATTATTACAAGCTTTCATCCCACCCATCTATTGATTACAGAGCAGACTCCTCTGACTACTTGACATTTCTATATATAAAAATAAAAGAAAAAAACTTTTTTTTTTAAATTTTGCCAAATAGTAAGTGAAAAGTGAGAACTCAAGACATGAGGATAAAATGCTGTGCAGTGAACAGTAAGATACAGTAAAAGTCTATATTGAGGGGCGCCTGGGTGGCTCAGTGGATTGGGTCACTGCCTTCGGCTCAGGTCATGATCCCAGGGTCCTGGGATCGAGCCCCGCATCAGGCTCTCTGCTCTGTGGAGAGCCTACTTCCTCCTCTCTCTCTGCCTGCCTCTCGCTGACTTGTGATCTCTGTCTGTCAAATAAATAAATAAAATAAATCTTAAAAAAAAAAAAAAAAGTCTATATTGATAAAAAATAAGACATCTTTTTTGACCAGGCTAGGAGCAGCTTTAATTCCAAGGAATTTTTTTTTTAAGATTTTATTTATTTGACAGAGAGAGATCACAGTATGCAGAAAAGCAGGCAGAGAGAGAGGGGGAGGCAGGATCCCTGCTGAGCAGAACCCACAATGCGGGGCTCAATGCCAGGACTTTGGGATCATGACCTGAGCTGAAGGCATAGGCTTAACTGACTGAGCCACCTAGGCACCCCAATTCCAAGGAATCTTTTTTTTTTAAAGATTTTATTTATTTACTTGACAGAGAGAGAAAGAGAGACAGATCACAAGTAGGCAGAGAGTCAGGCAGAGAGAGAGAGGAGGAAGCAGGCTCCCCGCCGAGCAGAGAGCCCAATGTGGGGCTCGATCTCAGGACCCTGAGATCCTGACCTGAGCCGAAGGCAGAGGCTTTAACCCACTGAGCCACCCAGACACCCCCCAATTCCAAGGAATCTTAATCTATAGGTGCCTACCACATCTAAGAGGGAGGAGAAGTGAAATCAGAGTTTGCAAGCAAGAGGCTAATACCCCAAAGTTCACAGTATTAAGTGGCAAGACATACTGGTTTGTTAGCTTGTGGTATCATTAGGAAGGTGATCTTAGGGGCACCTGGGTGGCTCAGTGGGTTAAGCCTCTGCCTTCGGCTCAGGTCATAATCTCAGGGTTCTGGGATCGAGCCCCGCATCAGGCTCTCTGCTCAGCGGGGAGCCTGCTTCCTCCTCTCTGCCTACTTGTGATCTCTATCTGTCAAATAAATAAATAAAATCTTTAAAAAAAAAAAAAAAAGGGAAGGTGATCTTAATTACTGTTAATTCTATGTGATATTATAGTGGTTATATTGTTATATTTAAAGTAAGTTCTGGAGGCACCTGGGTGGCTTAGTCGGTTAAGCATCCAACTCCTGATTTCAGTCCAGATCATGATCTTAGGGTTGCTGAGACTGAGTTCCCTGTCTGCCTGAGATTTTCCCTCTCCTTCTCCTTCTGTCCTTCCTCCCAACCCCCTCTAAAAAAATTAATAATAAAAAATAAAATGGGGGCGCCTGGGTGGCTCAGTGGGTTACACCTCTGCCTTTGGCTCAGGTCATGATCTCAGGGTCCTGGGATTGAGCCCCACATCGGGATCTCTGCTCAGTGGGGAGCCTGCTTCCTCCTCTCTCTCGGCCTACCTCTCTGCCTACTTGTGATCTCTCTGTCAAATAAATAAATAAAAATTTTTTAAAAACACACACACACATATTATAAAAAAAATAAAATAAAATAAAAATAAGGGGCACCTGGGTGGCTCAGTTGGTTGAGCATTCAGCTCTTGGTTTTGGCTCAAGTCATGATCTCAGGGTTGTGAGATGGAGCCCTGAGCTCAGTGGGGAGTTTCTTGAATATTCTCTCCTTCTACCCTTCCTCCAATTCACGTGCATGCCCTCTCTCAAATAAATCTTTAAAAAAATAATAAAATAAAATAAGTTCTGAGCTGAATTACTAAGTATTTATTGGTAGAATGACAAGAGATCTGTAATTTAAACAGTCTATCCAGGGGTAGAAGAAGGGGTTGGGGAAGGGAAAAAAATGAAACAGGATGGCCAAAATCTTAACTACTGAAGCTGGCTGATGGATCCTTTCCAGAGTTCTACTTTTTGAATGTTTGAAAACTCCCATAGTAAAACACAAAGACATACCATCTCTGGTCTAAATGCTGCACCTCTACTCCAACTCACAACATTAATCAGCTGGGCTTACTTTTTAAGAAAAGCTACATAATCCTATCTCTCATCAAACAACCTCTAAAAAATAAAAAAAAATTTTAAGATTGTAAATTGCTCTCAAACCTGGCATTAAGTACCCAGGAAGGCATGGAGATAAAACGTCATAGCTGTATATGTATCTAAAACAGCTGACAATGACTAAAAGCCCTACCTTCGAATGTGAAACTTCAGGACAGATGGCACAGGTTCAAAAAAAAAAAAAAAAAATACAGAATCTTTTAAAACTAAGCTTTTGTATGAACAGTCAACACTTCACTGCACATTTACTTCTTGATCCAATGCAACCTAACTTCTGGCCCCAAACCTCCACTCAAAGTACTCTTGTTAAAATTACCACTAATCTCAACTCAAAATTCAACTCAAAATTCACTTTTTGGTCCCCTCTAAGTTTTGAGAATTGTGTTGCTGATCATTCTCTGCCAATCTCCCACTGATGCTACTCAATCCCTTTTAGAAATTCTCCTTCCTTCCTGATCCTTAAGTAATCCTCCGTACTAAGTTCTGAGTGCCTTACATTCTTTTATTTTTAAGACAATCCTGCATATAGATATTTAAATTCCTTGTTTCACAGAAGAGGAAACAGACTTAGAAAGGCTAAGGAGGGACGCCTGGCTGGCTCAGTCGGTAGAGCACATGACTCCTGAGCTCAGGGTTGTGAGTTCGAGCCCCACGATGAGCATAAAGATTACTTAATAAAAAGAGAACAAATAGGATAAAGTATCTTCACCTGAAATTCCACAGGCACCTTAAAAGACCTCATAACTGATGATTAGCCACCCCTTACCTGCATCCTTTTCTCCCCTCTTTGAATATCCATTGTCAGTCTTATGTTCATTACACAAATCTTTCAATGGCTCAAAGTCCAAACCTCACGACTTGGAATGAGATCATTCATGAAGGGCCCCAGGCTACCATTCTGGTTTTATTTCTTGCCATTATTTCATAGTTTCTTGGGCTATCATTACATCAATCTACCTTCAGGTCCCCGGATGCACTGTTCTGTCAGCCTCAATGCCTTTGCCTAAAATACCCTTCCTTCACGTTGGACAAATTCTTACTCATCCCTTGATACTCAGCCACAGCCCTTCCGTGCACATCTTGCCCTGACCCATTCCTCCCTTAATCTTGGCAGTACCTTCACCTCCACACACACATAATTATCAAGATGCCTCTGCAGTTCCTTTCTTATTTTCTGGTCTCCAACTATAACAACTTGGTGAAAAGAAGTTTCCCGTTCATCCTTGACTCCCCTATTATTTTGTGGTCCCAACTCTAGGCACACACAAGTAAGAGTTAATATTTCTGAGCACTCAAATTGTAATTCATAAGGTACTCCCCCTCTTCCTTTAAGAATATCATGAGTGGGAGCCTCACTGGCTGATTGAAAAGAGGACTGTACCATCTGGTATTTAAGTTGGTGAATTCAATAGGGCTAATATCAGAAATCTTATTTGTGCTTTCTTTTTTTAAAACCTATGAAAAGCAGCACCACTTCAATGGCATAAAGCCCCACTTGCCAAATTCAGACTACTGCATCGGGTCAGAGAATCCCTCCTTCAATCACAGGACTCTTCTGTGGCAAAAAAGACTTAAATGCCTGCCTGTCAATTCTGAAGCATTTATCCTTTTGTTATGTTATAACCCAGCCAAGTTTTGAACTAGTTTCAGTGACATTTTGTCTCTCAGAAGTGACTCAGTATTTCTTGTGGTGGAGTTCTCAAAAATACACAGTATGTATACTGCCCTCTTTCTTATTGAACTTTGCTCAGCTAGCACTATTGTTAGAAGGAAAGTCTTACTCATACTTAATATCATCCTACCTTGGATCTGACATAAGAATTTACAAATTTTATCAGTCAGATCTAAAAATGCCCTTTAATGTATTCTTAAAAATAGCCTAATGTTTTTAAACAGTTTAAAACTGGGATGCCTGGTGGCTCAGTTAAGCGTCTGCCTTCGGCTCACATCATGATCCCAGGGTCCTGGGATCCAGTCCAAGTTGGGCTCCCCACTCAGCGGGAAGCCTGCTTCTCCCTCTGCCTCTGCCTGCTGCTCCCCATGCTTGTGCCTCTCTGTCAAATAAATAAAAATCTTTAAATAAATAAATAAGTTCAGAAGCAAAAATTCTCTAGTAATCTTCAATAATCTCACCCTAACTAAGCAGTATTGAATTTAAATAGTATTCTACAGATGACTTTATCTACATATGATAACAATTTATAAATTGGAAAACTTCAGGAAGGCATATACTTGATTGGTAATTAATGACCATGTCTTGAGCTTATCAACTTACAGAAATACTAGCTCACCACTCAAACAGTACTCTCAAAAGACATGAAGAAAAATAGTATTAGTATTTCAAAAATATTGTGGGAGAGCATAAAAAGTTAATCTGGGCCAACAGGTTACAGAACACATGCTGGGAACTACTGACTCACAGATCCTGGACCTGCCACTTAGGAGGAGGTTTACTACGCCAAAATCGCATGCCAATATTGAATGCATATCCAAGGTTCCCTTAGAATTAGCTAAAGTGACTGATATTTCATTCAATGCTCTATAACTTCTTACATTTTGGATGATTATAAACAATTACTTTGGCAAGGAGTAACTAAGTGAATCTCTTCTGTGTTAATCCTTACAGGAGCTGTAGTTAATTTGGACTCTAGTGGGAATGCCAATCAGCACTCAGTTTTCTTCTACTCATTCAGCCAATTCTAAAGTTGCTAGAGTACAATGGGACTCTGGAGAAGCACACAATAGGTGACTCCATAACTGTATTAAATGTCCTGCAAGGGGATTTTTAAAAAAAGATTTACTTACTTGAGCGCGAGAGAGAAACAGCGCATGCGCACGAATGCAGTGGGGAGGGACAGAGGGAGAGGAGAGATAAAAACTCAAGCAGGCTGCGCTCAGCACAGAGCCTGACTTGGGGCTTGTTCTCATGACCCTGAGATCCCCACCCAAAAGTTAGACTATTAATTGATTGTGCCACCCAGGTGCCCCCCCTTGCAAAAGGATTCTAAAATATACATATTATTTGATTCAGCATCAAATAAAAGAACAGGGGGCGCCTGGGTGGCTCAGCGGGTTAGGCCTCTGCCTTCGGCTCGGGTCATGATCCCGGGGTTCTGGGATCAAGCCCCGCATCGGGCTCCCTGCTCAGCGGGGAGACTGCTTCCTCCTCTCTCTCTCTGCCTGCCTCTCTGCCTACTGTGATCTCTCTCTGTCTGTCAAATAAATAAATAAAATCTTAAAAAAAAAAGAACAGAAGGCTACATTTTAACGCTAAGATACTGGATTACAACAACACTGATTATGTTCTTAATTTTTAATAGTTTATGAGGTGGGAGAGAATAAATCACCTCTAGTCACAAATGTTTCAAAATATGCACATATTCCTATGAATAATGTCAAATTACCACAGCGTGAAAACTTTTCTATATCTACAGTAAGAAAAACTCACCAACATAATATAGTTTTAGAACCTAGAGATTTAAAATACTTTCCCAGAAGGGACTAGTTACAACCTGACACAGAGCAGAATACCAGAGAGGAGAGACCCTTAAAGAGAGCTCTGGAGACCTGCAGCTGTCTTTACTGCAGTACTTACAATCACGTGGGAGTGAGGGAAGCCTAGGGAACTACCTGAGACCTTTCCAGAGACTGAAGAAGACAAAACCCACACAGGCATGGGAATAGCTCACATTCCCAATGATCTCAAAAATACATGATGAGGTAGGTATGCCTGGTTGGCTCGGTCAGTGGAGCATGTGACTCTTGATCTCAGGGTTGTGGGTTCAAGCCCCACATTGGGTGCAGAGAGTTCTTAAAAAAAAAAAAAAAAAAAAAATCTTTAAAAACAAACAAAAAAACCCATGGGCTAGTAGACAGAATACTCAGAAGGACACTGCCTCAGTAGTGGGGCTGAATTAATTTAGTGGGAATAATCCTGGACTTAAGGCTGCTCTAATCCTGTGTAACAAAGCAAAAAAGCAAGCACTAAGAAAAGAGTTCCAAGAAACTTCACTCAAGATATCAGAACAAAGTTCAAAAATATTTAAAGGAATTAAAAAAAAAAAATCCACCTTCAGCAGAATAAATTCCATATCAGGCATCCAATCAGAAATTACCAAGAAGCAAAAATATATGATGTACAATAAGAGAAAAAAAAATTAACCAAATAAATAGTCCCAGAAATGACACAAATGATAGAATTAATAGACAAAGACATCAAAACATCTATCAATAACATTTCCACACAGTCAAGAACGAACAAAAAAGCATAATAAGCATGTTAAGGAGATATGGAAAATGTATTTTAAAAAATCCAAACTGAATTTTCAGAAATGAGAAATATATCTGGGATTAAAATACATTCTAAATGTACTTCTGCCTCCAACAAGCCTCTACACTGCACAAATTAGTTTACTTTACTCAAAATAAAGGCCACATTCCACTATGTTGTTTACCGTATTTCAGCCTGATCCCCAACAGCATCTCCAAACTCCACAATAAATACTTGCTGAATTAAAGGCAATGCCTAAACACACAGGAATTCTGTAAAAAGGCCTCTGTAATTAGTTCAACAGTACCAATCATGTGCCAGGTATTAATCTAAGCACTGAAGATCGTGCAATAAACCAAACAAACACAGAGCTTATGTTCTAATCATCCAAACAGCTGCTACAAAATCTGTTACAAAATAGTAACAAAAGATACGAATGCTTTTATTTAAACCATTTATTTTCCCAAATAACCATAATTTAGGATGCCTAATTTCCCAGCCCACAATAAATCAAAAACAGCAAATTATTTAAGTGTGTGTAGGTTACTTACAGCAAATATACTGAAAGTTGTAACAGTGACAGCAAAAACTCTTACAAGCAATGATGATGACATAAAATTAAAAAGCAAAAACAGAGAATGCAGCAAGCAGATGCATTTACTGGAGGGACAAGCAACTCTGCATACTTTAATCATTAAGGCACTTATGAGCTCAATGAATGACCCAGGTATGTATCAGAATACATAACTTGATCTTTTCCCATCACACGGGATCAACTTTATAGTCTATAAGTACCTTGTTTAAGAAGTCTAGAAGACAAACCATAAGAGACTCTTTTTTTTTTTAAGATTTGATTTATTTATTTATTTATTTATTTGACAGACAGAGATCACAAGCAGGCAGAGAGGCAGGCAGAGAGAGAGGAGGAAGCAGGCTCCCTGCTGAGCAGAGAGCCCGATGTGGGGCTCGATCCCAGGACCCTGAGATCATGACCTGAGCTGAAGGCAGCGGCTTAACCCACTGAGCCACCCAGGCGCCCCACCATAAGAGACTCAATCACAGAAAACAAACTGAGGGTTGCTGGAGGGCGGGGGAGGTGGGACGAGAGAGGTGCAGGGGTGGAGGGATGGGGTAACTGGGTGATCGACACCAGGGAGGGTATGTGTTATATTGAGCCGTGGGTATTATATAAGATTGATGACTCAAAGACTTGAACCCCTGAAATAAATAACACATTATATGTTAATTTTAAAAAAAAGGGGTAGGGCGCCTGGGTGGCTCAGTGGGTTGAGCGCCTGCCTTCGGCTCAGGTCGTGATCTCAGGGTCCTGGGATCGAGTCCCACATCGGGCTCCCTGCATGGTAAGGAGCCTGCTTCTCCCTCTCCCACTCCCCCTGCTCATATTCCCTCTCTCACTGTATCTCTCTCTGTCAAATAAATAAATAAAATCTTAAAAAAGAAAAAAAGGCTAGGTAGGACATGTGAAATATGACAACTGCCATTCAAATGGACTAAAAAAGTGTAACATAACATTAATCGAGTTAAAGAAGGAAATACACATGACCTGTAAGTTTATATGAAAAACCTTTCAAGACATTTGTCAAGGACAAATAACAATGTTACTATGCTTCACTTCATAATACATTATGGGAGCTTAATTATTTTTACGGGTTCTTTCTTAAAAATCCAGCTCTACTAGCATTTTTATCCAGCTGATTATGTATTCTGCATTTTCAAACTTTAGTTTTAAAGGCACAGTCCTTGGTTTGCTTGTTTGTTAACCTAACACAAAACTATCCCTGAAAAGAGCAGAACTGAACTGGCTAAAGAAAGGGAAGTAACAAGGAATCCCACTAACCTGTTCTACCTCTCCTTACCTGCCATGGAGTACCTGGAGATGTCTATAGAAAAACCCTTGCTCCCAACAACAAACAGGCTAAAACTTACTGAGCTTTTTAATATCAGAAGTCATTAACATTAATACAAAAAGAATGACAAAATTAGAAACTCGTTCTTTTGTAACTACCAGTGTAAACAACCAATTCAACAAGGCTACCAATGGCTGCTAAAACCGCTGAATCAAAGGTTCTAAGAAACAGGACAGACCCACTGTCACAAAGTATCATCCCATCGACTTCTTACTAATCACAAAGGGAATGAGGTTCCTTTGCAAGAGATATGTATGGCCACCAGCATAACCAAGTGATCATACTTAGCTGATGGCACCACCATTATATCTCCTGCTGCAGTAGGAGATGCCATCACCTATCAAATATTCTTGCTAAAAATATTCAACCTGAATCTGATACTGGAAAAAAATTAGATGAATACAAATCTACAGAGAAAGTAACCTGGACTCTTCAAAAAAGTCAAGGTCATAAAAACCAGAAAAAGGTAGGGGAATTGTTCTAGATTAATAAAGAGACAGCAACCACATGCAATGCATGTATTTACTGAATCCTCAATCAGAAAGTAAAACAGCCATAAAAGAGGTTTTTGGAAAACAATCTAAACATTAACTATGTATATTAGATGATATTAGAATATTATTTTAGGAGTGACACTGGTATTATGATTATAAGATGATGACCTTATTCTTACGAGAGAGAAGCTGAAAGATCCAGTATCCTGATGTCGACAGCTCCAAGTGGTTCAGTAAGAAAGAAAAAAGTCTATGTACATATGTGCTTGTGTGTATATATATTAGAAAAAGTGTTTAGAGAAAGCAAATATGGTAAAATATAAAAAATGGTGAACCTACATAAAGGGTATGTAGGGTTTTTCTTTAATATTCTTTCAACTCATAATGTCTGAATATTTTCAAAACAACAAAATTGAGGGGTGCCTGGGTGGTTTAGTCTGTTAAGCATCTGCCTGCAGCTCAGGTCATGATCCCAGAGTCCTGGGATGGAGCCCTGCATCAGGCTCCCTGCTCAGTGGAGAGCCTACTTCTCTCTCTGCCCCCTCCCCATCTCTGTTCATGCGCGCACATGCACATGCTTGCTCTCTCTCGCTCTTCCTCTATCGCAAAGAAATAAATAATCTTAAAAAAAAAAAATAACAAAATTGAGAGGGAAAAAGGTCACTAACAACCCCTGAGCACAAAGAAGACAGCAGTATTACACTGACTAAAGTTACTTTGAAATTAAATACTCAAAACAATCAAACACACATACAACTTTGTAACTCCAACCCTCCATTTTCAAACAGTGCTTTCTTCTTTGAAACACAAATTTTACCAAATTTGTGGGTATTTTTGGAAAGATGATATAAAAGACTGCCTACATTCAAGTCAACTCGTTGGTAGGAAGAATAACACAGATATGATTATTTTAGCAACTGGTATATTGGAAAATAAGAATATCTAAATCTTTCCTTATAGAGGTCACAAAAACAGGAGAAATCAGGCAAAGAATATAATAAGGTAAGCATCTTACCTCCTAAAGCCTAGACTTAGACTGCCTCTCAAAGAAGCGAATGACAAAGGCTGTGTATTTGATTCCACTGCAAAAGAAAGTGATCATAATTAAAACCCAGACCAAAATCCCCCAAATTATTACTTCTTTGGAAACACATAACCTTTTAATTTTCATTTTGGAAATTTTACTTTTAAAATGGAAATGTTCTTATACAAAATTAATTAGATAATAGTTATATATATCTGCAATATAAGCTACCCTTTAAAAACATTTTTACTTCATTTTCATGAATATATACAACTACTGAATTTATAAATATTCTTTGGTATAAAGGGTAATAACTAATCATCTACCAGCACACTGAGAGTCGGTCTGGTACACATACCAAACTGTATGTTATTAGACAATGTGGCACTGTGAAGGAAAAGACTATAACTACCCTACAGGACTTCGGTCCTTTAAAGGAGAAAAGTTCTTTTTCCAAAGCAGCAGTGGGTTCTACTGAACCATTCACACTTTGTCATTCCACTGTCCACTGTGATCAATGACTTCATTCATGTAGGAGTGACAACCCGGAGTCATAACAAAACAAGTCTTTACCTCTGTTGTGTAACTGATTTATAGTCACCTTTCACTTTTCTAAGTATCTGTTTGCTGTACTATTCATTTTGTCATTTAAAAATCTCTATATTGTATGTTTCAAAGCTGACACTGTAAGCCTGATTTGCCTTACCACATAGGCCTGATTCACGTAACCCTTACCATAACAAGCAAGAGCGAAAATCAAAGTAGGCATCTCCTGATTTTATTTTTCCCTGTCATTGTATTAAAATGGTGCCATGTTAAAGTAACCGATTTAATCTCTTCACATGTCATATGACTACTAAACGATCCAAGATGGACAGAATTAGAGAGGAGGTCATAGTACACATAAAATTCTGAAAACAGAATACAGTTTAGAAAAGATTAAGATATCTGGGTAACTTAAAACAATAACAACAACAACAAAAAACAGCTCAAGGAAAAAGTCACAGAGGATTTTAAGAGTATTTGTTCATCTCTCCTAAATATGAATAAAAATTTAACTCACACACACAAGGAGAACTGTTTTAGATCAAGTGTTATATCCCTGAGCACAAGTTTCTCAGCGGTTTTATGCAGCACTTAAAAATCTAAAAATCATTTTTTTAATGTTCAGCATTCACTCACTCAAGGAATTTTAAAGTAGACATGACTATGTGTCTTTCAGCAACCTCTACTCTGCTTAATCAAATTAATTTTCCATGCCTACAAACCCAAGTGGGAAAATATTTCCTACTACCGCACAAACTAGATCAAGATAAGCCAGTACTGTTTTCTACTACCTGCCATTCCTTGTGAGGCAGTAACCAGAAGTGCCTACCTAGGAGCTGCCTCACAGTGAATACCAACAATTATAGAACTGTTCTTCAAACACCTGTAACTCAAAGCAGGAGGGGAGGGCACTGACATGAGTAGTCTGAAGTACTCCTTAAGAGTTCCTGGAATTTTTCTTTCTCAAATTTAATACATAATCTCTTAAAAAGTTATTTTTATACTATTCAAATTGGGATTTTACAGAATACTGTCAAATTTTTATTCATTAAAAAGGTGACCAGAAACATCTCAGCAAGATGAAGGCTGCTGACAAAAAGCATCTAGTTTCCTTAGCAACAAACAAGGCTGAAAACTCGAGGCTGACAACGAAGTGCAAAGGATGGTATGATAAAGGGAAAAGGCAGCTCTCATGTATGCACCTTGTGTACCCAGATTCCTCTGCTAATGCTTCTGTTTTCATCCTGTCAGTAAGGCAAATCTATATATTATTCTGAGTGGAAGGCAAAATCAATATCCTCAGATAGGAGCTGGCATTAAAACCCAAACTTTAACTCAAATAACTGTAACCTCTAACAGTCACCATTTTTCAGACTGAACACTTCGCCCTTCCAATATTAAGATGAACCATTTTAAATACCAATAATAGGGTTTTTACAATGCTTTCACCTATACAATTTGAGTACACATTAATCTGAGCTTAACTGCTAACATTTTAGGAGTTTGGAAACTGATGTTTGTGTGTTTTGTTTTTAAATGACATCTTTTCCACAAGATTAGAAAAACGGTCAAATAATGTTATAGATGTATTCAAAAATGAAGACTTTAAGAAATGTCTTATTTAGTAAACTGTAGTAGGGTGGAACAATAAGGTTAAAATTAGAAGACTTTGGTTCTCACTCAATCACTAACCTTGACCAAATCATTTAACCTCTCTCTGCCCATCTTCATCTTATCAATGTAGGTAATTTTATTGACACGTGATGAGTACTATAATGCACCACAGCATTTCCAAGTGTTTAGTAAATATCTGCTATGTTTTGGTTAATGAGAACTAGGATATGGGCTTCATTTAACAATGGCTATAATAGGAATTAGTTTAAAAAACACTTTCAGAAACAATAGCTCAAATGGTTTTTGTTTTTTTTTCCCACAAGGACTCCCACAAGGTAGATAAGTAACTAACCCCATTTCATGAAACTTAAACAAAAGACCCATTCCAGGTCCCATAATCAGCAGCTAAATTGACTTTTAGTTAGGTCTTTTTAACTTTAAAATTATCTCCAGGGGCGCCTGGGTGGCTCAGTGGGTTAAAGCCTCTGCCTTCGGCTCAGGTCATGATCTCAGGGTCCTGGGATCGAGCCCCGCATCGGGCTCTCTGCTCAGTGGGGAGCCTGCTTCCTCCTCTCTCTCTCTCTCTGCCTGCCTCTCTGCCTACTTGTGATCTCGCTCTCTCTGTCAAATAAATAAATAAAATCTTTAAAAAAATAAAATAAAATAAAATTATCTCCAAATTATCCACAAGTTCAACTCATCAACAGTCTTATCAGTCTAACTTAAGCAAAATATATAAAAAACACATAAAGTTACCTTGACCTTCCCTGAGGTAGGTGTCGAGGGCATGAACTACCCTGTATGCCCTTAGTAGTAACGGAAATCAATACCTGTCAGGTTTACTGCTAATGTTTCATACTTACAAAATGATAAAATAAAGGCTAAGTTCCCATTAATTGCTTCATTTCTCAATTCAGCTTGTGAAAATACATTACTTTCATGTAGACATCCATTTTCCTAGGGATAAAGCATATTTCAGTGATAATACACCTCAGCTAAAAATATCCTGATATACCAAATCACCCGCTTTCCCATTTCTTTATATCACCACATTCTTTGATAATCTCTCCTTTTAAAAAAAAACTAATTTTCTAGAACAATATGTAAACTGAATAACAGAACTTTAGCAAAAACTGTAAGATAGAGTTCCAACATTCCAAATTAAATGCTTATCTTCAAATTCAGATAATATGTTACCCTTAGAACGCCTTCCCTCTAGGAAGTTTACTATTGAAGGCACTAGAACAAATCTCTCATTCACAACAAAACAGTGAACTGATCTAAAGTGATACTTTGGGATATACAGTGAGGTAAAGATCAATTTTAATTTTATTTAACTCCAAATGGTTAATCACATGTCCCAACATCATCACTTCTTTAATAACTTAAGTTTCTGAGCCAAAATTCAGTTCTAACACATTTACTGAAGCACTGTATAATAGCACAATATTTAAAACCACCCAATCAGTAGTAAGCAATAACTAAAAATAAATTATGGTATATCCATAAAATAAAACAGCATGCAACCATAAAAAATAATTGGTGGAATTACATACTGTAATAGAAAATGCCGAGTGAAAAAAAGCAGGTTTTGGGGAAATAATATGTGGGAAAATTACTCTTTTAAATATAATTTTTAACAGTAAAATATGTATAGCACAGGCTCAAAATACTCTAAAGTACTTAGGGAAGAGAAGTAAAAGACACTCAAGACATATACTCTGCCTTTAAGAGGATTGTAATTATGTAATTATTTCAATGAAAGAAAAGAACACTCCAAAAATATTAGAAAAATCTAGGCATTATGTGAATAACCACCTAGGAAACAGATCTTTTGAACAAAGTAGTTCTTATTAAAAGTGTTTGGTGCTCTGCCACGTTGCTCCTAATTGTATAGCAATTTGCTTTCCAAGTGGAAAGTACAACCCTTGCTGATCCAATGCACGCTCCAAGTCAGTTTCTTCCTGTGACCCTTCATAAATGCCTTGCCTATTCTGATGGGAACAGGAAATGCTGGGTAGGAAAATAATGCCTTGGAGTCAAACAAAAGAGTATTAAAAAAAAAATGAGAAGTACATATACTAAGAGTATATTATGAAAATTCATATACAAGTGAAAAGTAAAGACCAAAAAATGAAAACTGCAGTTACACGGTAAAGTGGGATTAAGGAACATCTATTATTTTATTTACATTTTCCCCCGATATTGGCCTATCATCTTTCAACACACAAGAAATGCTGCTTTACCTTTTAAAAGTTTTTTAAGTTTAACCACTATAGACTTCACACTAACCAGTATTTTTACAAAGCTTTAGAAAATACTATATAGACAATGACCATTTTTTAGTAAGCTTAATGACTTTTTTTTGGTTACCACTAATGAAAGAGGAAAGAACTCTCTTTAACTATGAAATTAAAACCACACCTGCTTATACTTACCTGCAAAACAGCACGAGCTGACCTCACACTATCAAAGGATGGAAACACATAATTTATATATGTCTCTTGATCAGGACTTACTCCCATTTCACGCATTGCCTTGAGAACTTCAATTACACCTATAAGATTTAAATTTAGAAGCACACAGATGAAGCACTTGGAATGAACAAAAGATCAGAAAGTTCAGTTCATTTACTTTCTGAATCACAACGTATGAAAAACTACTCCTTTTGTTTGTCTAAAAAAGAAAGCAAAAAAAGCAACAAAAGTAGGAAATACGATAAATGAAAAAAATTAATTCCTCCTTTCTTCATCTATTAATTAAGTAACAAGTGCTAAGGAAATATTCTAGAAATGACAGCCATAAGAAAGTCTAAAATAACTAAGCAAAATGCCTCATGCTCTGTCTCCCAAATGACCAGAGGCCATTAAACATCATTGCTGTTACAGAGCAGTGATAGATTTTCTGACACAAGAAAACTGGACCCAATAAATGCTGCAGAGGGCAGGATGAGCGGGGACTCAAATAAATAAAATCTTAAAAACAAAAACAAAAAACCCCAAAGCTTCCCCCTGGAAGTCCCTGTTTTTACCCTATCATATACCCCACAGAAAAATTATATTTCTATAAACTTGTTACATAATGAGCTCCAGTACAAATACTTGATTGTAAAGTTCCCGCTGCATACAGAAATACAGAGGCAAGTGTGACTACGTTATGAATATCTGCACGTTTTTTAAGATAAAATTCAGATTATTATTCAGGTTAAACAGTTTATTATATTTAAAATCACCTAATGGGTCTTCAAAACCTTAGATGTTTAAATATATTTCTTAAGATATTTATACAGGAAAAAAAAACCCTCAAAAGACAAAGCACATGTTTAGTGACAAATTTAGGAAAATATGCATATAAAGTTAGTCCAACAAGCCTAAGAATACTTGAAAGCAAAACTTAGTAGAAGTATTCTTCTAACAATTCACTAAAAATTACTAGTAATAACATGGGTAACTACCATAAAAAATGGCAAATCAGACTGCACTCTTCTTCATATGCAAAGATTACTAAGTACTTGAGAGGAGGGCATATAGGTAGTTGCTTTTCAATGGCCTGTAATAGACTTGTGTTTAATCTAATATCCTCAATGTCCTTCCTCACCAATAATGACTGCTTTCATGACCATAGTATAAAGTAAGTAGCTATGTTTCTGGTAAGACTCTCGGTGAAATGACCAAAACATAAGTAAATAAATAAAATTTTAAAAATTAAAAAAAAAAAAAAAGCTCAAAGTTTAATGAGACCTAGCTTTCAACCCTGTTCTAGCACTTAATGGCAATGCAAATGTGAACAAGTAATGTCACCTTTCTGAGCCGTAATTTCTTAGCTTACACATCTGGAATAATATAGCAGAAATGTGCCATCTAGATACTTTATCAAATAACACCTGGCTTGGGGAGCCTGCATGGCTCAGTCATTAAGCGTCTGCCTTTGACTCAGGTCATGATCCCACGGTGCCAGAATGGAGCCCAGCATCAGGCTCCCTGCTTGGAAGGAACCTGGTTTCTCCCTCTCCCACTGCCCTTGTTTGTGTTCCCTGTCTTACTCTGTCAAATAAATAAATAAAATCTTAAACACACACACACACACAATACTTGGTTTAATCCTTCCTAACTGCCACCCGTGTTAGATTAAGCCAATCAACGTGTGTCAAGTCACTCAATGAATGGAACAATTTTCTGACCTATAAGGGTCTAGGCCTAGTGAAGGGATAGAAACAAAGTACCAACAATTATAAATATTACCCACAGGCAGAAATTCTTGTGGTCTAGGCCTAGAGGAAGACTGAGGACAAGAAGAAAAACAGAACATACTGAACAAAAAGAATAATAGTACCACCTCAGTTTTGATCAGTATCAACAACTGACTCTTGAACACACAGGGGTTAGGAGTGCCAGCTCCAGTGCAATAGAAAAACTGCATGTAAATTCTGACCCCCTAAAAACTCACCTACTAATAACCTACTGTTAGCCAGAACCCAGACCAATAACACAGTCGATTAGCACATATTTTGTATGTTCTATGTATTATATACTATATTCTTAAAGTAAACTAGATTAAAAAATTGTTATTAAGAAAACTGTAGGGGCACCTGGGTGGCTCAGTGGGTTAAAGCCTCTGTCTTTGGCTCAGGTCATGATCCCAGAGTCCTGGGATCGAGCCCCGCATCGGGCTCTCTGCTCAGTGGGGAGCCTGCTTCCTCCTCTCTCTCTGCCTGCCTCTCTGCCAACTTGTGATCTCTGTCTGTCAAATAAATAATAAATAAATAAATAAATAAATAATAAATATAATATATAAATAAAAATAATAAATAATCTTAAAAAAAAAAAGAAAACTGTAAGGAAGAGAAATATTTACAGTACTGTATTCATCCCAAAAGAAAACAAAAAAATTCTGTGTATAAAAGGACCTGGGCAGTTCAAACCTGTGTTGTATAGGGGTCAACTGTATTAACAAGGCTTTCAAGTCAATCTACTGGGGTGATATACTTCTCTATGTAATAAATAAAGCCAGGAAGGTCTTAGGAGTCAAACAATCTTTATTTTAACAAAAGTGTTAAAGTGAGTGCTCCAAGACCAAAGGCATACCTTGAATAAGAAACCAAGTCTCATAGCTGCTGGCAGGTGCTTGTACCACCACAAAATATGCAAAAACCTCTGCTTTTTCCTGGAATAAGAACCTGGGATCAAGTCCTTAATATGCCACCAAAAACTGGTTTTTAGCAGCTTCTTGTCCATAATATATGATGACAGTAAATCTCTCTACTTAGCTCTCGGGGTCATCATTTAAAGGAAAACGTGTGAAATCCTAAAAATACTAAATAAATGTTAATAATAACAATAATGATTTAATATCTTAGCTATCTTAAAGTACCCTAGTAATTTTTTATATTTCCTTAGATGATACAGAGAATAAATGTAGCATAGTAAGGTAAATATATATTTGATTTTCTAATGTTTGAAAATAGGCCAACAAATTGATTTTAAATAGAAGAGTCCTATTTCTGTACAAAACACTTCACCCCAATACTTATGCTTCAAATACATTTTATTCTCTTAATTCATCATTTTTCCAATGATGTGTATTAAAGGGAGGAGTGCATTCTGCTCATTTAGATGACCTGTACTGCCAGCATTTTTAACTTAGGTCTTTTTCTAACTGAAGCTAAAGCTGGTTTAGGAAAACCTTGGGTCCACACCTTCTAATCCAGTAAGTTCAGTCACTCCCTCAGGCATTCTGAGGGAGCATACAAAGATATTTACTTCAAGAATTGACTGAGTCATAGGCAGACAGAAACATTTATCAACAAGGAGAAAAAACGTGATTGATCTCACATACTTACCTCCTCCTAAAAAATACAATTTGTGTTTCTTTTTAAAGGAAGAAGACTAAAATAATCATATATTAACTTAAATATAAACATGGATCCCAAACTTCTGTGAACGTAGAAAACATAAACTAAGACTAAGCCAATCTAATAGAAGTATTTCAAAGACAGTAATGACAAAGTTTATCAATCTAGAGGAAAGTCTCCATTCAGCAAGTTTTATAAGAACTGAAAAAACTGGGGCACCTAGGTGGCTCAGTGGGTTAAGCCCCTGCCTTCAATTCAGCTCAGGTCATGATCTCAGGGTCCTGTGCTCGCTTCGGCAGCACATATACTAAAATTGGAATGATCTCAGGGTCCTGGGATTGAGCCCCACATCAGGCTCTCTGCTCAGCGGGGAGTCTGCATTCCCCCCCCCAACGCTGCCTTGTCTCTCTGCCTACTTGTGATCTCTCTCTCTGTCAAATAAATAAATAAAATCTAAAAAAAAAAAAAGAGAGAACTGAAAAAATTCAAACTTTTAGGAAAGATAAATGGTTTACCTGAACAATTTTCACCAACTGTAACTGTTCACTCCACATGACTTTACACTTGATCTTAGCCAAAAGGCTGAGAAGCGATACTCCACATGACTTTAGACTCTACCCAGGGTACTCACTCTATTAGAGGCGATTTCCTTATTTTGGAGAAGTAGTCTCTATTCAACCCCTTTACTCAACTGGCATTTAAGCTTTCATATTGGTCCTTCCTTCTATATTTTACCCCTTCCATACTCTGATTTTTGTGTTTTCCAAATATACCCAAAGATGTAAATCCTCAATCATTCTGGGTTATTTCCTCTCATTTGGGCCAATGTGCTAAAACTGTAAGTGGTGACTTTCCCATTTGTGCCCCAGAGAAAAATACTAGTAAGCCATGGGGAAGTCACTCAGAGAATCGTTCTTAGGGGTTGGTGGTGGCTGAACTGTTCCAGAACTCAGTATGCTATCATCACAATGTTGCTGAAAACTCTTGGTTCAGTTTGATCTGATCTCTAAATACCTGTCTCTGATTTCCCAAAGGGTTTTATTTAGTCCTTACGAGAAACACTCCTCTACAAGCTCCATCATGGCAGCCATTAATTTTCTTCTGTTCTACCAGTTTACATAGGATTTTTCCCAGATGAAGAAAAAATTCATTGCACTAATAAAAACATGCCCTTCTTACCTTACCCTAAAGAAACCTTATAGAATATGTAGAACCATTTTATTATTACATGAAGGGAAATTGCAGAATACACACTTAACTATATTTCTGGGCCTCCTGCAAAGGAGAAACTCGTTTTCAAAAACTACAACACAACTGACACTGTCTTGTACCTTTCTCAGTTTTTATATTTTTCCAGATAAAACCTTCCCTGATTAAAAAACTTGACAGGACTTTTTAAAACGTCCTTAATGCAAAAACCGGCATCTAACTTATACTAGTTAAGACTTTTTATAAAATAAATACAGCGTAACACTTAAAAATGTTTAATGTGGGGGTTACGGTATTTTAAAAAAGTGTCTAAGAGAACAGAAATCCTCAGTTCTAATCCCAGCACAATTGAGAGCTAAGTGTGGAACCAAAGGTTGGTCATCAAATCTCTCTGCCCCTCTCAGTTGTTTCATTAATATGAAGTGAGCTTTCAACAAGGCACTCTTGAAATCTAAATGATAAGATTCCAAGAAAGGATGGATTGAAAATAAAGCCCACTTGTCTATTAGTTCCAGCTATAACTATCGGAAGAAATTACCTGAATTCTTTCATGTTTACTAAGTTGCTAAAAAATGTGGTAACCAGTTGAAGTCTAGATATAGTCGTAAGGTTGAAGAAAGCAAATTTTCTGATGACAAATATTTCAACAGGGGGTGTTTTCGAAAGTATTTTCTTATCTGTGTAAAAATGGACAATACCAATATGCCCAAAGATTTTCATGGAATGATGTAAACTTTCTCTGGTTCAAAAATACTAGGTTAAAGGTTACTTCTTGGAGCTTTCAGAACTGGAAGATAAGCAAAGAGTTAATCGACTAGCATATTGTTTTCACAAAGATTTTTCTAAAAAGGATTTTGAGACTTTTATAGCCAGAAACAATTAGGGAATACTTGTTTCACTATTTCCTTTAGACCAGGAGACGACTATATATTTAAAATAAAATTGCAATATGAAAGTCTGCTAAAAGCACTTTTTTTGTTGTTTGTGCATTTTGTTTGTCACCCAATGTCATACTAACAACTCTGCATCTCATTCTAAAGCACATTATATTGCGAGATAAAATGAAAAAGACCATTTTTTGTTTCCCCAAGGGGGAAGTACTTCTGTTAAAAGCATCTTTTTATGAGACTACTCTTTCTGAATTACCAATAATGCAAACCAAAGAATTAGATACTGTACTCTAAAATTTAATATTTGTTCAATTCTTATTCATATCCTATAGGCATCCCATGTGTACAAGGGGAAAGTATGCTAAATGCTTAAACGTACTTAAGAACCTGAAAGATTGAACATTTCTGTCCTTCAATCAGCAGGCTGTCAGGTCATGAGCACTCATTTTACAATAAAAGTTTTGCTGTCTTTCCTATTATTGTAAGTCGGCTCAGTTAAGGAGACTGGTCCACAAAGAAAATGGCTTGATTATGCATAACTTTATCTTGAATAAGGCTAGACAAACTAATTTCAAACGGTATATGCAAAATCAAGAACTAAAGAGTTTTTGAAAAATTTAAAAATAACGAACTTCTTAAAACTACACCCACAAGTTTGAATATCAAGATCAGAGATAAGTCAGAAGTGAAATTAGGATGAAAGAAATCCACTATGTTTTTAAAAATGCTTATGTGAAGGGCTCCTGGGTGGCTCAGTGGGTTAAGCCTCTGCCTTCAGCTCAGGTCATAATCTCGGGGGCCTGGGATCGAGCCCTGCATTGGACTCTCTGCTCGGTGGGGAGCCTGCTTCCCCCTCTCTCTCCGCTTGCCTCTCTGCCTCCTTGTGATCTCTCTCTGTTAAATAAATAAATAAAACCTTCAAAAAAAAATGCTTATGTGATTCCTGACTGTGATTTAAATCAATTCTATTTTCTCAGAAGATCTACTACTCAGAAATAAGTTTGCCTTCCCAAAGACTTCAACTAGATGTGTGTAGAAACCTATTCTGGACCTCTGAACCACTACAAATCTGTGAAAGGCAAAACCTAACCTTGAACATCTTTCTCCTTCTGACGTCCAACTAGCAATGGCCAGAAATAATGAGTTCTGACAGGAAAACCTTCTTCCTTCAGAGCCTTCATCAGAGCTTTTGCCAAATCTGCAAGAGATACCATAAAATATTACATAGCTATCTCAGCAAAGCTTTTTTGTGTCAGTTTTAATGATGAGAATATAGTACCAGTTTTATTGGCTAGTAAAGCGCTCTGAAGTGTGAACTGCAAAGGAGATGTGTGCATCTGGGACTCCTTTAACTTCTTGCAGTAGTCTCTCAGCTTCTCTGCAGGCTAGGAAAAAAAGGCACCACATCAGCTGGATCCACAAATATCCTACCATTTGACCTTCTGCAAACATTCTGCCACTCCTGGGATGAAAAATTTGAACCTCTCATCCTCTTTCTACCTCATCAACTTACACACAGAAACAAAGTTTTCATAATGCTTATAATTGGTCTAATCGCATAATACGTTCTTACATTTTGTAGACTCTTATTTTGCTGCCTATTACACTGTCTACAAAGTAAAAACAGACAGAATACCGTATCCATAGTCACGCAGTGTCGCAAAAAGAAACTGCCAAAATCACTCAGACTGCCTTCCCTTGATACAGGACATGCTAATAAAATTTGGAATGCTGTATCTTCCAATTTCTCGGTGACTAAAAGCAAAATGAGGTTCATTGCATCTGGGAAGAGAACAAAGACATTTTCTGTTACTGAACTGAATAATATTTTTATACTGCAATCACTACGAAAGACAAACTTATAAAGTACAAACACCAAAAGGACTATCTGCCTAAATAATAGTGAAATTCTTCCAGGGGTGCCTGGGTGGCTCAGCTGGTTAAATGTCTGCCTTCATCTCGGGTCATGATCCCATGATGTGGGGTCGAGTCCCACATTAGGCTCCCTCCTCAGCCGAGAGCCTGCTTCTCCCACTCCCTTTGCCTTCTGCTCCTCTGCTTATGTTCTCTCTTTGTCAAATAAATAAAATCTTAAAAAAAAAAAAAAGGAAAGGAACACTTCCAAATCAAAACATTCTGACGTGCTCATTAACTCAAGCTATTTAGCTTATTAAGCTGACTTTTAAAAGAGTCCTATGTTCATGTACAATACCCTGATATTAAAGAAGTATAATTCAGATTTTTAGAAAAATCATGAAAATAAATTTTTAGTAACTACCTGGAATATATCTTCTTTCATATGTAATTTTTTCCAAAATTTCTGGGACATGTTGAGAATACCCAGCTTTACTGAAACTAAAAATAATTTGCAATAAATCACGGTCCATAAGGTAAAGATCAGACTTCTCCACCTTCTCCAGAGTCTGTAGGCAGTTCCAGAAATTAGAAGAATAAGTTAGAAACCAGTATTTTTTCATTAAAGCCAAATAAATTAAAATACCAAGATTTTAAAAATCAGGAACATATACTATCTAAAGGTTTAGGACTTCTCTTATAAAGCAGAAAATATTATATTTCAGCAATAACTGTTGAATCAACACCAAGGTACCACACTATAAAAATTCTCCTTCAATACTAGTGTCTATAAGAAATACCTTTAAAAATAGATAGAAACTATACTTTTCTGCTTCATGCAAAATGGAACACAAGTTTACATCAATGATTTTATTTTTTATACAAGTGATTTTAAGTATTTTTATTTATATGACATAAGTCATACCTGCTTTACACGGTCAATGTCACCCTTTTCAGCATATGCATTCAATAATGCTAGGTATGTGTCTGGACCAGGCTCAATTCCAGCCTCTTTCATCACTGTGAAAATATTTTCTGCATTCTCTATATCTCTGGAAGTTATTCAAAGAATAGAGGATAGATTACTACAATACTCCCCAATGTAATATTATAATTCAACCTAAAATGTACTACCCGATTCTTATTAAAAATTCTTATGAACCACTGAGATGAGTTAGCAAAGGACATCAGAAAAGGGCAAGTACATACTAAAATGGTTATAGGTCTCTGAAATAAAAATAAAAACCACCTAAAAGACTAACAGGCAACTTTTTCAAAAGAAAAACCAAACTGCATAATAATCACATAGACCTTAAATTAACGTGTCCTTTTTTAATCAAGTATGCTATGACTCAAATTTACTTTTCTAAGAAGAATAACATTTAGGAAATGATCCTTCAAAAATGAAATTGTTGGGGCGCCTGGGTGGCTCGGTGGGTTAAGCCTCTGCCTTCAGCTCGGGTCATGATCTCAGGGTCCTGGGATCGAGCCCCGCATCGGGCTCTCTGCTTGGCGGGGAACCTGCTTCCCTCCCTCTCTCTGCCTGCCTCTCTGCCTACTTGTGATCTTTCTCTCTCTGTCAAATAAATAAATAAAATCTTAAAAAGAAAAAAAAAATGAAATTGTTTTCCACGGTATCAAGAGAGCTGTATAAGAGAACTGACTTTACAAAGTCAGTTACTTTGGATCTGGCCCAATTTTTAAAGTTGAAATTTTCTAAATCAAAGTTGTATTTAATAAGTCATTTAAAAGTTGCATGTTCTATCTCACACACTCAAAATTTTTGAAGGAGTAGATAAACATGGCTTAAGGATCTTCTAAAATTATTCTAATTTAAACCTTGCTTGAGAATAAAACCTTAGGTTGAACATTACCCGGCTCTTGCATGCCCTGTAACAAGGGCACTGAAAACTGCCTCCGTGACGGGCAGATCCTTAGTTTTCATGAATCCGAGAATCTTGCTGCAATAAAGAGAAATGAAAACATTCCTTGGAAATATACCTCAAAACCACCTTTTACAAAATAAGTACATAAGATCTCATTCCCTGAAATTATTCCCATTATATTAAATTATATAACTTGAACTTCTCTTGGTAAAAATAGCGGGTAAGTTTTTAAAACCTGATTATTTCTTCTATACTACTAATTAACCTTAAAAAGCATAGAGTTTAGGCGATTCATAGACCTGTACTCCTGGGGCTAATAATACATTATATGTTTATAAAATTTTTTTTTTAAATTGTACTAAAAAAAAAGCATAGAGTTTAATAAAATCCATGTAATTAAAACATTTCAATTTATCCTTTCTTTCCTAAAACCTCCATCCAAAAGTAGCAGTAATTTTTACACAAAGAAATAAATGTCACAACTGATTTTATATGAATCAACAAGACAGAGAGAATATTGTCAGTTTTATAAATGAATACAGTTTAAATGGCTAAGGACATTTCCTTTAGAAGATACCAATTTACGAAGACTAAAGCTAACTCTATACACCTCAGCATCTTTAAACCTCTGCTCTGGTAATCAAATTTTTAATTAAAATAGCAATATTCACTTGTCTTTCTCCTCCTACACAATTTTATATTTTATCGAAGTCATATTACCAAATTTGCTAGATTAAAATACTTCTGGGGTTGGGGGGGGGGGTGGGGTTATGGACATTGGGGAGGGTATGTGCTATGGTGAGTGCTGTGAAGTGAGTAAACCTGGTGATTCACAGACCTGTACCCTTGGGGATAAAAATATATTATATGTTTATAAAAAATTAAAAAAAAAATAAAATAAGATACTTCTGAAGTAATTTCCCTAAGAAGAAACTTTAATTAAAAAAAAAAAAAAAGAAGGGGCGCCTGGGTGGCTCGGCGGGTTAGGCCGCTGCCTTCGGCTCAGGTCGTGATCTCAGGGTCCTGGGATCGAGCCCTGCGTCGGGCTCTCTGCTCAGTGGGGAGCCTGCTTCTTCCTCTCTCTCTGCCTGCCTCTCTGCCTGCTTGTGATCTCTGTCAAATGAATAAATAAAATCTTTAAAAAAAAAAAAAAGAAAAGGAGTGAATATAGTGAATATATTCTAGGCTTACAAGATTTACAAATGTGCTTGCTTAAACATATTTATAGAGCTCCATACCTGGCACCTTCAATATCTCCCACATTACAATACGCAGCAATCAACCTCTGATATGTCACCTGTCAATGAAATGGGCCAGTTAATATTTTTTAAATACTATTTCTTTCCTGGGATTAAAAAAAAAAAAGTGCCATAACCAATGAACATTTAAAATAGCAACTACCTACTCGATTTGGTTGAATGTTTGCTTCCTCCATTTTTGCCAAGAAGTCAGTTGGTGAAAATTTATATTCATTTTGAAGATAGACTTTAAGTAAAGCATTGTAGTGACTTACATCATACACAGTACCTACAAATAAAATTTAAATCAAATTTTTAGAAAAGTACCCCAAATCAAACCCTTTATCACAACTAAAATATACATACTTAAAATTTAACAAACAAAAAGGATAAAATGATCACTTCAGCATTTCACCCCATACTTAGTCCCATCTATACAGAAATCCTGTCAGAACACAGCAAGCTAAGCATTTAAGACAGTTAACTAACTGAATTACTGTACAGTTACAAGTAACTGCTTATTCAGATGTTGAGGTCTCTTATTTATGAAGCACAGTATTCCCTTCCTGTTGGAAAATGTTGACAATACCTCTGTATTTAAAGTGACTGAAAGATTTTTCGACAGAAAGCAGTTCTTGCCACAGTACAGACACACCAAGATAGACTATGTCTTGTGTAGTTGTTTTACACAAGTAGGGCGGTACTATCAACTTTGCTTACTTACTCAAAGTGTTTCTTTGAAGGCTCCACTTCCAGTTGCTGAACACCATTACTGGTCTGCTATTGTTAATTTACCCCTATTCCAAAACCCTTTGTTTTCTTTCCAGGTCCATCTTGCCTAAGGCCCCATCGATCAAGGTTACCATTCAGTCTTCCTCTACCCACTGATGACATTATGTCATCATGATGACAATATGTTTTTACTAAGTTTGTATGAATTAAATTTCGTGTCTTTACTTAATTGCCAGTAGCACCACAGGCCTGTGGTAAGTATCTGGTGTCAGTTTGAGATTCTAGACAGCAGAGATCTATTCTATTAAATTAATGTTTATCTTACTAGACATGTAGAGTGCTTACTATGTTCCAGGAACTGTGCTAAGTGCTCTGCATCTAGATCCAGTCCCATTTCCTCCTCACAACAGTTTTGAGACAGTTTCTCTCATCCCCAATCTTATAGATGAGGAAAACTGACTCTTCTACTTGCCCAAGGCAACATGGCTTTGAAAGTGACCACAGACTTGAATGCAGGTGGTCTGCCCTGAGTGCCAATCTGTTAACCATTGTAATGGGTTATATAGGGCTTTAAGGGGAACCAAGTGCAACTCAACATCTGCAATAAGATTACACAACATGGTTACCATAAAGTGTCTGGAAACTTCTAAAACATCATCAATTCAAGTTGAACTCTAATAATGGTTGGTTACAGCCCTAAAAGTGAAGGAAGGTCCATCTATTTCACAAATATTTCTCCCAGTTCCACATGTGTTTTTAAGTTACATGACTTATTGACACGTGGAAATTTCTTTTTATGAAATCAATTCTTTATCTTCAACTTTTCTGCTGCTCTTTTACTGAGAAAACTCTTTCCCATTCTGAAGTCCAATATTCACCTTTTCTTTTAAAAACTCTTAAAAAACAAACTTGTCATCAAGATTAATTCTAGATGAATTCAGAACTGAGGTGAGTCTGTGTTTACTCTGTAGATCTTTCCATAGATGTACAACATGTTTGTTGAAGGATATTCCTAGACATTTTACATATTTGTGACTAGGTATGTCACATAATATAAATTTATGCATTCTGCTTTCTAACTAGGAAAATCAATAGATTATTAAACATTTAATATTTCCTATTACTTTATTATAAATTGATTTTCTGGGATTTTGCAGATAAATAAGCACATCATCTAAAAAACAGTAATTTCTGGGCACCTGGGTGGCTCACTAGGTTAAAGCCTCTGCCTTCAGCTCAGGTCATGATCCCAGGGTCCTGGGATCGAGCCCTGCATCAGGCTCTCTGCTCAGCGGGGAGCCTGCTTCCCTTCCTCTCTCTCTGCCTGCCTCTCTGCCTACTTGTGATCTCTGTCAAATAAATAATAAATAAAATCTTTAAAAAGCAAAACAAAACAAAAAACCAAAAAGTAATTTCAAAAATAAATCAGTAAAATAAAAAACAGTAATTTCTAGTATTGTTTCCCGTCTTATTTCATTGCCATCACACATGATATTGATTGTTGGCTTTAAATTTCAACATGTTAAAGAAGCATCCTTCTATTCTCTTTTAAGACTAAGACTTCTTTTTTTTTTTTTTTTTTTTTTTATTAAGTGGGCTCCATGTGCTACATGAGCCCAGTGCAAGGCTCAAACTCACAACCCCGGGATCAGGACCTGAGCTGAGATCAAGAGTTGGACACTCAACAAACTGAGTCACCCAGGTGCCCCTTTTTGTTAAGATTTTTAAAAATGAGGATTAAACACTGGATCTTATCTAATGGTCTTTTTAATTATGTTCTTTTCCCTGAGGGTTGCTGGGGGGTGGGTTATGGACACTAGGGAGGTTATGGTGAGCTATGGTGAGCATATGGAGTGCTATGGTGAGCACTGTGAATGGTTTAAGACTGATAAGTCATAGACCCATACCCCTGAAGCAAATAATACACTATATATTAATGAAAAAGAGATAAATTATGTTATTTTCTGAACAGATACAATGTTCACAGCTCAAAATTCTAAAGGCACCTTAATTTTTGTTTATATTGTGGAGAACACCCACATTAGTATAGAAGAACTCCTTCTTTTTTTTTAACAAGTTGCACAGTATTCCATTTCATAAACCCACCATAATTTATTTAACCAATCCTAGCGAGACACCCTAGAGTTGGTTCCAATTTCTTACTATTACAAACAAGCTACAATAAAGGATATCCTTTTGCACATTTGAGAATATCTGTACCATATTCTAACAAATGGAACTGCTTGGTCAAATGATATGTGCATTCCTAACTTTGACAAACCAACTGCCCTTTTTTTTGGTTCTTTTTTAACTTACCATAAAGAGTAAAAATTGTATGAAAATTATTTCATTTTTTTCATTTGAGTATAGCTGACAAACAATGCTACATTAGTAAATTATTTTATTCTTAATGCCCCTAGATGTCACTATAACTCACCAAATAAATATTACCAAGTAGCTCTTCCATAAAATTGAATTAGAACATTTATGTAAAGAAATTATTTACCAAAAGAAAAAAAAACTACATCTTTTACATATACATATATTTTTAAACAATCATACCCAATTTCTGAAGTTTGTCCCATATCCTATGAGCAAATTCTGTTCTCTCTGACAGCTGTAGTTCAGGCAAGAGAGAACCACAGCTGCGCAAGAGAAGCAAGGCTTGATTACCACCTGGGCTACCTATGAAAAAAGAGAACAGATAATATTTAACGCAGTAGCAGTATCATACAGATAAGTATCAAAACATAAACCAAAACCTGTAAATATTCAAAAATCTCCTGCCTCAGACAGTATTAGAAGTACCCACAAGCTGGGAAAAAAACCTTACCCAAATCTACAAGTATCATTTACAATGTTACTAAAAGTTATGTTTTTAAAATTAGTTTGTTGGGACGCCTGGGTGGCTCAGTTGGTTAAGCAGCTGCCTTCGGCTCAGGTCATGATCCCAGCGTCCTGGGATGGAGTCCCACATCGGGCTCCTTGCTCAGCAGGGAGCCTGCTTCTCCCTCTGCCTCTGCCTGCCACTCTGTCTGCCTGTGCTCGCTCTCTCCCTCTCTCTCTCTGACAAATAAATAAATAAAATCTTAAAAAAATAAATAAATAAAATAAAATTAGTTTGTTTTCTAAGGGAAGCTAAGATTAGGAATCTATGTAATCTGCAAGACTCTATGCCATATAAAAATACCCAGAACTGAATTTATAAGCAGTGCTTACTGCAATTCAAAGGCTAAGCTTCTTAGTATCTTAAGAAAATAGTAAAATGCAGTACAGTTAAAACTCATCAAATTTAGGTTTACAATCAATTACAAAACCATACAAACTTCCTTCTCCCTTTTTCCATGTATCTAACATGGCCCTGAAAGCTGACTTTTAAACCAAACAAAACCAAAAATAAACCACTTACTGTATGATTCCATTTAAATAAAGTATCCATAATAAGCAAATCTGTAAGTCCAGAAAGTACGTTAGTTGTCGCTAAGGCTAGAAGGGATGAGGGGTTAGGGGATAAAGGCTAAGGATTTGGGAGACTTCTTTTTGAGGAGATAAAAATGTCCTAAATGTAACTACAGTAATAGTCATACAACTGAATAAATCAAAAACAGAAAATAATACACTAGCCTTTAAGTGCACATAATTAGAACTGATACTTCCTTTGATACCCTTCATCATTAGATTCCACAGCTTCTTAAGGTGAATGAAATCCAGATGGGCTTTAGGAAGTTGGTGAATGTTGTGTAACTAGATGCAAAATTATGAGTGTGTTTGCATGTGGGCTTGTGGGGGGGGAGGGTGGTAAGAAGGTCCACAAGCTTCTACTGGATTATCAAAGTGGCTCAAACAGATTGTAAAACTAAGTGAAAATGAAAGGGAAATAAGGATTACCAGTCTTTCTGGAAATCTATCATACATAAGCATCTTAGAGAAAGCAGACACTATACAATGGAAGGTAAGAAAAACGATAATGCCAAGACAATTTACCACTGAAAGTGACTCTCTTATAAACTGGGGAAAGGAGAAAGACCCATTTTTCGTTGCTGATTTTGAAATAAACATATAAAACAAAATGCTTTACTCAAAAACTTTGCCTTGATGAGTTGAAAAGATCACAATCATAACATAAAATCGTGATGATCAAAAAAATAACAAACAAAATTGAAAATATCAAATAATGTGTTCTACAGTGAGCCTGCCCCCAAACAGGTATTTATTAAGACATTCAACTTTTTGTACAGAAAATTTTCAAATACCTGAGTTACAGGTATTGTCAAAGACTTTTTGTAGAAGAGTCTTTGGGATGCGGCCAGTTCTTCGGACAGAATTATCCAGTCTCATTAGAGCCCAGTCAAACTGATTGGCAGTCCTTCTATGAAAAGAAGCAGGCTCCTCTTGAAGATAATTCTTTTTCTCAACAGCAATGGCATATCGCCTGGCTTGGTTCAGTAGCCCTCTATAAAATGAAACACAATTGGTAATTAACTAACACAATTCCTTCCATACAAGTTCTCTTCTTGAGCAAAATTTATACAAAGTTTATTGGTTACCAAATAACCTAATTTGGTAGGTAAATATCAAATTAAATACTCCTAAATACCAAATACCTAAATTCTGGTGCAAAAGCAAAAATGCTGAGAGTGTAAGAAAGAAATTTTGCCTTTTGCTTTAAATAAAATCACATGTACACACAAGTATGCAAAGTAAATCCCTTAAATAATTGATTTGGTCTTGAAAACCTTCTGCACAGAATCATTTCAAACTAAGACAATAATATGGTGCGCTTTAAGTGTTTTTTTTTAATTTCCCTTAAGCAAAACCAGGTTAATGAAAGAAAATGAGGCAGTTTATGCTACAAAGCTCTTCTCACCTCTACAAATGAGACAAGAGATCTAATATATATATATAATTCTGATAACTGCTTTCAAATGTTTTCTAGGTATAATCTCATTATGAATTTAATAAAAGACCAATGTCCAAGTTCAAATTATGCAGGTTTTTTTTAAAGAATCATTCAGGACAAAAGAATTTCCAATCTGTCTAAATAAATTTGAAACATTTTATAGTGACAATGTTTCAGTCCCCAATTCATATCTGCTTTCCATTTATCAACCTGCTGATTACATACTTTTCTACTTATCTTAACAACTACAATCATAAAAAATAAAACTGGATATCTAGGGGCACTGGGTGGCTCAGTTGGCTAAGCATCTGCCTTCAGCTCAGGTCCTAGGATTGAGCCCTACATCAGGCTCCTTGCTCAGTGGGGAACCTTCTTCTCCCTATGCCTGACGCTCCCCCTGCTTATGCTCTCTCTCTGTCAAATAAATAAATACAATCTTTAAAAGGATTTCTGGTATTAAACATCATTACTTTTCAGAAAGTAAAAAAAGGGTCTGTCTATTGGGAAAGGTCAGACTAGTACATGTGTGTTTATAAAGAGCAAAAACCTTTAAACCATTCAGTATTTTAATACAGAGCCTAGCGCGTAAGCCAAACGCTTTAAAACAATGAAAGCAGAGGTATTCCATACTATAGAAATACAGGCTGTACCTGATTTACAAATATCAAACTTAAAAATAATCCTTTTGTGTGAGGATAACCCTGTCATAAATCTTTGAATCAAATTTAAATTTACTCTGTATTCCAACACCACTTTCTAACACAAATGTTCTGGTTTTTGTTTTGTTTTGTTTAAAAACTTAATTTTCGGGGCGCCTGGGTGGCTCAGTTGGTTAGGCAACTGCCTTCAGCTCAGGTCATGATTCTGGAGTCCCGAGATGGAGTGCCACATCGGGCTCCCTGCTCAGCAGGGAGTCTGCTTCTCCCACTGACCTCTCTCCTCTCATGCTCTCTCTCATGCTCTCTCTCTCTCAAATAATTAAATAAAATCTTAAAAAAAAAAAAAAAAAGACTTAATTTTCGTGAGAGCCAGCATGAGCACACACATGAGCAGGGGTGGGAAGGTGGGTAGGCGGGGTTGCGGAGGGAGAAGCATGCTTCCAGCTGAGCAGGGAGCCCAATGCAGGACTTGATGCCAGGACCCTGGAATCATGACCCTGAGCCCAAGGCAGATGCTTAACCAACCGCCTGCCACCCAGGCATCCTAACACAAAATTTCTAATGTGCAAAGATTTATGCATTTATCCCAAAATACCTTAAACTTTCCAATAGCAGCCAATAAGTATAACTAAGTAATATATACAAAGCACATATTAACGAAGTATGATGTAAAAATACTTACTAATCCAGGGATGCCTTCAGGATGATAACCTCATTTTTCTTGTATATGCACATCTTTACCACAATTACTCAAAAAATATTTACAAAGTAGTGAGTTTAAAAATAAAACTGTTGGGATGCCTGGGTGGCTCAGTCCGTTAAGCTTCAGGCTTCCGCTCAGATCAAGATCCTGGGGTCCTGAGATGGAGCCATTCCCCACCCTTAAACCCCTCCCCCCAATCAGGGCTCCCTGCCTTGCCGACAATCTGCTTCTCCCTCTCCCTCTGCTCCTCCCCTCCTCCCCGACCCGCTAGTGCTTTCTCTCTCTCTCAAATAAAATAAAAAATCTTTTCGGGGCACCTGGGTGGCTCAGTGGGTTAAAGCCTCTGCCTTTGGCTCAGGTCATGATCCCAGGGTCCTGGGATCGAGCCCCGTATCGGGCTCTCTGCTCGGCAGGGAGCTTGCTTCCTCCTCTCTGCCTGCCTCTCTGCCTACTTGTGATCTCTGTCAAATAAATAAATAAATTTTTTTAAAAAAATCTTTTCAAAAATAAATAAAGAGGGATGCCTAGGTGGCTCAGTAGATTAAGAGGCTGCCTTTGGCTCAGGTCATGATCCCAGGGTCCTGGGATGGAGACCAATGTCTGGGCTCAACGTGAAGCCTGCTTCTCCCTCTGAAGCCTGCTTCTCCCTCTGCCTGCAGCTTCCCCTGCTTGTGTTCTCTTTCTCTCTGACAAATAAATAAATAAAATCTTAAATAAATAAATAAATAAAACTGCTGGTTTCTTAGCCTATGTTATTAACCTGGAAAACCAGTCACAAACTGAATAATTGAGTATGTGATGCTACATTAAAGAAAGCTATACCAAAAGTTTCACCACAAGATTATATAAATCACAAAGGCAGTAACTTAATGCTAGACCAGAAACTCTACCACCACGATCTGGGACAAATCACAAGCACTCTGGCCTTCAAGGATTCTATCTATGTAAAGAAATTGGAAAACAATGAAAAAAATCAGGACACTAACTAAGACAAAGTCTTCTTACTTTTACAAACCTAACGTTCAGCACATTATAGATGGCTAATTGATTAGTTTGTTAAAATGAGCTGAATTAATTAAATGTTAACCACCTACAAACTACAGAAATATGTACCACTCCTAAATATTTATCCTCTATTTTCAAAGGTTTTTTCTGGCCATGAACCTGTATCTACTGGATCAGTTTTTACTGAACTATACCCTTGTTAGGCAAACACAAAATAACATTATTTTAAATCATCCAGACCATATGAAGTTCAGGTGAGTGTGCAATCAATAATATTGTTCAACAACGAAAACTGATTAATATGTAAATTTCAAAACTGCAGGAGTGCCTAGCTGGCTCAGTCAGTGGTAAATGCAACTCTTGATCTCGGGGTTGTGAGTTCGAGCTCCATGTTGGGTGCAGAGATCACTTCAAAATAAAAAATGTTTAAAAAAGGGGCGCCTGGGTGGCTCAGTGGGTTAAGCCTCTGCCTTCGGCTCAGGTCATGATCTCAGGATCCTGGGATCAAGCCCCACATCGGGCTCTCTGCTCAGCAGGGAGCTTGCCTCCTCCTCTCTCTCTGCCTGCCTCTCTGCCTACTTGTGATCTCTCTCTCTGTGTCAAATAAATAAATAAAATCTTAAAAAAAAATGTTTAAAAAAGAGAAAGAAATTTCAAAGTTGTGGCAAAATATATTTACCAAGATTTTTTTTACACAACTCAAATCTTGTAAGCTGTGAAAAAGCGCAAAAGTAAAACCTTTGCTAAAATTCAGTTTTAGGGGCGCCTGGGTGGCTCAGTGGGTTAAAGCCTCTGCCTTCAGCTCAGGTCATGATCTCAGGGTCCTGGGATCGAGCCCTGCATCCAGCTCTCTGCTCAGCAGGGAGCCTGCTTCCCCACTCTCTCTGCCTATTTGTGATCTCTGTCAAATAAATAAATAAAAATCTTTTAAAAAAATAAAAATAAAATAAAATAAAATGCAGTTTTAAAATGTAAGATCTAACAAATACAAAATTTAGACAGAAGACAGGTTAATAAACCAGAACATTATTCTCAACATTTTAAAGCTAATTTTTCTCACAAACAGATCTTTAATGATGTCAAGTCTCCTTCACTCAATTATACTTGACTTTAATTAGATATGCTTAACTATGAATCCACCATAGAATGAACGATGGTGAAGGGTTACATACTTAACTAAGGATGCTTCACTCTTCAAAAGGAAGTCCCCAGTGCTTCCCTACATGCAGTGCTTTCTACATTGATTATTTGGCCCAAAATTTATTTTTAAATTCCACAGAAACACACCCAGTAGGAAATTAGGAACTCCATGCCTGGAACAGTAAGTATGTTATGACAGAAAGTAAAGAAGAAGTCCAGGGGTGAAAGTACATCCATGTAGTGTAGCACCTACCTATCAGACTTGCACAAGCCAAATTCTGATGACCAAAACTGGTGTAACCATGTAAGGGAAAATTATTAACATTTCATCAATGTGTCATAAATTGCTCCTTTGCATTTTTTTTTTTTTAAGATTTTATTTATTTGACAGAGAGAGCGAGCACAAGCAGGGGGAGCCGCAAGCAGAGGGAGAGGGAGAAGCAGGCTCCCCACAGAGCAGCGGGAGCCTGATCTGAGACTCGATCCTAGGATCCCGGGATCATGACCAGAGCAGAAGGCAGTCGCTTAACCACCGGAGCCACCCAGAGGCCCTCCTTTGCATTTCTGAGTGAAACATCTTAGGTTCCCTCCTGAGATTCTGGCAATCACCACTGTATTCAGATTACCCTTTAACTTTCTCTGGCCCCATCTGGCATTGTTATTCTCAGTGTTGTTGTCGTCGTTTTAGTGCTGGTGGCGATTATTTTGACTCTTCAGTACAAAAAAAAATAATGATTTTCATATTTGAATGTCCATATTTCAAAAAGGCATGCAGTGCAGATTATTTTAAGCAGGCTTCCATGGGACTCCTCTCTTAAGTCTGTACTTTTTTCCAATATTTTACCTTTTCAAGGCATTTTTGGATTTACAGAAAAACTGTGCAGTGAGTACAGAGTTCCTGTATATGCTCCTCCCCCTCCACCCAGTTTCCCCTATTTATATCTTGCATTACTGTGGTACATGTGTTATAAATGATAAACTAATCATGATACATTACAGCCCGTAGTTTATAATAGGGTTCACTCTGTGTATGTACGTACCTATGGTTTTGACAAATGTATGGCAAGCATTATAGTAGTCACAGAATAGTTTCACTGCCCTAAAATTGCCCTGTGCTCCACCTATTCTTCCCCTCCCCGATCCTCCTAAACCCCTAACAACCACACTTCTCCTTCTCTATAGTTTTTGCCTTTTCCAAAAATCCCAGGACCCCGAGATCATGACCTGAGCTGGAAGGCAGAAGCTTAACCCACTGAGCCACCCACGCACCCCATTCATTCTTTTTTAACTTCAAATGTGCACCAAACTAATCACACATGTTCTCAAACTCTCCCTCCCAAGTTAACTCCGTTGCTATTATGAGTCACTCTAGCATCTAACACTTTGGAGCTCCCAGAATTTAAAGGGAAAAAAAAGGGGGGGATACAGATATGTGATAGAGTAGGTATAACCGGTAATCGATATTTATCAAGCATTTAATGACACATGCTAGGTAACAAAAATTACTACCATAATCCTCATTTTATTGATAAGAAAACTGACACAACTTGCCCAAAGTCACAATAAAAGGTAGTTAATGACAGGATGACAAGTCCCGGATCTGTATTTGGGTAATCTCTTTCTGAAATGAGTTCAACATGGCAGAAAGGCATCAAGGAAATGAACCTGGCTGCAATAGGGGGTTCACAATAGAAGTAATGAAAATTAAAACTGGACTGGGAGGGTGAGACTAGAGAATGGAAAGCCTCCAATGGCTGAAAAGAAAGGCATTTGGATTTTATGACATGTCCATAAAATACAAGACTGATGTCCATAAAGCTGCCCTCCCCGCTTATTTTGCTGTACTATTCTAGACAATGGAGATCTCAAACTTATTTCATGTGCTCACCCACCTCTCATTTTAACTATTCCACTTGAGTTTCCTTTAGCCTGTTGGTATGTATGATTACATGGACTGATTTTCAAATGTTGAGTCAGCTTTGCACACGTGGAATAAACCCAACTTAGTCACAGTATATAATTCTTCTTAAAAAAGTTGCATATAGATACTGATTCCAGTTAAGTTTTAACATGTTAAAAACTCAAAAATATAATGCCTCCTTTTATTTATTTAAAGTATGCTCCATGCCCCATGTGGGACTTTAACTCACAACCATGAGATCAAGAGTTGTACGCTCTACCGACTAAGCCAGGCAGGTGCCGAATAATGCCTTTTGTTTATTTTTAAAGATTTATTTGAAAGAGAGACAGAGAGAGAATATACACATGCATGAGAATATACACATTGGGGGGAAGTCAGAGGGAAAGGGAAAGAATCTTAAGCAGACTCCCCACAGAGCATGTCTCAGTGCTCAATCCTAAAATCCTGGAACAATGACCTGAGCCAAAATTAAGAGTCAGATGCTTAACCAACTGAGCTGCCCAAGGTTAAGGTCAGGGATACATCTTAATTAAACCTGGACTGGGAGGGTGAGACTAAAGAATGGAAAGCCTCCACCAGTTTTTTAGCTGAGCATTAAAAGCAGCAGCCATGCACAACAGAGAAGTACTCCAAGCAAGCCAGAACAGTCAGCAGGCCAAGCAAGTGAGCAACACAGATGGGATGAGGTTGAAGAGGAAGACTGCGCTTGTGAGTGGGCTAGATCATGAAAGACTGTGACAATAAATGGTCTGGATTTTATTTTCAGTACAGATTTTATTCCAGCTACAGAACTCTATCAGAACCCTACTGAAGGTTTCTGAGCAGGGGATGTGGCATGATCTATTTCTGTTTTAGAAAGATTAGTCTACCTGGGGGGGTGAAGAATAAATTAGAAGGTAGCAAGAATTGAGAGAGAGATACCATTTAGAAAACTATTGCAGTAGTCCAAGTAAAAGGGAAGTTTATACCAGAGTGGGTGTGGAAATGGGAAAGAAACACCTATCACCAAAGCCCCGCGCCCATTTAACTGCAAATTCCAAGGAACAAGTCTCACCAAAGCAATTTGTTCATTCTCACTTCCTTAAATATGATGAAGAAAATTTCATGTAAAAGTGCCTTAGAGGCTTACTTAATCCTCTTATACATCCTACCCCATTATGTACCATTTTCATGAAACTTGACAAGCACAATCTTAAGAGACAAAAACAGAAGGCTCCATAGCACTGCAGAAACACAGGAGCTCTGAGCTTTAAGAGCACGAGCCTGAGTCCTATAGACCAGCCTGACTTCAGGCTGTGCCATTTTATAAGATGGGTAGACGAGTTACTGCAACTCTAAGCCTGTAAAATCCAGGAGTTAACAGTATTTACCTCACGAGGCTATCACAAAGATTAACTGAGATACTGCAGTGTTTCCAAAAATATCACCCTTCTGCTAGGCAAGATGGTTTTAGGTAGTATTTAAACAAAAATTTTTCATTTCAGTCGTTTTATCTATTTTAATCAATATTTAAAAGTAACTATCACATCAAGCTCTTTATTTTACTAATATTTTTGCTTAAGATAAAATTAAGTTATAATAACATCAGTTTAAACCTAAAACCAATGTTAAGAAGAACGTTAAATACAAATAACAGTGTCAGTAGTACTTAGATTGGACAAAAAAATCTGAAGGCAGTACATAATTGCCCGAAGGTTGAGCAACACTGAGAAAGTATACATAGAGGACCCTGCAAAGTCAGCATAATAAATATTAACTGCACACTTCCTAGAGCACCTTCTTTTAAAAGTGTATTAGCAGAAAATACAACACTTATTTTTAAAGACCTAGTCAAATCTAAACTATGCTTATTTAACAACTATGTGACTCTGGTAAAAGTATTTGGTCTTTCTAAGCATTAGTTACTTCCTCTGAAGAAAAATACCTACCTTGTAAAGATCATATAAGGAAAAAATATATAAAATTCCTAACAAACGGGCTCAATAATAGCTTTTATTATAGAACGCACTCAGTTAAGTGTCTGCTGAGTGATCTTTAAAGAAAATATTTTGTAAAGCTGTCTCAATGACCTTTCTCATGCAACGATTTCACAGGACCTCGATTCTCCAAAAAGTCTTGTCCAGTTAATCTGTCCCCCAAACACACCAAAAATTTTAGACTAGAAAAGCCACTTACAACTCTTCCACACTTAAAAGTCTCCTGGCTTTAGGGGCGCCTGGGTGGCTCAGTGGGTTAAGCCGCTGCTTCGGCTCAGGTCATGATCTCAGAGTCCTGGGATGGAGCCCCGCATCGGGCTCTCTGCTCAGCAGGGAGCCTGCTTCCTCCTCTCTCTCTGCCTGCCTCTCTGCCTGCTTGTGATCTCTCTGTCAAATAAATAAATAAAATCTTTAAAAAAAAAAAAAAAAAAGTCTCCTGGCTTGAAACACCAATTTCTTTCCACCTATCCAGACATCCCCTCCCCCTCAAGGTCCTCCAGTCCAAAAATATGTCTCCTTTGTCTCAGCTATGACAGGAAGTGACGAACAGTTACACAAGTTGGGACCTATGATGTGACATGAACAAGATACTCTTTAGGATCTATAAAGTGAGACTGGGATAGACAAGATTTACTCTAAAGATTCCTTCCAGAGTTTACATTCTCAGATCTTATGTGCTTAGTTATCTGTGATAGTCTTTAATTTCTAAATCTATAATGTATCATAACACCTTTTTAAAAAATGTCTTTATGTCCATAAGCAATCCCTTCAACACCTAAAGGACAATATTACTCAAAACACTTCAAAACTGGGCATCAGTGTCTATAGTTAAATCCCCAACTGGAGATCCCAGATAAATTACTTCACTCTTCTAAGCTTGTTCCCTGATTTGTAATATGAACCCATAGAAGATGAAATACATGTGTGATGTATTCATACAAACAACTTGAAAATGGAAAAGATCTAATCCGAAGGTACTACTATTTATCCTCATCTCCAAATCCATTCTGCCAACATGCTGACCAATCTCCTGTTCACTCCCACTCAAGAAGAAAAAGAAGTGGTTTGTTTTTATTTTTATTTTTTCAGTTCTGCACCATCTAGCTGAAGTCCTATTAGCCCTTATCTGTGGTATCAATGTTGCTCCTACTGGTCTTTCCATCCCCAGCCTCTATCTCTCCTCAGTCTATATAAACTTTGTCAAGACCTGTACCCCTCAAAACCCTCCAATGGCTTCCAACCATCAAATAACCAACTTCTAATCAACCTTAATAGCTAGAAGGAATCAACTGGCCTTGGTAATATCAACTTCCATGACACCTAACCCCACGTAGCCACACAGGATGGAAGTATGGTCTCCAAGTCCCTCTATGCTCTCCTCCCCTAGAACACTCTGACTACTTATTACCATGTGTCCTCTTAAACGCAACTGAGCCCCTACCAGAAACAAATGTGGCTGTTCTTTTCTCTGAAAAACCACAGTATTAAGCTCCTCTTTTAGGGACAACATATAGGAATGGGACATGTGCCTATCATAGCCCTCAGTAATTGATAAATTTATACACACAGAAAACAAAGGCTGAATCATAACCCAGACAGTTTCTTAATATTTGCTGAGAAGATCTTTTTCTCATTAAGAAATAAACAAGGGAAAGTTTTCTTTCCTTCCAACCTTAGAAGTCACATCATTCTGTCATAGGGCAATATGTGCTCTTCACCCTTAAGCCAATCATCAATCTAGATCCACTTCCAAACAGATTTAATTCAAAGCTTATCTTTCTTCTGAAGCACGGAAGTCCGCAAACTCTCACAACAAAGTATAAGCAGCTTCTGATTCAGAAGTATGAGAAAAACAGAAAAAGAGTCTGGGGGAAAGCAATAGTATTTGCCCCTCAAACTTCCCACAGAAGACAAGGGAAGAGCTGGTTTTTAAGAAAAATTTGTTTAAAAAGAAGAAAAAAGTACTGAAATAGGAATGAGAAGCAAGACTAAAGAATACAGAAGTATATACCTTCTGGCGCTTCAAGTCTGAAAACAAATTAATAAAATTAATTATTAATAAATTAATAATTCTAGAATTTGACTCAATAATCCTCATCTGTCTTCCATAGGACATTCTTAGAAATCAAGATTGGCATGAATTTGTGGACATTCATTGCACTACAGGCATGGATTAAACATCCCTTCAAATGTCTTTGCATGTCACAATATTCCTTCCTCAATGCCTAAGATTTTCAGTGATTTACTCAAAAAATATTTGATACCTATTATGTGCCACAAAGTCAGACACCAGGGGAGCGAAAAAGACAAAATCACTGCCTCAAGGAACTTACAGCCAGGTCTGGAGGGCTGTTTGGTATAGATGTAATCATGCTGTTTGGTACACATATAATAATGCTTAATGATTCAGGATCTAAGGGAAACACAAAAGAGCAGAGGTCAAATGGGAGAAGCAATCGAGATTTAACAGAGAAAAGGAACACCTGAGTAGGGGAAAGGGGCGACACATCCCAAGAGTAAACACCACATTCAAAGGCAAAGAGATGTGCAACATGGCCCCACAGAGCTCTGGACCAATAGTACCTTTACCATCTGGGGGCTTGTTAGGAATGCAGAATCTCAGTTCCCCTGTCTAGACCTACAAAATCAGAATCTCCCATTTTCATGACATCCCCAAGGAATTCTTATGCTCATTAAAAAGCCCTGGTGTAGAGGACTCAGAAGTAGTGGTTTGGTATAGCTAGAATACAGGACACCATGGAAAAGAACCCTAAGAAGTGAGGCTCCAAGGCGCCTGCGTAGCTCAGGTCATGATTCCAGAGCCCTGGGCTCAATTCCCACATCCGGCTCCCTGCTCAGCAGGAAGCCTGTTTCTCCCTCTCCCACATATACATATACATATGTATATGTATACACACATATACATATGTCAATGGCTGTCTCTGGGTGAGAGAATTAAGGGTATCTTTTTTTGTTTCATTCATTCATCTATTTATTTATTTAATATTTTATTTTTAAATAATCTCTGCACCCAACATGAGGCTCAAACTTAAAATTCCAAGACCAAGAGCCTCACACTCCACCAACTGAGCCAGCAAGGCACCTAAGGGTGATTCTTAATTTATTACTATTCTCTCCGTATTTTGCAATTGCTCCCTAGGAACATGAGTTTTATTATTTAAAAATATAAAACAGAGGCACCTGAGTGGCTCGGTCGGTTAAGCGTCCAACTCTTGATCTCAGTTCAGGTCGCGATCTCATGGTCATGAGTTCAAGCCCTATGCTGGGCACCACGCTGGTTGTGAAACGTACTTATTAAATAAATAATATAAAATAAAAATATACACTAAAAAATTAATAAATAAAACAATGATGGCTTTGGCCAGTAGTGTGACTGCAGTAGGTAGAAGAGTAAATATGAAGTGAGGAAATAAAGGAGACCGAAATAGGGACAGGGGAAGGGAAATTGGTAAGCATCCAGAGATGAGTCCAGAGTTCTAGGAAAGGGTTTGTTTTTTCAGGCCGGAAAGATCTGGGCATGCTTGCAGGCTGTGGGACAGGAGACTGTATAAAAGGACTGTTAAGAGTATAGGAGAAAGAGGTAATACTCTTCTCATTGCTTGTTATGAGCCAAGCACACAGTGGTGAGGAAGATAACGTTCTGCTCTTAATGCAATTCACTTTTTCTACTGAGAAAACAAACAAAAAGCAGATTAATATTAGACAAGTCAAACACAGCATGATAAAACTAAAATAGGGTAGTTTTTACATTGAGTGTGGAGATAAGCCTTCTCTGAAGAAACAGCATTTAAGCTGAATCCTGAATGGCAAGAAACCATCTTTGCAAAGGAGGGAGAATGGCCTTGTTATCTCTACTTTACAAATCATGAAACTGAGGATCAAAGAACTTAGGTAAGATTATGTAGCAAGTAAATGGAATCCAGGTCTGATGAACACCCAGACCAATATCCCTTCTACGAGATTCTGTTCTACTGTTTTCCTCAAACACAACAGGAACGATGAGAGATAACATCCACCCTCCTCTGGCCTCACAGGGATAGTTAAGGACTAAAAAATAAGAGTAACTGACACAACTTTCTCCAAATAAAGTCTCTGAAAGAAGAGAAATGCTTTCTGAGAATGCAGAGGCATGGCTCCTGAAGGTTAACTGTTCAGGCCTAAAAACAAAATCCAGGAAGGCTGGTCAGTTAAAAGTAGGCTACATTCCAAAGATCTATAACTGCGTTGTTAAGGAGTCATAAAACCTTTCCTCCATATAATTTTACGTAGAGAGGTTTCCAGGCTGCTCCACAAAGATCCATGTAATCATAGTTATTACTATTATTGTAACTAATAAAGCACTTACTAGGTACCAGGCCTTATGCTAGGCGTTTTTTATAGATAATCTCATGCAGTACTACCAACGGTATTACCACTCCATCTAACTAAGGAAACTGAGGCCTAGAAATGTTAACTTGTCCAACGGCAAATCCTTAGCTCTTAGTCCTAAATTGTCTCCCAAAGTACCTTTATTTATTAACAGTATTTCAAAATCAGTTTTTCTCCAATTCTAAAACCTCAGTGCCCATCTCCCTTTCTCAGATGGTCAGAATACTTACTATTCTAATACTTTTTCACCAAACTTCCTTATCCCCTCTCCAGGTCTATGCCAGACTTATCTCCTGATAAACCTCGATCCATGAAACATTTATTCATACGCTTGACACCACTGGCATCCTTTTATCACCACGAAGTGCCTGCACATGTTCGCTTATTCACTCACTGACACTTACATAGCCCTACTGTGACAATTCCCAACCCAATTCCCAACCTCGATATGTAAATATCGAGGAAAACTCCACTCCAGAAAAATGCAGGCAAAAGCCCAAGCTGATCACAATTAAACGTCCCTATCTAAACTATCCCTTGTTCACCCCAAATTCCCAACCTATCCCTCCCACCCCCCAAATTTAAACTTATCGAAATCTAAGTTCTAGCTGGTTACTGATCACCGATAATGTTCGCACGTGGTACAGCATCCAAGCCCGTGAATCCTAAGGAGAAGAGTAACACCCGATCCCAGCAGCAGCCTTCAAAGCCCCCCGCTCCCAACGCCCCCTTAACAGGTCGCCGGTAGCCCTAGGACAGAAAAACGCAGTTCCAAGCGAGAGCTAAATCCATGCCGGAAGCAAACACTGCACAACTGCCGTGACCTTCTCAAGTCGACTGACCCCGTCACCAGAAACCCCCGCTGGGGAGCGGGGTCCAAGACCCCGGGACGTTTGGCCTTAGGGCGTGGAAGAAGGCTCAGAGAAAGGCAGGCCCGGTCCCCCGCCAGCATCACGACCCCGGGGGACGCCAGCGCTGCAGACAGGCAAAGGGTAGCGCGTGGGCACTCACCCTGCAAGGGGCCCGCCGCGGCCGGCGGGCAGACAAGGGACGGCGTGCGGCCGGCTCAGGCCGCCTGCGAGGAGGCGCAGGGAGAGCGGGAGGCGCGGGGCTGCCCCGGCTCGGAGGAGCCAGCGAGCTGGTCTCAGCAGGGCTGCCATGGCTCGGCCGTCCCCACCGCAGGATGCACGCTGGGCGAGAAGGACAGGGGGAGCACGTGACCGCGGGGTCGCCCGGCGCGGGAGAGACCAAAGGCCGGACGCACCATACGTAGGGGGAGCCACGCGTTGTTTTAAGCTTAGAAGATCGACAAATGGATTTCTCTAAGGATATATGAGTCCCGTGTGATACGTTAATAATAACGTATCGTGCCTGATTATCTGAGTGGCTCCTCTTTTCATTTTCTAACCTTTCTCTCAGCATGTTCAGTATCTACACCCCTACACTTTCCAGTTGGTAGAGTCAGGAGAGGTCGACTCCTCCCAGGTTAGCGCAGGGGCTTGCGGGGGGCCAACTAGCAAGGACACCCGGGAACTCTCGAGAAGAGCCGACTATGAAGGTCCCAGCGTGTGGGACAATTCGCGGGCGTGCGAGGTTTTTGTTGCTGGCTCAGCGCCGAAGTTGCCGCGCGGATGGCAACGTCGTGATCGGAAAGCTCTGAGAAGTGTGGGACTGAAAAACGTTGAGGACCTTTGCACTGTGCCAAAGTTAAATAGGATGTGATTTGTGTTCCTGTGGGGCATGAACATAGTGTAAAAGAATACGCGCGTCCAAGCCTAAATCAGTAAGCAGCGTCTCGCCTTATGACATAGGTGGGTGCTAACCAGGGTCGTCTAGTTTTAAAGCTGAAGCTGAATTCATTATCTTCCCCAACTCCCACCCCACTTCTTCGTTCAGTAAAAGCACCAGTATCCGAGGTAAGATAACGATAAGAATAAGAGTCTAGAGCCAAATCTGGGAGAAAACCGGAAGCCCTTGCCTTCACAGGGTTTACAGTCTGGAAGGGTTCCCTGTGCACACGTGGGAAGCTGGGAACCGGCTTCCACTCCCTTTTCACCCAGCTGTATCCTACCCATTGCCAGGTGAACACTCAGAAGTTTTCCCTGGAAGCCCTCCACGGTAATTCCCCCGTATGGCTGTTTATCCACTCCATATCCAGCTCCCTGACAGCAGGACTGTGACCTTTTCTTGTAGCTGAAGCACCTACCCAGTGCCAAGCACACAGTAGGTTGCATTAAATATTTACTGAGTAAATGAGCATTTTGAGATTATCTAGTTTCTCTCTCCTTTGAGCGATGAGGAAAATGAGATCCAAAAAAGGTTAAATGATTTATACTGTATTATACTGCTAGGCATTAGTAGTATAATTTATTAATTCACTCACTCGGCGCTGATTTATTGAACCCCTGTTCAATGCCCACACTGTTTGAGATGGGAATCCAGCAGAGAACAAAACAGGCCGAGTCTGGACTCTTGATTAAGGGCTCCAAAGTTTAGTTTGGGAAGACCGATAAGAACTGTCCTGGAGCACCTGGGTGGCTCAGTGGATTAAAGCCTCTGCCTTCGTTCGGCTCAGGTCATGATCCCAGGGTCCTGGGATCAAGCCCTGCTTCGGCCTCTCTGCTCAGCAGGGAGCCTGCTTCCCCCTCTCTCTGTCTCTGCCTGCCTCTCTGCCTACTTGTGATCTCTGTCAAATAAATAAATAAAAATCTTAAAAAAAAAAAAAGAGAGAGAGAGAGAACTGCCCTGTAAAATAAGTCAGGATAAAGAGATTGAAGGTGGGGTTCAGCCCCTTCAAAGAACAGGGAGGAGAATCTTGTGGATTACAGGAAGGAGGAAGTTAGGGAGGGGAGAGAGGGCCCGCCCACATCTGAAGTAACTGGGGGCCAGATTTTGAAGATTATTACAGGCTGCTCTATGGGGTTTGATTTTTATTCAGAAAAAATATGGGAAACCATTGGAAAGCTCAATGTTTTGCTGTGATATGAATCTATTTACATTTTTAAAGGATCACTGTCTTCTGTTTGGAGAGGTGATTTTAAGAGAATAAAGGCGAATAAAAGTAGGGAGACCAGTTAAGAGGCTTTTGTAATAATCCAGGCTAGCTGTAGTAGTGGCTTGAACTAGGAGCTTACAGGTAAGGTAATGGGAAAGAGTCAGGTTCTCGCTTTATTTTAATAGTAGGACAAAGAGGGAACTTCTTGTAGATTGGCTGTGGCATATGAGTCAAGGATGTTTCCAAACATCTTGGGGCCTGAGCAGTTAGAAAGATGGAGGTGGCACTGATTAAAATGGGAAAGCTTGAGGGAAGAGCAGATTTAAAAGGTGAATCAAAAGTGATCCAATGGGGGCGCCTGGGTGGCTCAGTGCGTTAAAGCCTCTGCCTTCGGTTCAGGTCATGGTCCCAGGGTCCTGGGATTGAGCCCCGCATGGGGCTCTCTGCTCGGCAGGGAGCCTGCTTCCTCCTTTCTCTCTGCCTGCCTCTCTGCCTACTTGTGATCTCTGTCTGTCAAATAAATAAATAAAATCTTAAAAAAAAAAAAAGTGATCCAATGGAATATGAAGCTTGAGGCATGGGTTAGACTTCCAAATATCAGGTTTCAGAAGGGGGTTTGCTCTAAGATGTGCAAGTCTGGAATTAGAGCTAGAGATACATGCGGGCATCTGCAGCCTATACCTAATATGGGAAGCCATGGAAAGCATGAAGGCACCAAGGAACAAAATATAGAGGAGAGAGAAGGTTTAAGGACTGAGGCTTGTGACATTTCAGTATTTAGAGGATGCAAAGATGAAAACCCAGCACAGAGAGCTAAGAAAGAAGTCTTCTTAGAAGGGAGTTATGAACCATGTAAAATGCTGCTGTTTGGGACGCCTGGGTGGCTCAGTTGGTTGGGCAGCTGCCTTCGGCTCAGGTCATGATCCCAGCGTCCTGGGATCGAGTCCCACGTCGGGCTCCTTGTTTGGCGGGGAGCCTGCTTCTCCCTCTGCCTCTGCCTGCCATTCTGTCTGCCTGTGCTCGCTCGCTCTCCTCTCTCTCTGACAAATAAATAAAATCTTAAATAAATAAATAAATAAATAAAAATGCTGCTGTTCATTCTGATAAAATGAGCACTCAACATTGACCATAGGATTTGGTAACACAGAGGTCCCTGGTGATGCTGAGCAACCTCGTGGTGACATATCAAGTCAAAAGATAGACAGAGGGCCCCTGGGTGGCTCAGTCGGATAAGTGTCTGCCTTTGGCTCAGGTCATCATCCCAGGGTGGGATCGAGCCCCTCATCGTGCTCCCTGCATGGTGGGGAGCCTGCTTCTTTCTCTCTCCCTTCTTGTGCTCTCCGTCAAAAAAATAAATAGATCTTAAAAAAAAAAGAAAAAAGACTGAAGTAAGTTTAAGAATACAAGAAGGAGGGACGCCTGGGTGGCTCGGTTGGTTAAATAGCTGCCTTCGGCTCAGGTCATGATCCCAGCGTCCTGGGATCGAGTCCCGCATCAGGCTCCTTGCTCATCAGGAAGCCTGCTTCTCCCTCTGCCTCTGCCTGCCATTCTGTCTGCCTGTGCTTGCTCTCTCTCCCTCTCTCTCTCTGACAAATAAATAAAATAAAATAAAATCTTTAAAAAAAAAAAAGAATACAAGAAGGAAAGCAAAGTAGATACAGGGAGTGTAGACAAACATTTTGTACAATATACTATGAAGGAGGGACCGAAAAGGGGTGGTATCTTGAAGAGGTATGAAGTCAAGGGGGGTTAGTTATTTTTTAAGGTGGAAAAAATTATTATTTTTTATATATTTATATATTATATAATATATAAATATATATAATAATATAATATATATAATAATATATAATATATAATATATATATCATTTATATATATATATTATTTTTTTATATATTTATAACATGTTTGATGTTGATGTAAATCATCTTTATGTAACTATTTAAGTTAATTTAAATTAAACTTCAAGAAATACAGTTCCTTAGTGATTAACCACATTTCCAGTACTCAGTAGCCACAAGTGGCTGGTAGCTATCAGATTGAACAGCATGGACATAGAAAATCATAGAAAATGTTGTTGCATAGGGCTACAGTAGGGAGTGAAAATTTGATAATGCATGAGAGAGAGAATGAGTAACACTGAAGAGGCAAGAGGGAATAGGATCCAGTAAAAAGTGAAAGGGTTGAGTTTAGATAAGAATCTAGACTGTCCAGCCACTGTCACAGAAGGAAAGATAAAGCATGTGGTTGCAGATGCAACAAGGCTGATAGAACTAGTGGTGAGAATGAGTGGATGTTCTAATTGTTTCTAGCCCCGGGACCCTTTATCCCTAACATTCTTTATGTTGCTGTACCAGGCTTCCTCTTTAAGTATGAAACAACTACTGATGAAATTTGTCTAGGCATTCATTCATTTATTCACTCATAAACACATTCACTATTGAATACCTAAAATCTGCCAGGCAGCAAGTTAAGTGCTAGAAATACTATGATGAGCAAAAGCAGGAGTGGTCCTTATAGTTAGGGAGCTTGTATCCCTAGCTATAGAATCAAAGGCAGATATTAATCAAATAATAATATTAAATAAGTTACACACTGAAACAGGTTCTGACATGTTTCCATGAGAGAGTATACCTCAGCTGGGAATCAGAAAGATCCAGGGAAAGGATCATTAGGCTGTGGTCTGAAGAATGAATCGTTAACACATGCAAAGTGCATGCACACATGTGTGTGTCTGTGTGTTTTGTGCATGTGTATAAGAGGGAAAGAGTGGTGTTCGCTTGTTTTTCAGTTTAGACTTCCCAAATCCTCCAATTTCTTTAGATTACAGAAGCTGTGGCAAAGTGGAAGAGAAGTCCAAGTTGATCATCCTGTTTCTCCCTTAGTTTATTCTGAACTATAAAGTGGATTCAAAGGTTGGTTAAAAAATTGGGAGTCCCATAGCCTCTGAATAGAATCTTATTAGGAAGGACAACTTAGATGCTAGACTTTGCAAAAGTACTTAACTACTTGGTTTCCTTATTTGTAACGCTGGTAATACCCTTCCTCCCAGGATGTTTTGGGAATGTTAGATAAAATAAGTAAAGTTCTTTTAAGTACCGGGCACATAAGAAACTCTGAAAAATGATGTAGCTACCATTATTATTGTTGCTGCTTTTCATGAGCTGGTCTAAACCTCATGAATTTGTGTTCTTCTCTAGTCGCTCCTTGGAGTCTGATTTTTTTTTTTAAAGATTTTATTTATTTATTTGACAGAGAGAAATCACAAGTAAGCAGAGAGGCAGGCAGAGAGAGAGGAGGAAGCAGGCTCCCCGCTGAGCAGAAGGCCCGATGCGGGGCTCGAACCCAGGACCTGGGATCATGACCTGAGCCGAAGGCAGCGGCTTAACCCATTGAGCCACTCAGGCGCCCCTGGAGTCTGATTTTTTTGACACTGCCTAATAACCTAAAGCTAGTGTCTCAGACTTCCAACTCGGTTTATTCATTTGTTAAGTGCTTAGCATAAGCAAAACACAGAGCAAGTTACATCTCAGGGCAAAGTAGTTACACCTGATATACTTAATGAGCTTGATGTATACAGTAGTATAAAATGTATATTGCATCCAGAGAACAGTTACCAAAGACATTGTGATGAGTGGAACAAAGAAGAGGCAAACCAAGTGACAGCTGAGCCAGAGAACAGAAAAAGGTTCCATGACCCTTCAGCCTTTGGAGGCTGGGGAGGACATGAAATAGTAGGCATGGTGGCGGGAATTCTGGGCAGAGGGAACAGGAAGAGCAAAGATACAGGGCTCTCCTTCCTGTACATATATCCTTCCTTAAACTGCAGAATGTGTTTTTGGACACTGAAATCTGCCCAGAGCCTATGGAGTAGAGGAGAAGATCACTAAACAAGTGACTTTCACGCTTCTGTGACTTTGACCAGTGGTCAGAAAATACATAATAGATGACACAAATACACATGTATAAAAAGAAATGTCCTAAAACAGTAACGAGACTTACATGTGATGCCCATGGATATTCAGTAATCTGTTCTTCTGTTTCACTTTTTTTTTTTAATGCTGCAATTGAGGTGCACCTGGGTGGCTCAGTCATTGAGCATCTGCCTTTGGCTCCGGTCGTGATCACCGGGTTCTGGGATTGATCCCTGCGTGGAGTTCCCTGCTTCTCCCTTTCCCTCTGCCCCTCCACCTGCTCATGCTCTCTCATGCACAGTCTCTCTCTCTCTCTCTCTCTCTCTCATTAATAGAATCTTATAAAATGTTGTTTGATCCTGATTTGAACACACTGTTTGTAAGAAAACATTTTTTAGACACCTGAGATGTATTGTCCAATACAAGGAATTATGGCTCACTTTTTTTAGGTATGACATGGGCTGGGTGGTGATCCAAGAAAATATGTGACAGTGTCTTGATAATAATGGGATATGGGTGATTTTACTTCTCTCTGCTTTTCTATATATATGAATGTTCATAAAGAAAAAGCTGAAGTGCTGATTGTATTTTGATTTCACAATACTCTTTAATGTAGCGTGACTAGAAGTTTGAAAAGCACTCTACTCAATCATGTCAACGTAAATGCAAAGTAAACAGCACCCAGCAGGCAGGTGTACCTGTGAGAGCTGGAGACCTGTTCATAGGAGCAACAGGGTTGACTGACTTCTTAGCAACTAGTTGTTCAAACATCAAAACTTGCCGTTGTTCCTAAATCATTTTTTTTTTAATTTTTAAAAGATTTTATTTATTTATTTATTTGAAAGAGAGAGAAAGGACAGCAAGGTGTGGGGCAGGCAGAGGGAAAGGAAGAAGCAGGCTTTCCACGGAGCAGAGAGCCCTATGTGGGGCTCGATCCAAGGACCCTGGTATCATGACCTGAGCCGAAGGCAGATGTTTAACCGACTGAGCCACTCAGGTGCCCCCTAAATCATTTTTTTTAAACAAGTTTACATGTAATATGAAATATCTGAGATTGTAGCCATTACAATCTAAGACAAAGATTTTCATTTAAGACCAAAAAAAAAACCAAAGTGATGGTTTTTTTTAAGTCTTTTTTTATTAGTTTCAAAGTTAGAATTTGGTGATTCATCAGTTGCTTGTAATACCCAGTGTTCATTACATCACATTCCCTCCTTAATGCCCATCACCCAATTATCCCACGCTCTCATTCACCTCCCAACAACCCTCAGTTTGTCTCCTAGAGTTCAGTGTCTCTTATGGTTTGCCTCCCTCTCAATTTTTGTCTCATTTTATTTTTCTTTCCCTTCCCCTATGTTCATCTTTTTTGTTTCTAGGATTCCACATATAAGTGAAGTCATGTGGTATTTCTTTTTCTCTTACTGACTTGGCCTAATACCCTCTAGTTCTTTTTTTTTTTTTTTAAGATTTTATTTATTTATTTGACACACAGAGAGAGATCACAAGTAGGCAGAGGCAGGCAAAGAGGGGGAAGGCTGAGCAGAGAACCCAACGCCAGGCTCTTTCCCAGAACCCTGAGATCATGACCTGAGCCGAAGTCAGAGGCTTAACCCATTGAGCCACCCAGGTGCCCTAATACCCTCTAGTTCTATCCATGTTGTTGCAAATGGTAAGATTTCATTCTTTTTAGAGACTAATATTCCATGGTGTGTGTGTGTGTATATATACATATGTATGTATATATACACCACATCTTATTTATTCATTCATCTGTGAACAGACATCTGGGCTCTTTCCATATTTTGGCTATTGTGGATTTGCTGCTGTAAACATTGGGGTGCGGGTGCCCCTTCGAATCACTATGTTTGTATCTGAATAAATACCTAATAGTGCAATTACTGGGTCATAGAGTAGCTCAGTTTTTAACTTTTGAGGAACCGCCATACTGTTGAGTGGCTGTGGTGGTATTTTGTTGGGGTTTTGTTTTTTGTTTTCTGTTGTTGTTTTTTTTTTTTAAGGGAACATTTGTCTTCAAAATTCAAAATGGAAAAAAAAAAATTCAAACTGAAAGTATGGTACTTGACACCCTAAATGGAAAATTTACAAGGCAGTAGACATCAATCTCTTTTTACTTTGGTCAATTAACCTTTTTTTTTTTTTCCCTGCCTCACAACAGCTTACGATGGATCACAGAGAATCAGAAAATAGTACTGATCATTCATAATTGTTGGCTTCTTTGGAGTCTCCTTCAGTTTTCACACAAATACATTCAAAATAGTGGGAACAAAGAACCAAGTGATTGCCTTGAGTTTAAAAGCCTATTTTGCTTAAAAGCTTTAACATATTTTAAGTACCAGATTTAATGTTTAGTTATGATTGTATTTCCTCTTAAGGCACTTGTCTGATGAATCAAGGGCTTCCTCCATCTGTGACTACATTTTTCATATCCAAATTTATTCATGTGTGTAATTCTTAATTATTCAAAAAATATTCTGCTCAGACCTTTATTTGCACACAGCTCCTAGATTCTTATTATAAGTGGAGGTCCAGTTTGTCATTGTTACACCCTTCAGCAACACTTCTGTCAAATAATAATTCTTTCATAAGCACACAAACCAGGAAGACAGATGCAGGGTCATTTATTATAAGAAAGTAACCAGCACTGGCAACAAGGGGTTGTAGCTGATATTTTCCCAGTGTTGCCATGTGTGAAGGCTGAAAGTTTATGTGTTTCCCACAGGGCAGATAGTGTCTGGATAAATCAATACAGAAAAGTAGTCAAACATAATTGGCATTTCAGTGTACTATAAACTGAGTCCCTTCAAGACAGAAACCGGTTATAATCCTTGCAACAACCAAGCGTAAACTTTAGGAAGTGTATATTAATAGTCACTGGTAATTCCTGAAATGTGTTAAAGGTCTTTTAAGTTTCCTGGTTGATTGGAGTTTTTTGTTTGTATTGTTTTTAAGGAACTAGAAAATGTATTTAATTTTCTTAGAGCAATAGATAATGTGGAGTTTTTGCTTTAGCTTGTGTCTTTCCACATAATTTACATTTTAAAAGTTGGACACTTTGGGGCTCCTGGCTTGCTCAGTCAGAAGACCATTTGACTTTTGATCTTGGGTTCTGAGTTCAAGCCCCACTGTGCATGAAGAGATTACTTAAATAAATAAAACTTAAAAAAAAAAAAGTTGGATGGGGCACCTGGGTGGCTCAGTGGGTTAAGCCTCTGCCTTCAGCTCAGGTCATGATCTCAGGGTCCTGGGATCAAGCCCCACATCGGGCTCTCTGCTCAGCGGGGAGCCTGCTTCCCCCTCTCTCTCTGCCTGACTCTCTGCCTACTTGTGATCTCTCTCTGTCAATTAATTAAAATCTTTAAAAAAGGGAAAAGTTGGACACTTTTATGCAACTTGCTTTCCAGTAATTTCAGTTCAATTTGGAGTGGGAGATACTAGCATTTATTTGGGCTAAGTAAAAAATATATGGATTTTCCATTGCATTAAGTTGCAAATACACTGATACGGCTCTTGTTCTTTGCTACTCCCATCTTGCTTTCCAGACCTTTTGGGGAGAAATGCAAGTGGCCTGGAAATAGGTTACAGAAAGCAGGATATAGAAACTACGTGTGACTTTAGGTTGTCTCCCACTGAAGAGTGAGCCGGTATGTTTTTAGTCAAGGGTGGGACAGTGGAATTATGTTAGATTAAAGCATTTTTTGAATTATATATGGGGAGTCACCTGAGTAATACAGTCTGTTGAGTGTTTGACTCTTGGTTTCTTTCTTTCTTTCTTTCTTTCTTTCTTTCTTTCTTTCTTTCTTTCTTTCTTTCTTTGACAGAGAGAGATCACAAGCAGACAGAGAGGCAGTCAGAGAGAGAGGAGGAAGCAGGCTCCCCGCTGAGCAGAGAGCCCGATGCGGGGCTCGATCCCAGGACCCTGAGATCATGACCTGAGCCGAAGGCAGCGGCTTAACCCACTGAGCCACCCAGGCGCCCATGACTCTTGGTTTCTACTCAGGTCGTCTCCGTGGTGAGTTAGAGCCCCTTATCGGGCTCCTCTCAGTGCAGAGTGCTTAAGGCTCTCTCTCTCCCTCTTCCTTACCCCCCACCCCCCGTGCACTCTCTTTCTTTCAAACAAATAAATAAATCTTTTTAAAAAATGAATTATATATGGGAAGAAAGATATGTGTTTATCACTGCATGTTAGAAGGATTTTTTTTTTTAAGATTTTATTTATTGATTTGAGAGAGAGCATGGGGGCGGGGAGGATCAGAGGGAGAAGCAGATGCCCTGGTGAGCAGGTAGCCCAAACCGGGACTCAGTCCTGGGAAGGCTGGAGAATGACCTGAGCCAGAGGCAGTCGCTTAACCAATTGAGCCACCCAGGTGCCCAGGATTTTTTTTTAAAATATTATTTATTTATTTATTTGACACAGAGAGAGAGAGAGAGAGGGAGCGCAAGCAGAGGGAGAGGGAGAAGCAGGCTCCCCACCAAGCAGGGAGCCCGATGGAGAGCTCAATCCCATGACCTGAGCCAAAGGCAGTTGCTCAACCTTCTGAGCCACCCAGGGACCCAGAAGGATTTTTTAGTCAGCATTTTGTTTTGGGTTGATCTACAGTATTTCCCAAACATACATACTTTTGATTTCTGATAATATCCCCCACTTTTGGTCACCAGATCAGCACATGACCCAGGCCTAGCCTATGAGACAGTCCCATCCTTTTGGCTAGAGTGATTGTTTGGGGATCCAAAGTAAGGCAATTGACATAATTTGTTGAATTTTACTGACTGTGTCTAGTAGGTGAGATATGTAATTCCAGAGTCATCAGCCATGAAGATGCAAATCAGTAATTGCTGGGAGACATTCTTCCTGGCCCATGATGACACCTGTATTTGGTAGAGAATGCAAATGTATAGAGAAGCAGAGCCAAGGACTCTGCTGGAGAGAGGACTGATGACTTCATTAGTGTTTCTATATCTAGTTGTGTTTGAGGATGAGTTTACCCCTGGACTTCCCAGTTACTTAAGCCAAAAAATCGCCTAATTTGAGAGTTTTTTGCTGTTGCACAAGTAAAAGGCCCTCTTTAATGTCATCTTGAGTTTGGATAGGATCACTATTCTTTGATAGTATGCTTCCTCTAAACATGAATGAGTATTTATTCTTTTTCATTATTATTTGTTTTAATTCATTCTGTGTTCTCATCATTTCTTTTGTCATTTTGTTGATTATAAATTCATTACTTTAAAAAAAAATAATGCACTGAAAAATGCCGAAAGAGTAAAATAAAACCAACCTATCCTTCAAAGTTTAAAAGAAGGAACAAATCAAGGATGATTGAATTTTTTTAAAAAATCAGATGTACTCCCAATTGAAACTAACACACCAAAAATATTCCACAGCCAAATAGTGCAAGAGGTTGAGGAGAAATACCCTGAAGCAGAGGTGGAATGGCTACTGGCCAAGTGGCTTGGAAAGACTTTCAAAAAAATCTCAAATTCTACACTACACACTACCACCATCTCCCCAGATATAATTAGGGGCTCTAAGGGGGCATAGTTTCTTCAACTTCTACAGATCCCATGACATACATATTTTGCATAAACTTCCCAGGTGATACTGATGCACACCAAACGATGAATGTATTGAATGAATTACATCAATTAAATCATTTAACGTTCATAATGGTTCTATGATGTGGATTCTGTTATCAGCTACATTTTTAAAATGAGGAAACCGAGGCACAGGACAGCTAAGTTCCCTCAGATCCCACAGCTACTCAGTGGTTGGACCAGGTTCGAAAGCCAGGCAAGCTGGTTCCAAAGCCAGTTATTTAACCACTGCCTTGTACTTCTTTAAAATAATGCCCTTTGGGGCGCCTGGGTGGCTCAGTGGGTTAAGCCTCTGCCTTCGGCTCAGGTCATGATCTCAGGGTCCTGGGATCGAGCCCCACATCGGACTCTCTGCTCATCGAAGTGCCTGCTTCCCTCTCTCTCTCTTCCTGCCTCTCTGCCTACCTGTGATCTCTGTCAAATAAATAAATAAAATCTTTATAAAAAAGAAGAAGAAAGAATAAAAGACTAAGAACTCAGGTCCAGTTTTCTCTCTCCCCTTGCCTATAGCACCTGGTGTGGCGCACCATTATTTGCTGAGCAGACTCGAAAGTGGTAAACGGACTTTACAAACCTGCATACTTGTGAATTTTAGATGCATTTGGCACTAGAACTCTTGAGACTGTCAGTACATTTTATTAGTTCCTTCTCTTTTGCAGTTGTAGATGTTTAACCAGCTACTTCCTTCAGTCGCATCGGATATCCTTTTGTTGATCTTCACCACTCAGAGCCCACATTTCTTCTGCTAATCAGATTGGTGTGGGAACATTCCCTTCCTGCAACAGTTCTTGAAAATTTTTCCTTTTGAGCATGCTTCCAGCAAGCTCTTTCCTCCTTGACTTTTGTTTGCTTCCTAGAAATGCCCATGCTGGGACAAAATTACTTTATCCAGATGCCAGTGATTGAAAAGACCTTCTAATTATCTGTCGATGGTAAATCATAAAACTTGTTTGGAAACCCATTTGTTGAGCTTGTGAATGTTCAGGGGAAAGAGTGGTTTACCTAGTACCGCTAAAATAATCTTGGTATTTGGAAATGCTGTAGGCTTGAATACATTGAATTATAAATTGAATCATTACTAACTTAACCTCTGGGAGGTTTTCAGTGATTGTTTTATTCAGCTTTACTGACTACACTGCCCATAGCAACTCTGGCAATGATTCCCCTAGCGGCGCAAAGGGGCTGCCCAGCTGCAGAAATTCATGGTGGCTGCATATGCCTGCAGAATTTGGAAAGATCTAAGGTCTTTGGAGACTAGAAATGTGTTTTTTCCTTGTCCTAACTGGCAGTATGAGCCTCTGGCATTTCAAAGTGCAAGTCATTAGTGTCCACCGGGGTGATGTTAATCTGTCTGTGTTTCAGTCTCAGGACATTTTCCAGTTGCTTCTGCCACAACGATCTCTGCCATCTCAGTGCCTCTGATGCCCCCTGTGAATTCAGCAAGCTCTGCAGCCCCAGCAGGACTTGACAAAAAACCCGTTGCTAACCAATCCTCATTCTATTCTTTCTTTCAGTCATAGTTAAGTCTCAAAGCTTGTCTAGAAGGTGGAGCTTCTGCTTGGCATTTTCAAATGTGAGCTGAGAGAAACCTGTTATTGTTTTGGTTTTGTTTTTGTTTAATTCTCAGCAGGGAGGAGACTTTTATTTTGAGTGTAGTGTTCAAGTCAGAGGAAGTTAAGCTGATGTTGATCACATTCACATTCAGGAGAAACATGAGACTGTGGGATGGAGAGGAAGGGGACATGAGAATTGCCAGAGAGCAAACAAAATAAGGCACCTGAATGGTTGGAGGGGACTCAGGAAAGCCAGACCGTCCCAGGTGATGCTTGAAATGGGTGTGAGGAGTCAGAATTGTCAGGACATCCCATCTTCCGTCATCTCTCTGGAGTGACTAAGCTGAACCCCTGCTGTCTGAGCTATGGTTTGGTGGAGAGCCAAAAGGGGGAGGGTGTTTTCCTTTCATCAGATCGGTCCAGACTTCCCCGTGTGTTAATATGACATGGAGCCAAACCACACCGAAGAGCTAGTTGACGGTTGTTAAGAGCCTTGGCCTTTTATTTAATCATCAGAAAAACCGAGGCTGGTAGGTGCTGGTAAAGTGCCAGATTAATTATTCAGAAACAAGTGCCTGGGATTGGACCAAGTGTTGTCTCATTAGCATGCAGTGTCCATGCCGGAGTCCGGTTGGAAAAGCTGCCGAGACAGCAGGAGGGGTCATTGGGAGGGAACCAGGAGAAAAATAAAATTAACTTTCCCCTGTATTGTGCTGTGAAATCCCTTGGTATAATAGAAGCCATCCTTTCCAATATAGGATCCAATAATGTGCCCTGGCCCAGGCTCTGTTCTGAAATATACAAGACAGCTATTCTGCCAGTCTCTTGCATCCATACCCGTCAACTTGGCCTTCTTTCCTCTTATAATCCATTGTGTCTAAGGTTAATCTTCCCACTTACATTCAGATCTCATCTCCTTTTGGCTCCCCAAAGACTTTAGTCCTGAAATTCTCCCTTCTTTCTCCTGTACCATTAAGTTCCCATGTCTGCTGAATGATCCCCATCAGCATGCATTCTAATACATTTTCCATCTTTAAAAACAAACAAACAAAACACCTCCAGGCTTTACTTTTCCTTCTAGCAACTCCCTGGTTTTTTCCTCTTTATAATAAAATTCCTGCTAGAGTTGTCTATACTGGTCTCTCCTCGACTACAGCAGTTTCCATTCACTTTTTTTTTTTTAAGTTTTATTTATTTAAGTGATAACCTATACCCAGCATAGGGCCCAAACTCACGACCCCAAAATCAAGAGTTGGATGCACTATTTTTTTTTTAAAGATCTTATTTATTTATTTGACAGAGATCACAAATAGGCAGAGAGGCAAGCAGAGAGAGAGGAGGAAGCAGACTCCCCGCTGAGCAGAGAGCTCAATGAGGGGCTCAATTCCAGGACCCTGAGATCATGACCTGAGCCCAAGGTGGAGGCTTAACCCACTGAGCCACCCAGGCGCCCCTGGATGCACTATTGACTGAGCCAGTCAGGCACCCCGGTTTCCATTCACTCTTTTTTTTTTTTAAGATGATTTATTTATTTGACAGACAAGATCACAAGTAGGCAGAGAGGCAGACAGAGAGAGGCGGGGAAGCAGGCTCCCCGCTGAGCAGAGATCCCGATTCGGGGCTCAATCCCAGGACCCTGGGATCATGACCTGAGCCGAAGGCAGAGGCTTTAACCCAGTGAGCCACCCAGGCGCCCCTCCATTCACTCTTGAATCAGGCTTTTGTGGTAACCCAAAACCACATTTTACCAATACTTTGTGTTGTCAAATCCAGAAGTGAATAGTTCTCCAAAGTCTATTTTACTGGATTTCTCCCTTTTTCCAGCCTTTAAACATTACAGTAACATGGCCTCGTCCTTAGGTTCTTTCTCTCTCTACCTTGGCTATCCCCTCTAATCTCATGAGGAGAATTTATATACCATTTTTATGATAATGGCACCCAAATTCCTGTCTCCTCCGAGGTCCAGTCTCTAAATCCCACCTGGATAGAAATCTAATAGAAGGGGCACCTGGGTGGCTCAGTCAGTGAAGTGTCCAACTCTTGATCTCAGCTCAGGTCTTGACTCAGGCTCATGAGTTCAAGCCCCACATTGGGCTTCATACTGGGCATGGAGCTTACTTTAAAAAAAAAAAAAAAAGATAAAAATTTAATAGAAATCTCTGACCCCAAATTTTTCTCCCACAGTCTTCCCTGTCTCATTCATGACTATTCCATTCTCCTAATTCCTTAGAGGAAAAAACCTAAGAATCTCATTTTGCCCTCCCCTCTCCATGCATCTGGTCCATCAATAACCCTTGTCAACTCCACCAACAAGGCATAGTGCACTTCAGACCAGTTATTGCCACCTGTACCATACTTCTCTCCACCGTCAGCTCTCACCTGAACTATGAGAGGAACCTCCTGATTGTTCAACTGCAGTCTGTTTTCCACATGACAGCCAGTCATATTTTTAAAACAGATCTAATCATTTTATTCCCCTAGTCAGAACCCTTTATGGCTTTTCCATCACCCTTAGAACAAAACTCCAGAGTCCTTACTGTGGTTACATGAGATCCTATATGATATCACCCTTGCTCCTTTCTCCAGACCTATCAGCTTGCTCCCTCTTGGTGCTTCTTTCCATCCCAGTGTCCTTCCTCTGGTGTTTCCAACACCTAAAGGTGTTGTAGTTCCAGCTTTCACTCTAAAATAACAGCATATCATTTATTGAGCTCGTACTACAGACAAGCCGGTATGGCCAGTATTTTACATATTTAATTTTTGAGCCATGACCCCTCAACATAAATATTTCTATCTCCTCTTTACACAGGAAGAAACTGAGGCTCAGAGAGATTAGGTATTTGCCCAAAGTCACAGAGCTGGACAGTAACAGAACGGGGATTCGCATTCAGGTGTGTCTTGTTTTAAAGTTGAAATTCTTGGGGTGCCTGGGTGGCTCAGTGGGTTAAAGCCTCTGCCTTTGGCTCAGGTCATGATCCCAGGGTCCTGGAATCGAGCCCAGCATCAGGCTCTCTGCTCAGTGGGGAGCCTGCTTCCTCTTCTCTCTCTCTGCCTGCTTCTCTGCCTGCTTGTGATCTCTCTCTGTCAAATAAATAAAATCTTTATAAAAAATTTAAAAATAAAAAAATAAAGCTGAAACTCTTTCCATTGCATGCTGGCACTTCTCTGTGACTGGGATGGACCAGCAAGGACTTCATGCCCTCGGTAAAATGTTATTTTGTAGGGGGTGTGTGAGTGCGTGTGCTGGTGTCCTGGAGCTCATTATAAAGCTGGCTTTAAGTTTGTGAAAGAGGTTGCTGAGGAAATTGATCCTGTTTGTGAACTCCTTGACTCTCCAGAAGAGACATGTATGGTGGAGGAGAAGGAGGTACGGCCTCTTCCCACCTGAGTGATGGAGCCTGGAGGGCTGGGAAATAGGCCCTGGGGGAGCGGCTGCAGTGAAGACTCTTTTGTTTTCAAATGCTAATAGTTCTGGATTCAAAATCTTTTTTTTCCTCTTTGACTGGACCCAGAGATAATGAAACAAAAAACTTACAGCATATAATTTGGCATTTTACTGGTATGGTAGGCTCACAAAATTTTGTTCTCTCTGACAAGGCTCAGATAATTCTATCAAAATAAATCTCTGAAGGAAAAAAGCTTTCTTTTAAAGTCTATGAGAAGCCTTTTCAGGAACAAAAATAACACTTAAAACCGATATTCTGTGTATCTTCTTCTCTTTTTCAGTAGAAATTCTGCCCTTTCTGATAATAGAAAATAAAAAAATGTCAGTGGGGAAAATGTCAAAATTTGGCATGCTGTAGAGAGTGGAAATTTCTCCAACACTGTACTTTGAATTTTAAAAAGTTTGGGGCTCTGGTTGTTCAGGGAGTCAGAGCTCCGCATTCACTTATATTCTTTTCCAGTGCCCGTGTCTGTGAATGGCTTCACAGTATTTGTACTCATTCATCAGACCCTGACTGAGAACATGACTGTATTAGTCAGAGTTCTTCAGAGAAACAGAGCCAATGAGATATATATACAGATATTTGAAGAGGAGATTTATTATGGGAATTGCTTTATGGGATAAAGGAGGTCTGATAGTCCCACAAGCTGTTGTCAAGCAGGCAAGATGGAGAACCCAGAAAACTGATAGTGTAATTCCGTCTAAATTTGAAGGCATGAGAACCATGGAAGCCAATCCTAATCTCAGTCCAAAGACCCAAGAATTGGGGGACTGATGGTGTAAGTCCTCATCCAAGTCCAAAGGCTTAAGAACCAGGAACTCCGATGTCTAAGAGCAGAAGGTAGATGTCCCAGCTCAGGTAGAGAGCAAACGTGCCCATCTACCTTTTTGTTCTGTTCAGACCCGTGGATTGAATGATGCCCACTGTAGTGGGGTCTATCTTCTTTACTCAGTCTACTGATTGAAATGCTAACCTCTTTGGGAAACACCATGCAGACATATCCAGAAATGTTTTACCAGCTCTCTGAGCAGACCAGTCAAGTTGACACATAATATCAGCCATCATAAAAACCATTTCAGGAACCAAGTATTTCAACATCTTCAGGTCTTGAAGGTCTCTTCAAGAGACATGAGATCTCTCTTATGTTTACAGTCTCAGGGGCTTTGTGGACACTTCTCTGCCCAAAATGTGCTTGATCAGAGATGGCCGGTTTTTACAGGTGGATCTTACAGCATAGTTGGGTAGACAAGCTGAATTTTGTATGCATTTCAGTCTAGACACATTTACCATGTGTTTAACATGTAGTAGATGGTGTGAAGGCTACAGTGGGGGAAGAGAAAGAGAGCAAAAATTTATTTGTTAAGAGCCTATTGTCTCCCAGATAATTTATTGCATGTATAATTTTATGTAGGGTAAAGATTATTGTTCATGATTAGAGAAGTGAGGCTCTGAAAGGCGAAGTACCTCCCTCAAGCTAGGGAATGGAGGAGCTAGAATTGAAATCGAGAATTGTGTAATACTAAAACACATGCCCTTTCCATTGTATTGCATTGGTATAGAAATAAAATTGAGATTACCTTCCAAATATGCTATGGTTCAAGATGAAATGCCACATTTGTCAAATACTGAGTTCTGAAGGAATTTGGAGAGGAGGGACAACTGAAAGTACTTGGGTTACTGGGTCTTGAAATCTACGTATAGTTTTTATGAGTAGAAAGGGAGATCATAACAATGAAGGGAATTACAGTCTGAGAACCAGAATGAGCTAAAAAATAGAGGAGAATGGCTGTGGCACATGATGGTAAAGAGGCAGTTGCTCTTGCTTTTACTGAAACTAGGAGATAGTGCCATGCCAGTATTATGATTGGATTGTAGAATACTTTCAGAGCCAGGAAGAGTTGTAAGTAGAGAGATGTGGGGAAGGAAGGATAGACCATGTGCTTTCAGAGGGGGAAATTTTGTAATTAACTGACACATGATAGAACTCTTTTTCTGCATACAGTGGGATATATAAATGATCATTGTGTTCTGCAGTATACTAAAACTAAGTTGCTTTTCAGAAAGAAAAGAGAATACATACAATTATGGCCATTGTGACATAAATGCTTGCAAGTACTTTAATTCAAGATCATCAATGTCTCAGAGTTGAGAGAAACAACCGTATCTACCCAGCACACAGTGATGTGTCAGCACCACGGACAGCGATACCATGACCACATGCTGCATCCCCAGCAACCGAGTTTAAATCTATCACACCAAAGTAGTGGAATAGACTCTTTTAGTACATTTCAAAGACTAATCTTTCTACCAAGTTTCCCTTTCTTTGTATTGCCATCAGGGAGAGGAAAGCCCCCCAGGTATTCTGTTTAGAGACAGTGTACAAATGGGTACATATGTGCATGCATACACACACAGAAAACTCAAAGCTTTCAGAGAATTGAAACTAACTCTTTTTATTAAGATTGAAGACCCTAGAAGAATAAAAGGAAGATTTTGAAGAAAAGGAAGATTTTAAAGTGTCACGTTTCCCATTCTCAACTCAACTTTTCCTGACATAGAACTCAATTGTCCATTACATTGAGCCCTCTAAGACTAGTCATTTATCCCTAGTCTGAGGCCCCCAGCTTGCCCCTTGCTGAGACCCAAGACAGAAAAGGAGAAAGAAACAGCAGAGGTTGGGTAGCCTAATTCTAAGAACATATTTTGTTTTTACTCCAGTTTCTTAACTCTCATCTATAACCTCGATCGGGCTTAACTTGAGGTTGAGCCTAAATTATATCTCAGAACTGGAGCCAGGGTAGAATGGTATTCTTTGCTTAAGAGAAAGAAAAAAAAAAAAAAAGGTGGAAGGACATTTGTAAACGGATTTAGAATCTATAAAAAAGGATCTATAGCACATCTCCTTTTTTTCAAAAGGGGGACAGTTCTGTCACTGAAGGGCATTACCAGTTTTTTTCCTCTTACTGGAGACATTTACACAACTCTGCTGGAACTACTTTCTGATGACAAACCTTCAATAAATAAGGTAGTTTTACTGTTCTAAGTCTTTAGCATGACAGGCTCTTCTCCAGGCTGACCTCATACTAATGACTATCACCCATTGGAAGTTTCTGCTTCTCTTTGTCTAGTACTGTGCCCATTCAGACCTTATGGGCCTCCAGACCATAGTTCTCACTGTTTCTCACTGTTTCCTTGTGCCAGGCATGCCCTAAACACTCCTCACTTTTGTCTCTTCCTGAAGATTTTCCCCATCTTTTAAGCTTTTAGTTTTCCTAGGCTTTTTCTAATCTCCTGACTAAATAAGGAACCTTAAGGCCCAATAGCACCTATAGTGTATAGCTTTGCATTTTGGTACTTTGTACATTTGGATTATCTCTCTTCTGCTGGATTATAAATTCCTTGAGAGTGGTAATTGTGACTTATGTTGTAGGTACCACAGGGCAACGTGTAATCATTGTTGAGTTTAATTATTTGGGAAAATTCTGTCAGGCTACACTTAGGTGCCAGTCCTCCAGTCAGACCTTCAACATAAACCACGAGGGCCCAGAATCACTTAGAAGTGAAAACAAAACAGATGGAACCTGAGTGGATTGCCACTAGTCACCCCCTTCTCTCAGCTCCCTTGAATTCCTTTGTAGCAAAGAGAGTGCAATGTTGGCTTCTTCATTTAATCATCACTGGTTTTCGAGGCTCATAAAAATTAACTTTACCCTAATGCTTTTCTCAAATGCCACTTGATGACAGTTTACAGGTATTTTACATAACTACTGTATATTGGAGGTGTCTTCAGTAGAATGTAGTGATCAAAATCCAGATCGTAATTATATCCCGTCAGTGTTTCCATTATAAGCTCCTCTCCAGAAGGTTTGTTACTCATTTGTTTAATTTGTATCAGGGTTCAACCTGACATGTAAGTTCTCAGACCCACTATAATGTAGGGAATCTTTCTGCCTCAAAACATACATTTTAATCAGTACAGCAAATCTGTAGGTGGAATACTGTGTTTCTGGGCCAGAGAAACAGACGAAGTGTCCACACACAACATAGCAACACTGGATATTCATATTGTTTCACCTTCCTGGGACAACTCTGATGGTCAAGGCTGCTAGCCTACACAGGGTCCCCCGTAAGACATCCTGTGGATTGGGTGTCATCCCTAAACACTGGACAGAAGGGCTCTTGGGAAAATGAGTGAGTCTGAATCCTCATGTTAAAATGCTAATGACGGGTGCCTGGATGGTTCAGTCAGTTAAGCATCTGCCTTTGGCTCACATCCTGATCTCAGGGTCCTGGGATTAAGCCCCACATCCAGCTCCCTGCTCACTCTCTATCTGCCCCTCCCAAACGTTTGTGCTCTCTCTCAAATACATAAAATTATTTATTACTATATATTCTTTATTATAAAATAAAATTCTTTAAGGATAAATAAATAAAATGCTAGTGACAAGGGAAACAAAACATTTCTCAGCCAAGATGCTTAGCTTCCTCTTACCTGCTGACCCACACTAGCGGTGGATCCTCAAGAATACTGGAGATTGGGGCACCTGGGTGGCTCAGTGGGTTAAAGCCTCTGCCTTCAGCTGAGGTCATGATCCCAGGGTTCTGGGATCGAGCTCCACATCAGGCTCTCTGCTCCTCGGGGAGCCTACTTCCTCATCTCTCTCTCTGCTTGTCTCTGCCTACTTATGATCTCTGTCTGTCAAATAAATAAATAAATAAATAAATAAAATCTTTAAAAAAAAATGCTGGAGATCCTCTATCCCCCATCCCAGAAGTTAGTCAGTCATACTTTCTCCCAGGTTTGCCTCAGCCTTTGGAGACCCAAGTTTATTGCCCCTTAACTCTTAATTCTGAAAACTTTGTACCTGGCAGGGTTGGAGGTTAAGGAGGGAAAGGCTTGCTCCTCACAGGTCTACTTTAGGGTGAAGGACATTTCCCATATCTGATCTTCCCCTGCCTCCCACACCAGTTGTTGTTCTTCTTCAGATTCTATTTGTTTTTAGACATCTTGGGTGGATTTTTACTTTTCTTGTCTTTACATTGAATTTTCTTGGGATACTTCTATGATATTTAAAGGGTAGAGAGAGGCAGGGACTGAAAGAATGGAAGGAAGGAAAACAGGCTGTTTCAGGCACATGGGTGGCTCAGTCGGTTAAGCGTCTGCCTTGGGCTCAGGTCATGATCCTAGGGTCCTGGGATTGAGTCCCACATCCGGCTCCCTGCTCAGCACAGAGTCTGCTTCTCTCCCAGTTCCTCCCTACTGCTCATTTGAGCGCATGTGTGCTCTCTCTCACCGACATAAATAAATAAAAATTGTAAAAAATCAAAACACCAAAAACCAAAACTGAGGCTAGTTCTTTTGATTCTCACAAGTTTGTTGTGGGAACTCCTCTGAGGAAACTTCCTATTTAGAAACTTACTGCTTGGGGACTTCTACCAAAAGACTTGCTCTGTAACTAAGGCTGATTACTTCTTTGCCCCATTTTTTTCCAGCACGAAAGGGGCTTCATCATTTAATGCACTTAACAGACACTTACTGGGCCAGCGAGAGGAATACAAGCCATATCCATATGCTTTTCACAAGCTGGCCGTGGTAATAAACAGTTAAACAAGCATTGAAACAAGCATTTGATAGAAGCACTATCAAAAAGGAAATATAGGGATTCCTGGGTGGCTCAGTCGGTTAAGCGGCTGCCTTCAGCTCAGGTTATGATCTCAGGGTCCTGGGATCGAGTCCCACATCGGGCTCCTTGCTCTGCAGGGAGCCTGCTTCTCCCTCTGCCTGCCTGCCACTCTGCCTGCCTGTACTCTATCTCTCTGACAAATAAATAAATAAATAAAATCTTAAAAAAAAAAAAAAGGAAAGAAAGGAAATATAGGTCTTGAGGGACTCTGACTGGGGAAACTTTAAAGATGGTTTTCCAGAAGAAGTATCACTTTAAGGCCTGAGAATGAGTAGAGGTTATCTGGCAAGAGAAGGAGAAAATGCAATCCGGGCAGAATCCTGAGTAATAAAAATAGTCTAATTGGAAGACTACATGTATTTCATTAAAGCTCAACAATGACCGCAGCAGTTATTTAGAAGTTAGACCAATAAAAAAGATTTTGCATTTTATCCACGCCCTTCACCCAAACACAAACAAGGACACACATGCAGTCAAATAAGTTGTGTTTATTGTTAGAGCAAGGGAGAACACACACCATGGGGAACTATGGATGTCTCAGTAAGAGGGTGTTAGAAGGAACCTACTTGGTTGGGATTTGGGCTTTAGTTGCATAATTTGGGGGAGGATCTAAGGAAACAAGGACTCATTCTGGATTGGGTGCTACTAGAAAATGGGGCAGTTCTTTGATTGGGCATCTCAGTAAATCTTATCTGCGAAGGGAATGGGGACTAATCAAAGCTAAAGCAGTCAAGTTAGCAGGAGAGTGAGCTATCTGGTATTTGGTGTTGTGCAGTGACCAGGTGTCAGAAGCAGATGTTCTGCATGATGTTTATGCCCAACAAGAGAATAATGTGACTTAGCTGTATTACATCAGTTTGTAATCATTGAACCTACTTGCCTTTGATCTGTTTCTGGGGATTGTAGGCTTGCTTCCCCCCACCCCCCCGCTCACTGTCATCATCTAGACTTGCTGGTTCAGGCTGCCTTGGACATACTGTTTTGAGCTGAAGTCTCTTAAGGAATAGCAGGTGCAGGAAGGGCTCTCTGACCTCCCCCTTTCTACTTAAGTCAGATCCTAAAATTTCCTCTCCCTGGATCAGGAAGAGAAGAACATTTTTACCACAGGACACTGGGAGTCAATTCCAAAATGAATCTGGACAAACCTAAAGTAACCCTGATCTTCCATTAGTTTCCTTCATGTATTTCTCAGTCACTGTCCCACAATTCACTGCCCTAACCCAAACCCCTTCGTCTTGCTACCTCTCCACAAATTTGCAATTCCTTTGTTTAAAAAGTAGATAGCTGGGCGTGCCTGGGTGGCTCAGTAGGTTAAGCAGCTTTCTTAGGCTCTGGTCATGATCCTGGGGTCCTGGGATCCCACATAGGGCTCCCTGCTCAGCGAATTGCCTGCTTTTCCCTCTTGCTCTGCCTGCCGCTCTGCCTACTTGTGCTTCTCCTCTCTCTGTGTCAAATAAATACAATCTTTAGAAGAATAATAAAATGTCTTTCTTAAAAAAATTTAAGAAGTAAGTAATTAAAGTAAAAAGTATATGAGCTCTCAGTTCAATGCTTATTTGGGTCTTTGTTTTCCATATATAGTCTCTTGTGTGGACATAAAAATATTAAATAAGATGTGTGTGCTTTTCTCATATATATAAGACATATATATATATGACATATATATTTTTCCTCAGTAATTGCTTTTTTCTTTTTCCTATTTTTTTTCCTGCAAAAATTGGTGCTTAAACAATACCAATTTAGATGGAAAAATTCCCTCTAGGCAATACATCAGACAGTCCATTGCTACCTCCATCTGGGAAAGACTACTCTAATCATTACCCTCATGCTTCACCACTGCTTGTCTGTTGAGAAGGAATAGTTCATTCTGTTGGATCAGGGTTGAAGGGCATAAGGAAGTAGGTGACAGAGATTGGTCCTGAAGGGCCTGGTGAGTCAAGTTAAGTCAATTAAACTACATCTCAAAATAGTGCAGAACCAATGAACGATCTTTTAAGTGAGGATTACAGATGTGCAGAAATTTGTACTTATTGGGGAGGGTGTTGAGCCTATAGGAACCTTTGCAATAATTCAGGCAAGAGATAAGGATGAGTTGAACTAAGGCACTGGAGAGGGGAGTGCAGATTTGAGAGAGGATGAAAAGTAGGATCACCACGCCTTAGTAGTTGGTAGATATAGATGAAAGGGTCTCAAGGTTGCCTTCTCCTTAAGTAGCAGGGTTGTTTGTGAGGCTATTGTCCAAGCCAGGGTGCACTAGCAGTCAGGGTTTGGGTTGAGGTGGGAGAAATGATGAGCTCAATCCCGGATATATTAAGTTTAAAGTTCCCACAGGACCTTCAAGTGAAAGTATGTACCAGGCAGTGGGTAAGAGAGTCAGAATCTCAGAAGAGAATTCCGAACTGGAGAAACATTAGTTAATTCATCAGACAACTATTGCTTTGCATTTACTGTATACCACCCATCATCCCAATGATGACATACAAGTGAGCAAAATGAAATTCCTATCTTTACTGACAAGTAAGCAAATAATATGTCAGATGGTGATAGATTCTAGGGAAAAAAAATCAAGCAGAGACAGGGATACGGAGAATTAGTAGAAGACAAGTTCAGAAATACTGGTCTGATCTATTTGTTTGTTTGTTTGCTTGTTTTTAAGATTATATTTATTTATTTGACAGAGACAGCAAGAGAGGGAACACAAGCAGGGGGAGTGGAAAAGGGAGAAGAAGGCTTCCTGTGGAGTAGGGAACCCCACGTGGGGCTCCATCCCAGGGCCCTGGGATCATGACCTGAGCCAAAGGCAGACTCCTAACGACTGAGCCACCCAGGTGCCCCTGGAAATACAGGTTTGGATTTAATTCCTCAGCTCCAGTAATTTATGAGAAATGCGAATTCTCAGACTTCTCAAGAAATGTCCAAGATCCAGACTCTGATGGCCTAGTCCTCTCTATTTAGATGGAGAACAGAGTCTACTCTGTTGTTTGCCAAACTTCCCAGATGATAAGAATCATCTGGGAGTACTTGTGGAAATTATATAAACTCTTGCCCCCCTACTTAATTAGAGTTTCTTGGGGAGGAGCCTTTGTGCCTTAGGGGATTCTTGTCATCAGGGAAGTCTAGGAAATACTGATCTCTTCCTTTTCTTTAGAAGGGCAGCTTTATATTACATAATTTAACAAGTGGCTTAAGGGTACCTGGCTAGTGGTTGAGGAAAAGAATAAAGCTAGATCACTCTATCAAGGTAAAATCCTGATGAGTCAAAGATTTAACCATAAAAACACAAGTCCATAAAAAGTGATAGAGGAAAACAGGTGAAATTATAAAAATGTGATCTGCAACAGAGAAGGTATTGAACTTTCAAAATTTCAAAATATAAAATCATTAGATAGAAAAAGATTAGTATATATGCTTGCATGTAACAAATTTCAAAATATATAAATAAAAAAATTACCACAAAGTTAAAGCAAACTTGAAAAATAAACAATAAAAAAACAATCCCATTAAAATAGGGAAAGAATGGGCATCAAAAGATAGTTCACAGAAAAAGAAATACAAAGGTGAAAATCTCACCACAATTAAAAGTAACCAAACCAAAAAGATGTTAGGTTTTTTGTTTTATTTTTTATTTTTTTGGGTTTTTTTATTTTTTATTTTTTTTGTCTACCAGGAGGTTGTCTCACTCAATTAGATCTTTAGGCTTCCTTGCTTATGTATATATTTTTTAAAGATTTTATTTATTTATTTGACAGAGAGAGAGATCAAAAGTAGGCAGAGAGTCAGGCAGAGAGAGAGGGGGAAGCAGGCTCTCTGCTCAGCAGGGATGCTGAGGCAGATGCGGGGCTCGATCCCAGGACCCTGAGATCATGACCTGAGCTGAAGGCAGCAGCTTAATCCACTGAACCATCCAGGCACCCCTCTTATGTATATTTTTAAAACCAAAATGACAATGAGGTTTTCAGTTTGTTCTCACTTTAACATTTGTTGTTGCCATGTTGAATCACATCACTTGAATGCCTTGATTGTTCCAAACATCTGGGTCACATTATGTTCAAAATTATATTTTGAGGAGTATAATATTCCTGCAAATGAATGATCCATCTGGATAGGTGGGATGGCCACTTCAGGTTTCCTTAAATTTCCTAAAGGGCAATGATTCTCAGGCTGTGGTCCCAAAACTAGCAGCAACAGGATTAAACCTGGGAATTTGTGAGACATACAGATTCTCAGCCCCCTTGCCAGGCCCACTAAATCAGAAATTCTGGGGTTGGATTATATCAATCTATGTTTTAACAAGCCCTCAGGGGACTCTGTGATATCAGCTTAAGCTTGAGAACCACGGCCTAAGAGGATCCTGATCCTGTCTTCAACTTGGCCGATCATGTCATCATATGGGTCTGTGCTTATGTGGCCACTTAGAATACTTGTATGTGTTTGGGAATATAACCTTGAATTCACTACTACTTAGACTACCTTTTTTTTTTTTTTTAGATTTTATTTATTTGACAGACAGATCCCAAGCAGGCAGAGAGGCAAGCCGGTGGGGGGGGGGGGGGGGGGCGGGGAGCAGGCTCCCTGCTGAGCAGAGAGCCCAATGCGGGGCTTGATCCCAGGACCCTGAGATCATAACCTGAGCCGAAGGCAGAGGCTTTAACCCACTGAGCCACCCAGTCACCCCTTAGTACTACTTTTTTTTTTTTTTTAAGATTTTATTTATTTGTCAGAGAGAGAGGAGAGTGAGCGAGCACAGGCAGACAGAATGGCAGGCAGAGGCAGAGGGAGAAGCAGGCTCCCCGCCAAGCAAGGAGCCCGATGTGGGACTCGATCCCAGGACGCTGGGATCATGACCTGAGCCGAAGGCAGCTGCTTAACCAACTGAGCCACCCAGGCGTCCCTTAGTACTACTTTTTATCAATATTGCCAGATTGTATTCCGGAACAGGTGTGCTCATCATTGATGAATAACTTTCCCTATGTCCTTAGTTGCTGCCAATCCAAAACTCAGTTTAGGGAAGTCGTTATGGGGAGTAATCTCTGTAGCAATTCATCCAAGACTGGATTCTCTGATTTACACATGAATCTAAGTTAGGATGATGGCTTCCAAAAGTGTACTCCTGAGGCAGCCAGGATGGGTGGGGAGGGACAGGAGATGGAAGGAACAGGGCTTTGCTTTCCCTTTCAACCAGACCTGGTCCAGCTAGATTGGTTTTAAGAGTTGGGACTCTGTGAGGTTTCATTTTTAACCAAGGGTGGTGTTAAAGAAAGATTGAAAATTAAAGGCTTGGCTGTCAAAAGCCAGAGTACCTGGAATACATTGTTCTGGCCATCCATATATTTACTTAAAAAAAAAAAAATCTAATTCATCAATATCAAGAGGCAGTGAATGAGATCACCTAGGGATCATGGGATTGAGTCCCGTGTTGGGGCTTGTGCTCATTGGGGAGTCTGCTTGACGTTTCTCTCCCTCTTCCCTCCCCGTGCTTGAAGCACACACACACACTCTCTCTCTCTAAAATAAAATAAATAAATCTGAAAAAACTGTAGAAAAACAAAGTATTCGCTGATTCACTGTGAGGATGTTCCAGTGTCCCCTTTGAGGACCCATGGATCAAAATGCTTTTCCCTCAGAACCATAAATTTGTGCTTCTATTGAACAAGTTGTTTATTTTTATGTCAGGAACACAGTGGAACAGATACAGTATTCTGTTTTCCTTTTTGCACTGACGGCAGGAAATCTTAGAACCATGTTTTATGTTCTACTTTGTTTGCTTCCCTTGCACCACACCCTTTGCCTAAACTTTCCGTTAAATTTTTCAATGTTTATTTTACTGAGGTACCTTAAATTCATTTTCAGATAAGAGGAGTGTGAGTAAATAAATAAGTGAATAGGAAGTTCTAAGCCTTTGAGGAGTAGTAGAAATTGAGGCAGTGAATGAGATCACCTAGGGAGAGTGGGCAAAAGGGGAAGAGACAAGGGCCAAGGACAGAACCCCCACCCCCCAGAATAGCAAATGTATGTGATTGGTTAAGGAAGGAGAAGCCAGAGAAGGAGAACTAGCAAAAGAGCGCTTGAAGAAAGAGGAAGTGGTCATTGATGTCCAAGAGTAAAAGGGGTCCTATAAGATGAAAACTGAAAAATGCACATTGGATTTAGCAACAAGGAAGTCAGTGGGGACCTTTGCAAGGGTTTTGGCAGAGGAGTGTAGAGAGGGGTTTCATGGCATGGGTTGAGGAGGGATTGGGAAATGAAGTAATACCAGTAGAACTTGCAAAAGGTTGGTCAAGAAAAGACTTGGAGAAGAAGGTGGCAAAGGGGGATAGAAGGTGGGAAGGGGGCAGTTTATCATAATTTTTAAAGATTGGTGGATACAGGGATACCTCACCCCCTCTTGCATGCTCTCAAAAGAATGAATGAATGAATGAATAAAATCTTTCAAAAAAATAAAAATAGATACATATATGTTCATATGCTGAAGGAAAAGTTCCGGTAGGGAAGGAGAGGTTAAAAGAACAAAAGAGGAGAAAGGAGGGCAGTTGGTGGAGGAGGATCCTGGATAAGTGGGGAGGGCTGGAAAGCCTGACAATGGGTGGAGGCCTGTAGAAAGGAGGGAGGATGTAGGTCACTGAAGCTGGGATATCAAGGAAACTTTTTTGCTTCCAAATTAAAACCACTTAGAAAAATATGCTTACGAAACAAATGAAAAGTATGTCCTAATATCTCAAAGAAGCTAAAAGAAATCGGGAAAATGATAGAAGAGATAAAGGAATGGCAACTTCGAATTAGAAAAATTCAGAAATGAGGTGATAGACCCAGGAAAGAATTCGAAAAAAAGGGAAAGATTTACTTTAAAAATGAAGAGTAGATTAGGAAAACTCAAAAAGAATAAGCAGAATATAAAAATGACTGAAGAGAAATAGTAGAAAGGAAGAAAGAAAAATTTTTAAAGGAATATAGGCCAAAACAAAATAAAAACATAAAAATACTTCCTGTGGGAGAGGGAGGGATTAGGGTGGGAGGATAAGGGATCGTTAGAATTCTCTGAATATACATTGCTCTGTAGATTTAACTTTGCAACCATCTGAGTATGTTACACAGCAATAAAACAAAATATTTATTTTTTTAAGATTTTATTTATTTAAGAGAGAGAGCAGGAGCATGGGGGAGAGACAGAAGGAGAGAGACAAGCAGGCTTGCTGCTGGACAGGGAGCCTGATGCGGGGCCCGATCCCAGGACCCTGACTGACATCATGACCTGAGCCAAAGGCAGATGCTTAACTGATTGAGCCACCCAGGTGCTCCAAAAGAAAATAATATTTTAAAAGCAGTCCTGAGGGGCGCCTGGGTGGCTCAGTGGGTTAAAGCCTCTGCCTTCGGCTCAGGTCATGATCCCAGGGTCCTGGGATCGAGCCCCGCATCGGGCTCTCTGTTCAGCAGGGAGCCTGCTTCCTCCTCTCTGCCTGCCTCTCTGCCTGCTTGTGATCTCTGTCAAATTAAAAAAAAAAAAAATTATAAAAAAAAAATAAATAAAAGCAGTCCTGAAAATACACACAGGCACACTAGTTTGGTTTAATCTCTCTAAAGATTTCAATGTTCAGTGTTGGTAATCCTAGTAAGGTCCTTTCTGTTTTAGTCTTGTTTATTCCTATGGAAAGTCAAAGAAGAATTGAACACTTTTCTCATAATAGACTTTTCGCATTTCAAGGGAGTGAACAGAACTTCCCTTATTCTGGGCCAAGTGACTTCCCTTCCTCTTTACCTTTCTGAGGTTCAGTTTTAGCTTGCTTCCCAAACTTTCCCTTGATATTTTACAGTTTGTTAAGATTCCCTGGGTTCAAGCCTCAGGTAGAGAGGGGGTCTGATTCATGGCAAGAACATTTAAATTAGGCTTTTTCTCACAGTGACCTGAGGCAAGGGCATCACAGGAAGATTAAAGAGTAATAAAAATGGCTTGGAAGGGGTGCCTGGGTGGCTCAGTGGGTTAAGCCACTGCCTTCGGCTCAGGTCATGGTCCCAGGTCCTGGGATAGAACCCCGCATCGGGCTCTCTGCTCAGCAGGGAGCCTGCTTCCTCCTCTCTCTCTCTGCCTGCCTCTCTGCCTACTTGTGATTTCTCTCTGTCAAATAAATAAATAAAAATCTTTAAAAAAAAAAAAATGGCTTGGAAATTCCCAGAGTGATTGGGGAGATCCCAGGACATACTACTTTTTCTATGGGTATGGCTTAGGAGTTTGTTTGTCAAGACCCCAAGTGATTTGGCAAAAACAAAACAAAAAACCATTCCCTCTTGGCAAACAGTGTGGAGATTCCTCAAAAAACTGAAAATAGAGCTACCCTATGACCCAGCGATTGAACTACTGGGTATATATCCTAAAGATACAAACGTAGTGATCCGAAGGGGCACGTGCACCCGAATGTTTATAGCAGCAATGTCCACAATAGCCAAACTATGGAAAGAACCTAGATGTCCATCAACAGATGAATGGATAAAGAAGATGTGGTATATATACACAATGGAATACTATGCAGCCATCAAAAGAAATGAAATCTTGCCATTTGCGACGACGTGGATGGAACTAGAGGTTATTATGCTTAGATGGGATTGGGAGGGAGACAAACCGTAAAAGACTCAATCTCAAAAAACAGACTGAGGGTTGCTGGGGGGAGGGGGGACGGGAGAGGGGGTGGTGGGGATATGGACATTGGGGAGGGTATGTGCTATGATGAGTGCTGTGAAATGTGTAAACCTGGCGATTCACAGACCTGTACCCCTGGGGATAAAAATACGTTATATGTTATTTTAAAAAATAAATAAATAAATTTATCAAAACAAACAAACAAACCACTCCCTCCAAGCTAAATCCTCTGGGTTACAAGAGACGATATGCGACCTGCCTTCACAGAACTTACAGTTTAGGGGGAGTAATGACCACCACACATGAAACCAAGAATGGAGCCCAGATTTAAACTGAAAGAATCACACTTCAGCATCGCTGACTTGTCCCCTGTATCTTCTCAGTAGGAAAGGTCATCTGTTCCCAGGAGGAGGTTACTGTGTGGTACCCTCAGCCCCGACTGGAACTAACATGTATAGACATGCAACGGATGAGATAGCCATCTTGAGAGAGACTAGATGGGCAGAAGATGGGTGGTGGTGTTTTAAAACACCCTCAGCCTGAAATGGAATCATCAGGCACCCCCATCCCGAGTAGATGAAATCAGGCAGAAAAAGGGAAAAGCAGTGGTTTTCCTGGGATCTGAAAAACAGGCTGAGGAGGAAGGATACAGAAGAGGATAAAACCCTTAGGGGGACTTAGGGTAGGGCAACTGACCTTCATCATCTCACTTAATCAGTAAGCTTGTGAGGCCAGTTGTACCTTCCCACTTTGCCCATCATAGAAAAGTAGCTAGCCTAAAATAAAGAATTTGCATAAGATCATCTAGTTTTGGGGCGCCTGGGTGGCTCTGTCCGTTGAGCATCTGTCTTCAGCTCAGGCCATGATCTCGGGGTCCTGGGATGAAGCCCCTCGTCGGGCTCCCTGTTTGGCAGGGAGTCTTCTTCCTCTTCCTTTGCCTCTCCCCTCCCACTCATGCTCTCTCTCTCTCTCTCCCTCTGTCTCAAATAAATATATAAAATCTTTAAAAAAAATCCATCTAGTTTTGAAAGCTATAAGCCTTTCATCTGCGATAGCATTCATCTCTCTCCTCTTCAGGTGATCCTTGATATCTCCTGTGGCATCTGTTCACAGGAACACACCTGCCGTGGGAGTGATACAGAACCAGGAAGTAGCAGCATTTCTCCATCAGTGGAGTTGGGAGCTTCACAGATTCATTTCTGGACCCCTGTCCCCCCCACCCCTGCTCTTATGGGATCAGGAGTCATCAGAGACACCACTCAGAGGTGTCATAGGTTGGGGCCGTCAGGAAGCAGATTCCAAGGTGGGGTTTAGTAATCAGTTTACTTATTAAGGAGTGCTCTTGGGTTTGATACCTATGAGAGGAGAAGAAATGAGGATTGGATAGGAGAGAAATTGGGCTGTGCTACCATCCCAGCAAAGGCATTAGCCAACCCCATAAGGAACTCTGGCATCGGGATGACCCTCACTTGTCCCAAATTGGGCTGGCCTTTGTACCCTGACATTGATCAGTAATTGGTTGTCAGCTGCCTCTGAAAGGAAGTGTGACCATTGTTTGACTTAAACCCAAACAATTATGGTCCCCTTCTGTCCATTTCCCATGACTCATCAGTCGTATTTGCCCATCTTGGTTTATTTCAGAGCTTAGCAAACCTTCCAGAGTAATTGAAATGCAAAGAGAAGAGGTTTTGATTGGAAAAATAAGCCATCTGACTGGAGAGAAGAACTAAAGAGGAAATCATAGAACGACCCCATTGTCATGGTTGATTGGCTTACAGTGGGGATGAAATCAGAACCAGTGATGGATCTACTTCAGGTCATTGTGAATGGCTGGTAAGCAGGTGCCATGTTAGTTCTGGATCAGATTTAAAGGTCATCCATGGTTCTTCTATCTGCTGTTCATTTTAGATATACTAAGAAATCACTGGGTGTGGACGCCTGGGTGGCTCAGTGGGTTAAAGCCTCTGCCTTCGGCTCAGGTCATGATCCCGGGGTCCTGGGATCGAGCCCCGCATCAGGCTCTCTGCTCTGCAGGGAGCCTGCTTCCTCCTCTCTCTCTCTCTCTGCCTGCCTCTCTACCTGCTTGTGGTTTCTGTCTGTCAAATAAATAAATAAAATCTTAAAAAAATTATTAAAAAAAAAAAAGAAATAACTGGGTGGGGCAGGGTGGGGGGGGCAGGTAGTGAAGAACATGCCCTCTGACCTTGACCAGCCTTGTTCCCCTCAGTTGCTCCACAGGGTCCCACTGTTGTAACCCAGGGCCTCTAGTGCAAGCCAAGAGATTAAGAATGAGGAAGAAAATATCTTTTAAAAAATGAAGATAATATTCCCATTCTCTGCTCACCCTGGAGGCTTATTTTGAAAATCACAGTGATTTAACTTGTTAGCAGTTTAATTCACTTTTAAAGATTAACCAGACTAATTATTCATCAGATTTCACCACCTTTGTCAGCCTCAATAAGGATCCTTTGTTACAATGATTAATGTGTTTTAATTGCAACTTCTCTCAGAGCAATAATTCGATCGCACAGTATTTGCCGAATCTATGGAAATCTTGGAAATGCTTTGACAGCTGAGCTATTCTCGGGAAATGAAAGTAAAGGAATATATATAACTAACAAAAAGTGTTTTATAGCATATCATTAATATGGATTTTCCCGCTCTGACAGACCTTGCTCTACTCCAGTCTGTGAAGCCACTTGCTGTGCACATCAATTTGCCATCCAGGAGCTAGAAATCAGTTAACACAGGTTACGACTTCCTCTGAGTTGGTGCCCTCCAGCGTTTGCTAGTCATGATAATAATCATAGCAAACATATGTAGGTCCCAGGGAAAGTTAACCAGCCAACCAGTATCCATAAATCGTCATCCAGTTGAGTCTGGATGCCGCATTGATCATTCTGTTTTCTACCCAATGCTTCATCTTCATTCATTTAACTGGTGGCTGCTGTCCAAGTTAGGGATTTTTACAATATCAAAAAGATGTCTGTATAAGCTAGTAGAGGAAGTGTATGTGGGCAATACTAATTTTGAACTTAAAATGTATTTTAATGTTTTTTTTAAAGTCCAGTAGTTCTAGGACCTTTGGAGTCAGACAAATCTGGAGTTGATTCTTGACTCTACCACTTATTACCTGTGAGAACTTGAGGGGAAAATCAGCAGTATCTAGCCTCCCTGGGCTTTTGTTTACTCCTCCTTAAAACTGGTATTATCATACCCATCTTGTACTGAAGATTAAAAGGAGACCTTACATGTAAGGCCAAGTATGCTATCTGGACTATAGTAAGCTTTCAATGAATTATGTCTGAAACAGCAATAGGTCTTTCCAGTTTAAGAAAATCATACGTACATGAGCATCTCTGGGTCTTAACAGTAATCCTGAGACAAGCAGGAAAGGTATGCTGCAGGTCTGATTTTCACAGATGGGAAAGCTGGGCACAGAGGTGTGCTAATCTTGGTATATATGTCCTCTGCTCATCAGCTAACTCCTCAATTAAGCACAAAGGTGCGCTAGAACCCACACATGTCAATTCCTGTTCCAGTGCTTTTTCCACTGCAACCTAGAGGCACCGAGGCCTCTGAATGAGTAGAGCATTTGGGCACAAAATGACTGGTTCTATCTATTGACAAATTATCAGCCCCTCTGTTGGGAAATATGCATCAACAGTAGCTGACAGAGCCATTTAAGTGATCTAGCAAGACTGGGAGGTAAATAGCCCTACCCACCCCATGTCACAGCTGAGAGCACTGACCACTTGAGATAGGAAATCACTTGCCGGACAGATTTAAACTTAGGTCTGTCCTGCTCCAGTGTCTGGGTTTTAACCTTAGACTCTTCTGCCTCCCACAATCCCATTTTACAAGATACTGTTTTTTATTTTTTATTAATGATTTTATTTATTTATTTGACAGAGATCACAAGTAGGCAGAGCAGTAGGCAGAGAGAGAGGGGGAAGCAGGCTCCCTGCTGAGCAGAGAGCCCGATGCAGGGGCTCGATCTCAGGACCCTGGGATCATGACCTGAGCCGAAGGCAGAGGCTTAACCCACTGAGCCACCTAGGCACCCCTAAAATACTGTTTTTTAAAGGGAGTGTTTTGAGACCTTTGAGGTCTGTATGGTAACCAGTTACCATGCTTTTAAATTACTGCCTTGGGGGCACCTGGCTGGCTTGGTTGGCGGAGCATGCGACTCTTCATCTTGGGGTTGTGAGTTCAAGGCCCACATTCAGTGTAGAGCTTACTTAGGAAAAAACAAACAAACAAAAAAGATTAAAAATAAATTACTGCCTTAGTGGGTCAGGCACCATGACTCAAAAATGTCTTTAACTCCTGACCCAGAGTTTGGGAATACTGTTTTTCCTTCACTTGAGGGACGCCTTGGCTGTGAAAGGGCTTATAGGATCAAATATTAGAAAGCAGATTCTTCCTTGGGTGTTCATCATGCGTGTTTACATAACAAAGGCATGAAAAAAATACCACGGTTAAAAAAATTGCTTAATTGTGTTAAACCTGACCACTGAACCCTTCCTTTTAGTTACAGTCATTAAGAACCTATGGAGGGGTGTGGGAGGTTGGGTGAGCCTGGTGGTGGGTATTGTGGAGGACATGTATTGCATGGAGCACTGGGTGCGGTGCATGAACAATGAATTCTGGAACACTGAAAAGAAATTAAAAATAAATAAATAAAACATTTTTGAAAAAAGAACCAGTGGAAACCAACTCTTTTTTTTTTTTTTTTTTTAGTATTTTATTTATTTATTTCACAGACAGAGATCACAAGTCAGACAGAGATCACAAGTAGGCAGAGAGGCAGGCAGAGAGAGAGGAAGGGAAGCAGGCTCCCTGCCGAGCAGAGAGCTGGATGCGGGCCTCTACCCTAGGATGCTGGGATCATGACCCGAAGGCAGAGGCTTTAACCCACTGAGCCACCCAAGTGCCCTAGAAACCAACTCTTAACCATAGGAGACAAACTGAAGGTTGCTGGAGCGGGTGGGTGGGAGGATAGGGTAACTGGCTGATGTAATGAGCACTGGGTGTTATATACAACTGATGAATCATTGAACGCTACCTCTGAAACTAATAATATGCCCTATGTTAATTAACTTAATTTGAATTAAAAAAGAACCTATGGAAGCCCATTTAGACTCATTTACATAATAATCACAGCCAAATTTATGGCACACTTAGTATATTCCAGTCTCTGAACTCAGAACTTCACGTATATTCACTCCGGATGAGATTATTCTGAAGCAGGTATTTTTAGAACAATCTCATGGGGTAGAAGTGTTTTTATGAACCAACTTTCCCAAGACTAAAGCAGTGGCAGAGCCAGGACCTGAGCCCAGGGTATCTCTCTCCAGAGCCCGTGCTCTCTCAGCTGCCACAGAAGAGTTGATTCAGCTCACCATACTCAAAGTTATGGGTTGTTGTTTTTTTCCTATTTTAAATATGGAGTAAGTATGCTGCACTAAATTGCCTTTTCTTATTAAATTGACCCCACCAAGGGGAAAAAAACCTGGCAGAACCACCTCTTTGAATCAGACGCTCAACACCATCAAATTTGTCTCTCTGATATTAATAACTGCATTTTTTCCCTGTAGTGCTATTTGATTCTTAAAATACTTGATCCAGTTATAGACATCTACTTACATTTTGTGTCAGACACAGAGGTAACATCTTATCTCCATGTCTCTTCCCAGATAAGAGTCACTTCAGTTTTCCTCTAGGATGAATGCACCAAGATCAGACAGATGAGAATTCTGAGATACAGTCAGGTGATCACCCGTCTGAAAGTGGAGACATGCTCTTTACCCCAGTAAGGCAAAGAAAGGCACGAGCATTTTCTTTTCTTTTCTCTCCATTGCTTTTCCTTTCCTTACTTTTATTTTATTTTTATTCCTTTCCTTACTTTTATTTTTTTATTCATTTCTTTGGTTTTATTTTTTTTTTTTTTAAGATTATTTATTTATTTATTTGACACAGAGAGAAAAAGATCACAAGTAGGCAGAGACACAGGCAGAGAGAAAGGAAGGGAAGCAGGCTCCCTGCCAAGCAGAGAGCCAGATGCGGGGCTCAATCCCAGGACCCTGGGATCATGACCTGAGTTGAAGGCAGTGGCTTTAACCCACTGAGCCACCCAGGCGCCCCTCATTTCTTTGGTTTTAGATGGAGCAGTGGTTTGTGCAGTGGGACTCACTCACTTAACTGAAGATCCCCCAGTAGAGAAAAAGGACCAGGGGAAAAGGCCATGTCACCAAAAGGTACAGAAAGCCCAAAGAAAGCTTCCAAGTCCTATTGTTGCCTTTCTTCCTTTTGATCCTCTCTCCCCATAGAGTGGCTTTTTCTTTTTAAAGCATACTTTTCCAAGTTGTTACATTAACAAATTTGCACTGATTTCTTTATCCTTGTCATCTAAAGATCACCTTGTTGGCAGACGGTGAACTTTTCCTTCATGCCAGGCCTGCTGCACTGTCTAATGTCACAAGTGTCTGCTCACATTAGCTCTCAGAGACTGGAGAAGATTCCGCATGGGGCCTTTCCAGCAAGTTGATTTGACAGAATGAGTCCCCATGCTAGCTCGTGGCACTTATCAGTTAGTCAGCCTTCCTTGGGGAGGAGAATTTAGAGTGCACCATATTCAGTTTCCAAATCAACGGCTGTCCCCTCAGGAAGCTGTGTGTTGCATTATTAAAAGAGATGCCTTTGACCACAGCACCATACTTAAACATTCATCCACATTTAAAAAAAAAAAAAAAAAAAAAAAGGTAGAGTGGGGGGACAGCAAAACAGTGCCCCACCCCCTTCCCTGTGTTAACTCTTTCTCCCTAGGTTTTGTGTCTCTCACACTGAACAGTTCTATAGCCTTTACTGGTGAGCACGAATGCTTGTTGTTTTGTGAGCCTCGCCTTTACTTTAAAAAGGGTGCTTTTGCATTATTTGGAAGGGTGCTTTTGCATTATTTGGAATGGCTATGAGACCTTCTCCTAAATGGTAAGATCTTGGGGCTTAGATCCCCCTGTTCCCAACCTCTGCTCTTTTTTTTTTTTTTTTAAGATTTTATTTATTTATTTGACAGAGAGAAATCACAAGTAAGCAGAGAGGCAGGCAGAGAGAGAGGAGGAAGCAGGCTCCCTGCTGAGCAGTAAGCCCGATGTGGGGCTCGAACCCAGGACCTGGGATCATGACTGAGCCGAAGGCAGCGGCTTAACCCACTGAGCCACCCAGGCACCCCAGCCAACCTTTGCTCTTCACTGAACTCCCATAGCAAAGTCAAATCCAAAAATCTGGCCGCCAGGAACAGCAATGACTTTGGTTTATCTGTTACCTACCTCTTCCGGGAGTTCAAATGAAATGCAAGAGTTAGTTCTGAGTTGAAAATGAACTGATCCGAAGCTCACACTTCAATTATTATAACTTCACATATTTCTAATTTAAAAAAAAAATGAAGTTTATATCCAGTTTGCCTTTATCTTTCCAGAGGAGGAGTTGACAAGATTGGTGGAGAAAAGGAGGGATCCTTTTTAAAGCTTCATGTTGATATAAATATGAAAATGGATTAAACTCTGCTTCCAATTTCCAAACATGTGTATTTCAATGAATATTAAATGGCAGGCCCCTATCACCATCATGACTTATTTACTCATCAGAGTTTTTATCAAAAAGGGACTGAAATTGCCTGTGGAGCGTGAAAGTCTCCTGTAATTGAGTTTAGAGTGGTAAATCCACTAAACAGGCCACGGCCCCAGAGACCCCCGAAACCCACCTGTCAGCTGGTGTTAGATCACAGTGCAAACAAGGCATGGCTGCCTGCTCCCGCTAAACACTGCTGTGACCCAAAAAAAAAAAAAAAAAAAAAAGAGATTGAGAGAAAGAGAAGTTACTCCTCAGGGGATGAGGAAGGGCTGGGGGCACATTATGGGGGTTGGGAGGGCAGACAAGAAACTCTCATCTAACAGCTGCCCAATGTCAGCCGGAATCATGATCTGAAACTCAGCTCAGGAGGGGCACTAGCGAGGGCCTCCTTCGGTAAGGTGTCATTTCCTTCTCCTAACGTCCATTAGATAGGAGCGTAATGGAGTGGACAAGAAGCTTTTTCATCATGGTTGAGCCATGGAAATCAGAGCTCAGAATTTCAGTGAGAATAAAGGTGTAACAGGCTTAAGACTGGTGCAGAAAGGTCCACATCTGGAATGGAAGGAAGTGTCCAGCTAAGATGAGCTGAACCAGCCAGGGATGGGAATAGGAGCTTTGCAAGCCAGAGAATCATAATTCATAGGACAAACACGGATTCATTGTTTACTAGTGCCGGTTACTGTATCGGTTGCTCATTGCGTAAAAATAAATAAGACACAGTCCTTGCCCTGAAGGAAAATGTAAACTGTGCTTGGGGAAACACACAGACAAGTCAGCTATTGCAGTACAGTGCGTCAAGGGCGATGGGAGCAAAAGTATGTGCCCAAAGTAATAAGTTAGGAAGTCTTTCTGCAGAAGTTAACATTTAAACTGGGTTTTTCATAATGACTAGGATGTAACCAAGCCAAGGTAAAAGAGTGTGGTGGGTGTGGGGATGGTGGTAGGAAGGAGCACCCTTCTAGGACTCCCAGAAGCTGGATGTGGCCTGAGCATGGGTGATGGGTTAGAGCCTGAGAGGGGCGAAAGAGAAATCAAATGATCAAGGATTTTATCAGCCTGGCTAGTCAGTCTGAAGTTTATCTTGAAAGCTGTGGGGAACAGTGGAAGGATTTTAAGCAGAAGAGCTATGTGGTCAGGTTTGCATTTTAGAAAGACCGGTTTGCCTGTTGCGTGTAGCATGAATTAGAAGGGGCAAGGCTGGAAACAGGAAGGCCAAGTAGGAGGCAATTACAGAAGTCTTTGAGAGAGGGGGTGAGTCACAGTTGAGATGGAGAAGAGGGAACAGAATGAGAAATATTATGGAAAAGAATCAGCAGGGCTTGGAGGGGAATTGAAAGTGGGCAAACAAAGAGGGAGGAGCTCCTGGGTGGCTCAGTTGGTTAAGCGTCTGCCTTTGGCTCAAGTCATGATCCTGGGGTCCTGGGATCGAGCCCCCGTGTTAGGCTCCCTGCTCAGCAGGGAGTCTGCTTTTCCCTCTCCATCTGCCTCTCTCCCCACTCATGTTCTCTCTCTCTCAGATAAATAAATACAATCTTTAAAAAAAAGAAGTGGTTGGGGTTATGGATATTGGGGAGGGTGTGTGCTATGGTGAGTGCTGTGAAGTGTGTAGACCTGGCGATTCGCAGACCTGTACCCCTGGGGATAAAAATATATGTTTATAAAAAAATAAAATTTAAAAAAAGAAAAAAAAAAGAAGTGGGGGGGTGCCTGGGTGGCTCAGTGGGTTAAAGCCTCTGCCTTCGGCTCAGGTCATGATCCCAGGGTCCTGGGATCAAGCCCCACATCGGCTCTCTGCTCAGTGGCGAGCCTGCTTCCCCTTCTCTCTCTGCCTGCCTCTCTGCCTACTTGTGATTTCTCTCTCTGTCAAATAAATAAAGAAATTTTTTAAAAAAAGTGGGAAAAGAGGGAGGAATTCAAAATGGCTCTAAGGCTTCTGGCTTGGATGTAGGGCTGCTGGATTTAACAGATAAAAAATATATGCAATATTTGGGACATATTGATACTAAAAAATGATCCCTGAAATCTGAAATTCAAATGCAACATTTAACATTTAATTCAATATCCAGTAAACCGATTTGGGGAGATGGATAAGTGGTAGAGCATTTGTCAACCTGAGAATTGGAGGAGGGACCGTTGGAAGCAGAGGCAGAGAACATGATGAGTTTACACTTGTTTATATTGAGTTTGAGGTATCCAAGGGATATAACTGGGTTCTGATTATCCTCCAATACCTTTCTGCCCTTCTGCAAGGATAGTGGTCGCTGGCACATGGCCCCCAGCTAATGATTCTACTTCCCAGCTTCCCCTGCAGAAAGTAGCCGTATGACCAGATTCTGGCCTATGGAATGTGCGAAGTGATGTGTGTCTTGCTCTTAAAAGGATTGGGCATAGGCTCAGTTGGTTAAGTGCCCGACTCTTGATTTTGGCTCAGGTTATAATCTCAGGGTCCTGAGATCGATCCCTGCTTCTGGCTCTGCGCTCAGCAGGGAGTCTGCTTCTCTCCCTCTCTCCCCTTCTCCCTTTTGCCCTTTACCTGTCTTATGCATGCACTCTCTCTCTCTCTAATAAATAAATAAATTTAAAAAAGAAAAAGATGGATTGGGCATGAACCACTCCTGCCTCTTTCCTCCTTTCCACTGGCCAAAAGATCACTAGCACTGAAGGAGCCAGCTTGGGCTGAGAGATGAAATGTTGAAGGTGGCCATGCCCTGCCACTTGCCCTGGGCTGTCTACCTCTGAATTGTTCCAGGAGGGAGAAATAAGCTTAGTCTGGCCCTTAACTACAGTATGACATCCAAGAGGAAATGTTCAGTAGCAGTTGAACGTAGAGGTCTGCAGCTGAGGAAAGAGGCGAGAGCTAAAGACCCAAGAACTAGGAGTGGTTAGTAGACCCGCGCTGAATGAGGCTTTAGTTTGGACGAGGTCTTGTAGAGGGAATGTGTGGTGTGAGAAGAATGAAGCTTGAGAAAGTCAAGTGCTGTCTTTTTCCTGTGGACTCTTCTTTTTTTTTGAGACATAACTTTCAGCTTCCCCTCAGGTTAATCAAGATGTTTCCGTCGTTGTAGGATGGATGTGGATGTTTGAGAGTTTGGTTTTCATGTGCCAAGCCTTCTGCTTCTGTCTAGCCACGTGTTCATGTTCAGTGCTACTAAATTCATTTGTTTGTCTTTGGATTTCTGTGTCAGCAGGGGTCCAGGAAGCAGGTGTGTTCTGGTGCCCTGGGGACATCAGGCATTGGGGCAGAGTGGTGGCCGCGCTGGGGTCAGTTTCCATGTGCATAGCCTGGGTGTGCCTTCCTGGGTATGTCGGCACACATGGGCATCAGCTCCTCTGTGTCCTGACTTGTCGATGTGTGTGTGCCCTGAGGATGTCTTTGCGTGTGTGTCTGTGACAGATGCTACTTATTTCAGCTTAGTTAGTAACCAGTTCCCAGTACTGCCAAGAAGTAGCCTTTTAGAGTCTTCTCACATAGAAGTTCATTTTGTACCAATTCTGTCCATTTTGGAGACTGTAGAGTAGATTTTAAAAGATCCTTTCAACTGTCTTGGGTTTTTTTTTTTTTTTTTTAAGATTTTATTTATTTGACAGACAGACATCACAAGTAGGCAGAGAGGCAGGCAGAGAGAGAGAGGGGGAAGCAGGTTCCCTGCCGAGCAGAGAGCCTGAATAGGGGCTCGATCCCAGGACCCCGAGGTCTTGACCTGAGCCGAAGGCAGAGGCTCCAACCCACTGAGCCACCCAGGCACCCCTCAATTGTCTTGTTTTAAAATATACCTTATTTTTAATTTTTTAAAAAGATTTTATTTATTCACTTAGAGAGAGTGAGCATGCGAAAGAGAACATGAGCCGGGGCGGGGTGTGGGGGGAGGGGTGTGGGGGGAGGGGTCAGCAGAGGGAGAGGGAGAAGCAGACTCCCTGCTGAGCAGGGAGCCCCATGAGGGGCTTGATCCCAGGACCCTGGGATTGGAACCAGAACTGAAGGCAGACGCTTAACCAACTGAGCTAGCCAGGTGCCCCTAGACTTTATTATTTAGATCAGTCTTCAAGTTTGCAGCAAAATGGGTAGGAAGATACAGAGATTTCACATATACTTCCTGCTTGGACAGATGCATAGCCTCCCCCAGCGTCAGCTTCCCCCACAAGAATGGTACATTTGTTACAACTGATGAATCTACATTGATGACATCATTATCACTCAAAGTCCATAGTTTACATTAGGATTCTTTCTTGGTTTTATGCATTTTGAGGCTGTGGGCAAATGTCTAATGACATGTATCCATTATGATACTTTGATACAGAGTAACTGTACCATTTTGCATTTGGTGTTATCAGTGTTCTGGATTTTGGCCATTCTAGTAGGTATATAGTGCTATCTCATTGTTTCCAGTTATCTTTTCAAATCCTAAATGCCTAAAGGAACAGTCTCCCAAACTTGCCAGGGGCATTCCTTGCCTTTTCCATCTGAGTCTACCGTTTCCCCCTCGGCCCCAGATTGAGGCTGGGTTTTACATAATATGGTATGAACTAAGATCTGTATGGGAGTCAGGGGCACCACAGTGTGTGTGTGTGTGTGTGTGTGTGTGTGTGTGTGTGTGTGTGTGTGTGTGTGTTTATGTAATTTCTAAAATTACTCAAAATTAGAATAAGAAGACCTTCCTATAGCCCTCACCCAGCTTCAATAATTGTTAACATTTTGCCAACCTTATTTTGTCTCTTTCCCTTTTTTTCTTGTGGCGTATTTTAAGCAAATATTAGATAGCTTATCATTTCACCTGAAACATTTCACTTTGTATCTCTAATTTTTTTAAGGTTTTATTTATTTATTGGAGAGAGAGTAAATCAGAGAGAGAGAGAGCACAAGCTGGAAGAGAGGCAGAGGGAGAGGGAGAAGAAGACTCCCTGCCTAGCAGAGAGCCTGATGTGGGGCTCGATCCCAGGACCCTGGACCATGACCTGAGCCAAAGACAGAGGCTTAACTGTCTAAGCCACCCAGGCACCCCTGTATCCTAATCAATAAGACTTTTTTTTTACATCCCACAATGCCAATATCTACCTAACAAAACTAACAATAATTCCTCAAAATCATCTAAACCCAATCCATATTCAAATTTCTTAATTATCTCAGACCCCTTTTTTACATTTGGTTTTTTCAAAATCCACATGTTGCCTGTGGTTGTGTCTCTTGGTCTCCTTTATTCTGAAGCAGTCCATCCTGGCCATTGATATGTGGAGGAACTGGGTCATTTGTTCTGTATAATGTCTGTGTTCGCTATTTGCCTGATTGTTTACTTGTGGAGTCAGATAGCATGTCCCTCTAGCCTCCATTTTTCCTGTAAGCTGGAAGTTATCTGTAGGGCCTCGATTAGATTCAAGATCATTTGTAGGCACCCCTACTTCATCGGTTGGTGCTGGTGCTGTGAGACGTAGAATATCTGGATGTTTCTCTCTTAGTTCTGCCAGCATCGATGAGTAGGTTTAGGTAGGGTCAGCCCACAGAGTTCCCATTAACCTTTTACCCGATGATTTTAGCATTCACTGGTGATTGATACCTGGGTCCATTATTTCATTTGGAATATTAGTAATTTTTGAAAACTTCTTTATTCCCTCTGTGATTACAATCCGGGACTCTTCTGGCTCCAGAATACTGCTAATCAAGGGAATAATGGAGTTGCTAGGCACTCAAGGCCTAGTGAGGGCCCTGTTTTCCTGACCTTGTTCCGTATTAAAAAAGATTAGTTCACCGTCCTCACCACCTGATGGTCAGGCTTAAATTCCAGGCTTGGTCCAACTGACCCTTTGTACTCAGATAATTTTGAAGTTAGCAAGGGTCCTAAGAGAGAGGGGTCTACCTTTTGCTTCAGGAAAAATGGGCTCTGAGTGTTGTAAGAGGGGCCTTTTCCTAAGACACAAGGAACTCAGGGCTGCTCAGGAAGTTTGCTGGTTTGGGTAGGACTTTCTTTAGCCTCTCCTACCTCAGTCAGGCTGTCTAGGACTCTGACTTTTCTGCTTTACAGGGGAGCAACAACCATTCAACCAGTGATCCCAAGGACTGCATAGCTGAGTCTCTGATGCTTTCTGGCACATCCCTCCAGATGTGCCAGGCCCTTTGCCCGCCCCTGGCTTGGGCACTGAGCTCCACACTTTCTCTGAGAAACAAAAACAGAGCTAACGTCCTGCCTGGTGTCCCTCCATTAGCCTTTTCCTGGATCTGAAGTCTGAAGAAAGCCCCATGACAAACAAGACCCAGTCTCTGGGTTCAGTACTCAGTTCGGAGGGACCAGCACTTGAGGGAAGACTGGGCTCTGTCAGGCTGTGTGGATGACTCCCTTCCCAGCAGCTGACCGCATCAAAGAAACCATTCTTCCTTTCTTACAGAAAAGATGGGTCTGCATGGAAAAAGCCACGCCAGAACTCATTTCTGGGGGCAGATTTAAAATTCTCTATTTTAAATTCTCTCTATATTCTGTATATGTATTTTCAATTCTCTGTAAAAATATGCTTTAGTCAGATTCCATGGCACACATATTGGCTTGAAAATAATGAGGCTTTTAATCTCAAGACATTCCTTGAAAATATATACATTCTTCAAAATACTCACTTGCCTTTAGATGGTTACAAACCCCAGAGGAAAATCTGTGTTATTTCTTTGTATTGCCATCAGTAACCATTTGTCTTAGAGTGACTTTTAGCTATCTGCAAAAAATCAAATGCACCCTGAAAGCCAAGTGGGGTGCCTTCATGGAGGGTGGGCGAAGGAGATGCCACAGCCTGAGCGTGGCCAATGGGGCCTGGAGAGCTTGCTTTCCCCTGCGCTGCTCAGACTTGGACACTAGATGGCAGGCTTACCTTCCAGATAGAGATGCCTGGCACTGGCAGCCCTGCCTTGGGGTCCAGCTGCCTGCCACACACGCTCCAGCAGATCCTAGAAACACCTGATGGGCTCCCCAGGGAGGGTATGACTCAGCTTTGGTGAGAAGCAGGGAGAAGAGGGGACTGGTTTGGGAATGCCTGCCTGACTTGCAGCTCTAGTAGGCTCGGGGGAGCCAGGACTCACTGTATCCCAAACCTCCTGGCTGTGGCTAAGGTGACTCTATGGCAGTACCCTGCCCCCCTCCTACTGGCTGCCCTGGGTGCGGGGCTTAGAGATGTCTCCAGCTTCCCCTGGGCTGGCTGAAAGTGCAAGGTCCTTCAGATCTCCCTAACCCAGGGAGGTGATGCTTTTTGCAAGCTTCTCTCAAATAGAGGGTTCTGCTCTGAGTGGGGAACTAATGAGCACCAGCAGAGGAAATACATAAGCTGAGGTCTGTGGTTTCATTAATATTCAAGCCTTATAGTATACTTGACACTTCTTTCTGCTGCTCCTGCCCTCCTCCCATCGTGTTCAGGTTTTAGATAATCAATGCGTGTAAATCCTCCATGGGGGGGCCAAAAACTTCCTGGGTTTGCTTCTTGATTCCTGGTGTCTGGCACATGGTGAGGGCTCAGTGAATGTTTGCTAAATGAAATTATTGAATGAATGAATGAATGTCAGGACTGAAAAGTCATTTCGTTTAACCTCATAATTCTAGAAGGGGTCCCAAGTGGATGGGAATGTGTGTTTTCCGGGATGCCTGCCTTCACCTGTACCCCTTCTTCCTCACCCCACATGAGATCCCCCCACCCAGGATCTTAATTTGGGTTATGCCTGAACCTTTCTTCCATCTACATGAAACTTCCCACGCTGCAATTTGAGACCATTCTTTTTGCTATGACCTCACACAAGTCAATGATGGGATTGGGAGAAGATGCTGTTAGGGGATGAGTTGTGTCCCCCAAAACCATACATTGAACACCTACCCACCCCCAGTACCTCAGAATGTGGCTTCATTTGGAGATAGGATCTTTAAAGAGTAATCAAGGTTGTTAGGGTGAGCCCTAACCCAATCTGACTGGTGTCTTTACTGGAAGGGGAGATTTGGACACACATGGAGACACTGGGGATGTGGCCACAGAGAGATGACCATGTGAAGAGGCAGCAAAGAGGCCACCTGCGAGCCAAGGAGAGAGACCTCAGAGGAAGCCAACTCTGCTAGCACCTTGATCTTGGACTTCTTGTCTCTGGGAACTGTGAGCAAATAAATTTCTGTTATTTGAGCCAACCACTCAGTGGTATTTTGTTACAGCAGCCCTAGCAAATGAATAGAAATATGATGATAGGATAGGATAGGATTGGATAGGAATAAACATGTTATGATGCATAATGTTTTGCCCCTTTTATCAGCATGTCCATGGTCTAAAGAACTATTGTCCCATTGATGTGATGGCAGCTGAAATTTCCACCCCACCTCCGGCCCCAGCCCTTGCTGGGTAGGCAGGAGGGAGAAAGAAAGGTCTCCTAAGAAAGGAGAGATATTGATAGCTTTAGTCATGGTGTGGGCTGCCCTCCCTGGTCCTCTTTATTTTTTTATTTTTTTAAAGATTTTATTTATTTACATATTAGAGAGAGAGAGAGAGAGAAAGCATGCACGGGGGTGAGGGGGAGTGACAGAGGGAGAGGGAGAAGCAGGCTGCCCGTTGAGAAAGCAGCCCAATGTGGAGCTCCATCCCAGGACTCCAGGACCATGACCTGAGCCAAAGGCAAGACACTCAACCAACTGAGCCACCCAGGTGTCCCAGTCCTCTTTATTTTTATTTTAAGATTCATTTATTTATTTTAGTGGGGGAGGGGCAGAGGGAGAAGGAGAGACTCTCAAGCAGGATCCCCGACATGGGGCTCTATCTCATGACCCTGAGATCACAACCTGAGCCAAAACCAAGAGTCGGATGCTTAACCAACTGCACCACCCAGGCAGCTCTCCCAGGTCCTTTTTAGAAAAACCCTTCACCCACTGTGATGAAGAACAGGGTGAGAGAGCCCTCAGAAGAGTGGGTTTCTGGGTATCACAAAAGCTGAGCTCCCCAAAGAGGTCAGCACAGCCTCAGGGCCCAAATGTTGACACATCAAGACAAATCAACTCTGTCAGAGAGAGAAAGAAAGAAAGAGAGAGAAAGAGAGAGAAAGCAGCGGAAGAGGCTGCTTGTTGGCTATTAGATTAGACCAGAGAAGATTGAGTAAAGGCTCCCAGCCTGGGGATGGAAGACATGGGAGGGAAGGAGGCAGGGCACAGGGCTGGCTGTGGAAGTGTCCCCAAGAAGCTGAAACACTGAAGCAAAATCAGCTCAGCAGACACAGAACACCTTGGGGTCAGAGACCATTGAAGGGGGAGCTGTGAAAAACAAGGCAGTGCTTCTCTTCTTCCAGAGTCACATTGACACGGTACGATTTGGTCTTGTGAGGACTGACTATAGGAAACTCACTCCCTAAAGTGGAAACTCTGGGTCATGTTACAGGTGGAGGGGGCCAGGATGGATGGAAGAAGCTAAAACTGAGACTTAGTTCTCCTGGGCATGTGGCCAGAAGTGACTGTGACACAGTGAGGCCATGCCTTCCTCGCGCTGCTGGAGACCTTGCCTCTCCTCCCCTAAATGCCAGTATCAATAGACATGATTGGGGAGAAGAGAGAGACACCCCAATAGGAGTTCACATAGTAAAGAGATCATTACCCATACAAAGGGTCTCTCACCTTGGCACAGACCTACAAGAAGGGAAGTGGAGAAAGGGGCTTTTCTCACTGCCCTAATTTCTAACTTGGTCTGGCTCAGATGAGGGAGCTAAGAATAAACCCTGGTCTCTTGGTCCTGGACTCGGGATTAGCTCCCCTCTTCCCTCCACCTACCTTCCTGTCTCATCACATTTCTCATCCCAAGGACAGATGGAGGAGAATCTGGTCCTGCAGCTCCAACCATGTGTCTGTGGGCAGCATAGCTGGGAAACACTTCAATATTGGGAAACACTTGAGCCCCTAAGAAAGAAGAACAAACCACGAAAAGTGTAAATATCATCACTTAACACCCCATTTCCCTGATGAAGTTATCAAGACCCCAAATGGGATAAAGGACCTGCCAAAGTCACACAGGACTGATCAGATCTTCTAGTAGATATCACCCCAGTGTAGCCATGTGGGCCACTTCAAAACACATTCCATAGGAAAAAACAAAAACAAAAACAAAAAAACCACATTCCATAGAGTAATAGCTCAAATACAGGCCTTTTTTTTTTTTTTTTTTTTTTTTTTGGCCTATGTACCAATCTAGTCTCTTTGAAAGCCAATTCTTAAAGCACTTTAAATATCCCCTAACTACTTTATGTCAAATAAAATTCTAACATGCACATGAAAATAGAGATTGCTCCTGTGTAACCAAGTCCAGGTGGATGGTCATTTCTAGGCCCAAGTTTTGTAAAGCACATCAATATGGAGCAACAAGCTAACTGTGGTAGAAATCTTCTGGAAGCCAGGCCATACAGAGGAGGAACTAGGGAAATTCAGCCTGCAGAAGAAAATACTGAAGAGAACCATGGCATAAGCTTCAGGAGGTGAAGGTTGATGGTAGAAGAGGCATGTGTCAATATGTTCCTCAGGGCAAAACTAGGACCTAACCCTGCAAAAGTCGGTTTCAGATCAAAGGAAGAAAGAACTTTCCAGGTTAGAATGGGCTTTTCCTTCCTCCTCTGTCTTTGGAGAGGGTTGTCTTAGCTTGGGCTTCTGTAACAAAATACCATAGACCGAATGGTCTAAACAACACACATTTCTCAGAGTCCTGGAGACTAGAAGTCCAAGGTCAGGGTGCCAGCGTGGTCAGGTTCTTGGTATGGGACTGGTTCCCAGTTTATAGATGGCCAACTTCTCTCTGTATTTTCACATGGCAGGGAGAGAGAGAGATGGATCTCAAGTCTCTTACTCTTTTTGTAAGGACATTAATTCCATCATGAATCCCACTCTCATGACCTAGTCTAACCATAACCATAACCATGACCTAGTCTAACCATAACCATAATCATGACCTAGTCTAACCATAACCCCAAAGGCCCCATCTCCAAATACCATCACAATGGAGATTAGGTTTCAACGTGTGAATTTGGGATAGACACACCTATTCAGTCCATGGTAAGGGTCTTTGGTAAGATGTAACTGATTAATAAGAGAATGGCCATTACCTTGTAGATGTTTCCTTCTGACAGACCTAGAATCTCCTCAGGGACCCCAAGGAACTGAGTGCTCTCTACAACGACGCCGGCGTTCCATAGTGGGCAGAAGTAGAGGAAAAACCCAAGGAGCCTGTGGAGGAGGACAAGAGAAGTGAGGGAAGGGGCTCCTGAATGCCTGGGTGTTACGGTGCTTTGGAAGCAGTGGGAGCTAGTGGTTCAGACTTAGCCGGGCATGTGCAGAACATGGGTTCTCTGGCTACCATGAGATTATGGTACTTCCTGTGTAGAGACCTAGGAGCCATTTTTCTGAGTACAGTTTGTAGAGCAACTTACAGTTGTATTGTGGTTTGTTGTTGTGGTTGTTTTGGGGGTTTTTTGTTTGCTTGTTAGTTTTTTTGTGCATCATGGTTGCTGACCCAGCAGTCAATATGACATGTGGGATCTTTTTGAACAGTATGGTGGCAGTGGCACATTTAGTGCCCTCAGCCTTCTACATCGGAGTGGAGCAGAGAGGGACTCAGTGTCCATAAAGGCAGGACCACTGTTGAAGAAACTCCCAGCTCTTTGTACTCTGCCATTCTCTTCTTCTATCCATGTAGGCCCCCTGAAGCAGGACCATAGTTGTGTAGGTTGTGCACTGCCCAAGTCCAGGAGTTACCATTCCCAACTTGTGCAATTTCAACTTGCAGCTCTATGTGAAGTCAGAGACCACAGGGAACCCAGGAGCCAACCCAAACCATTATTTCAAAAAGACTCATTGCCTTGGAGCACCTGGCTGGCTCAGTTGATGGAGCATGTGACTCTTGATCTTGGTTGTGAGTTTGAGCCCCACATTGGGTGTGGAGATTACTTAAAGATAAAATCTTGAGCCTTGCACAGGTCCCACCTGTCCATGGTTTGGAGGTGCTGCCTACCTCAAAAAGCAAAGTAGAAGGTTTGTCTTCTCCTCTGAAAAAGCCTCCTACGTAGTTGGCTTTGGCATCTCCCAGGAATAGGGAGTCAGGGATTGAGGCCTCATGGGTTTTCCATGGAGGTGGAGAGAGAAGCCAGTGCTTATAACCAGAAAGTCTAGAGTCCAGTGTAGTTACCTCCAAGACTCATTATCGTTAACTCAGCCTGGTTTCATTTCATGACAGTCATAGAAATGGATTCCTTAATAATAAAATAATAATAATACAGTTAAAAATAAAATAAAGTCTTAAAAAAAAATCTACTCATTGCCTTGAGAGGGGCGATTGACCTCTTCACAGATATTGGTACGAGACTGACAGGATTCCAGCCACACAGCCAATGAAAGATGAGTGGCCCTCCCAGTTATTTCCCTACTGGAGATGACCTTCAGGAAAATTACAAAATGAGTGGTTCTCGAGTTCTCCTACTAAGTTGGATATTTATATTTTATTTTTCCTTTACATTGCTGCAAAGCAAGTTAACCAATATAATACGCTGATGGAAAATGTTGCATATTAAATCCCAAAGTATAAGTTATAGGCTTAATTTCAGCCTAATGTCGTTTGAAATGGAAAACCATAGTTGCAAATAGCCCTGAATATGATTAAACCCCAATGGAGGCTGGGAATAATGGAGACATGACAGACCCCCTCACAATAGCTCGCTCTGCACAATAGGCTAAATGAATTATGTACCTGACACACGGAGTATTTTCTGAGAACTGCAAATGCACTTAACATCTCTACAGTTGATATGCCAGATACATTTTTTTTTCCTACAGAGAAGAACATTAAAATTTTAAATTATTTATATATCTTTTTAAGTTGCTAGGAATAACCGTGATTTGCCAGTACTACTTACTGGAAAATCTGTGACTCTTCTGAAGAAGGTCCCCCTGCCTCCATGGGTGAAATTGAGAAATTTGGAAAGAATGACAAATTGGCCATGATGTTGGGACAGAGAGAGGTGAAGGTGGCCAGAGCCACAGGACTGGGCTTTCAATAAGAAAGAGTTCTCTGGTTTTCAGAGAAACTTGGGGTGAGGATTCTTTCTGTCACTGAGAACTCAACGCTGCACTTTTTTCTGGCAAAACCCTGAAACACTGCCTGTCTCTGGGTAGTAGAAGGTATGGGCAAATGTGTCTTGAAGACACTGTTTTTCCCATAGAAAAATCAGTTTTGATTCCACTACTCCGCCTCACTAACTGACTTCCCTTTACAGCCAAACTTCTCAAAAATTCACTCTTCCCTCTTGAAACCCCTCAGATTCGGGCTTTCGTGTCTGTTACTTTGCATAGCCATGTTTGCCAAAGTCGCAAAAGGCCTCCGCACAGGAAATATAATGGTCGGTTTTTGTAGTTATCTCACTAGGCCTCTCAGCTATGTATTAGACATGACAGTTCATGCTTTCCTCCTTGAAATACTCTTCCAGGATCCCACCCTCCCCTAGTTTTCTTCCATCTTACTACCTGTCCTTCTCAGTCTTGACATCTCTATATGGATGTGTAAGAGGCCCCTTAAGTAAGTCCTTACTAGACTCCTTTTTTTTTTTTAAAGATTTTATTTATTTATTTGACAGACAGAGATCACAAGTAGGCAGAGGCAGGCAGAGAGAGAGGGGGAAGCAGGCTTCCCGCTGAGCAGAGTCGGATGCGGGCTTGATCCTGGAATCCTGTGATCATGACCCAAGCCAAAGGCAGAGGCTTTAACCCACTGCCACCCAGGCGCCCCCAAAACTAGACTCTTAATATCCACCATCCAAGTTTGTTCTTGCTGCTTACCAATTAATACGTAGGCCAAAAATCTCATGACTGACTTTTTCTTTTTTTTTTTTTTAACACCCCACCACCAGTCCTTGGGCAATACCTTTCAGATCTGCTTTCAAAATATATAACAGAATCTAACCTTTGCTCACGGTCTCCACTGCTATTTTCCTGGTTCACACCACCCACCCTCCTCAGCCCATGATGACAAGAACCTCCAAACTGCCTTCTGCTTCAGCAGCCTCCCTGCCTCACAGACTAGTCTCAACACCCCAGCCACAGTGAGCTAGTGAGCTTGTTTACCTGTAAGATCACACTTGCACTTTTTCTCTAATATCCTACTGCCCTCCTCCTTCCAAGAAGGTCACATCTAGGTGGGGGACAAGGAAAGGATTGGTGGAATTAGAATTTGAATCAAGCTTGAATAACAAATAGCATTCGAATGGGCAAGGGGGGGCACAGTGAGCCCTGGGGAATGCCGCAAGTGGGGTCCCTAAAGCCACAAGGCTCACATGTATTCAGAGATGGGAGAAGGCCCCGGTGGAGTGGGTGTGCAACATTCATGCTGGGAGGTGCCTGGGAAGATAGGCGGAGGGCCTTGAATGTCACGCTCAGGAGTTCCACCTTTATCCTGCATTTTCCAGGAGGCTTGGGCATAAGGGGAGTGGGAGCACAACTATGGAATTCACTTAGCATAGTTATCTCAGCTGCCTGCCAAGTAGTCTATTTAGTCCAATTCACAGGCAGAGCTTTGTTGAGCATTGAGAAGTCACTTGCTCCGTGTGAATCCAATCACCACGGCAGGCACACCTCAAAGAGGGAACACACAGCCGCCTCTGAAAAGCCTGCCCCACACTCTGGCACCTCAGTTCATGAATATGCTTTTCCAATGTCTGACGCTGCTGCTTAGCAAAGATATTATGGGACAAATCCTTGATTTGACCTTTTGTATCTCTATTCATCCCACTGTGCTAAAAGCAATTATGTGCATCTTGTGTGTGGCTGTTGGAATGGGGAGTCACTTAGCGACGGGTCCCTTTCACACTCCAACTGTCCTCTCGCTCATTCCTTACCCCCCTCGCCAGGGTCTGCACAGCAGGCCTCCTCCACTACTTGGCAGAGTCGAAAATGGCATTAAGGGGAGGCGAGCAGGATGTAAACAGGTGGAAATGGTTCCTGTCATGGCGATTAGCATTCCCCTTTGGCCAGGCATAGCAATGGATGGAAAATAGGGCTACAGGGGTACAGGGAGGAGAACGCTGGCTGGGGAGTAGGAGGCAGAAGAGGGCTTGTCACAGGCACAGCCAACTTTCTACAAAAACTTCCTACAAAACAAAGCAGTCCTCACATCAGGGTGAAGGGTAATGGTCTCTGTCTAGGAATGTCTGTCAACTCTCTTCTTCGCCTGTAGTCGATTTATGTGTGCTCGTGTCCGAGTGATTAAATATATGTGCAAGGATCGATGTCTGCTTGTGTCGGAATGCGCAGTTGTGTCTGTGTGTGTCTGTATGTGGTTGTATACATTCCAGTGCCCGTATGAATGCCTGTGTGTTTTCTGCGTTTGTAGACCGATAAGTGTGGATGTCTAGGAGAACACATGTTAGTATCTATCTACGTGTGTCTGAGGGTGTGTGTGTGGAACATGCATGTATGCGTGGCTGTGTGTGTGTCATTTCTGGACGTGCTACGCCCCTCTGTGTACGCATGCGTGGCGGTACTTGGCATGCGTGGAAAAGGGCTGAGTGGGGAAGAGCTCCCCTATCCTTCTCTGGTGGAGCAGCTCAGCATGACTGCGGAGGCTGTTCTAATCCTGGCCAGAGAGGGGAGCCTTGAGGATACTAAATTGCCCAAGGGTTTGGTTCTTTGGGAATTTATCCCTTGTCTCAGTTCTCCACATCCCTTAAGCTCCAGCCCTAAATGTAGGGGAAAGACAGACCCCAGAGCTAGGGAGGCTGTCCAAGAAGACAACCCAGGGAGACAGTTAAAATGCTTGAGGTAAGACCCCCGAGGAATGGAAAAAGATCAAGGATCTTTTCTGAGCTTTTGTATATAAATAATTTACGGTGGAAAAGTGAGCTCCCCTCTTGGGCAGGAGGTGAATGCAGACAATGAAATAATGGTGAGTAAAGTGATCTGCTCCCAGTCCAGGCTCACCCCTGATTGAGTTGAGAAAGACTGGGGGAGAGGAAGTAGAACTGGCAGGTGTGGGAGGGTTATCAGAGCCGACCCGGACCATCTCCGCCGTCTACAAGAGCGCTCACCTCCCAATCCCAAGTGTATTCACCTGATGGTGCCGCCATTGACTCAGGAAACTATGGCAGAAAGGAGAGAATTAACAACGCCTGCAATCAGAACTCTATGTTATTGTCCAAAAAACCTCCCAAGCACAGCAGATGTGACTGGAGTTGGCAGCTTCCTGCCACTCCAGCTTCCAGTCAGCAGCGTGTGACCTGACGTGATCTTGTCCCCCATTCCAGATCATTTAGGGCCTTTCAGATTATTTGCGCGGTAGGGAGGGGTTGATGAAGCTCCAGGGTTAGGTTAGGCTCTCTGCCTTTTTTTTTTTTTTTTTTTAAAGATTTTATTTATTTATTTGACAGAGAGAAATCACAAGTAGGCAGAGAGGCAGGCAGAGAGAGAGGAGGAAGCAGGCTCCCTGCTGAGCAGAAAGCCCGATGTGGGGCTTGAACCCAGGACCTGGGATCGTGACCTGAGCCGAAGACAGTGGCTTAACCCACTGAGCCACCCAGGCGCCCCAGGCTCTCTGCTTTTAAAATCATCCAAGAGACTCATTCAGACCTTTTATGATTACTCATTGATTGCTCATTGTATGTAAACTAAGAATAGAGCTAGAAAACAAAATAAAAATTATCCATGACGACACAATCTATAATAACCAACATTTAATCTTCTGATGGATATCTACCCAGCTTTTTCTTTATATGTGTGTGTGTATGTATGTATATATATTATATTATATGTATATGTATATATATGATTTATCACTTATTAATGTCTTAAATATCTTTCCATGTCAGTAAAAATTTATACCATTTTAGTTTTTTCCAAGTTTTAAAATTCCAGCTAGTTAATATACAGTACAATATTAGTTTCAAAAGTAGAATTTAGTGATTCAACACTTCCATTCTATGCTCAGTGCTCATCACCTGTGCCCTCCTTAATTCCACGTCCCAGCCATTATAGGGACTGAGAGCCTCTCAAGGCCAGGGACTAGATTCTCCTTACCCCCATGTGCCCAGTACCTAACCCCATAGCCCAGAAGACGCTAATAAGTACAGCGAGGAGGGCACAACATGGGAACCGCCGCCACCCAGCCTTGGTTCCGCTGGGTCGTCATTCCCATCATCTGCACTGCTGACCAGTGCGCTCCACTCCTTCCAGGAATCTCAGCCAAGCCTGTAGGCTCCGAAGCCAGAGCGTGTGTTCAGATCCCTCCTCCTCCACTTACTAGTGCAATCCTGGGTTAGTCACCGAACACATCTGTACCTCGGTGCCCTCATGTGTGGAATGGGAGTAGAATAGGACCTCTCTTATCACAGGGCATGGGGAGGACTCGTTTTTTGTACTATTTGTACAGCACGAAAACCAGGAGTGAGTCCTTTGTAAGCTCTCAAACACGTCCGGCTGTGACTGTTACTGTATTACCTCCGATGGAGAGAAGTGAGCCTTTCTGTCAGTCTTGGAAGGCTTGCTTCTTGTGATTCTGTCTCTTCTGACTCTTCCAAAGAGCAGATCTTCCTCCCCCCAGGGACCTGGAGCTTGGGTCCCTGAAAGCTATTAAGCATAGCACGACCTGTGCTGCCTTTATTACTCAAGGCCTGGCCTCCATGGCTCTCCTGCCTCAGGCAGAGTTCTTGGCTTCTCTTAAGCCCTTGTCTCAGGGTTTAAAAGACAGCCTTTGTTTCCCCGTCTTTGTACAATTGGGAATCTGACCATTGGCTCCAAGATCACCTTTATAATTTTCTCAAGGACCCCAGAACCCCCATTCATGCTAATACAGTGTTGGTGGCCTACGGGGATGTCTAGAGCTTCTGAGGTAGGTGCACAGACTTCCGGGGACATGGGCATATTTTGTCCCATCAGAAGAAAATGACATGTGCTCTGAATTGTACATCTAGGCTTGGGAATGGCCTGTACAGAACTGTTCATGTTCTCAGAGTCTTTTGTGATCCTTAGTATGGTATTTAGTGGGGGCGTCTCTGGAGTTAGGGAAGCTACATGGAGCTGTAGCAAGTCATGTCCTTGACCTCTTCCGTGAAGGAATTGAAGTCTGTCCCTGGTACTCCCATCTGCCTGTTTAGGCCCTGCTTATTGATTCATTCAGTGGATGTTCCTTGGGTAACTACAAGGTGCCAGGCATGTCTGGTGCTGGGAGAGTGAAATGTCAAACATGGAACCTGAGCCATCGAGAACACAGTCAACCAGGTATATGGACAATAAACGGTCATGTGAGACAGTGCATTCCGTGCTCTGATGAGGAAAGCAGAGGGAGCCATAGGGATACACGGCAGGGGCATCAAGCCCAGACTGAGATGAGTAGGAAAGGCCTCCTAAAGGAAGGGATGTCTGAACTGGAATTTGGAGGATGAGTAGGAGGTGGGCAGCCAAAGGAGTGGGCACAGTATGTCGAAAGGCCAGAAAACAGAAGAGAGCAAGGAATGGTGAAGGGAGGGAAGGATATTGAGTGTTTTAGGACTGTAGCATTACCAAGGCAAGAGTGATAAGAAAAAATGCTAGAGAGGCAAGCAGGGACCAGATCCTGATGGGTATCTCGAGCCATGGTAAGGAGTTACACTGTATTCCCTATACTCAAGCACTTGTCCTGTGTCCAGTTCCTCCTGATCCCCTTTGTTATGTGTGCTGTTAAGGCTTAATACTCATGGGGGAGGTGAGCATAGGGTGCATTTCATTTTAGAAGGGACCTCAGAAGAGAAATAAAAAATTATGTCTAAGAGACTGAAGATTTCATAGCATAGTGGCCATTAGTCGAATGGACATTTTGGAAATAAGGAATCCTGTCTAACTCTTCTTCTTTTTTAAATTATTTGCCACAGAGAGAGAGATCACAAGTAGGCAGAGAGGCAGGCAGAGAAATAGAGGGGGAAGCAGGCTTCCTGCTGAGCAGAGAGCCTGATGGAGGGCCCGATCCCAGGACCCTGAGATCATGACCTAAGCCGGAGGAAGAGGCTTAACCCACTGAGCCACCCAGGCGCCCTAGCTGCCTAACTCTTCTTTAAGCATTGGTGCCTAGGTAGCTGCCTGCTTCTGAAACTCAGGGGATGTGTTCTTTTGTTTTTCATAAGAATCACATAAACCAGTTTCTGCTGTGTAAGAACAAAGAAACCATAATCTCATATACTGTGTCAAGAGAGAAGCCAATGAGCTTGTAGGAGCAGTGAAAAAAAGATTTAAGTGAGGTGATACATGTGAAAGAGCCTAGCCCAAAGTGGACATTAAAGAAATATTTGCTAAAATAAATAAATAAATATATATATTTGCTGGACTTGCCGATACCATTTCAAGTACCATCCTCAGATGTTCACCCTTCCTGGGTGCCAGGCCCATTATGCAGTGAGTGATGCGAAGAAGTAAGGGACCAACGGGCACGGGATCTAGCTCAGGAGTGCCAGCGTCTCCACTTCTGAAGCTCATGGCTGTAGGTGCACATGGCGGCACAGAAGGAGAGTATTGACCTAGGAAGAGAAGACATGTTTTCTAGGAAGAGGGACATGTTTTGCTAAGAGTTGAGAGGATGGGGGGAGAATGGCGGTGGGGCTGGGCCTAGCGTCTACAAAGACATGCACAGAAAAGGCAATCCCACCAACTAGGTACTGCAGTCAGCTGGACAGAGGGGATTGAACCCTGGCTTCGGCTCTTATAAGCTGGGTGAACCTGCATAAGTTACTTACCTACTCTGAGTCTCAGTTATCCTTTAAACTCAGACTAGTGAGAACCCAGCTAACATCGCAACATGGTGCAGACCATTCACCTCTGAGGATAAGAGCAAGGGTTTAGGGGTCAGACAGAGCTGGTTTCACATCACACTCGGCAAGCTGCTGCTGCTATGGATTTGGGTAAATTAACTAACCTGTCCAAGGTCAGTAATGAGGTTGTTGTGGTAGTACCGTATCACAGATCTGTCCAGAAGAACAAATGAGATGACACCGGTAAAGGACACAAAGCTTGGTGCTTCCAGCATGATTGGGTGCTAATTACTAGGTAATAAGGTGAGAGGAATACATCTGCAGGAGAGGAATGTGAAATCAGTGCAGGGCAACCTCACCAACCGCTCCCCAGGCTGGAGGGTGTAAGCCTAGAGACTCCCCCCCCCGCCCAGTTACCAGTGGCCAGTGGCCCTTTAAGGAAACCACACAGTCTACCTGGAACCAAAGCAACATGGGAGCTTCTGCCAAGTGCCCCTAGAGCCTGCCAAAAACAGCCGTTCCCATGACTGCTGGAACAACAAGGCCCCCAGATTGACATCTGAGAGCTACTACCATCTGTGTTTCAGAGGACAGGAGGAAAATGCTCTAATTAATCGGCTGGAAAGGGGCTGAATGGGAATGCAGATGCATGGGTGTGGCCAGCAGTGTTGAGTAAAAGGAGTAGAGGGGGAGCAGGTCACATCAAGATTCCTTAAGCGTTATTGACCTGGGTGGTGCTGAGAAATCAATACTGGTTTCTAGTGGAAAGTTTTACTGGGGATCAAAATCCAAAGTGCAAAAAAGTTGTTTCATGTTTTCCATGACAGTTCAGCTCATTGGTGTGTAGACTTGGCTATTATTTTCTTTTGCCTCTTGAGGCAAAGATTATAACAAGTAAATTTTTATGAAAGGAGAAATATATTTCCACCCCCTACCCCTGGAGTAAGGAAGGAGGGGTTACATCAAGTCTGATTGGGTTAGAGGGTGCCTGTCGCACAGGAAACAGAACACAGGCCCCAGCCTCTGCCTCCCCCAACCCCACTCTGTTCTCTGAAGTGTCCCCATTCTGGTGGCCTTCATGTCCCTCACTGCCATTTCTACCTCCTACTGGAGAAGGATCTCTTTGGACATATCTGTTTAGGTTTGTTCGTTTTTGCCCTAAATTGTTGAGTGTCTTCTTCTTCTTCTTTTTTTAATTTGACAGAGAGAGAGAGAGAGAGATCCCAAATAGGCAGAGAGGCAGGCAGAGAGAGACGGGGAAGCAGGCTCCCCTCTGAGTAGAGAGCCTGACTCGGGGCTCAATCCCAGGACCTGAAATCATGACCTGAGCGGAAGGCAGAGGCTTTAAACCACTGAGCCACTCAGGTGCCCCTGTTGAATGCCTTCTAATGAGCTCATGTTAACATCCAGTTTCCACATACTGTTGGGGAATGCAGGCACAGGCAGGTAACATAAACCACCAGTGATCATTGTTTTATTGGTGGAATGAGCATGGTGCCATTGTTGCTTTGAGGCAAGGCCACAATGAACATCCCAAAGCGTAGTCTGAAACCCACTGCCTCTCTCTGTCCTGCATCCATCACTGGAGGGAAGAGCAAGGGTCAATGTGGAGAGCATACCCCCTCCATTTGGATCTGGGGGTACTGGTACCCCCATGCTCAGCGACAGAGCCTGGGTTGAATGGTTCAATCAATAATCCAGAAATCATAGCTGCATGCCTGCTGTGGGCACACCTGTGTGCTAGATGTTTCCTAGGAAGCAGGGTGGATAAAGAAACCATGTGGGGGCTGCCCTCAAGGGGTTTATAGCCTAACTAGAGAGGCAGAAAACTAAGCTAGCAAGCAGATGTGGTGGGAAGGGGTTTTTGTTTCTGTTCTCTCTTTCTTTTTCTTGGAGTTGGGCACCAACTACGGTGGGATGCAAAGGGAGACAGACTATTATATAGCATGCCTGGGTACAGATGTACTGGCTGTGCACTGTACAATTTGAGGGGGAGCTATTCACATAGACAGGGAGTGACGCCCCTGGAAGAGTCCTAGGTGATGCCGAAGGCCATGTAATGTTAGAGATCTCGTGCCCAGAAGGCAGCCCACTGTGAAGTTCTCTTTCCCTAATCCCATTCTCACTTTCCAGGTTCTAGTGCCCTCGAGAGCAGTGTTATTTTGTAGAACTTTGCGTGGTGATGGTGATATTCTTTATCTGTACTGGCCCATATGGAGGTCGCTAAATACATGTGCCACCTGGACACTTGAAATGTTGCCACTGTCACTAAGGAACTGAATTTTCAAAGTTATTTAATTTTAATTAATAATTTAAGTGGCTACCTATGGCTAGTGGCTAGTTTTGGAGAGCATAGCTCTGGAGTGAAGGATAGATAGCCTAACAAGAAGTAAGATCCCGGGTGCCTGGGTGGCTCAGTAGGTTAAGCCCCTGCCTTCAGCTCAGGTCATGATCTCAGGGTCTTGGGATCAATGCCCACATCAGCCTCTCAGCTTAGCAGGGAGCCTACTTCTCCCTCTTTCTCTGCCTGCCTCTCTGCCTATTTGTCATCTCTCTCACTCTCTCTCTGTCAAATAAATTTAAAAAACAAACAAAAAAAAGATCCCGGAGATGAGAGCAAAAGGATATAGAGTGACTAAGGGGCTATTGAAGAAGAAGAAGACATAGACAGTTTAAGGCTGAAGTGATTTCTATGTCAACCCGGAGGAGCACACATTTAAACAGGGCCAAGAACATTGGTGCAAAAAAAAATCAGTGGCCAGTCACATAGTATATGACTTTATTTATATGAAATGTCCGGAATGGGGAAACCCATAGAGTCAAAAAGCTGATTATTGGAGAAATGAGGGAATGAGGAATGACCGTTTAATGGGTCTGGAGTTTCCCTTTGGGGCAATGAAATGTTTGGAACTAGACAGAGGTGGTAGTTTTATGACACTGAATATATGAGATGCCACTGAATTATACACTTTGAAACTGGTTAATTTGATGTTGTGTAAATTTTACTTTATTTGAAAGAGAACCCAACTCACTGGCAGTGGAAGGGGAGCCGGTACTGCCGACAAAAACATGAACTGCGTGGCTCAGTCGGTTAAGCATCTTTCTTCAACTCAGGCCATGATCCCAGGGTTCTGGGATCAAGCCCGGCATTGAGCTCCCTGCTCAGTGGGGAGCTTGCTACTCCCTCTCCTACCTGCATGTGCTCTCACGCACTCTCTCTCTCCCTCTGTCAAATAAATAAAATCTTAAAAAAAAAAAAAACAACATATGAACATTCCCATGTCCCTAACTCTCCTTGTGATCTCTAAAGAAGCGGAATATATGATATACACTCAAGATAAAGCACATTTATACATGCTTCGGGATTCCATGCATATGTGTGTGTCGCAGCCAACATGTAAGAGCACTTGGAGTTTGGGCTGTCCCATCTGGGCAGAGATGTATGCTGGTGTAATCAAGGAGTATAGTTAGGAATGACCAAGGACCAGACTACTGGGAGTGGGGGAATGATACCAAGATAGCTTGGAAAGGTAAACCTCAGTCATTCATTCGCTCTCATCTGGTCATTTGGGTTGTATTAGGCATTATAGATTTGAGAGCTTGAAAGGACCCAACATGATCATTGTTAGGCCATTCCTCTTCCTTTGGGCACTACCGCCCTCCAAGTGAAAGGTGACCAGATGGCCCAGACTGGCAATTATAGACATACTAGTAGCAGCAATGGTTCCCATTTATCAAGGGCTTACTCACATGTGTTATTTTGTTTACGTATTTCTCTCCACTACCCTACGAAGTATGTGTCAATTCTATTTTAGAGATAAAAAGCAGGTCCAGAGCACCCATTGAAACCAGAAAGCGTCAGAGCCAGGATTCAAACCTAAAAATATCTGACCCCAAAGCCTATGCTTGTAACTGCTACTCAACATTGCTTCTGGTGTACTGTATTGATTTCACTGTGTTTCCAGGGTAAAAGTGGCATTTTTTTGGAAAAATAAACAACAAAACTTATCATCATCTTTTAGCCACATGCTATGCATTTCCTCTGCCATAACTTTGTTTACTTCTCTTCATCTCTCAGATTCTATTCACCCTTCAAACCTCAGTTTAGGCCCACAGTATCCATGAAGACATCCCTTGTCCTTTTAGATCAGAATGGTTTCTCCTACCTCTAGATTCCTGTAGCACTTTGTAAAAAAATTTTTTTAAAATTTATTTGACAGACAGAGATCACAAGTAGGCAGAGAGGCAGGCAGAGAGAGAGGAGGAAGCAGGCTCCCCGCTGAGCAGAGAGCCTGATTCGGGGCTCGATCCCAGGACCCTGAGATTATGACCTGAGCTGAAGGCAGAGGCTTTAACCCACTGAGCCTCTAGGCGCCCCTTGTAAAATTTTTTTAAATAAACTATTGTTTTTAAGTGTTAAGAATTTCAATATATAGCTCAATGAATTTTTATTTTTTTTTATTTTTCAAAGATTTTATTTATTTGAGAGATAGAGAATGAAAGAAAGAGAGAGCACAAGGTGGGGGGGAAGTCAGAAGGAGAAGCAGAAAGAGACTCCCCGCTGAGCAGGGAGCCATATGAGGGATTCGATCTCAAGACTCTGGGTTCATGACCTGAGCCAAAGGCAGAAGCCCAACAACTGATCCACCCAGGTGTTCCACAATGAAAAAAAAAAAATACACACACACACACACACACACATAACCTGTGCAGCCATCAGATCAGGATGTCAAACATTTCTAGCACTCAGAAGATTCCCTTGGGCCCCTTCTCTGTCCATATATGCCATCATTGTCTGTTACCATGCGCAAATTTCACCTGTTCTTAAAATGCTAATGAACGGGTCACACAGTGTGTAGTTTTGTATCTGGCTTCCTCATCCTGGGACATGTGTCTATAATATTCATCATGCTGTTGCTTATTAGCATCTTATTCTTTTTTATTGCTCTGTAGTATTCCTTCGTACAAATATACCAGCATCGGTCCATTCTTCTGCAGGTGGACCTTGGGTCTGTGATGGCTAGTTTTTTGAGCCACCTTGGCTAGGCTGTAGTATCCAGTTAACCAACCACTAACCTGGGTGTTGCAGTGAAGGTATTTTGTGGATGTGATGGTATCTGCAACCAGCTGAATTAAAGTGAAGGAGATTACCTTTGATAATGGGGGTGGGGCCTTCCAATTAGTTGAAGGTCTTAAGAAAAAAAACACCAGGTTTCCCGGAGAAGAAATTTTGCTTCAAACCTACAGCATTGGGTGCCTGGGTAGCTCAGTCCTTAAGTGTCAGCCTTCAGCTCAGGTCGTGATCCCAGAATCCTGGGATCCAGCCCCGCATCAGGCTGTCTCCTTGGCGGGAAGCCTGCTTCTCCCTCTCCCCCTCCACCTGCTTCTGCTCACTCTCTCTCTCTCTCTCAAAAATCAATATATCTTTTTTTTTTTTTAAGATTTTATTTATCCATTTGATAGGGATCACAAGTAGGCAAAGAGGCAGGCAGAGAGAGAGAGAGGAGGAAGCAGGCTCCCCGAGGAGCAGAAAGCCCGATATGGGGCTCGATCCCAGGATCATGACCAGAGCCGAAGGCTGAAGCTCTAACCCACTGAGCCACCCAGGCACCCCCAAAATCAATATATCTTTAAAAAACAAAACAAAACTGCAGCCTTAACTTCTGCCTGGGTTTCCAGTCTGCTGACATACCACGGAGATTTCAGATGCTAACCTCCACAACTGCTTGAGCCATTTTCTTAAAATTTCTTTTCTTTTTTAAAAAATACTATATTTATTTATTTGACAGCACGAGAGAACACAAGCAGGGGGAGGGGCAGAGGCAGAGCAAGAAGCAGGCTCCCTGCTAAGCGGAGAGCCCAATGCGGGGCTCAATCCCAGGGCCCTGGGATCATGACCTGAGGTGAAGGCAAATGCTTAACCAACTGAGCCACCCAGACACCCCTTCAATTTCTTAATATATGTATGTATAGAACCTCGTCATTCTGTTTCTCTGGCGAATCCGGATGTGGGGTTTCCAGACTTGAGCTACGATGAATGAAGTTTCTGTGCACCTATTTGTATGTCTTTTGGTGGATATATGCACTGGTTTCTCTTGAGTCTATCCCTGGAAGATGAATGCTGAGTCATGGAGCACCTATTTTCTGAATCACACACATGACAGTTATTACTGACTGCCTAGATTAATCAGTTACATTTAAGGTGGGCTGGTTAGGGCCAAAAGTAACTGTAGAATTTGTTTTGTCTATGTCCTTCACTTACCATGGCAGAATGAGTCATGTATTTAGTTAGTGCTAACAGAGTATTTGGAGCTACAAGGAACATAAAACTTAATTTGAATTCAACAGTAAGGAAATGTACTATGTCATACAAGAAGTTCACTGGTATGGAAGCTTCAGAGTTGCTTAATTCAGCAGCTCAGTAACATCATCAAAGATCCATATTCTTTCCACTGTTCTGTCGTCCTCAAGATGTTGTTGACTCTGACCTCAGACTGGCCCAGCTTAGTCACAAATTGAGTACAGAAGTTCCAGGTGTCAGGCATTTCAGAGTCCAAAGAACAAAGAGATCGTCTTTTCCTCTTACCTTGCTTGGAAGCCAAGAATCTTTCTCTTAGCCAGAAATGGGTCAGATAGCCACCCTCGTGTCAATTACTGTCAAGGGGAATCAGACCCTCTTTTACTCCCGGGTCTGCAGATGGGTCTTTCCTTCTGGAGTTGTGTGGAAAAGAGGTAGATGTTTGGACACAACCAGGGGGTGTCTGCCAGCAATGGAGGAAGAGAGAATGGATATTGTGGAGTTGAGGAATGGTGTTTCCCACATTAATGCACCCAGGTAGCTTAAAACCTACTTGAAGACAGAAACTGTTTTGAATTTTCTTGAGTCCTCCATGATACCCAGGAAGACAGTCAAGGGGCTACTAAGGTTTTCTTAGCTAGTGGAGGACAGATTTTTTTCCCTTAATTTAAAATTTATGTCCAGCCTTACATATATAGGATAAATAATGCATATTTACTCAACTCAAAACATTCTAGATGTAGCTTTCTTCATGTTTCTTGTATTGGGGGTTTATTAGGTTTTTTGGATCTGTGGGTTTATAGTTTCATCAAGTTGGAAGTTTTTCTGTCATTATTTCTTTAAATAGATTTTTGTGTCCCCCCCCACCCCCTTTCAGAGATCGCAACTATAAATATATTGGGTTGCTCAAAGTTGTCCTAAACCCCACTGATGCTCTTTGTATTTATTTTCATTCTTTTTTCTTCAGCTTAAAATATTCAGAATACCAAGGTGCCATATTTGGGGGTGGTGTATCTTGAGCCCGGCCAAATTCATTTCACCAGACCCTATGAAAATTCAGATTTTCATAGATTCTTTATTGATTGGAGAGTGTGAGCTGCTGTCCATCCATGTGTAGAGATACAGAATCATGATTGTTTTCTTCCCTTGGACTTAAAACCTACTCCTCTGCTTCCTGTGGTGGGCTGTGGAGTTTTCTTCCTTTAGGGCAAACCATGGTGGTGGAGAAATAGATATTCTTCTTCCTCATGCAGCAACTTCTCTCCAGCCTAGAAGAACATCTCAAAGTTCATCTGTAAAGAGGGAGGGAAAGAGCAAGAGAAATCCACTTACTTTGGGGAAAAAAAAATGCCAGTTATCAATGACCAGTAAAAGCTCTGCCTGGGTTGGGAGTGCAAATCTTTGGCTTGGTTGTTGAAATTTCTGTAGTATGATCTCATAGCAGGCGTGTGCATGTACGAGCGCGCGCACACACACACACACACACACACACACACACACACACTTTTATATACACATAAAAGAAGAACTAGCTGTGCCTCTAAAGGACCCTGCATTGGGGTACCTAGCTGACTCAGTCAGTAGAACAAGTGACTCTTGGTCTCAGGGTCATGAGTTTAAGCCCCACACTGGGTGTAGAGCTTTACTTAAAAATAAATTTTTTTAGGGGTGCCTGGGTGGCTCAGTGGGTTAAAGCCTCTGCCTCCAGCCCAGGTCATGATCCCAGGGTCCTGGGATCGAGCCCCACATCTGGCTTTCTGCTCAGAAGGGAGCCTGCTTCCTCCTCTCTCTCTGCCTGCTTCTCGGTCTACTTGTGATCTCCATCTGTCAAATAAATAAAGTCTTTTAAAAAATAAATAAATAAACACTTTTTTTTAAAAAAGAGCCTTCATTTATAAAATGCTTTTCACATACATTATCCTGTTTAATCCTCACATGAGATAACGGAGGGTTGGAGAATAGCTTGTCCAGTATCACCCGGATGGAAAACGATGGAGTCCTCTGACTCCCAAGTCCCATGTTATTTTCAGCACATCAGCACTGCCTCACCTTTATACAGGGAGACAAAACCACTGGAGGGTGGCACACTATCATTAAGGAAATAAATGGATTAAAACGATATTCACAGTGTGGGACCTTCATCTGTTGGAAGACATATTTATGCATGTAAATACGTACGAAGAATGCAGGAAGGCCATGATATGTTGAATAGATGGGGAGTTTATAGGTGACTTTTTTCTGTTTTGACTGTCGACATGACCTAGAGCAGCACTATCGGCTGGAACTGTCTGTCATGATAGCAGTGTTCTCTGTCTGCACTGCCCAGTACGGTAGCCACTGGATACATGTCTGTTGAGCTCTTGCAATTTGTCTTGTCCTGACTGAGAAGTAAGTGTAAAACACGTACTGAGTTACCAAGGCTTAGTATGAAAAGAAGATGTGAAGTATCTCATTTAGTTTATTTTTATACTGATTGAATGTTGAAATGATTCTATTTTGGATGCCCTGGGCTAAATAAAACATTATCAAAGGTAATCTCACTTGTTTCTTCTTACTTCTTTTAATGTCGCTACTAGAAAATTCTGCGTATATACGTGGCTCACAGTATATATCTCTTGAGCACCACCAGTCTAGAGTTCAAGGGCGTGAAATTCTTTATCAGGGGCACTTGAGTTCAACTCCCAGTCTTTGCTTTTCTAAGTAGGTGACCTGGAACAAGTTATAGAACTCAGCCTTGTTCTTTTTCAGTTTTTAAACAGGAATAATGATTGTGCCCTAGCTCAGAGAGTTATTGTTAGGATTAAATGAGTTGATTTTGGAAAGCCTCTACTGCAGGGAGTGACGAGCACCTGTTAAGCGCTCGATAAGAATTTTTCTAAATTTTCTAAGGTGGATGTGAATTTCTTATATAATAAAGATTTAAAAGAAAATTGAAATAAACAATGAATTCTGGAACACTGAAAAGAAATTTTAAAAATAAATAAAAATTAAAAAAAAAGAAAATTGAAATAATTAAATTTTTAAGCAAGACCATTATCTTTAACCCTGGTCAGAAGCTGAGTATTTATATTGTTTTAAAGCTGTGTAGTCAGGACGCCTGGGAGACTCAGTCAGTTAAGTGACTGCCTTGGGCTCAGGTCGTGATTCCAGATTCCTGGGATCAAGTCCCGCATCAGGCTCCCTGCTCAGCCGGGAGCCTGCTTCTCTCTCTGCCTCTGCCTGCTAGTCTGCCTGCTTGTGCTCTCTCTCTCTCTCTGACAAATAAATAAATAAAATCTTAAAAAAAAAAATCAAATTTGTGTAGTCATGTTTGTTTTGTTTTATTGTGTGTGTGCATGTACAAACCTTGGACACAAGCGGAATTGGGGACCATCACAAGTGACCGTTTATTAGGCAATCTCATTCTTGTCTTCTGACCTGGGTCCTCCCCAAAGGGAGGGGATAATTGCATCATGGTTCCCGCTGGCATGCACAACACACCAAGTGTTCGCCTATATTTAGCCAACATGAAGTCACTGAAACTCTATGCCTACTAGATGCAATTAGTGCTTTGTTATTTGTTGCTCACATGGCTTATATCCTGACTGCTCTGCATAGTTTGTGTCCTTAGATGAATTTAAAAGAACTGAAAACCTTTTGTGCTGAGAAAACTGCTTGGGGAGTAGGAACTGAAATCCCAAGTCACTGAATCCCCTGGAAGGGACCCTGAGGTGAATGCTTGATGGCTCCCGCAAGCCAGCGAGACCTCAATTATCCTCCTCTTTGATGGCAGGGGGAGGAGCAGGGGGAGCAGGCTGGGGAAAGAAGGGTTGTCTATATTCTACCCAGCTGGTAGAAGCAGCACTTACGGTCAGTGGCTCCCAGGAATGGGCCCAGCTCCACTTTCCTTCCTGCAAACAGAAATGGCACCTGGAACGCAAAAACACAGAACAGCTCAGCGGGGCTGACTCTGCAAGGGGACGGAGGCTGGGGACTGCCCACAAAGCAGTGAGTCAGAGGTTCACTGTGTTAGCTAGTGCCTCCATTTTATTCTTGGGGCCTCGTCCCTCTAGTTAAAGGCTCTGAGGTGCCATGTGTACGTGTGTGTGCGTGCGCGCGAGTGTGTGTATGTGTTTGAGATATTGGGAACATTAGCTTAGACTCTCAATCCTCAAATTTTGTTTCTCAAAATTATCCTCATTTTGGATGGCAAAGGCTTACTCCTATCAGAGATCCCAGTTTTGTTTTATTTAACAGACAAAATAACTCCCAGGGAGCGGGTGAAGAAATAAAGCAAACGCTATTGAAAATATTTCTAAAGTATGAGGTATTCATAAATGTGTTTTATAGGATGTAGCCAGATATTCCTGAGGTCAAAGATGCTAGACAAAAATTTAGAGGCCAGTTGACATGCTTATACCCTCAAACATTACTGTTCTCTTATCCTGTATGACTTTTATTCTAAAATAGATGATTTTATGATGAAAAATATTTGTTACTTTTAAAAGAATATGAAACTTCATTTTGAAAAAATTTTTTGAAACTATTGTTTTTATATCACAGATTTTATTAAAAGCGAGAGGGGAAAAGTGAGTGAATATTTCAGAAAAGCATAAACAAACCCGGTTTCATTTATTAACTACAGAAACACAGTTTTAAATATTCATTCATTCATTTAACAAATATTTACTGAGTACCCAATGTGAATAACAGTACATTGGTATCCTCGCCTTATCTATCTTTCATTAAGTAATTTTTGTAATTTTACTAACTAATATGTTTCTGGCATCATTCTTCTTTGCTTGTAATACAGATTTGGGGATGTTATTAAAAATTTATCCGGGGACAACATTAAAAAGAAAATGAAAGCAACCACATAAGCTCAACTCAGTGACAGCTGCAGTTGGCCCTATCTATGAACGGAACATTGTTATATCCCAATGGATTGTGAGAAAGAGGTTACAGACAATTACCAGCACACCTTCTTTCTCTCTCACAAAAGGAGGACGCAAATAGGATCAGGAGAATTCATTTCAGGGAAAAAACACTGAGTCAGCTCAGATTGATTAAAAAGTAAAGTATTTCAAACTTCAGTATTCTATTATTAGTAACAAGTTAATTTCCACATACCTCACACTCTAATGAGGATAGCTGTGTTGGACAGTAACCAGTCATCAACACCTCAGTGTGAATGAAGATCTGAGAGTAGATTCTCCGAGAGGGAGTGAAGTAGTGAGAAGGAGAGAACAGTGGGTACTTGGAGCAGGGAGGGGACACCCCGGGGAGAAAACGTCTCTAACTTCCTAGTTTGCACAGGAACTCTGGTCTCTGGAATAACCTGCGTAGGTCCAAGTCCTGCTTTCCCCCAAATCATAGCAACTGAGTTCTTTACAATGACGATTCATATTTTACTAATACTAATTGCTATGATTACCATTACTAATTACCATGATGGAAAAGAGAAGACTGCCCCTTCTGAGAGTTTTTATAGATGGACGGTCATTATCGTGATCATTTATGGTAAGTGTTTAAATACATTAAAGTGGATGCAGGAAGGTTGGAAATAAATATTGTTGCTATGGTTTTAAGATCTAAATAAAAATAGTAGATCCATTAGTACAATAGTTAAAATATGCCATGGTATAATGCACAATAGCTTTTACTACCGGAAGTATATAATGTATGATTTCTAAAAATTTCATAAAGAGCATATTTTCAAATGTATGTATGTATGTAAAAGATAGATTATTCGATAAGTGGGGTACCTGTTTGAAAAAGAAAATAAAGAAAAATAAAATCTCTATCTGACTCTTTATATAAAATCCATTTAGACGGTCTAAAAATTTGAACATAAAATAAGTGAATCCATTAAAATTCCAGAAGATAAACTGAGTGTGTATTTTTATAATCTTGGAGTAAGGAAGTTCTTTTCAAGCAGAAATTCTCAAAGGAAAGACTGTCAGTTGGGGCTTTCTTTCTTTCTTTCTTTTTAAGTTAAAATGTCTCCACAGCAAAAATTAAAATGTCTCATTTCGCAGAAACAAGGTTGAAATAATACTGGGAGGAAATGTGCAATATTAATGACAAAAGAATGTGAAAAAATATGCATAAAACACAATGACCATAATAAATTTTATATATAGGAACAAACAATACTATAAAAAAATGGGCAAAGACTGGTATAAGGAGTTCAAAGAAGAAGCATAAATGTCCCCAAAGTGTTGAGCCCAGTTAAGATGTGAAAGGGAGACTATCAGCCCACAGCCCCATTTTGCAGGGGGAAACCGAGTCTCAGAGAAATTCAGTGACCGGCCTCATGGCTGCCAGCCCATGAGAGGAGAATTAATTCAACTTTACCTTGAAAACAGTCTCTAGAGCTCTTTATGCATCGAAAGTGAACGAAACAAGATGAAGCTGTCACCCTCCGCGTTCAGACCGCTGTGCGTGGCTTCCAGAAGAACATCAGGGAGAACACGGGAAGCAAAGGGAGATCCCAGGGCCCCGTTTGCACTCTCGTCTGCAGGGTGAGTGGGACCGAGCTCATTTGGCTCTGCTGCTCTTGCAGTGGCTTTCAGAGGCTCTGGATGTGAGACACTGAGTTAAAGAGACATTGCAGGTCAGCCCCCAGTTGTCTGGATGACAACCTCCAGCCCAGCTCTGCTAAAGGTCACTGTCTGCAGGGCAAACCCTTGCCAACTGATGGATGCAAAGACCAGACCTGCCATCCAGGACTGGACACTGATACAATGTGAATGGAAACTAACAAGAGGGCAGAGAAAGCAAAATCTGTGTACTCCTAGTTGCTTTAGCTATTGCCTGGGGCAGGGGTTCCCTAAATCTGGCCTGCACACAACCTTGGCCATGGGAAATAATATTTTTAGGTAGTATACAAACTCATTTGAAATTATAACGGCCTTGTATTTGTTTCATTATGTATCCATACATAACTGGCCCAACAAAGTCATGATCCCACATATGGTTTTTAAGGATAAGCCTGCAGTAAGTGTTTGGGTTAAATAAATGACTTCATTTAAAGAACAGTGCTGGGGGTGCCTGGCCCCCTCAGTAGGTGGAGCATGGGACTCTTGATCTCGGGATTGGTGGTTTAAAGCCCACGTTGGGTGTAGAGATTACTTAGAAGATACAATCTTTAAGGAAAGAAAGAACAATACTGAGTATTAATGGTGCAGGTGTTTGAACAGAGCAAAGATTGTGAATAAGGATTGCCAGTGGCTGAAGTGTATGTGATTTTTCTGTACCGGTTCTGGAAAGTACTGCATTTTACAATGCCTGTGTACCCGTGCACAAATACACGTACACAGCTGTAAGAAAGACTTTGAGAGGGGTGCCTGGGTGGCTCAGTGGGTTAAGCCTCTGCCTTCAGCTCAGGTCATGACCTCAGGGTCCTGGGATCCAGGCCCATATTGGGCTCTCTGCTCAGCAGGGAGCCTGCTCTCTCTCTGCCGGCCCTCTCTGTCTACTTGTGATTGCTGTCTGTCAAATAATTAGATAAAATCTTAAAAAAAAAAAAAAAGATTTTGAGAAACAACTTTTACCGCTATACAGGTGATGCCCTCTGGACCCTCGATTCATCTTTGACACCCTTCCCCCGCCCCCGCCCGGGCCCTTGTCTTTCTTCTCCCCATAATCAATTGTCTTCAAGTTCTTCCTGTCAGTTCTGCTTCTGAAGAGGTTCTTTATTCATCCCTTTTTCCATCTCCAGGGCTTCCTTCCTGGTCTCTGCCCTCATTACCTTTCACCTGGACGATATCCTAGTTCATCTCCTTGCCTCCAATCCAGTTTTTCCTCCTTCAATCCACCCTCCACACTGTTGCCAAAAAGGCTTAAAACAAACAAACAAACAAACAACAACTTTGAACTGACCCTATTGTGCTCTAGTGCACAGGATTAAGTCCAAGCTTCTCAGCAAGACTTGAAAAGCACCTGGTTGCTGGTTCCTGCTGCCCCTTCCCAAATTCCAACCCTGGCAGAATCCAGACTAGAAACCCAGGTCTCTTGATTCTTGAGTCTAGTGCTCTTCTCAGCAAACCATGCTGCTCCTCAAAGAACCTCTCCCTATTGTTTCATTCCACAGGTGATATCTGCGTAGCTAACTCCGACTTCCTGGCACCAGGAGTTTCTTTTCTTTTTTAAAAGATTTTATTTATTTGAGAGAGAGAGAGAGAGTAAGAAAAAGATCACGAGCAGAGGGAGAAGCAGACTCCCCTCTGAGCAGGGAGCCCGAGGTGGGACTCTGAAGTCAGACACTTAACCAACTGAACCACCGAGGCACCCAGGCACCCTGGCACAGCGAGTTTTAAGTATACCTAGTAATGAAACAGAATGTCACAAAGTAGACCAGGCATAGACAAGGGTATTGTCTCCCTTATCCATTATGAATACATATGGTCATAAGTGATAGATGTGAATAAAAATGGAAAGTATCTATTAGGCAGGTGCCTGGCTGGCTCAGTCAGGATCATGGGACTCTTGATCTCAGGGTTGTGCGTTCGAGCCGCACTGTTGGGTGTAGAGATTACAAAATGATAATAACAAACTTAAAAAAAAAAGTATCTGTTGGGCAAAACAATTCATGCTGAGGACCACCGATACTGCTTAACGATTATGTAGGCCGTCCTCATTTCGCAATTCTTCCACAAGAAGCAGATGGTCTAGGGGCGCCTGGGTGGCTCAGAGGGTTAAGCCTCTGCCTTCTGCTCAGGTCATGATCTCAGGGTCCTGGGATTGAGCCCCACATGGGGCTCTCTGCTCAGCAGGGAGCCTGCTTCCCTCCCCCTTCTCTCTGCCTGCTGCTCTGCCTACTTGCGATCTGTGTCAAATAAATAAATAAAATCTTTGGGGGAAAAAAAAAAGCAGTGGGCAGACGGTGACCCATTCGTTAAATCCCAGTCTAGATTAGCCTGCTAGAGTCAGCAGAGTATAGCCCCCCCACCCCCACTGATGTTAGGCTGGCCTCAGCCAATGGACTATTAGCTGACATGACACACAGAGGCTCCAAATGTATTTGCCTGTTCTGCTTGACCCCTTGAACAGGTAACACCCTCTGCCAGGACAGCATGCCTCAGGTAGCCTTTGTCCTTTCATCCTGGGTCCGGAAACAGAACCACGTGGAACCATTTATCTGACCCTCAGCCAAGAGTCCAGCCTCGCTCAGCCTGCCGGATGGAGCCCAGCTGAGATCACACCAAGGCTGACCTGCAGACCCAGGACTAAGAAAAAGAAATGTGTCTTGTCCCCAGCCACGGAGATTTTTGAGGTGGGCTGCAGCGAAGCAAAAACTGACTAACCCCAAAGCAAACTGGGTTTTGTTTTGTTTTCGTTTTTATCAAGCTAAAAATCAACTCCTCCTTTTCCTTTTGTGGATCACCTGCGGGGGGGGGGGGGGGGGGGGTGGTGGTAATAACGCTCACTTGACCTTCTGCTAGCCCCCAGCGTATTTCTGGGGCATCTCCCAGCATGCCGGTTGCATAATGCAGAAAGCTCCGCAGCCTCCTTCTCACATTAGCCTGACAAGAAAGTAAATTAGGACTGTTACACTCCTGCGCTCCCTCCCCCATAAAGTCCCTGCCAAGCCCAAAGTAAAACAGAAAATCTGGTGGCCCTGTGTTTAAATTGGCGTGGCCATGCCACCGCTTCTCCTTTCAGAAACTGCCAGCTGTTTTGTCAGGGGTCTCCAGCGTTGGGGATCCTGCCCCACTCGTTTTAAGCCATGATTTTTTCCAGCAGGAGTTCATGGGGCCCGAGTCCAAGGAGGAAGCCAAGCAGCAAGGGTCAACGCCACGACGTCCAAAGGCCCGGATCACACAGACCTCGTTTTCCTCTAGCGGAGGTCGCGGAGGACCGTCCTTGCTCTCTGTTTGGGCTCCTCCGTGTTTTTCTTCCCCTCCCCGGGGCTGCCCACCTCGAGCCGGTCCAACTTCCAACAGCCGGCGGAGGTGCGCTCCCCCGCCGCCCGGAGCCTCCGCGCCATTGCAAACGCTCTCCTCCAGGTGGCAGTAGAGAGCCGCTCCCCGCCCGGCCGCTTACGTCACCTTGTTTACCCGGCTCCGGGTCATTTTTAGATCTAAGATCACAGGATGTTAATTGGGCCAATGATTTCCCATTCGTTTTGGCAAAACGCCCGTCTTGTGGGCGTCCGGACAAGCACGATGTCCTTCTTGACAATGAAATTTTGCTGCGGGGAGTATTTACTTGCAAACACTTGGAATTTCATCTTTAGGAGATGCGAAAGCTGCGCCTTGGTAGGTGCTATGGGCTTGTTCTGGGGTCATTTTAGATTTGGAGCCCGAATGAGGGGGCAACTAGGGAGAGGGGGGAGGCCAGATACTACAGTGGTATCTGAGTGACATCTCCAGAGCCATCAGAGAGCCCGCAGGAGGAGTCTGCCTTTCGCACTTCCCTTTCCCCTTTATAAAATAATTACTCAGCAGGAAAACATTTTGGACTTTGGAACTTGGAGGAATAAGGAAAACAGCTGATTTGGCTAATCTGTGTCCTGATTCACTGTTGGGGGACACCTTGAAGCTCTTGGCCTCCCAGAGGCACCTGCCTCAGATGCCCTCCCGCAGGAACTGGATCTGAACTTCTCATAGATCCCACATTTCACAGGCTGGAACTTTTCAAGCCAACAATAACAAGCATTGCTTATTTCTTACTCCCATGCTACCCAGCTACTGAGGAGGACAGGTGAGGCCCAGAGGAGCTAAAGGGCCTAGCTCACTCTCTCATCTCCAGGCCTGGGTCGTTTGAGCACCAGTAAAACATCAGAAGCCTTGGAGTTTCTGCTAGTTCTGCGCCAGCTTTGGTGGGTAGAGGATGGGAGGTTCCAGAGCTTGCCAATGACTGTGCATGAGGCAAAATAAACAAATAAAAGTCCGCAGTTACACAATCCTTTACAAGAAGAGGGTAGACACATCATATGCTCAAGGAAAGCAAGAGAAAATCTATACTGTTAAAAATAAATGAGCCTCAAAGTTTTTTTTTTTAGATTTTTTAAAAAAATTTATTTGACAGACAGAAATCACAAGTAGGCAGAGAGGCAGGCAGAGAGAGAGGAGGAAGCAGGCTCCCTGCTGAGCAGAAAGCCCGAGGCGGGGCTCGAACCCAGGACCTGGGATCATGACCTGAGCCGAAAGCAGAGGCTTTAACCCACTGAGCCACCCAGGTGCCCCGAGCCTCAAAGTTTTTTTTAAATGCCTGTTCCTCTCTGTCCACCTCCCATCTCATCCTTTTAGCACTCCTGCTGCTGCATATAGAAAGTGCCTCCCGGAGAGGGCAGAGTCCCTCTCCCTCAGGTCCTTCTGCAGTCCCCCAGAGTGACAGCATCGGCCTGGAGAGATAGATGGTTTTCACGTGGACAGGAAGGGAAGGAAAATTCTCTTCGAGTCGAGGCAACAACCATTTCTTGAGCACCTGATCTGTGTCAGCTACTCAGGCGGGCAATATAAGGTTATAAAAACAAGGAAAGTCACGGTTCCCTGCCACTGCAGAACTTTGAGTTTTCGTGGTGTTTATCTTCATAGGGAATTTTCGTTCCTTTTGGCAAGCACATGCTGAGAGAAGCTCTGAAAGAGATTTACAATAGAAAAGAACAACGTCAGGTAAGTAGTTTGGAAAAGCATACTTCCACTTGGGTGTCTACTTAAGAGAGGGTTGGGGGGTGCGCCTGGGTGGTTCAGTCAGCTAAGCATCTCCTTTCCGCTCAGGTTGTGATCCCAGGGTTCTGGGATCGAGCCCCGCATCAGGCTCCCTGCTCAGCGGGAGAGTCTGCTTCTCCCTCTCTCTCTGCTGCTCCCCAGCTTGTGTTCTTTCTCTCTCTCTCTCTCAAATAAATCAATAAAACCTTAAAAAAGTGGGTTGGGAACAGGGTTTGGCAACAATGGCAGATCTGCTTGGTGGACAAGGAGACCCTGCATCCCAGGCATTCTGGAGCTCTAAGGAGATGGAGGGAGGTGGAAAGAGGGAGACACTTGCTCAGGGTCAAATGGTGCATCGAAGGGCAAGGATTTGAACCCTGGAATTCTCCAGAGAAGGTTCAGGAATAGGGAGCATAACATAGCTGCCTCCAGTAGGAGCATTCCCTAGACCTGCTTGCTATTGGACAAGATGTAGGCTCACCTTCGGTTTCCTACATCTGTGAATAGGAGGTGATATCCAAATAGGAAAAAACAAACAGCCCCAGGACCACTTATCACCCATAAACTCGTCTTTCTATTTTTATTTTTTTAAAGACTTTATTCATTTGACAGAGAGAGACACAGCAAGAGAGGGAACACAAGCAGGGGGAGTGGGAGAGGGAGAAGCAGGCTTCCCACGGAGCAGGGGCCCCTGTGCAGGGCTTGATCTTAGGACCCTGGGATCCTGACTGGAGCCAAAGGCAGTCGCTTAACGACTGAGCCACCCAGGTGCCCTTTTAAATGCCCTTTGTCACGAACCTGGTTGATAATTCAAATCCATCCTGATCACAGGGCAGAGCCAATGGAGAGAAAGCAAACAATGAAATTTTTTAAAATTTTTAGGGTTATACGAAATTTAAAGGAGATTCTAAAGAACTTTTTAATTGTTAGCTATGAAACAAATAGAGACTTAGCATAAAACAAGCATACGGATTAATAAATTATAAGCAAAGAATTTTGTAACCTTGCAACCACCTGTGAAAGGAGAGAGAACGGTGCAGGCGATCGCAGCAAGAACTTTTTAAGCCACAGTAACTGCTGCAGGCTAAAAGGACAGAGGAGCAAACAGGTCACTTGGAGGATGTTTGGAAGCCTCCAAGGGGCAGATGACCCTCCAGCCATCAGCTAAGCAGTATTTATGGACTACATCTAATGCTGCCACAAACAAAGTATAGGATCTCATCCCCACACATTTTACCTGAAGGAGGTGAGAGATGAAAGGGGTCAGCATTTACTGAGTACCTACTGTATGCTAAGTGCTTTACTTGTGTTATCTCTAATTGAGACCCACTAAGCATGAATGCTCACTATAACTTTGTGAGGCTTGGGTTACAATCCCCACGTGACAGATGAAAAAACTGATGCATAGAGAGGTCAAGTAACTTGCTCAGGGCTTGTAAGAGGCGTTAGCACTTGAAGTCAGGCAGCCTGGTTCCAGAGCCCCCACGTTCTTCACCACCACCCTAGATAAGTTGGTTATATGGTAGATACTTCTGTTTGCCCTTTAAGATCCACTCTCCATCCTTCCCTACCCTGGTCTGTGCTACAGACCTTGTCAGTGGCTTCCCTTGTTCACCCTTTGGCTTCGGGTTGGGTTTAGCCAGCGGGTGTCCCAGATGGGAGAACAGAGGGAAGGGGAAGTGGGAGGGTGGCCTGGGTGGGGCCTGGCTGCATCCCTTTTCTCATGGTGGCCGCTCTGGTCAGGTCACTCTAAGCACACAGGCAGCCAGCTACAGGTCTCGGTGACCACACCACCCCTCGCCCCTTTAGGCCTTGGGGGGGGTGGTCAAGTAGCTGTTACTTCTTGCCCTGCCTCTGTGGTTTCCCTGGATCCTGCCCACACCTTTGTAAATAGCCCCTTTATTCAACTTTCTTCAAATTACCCAACTTGAGTGTGCCATCTGTTTCCTGCCCGGGTCTGGCCTGATATAAATAGGAAGGCAGGAAAGCAGCAGCTCTGAGTCCTCTCTCCCTGCGTGGGCAGCGTTCCTCATGGGTATGGGACCAGTCACAGGTGAATCAGAATGACCTCTCATTGCAAGGGCTCCGGGATGTTCTGTGGGGAGAGAGGGGGTCCTGGCATGACAGAATGAGGTTGAGGGCCCCCCGCCGACTTAGGGCCTTCTGAGACACAATAAGCCACAAGGGTTCTGTTGGCAGAAAAGATCCTAGGCCTTCTGGGAGAAGGGCTAAAGAGAAGAAACAGAATTGGGTGGGGCAAGGTGGGGGTGCGGGCGGACGGGCTAGGGAATGGAAGAGGTGGGCTCAGGAAGCCAGATGGCCTGGGTTCAAATCCCAGCTCCTCCACCAACCAGATGTATGACCTCTGGCAGTTCACTTAACATTCCCGAGCCTAACTTTCCCCCTCTGTAAGGTTGGACAATAAGAGTAAATGAGTCCATGAATGCAAATGGCTGGGCCATTTTCAGTTTTTTATTATTAAGGAATATCAGGCCTTTGAAAATTTTCGACCTTTGAAAAATACAGGGCAGATTCAAGGGCTGGAGCCCTTGGGGACGATGCACTGGGAAATCAGAAAGCAAACCCTGAAGCAAGTTGCCACAGCTTGGATGCCAGGACCGGCATGGAAAGCTAAGGGAGGCATGGAATCCTCCCAGTACTTCTTGGCCCTGTCCTTGATTAGGCTGCCACTTGAGGGCACACAGAGCAGATGTCCATCAGAAGACCAGAGCAAGTGAAGTTGCCAGAAAGATCTCACGCTGGGAGAACCAAGTTCCCCCCCAATTCCTCCCTTTCCTAAAGGCTCCTCTTCTGTAAACATCACTGCTCTCTCCAGCACTGTCAGTTTCTCCCTCTGGAAAGGAGTAGTCTCATCAGCATACAAGGATGCTCTAATACTTTGGGAGGTTAAGCATCTGCTTCGGCTCAGGTCATGATCCCAGGGTCCTGGAATAGAGTCCCGCATCTGGCTCCCTGTTCAGCAGGGAGCCTGCTTCTCCCTCTGTCTGCCCCTCTGCCTGCTTGTGTGCTCTCTCTCTCCCTTAACAAATAAATAAATAAATAAGATCTTTTTAAAGAAAGATGCTCTAATGTCTCTTATCTTAAAATTCTTCTTCAATTTCACAACTTCCATTTCTCTGGTCCCATAGCAAAATTCCTTCCGAGAGTTGTCTGTAAACACTTCTTCCCTCCTGTTCTCTCCTCAATGGATCCATTAACATCTCAGCCCCAAATTGTTCTCCCAAGCCACTCTTCTTAGGCACCAATAACCTCCACATTGCTTCATCTAATGTCACCTTTTTATCTCTCTCAACCTCTCAGCCGCATTTGGCCCACTGGGACAACACTCTGTGTTGACACATCTTCTTGCCTCAATTTCCGAGGATCTGCAGAGATCCCCTCCGGTCTCTCCAGGTTTGTCAGTGTGCTGGGCCAGCAAGCCTACTCCTCTAGAGCCCTTGGGGTATGTAGTATGGAGAGATGAGCTCATTTAGCAGTTCTTCACAGCACTCAGGAAATGTGAGGAAACTTCCATCTTTGCTGATCATTGGAAGCATGAAGCTGATGGGAGTTGGAAAGGGGAAGGTAGCTAGGGAGAAACAGTGGGAGATGGTGCAGGATGAGCTCCGTCATCCCACCCCACAGCCCTGGCAGCTCACAGCAGTCAGATGCTGACATTCATCTTTGCATTTTTATGGTCAACTGGCCCTTATTATTTCTGTTTTACAAGGGAAGAAAATGGAAGCAGGGAGGAGGAGGAATTCATTCATTTTCTCGGTCAGGGTTATATGAGGCAAGGCCATGCCCCAACAGGGCTCTGTGCAGAAGCCCTCCCCCTTCCCTACTCATGTCCTATAGGGTCTCCAGAACATAAAACTCAATCTATAGTACATTCCAGACTTTTGCCAGAATCCTCTCTTGAGCAAACCCAGAGCAGACTTGGGACCAGTGTGTAGTCCAAGAACTTAGCATCACGATTCTTTGTCGGTCCTGGGTGCCTTGTTTTTGTGTACTGGAGGAAAGTGTTAGGGCAAAGAGGGAATGGGAATGGATGAGACAAACACAGGAAATGGCTCTTTTTAATCTTGTCTTCAGAGATTACATCATGAGGATGAGAGGATGGAGTGAGAAATACTTGAGAGACGCCAGTGGTGGTCTTCAGCCTTCATACATTGTGTCATGGCCAAGTTTGCAGGATCAGTCTAGAGCTCCAGTGGCAAAATATCTGAGGGTTTCCCATTCCTCCTTCTTGCTTGAAGCAGCATCTGGGGTCCCTGGTAAGGGATGTTTTGGGTGAGGATGGTGGTTTCGTTCCCTATTGAGGCAGTTTTAGGAGATGGGTTTTCCGTTCCTTCCATCCTACATCCTTGAGCCAAGTAGCCTTCCTCATCCTCATCTCTTGCACCATGTCTTTGGGAAGCTAGTGAGAAATAGAATGTACAGTAAACTCAGTTGGTTGAGTGTCCAACACTTGGTTTTGGCCCTGGTCACGATCTCAGGGTTGTGAGATCGAGTACTGTATGGGACTCTGTGCTCAGCAGGGGAGTCTGCTTGAGATTCTCTCCCTCTGCCTGTCTCCCTACTCATGCATGCTCTTCCGCTCTCTCAAATAAATAAATAAATCTTTTTTAAAATTTTTAAAAAGAAGTAGAATGTAGAGAAAAGCACAGAGTCATATTAGATGTCCGTTTGAATGTGAGCTGCATAGTCACCAGTGATCTCCATGTGCTCAGAGTCTCCGGTTCCCCATCTTTGAAATGCAAATAATAAAAATCACCTCGTGGAGTTATTGCGGGGATCAGAGTCAGTGTTCATATGGTTTCTGCACATGTGCATGGTTGGTACTTGGTAAGCAGTGGCTGGTATGATAAAGGGCCCACTAGGCTAGCCTTTTACCTAAATCCCTTTCTATACCAAAAAAAAAAAAAAAAAATCTGGCGAGTCACTTCTAACAACTGGGATGCTTTCAACTCTAAGTGCAGACAATCCAACTGAATTTAAGAGTAAGGAAAATGGGGGCGCGTGGGTGGCTCAGTGGGTTAAGTCTCTGCCTTTGGTTCAGGTCATGATCTCAGGGTCCTGGGATCGAGCCCCGCATTGGGCTCTCTGCTCAGCAGGGAGCCTGCTTCCCCCTCTCTCTCTCTCTGCCTGCCTCTCTACTTACTTGTGATCTCTGTCTGTCAAATAAATAAATAAAATCTTTGGTGGGGGGGAGGGGAAGAGTAAGGAAAATGTATCCTCTACTTAAGAAATCCCAAGGCAGCCTCAGGGAGGACTGATCCGTAGCTTAACAATGTCATAGAGGCTACAGGTTCTTCCATCTTATCTACCTCCTCGGCCTGTCTGCTCTATTCCCCAGTCATCTTCCTCATGCTTTCAAGATAATGGGCACAGTTCTAGATGTCACTTAGAAACACAACCACATCCAACAGTGGGAGAGGACTGTCTCTTCCTGTGTATGCCTGTTTAAGCAAGGAGATCTTTCTGAGAATCCAGCCGGCATACTTCTCATTTCTCAACCACCAGAATGATTTCATGTGCTTATGTTTGAACAAGAAGACAATCACTGCAATTGGTTGTTTCAGTCAACTTCTATTCCTGACGCAGGAGGGATGGTTATTGGATAGACAACCAACCAATGATCTGTTCCGCTGTTTGTTTAACAACATCCAAAAAAAGGGTTTATGAAGCACCTACTAATACCTATTGAACGCTCAGGCTTTGGAGGGACTGACCTCATAGCTTAATGTTAACCACTGCAAATTTAGAACGTAAATGCTGGAGATTTTGACTCACAGAGAGGAGATGCTCGGGAAATGTCCTCTGAAGCAAGGAGCCAAAGGGCAAGGTGGAGGTGGCTGCACCGGGTTCATTCGTGGCCAGGAAGAACCATCTTAGAAGCAGGGCTCGCCAAGAAGGTGAGGGAGTTCCCCAAGCTTCAAGCTGGCACTCGGCTCCCAATTACGATTCCAGAATTATTAGCTTTGATTCTGTGAGAAAGGAGCACATCAAAGCCAGAATCCTATGAATTAAAATGTTGACTAATCGAGCTAATTATAGTTCAGTCATCTGAATTTTCACACAATGAGCCTGAGTTCTCATGAAAGCCTGCTCTTGGGCAGGAGGAGGCTTTGATGATGAAGCAGTGTTTATGTCTCAGACCCAGTCCTCCCCACTCTGGCCAGGGAATCCATACTGGAGTGCCTTCTGCCCACTCAAAGCTCTCATGGGTTCTACTTCAGCTTTCTTGAAAGCTGAAGCAAGCTCAGGTGAGGGGGAGATTACAAGCTCAGGTGAGTGGGGAACTAGAGTCTCCTCCCTGGAGAAAGATATAACCGGTGTGTCAGAATGTCAGGATGAGATTCTTTTCGTTTTCAATTTTATTCCGGATTTAAAAATACTTAGGTAATTTACATAGCCTAATTATACTTTAGGGAGAAACTTCTCCCTTAACGTGTTTCAGTTATCAGATGCAGAATGGTATATAATAAATTTTAATCACTGTTTAGATGTTCTTTGCTGCAGAGTTAGTAATATAGACTAGGCCTAAATCTTTGATGAGCTACCAACGACAGTGTTTGATTGTCACGACTGAGGAGGAGGGATGCCACCGGCATGTCGTACTTGAGGCCAGGGACACTGCTAAACATCCCACCATGCGCAGTGTAGACCCCGGGACAAAGAATTATCTGACCCAGAACGTTAGTAGTGCTGAGATTAAAGAACCTGGTGTAAAGCGTGAAGGTCCATTCAACACCGGTCGTGCACTCAAGGTCTCAGCACGTTTGCTTAAATAGTGTCACCTGCCACCCAAAGGCCTGTTTTGGCAGGTTCCTTCACATTATACATTTCTGCAAGAGAGCTGGGAATAAAGAAATGGATGGAATCCATGGCAATCATAGTCTTAAGTCTTATGGCCAGTATGCTGGCTCTTCAGATGGTATTTGGTGAATAATGATGATGTGTATGGATGCTTGGGGCCCCCGGGTCAGGTACTCTTCCTGTGTGGACAGTTAAAGAGGCAGATCTATAGAATATGGTCCACTCAGCATGTCTCCAAACTACCTCTTTTTTTTTTCTTTTTAAAGATTTTTTATTTATTGGGGCGCCTGGGTGGCTCAGTAGATTAAAACCTCTGGCTTCGGCTCAGGTCATGATCCCAGGGTCCTAGGATCGAACCCCGCATAGGCTCTCTGCTCAGCGGGGAGCCTGCTTCCTCCTCTCTCTCTTCCTGCCTCTCTGCCTACTTGTGATCTCTGTCAAATAAATAAAATTTAAAAATCTTTAAAAAAAAAAGATTATTTATTTATTTATTTGAGAGAGAGCACTTGAGAGCGCATGAGAGGAGAGAAGGTCAGAGGGAGAAGCCAACCCCCCATGGAGCTGGGAGCCTGTTGTGGGACTCAATCCTGGTACTCTGGGATCATGACCTGACCTGAAGGCAGTTGCTTAACCAACTGAGCCACCCAGGTGCCCCCCTTTTTTTTTCTTAATCTGTTTTTTTAAAGATTTTATTTATTGGGGTACCTGGGTGTCTTAGTGGGTTAAGTGGCTGCCTTTGGCTCGGGTTGTGATCCCAGGGTCCTCGGATTGAACCCTGCATCGGGCTCTCTGCTCAGTGGAGAGCCTGCTTCCCCCTCTCCCTCTGTCTGCGGCTCTGCCTACTTGTGCTCTCTCTCTCTGTCAAGTAAATAAATAAAATCTTTTAAAAAATTATTTATTTATTTACTTGACAGAGAGAGAGATCACAAGTAGGCATAGAGGCAGGCAACAGGGTGGGTAGGGGAAAGCAGGCTCCCTGCTGAGCAGACAGCCCGATGCAGGGCTCGATCCCGGGACCCTGAGATCATGACCTGAGCCGAAGGCAGAGGCTTTAACCCACTGAGCCACCCAGGAGCCCCTCCAAACTACCTCATTTTAAAGGAAGTTTTAATTCATTCTCTTGTAAATACTACAGAATCAATAATAGGTTTTAAAATTATGCAAGATCTAGGTAGGAACTAAGGACCCTTTTTATTCAGCTTAACTGTTATCAAACTGTGCATAAATCAACTAAGGGAGGTTTAGGCCTTCCTCTTGCTTCCTGACTGTCCTCGTTATCCAGGATATTTAGAGCTTGAAGTTCGTTTGTCTTTTCAACACACTTTTACCTGAAAAGATGTTCTGTTCTATCTTGTCCTTTTGGAGTAAACCACTTAAAAATTGTTTTAATGGGGCATCTCAGTGGCTCAGTTGGTTAAGCAACTGCCTTTGGCTTCGGTCATGATCCAGGAGTCCTGGGATCGAGTCCAGTTTCAGGCTCCCAACTCCACGGGGAGTCTGCTTCTCCCTCTGACCTTCTCCCCTCCCATGCTCTTTCTCTCACTTTCTCTCTCTCAAATAAATAAATAAAATCTTTTAAAAAATCTTTTAACGAACACATGCATGTAATTTAAAAAGTCAAGTAATAAGGGTGCCTGGCTAGCTCAGTCGGTTAAGCATCTGCCTTTGGCTGAGGTCATGATCTTGGGGTCCTGGGATTGAGCCCCACTTCGGGTTCCCTGCTCAGTAGGGAGTCTGCTTCTCCTCTGTCTCTCCATTCCTCCCCACCTCATGCTCTCACTCTCTCAAATAAATAAGTAAAATCTTAAAAAAAAAAAAAAGTCAAATAACACTAAAAGTCCAGCGAACTGTGGCAGTCTCCTTCCTCATTCCCTCTCATACCCCTAGGTCTTCCTGGCTTTTTTCTGGTGTGGACACATTGCCGTATTTTAAATAATCCACATAGGCCATTCTCTTTCAGTTCCTGTATTGGTAAATGAGGATTTAGTGCTCTTTTCAGCTATCCCTTCCCTAGTCCTCCCTACCTCATCATATTATAATTTTTGGTTAAATTAGTGTTTGGTGGGGTTCCTCGGTGGCTCAGTGGGTTAAGCCTCTGTCTTTAGCTCAGGTCATGATCTCAGGGTCCTGGGATCCAGCCCGGCATCGGGCTCTCTGCTCCGCGGGGAGCCTGCTTCTCCGTCTCTCTCTGCCTGCCTCTCTGCCTACTTGTGATCTCTCTCTGTCAAATAAACAAATAAAATCTTTAAAAAAAAATTCGTGTTTGGTGTTTACATTATTACACATGTGCAAAGAAAGCAGAACATAGTAGTGTACTATTATTTTTCTTTGTTACTTTTTGTTTTTCCTGATATTAACGATTACCTTGTTTGTTCACTAGCAGCAACTACTTTAAATTTCTTTCTTTGCAGTACCTTTGGTCAAAAGTATTGCACTTGTGACCTAATTTCTATTTGCAGAGGCCAAATTTAGCTGACATTCTGAGTTTTCAGCCCCCAAATGTCCTCTAACTCAGGACTCACTAAAGAAGGAGACTCCGCCTAAGATGCAGCCCATTTCCCATCATTGGCTTCATTTTCCCCAAATGGGCCATTCTCCAATCACAGCTTTTTATCTCCATTTAAGAAGCTAGCTCCTGGGGCACCTGGCTGGCTCAGTCAGGAGAACATGCTACTCTTGCTCTCAGGGTTGTAAAGTTGAGCCCCTTGTTGGGTGTAGAGTTTATTTAAAAAGAAAGAGAGAGGGACGCATGGGTAGCTCAGTCGGTTAAACGTCTGCCTTCGGCTCAGGTCATGATTCTAGGGTCCTGGGATGGAGCCCTACATCGGGCTCCTTGCTCAGTGGGGAGCCTGCTTCTCTCTCTGCCTGTCTCCCCACCACACAAATAAATAAAAATATTTTTAAAAATTAAGTTGTTGCCCATCAGAAAAAAAGTTGAAAAGGAAAGAAAGAGAGAGAACCCAGCTCCAGCTAACCTTCTGTGGCTTCTTGTAAGGGGCCACATAATGGCAAATACTGAACCCTCGACACTTCGGTCTCCCCAGTCACGCAGCTGAGATGAGTTGTTAAAGAGCCAATAGTGGTTTCTTCAGAAGGTCTTAGGAACCAACACTGGCTCTAGCACAGGTGATCACTACTGAATTTGTACTAAAGACACATTTCAGCCTTCACAGATAGCTGCCTCTAAAACTTCTCACTTTTCTCCTTTTTGGCTCTATACTGTTGCGAGCGGCCCTTTGGATCCATGACCGTTCGTTCGGCTGCCTAACAGTCTTGGACAGTGCACAATGCAGGGGTTTGTTTAGAATGGTGTCAAACTGGCGGAAACCCTCTCTGGTTTCTGCTTTCACTGAACATGGTCCACCATACCCCCAGGATTCACTGCCCTGCTCCTTGTCCTCTCTACAAGGTTCGGGGCTAGAACCCTGATCTTCCTGCCCCCAGGGCTGAGTGGGTGTGTCCTAGAAGATGAGGACTCCAGTGTTGAGAGAGAACCTCATTAAAAATGTGCATGGATGGGGCGCCTGTGTGGCTCAGTTGGTTAAGCAACTGTCTTCGGCTCAGATCATGATCCTGGAGTCCCGGGATCGAGTCCCACATCGGGCTCCCTGCTCGGCAGGGAGTCTGCTTCTCCCACTGACCTCTCTCTTCTCATGCTCTCTCTTTCTCTCTCAAATAAATAAATAAAATCTTTAAAAAAAAAAAACAGTGCATGGTTCAATTCATGCAAAGGAGAGGCCTCCGCCAGCAGAGGATCTCCACCAGAAGAGCTTCTCTCCCGAAGGGTGCTGGCCTCTCAAGGAGCCGATAGCAGCTTCCTGACTTAGCTGATTCAGCCCTGGCCTGCCTGCTCCTGGAGGATGCTTGATCATGTCAGCTTCCTGGCTTTAGCAGGCCACGCTCAAGTCTATTCCTATACCCTCTCTTGTGGAATTTCTTCCCATCCAAACTGAGCAGTTGGAGAAGGAAGTCAAGCAGTCTCTGCTGGAAAACCCTGAAGCATCCCAATCTCTCCCCACACTCAGGGACCCCTCCTGCTAACAGAAAGACAGATGCCAAAGCCTGGCCTGGGATCTTTTCCTGAAATACAGCCGTGCTTTCTACTCCTGCATCTCTGCTCGATTCTGCACAGAGAACAAAGGGATTTTTATGGAGGCAGACACACCCCACATTCCTAGTTTACAGAATTTATTTTTAATCAGAACTGCATTTAGAACTATGTGAGCAACCATACTAGTAATAATAGATGGAAGAGGAGAAGTGCGTGTGGATTCATCTTCCTGGGTTTGGGTGGCTCCAGTTAATATTTAAAATGGTCTCGAGTTCTCGAAGCACACACTGACTGTTTGATGGAGGAGGTGCTGAGGAGAGAGACAGGTGGGAGTGGGAAAACTGACCTAGGATTAAAAATTAATTGTGCTGAATTTTTAAATTAGATCGTTGAAAGCAGATGGCTATGAATTTTAATATGATTTCGTATTTAACTTTTTTTTTTTTTTTGAGGAGATTTAAACTCTATTATTCACCAACGAGGCAATTGATGAACTCACATTTCGGCTTTAATTCTACCTCATCACAAGTAGAATTACAGGGCTGGAAATACTCTACCAATCATCCTCTGTTGGAAAGAACCACACCCAAAGCCAGCCAGGGCAACAGGGATCCCTAGCACATTTTTTAAGACTTCTAATTTAAGGTGTTCTATGGCCAGTCTCCCTCGGGAGCAAATTCTGGCGTTCCACTTTCCCATTCTGTCAGCCCGGCTGTGCTTCCTCTTTCCCTGCTCCAGGGGAGCTGCGTAGACAGAGGAAACACCACCCCCATCCCAGGCTCCGTCAGCCCCAGCCTTGACCCCTCTGGGGGCCCGAAGGCCTGTTCTTTGGGCTGTGAAGTGGATCAGGCCACAGCCCTGGGCCAAAGAGGGAGAATGGTTGACAGAGAGGGCCCTTCCCACTTAGGGTATAGGAACTAACCTGATTTCAAAGGCTGGTCCCGCAACAGTGCTCAGTCTATGTCAGGGCCCAAAGAGAAAAGAAAGGCTAGGCAAGGAGTGGTACTGTAGGGTCCTCTTTATATGGTGTTGGAGGACAGGGACACAGTCCAGCAGCTGCAGGAATGCAGGGATTGGATCCAGTAGGGACGTGGTCTTGAAAGAGCTGAGCTTTCGTAAAGGGTATCAGCAAAGGGATGAGGGCACAGAGAAGAGTACGCTTTCTACTGGGGAAAGAAATTGGCAAGAAAAAGACCAGGTATCAGAACCCTGGGTAAGCAAGCTGGAGAATAATTACCAAGTTCTGGGGGGAAGGCGAGATATCTTCTAGGAGCCACTGTGGATGTAGCTCCTCATACCCACTGTCTCCAGATGCTTTATTATACCTTTGGAGTTGGTGACCATTTTGACGACTTCTTATTTTAGATCTCCAGCCTATACCCCTTTCCTGAACTCCAGACCTTCCAGCTGGCTGCCCGCTGGACCCCTACACTTACATGTCCAAAGAAACTTACCAGCTTTCCCCCAAACCACTCCTCTTCCTATAATCTTTGTCCCAAGGAAAGCACTTATTCTTGACTCCTCCTTCTTCTCACGTGCCATGTTTGGATCTCTTGTCCCATCCAGTTACATCTGCCTTCTGAATAGCTCCTCATTCCCCCCCCCTCATATTCACTGCAAAAATCTTAATTCTGGTCAAAATCAGCTCTTGAGAATTTTACTGCAGCCTCTTATCTGTTCTGCCTGCCTCTAGACGTACACGTCCTTTGCCCATCCTTCCTCCTAAATACACTTTGATTCTATCTCTTTTGCTTAAAATCCTTTACCTGGTGCCCATTGTCCCCAGGATAAAGTGCAAAACCTGATAGTGTGACCTAAAGACTCATGACCTGCCCCGCTTGCTGCCCATCATCATCTCGTGCCCCTTTGCCTCATTGGCCCCCAGCTGTACTGACCTTCCGGCAGGTCCCTGAGGAAGTCCTCATTTCTCTGGACTCCATGGCTAGGTACATGAAGTTCTCACTTTCTTCATCTGGGTCACTTTTGCTCATCTTTTGGGACTCAGTTCAAAGGATCATCTTCTCAAGGATTCCTACTCTTTCTGCTCCTTCACCTGCTTCCACAGCCCCCAACTCCCTCTGTCCTCCTGCTTGTCTCCTGTGTAGATCTTCCGGACCAGACTTGTGGACAATCCACGCAGAAAGCAGGTCTTTTTCCCCAAGGAGCACTGCAGCCATGGGGAGACCAAGGGCCTTGGAGTCAGCCAGACCTGTGTGTGAGAACCAAACCTGAAGTAAGACACCGTGGACAAGATTTGTATCACCTCAAGGGTTCTGTGTCATTAGCTGTAATCCTCATAAGCCGTTGTGAGGATTAAAGATGGTAAATTTACAAAGTACTTGGCATTGAGCCTAACATACACATCGTAGGTGCTCAATAAATGTTGAGTGAAGGGAATGCAGAAAGAGAAGCTCCAAATGGGTTTATGGGCTCGTGGTCAGTTGTGAGAGAGGCTGATGTGGGTCACTGTGACTTTGGCCATCTCTGCAGAGAGATGGCAGGATGGGGTAGAATTAAGACCAGACTCCATCTAGAGAAGAAAAGCTAACTGAGCTGATGGAGAACAAGACAAGGAAGAACAACAGTGAACACAGGAGGTCTCTGTGAGTTGGCATACAGGGTTTGACTGTGACTGAGCCATTGCTGAAGGCTCAGAGAGTCAGACTTGCCAGTGCCGTAAGCTGGCAATGGACAGTGGGAAACACATTCTCACCCTCACTCCGGAGCTTTGAAAAACACACGCAGCTGGTCCCAACCCCCAGAGGTTTGGTTTCAAGTACTCTCAGGTAGACCAGGGACTGGGCATCTTTAAAAGCTCCTCAGAGGGGCGCCTGGATGGCTGAGTGGGTTGAAGCCTCTGCCTTCGGCTCGGGTCATGATCCCAGGGTCCTGGGATCGAGCCCCACATTGGTCTCTCTGCTAAATGGGGGGCCTGCTTCCTTCTCTCTCTCTCTCTCTGACTACTTGTGATCTGTCTGTCAAATAAATAAATAAAATCTTTAAAAAAAAAAAAAGCTCCTCAGAAAATACAGATGTAGGAACACCTGGCTGGCTCAGTCGATGGAGTGTGTTACTCTTGATCTTGGAGTTGTGAGTTGGAGTCCCACATTAGATGTAGGGATTACTTAAAAATATAAAATCTTAAAAGAGAAAAAGGAAAAGTCAATTCAGATATAGCCAAGGCTGAGAATCACTACTCTAAAGTGAAGGCAGCCCAGTCCAGAGAGGGGAGGGAACACCACACCTCCCAGAGCTGACTAAGTTTGTCACTAGGACCCCAGAGGGTCCCCTGGGCATAACTGAAGTAATGTATGGTGGGAACTGGCTGCTCCTTGCTTACCTGACCTGGCTGGGACAAGCTTCACATTAGATCTCTCCCGTCCACAGACCAAGTGGGGAGGGAACAGGGAGCAGGGAGAGATAAGGTTAGGGAAATGAAACTAAGGGACACATTTGTCCCGATCTCAAATCTCCATCCTGCCTCTCCAACTCCTCCCCTAAGGAAACCAGCTGCTCTTCAGGATGAAGAAGGTCCTTTGAGAGGTATTGGGGAGGAGCACCTTGCTTTCCTTCATATCCCCTCCAGCAGCAGAGGGGGAAGCCAGTTGGGAGCTTCTTCTCACTTCTCATGGAAGAACAGCTCAAAGATGGCAGCATAGAGCTCATGGCCATTCTAAGAATGTAAGGAATTTTTTTTTGGATAGGAAATGAATTCCCGGTCAGCTGCAGCAGACTCTCAGTTTGAAGACGTCGTAACCAAGAATGAGAAAAAAATAAGGGAGGAACTCATTAAAAAATTAGAATCAGCTGACATTTATTTGAAAAATGCCTAGTTCTCTTCTCCATGGATTTCCACAATTTACACATAGAAGGTAATGAGGATGATGATACCCATTACAGTTCACAAGAAGTAGGCCCACCAAAAAGTAGCATAATGAAGAAACTTCTAGTAAAAGCTGTCCTTTATTTTATCACTCTGGTCCTCCTGAAACCCTACAAATATTTGATCATGACAACCTGATCAAAAGTCATCGATCAACGGTTGCATGCAATGAGTTGCATGCAAAAGTCATTGATCACTGCTTGCTCATAGTGCAAACAGCCTCTTTGTCACCCTCTGCCTGGGAAAAATAACAAGAGAGGGCCATGGATCACTAAGAAGTAAAAGTGAAATCTCCTCTCCTTGGACTTTCAATGCAGAGGCATAGCCCAGGGGAGGAAAGCAAATGGCGGGGGGGGGGGGGCATAACCAGTTATGGACAGTCCCCACTCCCATAGCCCCCACCCCCATCACTTTCACACACCTATATACAAAACTACACCTCTTACAGTAAACTCAGTGTTGTACAAAGCTACAGCTTTTGTGCCCACAAAATATTCCCTACCCACCTCTACCCCACCCCCCAAAAGCAAGAAATTTTGTAAAGTGGTTCACAGATCCTAGAGGGTACCTAATTGTAGAGAGACCTGAAAATGAAGGGTCTCCCATTCCCTGTGGGCAGGGACTGGACACAGACTATGTTTGTTCAATCATCTTTTCCTTTTTGGAAATTAACAGCTCAAGTCTCTATTGATTGAACATGCTGTCCCTGTGATGCGGTGGGGATTTCACACAAGTAATGAGGTCACGCTGTTCTGGGATTATTTAACCCTTCTGGTCCTTTGTTTTTGTCCTTTTTGCTAAAATGGAAACAACCCATGTGTGTGAATCTGTTGGAGGGAACAAGACCAACTCTTGTAGTTCGTCTCATACTTTTACGTATGTGAAAATATATATATACATATAAGTATATATATATATATAAATGTATCATAACAGTAAGGAAATTCCAATTTGTGTCTCTGCAATGTACTCTGAATGCTGATCCTGTAAAGGGGCAGGCTCCATAATGCAGTAGGACATTAAGCAAGAGATGGGACAGGGAACGAGAGCGGGCCATTGAACATGCTCCTTAATTTTCTCTCTTAGGGCTCTGCCTCTTTGTCTTTTAGTAGTCTGGGGCTGTGCTTGCTTGTGATGATACCAGCTTGCATAGAGTAGAAATTACAATGGCGGACTGAATCAGGCACCTACCCTTCAGTGCAGGGAGAAGGAAGACAAGGGACGAAAAGAAGCTGGAACTGCTGTTTAAAGTACTGTAAATGGAGTAATTGTCAGGACCGATCAATTACTTTATACAAAATTGAATTGTCAGGGAGGATTCTTCCCTTTGTGGAAGGAAGAAGCAAAGTCCTTTATTCCTCATGATTTCAAGGACGAGGAAGGTCTTCTAAATTAGGGGAAGGGGGGAGTATAAAGAGAAGCCTTGGGGCGCCTGGGTGGCTCAGTGGGTTAAAGCCTCTGCCTTCGGCTCAGGTCATGATCTCAGGGGCCTGGGATCAAACACCATATTGGGCTCCCTGCTCAGCAGGGAGCCTGCTTCTTCCTCTTGCCCTGCTCCTGCTCTCTCTCTCACTCACTCTCTCGTTATCTCTTTCTCAAATAAAATCTTAAAAAAAAAAGAAGAAGAAGAAGAAGAAGAACCATAGGCTTTAGAGGTAAAAGGGATCTTGAGATGATCCACGCTTATGGTTTACAAACTCTGCTTCTCAGAAGTCCCATACTAAGCTCCGCTTTTATCTCTTTTAAAATTTATTATTATTTCTAGGCAGCATTTTATCTGAAGAATAATTCTAGGGCTTACTTTTTTATAATTCACTATAATTTGGAGGGGAGCATTTTCCCAAAGCCATAAGAGATACTCAGACTCAAGTTTTCCTGACTTCTGGTCCAGGTCTCTCTCCACTCCTCAGTCCTATCTCTCAACACGATGTGTCCAGTGTAGTAAATATTTGAAAATATTAAAAATGAATAATCAAGGGAGACTTCTTCAAAGAAATATCTCAGGAAGGCACATAGGTCTGGCTGATCTAAGCAAAGGCATGGTAACCAGTAAAAAGTAATAAGGCATGGTAACAAATAATTGTAAGAGATTTGGAGACGGGCTTGAAAATAATGTCAGTGATGACTATTATGAGGTTGTCTCCTGTGGGAGTAAGCAGAGAAATACCATTCCATGAGGCCCTTAAGTTCAAGGATTTTTTCATTCAACCATCAATTATAAAGCATCTACTCTATCCCAGGCACTGTACTCGGCAGAGGGACCACAAAGATGAAAAGACAGTGCCCTTGCACTCAAGAGGCTGGCTTACTGGAGTAGGGGGTGAGATGGCAGAGGCACTGGTGTGGTGAGAGCAGTGACAGAGATTTACAGAGTCCTGGGGAAACTTGGAGAATGGACATCCTATCCTGCCCCCAGGAGGGAGAAAATGGTAGTCAGATAAAATTCCTGGAAGATATAACATCTGAGAAGAATTCAAATCAAGGAGATCGACATCAGAGGACATTGTTCTAGCCTTAGATAGAATTGAATTTTGTTTCTTTCTACTTTTCTGCTGAAGCAGAGATGGGCCATCCAGTAAGGCTCCTTGACCATAAGCCACAAACTGATCAGCCCAGACCACATTGCCCCAGGGGTGCTGCTAACTAGAAGTTCTGCTTTCAATTACTATAAATAGTTTCTTAAGACAATTTCTTCTCATAGAGATGAAAACAGCTATTCCTCAGAATCAGAGCCAGGTGGCATGCTCCTCAGTAATTACTTAGATCTCACGTCCCGTGTATGATTTCTAAATAAGTGTACGCGATGGGAGCTGCACTACAGAGCTAGTAGATGCTTGACCAAAAAAAAAAAAAAAATTATATATATATATATATATATATATATATATATATATATGAACTGTACTAGTAGTGGGCGGATAAATTCAAAACAAACGGAGCCCAAGATACAGTGGCTGAAGTCCAGCAAAATGTATCACTCGTGAAACAGGGCAAACAGTCCAAGACATCAACAGCTTTCTTCTACTTGAGGAATCATGCCCCACACTCCTTCCTCTGAGATTCTGCTCCTCAGGGTCTCGGTCCTGAGGAGCCTGGGTGGTTCAGTTGGCTGAACATCAAACTGTGATTTCAGTTCAGGTCTTGATCTCAGGGTTGTGAGATGGAGCCCGTCCCCAGGCACCACGCTCAGTGAGCATGGAGTCTGCTTCTCTCTCTCCCTCTCCCTCTCCCCACCCCCCCGTACTCGTGCTCTCTCTCTCTCTCTTTAAAACAAACAAATAATAAATCTCAGGGCCTCTGTCTTTCTCTGTCCAATTAGAAGAAGGGGAAAGTAAGTGTGAACACTTTCTTAAAGAGCTATACCCAGGAAGTGCCTAGGTGGCTCTGTTGGTTAAGTGACTGTCTTCAGCTCAGGTCATGATCCTGGGGTCCTGGGATTGAGCCCCATGTTGGGCTCCCTGCTCAGTGGGGAGTCCACTTCTCCCTCTCCCTCTGCTTGCTCCTCCTCCTAATTGTGCTCTCTCGCTCTCTGTCAAATAAATAAGTAAATAAATAAATATCTTTTAAAAGGGAGAGACAGAGAAAGAGCTACACCCAGACTGGCACATATGGGTTCCCTTCATGTTTTATTGGCAAAGATTTGTCACATCATCACATATGACCTATGGGGCTGATGGGAAATGTAGTTCCAGGCTGGGCAACTGCTCCAGCCACAACTCTGTTGATACAGATGAGGAAGAGCTGGGTGGGCAGCTACTGTCATCATCACATAGATAGAAAGAAAGAAAATGGACCATCATAAAAATCTAAGAATGTTACTAAAAAGAGTGCTTCTGGGGCCCCTGGGTGGCCCAGTTGGTTAAGTGTCTGCCTTTGGCTCAGGTCACGATCCCAGGGTCCTGGGATGGAGCCCCATTTCAGGCTCTCTGCTCATCAAGGAGTCTGCTTCTGCCTCCCACTCTGTGATCTCTCTCGCTTTCACACTCTTTCTCTCAAATAAATTTAAAAAAAAAATCTTGGGGAAAAAAAAAAAAAAAGAGTGTTTCCAGCTCCAGAACATTTTATAATTACTTCCTTGGTAATGTCAATACCTGAGCACATGTACCCTTAAACACTTCAGATAGAAACCTGTTCAGAAATGGAAAACATGGGAACATGATCAGGTGATTGTATGTTGCTGGTTTGTCAAAACCTTGGTTAATTTTTTTTTAAATATTTAAGAAATCTGACAACTAGATAAGTAATATTAACAGTAGTAAATCATGGGAAGCTGTCAGAATTTTTCGATCAGAGCAATTTTTTCACACCAGCAAATTTTCTTCAATGTCTTTGCTATGCTAAATACTTTAGGGTAATATAAAAAAAAGATACTGTCGGGCCACTTGGGTGGTTCAGTAAGTTGGGTGTGTGACTCTTGGTTTTGGCTCAGGTCATGATCTCTGGGTAGTAATAGTGAGTAGTGTCAGGCTCCACATTCCATGGGGAGTATTTTTGAAGATCCTCTCTCCTTCTCCCTCTGCCCCTCTCCCCTACACTCTCTCTCTAAAATAAATAAATAAGTAAATTTTTTTTTAAAATGATGCTATCATTTAAAAGTGTATGTATGTATATATGCAATTAGTTAAATAGAAGTGATGCAACCCAATGATACTGTTGGTTGCCAAATGGATTACACAGAGAAAAGATAGGTATGGTCTGAAGGCATAGAGAAAGCAGGATCTGAGCCAAGTCTTAAAGTGTAGGCGAAGTGTTGATAGGCTTAATGGTTGGGGAGGCATTACATGCATGAAAGTTCCTGAAAAAAATGAGAATGAAACATATATGAGGGACAGAGGGGAGAGCATTGTGAATGAAGACATGGATAACAGTGATTCACTATGGTGGTGACAGTCCATGAGCAGGGTGAGGTGGGAAAAATAGAGTTAACCTTATGCTCTCTAGGTGGAAATGAGGAATGAGGTAGAGAGTAGGGTGTAGCTTAAAAAGGCACACCTCTTTACTGAAACATTTTGAAATACCATTTAAAGATGTTAATAGTTAAATAGGTTAATTTGGGAACACCTGGCTGGCTCAGTTAGTAGAAAATGTGACTCTGTGTCTCAGGGTTGTTGTGAGTTCAAGCCCCATATTGGGTTTGGAGATAGATAGATAGTTGGATGGATGGATAGATAGATAGACAGACAGATATAATTTGCTTATTGAAAATATTTGGGGTGTCTGGGTAACTCAGTCTGTTAAGTGTCAACCTTTGGCTCAGGTTATGATCCCAGGGCCCTGGGATTGGGCCCTACATAGGGCTCTCTGCTCAGAGGGGAGCCTGCTTCTCCTTCTCCCTCCCCCTGCTCCTGTGCTCTCTCTTTCTCTCTCAAATAAATAAATAATCCTTAAACATTTTTTTAAATAAAAGAATAGAAAATATTTGACTTCTTTTTTTCAAGTCTGGAATAGGCTTTAAGTTTTGAAGCCCTTGAAAAATACTTCAGGCTAAAATTAAGATTCTACTTAGCATGATGGTGATTGGCATGAGTCACTTAGTAAGTAGCCAATAAATGATTGAATTGTTAAGTTGCTTGATAAACAACTTTGCAGAATAACCACAGGGTATACAGAATTCAAATTTTGTAAAAAATTTTATTTATTTATTTATTTAGAATGAGAGCACGAGCCAGGGGCGGGGCAGAGGGAGAGGGAGAGAGAGAATCCCAAGCAGACCCTGCACTGAACACTGAGCGCTGAGCCTGATGCAGGCCTTAATCTCATGACCCTGAGATCATGACCGGAACTGAAATTGAGAGTCAGACACTTAACCAACTGAGCCACCCAGGTGCCCCAGGGTAAGTAGAATTCTAAAGATAGTTCCCAAGATTCCCGTCCACTGGTTATTCAATCGTGAAACTAATATAGTAATGCTGTGAAGAGATTCTGAAAATGTAATTACAGTCCCAAGTTAGTTGACCTGAAGGTACGGAGAGCCCTTTCAAGCTGAGCTTTTCATCTGGTGGGTAGCAGCAGCAGAAGTTAGAGACTGGAAGTGAAGGACAGCATGTGCTACTGCTGGCTTTGAAGATGAAGGAGACCATGTGAGAAGGAGCATGGGTAGTTTCTAGAAGCAGACAGTGGCCCCTGGATGACAACCAGCAAGGAAATGGGGACCCCAGTCGTAAGATATCAAATTCTACCAATAACCCAAATGATGTTGTAAGCTGATTCTTTCTGAGAGCCAACAGGCAGAAGCCCAGTCTAGCCAACACTTTGATTTTGACCTCTTGAAACTCTAAGCAGAGGGCCCCGCTGAGCTGGCCAGACTTCTGACCTACAGAACTATAAGCTAATAAATGAGTGTTGTTTTGAACTGCTAAGTTCACAGTGATTTGTTACACAACAGTAGAAAACTAATATAAATGGATACCTGAATTCAATTTAAGCAGAGGTTGTATATACTTCAAGACTCCGTTCTAATCCTCTGTGAAAACTCCTGATCCCCGCCAGAGTGATCTTTTTCTCCTCTCTACTCCTATAGGACTTCATTTTTATCATTCTGGAGTCAGCTAGCACGTATTGCTTGGCACTGTGTGTACCCAACCTTCCTTTTGCCGCTAAATGGTAAGCTCCATGATGGGAAGAATCAACTCTTTACAGTTTCTCTTTCTAAAAGCCTAGGAACGTTGGAGAAGGTAGTGGCCAAGCCAGGATTTTGAGAATTTTCTGTCCACAAAACCAAAGGTGAGAAGGAGCAAATGACTCTTGTTTTCTCTCGGTAAATAAAACTGAAACCACATTCAGTTGCTAAGATCAAGGTTACCCATCTGCTGTGAGTGCTAACATGATCGGGGTGCTTTCGCTATGTAATGGGCAAACCAGAATGACTGGTCTGACTCAGAAAGGTATCACTGAGACCCCTTCCAGTTATGAATCTGTTTTATTCTTCGTGCCAGTTATAATCCCACAACCACGGCTCCAGCCTGCCCCCAGTTTGCTGTGGAGCCAATGACCACGGCAGGGTGATCAGGCCTGACTTACAAATGACAGTATTCTTTTCTTAGGTAATCGTGAAAACAGACTTACTAGCCTCTAGGTGCCTTTACTTCCGAGAAACTCCTTAAAGCAGGTGTATTTCTCATTTGGGTGGATTTTTTCATAAACTTTTACCTTTATGCATGACCCACTAATGCAAATAAATTCTAAAAGCACATTTGATACAGCCGTAGACTGATTCTATAACATGTTAGCAATGTGTTTGTGTAGTTCTGCAAGAAGGCGGAGAGCCTACTCCAGAGCTAAGAAGTCATTTCTCTTTCATTCCCCCTACGGTGGCAAAGGAAGGATGATCCCCTTTTGAGGCACCCTGTGGTGCGGGAAGGAGTGATCAGAGGATCCCTGAAATAGAAGTTTTGCTTGGGACCAGATTTTACCCTGAGGATGGAATGCCCGATTTTCAGAAACTCTCATGACATTCAATGGCGATTTTTTTGTTAAGGTTCAGAAACTAAATCGAGTGCAAGTTTGGAAGAGGTTTTTCAGATAAAAAAGATTTTAAAAATTGACTAGCAATATTTTTACCGGCCTTGTGCATGCTTCAATGCCCTTTTATTTCTAGCTTGATCTAGCTTCCCGTTTTCCAGTTTTGCAGTAATTCAGAAAGTATCCTAAAGTCCTGCTCAGCAGCACCTCCGCCCCAACATTCAAGTCCAAATCTGGGATATTCCCCTTCCAAATATCTTTCAAAACCATTCTCAGGGTGCCTGGCTGGCTCTGCCGTTAGAACCTCTGACTTTTGATCTTGGGGCCACATTAATTGTAGAGATAACAATACATACATACATAAATAGCATTCTGTTTCTCCATCCTTCTCCTCGCTGCCTTGGTTAGGGTCCCCAGTATTCCAGCCTTTCTCCCCCGTACACCAGACCTGGATGATTTTTCTAAAACATCAATCCAGTTCTGTTTCACTTAAAATCCTCTGTTGCACTGCCGTCAGACAGCACTTGACATGCCCGAGCCAGATTGGTTGTGCCTTTGGTTCACCAGCCTTGTCTTCCCCTTCACCCTCTTTATTTCTTCACTGCTTTCTCAAAGAAAATCGCCACTTGGGGCACCTGGGTGGCTCAGTTGGTTAAACATCTGCCAGATGTTTAATCCCAGAGTCCTGGGATCAAGCCCCACACTGGGATCCCTGCTTAGCAGCGAGTCTGCTTCTCCCTCTGACCCTCACCCTACTCATGCGCGCTCGCTCGCTCTCTCTCTCTCTCTTGCTCTCAAATAAACAAAGAACATCTTAAAGAAAGAAAGAAAAAGAAGAAAGAAAAGAAGAAAAATCTCCACCTACTTAAATTACAGATTCCTGGGTCCTGCCTGAGGTCTACAGAATCAGAAACGAGGGGACATGGGACCAGAAATCTGCACTGCTAAGGTCCGCAGTGATGCTCAGGCAACATGGCAGTTTTCCAAACTAGTTCTTCAATGTCCCACATACTCTCTTCATACCTTTGTGCTCGGTGCCCTGACAGACACACATGCTTCTTTGCCTAGCTGAATTTGGACTGTGCTTTAAGAATTGTTTTTATAAGGGATGCCTGGGTGGCTCAGTTGGTTAAGCGGCTGCCTTCGGCTCAGGTCATGATCCCAGCGTCCTGGGATCGAGTCCCACATCCGGCTCCCTGCTCAACAGGAAGTCTGCTTCTCCCTCTCCCTCTCCCACTCCCTTTGCTTGTGCTCCCTCTCTCGCTGTGTCTCTCTCTGTCAAATAAATAAATAAAATCTTTTTAAAAAAATAAAAATAAAAGCTCTTTAAGAGTCACCTTTAGGAAGCCTGTCCTGACTCCCTGGGCTGCATTGCTCTGAAGGCAAAGAATTGCCATTTGTTATTGCTGCCTGTTACCTGTCTCTCCCGCGGCCAGGTAGGCTGTTTACAGGTAGGGGCTGTTTCTTTCTTTTTTTCTTTTTTTAAAAAATATTTTATTTATTTACTTGTCAGAGGGAGAGAGAGAGCACAAGCAGGGGGAGCAGCAGGCAAAAGGAGAGGGAGAAGCAGGCTCCCTGCTAAGCAGGGAGCTAATGTGTCCCTCAAGCCCAGGACCCTGGGATCATGAGTGAGCCGAAGACAGATGCTTAACCCACTGAGCCACCCAGGCATCCTGGGGCTGTTTCTTTCATCTCTGTCCCCAGAGCCTGGCAGAGTCCTGGGAATGTAGCGGTCCCTGATAAATATTTGTGAGTGTGTGAAGAAACCAACAAATGCACAGTTTTCAGCTCTTAGTAGGAAAACCATAATCTGATACAACAGCTAAAAATGAAAAGGAGTTCTTAAACTGAGGGAATATGTGCTTTTCTCTAATAGACAGTCATGTATGCTAACTGTCATCTTATAGATGAAAACTATAGATGTAGATGAATTTTGAATTTCTTCCTCATGGTGTCCTGAGCTCTGATGCACTTTGCTATAGGAAAGATGGATTCATCCAGGAGTCAGGCAGTCCTGGGCTCACACCTCAGTCCTGCCAATTACCAGCTGTGTGACTTCAATCAAGTTGCTTAATTCTCATTATGTGAGTCAGAAAAATCTTTTACACATGCAGAGGAAATAATACATCTACTCCTAGAGGGAAAATGGGAGGTAGTGAAATAAAATGTGTAAGACATGGCAGGTAGTGAAAAAATGCTTATTCTTTCTCATTTACTATCAGAAAGGAGCTTAGAAGGGTGCCGGGTGGCTCAGTTGTTAAGTGTCTGCCTTTGGCTCAGGTCATGATCCTGCGGTCCTGGGTTCAAGCCCCACATCGGGCTCCCTGCTCAGCAGGAAGCCTGCTTCTCCCTCTCCCACTCCCTCCGCTTGTGTTCCTTCTCTTGCTGTGTCTCTGTCTGTCAAATAAAATCTTAAAAAAAAAAAAAGAAAGAAAGAAAAGAAAAAGAAAGGAGCTTATATTGTTACTGAGTTTCTGCTGTATGTCAAGTATTTTATTGGATATTGGAGATGGAAGAGGAATGCAAAAATATACATAGAATAATGTCTTCTTATTCAAGATACAGTGTTTTAAAAGAGCTTATGATGTATTAAGGATTATAAATACACTCATAAATCAATTTTATTAATTTTTTAAAAGATTTTATTTATTTATTTGACAGACAGAGATCACAAGTAGGCAGAGAGGCAGACAGAGAGAGAGAGGAGGATGCAGGCCCCCTGCTGAGCAGAGAGCCCGATGTGGGGCTCGATCTCAGGATCCTGAGATCATGACCTGAGCCGAAGGCAGCGGCTTAACCCACTGAGCCACCCAGGCACCCCAAATTTTATTAATTTTTGTAGAAAACAAGATCTCAGCTACAAAAGAGATTGCTAGCTGCCTTACAGAATTCATCTCTCCTTATTCCACAGGGATAGAACCAACCCCTCTGTGTAAGTCAAATACATGGCTACTTGGGAAAAAAAAATATGATGTTTCCCAGACTCCTTCACTATTAAATGTGATCATTTGCTAAAGTTTCTGACTAATGGGATATGAATATAGCATGTGAAAATTCCAGAAAACGTCCTTAAAGAGAGGGAACCTGCTGTCTCTCTCCATTTTCACCTTCCTGCTGATGGGCTGGAACCTTGATGGTCGGAGCTAGAGAAGTCATCTTGGGCCATAGCATAGAAGCTGTGTATTGAGGATGGAGAAGACACAGAAATCCAGAAGGTCCCCGTTGATCCTATGATACCATCATACTAGCCCTAAATTGCCTATATTTATTTGAGACACAAATAACATTTAATCCACTATTGTTTGGCTTTTCTTCATTCACAGCTGAAGTTAATCCTAACCAATACAAACCAATACTGGTGCATAAAACTTCAAGCCATCTTCAAATTTTTAATGGAGAAAGGCTTATGTTATTATGTTAAATGAGAACAATGCAGGAAACCAAATAGTATGTGAAAATACATGGATAGAAATAGAAAGGAAATATGCCAAATTCTTAACTTTTTGGTTTAAGATAGTACAATATTTGGTAGGGTTTTTTTTTTCCCTGTTTCATGTTTTCTGTACTTCTCCAATTTTTTTAACTCAAAAATTTGTATTTTCAATTTTTTTTAAAAGATTTTATTTATTTATTTGACAGAGAGAGAGAGCATGAGAAGAGAGAGGTCAGAGGGAGAAGCAGACTCCCCACTGAGCAGGGAACCCGATGCGGGACTGGATCTCAGGACTCCAGGATCTGATCTGAGCTGAAGGCAGTCGCTTAACCAACTGAGCCACCCAGCCGTCCCTGTATTTTCAATTTTTGAATGGATATACATTTGAGCTCAGTTGGTAGCAACCACTGAACACATTTAGTGTTTTTTTAAATAAACTTGACAGTATTTCTTCTTTTTTTTCCAAGATTTTATTTATTTATTTGACAGAGAGCACAAGCCAGGGGAGAGGTGGAGGGAGAGAGAGAAGCAGACTCCCTGCTCAGCAGGCAGTCTGCTTCTCTCTCTCCCTCTGCCCCTCCCCACAGCTCCAGTACGCTCTCACTCTCTGCTCTCTCTCTCTCTCTCAATAAATAAATAAAATATTTTTGAAAAAATAGCTTTGGTGGGAGCAAAAATACCCCAGTTTTCAGAAAAAGAAGACAATAGGCTGGAGGAGTGTGTGTGTTGGGGTGGGGGTGGAAGGGACGGGATGATTATTGAGGAAGGGTCTATTTTTTTCTTTTTTTAGATTTCATTTGTAAGTAATATCTGCACCCAACATGGGTCTTGAACTTGCAACCCCGAAATCAAGAGTTGCATGCTCTGCCAACAGAGCTAGGCAGGCGCCCCCAAGGAGTGTCTTAAGGGATAGTCTCTAAACTTAGGAGTGGATACAAAAAGTGCTCTGGAATAGATATGAATTCGAGTAGTAAATTTTTCAGCTTTCCCTAATCTTTTCCTAAGATTGCTCAAGAATTTGTTTTCACTGGAAATTATATTTTAACAGAAGTGTAAAGTAGTTCCATGCTCAATGATGAAAGCAAAAACATAAATCTCAAGAGGGCTAAAAGTAACGCAAGGAAAGAGGTCAGCGTGTTTTTTTAAACAATGGGAAGAATTCCCATTTGTTTGTAATTAAATACTAATAAATTCCTACTTTCCACAAAGGGATAAATAGGTCTGTTATTACTCTGACTAAGAGACAATCCGAGTAACTGGGGAACTAATTTGTTTTAACCATGTTTTTGACAAGTTACTTTTGTGTCAGAAGAAGAGTTCACCCAATATTCCATATGCTTCCCCAAATTTCCCAGCCTCCTCTGTTGTCGGGTTAGGGCCACGTGACTAGTTCTTTGCGGGAGACAGAGCAGAAGTGATATGTTGTGTGCCCCTTCTGGTCTGAGAATGGGAGTAATGGGAATAGAACCACATATTGAAATGGTGGTATCACAAGAGATGGAGCCTGGATTCCCAAGTCACCAAATGGAGGAGAACTTCACCAACCTTCTTTGGACTTTGAGTAAGAAATAACTTTTGGGGGGTACCTGTCTGGCTTAGTCAGTGGAGCGTGTGACTCTTGATCTCAGAGCTGTGGGTTCAAGTCCCATGTTGGGTGTAGAAATTATTTAAAAATAAAATCTTTAGGGGCGCCTGGGTGGCTCAGTGGATTAAGCCGCTGCCTTCAGCTCGGGTCATGATCTCAGGGTCCTGGGATTGAGCCCCGCATCAGGCTCTCTGCTCGGCGGGGAGCCTGCTTCCTCCTCTCTCTCTGCCTGCCTCTCTGCCTGCTTGTGATCTCTCTCTGTCAAATAAATGAATAAAATCTTTAAAAAATAATAAATAAAATAAAATAAAATCTTTACCAAAAAAAAAAAAAAAAAAAGATGAAGAGAATGAAATAGGGGCACCTGCGTGGCTCAATCAGTTAAGCGGCCAACTCTGGATTTTGGCTCAGGTCATGATCCCGGGCTCCTGGGATCATGCCCTGCGTCGGGCTCTAGACTCAATGGGGAGTCTGCTTGGCGATTCTCTCTCTCCTTCTATCCCCCACGCCCCCTCCACACACGTTCTCTCTAAAATAAACAAATAAATCTTTTAAAAAAATAAATAACTTTTTGTCGTGTTAAACCAATGTATTCCTTTGCAAGGGCTTCCTTAACAAAATGCCACATACTGGGTGGCTTAACCAAGAGAAATGGATTTTCTCATGGTTCTGGAGGCTAGAGGTTAAAACTAAGATATCTGGCAGGTATGGAGTCTCCTGAAGCCTCCCTCCTTGGCTTGCAGATTGCCACCTTCTTGCTGTGTTGCCTCATAGCCTTTTCTCTGTGTGGGTGTTTGGTGTATCTCCCTGGTATTTGGTATCTCTTCCATCTTCTTCTGAGGACACCAGTCACAGTGGAGTAGGGCCCCACCCTAATGGCCTCAGTTTAACTTAATCACCTCTTTACGGACCTCTAAATATGGTACAAACAAAGGTACTGGACAGTGGGACTTCAACATATGGTTTTTGCAGGACACAGTGCAGCCTTAAGGGTCACTGAGATTTCAGGATTTGTTTTGTTATCACAGCATAGCTTATCCTGACCAATGCAGTTTTTCTGGGAACAGGAATAAAGAAGATGTGTTTGCTTTGAATGTATGAATTTATGTTACTATATGTTGATATGTGTGTATATATGTGTGGAAGTGTGTGGATGTGATATACAGAGCATCACAGTCTCTGAATGACTTACAAGATACCAAGATATTGTTCCCCTTATCCTTGGGATACCTGGGTAGGTGCTCGGGGCTAGAAGCCTCTAGACTGTACAGCTCAGGTCATGAGCAGACTCCTCTGTTTACCCAGCATACTGTACAATTATATTCTTCTATGTGTGTAGTGGTTTTTAAAAAGATTAAAAAGTATTTTTGGGGCACTTGGTATCTCAGTTGGTTAAGCATCTGACTCTTGATTTTGGCTCAGGGCATGATCTCAGGGTCATGATATCGAGCCCCACCTCTGGTTCTTTGCTGAGCACAGATCCTGTTTGAGATTCTCTCTTTCCCTAACCTGCTGCCCCTTCCTATTCCACGCCACGCTCTCTCACTCTCTCTTTCTAAAATAAATAAATCGTTTTTAAAAAAGATTAAAAATACTTTTATTCACTGTGAATAATTATATATCATGTCAACATATCTATTTTATGAATTTCCCTCATCTTACAGAATATAGGGAAAATTTATTGAGAAAATAAGTGCCAAGCACTGTTCTAATACATATAACTTAAATGAGTATACATGTATTAACTCATTATATTCTCAGGGGGCCTGGGTGGCTCAGTTGGTTAAACATCTGTCTTAGGCTCAGGTCATGATCTCCGGGTCCTGGGATCAAGCCCTGCATCAGGCATCCTGTGAGTCAGTCTGCCTCTTACTCTCTCTCTCTCTCTCTGCCCCTCCCCACTTCTCATTCTTTCTCTCTCAAATAAATAAATAAAATCTAAAAAAAAAAAAACAAAACCAACAACTCATTTTATTCTCAAAATAACCCTCCAAAATCCATACTGTTACTATCCCACTTTGCAGATGAGAAGACTGAGGCATAGCTGAGTTAAAGACTTTCCCAAGATTATACAGATGGTAAATAATGGAGCCAAAATTTAAACCTAGGCAGCCTGGTTTCTAGACTTTCTGAATGAACACTTACAGACATTGCCATTTTTAAGCAAAAAAAAAAAATTTTTTTATCTATGAATTTCATGGTTGGATTTGTGATTTTGCCTTTTTTCCCCTTATGTCTACCATGCAGTGGTTGTGTCAAGTTTTCTCTTTGATGCCTTTCAAGAGTGATTGTGTTGGTTTAGAAACAAATTAAAATCCTTGCCCTGAAAAATGATGTACCCCAAAACATGAGAAAACACAGTGTGAGCAGGGGATCAATGCTGTAATTCCAATCAACTCAACTCAGCAATGTATGCTGAGTGCTGGTGATACAGAACAGACTAAGATGACTTGCCATTCCTTGACTCATGGACCCCAGCCATCATAACTTAGGGGTTTATGGTACGTTAGTGAAGAAGAAAGGCTTAAGAACCATGGTGGTTTAGATCAATACCCAGCTATGAAGGAGAAACTTAGAAATTAAAACCAAAAATTTTAAAATATGTAATCATTCATTTAAAATAACAAACCTATTATATGCTAACAAAAATAATACATTTTATTTTTTTAAGATTTTTTTAAAATTTTATTTGACAGAGAGATCACAAGTAGGCAGAGAGGCAGGCAGAGAGAGAGGGGGAAGCAGGCTCCCCGCTGAGCAGAGAGCCGGATGCAGGGCTCAATCCCTGGACCCAGAGATCATGACTTGAGTTGAAGGCAGAGGCTTAACCCACTGAGCCACCCAAGCACCCCCGTTTTATGAAAGACATTTATTTCCAAAGCAAAAACAGTTTTTGGAGGGAAGAACGGTGTTGGTTTTGTTGTGGTTGCTGTTATTTTGCTCATCTCCATAATGTCATGCTTAATAGAAGACAGACTCTAATATCTGCTGCTGCATTCAGTCTGCTGTGAAATGTATGGGTTGAAAAACATGAAGAAAATCTGGTCTCACACAGGAGGCACCTGGCTGGCTCAGTCCATTGAGCATGTGACTCTTTTTTTTTTTTTTTTTTTGACAGACAGATCACAAGTAGGCAGAGAGGCAGGCAGAGAGAGACAGCAGGAGGAGGCAGGCTCCCTGCTGAGCAGAGAGCCCGACTCGGGACTCGATCCCAGGACCCTGAGATCATGACCTGAGCCGAAGGCAGAGGCCCTAACCACTGAGCCACCCAGGCGCCCCAAGCATGTGACTCTTGATCTCAAGGTCATGAGTTCAAGCCCCACGTTGGAGGTAGAGGTTTTTTGTTTTGTTTTGTTTTTTAAGGTAATTACAAGAGGAAGAAATGCAGATATACTGAAAGGTCCATGTTAGAAGGGGTGCCTGGTTGAGGCAGTCAGTAGAGCATGTGACTCTTTTTTTTAAAATTTATGACGGCGAGAGATAGCGAGAGAGGAAACACAAGCACGAGGGAGCTAGAGAGGGAGAAGCTCCCACGTTGGGCCTGGAGATTACTTTTAAAAATAATAATAAATAAATAGATAGATAGTTAAATAAATTTTTAAAAATCTGGCCTCACGCAGGTAATTGGGAAAAGAAGAGGATTTTTTTTTTAACATATAATGTGTTATTAGCCCCAGGGGTACAGGTTTGTGAATCATCAGGCTTACACACTTCACAGCACTCACCATAGCACATACCCTCCCCAATGTCCATAACCCAACCACCCTCTCCCTACACCTCCCCCTCCCGCCAGCAACGCTCAGTTTGTTTTGTGAGATTAAGAGTCTCTTATGGTTTGTCTCCCTCCTGATCCCATCTTGTTTCATTTTTTCCTTCCCTACCCTCCAACCCCCGGCACCACGTTGCCTCTCAAATTCCTCATATCAGGGAGATCATATGATAATTGTCTTTCTATGATTGACTTATTTCGCTTAGCATAAGCTGAGCCTTATGGAACACTCTAGTTCCATCCTTATCATTGCAAATGGCAAGATTTCATTTCTTTTGATGGCTGCATAGTATTCCATTGTATATATATACCACCTCTTCTTTATCCATTCATCTGTTGATGGACATCTAGGTTCTTTCCATAGTTTGGCTATTGTGGACATTGCTGCTATAAACATTCGGGTGCACGTGCCCCTTCAGATCACTACATTTGTGTCTTTAGAATAAATGCCCAGTAGTGTGATTTGCTGGTTCATAGGGTAGCTCTATTTTCAACTTTTTGAGGAACCTCCATGCTGTTTTCCATAGCGGTTGCACCAGCTTGCATTCCCACCAACAGTGCAGGAGGGTTCCCCTTTCTCCGCATCCTCGCCAGCATCTGTCATTTCCTGACTTGTTAATTTTAGCCATTCTGACTGGTGTGAGGTGGTATCTCATTGTGGTTTTGATTTGTATTTCCCTGATGCCGAGTGATGTGGAGCACTTTTTCATGTGTCTATTGGCCATCTGGATGTCTTCTTTGCAGAAATCTGTTCATGTCCTCTGCCCATTAAAGAGGAGGGTCTTAATAGGCTTTTCAGATGATGATGGATATTCTTTGATATTACACCAAAACTTGATAAGTTGTAGTTTCTTAAAAGTTAGTTGTGCAAAAAAAAAAAAAAAAAGGTTCTTGTAATGTGAGATCTGGTCTTTTCATACTGCTATATTAAGACCAATTCCCCTATCTCATCCTTTGAATGGATCTCTTACCAGTGCATGATTCTATAAGATCATGCATTTTCATTCAGAAAATAATGGTTCATTGAGTTATTCATGTCTTCAAAATTTTGACACATAACATCATACAAAACCCCCAAAATCACATTCATTAACATCACCACGGATGTCACTGGGAAGGTCTTTAAATACTGGGAAGCTGTCAGGGTCACAGTGGCAGATACAAGGTTCCTAAAATTTGATTATTCGTGTGAAAGCTCAAATTTTATCACTGGCAACAAATACCGGCAATTGTTTCCTTCCTTGAAGTGACAGGCCCACTTTGTTCATTTTAAAGAAAATGTCTGCCAAATACCCAAGTTTGAATACTATAATTTGTCTACCAGTCACTCTTTTTTTTTAAATATTTTATTTATTTATTTGACAGACAGAGATCACAAGTAGGCAGAGAGGCAGGCAGAGAGAGAGAGAGAGAGGAGGAAGCAGGCTCCCTGCCGAGCAGAGAGCCCGATGTGGGGCTCGATCCCAGGACCCTGGGATCATGACCTGAGCCGAAGGCAGAGGCTTTAACCCACTGAGCCACCCAGGTGCCCCTACCAGTCACTCTTTTAAGTCAAAACAGAGCTCCATGAAAAAGCAGTTGGTTCCTTGCAATTCGAAGAACAAGTGCTTTTCCTCAAGATATCCCCCCGCTTCAGTATGCAGCACATGTGTACCTCCCATTTCATCACACGTAGTGTTAAAAATACATGGACTCAGGGGTGCCTGTGTGGCTCAGCCCGTTGAGCCTCTTGGTTTCGGCTCTTGGTTTCGGCTCAGGTCATGATCTCAGGGTCCTGAGATCAAGCCCAGTGTCCAGCTCCGGGTTCAGCGGGGAATCTGCTTGAGATTCTTTTCTCTCCCTCTGCCTTCTCCTGCTCATGCTCTCTCTCTCTAAAATAAACAAATCTTTAAAAAATATATGTGTACTAACAAAAATGTACTCATGAGTCAATATTTAATAAAATTAGGAATTTTTACTATTTCAGGGCACCTGGGTGGCACAGTGGCTCAGGTTACGATCCAGGGTCCTGGGAGCAAGTCCTGCATCGGGCTCCTTGTTCTCCCTCCCCCATTTCCCCTGCTTGTGCTCTCTCACTCTTGCTTACTCTCTCTCTCAAACCAATAAATAAAATATTAAAAAGTAAAAAAAAAAGAATTTTCACTATTTCACCAAGAACATTCTTTTTTTTTTTTAATATTTTATTTATTTGAGAGAGAGAGAATGGGAACAAGGTGGAGGGTAGGGAGACAGGGAGAGAGAGAATCTCCAGCAGACTAGGCACTAAGCACAGAGTCCATCTCAGGGCTCGATCTCACAACCCCAAGAGCACAACCTAAACCAAAATCAAGAGTCTGATGCTCAACCGACTGAGCCACCCAGAAGCCCCTCCCTAAAGACATTCTTAAGTGAAACTGGCATCTTACTTTTAATTTACTTACTTACTTACTGGTGGTGTTTGGCAGTGAGTAATATAAAGGCTATTGTTACCCTATGGCCCAGCTGTTTTCATTTGTCTAAGACATCAGCAGTTTTACCCACCATGCTTCTCTACCATCAGTGCAAATGTCCACATAATGAAAAAGGCAAATAATGTCTTAATATTACTAGGAAAATAGTTTTGGGTGCCTGGGTGACTCAGTGGGTTAAGTGACTGCCTTCAGCTCAGGTCATGATCCTGGAGTCCTAGGATCAAGTCCTACATTGGGCTCCCTGCTCAGCAGGGAGTCTGCTTCTCCCTCTGACCCACCCCCCTCTCATGCTCTCTCTCTCTCATTCTCTTTCACATAATTAAATAAAATCTTAAAGAAAGAAAGAAAAAAAGAAAGAAAATAGTTTTGACCTCACGGATCTCTTGAAAGTATTTTGGTGACAAGGGAGGCAGATGATGTTTGAGAACATCATCACAGAAATAACTATATTTACTCACAAAGAATATTTGATATCCAAAACAGAATCCCGGAGTAGATCACTGGTTATCATATATGTCCTTGTAATAGGGTAACTACTACAAAAATCACAGAATGAGGAAAGGGTTTTGTACTAATTTAGCTTTTACAATGAATATGCTTAAAAAACAAACTTAGGGTCAAAAGATTAGAGATTTTATAGTTAGCTTAGTTACTTATATTATTGTTTTCAAGCATTAGAAGGTCTATTAGTGAGGTAGATTTTTTTCCTCTCTTATTTATTCTCTAAAAAATAATTACACCAGTGGGAGAAGATCTGAATAAACATCTCTCCAAAGAAGACCTACAAATGGCTAATAAGTAAAAAACAAAACAAAACAAATGGCTAATAAGTATATGAAAAGATGCTCAACATCATTAGTCATCAAGGATATACAAATCAAACCCACAATGAGATACTACTTCATACCCACTAAATGGCTAGAAATCAGTAAGTCAGATAATGACAAGTGTAGGTGAAGATGAGGAGAAATCAGAACTCGTATAGAGCTGGTGAGAATGTAAAATTGTCCAACTACTCTTGGAAAAAGGTTTAGTGGTTCCTCAAACACTTAAACAGAATGTATAATCTGGCAATTCCATATCTAAGTATATACCCGAGAAAAGTGAAAATGTAGGCTTACACAAAAACTTACATGTGAATGTTCATAGGAGCCTTATTGAGAATAGCAAAAATGTGAAACAACTCAAATGTCCATCAACAGAACATAAATAAGCAAAATGTAATATATCCATGCAATGGAATATTATTTGGCTTTTAAAAAGGAATGAAGAGCTGGTTTGTTCCGTGACATGGATGAACCTTGACTACATTAGCTAACTGAAAGAAGCCAATCAAAGAAGACCACATATTATATGGTTCCACTTACATGAATGTCTGGAATATGGAAATCAATAGAGACAGAATGTTAATTAGCAATTACTTGATGGGGAAAGGGGAAGTAAGACTGTGCAGGAGTAGAGGGTTGATAGCTAAAGGATAGGGGTTTTCTCTTGAGATGATGATGACAATGTTCTAAATTAACTGTGGTGATGGTTACACTTATCTGTGAATTATACTAAAAGCCATTAAATTATACACTGTAAATGGGTGAATTGTATGGTATGTTAATTACATCTCAAAAAAATCTTCACCCCTAAATTAATTGAGTTATAGGAAAAATTATAAGAAAACATTTTAGAGCAATAATTTTGTAGAGAAGGAGTCTGAAACCCCAGAAAGAGAGGTAGTTGACCTGATGTCCTACAAAAGCTGGGACAGGAACCCGGGTTTATAGTCCCGGCAGTGGAGTGCATTTCATTCCCCAGATAGTATTACAATACCCCTTTCACTTCCGGAAGAAAATTCTAATGATCATACAAAAGCATTCAAACTGGAGTCAGCCTAAGAGGTAAAAAGAAAGTATCTACAATGGGACGCCTGGGTGGCTCAGTTGGTTGGACGACTGCCTTCGGCTCAGGTCGTGATCCCGGGGTCCCGGGATCAAGTCCCACATCGGGCTTCCAGCTCCATGGGGAGTCTGCTTCTCCCTCTGACCTTCTCCTCGCTCATGCTCTCTCTCACTGTCTCTCTCTCAAAAAATAATAAAATCTTAAAAAAAAATAAAGTATCTACAAGAAAAGTGCTCTATCTACAATTCTGCTTTGAACAATGTCCCCCTTTGTGGAAAGAAATGGGAAATGGAGCAGAATAAGACAGGAGAACTAGAATTCACCTTCTTGCTTTAAACACTAAACCATGGGCGGGATTCTAAGTAGTCACACCAGTTGCCTAGGCTTTTGCCAGCTCCTTTAAAAATAGCCATTCGTAAGAATAGTAAGCACAAGATATAGCACAGAGGGTTGGGTGGGTCCCCAGGCTAGTTAATATCACACCACTCATGGCCAGACATATTGTACCAGACAGCTTGATACTTTTCTTACAAATGATTTGGTTCCAATGCTAGTCTGTGTGAGGGAGAGCTATGGGGATGCCTCTGATTTGTGTCCTATTTTGAGTTTCAATCTGCTTTTATATAGTAACCCATCTGATGCTCGGAACCACACTGTGAAATCATAGGGTAGGTATTATTAGCCCCATTTTGCAGATAGGAAATTATTTTTAGATAAGTAGGACAAGGTTTATTATCATCTTCATTTTATGAATGAAGAGTTTTATTTTACACAGTGTGATATAAATAACTGCAAGAAAGGACGTAAACCTGTAGCTGGTGCATGAAATTTGGAGAACTAAGACTGAAGAACAGGGATGCCTGGCTGGCCCGGTTGGTGGAGCATGCTACTCTTGATCTTGGGGTTGTCAGTTCAAACCCCATGCTGGGTGTTCAGATTACTCAAAAATAAGACCCCAAAAAAATAAGAGACTGGCGAACAAGGGGGCAAAGTATACAACTGGGATACTCGTGGAAATGACAGATTTATTACTGCTTTGTATTTATTACACTTGTGTAAAGTGCTTTTAGACAGATCAGATGCAGATTCAGACCCTGGACCTGCAAGCTCTGGTCTGCGATAGAATGGTTGACTGTGCTGCCTCCTTGCACAACTCCAGGGGGCCTCATTCACACAGAGGTGACACCATCGCCATAGCATTGGATGTAAATGGTGGGTATCCCCCGGAATTAGCAAAGCAGATTCTGGGCCCTAAGTAAGAGATGCTATGAATATCATATACAGTGGGCCGCTGGCTGGCCCAGTCACTAGAACATGTGACTCTTGATCTTGGAGGTCATAAGTTCAAGCCCTATTTGGGTGTAGAGATTACTTAAAAAAAAAATTTTTTTTTTTAAAGGATATCACAGGACATGACCAGACAAATCTTGAGACAGGGAAATTGAAGGGACCCTATTAAAAGCTGTGTTTTTCCTTTGCTCTTTTTCTGGCTTCTATTCTTGCTAGAACCTGCACCCTCACTCCCCACCCTACACATGCCCTGTAATTCAAACAACATATGTCCTCCTTGTAAGCGACAAAGAGATAATGATATTTTGGAGTCTTCTAGGACTATAGAGACCATCTAAGGAATGAAGGGTCATAAACGTTCTCTAAGATCAGCGACTCCAAACACCTTGATGCCAAGACCCTGACATCAGGGAATGAATGACTTACAAAGGACACCTGGACCCTGTCCTGTTCTGACCCCTTCCTGAATGCCTAAAAGGACACTTGCACCAGACCACAATAAAACCCCAGACCCCAAGCAAAGACGAGATTCATGCTCTTTCTGTTTCCGAGTCTTCCAGTACTCTGTATGGATGGATGGATGGCTCTATCAGTATAGATATACAGATATCTCTTCAGTAAACTCTGATTTCATCTCCTGCTGGCTCACATCTGACTTCCAACTTTTGAAAAGTCACGGACCTCTTGGCTCGTCCTGTGGGACCCCTCTGGGTGGTGGGACACCTCCTGCGGACATCAGTTTCAAGGCTCATGGCGAATTCCACCTTCTCCATGAAATCTTCCTCAATACCTTCTGCCCTAACAGTCCATTATATGCATTCTCTATTTTGGCATTTAAAAAAATATTCCAGGGGCAACTGAGTGGCTCAGTGGGTTAAGCCTCTGCCTTCGGCTCAGGTCATGCTCCCAGGGTCCCGGGATCGAGCCCCAAGTCAGGCTCTCTGCTCAGCGGGGAGCCTGCTTCCCCGCCTCTCTCTGCCTGCCTCTCTGCCTACTTGTGATCTCTCTCTGTCAAATAAATAAATAAGAAGTCATTAAAAAAATAAAAATAAAAATAAAAAATATTCCATTTTAACTGTAATTTATCTTTTTATATTATTCTTCCATTTTTCATCCTTAAGTAGCTGGTTCCTGTTAAGCTTCATCTCCTTCAAAAGATTATAACTCTTTGAGGGTAGAAATCATATTATTTTCCATTTCTTTATGACCCAAAGTGATCATGGTTCATGGTAATAAGTACAATAGCTAATAAATGAATCAGTCAGTTCAACTTCAGAATTTGAGTCATTAGGTATTATGAGTGCAGTAAAGAATGTAAGGAAATCTAGAAATATATCAATTATCCCATGAATAATAGTCCCCTTTGAAATTACGAACTTACTTATATTTCATGGTGTCTGTTTTTGAAATTGGGATCGTTACCTTAAATCTTTGTGCCTGTGTTCGGTAAATCATATGGACAAACAAATTTGAATTCCGTATGCTAATTTTGTTAAGTTTCAAGAGCCAGTTGCTGGCAGAACAAATACCCAATTATTTAAACCATTGAAAGAGAAATTGAGGTGGAGTAAAAATTTGAAGAGTTTATTTGAGCGAAAATCAATCACACATGCCAAACCAGAAAGTGTTCCACCGACAAGAGCTAGGGAAAAAAATTGCCTAGAGAAGGGGTGAAAGCAAGACAAGGAAATTATTTGATCAGCAATAGTTTAAGCCGCTGCCTTATTTGGGAAAGGCTTGTTGGCTGTGTGTGATCGGTTGCCCTTAGGTTTTGATTTCTTAACCTGAGGCATTTATAGGCTTGGGTTTGGATTGTTTACATAATCCCACTAAAGCCCTAGAACCACTTCAGAGTCATGGCCTCCTTGTTTAGTTAATGTAATAATCACTGTATCTGTATTGCATTTTCTTTTCTTTTCTTTTTAAGGAAGGTTTTGTTTTTTAAATTTATTATTTGACAGAGATCACAAGTAAGCAGAGCAGCAGGCAGAGAGAGAGGGGCGGAAGGAGGCTCCCCGCAGAGCAGAGAGCCCAATGCAGGGTTTGATTCCACGTCCCTGAGATCATGACGTGAGCCAAGGGCAGAGGCTTAACCCACTGGGCCACCCAGGCGCCCTGTATTGCGTTTTCGAAGAAAGAAGATATTATGAAGTTCATCATTTCAAACAGTTAAAATCTAAATTGGGACTTTGAGAAAAAAATCTAAATTAGTTTTAAAGCAAATAACTTTTTTTCTTTTTTTAATGTACTATTTTTTTTAAAGATTTTATTTATTATTTGACAGAGAGAGAGAGATCACAAGTAGGCAGAGAGGCAGGCAGAGAGAGAGGAGGAAGCAGGCTCACTGCTGAGCAGAGAGCCCGATGCGGGGCTTGATCCCACAGTCCTGAGATCGTGACCTGAGCCGAAGGCAGAGGCTTAACCCACTGAGCCACCCAGGTGCCCTTAATGTACTATTTTTTAAAAGATTTTTATTTAAGAGAGAGAGAGCGCGCGAGAGCGCGCACAAGCTGGGGGGAGGGGCAGCAGGAGAGGGAGAAGCAGGCTCCCCACAGAATGGGAGCCCAACACTAGGCTGGATCTCGGGACCCTGAGATTGTGACCTGAGCTAACGCCGATGCTTAACCAACTGAGCCAACCAGGAGCCCCTTTATATAACTGCTTTCTAAAAAGTTGTATTGGTAAGACGGTGTCTTAAGCTGCATTTAGCAGCATGTTGTAGTAATTGTTTAACCAAATAGAATTTTAATGCTTTGCAAATAGCAAGAAGTCTAGGAGCAGGAAGTGTTGCCAAACAAAAATACAAGACATCTAGTTAAAATCTGGATTTCAGATTAACAACAAATTGATTTTTAGGATAAGATGTCTCATGCCCAAGTGTAACTGGGTAGGTTGTATTTGGTTTGGCAATCATGGAGCTCACTTGTCCAGGCTGATGCTCACGGATGCCTGCAAGCTCCTTCTTGCATGGTTGGAGTTTGTCCTCAGGGGTTCCAAGATGAATATTCCACACGCAGGCATCAAATTCATGTTCTAGGTTGGAAAAATGGGGCAAGGAGACGGGAGAAGATGGTACCCTAAGCCAGCTGAGTCTGGCCCTTTGAATCAGGAAAACAGTAGTTTCTAAACAAATGTCCCAGGGCGCCTGGGTGGCTCAGTGGGTTAAAGCCTCGCTCAGGTCATGATCCCAGGGTCCTGGGATCGAGCCCCACATCGAGCCCCACATCGGGCTCTCTGCTCAGCGGGGAGCCTGCTTCCTCCTTTCTCTCTGCCTGCCTCTCCGCCTACTTGTGATCTCTGTCAAATAAATAAATAAAATCTTAAAAAAAATGTCCCTTGGACTCGGGAAAATCATAGCTTCTACTAGAAACTGCATCTAGTAGAAATCACTTAGATTTTCTCTGCCAGAACTGGGCTGCCTGGCCACCTTTAGCTGCAAAGATGAACAGAGATGTGAATATTTTTAACTGGGTGCTCAGCCGCTGTGAACAGATTGGATTTCCGTGAGGAAGGAACAACGACTTGGGATAGGCAACTTGCAATATCTACAGAGAAAGGTGAAAGTAACTTTCAATGTCAGTTTCGAATTGTATTTGACCACACGAATATGTACTATGAATTTGGAAGGTGAGAGACATTGAAAAGACTTTCCCATTGTTAGTCTTAACTACCCTTAAGGTCTTCTACCTTCCTAAGAAATTACTGCCTGTTGTTTTAAGAATAGACTTAACTCTAGAAAATCAGTGGGAAAAGGTAGAGATACTGCTGGTAGGTATGACTCAAAAATGGAAATAGGGTTCCTAGAACCAGACCCCTACAGGCTATGGCCAGGAAAGGGCATTTCTCAGCCACAAGATGCATAAGGATTATGAGAATTTACCAGAGTCTATTAAAAGAAATTTGGGACGCCTGGGTGGCTCAGTCAGTTAAGCAGCTACCTTCAACTCAGGTCATGATCCCGGGGTCCTGGGATGGAGTACCGCATCGGGCTCCTTGCTCCACGGGGAACCTGCTTCTCCCTCTGCCTCTGCCTGCCACTCTGCCTGCCTGTGCTCTCTCTCTCTCTAACAAATAAATAAATAAAATCTTAAAAAAGTAAAAAAGAAATTTATCTAAAATAGTGACTCGATAGTGAATCCTATTTCCATAGGCCACAAACTCTCAGATCTGATAAGACTAACGTCTTCTCATCCAACACAATTTTACAACAAGGGTTTCTCCTGGATCTAAAAGTATTATGTGCTTGATTTTCTTACCAAGAGAAAATTAACACCGGACATTGGGACATTGACCCCTCTCTCAACCTCTCCAAGCAATTAGCATCAAATTATTTCTTTTCTTGTGGAAATTGAAAAGGAAATCACTAACAAATGGAATCCAATTACAAGATTTTCCCTCTCTGTGGTATTTCTATTTAGCAGTGGTTTCACAAACATTTTGGGTTCCTTTTTCAGCAGGAGTTTCAAACTCGATGGAACATTCTCCGTCAATTAGAAAAAACCAGTTGTTCATCTAATTTGGACTATCAACAGTAGTAGTGGTAACCTTAGTCAGTTTCATTTTTCTGTACCAGTAAGAGAAGTATATGTAAAATAAGAATATAATTTCACCATGACTAATGCATTTCCAGTAATTATTATCAAAAGATAAATTCTCAAAGCAAATAGAAACTTAGTTTTACTGAGCTTGTTTCATTTTGTTTTGTTTTTATAACCTGGCTGCCAGCTTGTCTTTATTAAGGCAACACTTACTTGATCCCTAGTTAAAAGATTTATGGTCCAACTGAATAAACAGAATAATTATTTTGTCAAGGAGTAATGGAAATGAACATTTCTCCTCATTTTTTTTTTTTTTCTTGGAGTGGTGTAGTTTTTACAAGCTCTACAGAAGATAGCATTCCGATAAGGTCATAGCAAATAGAAGTTTTGCTCATTGATTAAAAATAGATCAGCTCAGTGAGTCAGCAGGTAGCTGTCCTTGCATTTGCCTACTGAGAACATCCTAATTCTTCTACTACAATCACAGTGAAGGTACTCGTGTGGCTTCATGGGGATTAGTTTATTCACCTATCAGAAATAAGATCACAGTATATGTAGGACTTCTGTGAGATACAAGAGCACCACGAGTATGATGGGTCAAATTCTGGTTAAGTAGATGTAAGCACATATTCAGCTAATGATTTCAATTCCTTATACTAACAGGATCATGGGCCAGATTCTGGTTAAGTGTAGTGAGCACAAATGTGAAGATTTCAGTTCTTTTAATCAATTTACAGTGATATTGTCCAAATTAAAAGTAAATGCTGGGCCGCGCCTGGGTAGCTCAGTGGGTTAAGTCTCCACCTTTGGCTCAGGTCATGATCTCAGGGTCCTAGGATCCAGCCCGCATCAGGCCTCTCTGGCTCGGTGGGGAGCCTGCCTTCCCCATCTCTCTGCCTACTTGTGATTTCTCTCTCTGTCAAATAAATAAATGAAATCTTTATTTTTTATTTTAAATTTTTTTAAATTTTTTTATTATTTATTGACAGAGATCACAAGTAGGCAGAGAAGCAGGCAGAGAGAGAGGAGGAAGCAGGCTCCCTGCTGAGCAGAGAGCCGATGTGGGGCTCAATCCCAGGACCCTGGGATCATGACCTGAGCCGAAGGCAGAGGCTTTAACCCACTGAGCCACCTAGGCGCCCCCTAAATAAATAAAATCTTTAAAAAAAAAAAAAAAAAAAAGCAAATGCTGGAATCAGGTTATGGAGGGTACCTGATTCTGGGCTCTGTTCTCTAGAGCAAAGGCGGATTCATTATTCCTGAGCCTTCCTGCCTGACTTCCCTCTCCCTGGCTGTGGGGGAACCTGGGTGGGGGAGTGGGGCTTCCTGTCCTTCCTTTTTTCATTACTCACATCCGGGCAAATGACCAAGAACCCCCAGCCCCAGAACAATCTGGGTTGGGGTTGGTAGTTTCTCCTCTAAAGGAGGACATGAAGAATGGAAGGCCCACCTTCTTCTAAAATACCTTCTTTCAAGTATTGGCTTTCGATAGGGAAACAGTTTAAGCTATTATCTTCTGCTAATACATATATCAACATATCCACAATCATCCTCTCACATCCTCCTTGTGTGAGGGGGCTAGGGAAACATTAGTGAATAAAACTAGATCTTGACCCTGTAAAGGATCCATCAGGATCAGATCCCTGAGGAAATAGTTAAAGCTGTAATGTGAGGAAAAGGGGAAGTAGCAGACAGGAAGGTGCAAGACAGGTCTCTCACAGCTCTGCACGGGAGAATAGGTAACTACAATATGTCCTTGGCAGGCAGGCAGTTTTCCTTTCAGGTAGCTAGTTTTCTTCAGAATCCCTAGTTAGAGGCGTCTGGGTGGCTCAGTTGGTTAAGTACCTGCCTGTGACTCTGGTCATGATCCCAGGATCCTGGAATTGAGTCCTATGGGCTTCCTGCTCGGCGGGGAGTCTGCTTCTCCCTCTCGCTCCGCCTGTCTCTTACCCTGCTTGTGCTTGTTCTCTCACACTCTCTCTTAAATAAATAAATAAATAAATAATCCCTAGTTTATCACAACCTCCCCACCCTCTCAAGTCATGCAAGCACCGCCGTTCATGTTTTTAAAACTATTAACTGATAGCCAAATTTAAGACTTCAGGGGTAAAGGCTCAAAGGGAGATCCGTGCTAGAAATGTTTGCATTTTAACACAGAAGTCTGGGACTCTCTTAAGAGTTTTCACATCAGACCACTAAACTCTAGTCAAATGCCAGCCTCCAGGTCACCTTCAAAGGTGTTACATTAATTGGACAAAGAGGCCATAATGCTTTAGTGGCATTATGTAAGCAAAGCAAAATCTAAATCTGTAAGTGTCTCAAAGTTAAGAAAAGGAAACCTAAGGACAACCGATCACAAACAGCATCTAGGTCTAAGCTCTAACCATCATAATTTCCTTACTTTGCTTCTCTCTTTTCTCTATGAAAGTCTCTCCTGGAGTCCCTGAATAAGGGACAGGTGGGGGGGCTCTTGCGATTCAGGCTCACAGAAATCCCAGAAATGCAGGTAAACCAGAAATAAGGGAACAAACCAGATCATGCTGCACTAGGCCTGTGAGGTGGGTGTCTTTTTTTATGATGATTACCTGTGGTCAATAAAGAATAACCAGACCCTAAAAAAGGAAGGAAGCCATCGAAGGTGTTATCAATAGGAATGCTAAAAGAATTTAAGTTCCCTGGTTAGCTTGCTTTACTCTCTCCTTTGTCTGCTGAGATTCATCTTCAGCTCGGTAAGATAAGAACCCAGCTCTCCCCCCATCCCCCATTTGGTGGGGGCATTCCTACTACTTACGGTTTGGGGCTGCCTGATTTTAACCAATGTAAAATTTTTAAAAATTTAATATGCAAAAAAAAATTTAATATGCATCCGTTAATCTTTTAACAAAGGTTAAATGTTACTCAGTATCTCGAGTCTCTGTCTAGGCCCTATATTTATCTTGTTGAATTGTATGTTAGTTACGCTTAGAAATGACTTTTCATTCATTTGTTCAGATGAATGCAGCTTTCTTTTGTCAGTTATTGATTCCAGTGATAGCATTTGAAAGATACATTTATACTTCCCTTAAGAGTAGAGCTGACTGGGCTCCTGCCTGGCTCAGTCAGTAGAGCGGACAGCTCTATGATCTTGGGGTTGTGAGTTCGAATCCTATGCTGAGTGTAGAGATTACTTTAAAAATAAATTAACTAGGGGATCCTGGATGACTCAGTCAGCTGAGCATCTGTCTTTGGCTGGGGTCGTGATCCTGGGGGTCCAGGGATGGAGCCCCGCATCAGCCTCCCTGCTTAGTGGGGAGCCTGCTTCTCCTGCTCCCTCTGCTGTCCCCTCTGCTTGTGCTTGGCTCTCTCTGTCCAATAATAAATAAAACCTTTAAAACAAAATAAATGAAAATTAAGAATAAATTAAGAGTAGAACTGACAAGAGAAAGAAAGAAAGAAGTGGATTAATTTTTTAAGCGTTATTTCAAGGCTTACCAATAATGCTTGAGAGCCAGTATTAAGATAGACTTGAATATATCCTCTACTCCATATTCCTTTAGTATATGATTGTTCTCAGCCTCCAAGAGGTCAGACTCCTCTGTTGACTCATCTACTATCTTTGGACCCCGATTGCTGGCTGGCTCCTGCGTGATGCTTGTCTGGGGTTGGACGGATTGAACCTCAACAGCTTCACAGTTGCTCCCAAGTCCTTGGAGCTGAAAGCTATCAATCATTGCACAAGATTTATTGCATTCCTCCTCTAGCCCTCCCCCCAAAAATTGTGAGTTTATAGAAAGAAAATTTATATCAGTCCAAGAAAATGACTTCAAAAAAATTTACAAAGCAACATAAAATAAATATAAATAAATGGAGTGAAATAGAGTGCCTAGTCAGCCTGAGAATATTTTTTAAAAAGATTTTATTTATTTATTTAACAGAGATCACAAGTAGGCAGAGAGGCAGGCAGAGAGAGAGAGAGGAGGAAGCAGGCTCCCTGCTGAGCAGAGAACCTGATGTGGGCTCCATCCTAGGACCTTGGGATCATGACCTGAGCCAAAAGCAGAGGCCTTAACCCACTGAGCCACCCAGGCACCCCATCAGCCTGAGAATATTGACTGATCTTACATACTGGAACAAGTGTGAGAGCAAATACAGATTTTCTCCCCACAGAAAACTGAGTGAGGAGACTTTCCCCTTCTCCTTTTTCTTTCTGAGTTTCTTTCTTTGTCCTTTTTAAATGTACGTCCATCTGTTTAATGGCTAAATGGGGCCTTGGCCAATCTCACAACTCAGGAGTATTTCCTTATCCTCAAGGGAGATAAAACCCAATCTCTCAGTTTCCTGGAAGGAGTTGAGTCTAGCTTGTCACAAGAGTCCAGATTGCAGAGCCCATCTAATAGTGTTGGATGGGTTCTATCTACTTATTGGTACAAAAGAGGGAGACTCCTTTCTGACTTTGCAATCACTGTAGTGGGTTACCTGTGTTGTGCATCGTGTTCTGATTTATTGCTTATTCAAATTTAAAGTTTCTCCTTTTTTCTATTTGTGCGGAGAACTTCTCGCAATTGAGAGGAGATTTTGCTTTTAGTTCTATTTCCCCAACACAAACATGACCTGAGCTTTCTGGCAGCTGAGGTATTGATTTTTTTTTTTTAAGATTTTATTTATTTATTTGAGAGAGAGAGAGAATGAGAGAGAGCAAGCATGACAGGGGGAAGGTCAGAGGGAGAAACAGATCCCCTGCTGAGCAGGGACCCCCCCCCCAACACCCCCCCAGCCAGGAACTCAATCCCAGGACTCCAGGATCATGACCCAAGCTGAACGCAGTCACTCAACCAACTGAGCCACCCAGGTTCCCTAAGGTATTGATTTTAATCATGAGATTAATCTTTGATTTCTTGGGATACCTGGGTGCCTCATTCTGTTTAGCATCTGCCTTTGGCTCAGGTCATGATCCAGAGAGTCCCAGGATGGAGCCCCACATTGTGCTCCCCGCTCAGCAGGGAGTCTGCTTTTCCCTCTCCCTCTATCCCTCTCCCCACTCGTGTTCACGTTCTCTCTCTCTCGTGCTCTCAAATAAATAAATAAAATCTTTTAAAAAATAGAAAAAAGATATTATTACATGACACATGAGTTTAAAAAAATCCTTTGATTTCTTTAATAGAGAATCAGTGCAGCATAATGGTCAAGACTGTGGACTCTGGAGTTAGAATACTTGCCTTCAAGTTCTGGCTCTGCTATTCACCAGCTGTGTGACCTTGTGTCAGTCACTTGGAAATTACACGGAACTTCCCCCAAATCTGAATTTCCTCAACAAATTTTCTAAGCCTCAGTTTCCTCATCTCCAGAATGGTGAGTGATGAATGAGCCCCACCTGAATCTCATGGAAAGGGTCCCCCCAGCAAAGGGAGGCTCTGTTGCTGGAAGAAGTAGAAGGGAATATTAGGCAGGCCAGAACAACTGGTGTCCAGATCATTGTTAGTCTCTGCTCTCTGTGCTCAACTCTGAGGAATTGGCTGTGTCTCACTTCATAGCCTCAGTGCCCAATGTAGCACCTAAACTTAACAGTTGCTCAATAAAGATTTGTTGACTGGATAAATAATGAGCAAAAAAATCTTATAAGCAAAGTTTCAGAGGTCACAAAGCTGAAACAAAGAATATACAGAGTAACAATGGGAATTATATTTGAGACCTAGGTTAGGGGCATATGGTAGGGAGGCTTTAAGGCTAAGCTGAGGAATTTGTGCATTTGTCTACTAAACATGTATGGGCAAGGAAATAGTATGAATAGAGCTAAACTGTAAGAAGAGTAAACCAGTAGCAATGTCTAGAATAAATTGACAGTGGGACTCCTTATAGATGGGAAGATGTTTCTTCTTCTTTTTCTTTTTAAACATTTAAAAAATTTTTTTATTTCTTTGACAGACAGAGATCACCAATAGGCAGAGAGGCAGGCAGAGAGAGGGGGAAGCAGACTTCCCACTGAGCAGAGAGCCCAATGTGGGGCTTGAACCCAGGACCCTGAGATCATGACCTGAGCAGAAGCAGAGGCTTTAACCCACTGAGCCATCCAGGCACCCCTCTTCTTTTTCTTTTTAATTTTATTTATTTATTTGACAGAGAGGGAGAGAGAGTACAAACAGGGGGAGTGGCAGGCAGAAGGAGAGGGAGAAGCAGTCTCCCCACTGATCGAGGACCCCTATGTGGGACTCAATCCCAGGACCCTGGGGTTGTGACGAGAGCTGAAGGCAGAAGCTTAACCAACTGAGCCACCCAGGAACCCCGGGAAGATGTTTCTACTGGGAGTCCATGACAATCATTTAGGCTATAGCAGTGGTTCTTACTAGGGGTGGTTTTGCCCCTCTGGGGACATTTGACAATGTCTAGAGACATACTGGGTTTTCATAACCGAGGGAGTGTTACTGTCACCTAGCCGGTAGAGACCAGGAACGCTGCTAAACATCCTACAATGCCCAGGATAACCCCCACAACAAGAGTTATGCAGCCAGAATGTCAATAGTATCCTGCTTCAGTGCGTCTGGGTTACCGGTGATTAGAATAGATAGTAAGAAGGGAAAGACTGGGGCAGATAGAAGTGGGTCCGTGAAAGTGCAATACATGGAATTTTGAACAGGACTAAGTCTATAGGGCAGAGAAGGGGGATTAGAAAAAAACAATCCAAGGTGTAAAGTGGATAATTGGGAAGATGATGATGTCCGAAACAAAGAAATCAGAAGGAGGGCCACATTTTAAGGGAGAATAATGAATTTGTTTTGAGTTTGAGATGTTAACTGGACACCTTGCTGCAATTCTAAAAGCAGTTGAAAATGTACTTGTGGGGCCTAGCAAGAGGCTAAGGCTGGAGATCCAGATTTTAGGAGAAACTTGCATTGAGTTCTTGGTTAAAGGAAAGGTAGCAGATGAAGGTGCTGGCAAAGAGCAAAAAGAGAGAAAAAAAAGAGCAAAGAAAACAGGATTTTGAAAGACTAGGGGAAAACGGAAAGGTCTATTATGGTAAGACTTAGTGACTTTTCTGAAAACATAATTTTTCAGAATATTTCTCCACTTTAGCGATTAATTTCTCCCCCAACAAATCCAACATATTAATTAGACTCCATGCAAGTGAGTTTTTCCTAACTGTTCCTAAAATCTTGTTAAATCCATATCAAAGAGCCTCTTGTTCTCTTTTTAAATAACTGTTTTATTAAATTCTTCAAATCCTCTTATAAATCCCAAATGTACTCTCAAGCTTGGCTTAAGAATATAGTATTTTGAAAGCATTCTTTTCCTTTTATTCTGTAACTATCTTTAGCACTTAAGAATGATTTTAAAATTATTTGCAAGATTGGCCTTCTGCAAAATTGAGAAGGAGATCATTTGATTTGGGGGCATAGAAAGCCTCTGGACTTTTTGCTGTCCAGGGAGGAAAAACGTATGAACATGAGTTTATATCCCAACTCTGCCGCTGGTAAGCTATGTCACCTTTGGTGATTTTCTTTCTCTCTCTCATTTTTAAAACTTTTTATTGAGTTTTACCATATCTAGGAGAAACTGCATGAGTTTTGTCAGAGACTACTTGAACATTCAGCATGACCCATCCCAGTAGAGTTTACTGCCTACACCTTCAGTGTAAATTCCTAGACACAATTCAGAAGCATTACAAATTTGTTTAAACTTTCCAAAGTTTTGGGCTCCTGGGGAGCTCAGTTATTTAAGTGTCTGCCTTTGGCTCAGGTCATGATCCCGGGGTCCTGTTATTGAGCCCATGTCAGGCTCCCTGCTCAGCGAGCAGAGAGCCTGCTTCTCCCTCTCCCTGGCCCTTCCCCTCATTTGTGATCTCTCTCTTCTCTCTCAAATAAATAAATTAATTAATTAAAAAAAAAAAACCTTTCCAAAACACAACTTTCCCAAAAGCTTTCCAAAAACACTTTCTAAAACATTTGGGAAATGTTAAACCTACAAAAAGTTGAAAAAAACCATACAATGAACACGCATATACCCTTCACCTAGATTCACCTATCATAAACTTTGGAGACATTTGCTGTTCTGTCCATGTCTGTCTACTTAGCTACCTACATTTAATTTTTGCTAAATCACTTGGAAGTACATTATAGATGCCATGAAATTTTACCCATAAATACTTAGTATATATTTCATAAGAACGAGGACATTCTGCTATATAACTATAATATTATTGTTATCTCATACCAGAAATGTAATGCTTATACAATGTATTATCTAATGCATATTCAGATTTTAAAAATTATTCACTGGGGCACCTGGCTGGCTTAGTTGGAGGACAGTACGACCCTTGATCTTGGAATTCTGAGTTCAAGCCCCCTGTTGGGCCTAGAGCTTACTTAAAAAAATAAAAGTAAATAATAACAATAATGATTTTGAAGATTACCAGCAAGTTGTCTTGCATAATGTCTCATAATCTGGAATTGCCTGATTGCTCCCCCCAATTACCTTCAGACTAAATATTTTCACAAATTTACGCCACACAGATGATGCTGTATCCTTCCATTTTATCACTTCAGAAGACAGGTAATATCAGTTTGACCCATTATTTGTGATAATTAAGATAGATCGTTTAATTAAAATAGAGTCTGCCAGATCTCTCCTTTATAAAAGTAGTTTTTCTCCTTTTTAGTTAATATGTAAGGGGGGGAGATGTGAAATAGGTGAAGAGAATTAAGAGTACACTCATTTGGATGAGCACTGAGTGATAAACATACAGAATTGTTGAATCACTGTATTGCACACTCAGTATACACCCTGCCCATACTGTATCTTAACTCTGGTTATCTACCTCATTCTCTTTCTTCTTTCTGAAGTCCTTAAAACTGGTTCAATAAACCATGTAATTTGAACACCCAAACCCAAACCTGCATGATCTTCCTCTTTTGCCCCTGGAAGCAAAGGACTCTGAGGCTCCAAAAGATGGCAGACCATGAGAAGGAAGAAACTCAACAGTCTGAGTGACCAAATGGTAGGCCTGGAATTTGACTGAGAGAGAAAAGTAATTTCTATTGTATCAGGACATTGAGAGTTTAGAGTTTCTCTGTTACAACAGCTATCTTATGAACAAATATTAATCCAAATATAACACTGCATGTTAACTATACTGGATTTAAAATTGAAAAAAAAAAGACGTAGTGCTGGAAGTGATACCTTTTATAAAAATATATGCACTTTTTTCCTTAAGATCTTATTTACTCAAGAGAAGGAGAGAATGTGAGTGTGGGGGGGAGTGGGCAGAGGAAAAGGACAAGCAGGACTCTATGCTGAGCGCAGAGCCTGATGTGGGGCTTGATCCTACGACCCTTAGATCATGACATGAGCCAAAATCAAGAGTCAGACACTTAACTGACTGAGCCACCCAGGTGTCCCTGGAGTGATACTTTTATTTTTATTATTACTTAAAAAAATTTTTTTTTAATTTATTTATCACTTGAGAGAGAAAGAGAGTGAGAGAGCACAATCAGGGGGGGTGGCAGGCACAAGGAGAGAGAGAAGCAGAGAGCCAGACATGGGGCTCCATCCCAGGACCCCAGGATCATGACCCAAACTAAAGGCAGACGCCTAACCCACTGAGCCACCCAGGCATCCCTGGAGTGATACTTTTAAGACAGGTAACTCGCCTATGTTGTGGTTTGGGAGACCTCATTTAACCTAACTTTCTATAGTTCTTGACTGTTGAGTATAGTTCACCAGACTTTTTTTTTATATTATTATTATTATTTTTTTTTGGTATGTAAGCTCTCCTTTATAATTCAGGAGTTTGTTTTGTTTTGTGTTTTTGTTTGTTGGTTGAGTTTGAAAGAATTGGCTTCTGTTATTTTCTACCAAGTACCCTGACCCATTCAATGTGCAAAAATATTGTGTAAAATTCCTACTTCCCTGGGGTAAAGATAAATAATCTTCAGGGTTTCTAGAGTCAGAGTGGGTTTTTTTAAAATTTTAAATATTTTTTAAAAGATTTTATTTATTTATTTGACAGACAGAGATCACAAGTAGGCAGAGAAGCAGGCAGAGATAGTGAGAGAGAGGGGAAAGCAGGCTCCCTGCTAAGCAGAGAGCCCAACACGGGGCTCGATCCCAGGACTCTGAGATCATGACCTGAGCCGAAGGCAGAGGCTTAACCCACTGAGCTACCCAGGTGCCCCAGAGTGTTTTTTTTTAAATGGGATTGATATACCACAAAAACGCCCTTCCATATGGGTATCTCCAGAGTTATTCAGATTACCTGTAGAGAAACAATTTTTATTAGTACGTGCGACTGGTAGGCCCTGGCCTGGCTTGCTTAGCTCAGTCCCTTCTTGGCCTCATGGATAAATGGTATACACGACGCCCATGGACTTATCATTGTTACCTGGCTGCAATGAAACTATGTTTGTGGATGGTCAGTCATTACCACAACCCTGTGGACAATGTTGTAAGATGGAACCTGTGGTAGAGTAAAGCGTTCTATCCAAGTCCTAGTTGCTAGATCCAGGAAACAGGGTATTAATTCAGGTCCTACAACTATATAGGTTTTTTTCAGAAATTTCCAGGAATCTGGGCTGTATCTGTTAATATAATAGCTATAGTACCAGAGAAACTCTAAATCTCAATGTCCTAATATATTTAATTTCTCTCTCAGCAAATTCCAATTAGCATTTAATGAATGGCTTTCCATTTCAGAACTATTTTTGTTTTTTTCATCTCATAGTTTGCCATCTTCTGAGACTTAGAGTCTTTTGCTTCCACTGGCAAAAGAGAAAGTTCATGTGGGTTTTGGTTTTCAAATTACATGGTTTATTGGCTCAATTTTAAACACTATAGCAAAGAAAGGAGAATGAGATGAAAACCAGAGTCAAGATAAGGTATCAGTAGAGTGAATGGGCCACATAAACCCTCTGTTATTCAGTGTTCCTAAGTCCTGATTCTTGGCCACATCAACCATCCTGGCTGATGGTCTGGTTGAGCAAAGAGGCTCAGCAGATGGAAAGAGTCAACACAGACTATCTCCATCAAGGTCAAGGGAGAAGGAAGGGCAGGTACATCTAGCCAACAGCAGTAGCTCACCAATAACTAGGCAGGAAAGATTTACGGGCCAGGCTGACTGTGCTGCAATGTCACTTCTGGCCACATTCCATTGGGCAAAATTCAGACCCCACCTATTTGCAAGAGAGGCTAGAAAGTGTGGTCTAGAAACAGAGTGACACAGCTTTGGTGAGCAGCCAATCATTCTCCCCCCAGAGGCTGTAAGAAGTTTGGTAAACCACCCCCTTGGGATTGCCTGAAAAACTGAGAGAGACTGTCGATAATAGAGAAGTTACAGTCACCAAACAGACCCAGCCTGATGGATGATCTCTATTGTTTTGGACTGGTTTGCACTAGAGTGGGAAGCTTTCACCTCTATTAAATATATGTCAGTGACAGTCCCATTTCATGGAGGCCTCAATCTCACTCCTCTGTACAATTACTTCTATAAATCAGAAGCCTTATTACCACTTTTTTTTTTTAAGTAATCTTTAGGCCGAGTGTGGGACTTGAACTCATGACCCCAAGATCAAGAATGTGTGCTCCACTACCTGAGGCCAGCTAGGTGCCCCAGTGAAGTACTATCACTTTCTTAATGTTTCTTTAGAAATGTTATATGCATCCATAACTACTCCAAAAGTAGCCCTATTTGTCATTACCAATTACATTAAGTGTCCCCAGCCAGGTGAAAAAACTCAGTCGTATATCCAGTTACTCCAAGGTAACAAAAAATCCTTTGATCTCTCTCTCTCTTTTTAAAGATTTTATTTATTTATGTGAGAGCGAGAGAACACAAGTTGTGAGGGTGGTGCACAGAGGGAGAGGGAGAAGCAGACTCCCCACTGAGCAGGAGCTGGACTACACAGGCAGATCCAGGACCCTGAGATCATGACCTGAGCTGAAGGCAGACGCCCAAGGGACTGAGCCCCCCCAGGTGCCACCCCCCACCTTTGCTCTCTTTCAAACATAGAAGGGTCTTGTTCAGATTCCCAGAAGTGTGTGCGCCCAGGAAGAAAGTAACATAGGTTTGGTGAGCAAACAGAAGGCTCTAAGAGATTTGGTAAACCCCTCCCGTGAGGTTTAACCTGGGATAAATTATTGAAAAACAATATTTCAGATGTGATGCTGATTGGTATGTTACAAGGAAAAGCTACCAAGGCCAAAAATGAAGTGAAAGCAGGAATTCTAGGAGGTGAAGTAAACACCAAAGTTGGCTTAGCCTTAAGGCTTCTGAAGAACTGTGGTGACCTTAGGCTTTCATTTTGATGGCGGTGCAGAGTTCGGGACAGGAAATAATGCCTAGGACCTACCCAACTAGAGCATCTACTTAGAAGATCTGAATAAAGCTGGGACTGCTTAGATCCCACGGAGAAACAATTTATCACTCAGAAGTAGACAGCAGGACCACTTGCCTGTCTTGAACTTGCTTCTGGTTGAGAACAATACCATAGAGAAATCTCCCCTGAGCGATGATAGCACAAACTGGCGTCCAAGTGGATTTTCATCCAAAAGGGAGTTTGAAACCTCAGATGACCATTGAACTTGCAGTTCTCCCCGGGTTGGTAGTTCCCCAGGCAGCAGGCAGGAAGACTACAGTTTCAACCTGGACCTCAAAGAAATTCCACAGATAAAATGCCAAGGCCAAAGATTCAGCTCACGGTGAGAAAAAAGTCTCACCGGGCAAGGAAAATCAGGCACTCGGAGCTAGAGGGAGCAGAAACAAAACAGAAAAGTCTGATCTGCAAAGATTTCAGAGATGGCAATTGTCAGACCCCACATAAAAGCCCTGTGTTTCACGTACTTAAAGATTACAAACGGGGCTTGAAAATATGAGCGAGGAACAAAAGACACCAACAGGCTTAAGCAGATAATGATAAAGAGGCACACAGAATTTCTGGAGATGAAAATTGTAAGAACTGAAGTTGAAAACTCTGTAGATGGATGAAGCATCAGAATAGAAACAGGGTAGGAGAGAATTTGGAGAAGATTCCAGTCCAGGCTTATAATCACATAACCCCAGTCTCATCAGGGCAATTTCAAAATTCCAAACATGTTCAGAGTCAACCCTCCTCTGCTTCCCAGCTCAGGCCTGCCTGAGGCCTCAGAACCTGCGTGGGGGAGGTGCTTATCGGCTGCTCCTTTCCTCCCACACGGCCACCCGCGCCCCCGCATCCCCATTCCACGGCTGCTGCTTAGGGCTGACCTCTCTCTCCACCCTGCGCTGGGGAAAAAGAGGATTAAGGGAAAGGGAAACAGTCTTGTATGCTGTGACATCTGGCATTAGTGCCCTCTGGGTATGGAGACTCTCCAAGGCGACTCTTTCTCTCCAAACTTTCAAAGTTCCCTCGCTCTCCTCTACAGACCTGACTCTAGCTCCCTAACATCCCTGGCTGTCAGGTTGCTTTTCTTTCTTTTCTATTTTTTTTTTTTTTTTTTTAGATTTATTATTTATTTGGCAGGATCACAAGTAGGCAGAGAGGCAGGCAGAGAGAGAGGGGGAAGCAGGTTCCCCGCGGAGCAGCGACCTCCCCCCCCCCCCCCCCCCCGCATGCGAGGCTCAATCCCAGGACCCTGGGATCATGACCTGAGCCGAAGGCAGAGGCTTTAACCCACTGAGCCACCCAGGTGCCCCAACCTCTTATACTTAAGGTTCATGGGAGCCAGAAGTGTTTACACACTCTTAGCAGATCCAGAGTGACAGTACTGATCCGCCATTGTGTTGCTTTCAGCTTGGGGGCCGAGCCAAAATGGGGAGAGAAGCGCCATTTGAGCATCTTGTTTGGTTGGATTTTATCCAAAATATGGAAATCATTACCTTTTTTAATGAAGCAGAGAAGGCAAATAAGATGCTATAATTTCTTTGATGTCAAAAAATTCAAGGTTGAAAATGCAAACCACGAGGGGGAGAAGATATTTGCAATGATATTACAGCGGATACTGCATCTTTCTCAGAATACATAAAGAATTCTTACAAATCAATAGAAAAATGGGCAAAAACTTGAATGAGCCCTTCCCAAAAGAAGATATCCAAATGGACCAATAATCAAATCTACTCAAGCTCATTAGTTATCAGGGGGAAAATTAAATGATAATGATGTCTATCATACACACTCACCAGAATTTTTTTTTTTTAAGATTTTACGTAATCTCTACACCTAACGTGGGGCTCAAAACTACAACCCCCAAGATCAAGAGTTGCATGCTCTACTGACTGAGTCAACCAGGTGCCCCAGAACAATTTTTTAAAAGAATATTATTTATTTATTTATTTGAGGGAGAAAGAGTGCACACAAGTCGGGGGGAAGGGCAGAGGGAAAGGTGAGAGAGAATCTTCAAGTAGACTCCCCGCTGAGCATGGAGCCTGACTGGGGCTGGATCCACAACTCATGAGATCATGAACCTGAGCTGAAACCAAGAGTCAGAGCTCAACAAACTATACCAGCCAGGTGCCCAATTGCTTTTTAATTTTTTTTTTAAGATTTTATTTTTCAAGTAATCTTTACACCCAACGTGGGGCTCAAACTTATAACACCGAGATCAAGAGTCTCATGCTTCACCAACTGAGCCAGCCAGGCGCCCCACCAGAGGCTTAAATTAAAAGTAGCAAATAACAAGTGTTGATGAGAATATGGAACAGCCCAAGTTTTCCTCTACTAGTGGGGTGGAAGTGTAAGTTGATATACCCACACTGGAAAAGTGCCTTGCAGTAGCCATTAAATTTGAACTTTGGACCCAGCAATTTCATTCCTAGGTATTACTTAATAGGGCATGAAGCGGTACACCAAGAGATACGCTCATGAGGCTCGTAGCAAGCATATACCATTATAGCCCTAAACTAAAACAATCCAAATATTGATAGATAGTGGGATAGAACATAAACTGTAGTGTATTCACGGAATAGAATACTATGTAATGAAATGTAGGAACACAGTTACATACAACAAAGTAGATGAATCTCACATGAGTAAAATGTTGAAACACAAGTATCCATACGGCCCAGTTCCATATATATGAAGTTTGAAAACAGCAATCTATGGTGTAAAAAGTCAAGAGAGTGATTTCCTTGTGGGAAGAGAGAGGGAATAGTGATTGTGAGGGGGTAGAAAGGAGGTGCTGGTCATATCCACCTTCATGCCCCCTGTGGGACGACTGGTGTGTTGGCTTTGTATAATTCACTGAGCTGTACCCTCAAGATTTGTGTCCTGTCTGTACCTATTTTAACAACTTCAATAGAAAAGAGGAGATTTTATACATACATACATACATACATATATATCTTGGCTATAAGAAGACAGACTAATGTAGGTCAGAGTACCTAAAGATCGCTGGTTTCGAGGTTGTGTTGTACCCTTCCTAGATTAACGATACTGAACAAATCACTTGATCTCTTCGTGCCTCAGCTTCTTCCTATGAATCGGGGTGATATTTTCTCAGAGGATCATTGTGACTATAGAATCAGAGAATGTGTAAACGTGCTTTGAAAATGGTTAACAAGCAGCAATATAGCAACAGACATTTATGGAACCAATTTTGCCATATATGTTAGCTGACTAGAATTTAACATAATAACTTGGAAAGAAAAGAATGAAAAAAAAAGCGCAGACATCCAGTAAGTGATACAAAAAATTTCAAGGCCAATTTTCCTTCATAAGTTGTTCTCTTTCAAGAAATCATATAACACCAACTGGAATCAGCCTCCATACTATTTAATCCTCATGAGTCACCAAAGATGCGCCGTTATAGCCACCCAGATATGTGAGTCTACAATATAAATTTAGAAACTCTTCATGGCAACCAAATATTGGCATCTTCACACGGCTGACTTGTCCCAATGGACAAGTATAGGAAGGACTCTTAATTTGCGTGTCTCCGTTATGAGGATTTTGATGGCAAATAACAGAAACCAACTCAAGCTAATGTAAACAAAAAAATAATGTGGAGATGTCTCACAGAACTGAAGGGCAGGAAAGAAAGCAGTTGAGCTTCTGGAATCAGAAATTATTCAGGCCTTGAAGAATCAGGCAGGGCTTGCCACCTTGTCTCAGCTCTGCTTCCTAAGGATGGCTGCTTCCTTCTTCTCTCTTTCCTGGGCACAGAGAGGGGAAAGATGATCCTGAAACCGTTCTGAGTCCACAGCCTTTCCTCTCAAAAGACCAACCAGCTTAGCCTGAGGGGCAGTTTCTTGGCTCCAAATCAAACTTGCCAGGAGAACACCAGTCTGACCTAGCTTGGGAAGAGTGATCACCCTGGTTTGGTCAGCGGTCCAGAAGTCCGGTATCAGTTAGTACAAATATGTCTGCCAGGGCCTACCCCCGCTGGGTCAGGTAATTCTCAGAGGAAAGGAATCATGAGCTGGAAAGACACCTAGAGAACTTTTGTTGCAGTTTCCCGTAGATTTGAACTCTAGTTATGGCATTAGTCAAATTGACTTTTGTCTTTCCTCTTCTTTGAAAGTTTTTCCCACACCCCTGCGGAGAGAAAAGTGTCAAACCACGTGAGCCTTGCTATCCAGGTGGCAGCTGATCGGGCCAGGTGTTATTATCTGATCCATCACAGGCCAATTGAATTTTCCTGTCAGAAATTTGGAAATGGAAAGCGAAGTCCGGGTCAGTTACTGAAGGGTCCTGGACTTGTAAGACCATGAAAGACTGTCACTGGAGAAGCCATGCTAAGACACCTGCAGGCAAGGGAAACTGGCCTCCACGTACACAATGAGATAGAGGGAGCTGGATGAAGGCATGGAAAAAAGAGAAACTATGCTCACTTTTAGAAAAAAGACACTGCCTGGTTTCTCACCTTCTAATTCCTAAGTTCAGTCTTAATCACCAATTTGCAGTTGGGTTCCATGAAATCATCTTGTCTGCTTATTTTAGGTGTCTCTCTAACTAAGCCAACTGGGGTAGATTTATGCTCACTATAACCAGAGGACCTGAATGAATTTGAAAACATCAGTGCCCAGTAGGTGTCCTTTATCCCACAGAGACATGAATTTTTTTCTGTTTGAGTTCTAGCCATATTGTATAAATCTAATGGGTTTTTAGATTTTCCTACAAGACATTACTTAGTGCCTACCAGGTTTAGCATAAAAAGCATTAACAAAGAAATATGACATATGGTCCTAGCCTCCGGGACTACCATCTCGTTGACAAGAGAATACATAACACACCTAAAACAATTAAAGACTAGCACAAAACAGTATATAATTAAGTATTAAATTGCATGGTACAGAAACATCACTACTGTAGTTTAGGAAAGAGTGAGCTCCTTGAGGCTGAAATGGGCAGAGATGAGAGAGGCAGGGAGGGGGTTCCATAGTGAGCAAACCAGCAGGACCAGAGAAGAAAATTCATGTCGCTAATTGGCAGGAAATTTGCTTAAAAATAGTTCTCTTATTTCTGATTAGCTTCTAGTTGGTGGTGATTTCTCTTGTAATGTTGGGAGATTATAAAAGCACACTGCTTTAATTGATATTGTTCTTCTCTATAATCTTATTGCATTTTTTAAAAAGATTTTATTTATTTATTTGACAGAGAGACACAGAGAGAGAGGGAACACAAGCAGGGGGGAACAGGAGAGGGAGAAGCATGCTCCCCACCAAGCAGGGAGCCCAATGTGGGCCTTGATCCCAGGACCCTGGGGTCACGAGCCCAACCAAAGGCAGCAGCTTAACGACTGAGCCACCCAGGCACCCTCTTATAGCTTTTTTTTTTTTTTATTTATTTATTTGACTGACAGAGATCACAAGTGGGCAGAGAGGCAGGCAGAGAGAGGAGGCTGGCTCCCTGCTGAGCAGAGAGCCCCAGGACCCTGGGATCATGACTTGAGCCGAAGGCAGAGGCTTTAACCCACTGAGCCATCCAGGCGCCCCTCTTAGAGCATTTTCAATGCACAGTCTACTTTCACTTACTTCAGCTTGATATAAAGAGATTAGGTTTCCTGGGGTCAATCAGCTATTCGTCCTACTTGAGGAAGTATTTTGCAACAAACATTCACAGTCATATCTAAACCTTCAAGGTAGCTATTGTATGTTGTCCTACATGATGGTGATTAATAACAAACCATAATATAATCATCTAAATATGAACAAACCTGTGCATATTCGTGTAGCAACTGAAATTCACAAAGTTCTTTACTTTATGTTATAATCACCCTATATTAAGTAAATATAAGTAATGCTAGGAAGTTACAGTAAAAGAAAATTGCTACGGTAGTTGTATGTAATCTTCTAAAACACACACACAGAAAATACAGCCAGAAGTAAGAAACGAAAATATACATACATTTTTTTATGACTTCTTATTATAAAGTTATTATTACCATTCTAGAATTGACCTATATAATTCATTAACAATGACCTTTATTTGGTGCTACCTTGGCATTGATTGCATGAGCTCGGTGTTAACAAAACCACCAAAATGGTTGTCCCATATGGATAGATGACTACAATGATACAGTTTGAAAATTATATTTAATTTATTGTTAACAACAATTGTGTTCCAAAATAACACAATGAATAATACCATGCTTTAAAAGATGACTTCCTTTTTCCCTTCTATAGCTATTTACTATGTCTGGTATAACTTTAAAGTATAGTGAAAACCATAAGAGATTCCAAGTGGAGAATTTTTTTTTTTCTTCTTAAGATTTTATTTATTTATTTGACAGAGAGAGATGTCACAAGTAGGCAGAGAGACAGGCGGGGCGGGGGGTGGGCAGCAGGCTCCCCGCCAAGCAGAGAGCCCAATGAGGGGCTTGATCCCATGACCCCGATACCATGATCTGAGCTGAAGGCAGAGGCTTCACCCACTGAGTCACCCAGGTACCCTAAGTAGAGAATTTTTATAATCCAATCTATCCATTCTGTATCTTTTTTTTTTTTTAACTTATTTGAGAGAGAGAGCATGAAAGGGGCAAGGGACAGAGGGAGAAGCCGGCTCCCTGATGAGCAGAAGGCCTGATGTGGGACTTGATCCTGGGACTCCAGGACTCATGACCTGAGCCGAAGGCAGTTGCTTAACAACTGAGCCACCCAGGTGCCCTTCTGTATCTTTTTAAAAATGGTGCCCTAAAAAAAAAACAAAAAGGTGCTCTGAGAAGATAATTCTTTGTAATCTTTCTTTTTAAGATTTTATTTATTTACTTGACAAGAGAGATAGAGACGAGAGCACAAGTAAGCAGGCAGCAGCAGGAGAGGGAGAGCGAGAAGCAGCCTCTCTGCTACGCAGGGAGCCCTGATGCGGGGCTGGATCCCAGGACCCTGGAATCATGACCTGAGCCAAAGGCAGCCACTTAACCAACTGAGTACCCAGTCACCCCTTCTTTTTGTACTCTTTAGTGACTTAATTTTTTCACTTCAAAGATAATTAGCTTTTATAAAATTAGTTAGAAAAATATACATATAAGGGTATCTCATAACTTTTAAAAATTTAATTTAATTTTAGTTTTAAGATTTTTTTATTATCTTATTTGCTCAGAAGAGAGAGAGCACAGAAGCAGGGGGAGTGGCAGGCAGAGGGAGCAGAAGAGGCTTCCTGCTGAGCAGGGGGCTCGATGTGGGACTCCATCCCAGGACCCTGGGATCATGACCTGAGCCGACGGCAGACGATAACCCCCTGAGCCACCCAGGCACCCCTGAACCTGTATTCTATTACTTTTGAATGCACTATATTTTTAAATGATTTATTTTTAAGTTGTCTCTAGCCCCCAACTTGGGGATTGAACCGATTAACAACCGCGACCTCAAGGTTGCACACTATAATGACTGAGCCAGCCAGGCGCCCCTTAAATGTCATATTTTAGTTATAATGCTGTCAGAAATATAATGAAAAGCAAAAACTATTTAGATTAAATGTTAATTTAAAGCTAGTAATGATTTTGCCTTAAATTATTTTCTAAGAGTGCTTTTCAGAATCATTTGCATATACACTCAGAAAAGGTGCACAGATACTACTTTCAAAACACAACCAGAAAGAACAAAACAAAAACAAACAAACACACAACCAAAGCAAACTAAGGTAATGTGGCATAAAACTTAAGTATGACTTTGGGTTTTGCATTGTGTTGGCACCAAATATCAAAGCAAGATTCAGGGGCACCTGCGTGGCCTCAGTTGGTAAATGGCTGCCTTCAGCTCATGTCATGATCACAGTGTCCTGGGATCAAGGCTGAATGAGGCTCCTTGCTCAGTGGGGAGCCTGTTTCCTCCCTCTCCCTCTCCCTCTGTCTTCCTGCGTGTGCTCTCACTCTCTCTCTGTCAAATAAATAAATAAAATCTTTTTAAAAATTGTAAAAAAATAAAAATAAAAAAAGAAAGATACATACTTGGCAAGTTTACCAATTTGGAACTACCCCATTCTTAGACAACAAATAGGGACTTAGGAGAATGAAACCAGCATTTATTAAGCTTCTCTGCTATGCCAGGCATTCACATAATTACCTTATGGTAATCCTTACTTTACAAAGTAGGTATGATCTCCCTCTTATGTAGCAGGAAATGAGCCTCATGGCAGCTAAATAACTTGCTCTAGGAGTCCTGGCTAGTGATTGCTGGGATTAATTTATTGTGTACATTCAGTTTTCTCTTTCTTCAGTGGCTATTTTATTTGGAACTGTATCAGCTGATGATTAGGTTAAAATTTAAAAGCTCCGAATCTCAGAACAGGAACTTCTTTGTTTGAAAACAAGGGAAGCGGAAAAATGTCTTTCTTATAGTTATTTAACACTAGCATAACTGTCTCTACAATTGCCTTTGTCTTTTAAAAACTGATGTGATTGGGGTATATGGGTGGCTCAGTTGTTAAGCCTCTGCCTTCGGCTCAGGTCCTGATCCCAGTGTCCCCTCGCATTGGGCCCTCTGCTCAGCGGAAAGCCTGCTTCTCCCTCTTCCGCTCCTCCTACTGGTGTTCCCTCTCTCCCTGTCTCTCTCTCTCTCTGTCAAATAAATAAATAAAATCTTTAAAAAAAAGAAAGAAAGGAAGAAAGAAAGAAAAACTGATGTGATTTAAAAATGAAGGAGACACTTTTAGATTAAAAACACGTGAAGAGATCGATGATATCCAGGACACGCTACCCGAAAAGACGGAAAGCTTTTTCCTCCCCTACAAAATATAACAACTAAATGCAATGTATAAAACTTTATTGACTCCTGGACAGGAAAAAAACAAAAACAAAAACAAAAACAAAAACAAACAGATATAAGAGACATTCTTAGGACAAATGAGGGAAAATTGAATAAGAACTGGATATTAGATGACATTATTGAACTAATTAGTAACACTATTGGGTATGATAATGGTATTATAGTTAGGTAGGAGAAGCTTCCTTAGGGAAGCATACTTAAGTATTTAAGGGGTAAGTGTTAAGATATCTGTAACTTATTTTTAAACGATTCAGCAATAATATAAAATATGTATAGGTGGATAATTGGAGAGGGATGAAATAAATACATCAAAATGATAACCGTTGTTGGATCTAGGTGGAGATATACAGATGTTCACTGTAATTTTCTTTCAATTTCTCCCCACATATGAACATATTTGTAATTAAAAAAATTGGGGAGATAAAAACCTAGTCTGCAAATTTCTGCTTAACCTCAGTTTTTTTTTAAGACACTACAAATTACATAAATTAAGTAGATGAATTTTGATTAACTGTCCTACAAATTTAAATCAGTTGCATTAAAAAAAGGGAGTTTCGGGGCACCTGGATGTCTCCTCAGCATCTGCCTTCGGCTCCGGTCCTGGGATAGAGCCCCATGTTGGGCTCCCTGCTCTTCAGGGAGCCTGCTTCTCCCTCTCCCCTCTGCTTGTACGCTCTGTCTCTCAAATAAATAAATAAATAAATAAATAAATAAATAAATAAAATCTTTTTTTAAAAAGTGAGTTTCTTTGGGGCTCCTGAGTGTCTCAGTCAGTTAAGTGTTTGACTCTTTATTTTGGTTCAGATCATGATCTTGGAGTCATGAGAGGAAGCCCTGTGTTCAGCTCAGTCCTCAGTGGGGAGTCTGCTTAAGATTCTTTCTCTTTCTCTCCCCTTTCCGCCCATCCCCCGCCCCTTGTTCTACACACCTTCTCTCTCTCTCTCTTTTTTTTTTTTTTTAAAAAGAGGTTTTTGTTTTTTTTTTTTTTCTCCTTTGTTAAGGATCTACCTAGTTGAGACCATTCTATGTGTGCCCTGCTGACTCAGAATCCATGGCAAAGATAGGATCCAGCGTTTGGGACTGGGATTAGGACTTGTTAAGAAACTAGGATAGTAAAATTATCAACCAGTGCTGGAGAATTCAAGAGTAATGAGAGATCTCTGGGGATCACGGGATCTTGAGCCTAAACTTTAAAAATGGGGAGAATTTGATGAGTGAAGACATGATGTGAGGAGGACTGTAGCATGTTTTACAAACCAAAGATACAAAACTGTCATTCTGAACTTCAGATCACTAGTAGATAACTAGTATTTCTTCATTGAGTTGGTATAATTCCAGAAGAAGCACAAAATATGACCAGTGCAATGAATGCATGATTTCCTTTAGGTTTTTTTAAATATTGAAAATAGCGCTCAGGTTCATTTGATGACCTTTTCTTTTTTAAAGTTTATTTTTATTTATTTATTTATTTTTAGTACTCTCCACAACCAACCTGAGGCTCAAACTCATGACCCTGAGATCAAGAGTCACATGCTCTCCTGACTGAGCCAGCCATGTGCTCCTCCGTTGGTAACTTCTGAGTGCCATGCATGGAGACCTTAAACTGCTAACTACTAATTTAGGGGGTGGCAATCTTTTATTGCTGGAAGGTGTTAGAGCCTTTAAGTGTGAGAAGATGATGATCTGAACTAATCTGTTAGTAGTAAGTAGTGGCAGCTAATAAAATAGGCCTGATAATAAAAAGGCTAATCTGGGCCCTCCATGAAGGCTTCCAACATTTGAGGGAGATAAACAGATGGGCTCTTTGCACACTGTACTAATTTAGACAGGCCCCACCAAAGTCATTCTCAGAAGTATGGTCTCTGGTTCTTCTTCTTCTTTTTTTTTTTTTTTAAGATTTTATTTATTTATTTGACAGACAGAGATCACAAGTAGGCAGAGAAGCAGGCAGAGAGAGAGGAAGGGAAGCAGGCTCCAGGGAGCCTGATGCGGGGCTCGATCCCAGACCCTGGGATCATGACCTGAGCTGAAGGCAGAGGCTTTAACCCACTGAGCCACCCAGACGCCCCTGGTCTCTGGTTCTTATGAGTATTCTCTCAGCCAATTCCAATGACTTTCATTATCACATAAAACGAAGGCTTACTTGAAACCTACTGAGTTCCTGAGTGTTGTGAAGTTCTAGTATTCATAAATTAAATTATGGTTTATTAGAGTTTAATGAGGACTAATTTAGTGTTCTTCCGGGGAGATGGTATACCCACATATCTGTTGTAGCGGGCTTATATGGCTGGTAGAAATTCCCAACAGTTTCAGGAAGGACACTTTTTTTTTTTAAGACTTTATTTTTTTATTTGACAGATTAAGATAGCTTGACAAGGAGCACAAGCAGAGGGAGTGGGAGAGGGACAAGCAGGCTTCCCACTGAGCCAGGGAGCCAGATGGGGGCTCAATCCCAGGACCCTGGGATCATGACCTAAGCTGAGGGCAGAAACTTAATGACTGAGCCACCCAGGGGCCCTGGAAGGATACTTTTATTGTCAGTGCTTCACCCGCATGGTTTTAGGTTAGTTATGGTTTTAGAAAGTTGTTATTTTTATATTTCATGCCCAGTGAAGCCTTGTCATTATCAGTTTGCTCTGGGGCTTTAATTGATTTACTACATGCAGTAGTATATATTTGCATCAATAGTGTTTTAGTGTGGGGTGCCTGGGTGGCTCAGTGGGTTAAAGCCTCTGCCTTAGGCTGGGGTCATTATCCCAGGGTCCTGGGGTTGAGCCCTGAGTCGGGCTCTCTGCTCAGCGGAGAGCCTGCTTCCTCCTCTCTCTGCCTCTCTGCCTACTTGTGATCTCTCTCTCTCTGTCAGGTAAATAGATAAAATCTTTAAAAAAAAATAGTGTTTTAGTGTGAGATTTTCCAATATTTAGACTTTAAGATATGTACACATTATTTCAACAATCAGTAATCCATACTAGAATTGTAAAAATTGATGCATGCATAGTAATCGCCCCCAGTTTTCCAATAGAATGACACCCCATTGTAATGCCCAACTATTTTTCCAGTGGCAAATGAGAATGACTAGGTAAGAAAGCAATATAAGGCATAGGTTGTTCTAGAGTTTTCTTTCCTGCCTAAAGCCATAATTGGCAAAAGTCTCTTGAGACTGACTGCTCTAGCTATATTCTGTGAAACTCCAGAAAATGGTAATTTGAGAATAATTGCCTCTCTGGCCAATTAAGCTGGGGTGGCACTGGATAGTAGAGTCCCTCTCTCAATGCATAGAAGCATATTAAAGGCTCTGAGAAGTCCTGAAGCAATTTTGTTTAATGATTAATCAAGTAAACAAACTTACTTGGCAGAGGAAGATTTTTTTTTTTTAATAAACTCTACATCTAATGTGGGCCTTGAACTCACAACCCCTCAATCAAAAGTCATGCTGTATTGATACAGCCAGCCAGGTGCCCCTGGGGAAGATTTCTTGCTCTGAAAAATTATTCTCTGGAATATCTTCACTTGGGAAATACCCTCATCCATCTATCCCTCCATCCATTCATTCAACAAATATATACTGAATGCCTACTATGTGCTAGATGGTATGAACAAGACAAAGTTGGCTGTGACTAATATTTTCACTTTCTATTAGCCCCTCACTTTTCATGAGGACTAGTTCAGGCCATTAGTTGCAATATGTTTCATTTTGCCACTAATGGTAACTTTGCTAATGGAGGGAAAGAAAAAGTTGGAAGGAAACAATGACACAACTGGCTATTTATGGGAAATTATAAAGAAGACTGAATGGGGAAATTTTGATGCATTGACCAGAGGCAATGAACTTGAGCAAGCTTAGGGAAAAAGAAATCTAACTGGGGCAGGTGACCTGGATAGCTTGGTCAGTAGAGTATAAGACTCTTGATTTTGAGGTTGTGTGTTCAAACCCCATATTGGGTGTAGATTTTTACTTAAAAGTAAAATATTAAAAAGATAAATCTGATTGGGGCATATTGTCAATTAGGCTGCTTTTGTTTGCAAGTAATAGAAAATTCAATGAAAGAGACACATATAATAAGCAAAATTATTATCTCAATAAGAAATTCAGGGGTAAATTGGTTCCAGGGTTGTTTAGTTCAGTAAGTTGATATCATCGATGATTAAAGTCCTTTCCACATCTCTTCTCTTTCATGCATAGTGAGTTGATCTTTATCCTCAAGTTTGCCTCTTCATGGTCACACGATGGCTGCCACAGCTCCAAGCATCAGGTCCTTACAAAATAACAATAACTTAAATAAATAGTGCTAAATAATAGCACTATTGATAGGGTAGACACCATTCTAAGCACTTTGCCTATATTAATTCCTTGGCTCTTTACAACAATCTCATGAGTTGCTTCTATCATCTGGATTTTACAGATTAAAAAAACTGAGGTACAGAGAAGTTAAGTAACTTGCTCAGAGTCAGCTAGTTAGTGAGTGGAATCACTAAGATACAACTGTAGGTAGTCTGGCTCCAAGAAAGGAAGAGAGTACCTTTTTCACATTCTTTTATGAGAATAAGGAAAACTCTTTTTTTTTTTTTAAATATTTTATTTATTTGACAGAGAGAGATCAGAAGTGGACAGAGAAGCAAGCAGAGAGAGAGAGAGAGAGAGAGAGGAGGAAACAGGCTCCCTGCGGAGCAGAGAGCCTGATGTGGGACTCGATCCCAGGACCCTGAGATCATGACCTGAGCTGAAAGCAGCGGCTTAACCCACTGAGCTACCCAGGTGCCCCAGGAAAACTCTTTATGGCAGAGTTTTAAGGAAAACTCATATGCACATTCCTAAATCAGCCTCCCAAAAGGGGGAATGAAACTTTCACGGACAGCTTAATCAAGATTAATACCTGGGGCTAAAATGTAACTAAGCATCCCCTCACACATCAACTAAGTGAGTTTCTATAGCAGGACCTTCTATAAGGTCAAGGTGGCGAGGCCGCTCAGAAGGCAACCAACACTGTTTGCTACAAACTGAAAGGCATTGGGAACTTGAAACTGACAGATCCAGTAGGCCGTTAAAGGTACATCAAAGGATGGGGCTTTTGCTTCACAACTGGGGCTCAAATGCCTTGAGATAGTAATTAGAGTCAAGAGAATGTGGCACATTTCTGAGGAAGATAGTCTAGAAATCAGAGGGCTAAAATCTGAATCTTAAAAAAATTGACGGGAGGGGCTCTTGGGTGGCTCAGCTGGTTAAATGGTCAGACTCTTGGTTTTGGCTCAGGGAGATGGAGCCTTGGGAAGGGCTCCACGCTCAGCAGGGAGTCTGCTTCCCTTCTTACTCTGCCCCTCCCTCTGTGCTCTCTCTCTCTCAAATAAATAACTTAAAAAAAAAAAAAGATTTTTTTTAAAAGATTGTATTTGTTTGACAGACAGAGATCACAAGTAGACAGAGAGGGAGGCAGAGAGAGAGGAAGGGAAGCAGGCTCCCCACTGAGCAGAGAGCCCGATGTGGGGCTCCATCCCAAGACCCTGGGATCATGACCTGAGCTGAAGGCAGACCCTTAACAACTGTGCCACGCAGGTGCCCCAATAAATAAAATCTTTAAAAAAAATTGAGGAGAGGGATCTTCGAAGCCATATAGTCAAAATGTTGAGAATTGTTTAGGCTGTGTAGTGGGTACATGGGGTTCATTATATATTAGTCTATTTGAGTGTCTGAAAATTTTCCTAATAAAAATTTTTTGAGAAACAAAAACACAAAACAACCATGGAGCTTTTAGAAACTTACTATGAAGGCGTTTCCTGTCCTTGCTACCCAACCCTTCTAAAGCTTTGTACCTTAACCCTTCTCCAGCATTTGAACCCAGTCCCATACTTTGGGATAAGTTCTGGTCACCGGCAGGAAGAATATAAGAAGCCTTCATTTGGCCTCTCACAGCTTTTATTTCCAGCTATTTCTGCTGGTGGTGTAGTCTGGCTGTTTTGCTGGGACCCTCTGGCTTCCTCTCCTTTCTCCATTTCTCCTTGGCTTTAGAACCTGAATTTCTCAACCCTGCTCTTCACTCTTACTGTGGCGAGGTCTTGACAAGATACCTGCCTCTACACCAGTTATCTGACAGCTGAGGTCTCTGCCATTTGCCAGAAACATAAGGTCCTTATTTAAAGGACATTATAGGTGGACCTTATTATGAAGCCCTTTAAACGAATAGCACTCAAGTCCCATGTGTCCCTTTCACCATGACCTTTTCATTGAGAGTTCTCTTACAACTATCTCCCTGCACATTGTTTATAGAATAATCAACCTGTGGCTTTACTCTTGTCTTCTTCTTGATGTCTGCTCCATCTGAAAGTCTGCCTAGATTCTTAAGATCAGCGCTCATGCTCAGCTTTAGCAGCAGGAGAAAAGAGCCTTCAGACAAGTAAACAGGAAAGGAGTCGTTGCAGATGTGGAAGAAAAAGAAGGAAAAAGTAGCACAAGATTTCCTTCGGGTTTTTGAAGCCTGCGCAAACCACCATATTGCATAAGCAAATGGCAAGGCTGCTAAGAAGCAAACAATGAAGAGTTGGCAGAAATGTATAGTTTATTGTAAAAAGAAAACAAAACATAACAAAGCGAATGAATAATGTAAATGAACTTGGCCATAAATGCTAAAGTGCTTACATAAATGGCTGAGAGTAGAGCTTCCCACAGCCAAGCCCATTTAAACATTTTGCAGTTTTGCAGCAGCGATATGGTTGGGCTCCAAGGGAAAAGTGTTTCTGATACCACCCGCTGTGTTGTAACCCTAATCTCAACCATCTCCGGCCAGCACACTCTCTTTAATAAAAAAAAAAAAAAAAACACAAAGGAGCATCTGACTCGGAGGCAGCCGGCTTTGGCCTCCAGGGCTGGGGGGATTGCTCTCGGGATGGCGATCGTTTGATCAACTTCCTCTCTCAGGAGGAAGCGGGGTGGGGGCCGACCCGGCCCTGGCAGGGCGACCCTGAGGAAAAGGAAAACTTCCAGTCAACTCCTTGAAATGCTACAAATGCAATGCAGTAAATACTCATTGGACAGTCACTGTGTACAACGCACAACAAAAGGAATAATGTCCTCCGTGAACTGAAGATTACTGCCGCAGCAGGGGTTCTTAACTCCCCTTTTTCTTTTCTTGAAGTGCCTCTTTGGCAAATTCTGTAGATTTCTTCTCAAACAATGGTTACAAATACATAAAGTTCACAAAGTTTCAAAGGAAACCAATTATACTGAAACAGTCATCAAACTATAAAAAAACAAGCAAATCTGTGATACAGTACTGTATAAGTCTGTCATTCTTCCTTTCTCCTTTCCTCTTTTCTTTCTTTCCTTTTACTTCTTTGCTCTTCTTTCTTTCTTTCTTCCTTTCTTTCTCCTTCCTTCCTTCCTCCCTTGCTCTCTTTCTTTTTTCCTTTTTTCTTTTCCTTCTTTCTTTCTTTCTTTCTTTTTTTTTTTTAAGATTTTATGTATTTATTTGACAGAGAAGTCACAAGTAGGCAGAGAGGCAGACAGAGGGGTAGGAGGAAGCTGGCTCCCCGCTGAGCAGAGAACCCCATGCTTGATCCCAGGACCCTGAGATCATGACCCGAGCCAAAGGCAGAGGCTCAATCCACTGAGCCACCCAGGCGCCCCCAAATTTGAGAAATTTAAAAATATTTTTTAATTAATTAAAAAAATAAGCCCATTATGTGTTCACCTAAGTAGAATTTTTTTGTGAAACAACTGTATTTTCTAAAACGAAAATATGGGTAAGGAAGGAGACATTGTCTTCTATGTTTGCAAATCTCTTTAATCTCTGGCTTAATGAAAGACTGTTGCACTCTGTATCTGCTGTTGCAGTATGTTGCAATAGTACATGTTATATAGCCTCCGGAAAGTTCTCTGTCTCCTACTCAAAGAATGAGAGTGAACTAGTAAGTGAACGTCTTACTCTTATTGCAAAAATAGCTTTGACATTGTGGACCCTCAGGGGGGGTCCTCAGACCGTACTCCAAGATCTGTTGATTTAGGGATTTCCTCTAATATTTTTCTTCTTTGTTTTATAATTTGACTTTCCCTTGACCACAAAAAAGACTAATTCTAGAACTAGAAATAAATGGTATAAAATTCAAATATGTCTGTGACTGGTTATCTCTTGCTGTCCCTCCAGATATCTGGCTGTCCCTCTACCTTTCTCCCTTCTGTTCTGTGACTTGAAGGATACTATTGATAGGCTACAGTACAGTTGGGTTTGGCCAAGGGGTAGCCCTGGCAGGAGATCAAAGGAGACTAGGCTGGGGTATTTATTACAGGGGTGTCAGAGTTCTTGACACAGGACTCTGCAACTCTCCCTACTTACTGTTCATGAACCCTTCCTACCCACATCCCTTCAGGCGCAAGTGTGATAATGTGCCTCCCCTACTACTAGAGGTAGGGGAATTAAACTGTATGATTATCTCTACCTTGCCTGCACCTTTGGAAATAGTCCCTTTATTATTATACACTCTCAAAATTCCTATTTGAGTGCATCATCTGTTTCTTGCCGAACTCTGACGAATGCAAGCTGGACCTTAAGGATAAGCTTCAGTTAAAGTATTGCCTGTGGCATTGTATCTCACTTGATTTTAATGGAAGTTAGAAGGCTGTAAAGTTCTGGTGTCTCAGAACCTAGATCTTTTTTTTTTGTTGTTGTTGGTTTTTAGACATTTTAATTAATTTATTTGACAGAGAGAGAGAAGAGCCTAAGCAGGGAGAGTGGGGAGGGAGCCTGACATGGGGCTCCAATCCCAGGACCCAGGATCATGAGCTAAGCCAAAGGCAGACGCCATCCCAACTGAGCCACCCAGGTGCCCCAGAGCCTAAGATCTTTAATGGCTTGGGAAAGAAAGGGCTGTGTGCATTGAGGACCCACAGGAGTCTACAAAGACTTCTTGCCTTTGCCTCTGCTTGAGCTTAGTTCCTTCCTTTCCCTTTTCTTCTTCTCCTTCCTCCTTCCTTTCTTCCATCTCTCCTTCCTTCCTTCCTTCCTTCTTCTCTTTCTCCCTTTCTTCCTCTTTCTTTCTTTCTAGATTCTATTTATTCATTTATTATTTATTTACAAAGTAAACTATATCCAACGTTGGGCTTGAACGTGCAATCCCGAGATCAAGTGTCACATACAGTACCAACTGAGCCACCCAGGTGCCCCAGCTTGATTTTTTCTTTTCTTTTCTTTTTTTTTTAAAGATTTTATTTATTTATTTGACAGAGAGAGAGAGAGATCACAAGTAGGCAGAGAGGCAGGCAGAGAGAGAGAGGAGGAATTTATTTTCTTTTCATCTGTGCAGAGATAAGACAGAAATATAGCTGCAAAAAATATTTATAAATGCTAACGTGTCCATATGTCCATATGTCTGGACAGCCCTAGACCTATGCCGGGCAGTGGATCCTGATTAGCCTAAGTCAGTGGTTCTCAAAGTGTGGTCCCTGGACCAACAGCAGCTGCAGAGTTAGAAGGAATTTGTTAGAAAGGTAAATGATCAAGTGTTGACCAGAGATCTACTGGATCAGAAACTCTGGGATGGGGCCTAAGAATCCTTGTTCCTACAAGCCCTCCAGGGGATCTTGATGCTTGGTAAGTTGGAGAACCTTTACTCTCAGAAACTCATAACATCGCAGTTCTCTAAGTTGCAGCCCTCCCTTACAGCTAGGGGTGGTCATGTGATTTCCTCATGCCCTACTGCCTTCAACTTAAGGCATCTTTTTTTTTTTAAAGATTTTATTTATTTATTTGAGAGAGAGAGAGAGAGAGAGAGAGAGAGAGTAAGGGAGACCATGAGAGGGGAGAAGGTCAGAGGGAGAAGAGGCTCCCCACGGAGCTGGGAGCCCCATGGGGGACTCAGTCCCAGGACTCTGGGATCATGACCTGAGCCGAAGGGAGTGGGTTAACCAACAGAGCCACCCAGGTGCCCTCAACTTGGGCATCTTACTAGAAGCTGCAGTAACCATCCTGCAATCTTGGGGCAACAAGGTAATTGTAGAAGCACTGACCCTGACATCACTGCTCACCTCCAAACTTCTTGTTATGTGAAAGAAAATGGCACCCCACACCCTGTACTTTTAAGCCACTGCTTAGGTTTTCTGTCAGCCAAACATACTTCTCCTTTTATGACATGGTTTACTAAAAAAAACAACCTGTCCCTTCATGATGATAAAAACTTTAAACAATATTCTAATGTTGAAATAAGTGTTAAATATGGAGCAGAGGGCCATATTCTTATGGATTTTTAAGATAGTTTTTAGCCTGTGTGGCCTAATTCTTGCCGTATCCCAGATACGTTGGGATAAAGGGCTTTCATCCTGAAGAGCTCTCTGGAGCTGTTTGAGACAAACTTTTAATAGAAACTTTAAATGAAAGTTTTAAGTGAAACCTGTTGTGGTTTCATTAAAATCAGGGTTGAGGCTTTCTAAGTGGTGGTGGTCAATGAAAAGGAAAAGTTTTCCTACTATACTCACAACACTTCTGACCTGATATATCGGTTGTTTCCCTCACCTTAAGCAATTCTGACACCAACTATCTAGAGTTAGGGCCATTCCCACAGGTTAAGGACTCAGTCCCACAGAACTGTTCCCACTTTCAGAGGCCAATCACAAGTCCCAGGTTGTGATCTGTTCTTCTGACCACCCAGCTATAAATGGGGATTCCCACAACCCATTCCTCAGGGTTGATAATTTTTCTAGAACTGTTCACAGACCTCCAGAAAGCACTTTACTAACTATGATCAGTTTATATAAAGGATAGGACTTGGGAACAGCCAAATGGAAGAGATGCACAGGGCATGCTACATGGGAAGAGGGATAGAGCTTCCCTGGCCTCACCGAGATCACAACCTTCTTAGCACCTCAGTGTGTATACCACCCCAGGAGTTCTCCAAACCCAGTCATGTAGGGTTTTTATGGGGGCTTCATTACATAAGCATGACTGATTACATCTTAATCACTGATTAAGAACATTTCCATCTCCTTTGCCCTCCCCAGAAATAGGGAGTGAGGCTGAAAGTTCCGACCTTCTCATTACATACTTTCTTCCTCAGGCAAGCAGCCATCGTCTATGAGTTCCCTCATCAGTGTAACTTCAGGGGTTCAAAAAGGCTTCTTATGGGGCACCAGGCTGGCTCAGTGGTAGAGCATGTGACTCTTGATCTCAGGGTCTTGAGTTCAAGCCCCATGTTGGGCCTAGAGCTTACTTAAGAAAAAGGAGGCGCTTCTTATGAACAACAAAAATGCTCTCCTTACTCCTATCATGCACAAAATGATGAGGATCTTAGAAGTTCTCTGCCAGGAACTGGGATGAAGATTAAATATATATATATCTTATTATATCACAATATCATAGCTAATTAATTTCAAAGGCAGCAGTGCCTATTATTTACCTGATTATTAGTATCTGATTCACAGTGAATGCTTAAGAAGTATTTGTACTTCTTTTTTTATTTTTTTTATTTTTATTTATTTATTTATTTTTTTAAAGATTTTATTTATTTACTTGACAGAGATCACAGGCAGGCAGAGAGGCAGGCAGAGAGAGAGGAAGGGAAGCGAGGCTCCCTGCCGAGCAGACGAGCCCGATGTGGGGCTCTATCCCAGGACCCTGAGATCATGACCCGAGCCGAAGGCAGAGGCTTTAACCCGCTGAGCCAACCAGGCGCCCCTTTTTTTATTTTCTTAAAGATTTTATTATTTATTGAGAGAGAGAGACAGTGAGAGAGAGCATGAGCGAGAAGAAGGTCAGAGAGAGAAGCAGAATCCCCGTGGAGCCGGGAGCCCAGTACGGACTCCAGGACCATACCCGAGCTGTAGGCATTCGTCCACCAACTGAGCCACCCAGGAGTCCCGTATTTGTACTTCTTAAGTGGAAATGGTGAAAAAAAAATTTTTTTTTTAAGATTTTATTTATTTATTTGACAGAGAGAGATCACAAGTAGGCAGAGAGGCAGCAGAGAGAGAGGAGGAAGCAGGCTCCCTGCTGAGCAGAAAGCCGATGCGGGGCTCGAACCCAGGACCTGGGATCATGACCTGAGCCGAAGGCAGCGGCTTAACCCACTGAGCCACCCAGGCGCCCCGAAAAAAAATTTTTTTTATGAAGAAAACAGGTTTATCAATGGAGTATTTCTAGTGGTTAAGAGGGGGAGTGGATCAATCTGTAGAAATTGGACTACTTGAAGTTTGACACCCAAGCTCCCGTCAGAGAGACCAAAATGGCCTGCACGTAACAGGCATATAAATATGCTGAATGAATACGTGAACTTTCTTCTATGGGACATATGCAAATTCTGATTCAACTGTGACAGCCAATATATTAGGTACTTTTGTATGCCACATCCTGTTTCATCTTTATAATAATTACATGAAGTAGGCAGAGTACTTCAGAGTATAGGCAGAGATTATCAAGTGTGGGTTTAGGACTCCGGCAAAACTGAGGCACCCCAAACTTGGAGACCATTGATACCTAATATCTTATTCAAAAAAGAAAACCAGGAGTGCCTAGGTGGTGGCTCAGTCAGTTGAGTTTCTGACTCTTGGTTTCAGCTTCATGTCAGGACCTTTGAGATCATGACCTGAGTTGAAAAGAGTCTTCAGCTGAGCCACCCAGGCACCCTCAAATAAATAAAACTTTTAAGGAAAAGATTTATTTATTTTATTGAGAGAAGAGAGCGCACACATGTGGGGGGGAGTGGCAGAAAGAGAGAATCTTCAAGCAGATTCCCCTCTAAGCACAGAGCCCCATGTGGGACCCAATCTCATGATCCTTGAGATCACGAGCTAAGCAGAAACCAAGAGTCCACCAATCAACCCACTGAGCCAACCAGGTGCCCCAACAAATAAATCTTTAAAAAAAAATAGGGGCACGTTGGTGGCTCAGTCTGTAAACGTCTAAGTCTTGGGTTTTAGCTGGGGTCATGATCTCAGGGTCGTGAGACAGGGCCCCACATCAGGATCCATGATTCTCTCTCTCCCGCTGTCCCTACCTCACTTGAGATCGTGTGTACTCTCTCTCTCAAATAAATAAATAAAATCTTAAAAAAATAAAAAGGAACACCAGAGTATGAAAGCCAACACTGGAAAAATAAAAAATAATAAATAAATAAATAAATAAAAATAAAAATAGAGGACTTTTTCTATAATACATTCAGTACTGTTTGCACTATCTTTTGGAAAGTGCTTTGCATTATTAACAGCATCTAAAGCTCTTTACCTGGCTTCAGAAGATTTTGTGAGTCCTATTTACTGAACAATAAAACAAGACTCAGAGTCTTAGCCTAGCTGCATTCACACAGTAATGGAGCCCCCTATGATGGTAGTCAATGTTTGTGATACATTGTATGTTTATGATGGCACACACCAATTTACCTTTTAAATTTCTGAATCTTATTGGGCCTTCTTTATTAGTTTGGAGTTTTAATCAAATAAAGCACACCTAACACCTAAAGTTAACCTAAGTGTGTTTTGATCCTTATTGTATTCTTAGTCCCTAGACCAGTATTCAGTACATCTATATTTTTAGTGACTAAAAGAATGAATGATGTGCAATCATCAGCCCACCTAGATGATTGTGCTTTGTATTAGTTTCAGGGTCAACCGAGGGAAACTGAGAAGGAAATCAGGCAGATCAAGAAACTTCTCTGATGCCCTACTGAGATTGCCCGAATTCTTAAGACCACATCCTACAATGTCTCCACTTTTATGATCTTTAGATTGCTATTTTGGAAGCTGGGATCCCAGACTCCTTTTGCCATATATAAAGTGTGTCAGACAAAGGAGAGTGATTTAAGGGAATGTATTCTATAAGTCATTTAAGGAATATTTCCTAAGAACTGATACTGATAGTAAAGGGGACAGGAGAAAGGCATAGTCTAAAGGGTCTACTTGTCTTTCTTCTTTATTGTTTTTCCTCCCTGCATGAAGAAGCAGGGAAACTAAATTTTAGTTTATGCTATCTCCATTACCTGTACTAGAGGATCTCAGTCATGGATGTGAATAAAACACATCTGGAGAATTTAGAAATTCACCTTTCCAAGTTTTGTTTCGGGAGTCCCTGATCTTACAGGTGTGAGTAGACCCAGGGATCTGCTCCCTTGGTGATTATGGTGCTGGTGGTCCAGCCACCCTACTGTAAAAAAAAACCCCACTATCGTTATGCACATTTGGGGGGCGGACATGAAAAAAATCTGAACTACAATCAAGTATTTCTGCCATCCTCACCACGACCTGGCCAATTCCTAAATTTGCCCTTATTCCTAAAACACCCACAGCCCCTAATCAGAATGGTACTCTGCTGGGTCTTAGCTTAACTTGTCTGTCCAAACCAGTTTACACAAAAGTGTGAATAAGGTTTAACTCCTGGGGCGCCTGGGTGGCTCAGTGGGTTAAGCCGCTGCCTTCGGCTCAGGTCATGATCCCAGGTCCTGGGTTCAAGCCCCACATCGGGCTCTCTGCTCAGCAGGGAGCCTGCTTCCTCCTTTCTCTCGGCCTGCCTCTCTGCCTACTTGTGATTTCTCTCTGTCAAATAAATAAATAAAATCTTAAAAAAAAAAAAAAGGTTTAACTCCTTTAGCAGGTCACTTTCGGGGAGTGGGGGGAAGTATCCTAAGGTGTTAGAACACTTTCATTACACTAAAGTTTTGTTTCTTTGGCAGGGAATTAATCTGCAATACCTTTAGTCTAATTCGGTTGCTGACGGAATGCTGTCCACTTCCCTCTTCTGACTATTGAATCATTCCTGCTAGACTCATACTGTTCTTTGTGAAGCCTTCTTCGATAAACCTACCCACAGGGACGATCCCTTATGTCACCACCCTCCATCCCTTATGTCATCACCTCCATTGCATGTTTCAGTGGTAACACCTACCATCTTGTAGTGGGATTGCCTAATTTAGTTTTGTAGCTCCAGTTCCAGAACAGTGCCTGCCAAATAGCAGGAGCTCAATAATTGTGGAACGAACGAATGAATGTCAAAGACTAGGCCGAGAGATTTAAAAATCAATGTTGACTGAGAATCAAAACACGGAAATGTCAAGGGCTGAATGCCAGGCGTTGCAGGCCTAGAAAGAATAAAAATAACCCCCAACAGCACAGCGTCCTCTTAAAGGGATCACCTGTTCCATTTTCTCACATCGCTTTCCAGCGTCTCCTGGCACCCCAATTTCCCGCTCACTAACTCATCCCCTTCCCTACTGTGGACAGGTCAGGCAGGTAGCCTGGTTCAGCAGCTCTGATTGGTCGGCGATGATTTCATTGTTAAGACACATCCGGGCTTTTTCCCTCCCCGCAACACCTCCCCCAGAGCCCTGCGTTCCGAGCTTCCCTCTCCCGCGTTCGCCCCACCCGTCGGCTGAAGCAAAACAACTGCCTCTCCCCGGACCCCTTCTTATCCTTCCCTGCGCCATCCCTTCCCGTCTCTACGCGGAAGAGAGACGTTTATGTCCTCCAATGAGGGCCTGTTAGGACTTTGTTAGCCAATCAGCAGCCAACCCCCTGTAACTCCGGGTGGGACTAGGCTTCCACACCTATAACCGGACAGCGCGTTGGCTCCTTTATGGCGCTTCTTTCACGCACGGCTTAGAGGTCAAAAATAAAAGGGCATGGTTCTCGTAGGACGGGAAGGATCCGCACACACTCTGGATTTGACCGTTTTCGAAGACTAGCCAATCGCTATTTGGATACTTCCCCGCCTTTTGAGCGTTCATTTGAAAAAAGCCAGTGTGACGGACTTGGAAATTGGTTCAGTGACGGACACGCACGGAAAGCCAATGATTAAGGGTCCGGGTCACCCTTTGGACCAATAAGAAAAGAGAATCGCTAGGGCTCGGTCTTTGCGAGGCGGAGGGGCAGGTGGGCGTTATTTGATTGATGGCGATCTCTACTTATAGCTGTTAGGGTGGGTTGGTCCCTAACGCCCAGAGGCGGAGCTGAGTGAAGTAAATGGTAATGAAGGGTTGGGTCTCACTCAGTGGGCGGTGTTTGATGGATAGTTGACCTTGCCAATTGAAGGTGGTCACTAATGCCCAATGGGAAATTAGGACCTGAGAGGCGGGGCATTGTGGGCGGGGAAAGCTAAGTTCCGAGGTACAGAGCAGCCGAAGTGGGAGGGAGGGTGGTGATTGACGGGCCGACTAACCAACCGAATGCAGTGAGAGGCTGCACCGTCCCAATGGGTGGGAGCTGGGGGCGGGGCTCGCCGAGGGGCGGGGAGGACAGGGTGCGGGGAGGGGGTTGCAGAAGGAGCGGAGCGGCTGCTGCTCAATGGCGGAAAAGCCGCCGGTGCTCTGACCGCCTGGTCCCCCTAGCAGTTGCGGGGGAGTTTCCTGCCGGCGCGGCTGGAGTCTCTGTTTCTCAGGGTTCGGTGGCTGGAAGATGCTCCAGAGAGACGAGGCTGCGGCGGAGGAGGTGGCGGCGGCCGAATCGGCAACGGCGCTAGGGTGGAGAGAAGGCGGCAGCGGCGGCGGCGGCGGCGTGCGGGGCCCGACGGTGTAAACAGCCCCGGAGGCGGCAGAGGCGGTGGCCGAGACCCTGACGGGGAAGCGGCGGCTGAGTCAGGGTCGCGCCTCGGTCGGAAGCCCGAGCTGAGTGCATCAGGGGTTCTCTGCGGCGGACGAGAGCGGACGCCCTAGACCTAGCTTCCCTCCCTCGCCCCAGGTAAGGCCGCTCGGCGCCCCGCCGCAGGGGAAACGGCTCGCGGGTACCGCCGAGGCCCCGCACTGTTTTTGGGGTGCCGCCGGCCACGGTCGCGGGCCCTGCTTGCCTTATCCTCGCCTCTTCTGCCGTGGAGCCTGGGGGACCAGAACGCCGGGCCCGGCTCCTGGGTAGGCCCCTTCCCCAGCCGCCGCCTCCGCGCTCGGCCGAGTCTGGGAGAGGCTCCGGGCAGGGAATTTTACTTTGCTCCACCGCCTGGAAGTAAACTGCTTTCCCCCGTTCTTTTCCAGTACGCGAGCATCTCTTTGAAACCGAAACACCGGGGCTACCCCAGGCCTTAACTCATCCCTTCCTGGATCGTGCTTATTCGAAAACCTTACCTTTCCCATTTGTTTCTTCATCAGTTTCTGCCCCCCTCTGCGCTCCACTTCACTTCCTTGTTAAATCTTCTTTTCTCGCTCTTCTGTCTGTGCGTCTCACCACCACCTTCCTTCTTAGGGGCTTTAAATCGCTTAGCCGACTCCGGGCTTCTCTTCCCTTTCTTCTCTCCAGCGATCCTTTCCGGATGTCATTCTTTTTAACAGAGAAGTTTTTAAATGAAACTTCTACCGCCAGCAATCCAAATCTTCAGACACCCTTCAAGAGTTGACTAACCAGCTTTTTGCAGCAGATTAGTTTTTTTTTTTTTTTAAACTGAGCCTAATATCCTTAAAAAAAAAAAAAAGAAAAGAAAAAACAAAACAAAACAACAACAAAAAAAACCAGGTTGTATTCTTAAACGTCAGATGTGAAAATGACACCGAGGTAATTTTAAAAACGAGGGGCTCAGTGAATGTTGAAAGTAGTTATTTCATTTTTTAAGTTGTCTGACCTCTAATGTCGGATTTAGCAGATCTAGAACATTTGCCCATCTTATTTGGTAAAACTGCTTCTTAAGCATTTGATAGCTGGCCCAGATTCATCTCTATTCAAGTCAGCTTAAAAACAATGTGAAAACTTTAAAAAGAAGATATTTTATGAACTAACTAGGAAGCTTTTTTCATGAAGTCACAGTTAAAGACCTTTTAAAATAGGCTCCACATGTTTAATGTATCAAAATAAAGTTGGCAGGAGTCTTGTAAAAGGATTATTTAGGAATTTGAGTAGTCTTAGTGATATGTAGCTATTTTGGGAAAAACATTCTTTTTCTGTTAACAAACGTTTACAACTGTGATGTGAGAATTACTGAGGTTTATTGTGGGATTAACACAGGAACTCATTTTATTTGAGCTACTGCACGGATGTAGAAGTGGTAGATTGTTCGGGTCAGATAGTATAAGTCCGTATGTTCTGGGAAGTGGAGAAACATGCCATCCACACTGACTGTTAATGGGCATTATTTCATTTACTTTCTCTGTTGTGCAATAGCAAAGTTCCTAGTGTTGGCCTCCTTTTTAATAGAGCATTTCTAAATAGAGACAGGTTATTCTAATTATTATAGTCTTTTCCAAATATGAAGTTAAACTATTAAAATGGAAATTTTTAAAGAAATGTTTTTGTAGGCTTCTTGAATGGGCAATGTGTTGTTTCAGTTGAACTTTTAAAAGTTAGTATTTAGAACAGTTTTTTTGGTCAACATTTTTTTTTCAGGATAATTCTGATTTTTCCTGTGCTTTTTTTGTTCTCTCTTGAGTTATTTTCTTTTAATGGTGTTTGTGTTTTCCCCTTTCATTTAGTTTTGCTCTCATAAAGTCTTACCACAGTTTCTACAGTGGCTCTCTATGTTGCTTTATCAACATGAAATAGTATTTTTATGTGATCTTTCATACCCGTTAGTTAAGATCTCCCAGTTTTTGTACATTATCCTTTGAATTTCTTTATGTTGTAATCATTCTCTTAGAAGTGACCAGTGAAGCTTTCAACACCTGTTTTCTCATACCGGGTGTCTGATTTCTGTGAAGACCCCAGGAATGGGTGAAAGCTTTTAAAGTTTGTCTGATAGTCGTGGCAATAAATATTATTTTATGTAAGTAATTAACATGTTCTAATTACCAAATCCCTTAAGATTACATCATCTGAATGAATGGTATGTAAATAGCTGTGCTTCTAAGAATATCTGATTCACAAGTTAAAAAGTTCAGAAAAAGTGGTTTTCTCGTGAAAATTTATTTTCCTATCGTACATTTTTTACGAAGTCTTTTGAATTAAAATTTGATGCCGATAGATTCTTGGCACTCTTGGAAGTGTAGAATTTGCCATAGTGTAGTTCAGTGATTGTGGAGATGCATTAACAATTGTTTCGCCATTGGCTCAGTTTTTAAACATGCCCTTGTAAATGAGTTGGTAAACATTTCTTTTATTACACATGATACTGACAGTGAATCTCCTCCCATTGGTGTTAGTTACACATATTATCTACATTGTATGAAAACTTGTATGTTACATGTAACTATTTTAAAGTATCTTGTGACATTACGTAGGCTAAAAGTAGTAAAATAGTATAATTCTAACTCCGTAGTAGTCTTTCATAAGATGTAAGTGCTCTTTCATAAGATAAAGTGAATAAAATTAACTTATTAAAATATAACGTATTTTACTTTTTCTGTGAACTATGCCTTTCACAGTTCACTGATTTTAGGAAAAAGTTAGTTGGGAAACAACTGACAGTGTCAGAGTTAGAATAAACTTTCTAAATTCCAGAATTTGAATAACAAAATTTATTCAAGTAATACTAAACATAAAATATAAAATTATGGTTAGTGGTAAGATAATTTGGGGGAATATGGGTACTTCTGGATATCCATTGTGTTTTTTCCTACATTGTATTTGAGTCTTCTTATTTTTTTCTTAGCTAATTTCAGAATTTGGGTTGAAACCAAATGATGTCTTAGTAGCTTTAAAGTTTTATGGTAGAAATATACTTTATATATTATATCAGTGGTATTGCAGATTAAGGGAATTGACTGTCTATGAGGTAAAATTCTCAGATACTAGGTAGACCCTGGAAATGTAATCTATTTTCCATCCCACTGTTTTGTACTCAGACTAAATGGTGAAGGTAAATAGGGTAGATTTGGGGAATATTGGTTTTTGTAGTTTTTGCTTGACTTTAAAATTTGTAAAATGCAGGGTCTGTCATCTTCCAGCAACTGATCTAACAAGTATAGGTGAAGAAAAAAGTTCTTCATAATCTTTGTTTTATCCTTACTTCTGTTGATGATACTTGTTTATAACAAAACATTGATTTAAAAGAAAATAACTTGATCTTCTAGAGTAATTTAACTATGCTAATATCTCTGATTAGCCATTTTGAAATCTTTTTTCAAATGAAACATTTTAATGTGGTTTAACTTCTTTGTGGAAACTGACTTGAGTTACACTTTTTTTTTTTTTTTTTTGGTAAAGATTGTATTTATCTGACAGAGACTGAGAGAGGGAGCATGAGCAGGGGGGAGTGGGAGAGGGAGAAGCAGGCCTCCAGCTAAGCAGCGAGCCCAGGGCTGGGCCGGAGCTCAATGTGGGGCTGGATCTCAGGACCACCTGAGCCGAAGGCAGATGCTTGACAGCTGAGGCACCCAGGTGTCCCTGAATTACACTTTTCAGTGTTTAAGCTATATCCTCTCCTTCCCCCAAAGAAAACCACCATTTAGACTAACAGGAGTTATTTGATCAGGTAGTTGAATCAATATTATGATAGTATCAATATTATGATAAAAAGGGGTGCCTGGGTGGCTCAGTGGGTTAAGCCTCTGTCTTCGGCTCAGGTCATGATCTCAGGGTCCTGAGATCCAGCCCCACATCGGCTCTCAGCTCTGCGGGGAGCCTGCTTCCCCTTCTCCCTCTGCCTACTTGTGATCTCTCTCTCTCTGTCAAATAAATACAATCTTTTTTTTTTTTTTTTAAGATTGTATTTATTTGACAGAGATCACAGGTAAGCAGAGAGGCAGGCAGAGAGAGGAAGGGAAGCAGGCCGAGCCAAGAGCCGATGTGGTGCTCGATCCCAGGACCCCGAGATCATGACCTGAGCTGAAGGCCAGAGGCTTAACCACACTGAGCCACCCGGGTGCCCCAAATAAATACAATCTTTAAAAATAAAAAAAAAAAGTCTTTACTAAATTCGTGATGGGATGAATTTTTCCATAAGTGTAGTCTATATACGGTAGTTTAATTTCTCAGATTTTATAAAGATTATGAAATTTTGTTTTTAGCATCATCTAGCAGCCTAGAAAACAAATACCATAAGGTAGCTCATTCTTTTTTTTTTTTTTTAATTTTCATTCAAATTTCAGGGTGTGTTATTTCTCCCTTTCAGTTTAATGTTAATAACATACGTGAACATTTTGCTCTGAATTATGGTAAGTCATGACATAGAGGAGTTCTCGAGTAAATATTTTTCTTTTTTAGCTACAGCTGACTTGTGACCACGTCTACAATATCTTCTTATTTCTTGGCATGACATATACCTTTTATAGTGATACCCTTTGTATGTTATAACTGATTTAACTTTAAGAACCTAGTAGTTTAGGGGTGCCTGGATAGCTCAGTTGTTAAGTGTCTGCCTTTGGCTTGGGTAAGGATCTCAGGGTCTTGGGATCGACCCCGCATGGGGCTTCCCGTTTGGCAGTAAGCCTGTTTCTCCCTCTTCTACTCCCCCTGCTTGTGTTCCCTCTCTCACTGTGTCTCCTATTGTCAAATAAATAAAGTCTTTAAAAAAAGAACCTAGTAGTTTAACAGTCAGTTGTGGTATTTTAACTTATTCATATGTTTAGACAAATTTAACATAGTTTGTAACATTTAAAGCACAGTTTACCAATTTGAAACTTTTTTCATTTACTTGTTTAATATTTACTAAAAATGGACTCAGGTTTCTTTCTCTCTCTCTCTCTCTTTTTTTTTTGAGTATGTTGAAATATCAGTATGAAATTACTGGCTTTAAATTGATATCTTTCTGAAAATTAAAGACCTCGGAGTTTGGAAACATAACCCTTGTTGGAAAACTTGTTTTACATTTCCTTTGAACGAAAGAAGACTATTAATATTAAATACATGGCCTGATACTTATTATTTACTTATTTATTTTTTTAAAAAGATTATTTATTTATTTATTTGACATACAGAGATCACAAGTAGGCAGAGAGGCAGTCAGGGAGAGAGGAAGGGAAGCAGGCTCCCTGCTGGATCCCAGGATCCTGGGATCATGACCTGAGCCGAAGGCAGAGGCTTAACCCACTGAGCCACCCAGACGCCCCCATGGCCTGATATTTAGAGGAGAGAAAGAGATGAACCTTGGAAGACTTTGAAGGACCTTGTCTCACTTTTAGAGATGGGACCAATTATTGGCAGGGGTATAGTCAGGATAAGACCTGTGTGTAGTGTTGCTGTGCTTTTTGTCTACATAGAGTGGCCCCCACTTCAAAATAGGTTGTGTAGCTTAAGTGCATTTGTGTGCCAGAAACATGACAAATCTTTTCCTTTGTGGGAAACTATTTTTTAAATGTGGTTATTAGGGACGCCTGGGTGGCTCAGTGGGTTAAGCCGCTGCCTTCGGCTCAGGTCATGATCTCAGGGTCCTGGGATCGAGCCCCGCATCGGGCTCTCTGCTCGGCAGGAAGCCTGCTTCCTCCTCTCTCTCTACCTGCCTCTCTGCCTGCTTGTGATCTCTCTCTGTCAAATAAATAAATAAAATCTTTAAAAAAAAATAAATGTGGTTATTATTAGGTATAATCAAGTGTGTAATATAAAAAGAACAGGTTTTTGGGTTTTTTTTTTTTTATAAATAGTGTAGACCTGAGAAGCAGGTTTGATAAAAGATAGAGTAATTTGTGAAGTTCTGAAGGATTTTAAAACACTTTAAACCTTGAGAGTAATGTCAGTGATTCTTAAGTCTAACTGCATTTTATTTTCTTGGTGTAGGTATGTATAAGTGCACTCTTAACATGGAAAAGGGGAAAAGGGATAGTTAATAGGTGTCCTTAGAAGTAGGAGAATCTAGGAAAGTCCTTACCACTATGGATACTTACCCTCTCTGGGTAAAGAATGTTTCTTTTTCCCCTCTTCTCATTAAAGCGTTGGTTTCTGAGTTAATGAACTGGTATTATCTATAAAATACAGGTGACCCTTCTTCTTTGTCCCTTACAAAGAGGAAATAATGAACTCAAAGCAACTCTAAATGATCAAGTTCAGATATGAGCAACTTTTACTTACTGTAGGCTACCAGCCCTCTGAGAAATAAAGAATTCCACGTATTTAAGAGTAATAGTATTTAGTCTGTAGCCACCCCATCCTCAGCCATTATTTTGGCATTCCCTGAGTGCCTTCTAACATGCAAGGCACCATTCATGGCTGAAGACTGAACAAAATAGACAAAAATCCCTGCCTTCATAGGTTTTATATTCTGATAGCAAACACACTGCCTCAGTTTACATTACAACCGTGCTCCCTTTATGGATGACTGAAATCAGGAGTGGACAGTTGGGATGTATGGTGTTTTCTATACTACACTTACATGCTGTGATTAGAGCTTTACTTTTTTTTTTTTTTTTTTAAAGTAAGCTCTACATGCGACGTGGGGCATGAACTCACTACCCTGAGCTCCACAGTCATGTGCTTCACTGACTGAGTCAGTTGGGAGACCCTAGAGCTTTACTATTTATTTATTTTTAAGTAGGCTCTCCCTTTCCAGTGTGGGGCTTGAACTCATAGCCTTGAGATCAAGAGTCAGACACTTAATGACTGGGCCACGCAGGCGCACAGAGTATTACTATTTTTTCTTTTTTTTTACGATTTTATGTATTTATTTGACAGACAGTGAAAGAGGGAACACAACCAGGGGGAGAGGGAGAAGCAGGCTTCCTGCAGAGCAGGGAGCCTGATGTGGGGCTCGAACCCAGGACCCTGGGATCACGACCTGAGCTGAAGAGAGACACTTAACAACTGAGACACCCAGGCACCCCCAGCATTACTCCATTTTTAACAAAAGAGAGGGAAGAAAAATAAAAGAGGAAAGAAGAGTTTTTCTGTAACTAGACAAAAAGTGATACATGGAAAGCGGAAGTAGGAAGGGGGAAATAATTGTACCTAAGATTAAAAGGTGAGCCAAAGAGAAAAAAGCAGTTCTTGTATGAGGCATGAGGAAAGCTAGCGCCTTCAGGTGTTTCCCATTTACTGCCCATGCTTGGATAGATGAGTTCTTAGACGGGAAAATGGTAGAAGGTAGGATAATGGGAGCAGGGTAAACAGGACTTTTTAACAGAAAGACTGGTTTACGTAACTTGGGATGCACATATAAAATGTATGTTGTTATTTGTGTTTAGAAAAAACGTTGTTGCTGTGTGTGTTCGTTTGTGAGTATAACTGAAAGATTAGTGAATGGCCATTAGTGTCCGGAAATACTGTCACTGATTTGTGACTGCTACTTCTGTTTTCTGGTTATTTGACAGTTCTGTTGAAGATACCTGATGGAGCCAGTCTGTCCGAGTTTATTATGCTAAAATTGGTCTATATATTAATTACTGCTTCCCTTATTTCTGGGGCTGTGGTGTGTAACTTGAAGTTGTGCCTTTGTTTCTCCTGCGTTGTAAATTTCTGCATGAGGGTGGCTTATTGCACGATACGAAGCAGATGCTTATTTTTCTACTGTGTGTTATGTACCTTTCCTAGTGATGATCCAGTTTGGTAAAAATGTCTCTTCCAGAGTTTACACAAACATTGCACATTTAAGATAAGCATGAGAGATCTTTGATCTTTGTTTTTATCTTAATACATAATGGTCTTTTGCTTTCATTTGTGAGGCATTGAGTCAGACTCTCATGTGATCTTGCTTGCTGCAGTGAATTGAGATTTTTTTTATCTTAAAGCAAATCAACTTGTGTGTATTTTAGGGCCTCGATATAAAAATGAACACTGGTTCCATTCATGACCTAAGGGACTTCATTTTTAGGACCCAAATGAAGCCTTCAAATTACTAGTTTCACTTTTAATATGGTTTTTTTTGTGACTTATTTATCACTTTTTTATCAAAGTGCTGATGTGCTGAAGAATTTGAACTGGTTTTTTTTTTTTTTTTAAGATTTTGTTTATTTTAGAGAGTGTGAGTTGGGGAGGGGCTGAGGGAGAGGGAAAGCATCTCAGGCAGACTCCAAGCAGCGTGCAGAGCCTAAGCCCATCGTGGGGCTTGATCCCATGACCCTGAGATCATGACCAGAGCCAAAACCAAGAGTCATTCGCTCAACTGACTGAGCCACACAGGCGTCCCAGAATTTGAACTTTTTGGATATATATTAAATTTAGTGCTGTCAGACCAGGTTCACCAAGCTGTACAGCATTTTAGATTAGAAAACAAAACAAAGCCTTACTTGATGTCTTAAATTATCTCTTGTAACTGGTTTCATTTCTATAGTACAGAATTTTATTAAAGCTTTGTGGTTGGTTGTAGGTCCTAAATGTAAGGAAACTGAGTTTAATTTCTTGCTATTCTTCTGTTCTCAAGTGTTTTGAAGCAAAATGTGAAAGTGAAATGGTAACTTTTGCCTTAATATATAATAGTTTTCAGTTATACTCTTCTTTTTTTGTTCTATGCCTCTAACTCTGCTTTGTGAGGGAAGTAGAAGTTTGGGAGGATTAGTGAGGATTTAGATTGTGTTATTGCTCTTATCCAACATCTTGAGTCTTTTTCTCAGTGATAGGTTTGTGTTCTAGTTCAGCATATTTGCTCTTCTCTTGTGCTTTTTGTTTGTGTTGCCTTTACTGCCTCTGTGCTTTTTCTTTTCTTTCTTTCTTTTTTTTTTTAAGATTTTATTTATTTATTTGACAGATCACAAGTAGGCAGAGAGGCAGGCAGAGAGAGAGGGGGAAGCAGGCTCCCTGCTGAACAGAGAGCCCAAAGTGGGGCTCGATCCCAGGACCCCGAGATCATGACCTGAGCCGAAGGCAGAGGTCCAACCCACTGAGCCACCCAGGTGTTCCTGTCTGTGATTTCTTGATATTTATTTAACTACAGGGTGGCCACCAGGTCTGGAAGCACAGATGCACAGACAATAAATGGTTTATTGATATTCCATACAGAATGTTAAAGTAATATCTGTATTTTAGGACTTTCTGATCACCCTGCAGACTGGAATTCTGGTACGTGGGTCTTTTGTTTCTGTTCAGGCATATATTGCATGGGTAAATTATGGAGTCCCGTGTAAGGTATATTCTGAATAGAAAAGAGAAGCGATGCATAGTTAATTTTAGAGTGCTAGCTGGAATAACATTGACTCTGCATTTTTACGAGGACTGAAAGCAATCTAACAAAGATAAGTCTGAGATTTAATTCGTTGTCAGATATTTTTGCTAACAGTTTGGGAGAGGCTATATAGCAGTAGCTTCAGCAGTATACCAAATGAAAAATGGTCAGAGGAGTTGGCCAAGTGGTCATGACATAAGGAGAATATGTGTTTAGGCTGTAACTCTATTATTTCAGAGTAATGCCTTATTAATAATAAAATCCTTCTTAGTCACATATGAATGGAAACCATTCTATACCCATAGACATGAGAATTACTTGTTCACAAACATGCATGAGGCTTCTTATCAATACATTTAGATATTTCTGAATTTTTGCTGCTTTATGCATTTCGGTAATGCTGTAGGGTGCTTAGCGTAGTTTACTTGTGTGTGTTTTTAAGTGTATATTAAATGTAAGAAGACTTTATATCTGGAATGGTGCATGTTTCTGGAAAAAGCTGCAAAAGGAGGGTGATGATTGGTAGCGTTGACAGTAAAGCCAGACTACATGGATTTGAATTCCTCTCCTGTCACTCCATAAATGGGTAACTTGAAGCAAGTCACTTAACTGTCTCTAAACCTCAGGTTTTCTCATTTGTAAAGTGAATGATAATATATGTTTATTTTTATTTTATTTTTAAAAAGATTATTTATTTATTTGACACAGAGAGAAAGAGAGAGAGAGATCACAAGTAGGCAGAGAAGCAGGCAGAGAGAGAGGGGGAAACAGGCTCCCCACTGAGCAGAGAGCCCGATGTGGGGCTTGATCTCAGGACTCTGAGATCATGACCTGAGCTGAAGGCAGAGGCTTAACCCACTGAGCCACCCAGGTGCCCCCTTACAGAACATTTTAATAGTATACTGAGTACCTATATACCCACCACTTAAATTCAACAGTATTTATATTTTTTTACCATATTTGCTTTATATAATCAAATATATATATTTGCTTCGCTGAACCATTTAAAAATAGATTATTTTTTTCTCCTTCTGATACTTCATCTCTAAATACTTAAATATGAATCTCCCCCTAAAACGACATTTTCTTCCTACCTACAGTACTGTCATCTTATGTAACACAATTATCTAATCCCCAGAAGACATCTAATCCCCAATCCATAAGTAGATTTCCCCAGTTAGGTAAAAAATGACTTATATAGCTTTTCCCTTCCACACCAAGGTCCACTGAAGGATCGTGCACTATTATGCTACATTTACTCTTGTGTCTCAATTCTCTTTTAAATTTAAACACCTACTTAAAAAGTGACCCTCTTTTTGAAGAGACTGATTATCTTGTAATATACCCTGTATTCAGAATTTGTCTGGTTGTTTCTTTGAGATCTTTTAAAAACTTACTCATTTGTCTTCTGTAAGCTGTTAAATTAGAGCTAAAGACTTGAGTTAAATTCAGGTTAAACATTTTGGCCAGGATACTTCATAGTTGATGCTGCTTCATATTACATCATGTCAGAAGGCACAAAATGCCTGTCACACGGTTAGTAGGGCTAAATTTGATCACAGGTGAAGTTGGTGATTGCTAGATGTCCCCATGAGCAAGGAGCATTTTCTCTTTAGTGATTATCAGGTAAATTGTGGCATATTTTGTTACCATGCAAATCCATTTCTCCTTCAGAATTTTACTTAATGGATTTAGTGGTTTCTTTCTTTTTTCTTTTCTTTTTTTTTTTAAAGATTTTATTTATTTATTTGACAGAGAGAGATCACAAGCAGGCAGAGAGGCAGGTAGAGAGAGAGGAGGAAGCAGGCTCCCCGCTGAGCAGAGAGCCCGATTCGGGGCTCGATCCCAGGACCCTGAGATCATGACCCGAGCCGAAGGCAGCGGCTTAAACCACTGAGCCACCCAGGCGCCCCTTCTTTTTTTTTTTTTTAAGATTTTATTTTTTAAGTAATTTTTCTGCCCAATGTGGGGCTCGAACCCACCTCTCTGACATCAAGAGTCACATTCTATACCATCTGAACTATCTAGGCATTCTGTGATTTCTTTTTTGAATATGAATCTATCAGGGGTCACCTAGCTATGGCTGATTGGGCAAATTTTGTCTTCCGCCTGCTTTGTAAATAAAGTTTCATTAGAACACAGTTATGCTCATTTGTTCACATAATGTGTGTGACTGCTTTCCTTTTTTTTTTTTTTAAAGAAGATTTTATTTGTCAGAGAGAGAGAGTGAACACAAGCAGGGGAACCAGCAGGCAGAGGCAGAGGGAGAAGCAGGTTCCCTGCTGAGCAAAGAGCTTGATGTGGGAATTGATCCCAGGACTCTGGGATCATGACCTGAGCCCAAGGCAGACCCTCAACCAACTGAGCCACCCAGGGGTCCCTGTGGCTGCTTTCCCACTTATTTGGCAGGTTGGGTAGTTGCAAAAGAAATCATATGGCCCTGCACAGCCCCCAGTACTTACTTTTTGGTTCTTTAAAGAAAAGTTTTGCTGAGCCCTGATTTAGTATGTTTGTATATAGTGTCCCCTTTTCCTCATTGTAATGGTAGTAGAGGCATATTATTGGTGTTTATATATTGGGTATTCACATAATTGATTTTTATGTATAGTTTCTGCACCCTGATGTTGTTCAAGGTATAACTGCATCTAACATGGTGCAAATTGTGAAGTTTTTGCTTATATCTCTCAAACTATAAAGTATGGTACTGTACGTGGTTCATAAAATTATATGTTAAAAGCACAGAGATATTTCAGATTAAAAAATTTATAAAGCAAAATGAACACCGAAGTACCCACTACCCAGCTTAGTTTAGGATATAGGACATTCCAGCACACTTGAAACCCTCCTGTTACCCTTATAGATTTCATCCTTTCTTTTTTTTTTTTTTTTTTTAATAAATTTTAAAGATTTTATTTATTTATTGGACAGAGAGAGATCACAAGTAGGCAGAGAGGCAGGCAGAGAGAGAGAGGAAGAAGCAGGCTCCCCACCAAGGAAAGAGCCCGATGTGGGGCTCGATCCCAGGACCCCGGGATCATGACCTGAGCCAAAGGCAGAGGCCTTAACACTCTGAGCCACCCAGGTGCCCCGATTTCATCCTTTCTTTTCCCACTGTCCTGATTTTCTGCCTTCCCTCACGTATATGATCTCTGTGTATGTATCTGTGTCTAAATAGCATATACTACTATTACGTCAAGCTCTTAAAGAGATTTTATAGTTTTTGTGTGTGATTGTATATGGAATGTCTTTTCATAAAATTTGCTTTTTTCGCTTAACATTTTTGCGAAGTTCTTCCTTGTTGCTCTATACCTCTCTTTCTAATAGTATTGCATATGTATTGGATACATATTATAGCACATTTAGTCTAGTCTCTTTGGATGGACATTTGGATTATTTTTTGACTGTAAACGATAGTATTAAAATGTACTTTACATGTCTTTTGATATATTCATATGTGTGAGAATTTCTCTAGAGCACATACTTAGGGGTGTAATTGCTAAATGTAGGCCTTTTTCATTGTACAACCTACCAAGGTATTTCCAAAATTCTCTCCAAAGTGGCTGTAGCAGCAGTTCATGCTCCCACCAATGGTACAAAAGTTTCTGTTGCTCTAGATCAATATCAGACTGTCCTACATAAATACAACATTGGCCATACATGTAACTTAAAATTTTCTTTTTCTTTTTTTTATTTTTTAAGATTTTGTCAGAGTGTGCGCACAAGCATAACTTAAAATTTTCTAGTAGCCACTTTAATAAATGGGAGCAGGTGAAGGTAATTTTAATAATATGTTTTATCTAGTATATTGAAGAAACCATTTCAGTATGTAAACAGTAAAAATTAATGAGGTGTTTTTGGATTTTTTTAGATTAAATTCTTTGAAATATGGCATGGGTTTTATACTTACCAGCATATCTCAGTTTGGATTAGCCATGTTTCAAATTCTTACTAGCCACTGTGGGCTGTATCAGACAGCACAGCTCTGTGTCCTTGTCTGCATTTGGTATTGAGAATTTATTTTTCTTCAATCTGATGAGAGAAACCCTGTTTCCTTGTGACTTTAATTTTGCATTTTCCTATTAGTAAATTTGCATTTTCCTATTACTAGTGAGGGTGAGCATTCTCATATGTTTGTTTAGCGGCCATTTGAATTTTTCTTCCTGTGTATTTGCTAGTATCATTTGTTGTTTTCTCTTTTCCTGTTTGTTTTTTTTTAAGATTTTATTTTTTTTATTTTTATTTTTATTTTTTTTTAAAGATTTTATTTATTTATTTGACAGAGAGATCACAAGCAGGCAGAGAGGCAGGCAGAGAGAGAGGAGGAAGCAGGCTCCCTGCCGAGCAGAGAGCCCCATGCGGGGCTCGATCCCAGGACTCCGAGATCATGACCTGAGCCGAAGGCAGCGGCTTAACCCACTGAGCCACCCAGGCGCCCCTTAAGATTTTATTTTTAAGTAATCTCTACTCCCAACATGGGGCTGGAACTTAGAAGCCCCAGATCAAGAGTAGCAAGTTCCATTGATTGAGCCAGCCAGGTGCCCCACATTTTGTTTTGTGTTTTTTTTCCTTAATGACAAAATCTTGTAGGCATAAATAACAGATTTTCTTTGCCATTAGAATGCTGGTGTTTCTGTTAATTGTGTTTTAAGAGTTTATAGGGATTAATTACATGGTGTGTCTATAAAATGACACAAACATTTCAGGGGCGCCTGGCTGCTTGAGGAGCATGTGACTCTTGATCTCAGGGTTGTGGGTTCAAACCCTATGTTGGGTGTGGAGATTGCTTAAAAAGAAAACCTTTAAAAAACAAACACCCCCCCACCCCATTTTTAACCTAAAGGTAGTTTTGAATTAACTTCAAAAATAATTTGGGGGGCGCCTGGGTGGCTCAGCGGGTTAAAGCCTCTGCCTTTGGCTCAGGTCATGATCCCAGGGTCCTGGGATGGAGCCCCACGTCGGGCTCTCTGCTCAGCAGGGAGCCTGCTTCCCTTCCTCTCTCTGCCTGCCTCTCTGCCTACCTGTGATCTGTCTGTCAAATAAATAAATAAAATCTTAAAAAAAAAAATAATTTGGATTGAAGTAAATGTTTGGAATGGTTGTACTTGAATAGTAATATAGGCGGTGATTGCTTTATTCTTTTTTTTTTTTTTTTTTTTTTAATTTGACAGAGAGAGAGATCACAAGTAGGCAGAGAGACAGGCAGAGAGAGAAAGAGAGGAGGAAGCAGGCTCCCTGCTGAGCAGAGAGCCCAATGCGGGGCTCCATCCCAGGACCCTGAGATCATGACCCGAGCTGAAGACAGAGGCCCAACCCACTGAGCCACCCAGGTGCCCCTGATTGCTTTATTCTTAAGGTGAACAATACTTTGTATATATTTTCCTCTATACATTCTTGTCTTTACTCAGTTTAGTCTTGCTCTTTTCCTTAACTCTAAGCCCAAATACCCCTAGAAAGAGTTCAACTGAATGAATGCGGTCTAGAGCCAAAGATGTTCTCCAGCAGGGCTTATTGGGCAAGGCTGAGGTGGGAGTTGGGGGTGCTTTAATGTAGAGCATTTGGAAACAAACCAAGTGATAAATTCCTTAGTGTGTCCCCTGTCTGCAGTAAGTGGGCGTGTTTGGGTGCTTTAAGTGTGAAACCTTAAAGGTAGAATTTGCTGGAAATCACCACTGAAATGACTGCGTTGTCAGAGAGTTTACACAGGCATTGGAGACAGTGGCAGAAATACAGCTCATGTCTAAGATGGACAGATTCCTGAGGATGAAGTACACGAATGTGTGGAGGTTCTGGTGTGTTGTGGTGGAAGTGATAAGAGATTTCCTAACAGGGTGGCCAAGTACATCAGTAGGAGTAACATGCTATGTACAAACCTCAGCTCCCATGTATGAGCAAAGCCCTTGAGGAGAAACTTGGTGACCATGGTGGAATTGCCTGTTCCTGGAAATGGTGGTTGATTTGGAAAGTAAAAGCAATAAAAGATAGGAATCATAAAAATAATTAATAAAATGACTTTAAACATTTTAAAAGATTGCTAGAAATAAAAACTTCTTTTACTTAATATGTGTTACAGTAGATGACAGAGGTTAATCAGTGTTCCAGTAGGTTTTTGGGTCTCTGCCAATTTATTTTTGTGAACTTCGTAATGGTTAAGATACTCTTTCTTGGGGGCGCCTGGGTGGCTCAGTGGGTTAAAGCCTCTGCCTTCAGCTCAGGTCATGATCCCGGGGTTCTGGGATCGAGCCCCACATCGGGCTCTCTGCTCAGCGGGGACCCTGCTTCCTCCTCTCTCTCTTCCTGTCTCTCTGCCTACTTGTGATCTCTGTCAAATAAATAAATGAAATCTTAAAAAAAAAAAAAAAGATACTCTTTCTTGAAGATTTTTTTTTTTTTAAAGATTTTTATTTATTTGACAGACAGAGATCACAAGTAGGCAGAGAGGCAGGCAGAGAGAGCGGGGGTGGGGGTGGGGGGGAAGCAGGCTCCCTGCTGAGCAGAGAACTTGATTCGGGGCTCGATCCCAGGATCCCGGGATCATGACCTGAGCTGAAGGCAGAAGCTTAACCCACTGAGCCACCCAGGCACCCCTTAAAGATGTATCTTTTAACTTAACGTGTATTTTACTTAATACGTGCTAGGTGTCACAGTCACAAGTTAGGGTAGGAAGGATAAGGAAGGCAAAAATGTCCAAAGGACTATGGATGACTATATATAGGGGTGCTGAGGGGCTAGGATGAAGGGTTGGTGATGGTGACAAAGAGGAGATTATTTCTTAGGTGCCTTGAACGATTTAGTTAGTTCACGTAAAGAAGGTAGAGCAGATTGATTAAGGTGGGAATGAGAATGATGTACTTGGCTGGTGTAAGGCCTAGGCAGGGCACATTAGGGGAAGGTTTCAGACTAGACATTTTGTACTGTGTCACTTGGGGAGTGGAAGGCCACTGCATCTTTTTGGGACACTTCAGGTATGTTTTAGGGAAATGAAGCAGGTGATAAATCTGCAGGGTGGCCTGAAGGAAGGGGAGATTGAAGTCAGGGAGACCTACTAGGAGGCAGTTAGATAATCCAGACAGTAGATGGTGATGCTCAGGATTGGTTGTAGGAAAAAAGAGACATTTAAAAGGGAGATTTGATGGAACATTGATTGGTGTGTAGTGATTGGATTTATGTAAAAGATTAACCTGAGTTACTAGAAGAAGGATTATGGATAGGTAGATTAATAGGTAGTGAATGCAAATAGATTAGAATACGAAGGTGGTTTGGGGGCAGAGGTGAAGATTTTGGTTATGTTCTGTTTGAAGAGATACCAAGAGCAGACAAGCTTAATGATTAAAAATCTGAGAACTCAACTTGTAGAATTGATGGCTAACGGGGCACCTGACTGGCTTAGTTAGTATAAAGTGTGACTTTTGATCTTGGGGGTTGTAAGCTCGAGCTCCACATTGGAGGTAGAGGTTACTAAAGAAAATATTTTAAGAGGCACCTGGGTGGCTCAGTTGGTTTAGTGTGCTTTTGGCTCAGGTCGTGATCCCAGCTCTGTGCTCGGCAGGGAGCCTTCTTCTCCCTCACCCTCTGCCTTCTGCTCCCCCTGCTTGTGCTCTCTCTCTGTCAAATAAATAAAATCTTCTAAAAATTTTTTAGAAATTAGAAAAAATGATAGTTGAAGCAATACAAATGGTTCAAAGGGTAGATACTGTGTTTTGGGTTGAGGCTAATTACCATTTTGGGGGGTGTATTTTTCTTGAATTTTGGAGGCTGTAGGAAAAAGAATGGGCCTGAATGACTGTGAGTTTTGTGTTTTTAAAGTCAGCAGAAGTGGAAAGAGTTTCAGGAAAGGGGAGGAGTTATTGGTAGTGTTAAGTGCAACAAAGTACTTTATCTTGAGAAGCCTCCTTTTTAGGACCAGACCGAAGAATGAGTAGCTAATTCTAAAAAAGACATCAGTATCTGAGTTGTTTTGGTGATTTTTGTGGTGATATAGTTATATATTATAGCCAAAGGAACATTCCCTATATGAAGTATTCTAGATATGTTGGTCATACTATGATGTTCCTTTGGGTGACGTAAATTCACTTCTGTGGGTGTTAGGACTATGATGGTGTATTAGAGCTGTGTTCTGTACCACTTTACTAAGTACTCATTAACATGGCACTAGAGACAGTCAAACCTATCAATAAAACCTGCTCGGAAAGCCTCCTGAAACTTTCTGCTGTCTGATTTTTTTTTTCTTTCTTTTGGTAATTTGCTTTTTCTAACCTGGAACCATGTATTTGGTAGGGAGGTGAGGACAGAGAACAACTAGAAGTCATGTAGCTCTGCATTTTTATTGTTATTGCCAGTTGGAAAACTGTTGGGATTAGGAAGGGCATGTATTTGAGTTCTGGACGCTTTTTGCTAGAGTTAAAAAGGTGTTATCTGTCAATATGTTTGAATTCAGTGTTGTAGTAAAACAGTCAAGCACAGATCATGACAAAGTTCAAGGTACAGTTAGCCCCTGTTTCATCATCTACATAGTCAAATAAAGATAGGACATGAACTCCCTCTGATTTCAGCAGCATTAGCTTAAAAATTTAGTATTATGATAGTCAAGGGGAAATAATTCTTTTATCTTAAAATATTAAACTGTTAATGGACACGTGGAAGTAGCTGGTGATATATGCTTTCTAGGCCTAAACTGCTTTACTTAGCTTTTGCCTCTCAATCTTCTTTCAATTCTGTTAGGACCCCACATTTTCAAAAGCCATGGAAGCAGTGAAGAGGAATAAACTAATGATAAACACTATGTGGATGGATTTTGGAGACATTATGTTAAGTGAAAGAAGCCAGCAGAAAGGGGTACATACTATATATTCCATTTACATTAAATTCTAGAAGAGGCAAAACTACTCTATGGGCAGCACATTAATGGTTGTCTAAGTTTGGAAGTTCAGGGGAGGTTGGTTTTCAAAGGGGTATGAAGGAACTTTTTTAAAAAAATAATTTTATTTACTTATTTGACAGAGACAGCGAGAGAGAAGCACGCTGCTGTGCGGGCACAAGCAGGGGGAGCAGCAGAGGGAGAGGGAGAAGCAGGCTCTCCACTGGGCAGGGAGCCTGATGCAGGGCTCAATCCCAGAAGCCTGGTATCATGACCTGAGCTGAAGGCAGACGCTTAACCAAGTGAGCCACCCAGGCATCCTGGGTGCATTTTATTATATGCAACAATGACAGCAACAACTCTGGGTCTTCACCAGTGGGAACAAGTTGGATGGCAGAATGCAGCTTTATGGATTGGACTCTAATCTGAGGTTCTTACATGAATTAACGTTTTTTTTTTCTTAAATACAATCAAGATAGGGGCGCCTGGGTGGCTCAGTGGGTTGAGCCGCTGCCTTCGGCTCAGGTCATGATCCCGGGTCCTGGGTTCGAGCCCCGCGTCGGGCTTTCTGCTCAGCGGGGAGCCTGCTTTCTCCTCTCTCTCTGCCTGCCTCTCTGCCTACTTGTGATTTCTCTCTGTCAAATAAATAAATAAAATCTTTTAAAAAAAAAAATACAATCAAGATATCTAATATTGGTGGTTTCCCTTTATATGTCTGACAGGGAGTTTATATGTAAGAGAATGTAATTGAGATTAATGCAGTGATTTTGCTGCATTATAATCAACTAAAACGTTCTGGTAACAACCAGTTAAATTTTTTTTCCTGGTTTGTTGGTTTCAGAGGTCACTGAAAGTATTTCAGCGGTGAAAAAGCCTTTAATGAATATTTAAGTATAGTTGAGGCTCGTTGGAAAAACTTGAGAGTTCAGAATGTTATTCATAGGATAATCATCCGATAAACGTCAGATATTTTCTTCTCTGACAATTTATATATGGATGGTTGATCTGGGATGTAAATTATAACTTCATTTTACTATTAGATTACATCTGATTTTATTTATGCTTAAGCTTGGTTATGGTAGACCAGTTTGATTTATGGGTTGTAATGGTAATGATAGCTAATACTTTTAAAGCACTTACTTTATGCCCAGCACTGACCTACACAGTTAACCTGCACTTCTCATTCATTTACTATGACAACTCTATAATGTAGGTGCTTTTATTACTCCTGTCTTTTAGATGAATCTGTCACAGCTTTAGAAATTAAATTATTAGGTCAGAGTCACACAGAGTCACACAGTAAGTGGCTGAGTTGGCCTTTGATTCAAGTCTATTTTGTGCTAAAACTCATAACTTTTTTTTTATGTAAAAGAAGTTGTGAAGGGAATAGTGGTGATTTAAAAGAAGAGGGCATGCCTTGGCTTTCTGCAGATTCTGTGACCCATAATAAATAGATCCTGGGTGAGTACCAGAGAGCCTGGCACTTCTAGCTTTTGACAACTCAGGATGGCAGGCAGAGCTTCATGGATCTGAGCTAATGGCAATGATGGCCACTGAGAATGAGGTTTCTGCCATTCCCAAGGTCATTCATCCAACAATCTGGCTCTTTGCCCTCAGGAGATCCTTTTCTCTTCTTTCTTGTCCTCCTCCTTACTCCTAACATTCTTCTATCGTGATCTCAAGTCAGGTTCCTCTGGAAGGCCTCATGGCAACAATATTCCCTGAGTTTTTACAGGTTCATAAGAGTTTGTTTACTCTCTTTAATGCTTGAAATCATTTTGCTGGATGTAAAATCTGTGGCAGATATTTTCTTGCATATCTTAAAGATCATTGTTTTTGGTGAAGAGCATTGCTCTCAGAGTTGACAATATGAAATAACCTGAATGCATATTCACAGTTCAGACATGCATGTAGTATAATTTTTAGCCCGTGCTATATATATATATCCAAAGAGTGATAGGTTTTTTCCTCATTAAAACAGTAGCTGAAGCAAAAGGCCTCTGTCGACAGTTATTTTCATTTCATGACCTACCTTTTCCTTATTGAAGGATGAGGGGAGGGACTGACAAGTGGTACCATTGCCCTAAGCTTGAAATTTTTAGCTGTGCTTTTGAATTAGAGTAAGATCTGGGGGTGCCTGGGTGGCTCAGTGGGTTAAGCCTCTGCTTTCGGCTCAGGTCATGATCTCAGGGGTCCAGTCCTGCATCAGGCCCTCTGCTTAGCAGGGAGCTTGCTCCTCCCCCAACCTCTCCCCCACCGTCTGCCTGTGTGATCTCTGTCAAATAAATAAATAAAATCTTAAAAAAAAAAAATCTGAATTATTTTCAGATCTGGTGAATCTTATAAATTCACAAAATCTGTGACTTAATTGATTTGTTTTTATAATATAATCTAGGGCTATAGCTTCCAACCTTTGGGAGATTATTTTTTTGTTTGTTTTGTTTTGTAAGGCAAGCAGATATTTATTAGAATTGGTTGGAAAGACCTGGGGGCACCATGCATGAATGTTCCAAATCAAATGCTAGCTTCAGAGCCAGATTAATTGGTATTCCCATCAGTTACATCTCTCTATTACTGGAACTGGGTGTGGTCAGTGCCTAGTTATCCAACTATTATAATAAAAAATGTTATAAGTATCAATTTAATAATTGAATAATTGTTAAGTTCAACAATTGTGAACTTTGCATATCTGTTATTGTTTCAGAAATCTTAAGCAAATGCCACTAATACTATAGTTCAGCAGAGTTGATTTGGAAGAAGAGAGAACTTTGATTTTATTCTGAAAGAACCAAGAATTGGAAGGGAGTATGAGAGCCAAGTGTTGTTTCTGTGAGTTTAGTGAAGGGAAAAGTATTCTTCTTTGTTTCTCAGTCAAGTGGAGACCAGTGTTTGAAGCGGATATTTGTGAAAGAATATGCTCTTTTTTTTTTTTTTCTTAAAGATGTTAAATATTCATTTGAGAGAGTGAGAGGGAGAGAGCGGGAGCCAGAGGGGGGACACTAGGAAGGGGAGAAAGCAGACTCCCTGCTGAGCAGGGATTCCCAACTTGGGACTCGATCCCAGGACCCAGGATCATGACCTGAGCTGAAGGAAGATGCCCAGCTGACTGAGCCACCCGACCACCTGAAAGAATGTGCTCTTTAAGGCTCTGGATTGGTATTAGTACCAAGTAACTTTTCAAGCATTGCTTAGAGCATGAGTTGAATATGGATTTTATTACTGCTGTTATTTTATTTATTTTGTTTTAAGATTTTAGAGAGTGGGAGTGTGCGTACACAAGCAGGAGGAGGGACAGAGGGATAGGGAGAGAATCTCAAGCAGGCTCCCACCAAGTGCAGAGCCCTATGCTGGGCTGGGCTGGATCCTGTAGCCCCAAGACTATGACCCCAGCCAAGAGACTTGGTTGCTCAACCAACTGAGCCACCCAGGCACCCCTATTTTCTTTTTTATTTTATTTTATTTATTTTATTTTTTTTTAATAAAGATTTTATTTATTTATTTGACAGAGAGAGATCACAAGTAGACGGAGAGGCAGGCAGAGAGAGAGGGAAGCAGGCTCTCCACTGAGCAAAGAGCCCGATGCGGGACTTGATCTCAGGACCCCGAGATCATGACCTGAGCCGAAGGCAGCGGCTTACCCCACTGAGCCACCCAGGCACCTCTGTTTTCTTTTTTAAAAAAAGATTTTATTTTTAATCTGTATGCCGATTATGGAGCTCAAACTTACTTTATCTCAACCCTGAGATCAGGGGTCTTGTACTTTACAGACTGAACCAGCCATGTGCCCCATACTATACATTAGCAATGTATTACACTAGTAAAAGCTCTTAACCTCTACATCGTGTCTTGCAAAAGGCTGGTAGTGAAGAGTACTTAGTTGGCTGTATTGTAGAAACATTTCTTTCTTTTTTTTTTTTTTTTTTAAGGTTTTATTTATTTATTTTAGAGTGAGGGAGAGCATGAGGCAGGGGCGGGGGTTTGGTGAGGGGCTGAGGGACCGGGAAAAGCAGACTCCCTGCTTAGCAGGGAGCCCAATATGGGGCTTAATCCTGGGACCCCAGGATCACATCCTGAGCTGAAGGCAGACACTTAACTGACTGAGCCACCCAGGCGCCCCAAAACATTTTTTTTTTAAAGATTTTATTTATTTTTTTGACAGAGATCACAAGCAGGCAGAGAGGAAGGGAAGCAGGCTCCCTGCTGAGCAGAGAGCTTGATGCGGAGCTCAATCCCAGGACCCTGGGATCATGACCTTAGCCCAAGGCAGAGGCTTTAACAAACACTGATCCACCCAGGTGTCCCCTAAAACATTTCTTGATAGCCCTTAGGAGAATGTGGCCTCAGTTAAAATGTGAAAGCAGAAAGAGGTACTGTTCTAAGCATTTCACCTGTATTAGCTTTTTAAAGTCTCACAACTCTCTGAGGGTAGGTTTTATTCCCCACGTTTTACAGAAACTGAGATACAGGAAAGCTTAAGTGACTTGACCAAGGTCACCTAGCATGTGAGAGGTAAGTGTAAGTCCAGGCAGTTTGGCTCTAGAGTCTTTGCTTTTTAAAGATTTCATTTTTATTTATTTATTTGACAGCGAGAGATCACAAGTAGGCAGAGAGGCAGACAGAGAGAGAGGGGGAAGTAGGTGCTCTTCTAAGCAGAGAGCCTGATGCGGGGCTCGATCCCAGGACCCTGAGATCATGACCTGAGCTGAAGGCAGAGGCTTAACCCACTGAGCCACCCAGGCACCTCTAGAGTCTTTGCTTTTAATTGCAAATATATGGAATAGAGTGCACTGAGGAAATACATTATATTAAGAGATAATAGCTGAGAATTTTCCAGACTTGTGAAATCTAGATCATCTGATTTAGGAAGTAAGCGATACTTAACCTTAAAGTGTTTAAAAGTCCGGGGTGCTTAGTAGTATTCTTAGAACTACAATCCACAACATAAAATTAATCAAATTGTATGCTGTTCCTGCTTTTTTTTTCCCCCTGCTATTGAATTACAAATTTTTAGTATTCTGGCTAGTTTGAACATAACATATCAGTACTGCTATTATGAAGGCTATAATTACTTGTTATTTGCAAGACTATTTTCTGTAAATTTGTTTTGCCTTAGATGTCTTCATTTCTAAATGTCATTTTGTTACCTTTTACAATTGACTTATTTATTTATTTATTTATTTGACAGAGAGAGAGAGAGAGAGAGAGAGAGAGAGTGTCCGTACAAGCAGGAGGAACAGTAGAGGGAGAGGGAGAAGCAGGATCCACGTAGAGCAGGGATCCTGATGTGGGACTCCATCCCAGGACTCCAGGATCATGGCCCGAGCTAAATGCAGTTGCTTAACCAACTGAGCCACCCAGGCGCCTTGCAATTGACTTCTTAAAAATAATTTTTTAAAAGTAGGCTACATGCTTAGCGTGGGGCTTGAACTCACAGCCCTGAGATCAAGACCTGACCTGAGGTCAAGGGCTACGTGATTTTAACTGAGGTGCCTGGATGGCTCAGTTGGCTAAGTAAGCATCTGCTTTTAGCTCATGGTCATGATCTCAGAATATGGGATTGAGTCCCATGTCGGGGACTCTGCTCAGTGGGATGTCTGCTTCTCTCACTCCTTCTATGTTCTCCCTCCCTCTCTCTCTCAAATAAGTAAATAAAATCTTAAAAAAGAAAAGAGTTGGACACTTAAATGACTGAACCACCCTGGCACCCTGACACTTGATTTTTTTTTTTTTTAATTCAGAGAAACATGCTTTATATTTTAAAGGGAAGGCAATAAGAAAATAAGGTTGATTTAACTTTAATTTAGTTCTTTATTTTTTTTTAAAGGCTTTTATTTATTTGACTCAGTGATAGAGAGTACAAGTAGGCAGAGCAGCAGGCAGAGGGAGAAGGAGAAGCAGGCTCCGCTGAGCAGGGAGCCTGATGTGGGGCTCGATTCCAGGACTCTGGGATCATTACCCAAGCCGAAGGTATCCACTTAACTGTCTTAGCCACCCACGTGCCCCAGTTTGTTTATCTATTAATAATGAGCAGTCTATAAAGCTTAATAAAGATACTTTTATATACTTAATAAAGGTACTTGTTTTCCTTGTTATATATAAAAGTAATACATGCTCAGGTTTTTAAAAATTATGTGCTTAGTTTAAAAAAATTGTATAGAAGTCATAGTGAGGAAAGTAAATACTCTCCAGAAACAATTTTTTTTTTGAAGATTTTATCTATTTATTTGAAATAGAGTGAGACAGAGAGAGAGAGCACAAGCAGGGCAGAGGGAGAGGCAGAAGCATGCTCTCTGCTGAGCAGGGAGTCTGATACGTGCTCTGTCCCAGGACCCTGGGATCATGACCTAAACCAAAGGGAGATGCTTAACAGATTGAGCCACCCAAGCACCCCTGGATTCTTACATTTGTGTAGCCTCAAATTTGTATATTTCTAGCCTCATTATTATTCCTAAAAGCTTTGTTTTTTTTTTTTTTAAGATTTTATTTATTTATTTGATAGAGAGATCACAAGCAGGCAGAGAGGCAGGCAGAGAGAGGAGGAAGCAGGCTCCCTGCTGAGCAGAGAGCCCGACGCGGGGCTCGATCCCAGGACTCTGAGATCATGACCTGAGCGGAGGGCAGCGGCTTAACCCACTGAGCCACCCAGGCGCCCCTATTCTTAAAAGCTTAAACAATTTTTTTAATTGTGCTTAAAAAAAAAACACATAACATTTACCCGTGTAATAAGTTTAAATGTACAGGGGTGTTAAGGTGTATTTACATTGGTGTGCAGTGGGACTCCATAGCTTTTTCATCTTGCAAAACTGAAACTTTGTACCTGCTAAACAACTCTGTACCTCCTAAACAATTCCACAATTCTGCTTTTTGTTTCTAGAATTTGAATTTAGATACCTCATATAAGTGGAATCATACAGTATTTGTCTTTTTTGTGACTGACTTATTTCACTTAACCATAATGTCCTCAGGGTTCATCCATATTGTAGCCTGTGTCAGAATTACTCTCCTTCTCCCCTCCTTTTTTCAAGTTTAATTCTACTGTATTTAATGTACAGTGTTATGTTAGTTTCAGGTATACAGTACAGTGATTCGAGAAATTTCCTTTTTAAGGCTGAATAATAATTGGGGAACCTGGGTGGCTCAGTTGGTTAAGTGACTGCCTTCGGCTCAGGTCACAGTCTTGGAGTCCCAGGATCCAGACGCACATTGAGCTCCCTGCTCTGCAGGGAGTCTGCTTCTCCCTCTGACCCTCCACCCCCATTCTCTCTCTCTCTCTCAGATAATAAATAAAAATCTTAAAAAATGTTTTTTGGCAAAAGAAAAAATTACTTTAAAAAAAGGCTGGATAATGATTGTACGTGTATATACCACATTTTATGTATCCATTCATCTGTCATTGGGCACTTGGGTTTGCTTCCTCCTCTGGGCTGTTGTGAAATGTTGCTGTGAACATGAGTGTGCAAATATCTCTGAGACTATGCTTCAGTCCTTTTGGATATGTGCCCAGAAGTGAGATTATAGATGATTTGGTAGTTTTGTTTTTACTCTCTGGGGAACCACCTGAAAACTTTTAAGAGGTTTTTCTCAATTTTTGGTCCTATAAAAGTTAACAGTGATCTGTCTGAACATGGGTCCCTCCCCCTACCCCATTTCTCCCCAAGCAGTGGGCTTTGAGTCTGATTGCTTCTGTCTTCTCTCAGCTCCTAGAAATTGTTTCTCTTTATTTTATAATTTATTCTCTTGTTCTGTTTCTGGAATACGTATTTGGTCTTTTGTGGCACTGCCTGGGTTGAACCTCCGTGATGTTCACTGTTTTTTCTTTTATTTTTGTATTTGTTATATGGGCTGGGAGATTGCTTTGAGTTATTTAAACATCTGAAAACCATTGAGTGAGGTTTGTTTTGTTTTTGTTTTTTTGGCAGGGGGAGCAGTAGGGGCAGTCATGTATTTAAATCTGAAGGGGTGTTTCTCATCCTGCATTCCATTTTCATAGCACCCTGTTCCTGTTTTATGGAAGCAAGATACAGTATCTTTTTTTTCTTTTTCTTTTTTTCTTTCTTTTTTTTTTTTGAGACCGAGAGAGAGAGAGAGAGAGAGAGAGAATGGGGGGCCCCGATACAGAGAGAGAGAGAACCGTAAGCAGGCTCCATGCCCAATGTTGATCTTAAAACACTTGAGATCAAGACTTGGACACTCAAGGGGACATTTGACTGACTGAGCCACCCAGATGTCTCCACAGTATCTTTTTGAATCTCTGAAGATTCTGATTTCTCATTTAAAAGAAATTCTCTTCATCATTGAAATTCCCATGACAGTGGTGTCATCCCAGTGGTTTGCCTTTCATGCTGCTGGGTTTCCTTACGTGGTTGATTATCCTTGACTTGTCTGTTCATACTGCTTCTTAAATATGTATATGAGATTCATTTTAAATTTCTTGAGAAAACACTTCTATTTTTTGTTTGGGGTGAAAAGTCTGGCAGAAGCTTTGGATGTGGAGTAGAAGAGGGGGGAAATTTAATGGTTCTCTGCATCTTTCTCTAGCTTCCCCTCCCTCTCTTCATTCTCTTGTTCTCTCCATTTTACTGTGTCCAAGCACCCTGCTGTGTTTTGAGTTCTGAACTTGGGTAGGAGTCCTCTTTCCACTTCTGATTCGCTACTTAGGTATTCTGAACTGCTGATTCTTGCATTCTCTTTCATTATTCAGTCACCATGCTTCCATCTGCTCCCATCTTCCAAAGATTTTTGATATCTCTACCCATTGATGGCGTGCCTTTTCTTTCGTTGTTGTTTTATACTTAAATATCTTTACTAACATTTTGATGCTGTATTGGTGAGGGTTAGAGATAAATGGGCTGTGTTCCTTCTGTCTTGAGTGAGAAAATCCTTTATCACATGGATATATATATAAACTGCATATGTATATGTATGTATGTATATATGAATGATTATTTTTTTACACTTGATCTTAGCCAAAAGGCAGAGAAGCGATTGATTATTATTTTTTTAAAAGATTTTATTTATTTGACAGAGATCACAAGTAGGCAGAGAGGCAGGCAGAGAGAAGTTGCGGGGGCGGGGGGGGGGGGGGAGCAGGCTCCCTGCTGAGCAGAGAGCCCGCTGCGGGCCTCTATCCCAGGACCCTGAGATCATGACCTGAGCTGAAGGCAGAGGCTTTAACCCATTGAGCCACCCAGGAGCCCCTGAATGATTATTTTCATCATAAAAACATTTCATTAGGCCTGGCTGGCTCAGTTGGTAGAGCATGCACACCTTGATCTCGGGTGCTGAGTTTGAGCCCCACCTTGGGCATAGAGTTTATTTTAAAAAACAAAAAAAAATTTCACTTAAGATTATGCTACCCTAGGGCTTTTGTCTATGTACAGATGGTTATTTGATAATAGTCTAGAGAAATTTAAAGATAATTGGATTTGGGGAATATATTGAATCGTAAGTCTCATGTTTTGTTTTTCAGCACTTTTGAAACTTTTCTCCTTTATTCCATTTTTAAAAGCTTTCTTTTCTTTTGAAAGTAATTTCAGAGAACTCTTCAAAACTTAGTAGGCAGATAAATTTAAATGAGTTGATCTTTTATTTATAAGTGTTAGACCAGGCGTCTGTTAGAACAGAAGTGCCATTTATTTTGGCTAAACAGTTTCTGTTCTACATATGTGTTTACACAGCATTTTCACACTCCATAAATTGAACAGAGCAAGTACTCATATTTTTGGGTTGACTAAATTTTACTGTAATATTTGTCAAGGAAATGGGTATTAATGACCATTTAATTGTAAAAGAAATTGGTGCAGAATTAGTGTGTTGAGATGAAATTGGACTGAGACGTGAATTTTCATGTCAGTGTATGCAGCTTCTTGAACAGCAGGACCATTTTCTTGCAGCATGAGAATTTGATTCTTGACAAGAGGATCCATGTGCCTATCTCAGGATTTAATGGACATTAACATTTTGCTGTGTTTGCTTCAAACTGCTCTCAGAAAGAAAGAAAATGCCACCAGCTTTATCTAAATATTATCATTCCATCTCTTCTGACTTTTTTTCCCTGGAAGTAACTGTTATTCAGTTGGTTTTAGTAGTTCAATACCTTTAGCTTTTACACTAATCAAGCATGTTTTTAATACTTTTGCTGGATAGACACCCATCTAATCTGTTTATTGTTTTGTGCATTTTATATCTTTACATAAATAGAATCCCACTGTGTCTTTTCCCAGTTGGCTTTGTGTTTGAGATTTATTCATGGTGAGACATGTAGTTGTAACCCGTATTTTTAACTTCTGTGGAGTATTACGTTGCATCAGTGTCGTCATGTGCTTCTCTTGTGTATAGAATTTCTCTAGGGTGGATACGCTCATAACCCAGCAATTCCAGAGGAAGTTACGAGCATCTTTATTTTGCCAGATACTACTCTCAGATTTCTGATGCCGTTGTGGTTCCTGATTCTCTATTTGGGACCTGTTTCTTTCCCTCTGGGAATTTTCAGGGTTTTTGTCTTATCATTGTTGTGAAATTTCAGTTACCTTTTTTGTTGTTGTTGTTGTGGTTCTGCTTTCATCAGTTTGGCAAGGCACTTTCAGTCTTGATACCTTAGGTGTAGTGCTGGGGAACTTTTCTGAATCATTTTTTTGATAAATTTCTTCTCTTTGCATTCCTTGTTCTTTCTGGAATATCTATTAGTTGGATGCTGTACCCCCAGTACTGATCCTAAAACTTAATTATTCTCTCCTATCTTAAGTGGGTGCGGGGGGGAGATGAAGGAGGTACAGAGAATTCTGCTTTGGGGTCACAGCCAATATCTGTGCAATGATGTAAGAAACCCCAAGTGGGAACTTCCCAGTTGAGCCCTCACTATTAAGGAGCCAATATTGATAATATTATTATAAACTAAAACCCATATTTATTTACTCTGGTTTCCTCATATTTTCTTAATATTATTAAAATTTAATATGTATTAAATTCAATATTTTAAAAAAGATTTTATTTATTTATTTATTTGACAGCACAGGTAGGCGGAGCTGTAGGCAGAGGGAGCGGGAGAAGCAGACTTGACGTGGGGCTTGATCTCCAAGACCTTGGGATCATGACCTGAACTGAAGGCAGATGCTTAATTCTTTGAGCCACCCAGGCGTCCCTCCTCCTGTTTTTTTTTTTTTAATTGAAGTATATTTAACATTATTGGTTTCAGGTGTACAGCATAGTAATTCATCATGTATATACATTACAAAATGTTCATCATGATAAGTGTAGTTACCATCTGTCACCATACAGAGTTATTATAATATTATTGATCATATTCCCTATGCTGTACTTTTCTTTTCTGTTATCCCTGTTATTTATATTATGAAGGTTTCCATAGTTTTTACCTGCTACCTTTTTTCTGTCTCATGATCCCATTGCTTATAATCATCATGTCTCTTTAGGCCTCTCTTGGCTCTGGGAGCTGCTCACAACCCCCCCAACCCCCCGCTTTTTTTTTTTTTTTTTTTAAATGACCATTTCAAACTTGAGGAGTACTGGTCAGGGTATTTTGCACAATGTCTCTATTTGGATTGTTTAATGCTTTTCTTATGATTAGACTGGGGTTATGGGGGTTGGGGCAGAAGACCACAGAGATAAAGTGTTATTTTCATCACATTATATAAAGAGAAGATATTGTGAACATGATTATTGATGTTGACCTTGATCACTTGCCAGTGATATAGAATGTGTCACATCTCTCTGCTGTAAAGTTGCTCTTTGTCCCCCTTTTCATTTTGAGCTCTTTGAAAAGGAAGTCATTATGCCCAGACCACACTGAAAGGGGTGGAAGGTGATGGTTCGCATATTTGAGTGTGATGGAGCTACATAAACTATTTGGAATTCTTCTGCCCTGGAGATTTGTTTGTTCTCTCCCATTTATTCATTTATTTAATCATTTTTTATCAGTATGGACTCATGGGATTTTTATATTTTGGGTTATAATCCAGTACTGCTTTATTTTGTTGCTCAGATTATTCCAGCTTTGCCCATTAAAAAAAAAATAATTTTTGATCTACCATAGCCTAAGAGTGCCAAATTAATTCTTTTCCTTCTGGTTCTTTCCCCTTGTCTTCTTAATTTTTTTAATTTAACTTAAAATTTTTTTAAAGATTTTATTTATTTGACAGAGATCACAAGTAGGCAGAGAGGCAGGCAGAGAGAGGAAGGGAAGCAGGCTCCCCGCTGAGCAGAGAGCCCGAAGCAGCAGGGCTCCATCCCAGGACCCTGAGACCATGACCTGAGCAGAGACTTTAAAGGCAGAGACTTTAACCCACTGATCCACCCAGGCGCCCCTCCCCTTGTCTTAATCTGTATTTTTTACTTACATATTTTGGTTGTCGGTTTGTCACTACAGTTAAATTTTCTCTGTGGATTATATTTGTTGTTTTTTAAAGCGGCGTTTCCCCCCTTGAATTTGACCTAGGTTGCTGTTAATTAAAATATGTATTATTGCATTTGTTGCCCTTGTTTTTTGATCTTATCTTCAACCTTTCTAGGTTTCTCTGTTGTGAGTCTTTAAAAATGTAGTGTATAATAGGTATATGAGTTAGTTTTGTGTTCCAGTTTGAGAATTATTTTTTAAATTGGTTAGTTTATATTTATCAATAAGACATGTCTGTGTTCTGAATTGTCTTGTTTGCTTTTCTCTTTTAAATATTTGAAAATTTCAAAGTATTTTACTGTCTTTCTTCTGGGCATTTTTTTTCTTTCTGTGACTTAGTTAATTTATAATCTCTTTCTCTGATGGTTTGCTTGTAATTGTATAATAAACTGAAATTCTTTCTTAATGATATCTCAAAGATGTGGAAATTAGTTTACTTCTAATATTTAGTACTTTATCTTCTGACACCTAATTTTAATTACTTCTTGTTAGTGTATTCCTCTGTCATTTATTTAATAGCTCTAAACAGATATGACCATCTTTCCCATGAAAGAAGAAATTCACACATATGAGCGACCTTTTACTTTAACTACTTTCTAGTACCTTCCAGTCTGTGTTAGTTATTTTACTATTTCTACTTCATTATGATTAATGTTTATTACTAATTCTTCTGTAGTCATTTCTTGTTTAGCAGAGTTTGTTCTTAGTATTTTTTACAAGAAAGAGCTTAGGAAAATGAAATTGAGGGAAACTTCCCCTAGCCTCTCATATTCGTGGGTTGGGGGCTTGTGAATTAAACTGACAAAATACAGAGTAACGAGAGAAAAGACAAAAGTTTATTTGTGTGTATATACATGGGAGATTAAACAAACGGTTAGAATTTAGGGCTTAGAATTTAGAGTTCCCCCAATAGCGGAAGGGGAAGGAGAAAAAGGGCTCTCATGGAAAAACAGGACTTTTAGGAAAGACGAATTAGGTCTTTAGGAGAGTAGATGAGAGATATGACAGTGTTCATTTGATTTCTCATTCTTGTGCTGACTTTCTGTCACAGGTGATAGGAGTAAATCTTTTCATTATTGTAAGCCTTCCCTGAAGAGGGATCCCCCCCCCCCCCCCGCCATTCAAGGCTTTTGGAGGACTCTGCTTTGGAGGCAGAGAAGGGGTATGGAGTTGTGATAAAGCCTTTCAAAGTGCCTGTTGATTTATTTTCAAACGTCTTCAGTATGAAAATAATTTTTATGTCACTATGATAAAATTTGCATTCCTTTACATCTTTGAAAGAGTAACATTTGCCTTGTGCTTTGGTTCCTGGAAGTCTTTACCATTGTTCCATTTGCCTCTGCATTACTCTTTGGAAGACTGGGAGTGGCCTGATTTTGTCTACTCTGCTGCTGTAAGTGGCTTTATTTAAGAGTGAGTGGAGGAGTGAAGGATTGAATTCCCATGGGATTCTTTATTGCCTTTAAAATCGAATAGCTCGAACATTGTGCTTTCCCCCCAACCAAACTGTAAATATGTTCCCCCACATTTTCAGTAGATATGACTGTATAGTATTTCTTACTGTACATGAGGGTTTATTAGCCTCAGCACTGTTAACGTTTGACCCATTAATTCTTTGCTGCCAGATGTGTGCACTGTAGGGTCTTTTACAGGCTACTTGTTCTCTACTAACTAGATGCCAGTATCCTCTCCCTGGGGCACTTGGGACAATCAAAAATGTCCCTAGATATTACCAAATGCCCTCTGGGGGCCAGAATCTCCCCTGGTTGAGAACGACTGCTATATATTTGACCCATTCCTCTATTGTTAGAAATGCAAGTTATTCCTATTTTAAGTAACACTGTAATAAACATCATTATACACAAAGATTTTTCTCTTTTGATGTTATGGGGAATTACTGATTTCCAAATACATAACTATTCTCCTTTTTAAGATTTTATTTTTAAGTAATCTTGACGCCCAGTGTGGGGATCGAACTCTCAACAACCCTGAGGTGAAGAGTCGCATGTGCACCGAGTGAGCCAGCCGGGGGCCCCTATAACCATTTTTCTATTTCTGTGTTGTAGAGGAACATATTTTCGATATGCCGATAGATTCTATTAATATTTTTAATCTTTTAAAATAGTAATACAATATTTATGTACAGTTTGTTACTTTTTAAAGATAACTTCTCAGAAATGGAATCATTGTGTCAGATTTTTCAGTTATTACATAATCTTGATATTTTTAGGATACATTTCTAAGCCACTCTATCATGATTGGCAGAGTCACAGGTGGAGAGATTTTCCAGAGCCATTTTATAATTCTTGCTTTATCCAACACTTTAGTTGGTATGAGGTCTTCTACCTAACCGAGGCTTACCTATTATTTTAATTTTGAAATAGTTTCACATTTACTGAAAAGTTACAAAGATTATACAGAGAGTTCCTTTATACCCCTTAATCGGTTTCCTTTAATGCTGATTTCTTCCCAAACTGTAGTGTATTTGTCTAAATTAGGAAGCAAAATGTTGGTACTGTTCTATTAACTATATTCCAGACTTTATTTGGATTTCACCAGTTTTTCTAGTAATTCCCTTTTTTTGTGCCAGGATCCAATCTGAGTACCACATTACATTTAGTACTCTTGCCTTTTGAGTCCCCAAACATTTATGTTACTATTTTTGATTTTTAAAAAAGAAGACAAATTTTACAGGCCATTAACCACTTAATCTTTGAGTTTAGGAATGCAAGGTCTAATCCAGTCTGCTTTGGTGTGAATTCTGCCTTGCCATTTAAGTTGTATTATCTGATTTTACTAGGTATCTCAGTTTTCTCGATTGTAAAATAGGAACATTAATATTAATGCCTTTACTAAATTGTTTGATTGATTGATTTTTTAAAAAATATTTTATTTATTTATTTGACAGACAGAGAGGCAGGTAGAGAGGGGGAGGAATTAGGCTCCCCTCTGAGCAGAGAGCCCAATGCTGGACTCAATCCCAGGACCCCGGGATCATGACCCGAGCTGAAGGCAGAGGCCCCAACCCACTGAGCCACCCAGGTGCCCCTGAATTGTTTGATTTAAATGACAGTGCATATCCATCTCTTCATATAAAGTCTGGCATTTAGATCTCACAAAAAATAGTAAGTTTATTATTATTGCTATTTATATTACCTTTGGTCAAAAGAACAACATGTAGTCTTCAGAAATCCTTGGGAAAAATTGTGTCCATGGGGGGTCACCTGGGTGGCTCAGTCGGTTAAGCATCTGCCTTTGGCTCAGGTCATGATCCCAGAGTTCTGGGATTGCGCCCCAGGTCAGGCTCCTGGCTCAATGGGAAGTTTGCTTCTCCTTCTCCCTCTTCCTTCACCCCCTTCACAGTCCATTCTTTCTCTCTCTCTCTCTCAAATAAATAAAATCTTTAAAAAATTGTGTCCATAGGCCTGAGGGACACCACCTTATCCTTTTGATAAGAAGCAGATGGGGTTGACAGATTGTGCTGTTCTTAAGCAAGGCTTCCCAGTGTCCATGTGCCCCCTCTATGAAATAGTGTGCCAGCTGTAGGAAGGAGAGGGGGAATTTTGCAGTATCTGAATATGTGTGGTTGAAATTTTATAATTTGCTGTGTCTAAAGATTTTGGTTGAAGGTCTCTTTGAGAAGTGTTTGCTTTTTGAATATTTGTTTTTCTAAAGGGTAGAATGTTGGTGAAGCATTTAAAACAGTGTCTGCAACAGAATGAGCACCATGTAAGTATTTGCTTATTCCTTAGAGCCGCAAATAAAAGCATTTTATGATTACTTGTTATAATGAGTCTCTAGAGCAGAAATTAATTGAAAATAGTAAGAGGTGAGAGGACCATTAACCCTCTCAAATTAGTCACCTGATTGTCCCTGGAGGGGCTTGGTTTCTGACCAAACTGCTTTGTAGTCTGCCCCCTCGTGCTGTTGAGACAGCTAAAGGTACTTACCTCTGGCCTAGGGCAGATAGAAGTATGAGTAGTTTCTGGCATTTGTAATTATGAGGGAATAGAAGTTGTTTTGGCAGGTTTTGCTTTACATGTCCTGAAATTTATATTTCATTATAATCACCAGTATCTGAGTGTGGTTGTTGAGGAAGAAGTGGTTTTAATTTTGATAGAACCTAGAGTGTCAACATTAAACTAGTTTAAAAAATTAGGTTATAGAAAATTTTGGACATACGTAAAGGTAGAAATAATAGTATATATTGAGCTCCCATGTACCTGTCTACTTCAGTAGTATTGACATTAAGAGAGTATTTTTACTTTCATTTATTTTTAAAGATTTTGTTTGGGACACCTGGGTGGCTTGGTGGGTTAAGCTTCTGCCTTCAACTCAGGTCATGATCTCAGGGTCCTGGGATCGAGGCCTACATCCAGCTCTCTGCTCCGTGGGAAGCCTGCCCCCCACCCCCCACAGCCTGCCTCTCTGCTTACTTGTGATCTCTGTCAAATAAATGAAGAAAATCTTAAAAAAAAAAAAAAGATTTTATTTATTTATTTGACAGAGAGAGAACGAGCACACAGCAGGGGGAGCAATAGGGAGAGTGAGAAGCAGGCTCTCAGCAAGGAGCCTGATGCCTGGCTCTATCCCAGGACATGGGGATCGTGACCTGAGCTGAAGGCAGACACTTAAATGACTGAGCCACCCAGGAGCCCCTAATATTTAAAAATACTTTATATTGTGGTGAAGCCTCATAATATTATCCAGTCTAATAGCAACCCCCCCCCCCCTTTTTTTTAAGATTTATTTATTTGAGAGAGCGGAAGGGGCAGTGAGAGAGGGTGAGGGAGAATCCTCAGGCAGACTCACAGTCAGTGCTAAAGACAGAGCCTGGACACAGAGCTCAATCTCACAACCCTGAGTTCATGACCTGAGTCGAGATCATGACCTGAGCTGAAATGGTGAGTTGGAGGCTTAACCGACTGAGCCACCCAGCTGCCCTTAATAGCAGCCATTTTAATTTTTGTATATTTTATATGTATAGATTTTTGCCTTATTAAACAAGAGTACAGATATTTTTGGGGGCGCCTGGGTGGCTCAGATGTTAAGCGTCTGCCTTTGGCACAAGTCATGATCCTGGGGTCGTGGGCTCAGCGGGAAGCCTGCTTCTCCCTCTTCCACTCCCCTGCTTGCATTCCCTCTCACTTTCTCTCTGTCAAATAAATAAATGAAATCTTAAAAAAAAAAAAAAAGAGTACAAATATTTTTGTTTTTCTTTGTGTTTACTTTTTTTTTAAACACTTTATCCCAGCTGAGCAGGGAGCCTGATGCAGGGTTTGATCCCAGAACCCTGGGATCATGACCCAAGCTGAAGGCAGACGCTTAACGACTGAGCCACCCAGGTACTTCCCACCCCCAATAACATAATCTTTTAAAAAAAAGTCTCAATGTTAATTAGACACCTGTCTTCCATCCACTAGTTCTAGATCTGCCCTCTGAAACAAATGCATAAGCCTTTTCTTTTGTAAGGGTTCAGTATTCACCACCAGCCCTGTTAGGACTTAATAACTCCTCTCTAGTCTAAGCAGTACCAGCTTCTTCAGATGTTCTTCGTATGTTCTTCAAGTGTTTTTTGAGCTATTTTCATTCTTCTGCTTGGGATGTATTTATGTTTGTCAGGGTCCCTCTTAAGATGTGGTTCTTAGTGAATGCAGTACTTTATATGTTTGACAAGTTAAAGTACTGAACCTTATATGAATCTAGACTGCTGTGTTTATATTTTCTAGCTTTAATGAGCTTGAGTCGTGAGCTGCGGCTCAGCCATTTCCAGTTGTAGCACACCTCCCTCAACGTGAGCATCAACCAGGGGGTTCATTTGGTGCTCACTTGCCCATTCATTCATTCATTCCACAAATATTTTACAGGGTGCTTACTATGTGCCATGATTAGTTTTAGTCATTTTGACAGTGAGTAAGACAGATACAGTTTCTCCACTCAGGGAACTTACATTCTTATTGGGGTTAAAAAAGAATTTAATGAAAAAAATTTCAGCAAGCTATGAGTAAAGTAAAACAGTGAAATGAGCCATAATAGTGGTTGGAGAATACTTTTAGATTGTGTAGTCAGGGAAGGTCTCTCTGAGTTGACACTTGGGCTGAGATCTAGATGTCAAGAAGGAGTTAGCCATGAACTGGAGGTGTGGAGTTAATGGTGATTCCAAGAAGAGAAAACAGTACAAACAAAAGTCCAGAGATGGGGAACAAGCGTGACGTAGCGAGGGGATAGAAAAGGCCACTGTGTTGGGGCGCCTGGGTGGCTCAGTGGGTTAAGGCCTCTGCCTTTGGCTCAGGTCATGATCTCAGGGTCCTGGGATCGAGCCCCGCATCGGGCTCTCTGCTCAGCGGGGAGCCTGCTTCCCCCTCTCTCTCTGCCTGCCTCTCTGCCTACTTGTGATCTCTGTCTGTCAAATACATAAATGAAATCTTAAAAAAAAAAAAAAAGGCCACTGTGGCTAGCCAGCAGTAGGTGATGATGAAAGAGTTACAGGAAGTGAGGCCGAAGAGCTGGATGGGGGTCAGATTGTAGAGTGCTGCGCTAAGTTTGGGTTTTCGTCTAAATTCAGTAGGAGTCAGGCGTGGCATGATTTCATTACATTGGCGAGAGATCAGCCTAGAGAATGAATTGCAGGGAGGTAGAAGAGCTGCTAGTGAAGAGGTTATTGTAGTAGCGTGTGGGCAAGGGATGACTGTGACAGAGCTAGGCTGCTGTAGCTCCAGATGGAGAGAGAGAGATGGATTTGGGCTCTGTCTGGAGATAGAAGTGGTAGGGTTTGTTAGTGATTCAGAGTAATGTGAGAGAGAGAGCAGAAGCAAGGCTCTGATATACAGATATTTTTGTTCATGGGAAGAAACAGATTTGTTTCAACTAGAACAAACCTGGTGTTCTTTTTAAAATATTAACTGCGTTGTATGTTGGTGGTGGTTAAGAGCATGGACTCTGAAGCCAGACAGCCTGGGTTACAGTCTGGACAACCTGGGTTCCTTACCTCGGACAAGTTACTCAGCCATTCTGTGACTCAGTGCCCTCTATAAACTGAGGACCGTAATGTCTACCTCATGAGGGTGTTGTGGAGATTAAATGAATTGAGTGATACAGATGAAGTTAATATAGGCTTACTACCCGGTCATATTAAAGGGCCTGTATAAAGGTTAGCTTTCATTTTAACGGTTTTGCAAGGGTAATTTTTTTAAAAAAAGATTTTATTTATTTATTTGACAGAGATAGATCACAAGTAGGGAGAGAGGCAGGCAGAGAGAGAGCGAAGGAAGCAGGCTCCCTGCTGAACAGAGAGCCCGATGTGGGATTCGATCCCAGGACCCTGAGATCACGACCTGAGCTGAAGGCAGCGGCTTAACCCACTGAGCCACCCAGGCACCCCTGCAAGGGTATTTTTGAGTCTACGTAATGTTCACTGTATGTTGAGTTTATACACTAATCCCTATAAAAGATAGAATTCTACTCTTTAATTGTATCTGTGTAGTTTTGTTTTCCCTCAAGCGCATCTGTAAATTTTTTGTTTTCTGCCATTGTGAAAATGTGGAAAAGTTGTTTTGTGTAGCTGTATGTTTGCTAGCTAAAATCTGCATTACGTTTGCATTTGTTTCAAATGCTCTCAAAATACGCTTATACTGCAGTCTTAGATCAAAGAAATGTCTTGAAAGAGTTTTCAGAAATAGTGGATTTCTCCTAACATGCCTTATAGTATAGCTTTTATATTCTTGGTGTCTGATGAAGGATATGTTAATGTTATATCTATAAAAGTATAAAATGCACCATGAGAATTTTTTCGTCCAGTCTCTTACAGAAGTGCGATTCATTTAGGTAGAATTTGATACTTGTATTTACAACGTAGCAGCACCAGCTATTTACTCTTGTTCTAAATTCCTTCAAGAAAAGGATTTTTCCCTTAGTTACATGGTATAGGCATTTCTTTATGAATTTATGATAGACTTTATTATGACTTAGACTTGATGCTGTCTTCTAGATATTGTTACACCTCAGTTTTCATCATGCATTGAGTGTAGAATTTATTTTTTTTCTTTTTAAGATTTTATATATATATATATATATATATATACATATATATATATATATATATATATATATATATATATATACTTTTTTTTTTGGTCAGAGAGAGTGAGCACAGGCAGACAGAGTGGCAGGCAGAGGCAGAGGGAGAAGCAGGCTTCCTGCTGAGCAAGGAGCCCGATGTGGGACTCGATCCCAGGACGCTGGGTTCATGACCTGAGCCGAAGGCAGCCGCTTAACCAACTGAGCCACCCAGGCGTCCCATATTAATATATTTTTGAGAGAGTCAGAGAGAGAGCAGGACAGGGGTAAGGGGCGGAGGAAGAAGCAGACTCCCCGCTAAGCAGAGAGCCCAGTGTGGGACTGAATCTCAGGACCCTGGGATTATGACCCAAGCCAAAGGCAAACGCTTAACTGACTGAGCCACTCAGGCGCCCCTAGAATTTATGCTTTTTATTTATTCTTTGTAATAGTAGGACTCACCAGTGAGTTTACTTCTTCAAGGAAATGATATATTAAAATGAACAGGATATATCTACTGGGTCCTAATTTCTCACTCTGTTACCATAGGTGATTGTCTCTTTGATTTATTTGCAGAGGAAAAAACCTTTGGGTGTCAATATATCAATATTTATAAAGGTTTAGATTTTTATGAATTAGAGCTTTTTTTTTTTTTTAAGATTTTATTTGCCAGACAGAGATCACAAGTAGGCAGAGAGGCAGGCAGAGAGAGGAGGAAGCAGTCTCCATGTTGAGCAGAGAGCCCGATGCAGGGCTCGATCCTCTGACCCTGGGATCATGACCTGAGCTGAAGGCAGAGGCTTTAACCATTGAGCCACCCAGGTGCGCCCCCTCCTTTATTAAGATTTTATTTATTTGAGAGAGAATGAGAGAGAGAGAGAGCACAAGGGAGGGGGAGTCAGAAGGAGAATCAGAAACAGATTCCCCACCAAGTAGGGAGCCCGACGGGGGACTTGATCCCAGGATCAAGTGATCACAGGATCACAACCCCGAAAGCTGAAGGCTGTCGCCCAACCAGCTGAGCCACCCAGGCACCCTATGAATTAGAGCTTTTGATTGCTAGAAGAGAATTCACTATAAAGGAATTTTCCTCGTTCAACTAATGTTCATTTAATGGCATTAAATTCATGTAATTTAATTTTATTACATTTAAATGTTTTAAAATGGAAAGGGTACAACGTGGTATATAATAGGGAGTATCTCTTTCAGTCCTGTCTTCCAACTGCTTGATTTCTCTTCTGCATGGTTTCCAGTTCTGTGTACACTTCCAGAAAAGGAATGAATATACATCCTCACCAACACTTGTCTTTTCTTTTTTTTATAAGATAGTAGTGTGTCATAATGTATTTGTTTATTTATTTATTTTTTTAAAAAAAAGATTTATTTATTTGACAGAGAGAGAGAGAGAGATCACAAGCAGGCAGAGAGGCAGGCAGAGAGAGAGGAAGAAGCAGGCTCCCCGCTGAGCAGAGAGCCCGATGCGGGGCTCGATCCCAGGACCCTGAGATCATGACCCGAGCCGAAGGCAGCGGCTCAACCCACTGAGCCACCCAGGCGCCCTGTATTTGTTTATTTTTAAGAATTCTCTACACCTGGGGTGCCTGGGTGGCTCAGTGGGTTAAGCTGCTGCCTTCGGCTCGGGTCATGATCTCAGGGTCCTGGGATCAAGTCCCACATCAGGCTCTCTGCTTGGCAGGGGGTCTGCTTCCCTCTCTCTGTCTGCCTCTCTGCCACTTGTGGTCTCTGTCAAATAAATAAATAAAATCTTTAAAGAAAAAAAAAAGAATTCTCTACATCCAATGTGGGACTCAAACTCATGACTGAGATCAAGAGTTGGATGCTCTTTTACCTGAGCCAGCCAGTCTTTTTGATACTAGCCACTTTAGCTGGTGTGTGGTGTTATTGTGATTTTGATTTGCATTTCCCTGGTGATGAGTGGTATTGAGCATCTTTTCATGTGTCTTTTGACCATCTGTATGTCTTTGGAAAAATGACTATTGAGGTCTTCTATCCATTTTTTAATTGGATTTTTTTTTTTTTGGTGTTGAGTTGTAGAAGTTCTCTATATATTTTAGGTATTAATCCCCAGTGAGACATTTTTATATATTAGGGAAATTAGCTCATGATATGAAATGCAGGATCTTATTTCATAGAATACTCTTATTTTACTTTATGCTTCTTTAATTTTTTTTTTAATTAAAGTAAACATTTACATAGTTTAAAGAACCATACAGTTCTGTGAGCACCTCTTTTTGGAGAAAATTCCCCAGAACCAACCTTTTCAAACTCTTATAGCTGATTCCTTTGGAATTTATCTTTAAATCTCTAATGTACTTTTTGACTTTTTTTTTTTTTTTAAGATTTATTTACTAGAGAGAGAACTTGCAGAGAGAAGGGCCAGAGGGAGAGGGAGAAAGAGAATCCTAAGCATCCCCATTCCCAGCACAGAGCCTCATGTGGGGCTCCATCTCACAGTCCATGAGATCAAGACCTGAGCCAAAATCAAGAGTCAGACACTTAAGTGAGCCATGCAGGTGCCCCTGTTCCACCCCCCAACCCCTGCCTGGTGTAGGAATTGTTTTTCTCATTAGTAAATAATGAAATGTAGCTCTTTCATTCCACTACCCCAACCATACACATAAGCATACTCCCCCATACTTCCTCATTTTTTCAAAATAGGATATCCCCCAGTTGAGACCAGTTGGCATTCTGGTTCTTCAGTTTTTGAATTAAACCTTTTTCTGTCTGATAGCTTATAGGCTCTTACATGGATCTCCTGTGTTCCGAAACTTTTGATGGACCTTTGTAATTGTTTCCATCTATTGTGCTTGTCGCAGGATGAGCTCTTTCAATTTTGAAATTCATGCCCGCCCTTCAGTTTGGAAGTTTCCTTATTTTTATAAACTGTAGGCATACCTCTTTTTTTTTTTTTTAAAGATTTTATTTATTTGCCAGACAGAGATCACAAGTAGGCAAAGAGGCAGGCAGAGAGAGGAAGGGAAGCAGGCTCCCTGCTGAGCAGAGAGCCCCACACGGGGTTCCATCCCAGGATCCTGGGATCATGACCTGAGCTGAAGGCAGAGGCTTTAACCCAGTGAGCCACCCAGGCGCCCCCGGCATACCTCATTTTATTAAGCTTCACAGATATTGTGATTTTTACAAATTGAGGTTTTGTGGCAACTCTGCGTGAAGCTAGACTCTCCACACCATTTTTTTGACAGCATTTATTCACTTTGTGTCTCTGTTGTATTTGGTAATTCTTGGACTTTTTCAAACTTTCCCATTATTATTCTTACGGTGATCTGTGACCAGTGATTATGGCTCATTGAAATCTCAGATAATGGTTAGAATTTTTTAGCAATAAAGTATTTTCATTTACTTATTTATTTGCCTAAGCACTGGGGGGGGGTGATCGCAGAGGGAGAGGAAGACCAGAGACTCCCCACTGAGCAGGGAGCCCAACCCACCCACATGGGGTTAGATTCCAGGACCCTGGGATTATGACCTAAATCGAAAGCAGAGGGTTAACCAACTGAGCCACCCAGGCACCCTAGCAATAAAGTATTTTTATTATTTACTTATAAAAAGATTTTTATTAATTTATTTGACAGAGATAGAGCGAGCCAGAGAACACAAGCCGGCGAGTGGCTGAGGGAGAGGGAGAGGGAGAAGCAGGCTCTCTGCTGAGCAGGGAATCCAATGAAGGACTCCATCCCAGCACCTGGGAATCATGACCTGAGCCACCTAGGCACCCCTAGAATATTTTAAAATTATGGTATACACATTGCTTCTTTAGACATATTGCTATCGCATACTAAATAGACTACAGTGTAGTATAAACATAAATTTTATTGGTCTAGATATAGATTTTTTAAAAATTAACATATAATGTATTATTTGCCCCAGGGTACAGGTCTTTGAATCGGCAGGCTTACACATTTCACAGCACTCACCATAGCACATAACCCTCCCCAGTGTCCATAACCCAACCACTCGGTCCCTCCCCCTCTCTCCCCCAGTAACCCTCAGTTTGTTTCCTGAGATTAAGAGTCTCTTATATGCCCTGGGAAATGGAAAAGTTCATTTGACTCACTTTGTTGCGATACTTTATTGCCATGGTCTGGACCCAAACCTGCAGTATCTCCAGGGTGTGCTTGCATTTCTCCTTTTCAATTTTCTGTATTCCCATACTCCCCATTTTTTGACTCTTGAACTTCCTGGGCTGATCCTCTCCTCTTGTACCATCTGTCTTGTAGCTGTAATTTCTGGGCATTTCCCTCAACTTTAATTTTCCTGGCTTTCTCTTCCATGAGAAGAGAAAGATCTCTTTACAGGAGATCTTTAAGGCCTCTGAATGTTTTATTTTTCCTTTTTTTTTTTTTTTTTTTTTTCCTTTTAAAACATCCTGTTATTTCATGGATTCAGAATCTCTTACCTTTTTGAAAGGAGTTTGCTTGCATGCTTCCTTTCTCCTTCTTTTGTGATTAACTTTTCTTTGCGCAGCCTTGTCCCTTTCTAGGCTTTTCTCTTCCAGTCTGCTTGTTTTGGCCCCTCTGTCTTTTTTTAGGGAAATTCTGTGTTCGGCCATGGACTGCTTAAATTTTAAAGTGGATGCTGAATAGCTGAATGCAAGCTCTGTGCCTGTCTCTGGGGTTTGTTGGCTATGGGATTCACTGTGGGGTGATTTGACCTATTTTTTTGAGTAACCTCCAGTGCCCATACATAAAATCTTTCTTGTAGAATTAGTGAGATTCTAAAAGAGTATAAATAAGCTTCTTCTCATCTTTTATTTAGAGGGTATACATCTGATTGCCAGCATTTGGGAATTGACTGTTGGAAAAAGGCTAGTGTATCAAACAGTAAGTGTGTAAACTTTTACTTAATCTTATGTTTTAAGGCTAGTTTCCAGCCCTAATCTCTCCCTGGTATTCTCCAGTTCTAAAGGTCCTGTTTTACCTTCTTCAGAAATAAACTTACATTTCTTTCTGGGGTGAGGGAGTGGTATTCCTTCATTCAGCTACGCTGACCCAGAGAGGAAGGTTATGGGAAGTCCACCTGCCTCTTCCAGTGGGCTTCCGTCCGTCCGCTCGTTTGCCCCGCGTTCACCTCCACTCTGCAGATTCGAGTGCGTTGCTTGTAGCCTCGCAGTTAGCATCGTTTTAACCACATCACAGTCTTGGTTCTGCCACTTCCCGGGCTTCACTGTTGTCTCCACTCTCGCTCACTTGATCTTCATGGATTTAAAAGTCCCGTATCATAGTCTTGTGGGATTTCAGAGAGGTGTTCTCAGGCGCGGTATTACTTCCTCCTTGAGTTAGCAGTCACTCTTCAAGGCAGACAGTGCCCAGCATTGACTTTCTTTACACAGAGTATAAAACTAAACTTTTCAAAAAGATAACCAGGCCAAATTAGTGATTCCTTTAAAAAAAAAAAAAAAAAAAAAGTAGGGTGCCTGTGTGGCACAGTTGGTTAAGTGTCTGCCTTCAGCTCAGGTCATGATCCCAGGGTCCTACCTCGGGCCCCCTGCTCAGTGGGGAGCCTACTTCTCCCTCTGCCTCTCTCTCCTGTCTCTCATGAATAAAAAATAAAATCATTTAAGAAAAAAGGTAAATTCCGTGGATGAATAGTGAAAACATAATAACAAGCAAGCTTAGTTCTTAGTGGTAAATTTTAAGTAAGAAGAGTGTCTTTGGTTTGAAATAAAGGTTGAAATTGAAACTTGGAACCATATGACATAGGCAAATACATTTGGAATGATATAAATGTTACATTTAATATAAGGCTTGTGTGTGACCCTACTTCCAGGAGTTCAGAAAGGTGGTAAATACTTTTGGTTGGAGTAGTTTGTAAGATTTCATAGTAGAGAACATGCTTGACTTAACTGAGGTTTTGTTTTCTTCAAGTTGGAGAAGAGAGTATGGTTGTGATTATTTTGGGAGCCTTGGGCAATAAGCCTACATAAGTTCTCTGACTTTCATTCAGAAAGTGAGAAAGTTGGTTAAAATCCTCAATTCATTTACTTAATTTTACTTTACTTACTTACCTTTTTCTTTTCTCTTTTTTCTTTTTGTTTTTAAAGATTTTATTTCTTTATTTGATAGAGATCACAAGTAGGCAGAGAGAGAGGGGGAAGCAGGCTCCCCAGTGATCAGAGAGCCTGATGTGGGGCTCGATACCAGGACCCTGAGATCATGGCCTGAGCCAAAGGCAGAGCTTAACCCACTGAGCCACCCAGGTGCTCCTTACTTACCTTTTTCTGATACTGCAAATGAAATACAAACTTGCCCAGTGATACTGAACTATCCATTGTGAGTTGTATTTTGGTCTTATGATGTCATATAATTTTATATTTGTTGGAAGCAGTAGGTAGTTTACTTACTGGTCAGTCTCTAACCACAGAATTTCAGAACAGGAAGAAATGCTCCTATTGTTTTCTGCAGCTCCCCGCTGCCCCCCACCAGGAAAACAGATACTTGGTAGAGCCAGGAATCAGACCTAATGTTTAGGCATTCTGTTTATTGTTTCCTTCAGTTCATTATCTTAAGATGGTATGTTTATTACATGTGTTTGTGTTTTGGGTGCAGGTTCATATGCTTTATTTATTATGAGAAAATATCCATTCTTATAGCCCACTACAGATTTCTTGGCTCTTTGGGGGCCATTTTGTTCAGTCTTTTGAGATTTAGATATGTATATACTCAGGCATGCTCTTTTGCTTAAGCCAGAGGTTTTCTTCCGATTGGGAGACTGTTATTACTCCTGCTTTTTGTTATTACTGACTTAAGGGAGACTGAGAGCATTGAGTGTGACTTCAAAACCCTCTCTAGAACATGGGCGTGAGACTTTCCCCCCATAATTTGACATAAGATAATTGAGATAAGGTAGGAACTTTTAAACTATATTAAAGATAGGGGACATCCAAAAAGAAATAAGCATATAGTACAATAACCAAATATGTTATTTATTTATTTATTTATTTATTTATTTATTTATTTATTTTTAAAGATTTTATTTATTCATTTGATAGACAGAGATCACAAGTAGGCAGAGAGGCAGGCAGAGAGAGAGAGGAGAAAGCAGGCTCCCTGCCGAGCAGAGAGCCCGATGTGGGGCTCGATCTCAGGACCCCGAGATCATGACCTGAGCCGAAGGCAGAGGCTTTAACCCACTGAGCCACCCAGGCGCCCCCCAAATATATAATTTAGTTGATACTTGTCTTGTGCACAGTTTCATTCATATAGTGTAAACCCTGGATTGCCTTAATGGGGTGGACACCACTTTAGCATCCATTACCCCAGATCACACACCTGCGTGCTGTCCTCCCTGGAAGTCTTGCTCTGACAGAATGAGGCTCTTCTGGTGATGCTGGAATAATGAGTTCAGTTTTTGTTTTTGTTTTTTTTTCCTTGCCTATGGCCTTTCTCTTTTCGGTGTATTACAGTGCATGTCTATATCCTTCCTGGAATCTACTTCAGTTCTTGGAAGGATATGGCCTTATGGTGAAGGCTGTATAACGTATTATTTATCACTTATTGGGAATGGAAGTGTTGCTTTGTTAAACCACTTCTTTCAAACTAATCTTTAAAAATAGTCCTCTAACATTTATTCCAGTACTTGTTTTGGCAGGAAAATAAATAAACATACTATTTTGGGAGGTAGGAGGTATACACAGAGGGACCATTAATTATGCAAAGCAGCATGTACTAAATGGATGGGAAAGAAGTAACTATTAATGGAGTTCAATAGAGTACCATGGAGAAAGGATTTCTGGAAAAGGTAAGACTCAAATCTGACATTTCTGGAAGAATGTAACTTTGCATAGGCAAGGACAGTTAAGGCAGGGAGGGGGGAAGGCACGATTTTAAAATAATGTAGTGTCCAAATTATGATAGAATAGTCTTGCTTTTGAATTGAGGCTTTATTAGAATCTGTTATTACAAATGTTGGTGCAGTACTTGTTTTTTCCTTCGGTTTTACAAGTTACTTGTTATTTGAAAAAATCAAGTTCTGTTCTTTGATGACCTGTTATTAAGTGATTCCTACTGTGCTATCAGTTTTGTTTATAAATGCGAAATGTACTTGGGCTTGATGGTAAACTGAGGGCAGCTTTGAAGTACATGTGTCCCTCCTGGAGTAAGATTGATGGGAACAAATCCTCCCCGGTCTGTCAACTAAGGCAAAAGACATAGAACTTCAAAATCAAAGGAATTTTTAAAGAACAATGCTTCAGATAATTTTTCTTGTTTGCTAGAGAGTTTGTCATCAAAATAATTGTTAGTTAACTGTACTACATTTAATGCTTTTAGAAATAGTAGTAAATTTAGTCCATTGAATCGTGGGTGTTTTATTATCAGAGACTAGCCTTTTTTCTTCTCCAGCAGCTACGAATCCAGTTCTTTAGATGAAGTTCTAGTCCCTAGACATGTTCAGGGGGAAGGGGAGAAGAAAGCCTCTGTCTTTATGGATTCATTGGATGGAGTAGAGATGATTATGAATGAATTGGAGGGTTTAGGAAAAAAGGGAACCTGGAATTCAGCTTTGGAACTTTTTAAATTATCTGGTGATGAGTTGTGTGAGTACCCTCTTCACTATCTGTATTTGCATGTATTTGACCTTATTTTGAACATCGTGTTAAGATTTCAGTGTATTTGAATAGCCCTTCAAGTCTCTTCCCTGAAATTTGACTTGTTATATGTAAAAGTTGCCCACCTCTCACCCTTTATTCCCTTTTAGAGCTGGTTTGTAAGCAAACTCAAAGGTATCAGATTTTTTTATGTGGAGACTTATTCTATAGGAGAATGTAAACTATAGATAACTCATCTAAATTTGAGGACCTCTAGAACTTTCCTCCAGATTTGTTCTTCTCAGTGAAAAGTGCAATTGTCAGATGGGTTTACTACCTTCTGAGGCAAGAAAAGGATGGCACATTTATTGAGTTCTTAAATCCATGATTCTGAGATAAGTAGATAATGGACATTTCAGTGAAAATAATTTTATTCTTAGGATTTCAGTGCTTCTGCTTTTCACCTTGAAATGCCCATGTATGTGCTCACACACAAACACACACCAGCTATACCAAATTAATTGTGCTCTTACTCTTCTTTTGGCTTTTGTATATGCTGGCTAATTCCGTCTCCCCTTTCCATCATGTAAGTCTCAGCTTAGGCTTCTGCCTTTAGAAAAAAAGCTTTTCTGTTTTTGTTTTTTATGATTTTATTTTTTAGAAATCTCTATACCTAGCACGGGGCTCAAACTTATATCCCTGAGATCAAGAGTCACATGCTCCACTGACCGAGCCAGCTAGGTGCCTCTGGAAAAGTTTTTTTTTTTTTAGCTTCTTTTTTAAAAAAATGATTTTATTTATTTATTTGACAGAGAGAGAGAGATCACAAGTAGGCAGAGCAGCAGGCAGAGAGAGAGGGGGAAGCCGACTCCCCAGTAAGCAGAGAGCCCGATGTGGGGCTCGATCCCTATCATAACCTCAGCTGAAGGCAGAGGCTTAACCCACTGAGCCACCCAGATGCCCCAACCTCTGGAAAATTTTTAAGTGCATGAGGCTATCTTTTATAGCTCCTGTTGGCATACCTGTATTTATCCCATTGTACCCTGTATCACAGTGTGCCTTCATAATCTGTGTACTGGTTTTTATCTTCCACCAGACGAGGAGTTGTTTTAAGAAGGGAACAACTAATTCCTAGTACCTGATACAGTGCCTGGCATGCAGTAGGTACTCAGAAAATGCTTGAATGAGGGGCACCTGGCTGGCTCATTTGTTAGAACATGGAACTCTTGGTCTTGGGGTTGTGTTTAAGCCCCGCATTGGGGGTAGTTTACTTAAAAAAGAAAAAATAAGGGGGGGGGGAGAAAATATTTGAATGAGTACTTATTGTATTATTTATAATTTTAAATTAATTGAACGAAGCTGAAGTATTCTTTTGGCAGATACATTAGAAGTTTGAATAATTTATTGCCGTATTTTATGCACTAATTGTAAATGAGAAATTGTAGGGTCATCCCAGTATCGAATGCTATATAACATGTAAACACATGTGAAACCATTTAAGTGACTTTAAAAATGTGATTACTTGGGGACCTGGCTGGTCCAATCAATGGAGCATGTGACACTTGATCTCTGTGTTGTGAGTTTGAGCCTCACATTGGGCTTGGAGTTTACCTAAAAAAAATCATAGTAAAAATAAAAAATAAAAATGTGGTTACTTAAAGTGATTTAAGCAAGTTACTTAGGGTAAATAAAAAGACAACAAGGAGTCCCCGGTCTTCCAGGTATGAGAACCCCTTTTAAAGTATCACTTGTCAGATTCTTACTTCAGAGTACAATTATTATATATTATGCTGCTGTGGTTTCATTAATGTATTTTCCTCAAAGAAGGCAATGGAAAAAGACAGATATAGATATGTTCAGTCTTTAGATAATGCTACTGTGCATACATTCTCAATCTTGCAAAAAGACTGTGGTCCACAGAGTTGTATACATCACTGATCTCTAAATGTGGGTTTGCAGAATAAGCCATTAGTATTAAGTTTTTAAAAATTAGAACTTCTATTTATTGTCTTTCATAAGGCAGAAAGGCAAATTGCACTTAATACAGTGGTTGGCACTGGCTTCACACTGTTAGTAGGTCAGATGTGCTGGTGGGAGATCCTAGGGAAGGGAAGGGTAGAATTTTCACTTCCCCACTTGCATTTGTTGTCAGTGGTATCACAGTGAGGTTTATATGTAATTATGTTGATTTTCATATGATCAGGTTTTAATGAAGCTGCTTCAAAAAATGAGCAAGAGACAGTAAAAGATTCCTATAAAAAATTAGATTGATTTTAGTTATAATATAAGTACACACAGGCATACACATAAAAAATGTTAGAACTCCTAATTCCAGTATAAACTCTCATTCTGGGGTAAAAACTATGATATAATCAGATCTGAAATATCAAATGCAAAAAAATCCGGGATTGTTGAAGAAGACTGTTTGATACATGGATCTGTATTGGAACTTTGCCTTCTTTGAATGTACAGTGTTGCTTGACATGTAACTAAACGATAGCATGAAACTGTAACAAGTTAGCCAGGCATTTAAAAATTAAGCATTCTGAGTATAAAAAACTTTATATGAAGTTTTTTTTTTTCAGAGATGTTTGATAAAGCCATCAGTAGAGTACAAAACTGCACTAAATTATAAATGTTTACAAGGCCCTTTGAGGTTTCTTGTTGAACAGTAGAAGATAATCATATCACTGGAGGAACACTTGATTTTTCTGTCATGGTCAAAGTGACAGAAATAACATGGAATGTATGGCAAAAAGATAAAATGCATTTCTTTGTCATCACATGCCTTTGAAACATGCATAGTATACAGTGCAGGTGTGAAGAAGTCAGTATCAGAATAATTACACATTGTGGACAATTTGCTTTACAATTGATTTTATTTTAATAAACTATAGATGTTGTAACATACTTTCTACTTAGTGTTTACTAACTTGTGTTTCAGTAATAATGACTGTTGTTGGGGGGTGAATAGCAAAAGCAAAGAGATGCTAGGCAAATATATATTTTTAGCAGTGAATGACTTCTTTAATAAAGGCAACCTTTTATGGAAGAAAATCATAGTCACTTAAGGTAAAAATCATTGACTGCATCATTCATAGGTTAATTATTGCAGCAAAGAAATTGAACCAGGAGTTTATAAAGAGTTGTTAGCATATCAGTGTAGTTAATTTTATAAAAACAAGACCTCTAACTTTAGTTTTTCATTTTTTAATTTTAAAAAAGCTTTTATTTATTTATTTGACAGATAGTGATCATAAGTAGGCAGAGAGACAGGCAGAGACAGAGAGAGGGGGAAGCAGGCTCCCTGCAGAGCAGAGATCCCGATGTGGAGCTCCATCCAGTGATGCTGGGATCATGACCTGAGCCGAAGGCAGAGGTTTTAACCCACTGAGCCTCTGCCTTCGGCTCAGGTCATGGTCCCAGGGTCCTGGGATCAAGCCCCACATCGCCCTCCCTGGGGCGCCTGGGTGGCTCCCCTCAAATAAATAATTTTTTTTTTTATTTTGTTTATTTGACAGAGATCACAAGCAGGCAGAGAGAGAGAGGAGGAAGCAGGCCCCCCGCTGAGTAGAGAGCCCAATGCACGGCTCCATGCCAGAACCCTGGGATCATGACCTGAGCCAGAGGCTTTAACCCACTGAGCCACCCAGGCGCCCCTAAATAATTCTTTAAAGAAAAAAATGTAGTTTCTACAGTGCCTATATGAGAAGTGACCAGGAAATACATTTTATTGCATAGAAGTTTGTTGATCATCTCACAGCAAAGTTCTTTGCTTTTGAAGAATAATACAACTTAAAATAGAAGTTGCTAATTCCACAGCAGTATGGAGATATTTTTAGATAAAAGAAAATACAGACACACACACAATCTTCCCATTCAAGATAAAGGTTACTTGCCAAGAAGGTAACTATTTTAAAGAAAGTAGTGTTAGCAAATGAGCATTTGGGAACTAAACCTTGGAAAGGTGATGGTTTGTTTTGTGATTTTTTTAAAAAAAGATTTTATTTATTTGAGTGTGCACACATGAGCATGAGTGGGGAGAGAGGCAGAGACAGAGCAGAACAAGCAGATGCCCTGCTGAGCCTCGAACCTAATGGGGCTCAACACAACAGGGCTCTGAGATCATGACCTGAGCTGAAGTCAGACGCTTAACTGACTGAGCCACCCAGGCGCCCCTGTTACGTGATCTTTGTTGGAAAAAAAGATCATGTATAGTAACTGTCAAATTTGCATACTTTAAGTACTGGGGAATTTTGGTATGTCTTTTAGGAAAACTACATGGGCATCGAGATGGTTCACAAGATGGTTCACTGTTTTATAATATTAAAAAATGAAAAACAACTCAAATATTCATTGATAGTGGGATGGATAAAAATTATACACGAACATATAGTGGCATAGAGAACTACAGCTCTGAGTCACTGTGGATGAATCTCAGAAGTATAGTGGTGAGCCAAAAACCCTCAAAATATTAGAGTACAATGTATAATGTAAAAAATATAAAACTGTGCCTCAAGTGGTTAAAAACTACAAGGGATACTGATGATAAAATTCAGGATAATAAGATGCTTCAGTGGTCTTGATAATGTTATACTTCTTAAATTGTATGATGGGTACATAGGTGTTCATTTTTTTACTTTTTAGCTATATGTATATGTTATGTAATCTCTCATATGTGTGATATTTCATGTTTAAAAAATTAAATCAGGGGCACCTGGCTGGCTCAGTCAGAAGAGTATTTGACTTTTGATGTTAGGGTTGAGTTTGAACCCCATATTGGGTATAAGAGATTACTTAAAAATAATAAGTAAAACTTAATAAAAATAAATCATTAAGGGACAACCCCAATTTTAAAAATACCAGTTTGGGACTTAAAAATGGCCAATCTGCGGGGCACCCTGGCTGGCTCATTCAGTTACAGCATGCAATATTTATGTATGTATGTATGTATGTAAATAACAGAGAGAGAGAGAGAGAAAGACACACGCAGCGAGAGAGTGGAACACAAGTAGGGGGAGTGGGAAAGGGAGAAGAAGCAGGCTTCCCGCCGAGCAGGGAGCCTGATGTGGAACTAACTCATGGCTCGATTCCAGGACCCTGGGATCATGACCTGAGCCAAAGGCAGCCGCTTAATGATTGAGCCATCCAGATGCCCCACAGCATGCAATTCTTGATCTCAAGGGTTTTAAGTTCGAACCTCATATTGAGTGTAGACATTATTTAAAAATAAAATCTTGAGGTGCACTTGGGTGGCTCAGGGTTAAGCTTCTGACTTTTTTTTTTTTAAGATTTTATTTGTTTATTTGACAGAGGTTACATAGTAGGCAGAGAAACAGGCAGAGAGAGAGAAAGAGAGAGGGGAGGCAGGCTCCCTGCTGAGCAGAGCCCTATTCGATCCCAGGGTTCCATCCCAGAACTCTGAGGTCATGACCTGAGCTGAAGGCAGAGGCTTAACCCACTGAGCCACCCAGACGCCCCAAGCATCTGACTCTTGATCTCAGCTCAGGTCTTAATCTCAGGGTCATGAGTTCAGATCACATGTTCCGGCTCTGTGCTGGTTGTGGAGCCTACTTAAATAAATAAAATAAAATCTTTTTTTAAAAATGACCTATTTGCGAAAGAATGTAGTCCCTGATAAAGCCTGTTAGGTGTGCTGGTGACTTGAGCTCAGTCAGATACTAATTTCCTGGACTTTGAATCTTGAGCAAGGAACTTTAGAAAGAACCAGACAGCAGGTAGGAATCCTAGCAGTGAAAGCAGCAGGCTGTTCTTGGTGTAACTTTCACAGTATTCAGGAGAGTGTGTGTTGTGGGGGTACTCATTGGATGGTTTTCCAAAGCTGCCCTTCCAGGTTCCTTTTCATTCTTAATGTTCCCTGTAGTGTTGTATTGAATACCCTTTCTTCCTTCTCTATTTATTCTTCACTTAAAAACAAATTTGGAAATAGGAATTTCTGAACTATTGTTTTAATCTTTGAAATGAGTAATTCTGGTGATTTTCAGCCTATTTGTTGAAATGTAAAACAGTGGCACCTTAATTAGAGCATTAAGGTGATGAAAAGGACAACACTTTTTTTTTTTTTTAATTGACAGATTGAAATGAAAAGTGGTTTGAGGGGGTGCCTGGTTGGCTAAGTTGGTAGAGCATGCAGCTCTTGTTCTTGGGGTTGTGGGTTCAAGTCCCACACTGGGGATAGAGATCACTAAAAAAACAATAACAAAAAACAACAGGGGCACCTGACTAACTCCCTCGGAAGAGTGTGTTACTCCTGGGGCCCCTGGGTGCCTCAGTCAGTTAAGTGTCTGCATTCAGCTCAGGTCATGATCCTAGGGTCATGGGATCAAGTCCTACATCAGGCTCCCTGCTTGGCGGGGAGTCTGCTTCTTCCTCTGCCTGCTGCTCTCCCTGCTTGTGTGCTCGTGCTCTCTCTCTCTCAAATAAGTAAATAAATAAATAGAATCTTTAAAAAAATAAATGTATTCTGTAACATTGCTATTTTGTGTTATATTTGAATGAAAAGTAATTTTATGTATTTTGGAAAACTTTCAGAATTCCTTTTAATATTTATATGTAATATACAGTATATATAACTCATGAAAAATTAGAGATTTGCTATAATTTATAAATATATACATGGTGGTTCATCAGGATTTTTATATATATATTTTTATATATATATAGTTTATATATGTGTATATATATATATATATATATATATATAGTTAATAATGGTCATAGCTGGAAAAGGTAACTCACAAAGATACCTAGATCCAAATGAAAGTCTGTTGATCTAGATTAGTGTCTCTCAAAATGTGATTTTTTTCAGTTGCCAGCATGCTCTTTTGAAGGTCCCCATCCAAGATGTACTAGGGGGGAAAAATCTTTTTTTTGGGGGGGGGGGGGAATCTACATTTTGAGCAAGTAACAACAAACAACAAACATTTTATGATTTTATTGTTTCAAGTACTGTGCTAAGCACATTACATCAACTCATTCTTCATTGCAACTCTGTGTGGGTACTATTGTTGTGACCCCCATTTGACAGAGGAGAGAAGGTAAAAGTGGCTAATTAATCCACAGAAGGAATTTGAGCTACAAGTGACTAAGAATCTTACTCAAGGTCACACAGCTAGTATCAGGGCCAGGATTGTAGGTGGGAAACTACCGGGGCATCTGCGTGCTTATTTGGAGAACCAGCACTCTAGACCAAGTCATTTGAAATTGGGAAAGCTTTATTCTAAAACAACAGTGACGTTAGGAGGGAGAGGGATGCCTCGTCATATGTTACAGTCCTGTGTGTGGATTGTAAGTCTCTGTCAGCACCTAGTAAAAGTTGTCCTAATGCTACTTTGTGGATTATAAAACCCACCAGCGTGTTAAGTATATTCTGTAGCACATCCCTGAGGTTACATTGTTCTAACAGAATCCAAATAATAGCTTTCAATTTGATACGTGGTAAAGCTTTGATTAAAATCAAATGTTTGAGAATGGAGATTTGATGTTTAAATTGTTTTGGGGGGCGCCTGGGTGGATCAGTGGGTTAAGCCTCTGCCTTCAGCTCGGGTCATGATCTCAGGGTCCTGGGATCGAGCCCCACAGCGGGCTCTCTGCTCAGCAGGGAGCCTGCTTCCGCCTCTCTCTCTGCCTGCCTCTCTGCCTGCTTGTGATCTCTGTCAAATAGATAAATAAAATCTAAAAAAAAAAAAAAATTAAGTTTTGGGGTAGTCAGGATCATTGAGGGAAAATATCTTACAAATCCATGCTTTTGGAAATCTTCCTGAAATATACTAAATTACTTTAGTATATTAGAAAAGATGCCACACCATTCTGAATATTCTCATGGATCAGTCTTCTATATTGAACCCCAGAGTTCTCTTATAAATTGAGTATTTAAGGGATGTCTGGGTGGCTCAGTTGGTTAAGCCGCTGCCTTCAGCTCAGGTCATGATCCCTGGGTCCTGGGATCGAGTCCCACATCGGGATCCTTGCTCAGCGGGGAGTCTGCTTCTCTCTCTGCCTCTGCCTGCCCCTCTGCCTGCTTGTGTTCTCCCTCTCTCTCTCTGACAAATAAATAAGTAAATAAAAGCTTTAAGTTGAGTATTTAAGAAAACTTAAACCAGGTTGTGTTTCTTAGTTTCCCTTTCCTGGAACAGTGGTTTTCAACTTACTGTACATCTAAGTCACCAGAGAGGCTTTAAAAAAATACCGATATCTGGGTCTCACCCCTAGAGATTCTGATTTAATTGGCCCGATGATTCTAATGTGGCAGGATTGAGAAACCACTGTTCTAGAATAAGGATGTATGGGGAAATTCTCTTGGTTTCTTTTTTGTTGTTCCAGTAAATTCAGAGAATACTGAAAAACACACTTGAGATAGGAGTTACTAGAGAACAGATGGAATATTATAGATAATTCTCTGACAGATTTCAGCATATAACCCTTGGCTGCTTTTTGTTTTCTTTCAGATTCCTTATTAAACATGGGTGCATTTTTGGACAAACCCAAAACTGAGAAACATAATGCTCATGGTGCTGGAAATGGTTTACGTTACGGCCTGAGCAGCATGCAAGGATGGAGAGTGGAAATGGAAGACGCACACACAGCTGTTGTAGGCATTCCTCACGGCTTGGAAGACTGGTCATTTTTTGCAGTTTATGATGGTCATGCTGGATCTCGAGTAGCAAATTACTGCTCAACACATTTATTAGAACATATCACTAATAACGAAGACTTCAGGGCAGCTGCAAAATCAGGATCCGCTCTTGAGCCCTCCGTGGAAAATGTCAAGAATGGCATCAGAACTGGCTTTTTGAAAATCGATGAATACATGCGTAACTTTTCAGACCTCAGAAATGGAATGGACAGAAGCGGTTCAACTGCAGTGGGGGTCCTGATTTCACCCAAGCATATCTACTTTATCAACTGTGGTGATTCACGTGCTGTTCTGTATAGGAATGGACAAGTCTGCTTTTCCACCCAGGATCACAAACCTTGCAATCCAAGGGAGAAGGAGCGAATCCAGAATGCAGGAGGCAGCGTAATGATACAGCGCGTTAATGGTTCATTAGCAGTGTCTCGTGCTTTGGGGGACTATGATTACAAGTGTGTTGATGGCAAGGGCCCAACAGAACAACTTGTTTCTCCAGAGCCTGAGGTTTATGAAATTTTAAGAGCAGAAGAGGATGAATTTATCATCTTGGCTTGTGATGGGATCTGGGATGTTATGAGTAATGAGGAGCTCTGTGAATTTGTTAAATCTAGGCTTGAGGTATCTGATGACCTGGAAAATGTGTGCAATTGGGTAGTGGACACTTGTTTACATAAGGTATGTAAGTCTTTTTGTTAAACAGTTAAAATACCCTGTTAATTTTGAAAAGGCACGGTAAGTAAAATGAACCAAACTTAAATTTTAAAAACTTTTCATTAGGGAAAACCTGTGTGTTTTAAATCATTTTCTTCACTACATATTATTTTTGCAAGCGGGGGGAGGGGAAGTATCCTCGTTTGCCTCAACCTTCTAGGTTGAAAATTAAGTTTAATAACCTTTTGGCATTTGTTGTCATTTAAGTACTACTTTATGGCTTGTTGCTGTGGCTGAGACATCTATGTAGAATTGTGCCTTTTGATTTAAATTCTCAGTATTGCCAGTAGAGGTCTTATGCCAGATTTTGAAGCAGTTTGATGAACTGTGTTTATGGTACACTTCTGAAGTAAACATACAAAAGATCAAAAGCTATGTATAATATTGGAAGACACACCAGAGACCTAGGCTAAGTCAAGTTTTGTAATTTAGATCTGAGCCTCCTAGCAGCTAAGATGAAAACTGAAGTAGAAGTATGAATTGTGTATTTCTTATCATTTAGTAAAAGAAGTTCTTTCCTAGAAATAAAATAAAAAATGGATTTACATGTGGCTCTGTATAAATGATACATGACATGGTAGAGCATACCTTAACTTTGGTAGAAGATACCAGAGTTCTTTTCATATAGATGTTTTTTGTCATTACTGATTAAAAACCAAAGAGTAATAAATAAATAAAATCTTAAATAAAAACCAAAGAGTAGTATAAGATATAATGCTGTGACGAATTCCTGTGAATCTGTAACATTTAATTTAGTTTTGTAACGTTCTGTGAATCTTAGCTTCATATAGTGATAGGGAAAGCAAATGCAGACAGATATTCAGCAATTCCCTTGAATGTCTTTAAAATATTTAGTAGTTTCAGGTGGGTTTTTGACAGTGCCTATACAACAGTCAGTCAAAATTTGAGTTAACTGACCAGTGCCTAGAATATGTGAGTAGTGTATGGCTCTGATCGAAAAGATAACGGAGGCAAAACTAACCTTTGGTTATATGAAATAAAGGTTCTGACTTATTCTGTCTAGATTAGAACTGTTCTGTCTCCCCACCATGTTTTAAGTTGCTTTGGAAGATACAGACATGGCCAAAAAGTTTCTAATGAAGGATCTCTTGAGTCTGTGGAAATACCCAGGTTTTGGTTAAGTAGAATGGGAAGAGACAGCTTCAAATAGAGAAATGGTGTTTACATTTGGCAGCTTTTTTTCTGAAGGATTTTAAATGATGTTCCTTTAGCTTTTCTGTTGTTTTTGTTCCTTAAGTGTACTATATATGGTTTTTTTTTTAACTTGATAGGTTAAGTATGAAAGTATCGATGGTTGTCAGTGATTGAATAGGCTCTAAAATGTCCTCTCCTTGGACTCTACATGGAGAGATTCTGACCTGCAGCTTTTTTGAGACAAAAGCAAGCAGATGTTTTTTCACCTGCCTAGCAGATGAAGACAGCATTTCCCCTGATTATAAAGTAACTATATACTTAACTATTAAAAAATTTCCAGGTAATTCAGAAGTTATAAAGAAACATTCAAAAATCTGCCACTCACTTGAATTAGGCTGTGCTCATTGTGTGGTATATATCTTTCTATTCTTTTTTGCCTGCCCGTGAGTATGTATATTTGTATAAAAATGAGATCATTATGCTTGTTATTCTACAGTATGCTTTTTTGTTCACCAGTATGTTGTAGAGAGATCTCCATGTCTGTAGGTATCAGTCTAAATCATTTGTCATGTTGTATGGTATTTTGTTGAAAGAATGTCCTGTAGTTCTGAAGGGAATAGCCAAAATCTATTAGGTCTATAATTTGGAGTAAAAAAAGAAGTTTGTATTGTGGATAAACTGCCTCTCCCTTCCATTGAAAGGATATTATTAGCTTTCAGGAAATTTGGCTCCACCCTTCTGAATAGGGTTGAACTGATTCTGGTGGTGGATCTTTGCTTGACAGCTTTAATCTGCGATTAAATATTCCTGTTGGTGGTATTAAATATCCTGGATTCCTGGAATCTCGGAAAGATAAATGACAGTAATAGGGACAGAAGGTTGGAGGAACACATGATTCATTCAATTTTAGTGGAAGTTGGCCACTATGGTTCCTTTGAATGAAGCTGCATTCAAATTGAAGTCAGTTGTTACTGTTTAATTAGAGACAGAGGTTCGCTGGAGTGTGTGGGGCAGAGGGGCAGGAGGAGACTCAAGCAGATTCCCTGCTGAGCACGGGCGGGGTGGGGGGGGGAGGGCTCCCTCTCACAACCTGAGATCATGACTTGAGCTGAAATCAGGAGTTGGATGCTTAACCGATGGAGCCACTCAGGCGCCCCAAATTGAAGTCAATTTTGAGAAGCTTAGTTAACTTTTGTGTTGAAACAGAACAGCCCTATGAATATTTTGAATCTTTCTGTGTTACTTTCGGAATTAAATATTAAACTTCTTACCCATTTCTGTTTTTCTAACTCCATCATTTGTCACTTGTTTGTAGTGTAAAACTAACTGTTAGCATTGTTACAAAACAATATGATTAAAATAGGGTATGATTGCTTTGAACTTTGTCTACAAGACTGAATACAAAATTTTAAGATCCATGGAAAGCATTTTAGCTCAGTGCTTGGTGACTGCTCAGGAGGTGCTAGCTACTTCAAACTGAGAGAGAGTAGCGTTGGTGGTATAGTGGTGAGCATAGCTGCCTTCCAAACTGAGAGAGAGTAGATCCGATTTTTCAGTAGAAGTTTCCCTGATAATAGATTTAAATGATGTGTCAATATTTTCTAACACTTCTAACACTTGTCATGCCCTGATAGTTTACAAGCAGTTTTATATGTTAACTCATGAAATCTAGGGAGATTGTGATAATCGTCATAATCACAATAGCATCAGTAAATTGCTGCTTTCTATGTACAGCCAAATGCTGTTCTAAGCAGTTCACACATGTCTTAATACATTTAATTTTCACAACTATAAAAGGTAGCGTTATTATTGCTAATGATAATCTTTTTCAGGATTGCTACTTAGCAATATGAAGCAGTAAGTGTTGGATGACTCTAGTTAGGCGTTACTCTCTTAAGATACTTAACTCTAGGAGAAAATAGCCCCTAAGAAAGCAGTTTTCCCATTTCATTGCCAATGCTAGTAGCAGCATTCATGGTATTTACGCTAATTTCAGGTTGCATAAGCCACATAACTGCTGTTTGCATAGCCTTTCATAACTTATAAATAACACTCATTTGTCCTCCTAGTGACCTGAGATGAATGAAATAAAAATCCGTTTCCAACTTGCAAGTAAGGAAATAAAGTTTTGACATTAAAAGATAGCTGTTAAGTCATATTTTTTTAAAGATGTATTAGTTTCTTTTTTTTTAAGAATATTGAATTTTTTTTTTTTAAGATTTTATTTATTTGACAGAGAGAAATCACAAGTAGGCAGAAAGGCAGGCAGAGGGAGAGAGGAGGAAGCAGGCTCCCTGCCAAGCGGAGAGCCCGATGCGGGACTCGGTCCCAGGACCCTGAGATCATGACCTGAGCCGAAGGCAGAGGCTTAACTCACTGAGCCACCCAGGCGCCCTGTGAAGTCATATTTTGATGAGTGTTGAAGTCAAGACTAGAATTCACATCTCCTGGTTCAAGTTAGGTGTGTCCATAGCAAATGTTTTACAGAAGGTTTGATGAAAAATTTTCCCGAGTGGAAATGCTAAGGGTTTGTTTTTCCTTTTTCAACAATTATAAGATTAATAAGAACATTGGTGAACAAAACCAAAGATGTTTGTATTTATGTCCTTTTTAAAAATCTCATCCCCGTTAAGCAACCACATGTATTCTTCCAAACAATTCTGTTTATTCATACAAACATAGGGAAGTATAAAAAATAGGGTTTTCTTTTGTTTTTTGTTTTTATTTTTTACAGAAATGTATCCTATTCATGTTACTTTGCCACCTGCTTTTTCTTAAATTGTAGAAGTCCACGTTTCTTTAAATTGTTCTTTTATTTTTTTGTTTTAAAATACTGTTTGATTTTCCTAAATTCAGTTTATGTACCACTTATCAGCAGCTTTTTTTTTTTTTTTTTTTTAAGATTTTATTTATTTCTTTGACACAGAGAGATTACAAGTAGGCAGAGGCAGGCAGAAAGAGAGAGGGGAAGCAGGCTCCTGGCTGAACAGAGAGCCTGATGCAGGACTCGATTCTAGGACCCTGGGATCATGACCTGAGCTGAAGGCAGAGGCTTAACCCACTGATCCACCCAGGCTCCCAGAAGCTTATTTATTTTAAAACATAAGATAGTACCTGATAGTTGGATCAAATTGAGGGGAAATTTTAGCTCATGACCTGAGCTGAAACCAAGAGTCAAGACCTCCACTGTCTTCAATCTTTGCTACGTTGAGTTTTAGGAGGTGGTGGCAGAAGATTTTCAGGGCCTTTGTGTCTTTTTGGCTTATTTTCCAAAGGCAGCACCATTCCAGATTAGTAATACAGCATGGAAAATGTACCCATATGCCCCCCAAAATTGCTTAGCTTTAAACTCAGGAGTTTTTCCATTATAGTTTTCAGAAAACATAATTCTGAATGATGCGAAAGTAGACACAGATAGTATTAGAGTGGAGTGTGGTTGGGTATTTTGAAAGGGAAGGACTGAATGTAAAAGTATAGTCTATAGTGTAGTAATTCTCAAGCTTTCTTGGTCCCATGGTACCCAACTATCTCAGAATTTTTTTGCAGTTCTACTTAGCCGTATTAATACTTAGCCTATACAAATATTATATAGTTAGAGCCAAACTTAATGAGTCTATATATGTCTTAACAAAATAATATATATACATTGAAAAAATCTTTTATTTCATTCTTTAAGAAACTGCGGTTACAGGGACACCCCTGGGTGGCTCACTTGGTTGAGTGTCTGACTCTTGGTTTCGGTTCAGGTCATGATCTCAGAGTGGTGGGATCTGTCGTGGGAGTGGGAGGGAGACAGTGTGGGGCTTTGCACTTAGTGGGGAGTCTCCTTGAGATTCTCTTTCTCCTCTTCGCTCTTCCCCTTCTCTACTCCTTGCCACCCCGTACCACCCCCCTTACCTTCTCTTTCTTTCTCTCTAAAATAAATAAATAAACAAATTTTAAAAAAATAAGAAAAGGACTACATTCTAATGAGATATGGGTACTGTGTTGGTCACTGCACAGCTTCTCAAATCTTGGAATTATTGGGCATGCCACCCTCATTTCCTGTATCACGTTGATTTTTTTAATGGGACTTGCTTTTTTTTTTTTTTAAGATTTTATTTATTTATTTGACAGAGATCACGAGTAGGCAGAGGAGCAGGCAGAGAGAGAGAAGGAGAAGCAGGCTCCCCGCTGAGCAGAGAGCCCAATGTGGGGCTCAATCCCAGGACCCTGGGATCATGACCCGAGCCGAAGACAGAGGCTTAACCCACTGAGCCACCCAGGCACCCCGAAGCACAAGTTTTATTTTTATTTTTATTTTTTTTATTTTATTTTTTTTAAAGATTTTATTTATTTATTTGACAGAGAGAGATCACAAGCAGGCAGAAAGACAGGCGGAGAGAGAGGAAGGGAAGCAGGCTCCCTGCTGAGCAGAGAGCCCGATGCGGGGCTCGATCCCAGGACCCTGGGATCATGACCCGAGCCGAAGACAGAGGCTTAACCCACTGAGCCACCCAGGTGCCCCTGGGACTTGCTTTTTATCATAGCAACTCTCAAAACCCTGGCTTTAGAAAGATACGATGTCATTGAGAGGAATATAGTGTTACCAGATGTTAACACTGTGAACTACTTCACACTGGTTTGCAGGGTGTCTGTAGACATGGAATATCAATCTGTTTTCCCTCGTTTTTAATATTTCTTTGGGTACACTGTAGCACACTGGGTTATTTTTTTGTTTTTTGTTTTTTTAAAGATTGATTTTCGAGTGAGAGAGGGTGGGGGGAGGGGCAGAGGGAGAAGGACAGAGAATCTTTTTTTTTTTTTTTTTAAGATTTTATTTATTTATTTGACAGAGAGAGATCACAGGTAGACGGAGAGGCAGGCAGAGAGAGAGAGGGAAGCAGGCTCCCCGCTGAGCAGAGAGCCCGATGTGGGACTCGATCCTAGGACCCTGAGATCGTGACCTGAGCCGAAGGCAGAGGCTCAATCCACTGAGCCTCCCAGGCGCCCCAGGACAGAGAATCTTAAGGAGGCACTGGGCTGAGTGCAGAGCTTGGGAGCAGTGGTTGGGTTTGAGCTGAACCCGAGTCAGTTGCTCAGCTGTCTGGCCATGCAGGCACCCCTGAAAATTGTCTTTATGTAGAAATAGAAGAAACATCATTGGAATCACACATAGCTGAGGTGTAAATGTAAATCATTTCCTTTATCTTTTGGTATTTAAACTTCCTGAAACTGTATTTCAGTTAATTTCCCAATTGATACAATTTTTATAACATAAGAACCTAATGGAAATTGTGTGTGTGTGTGTGTGTGTGTGTAAAATTTTAATATCTATGGTATAAAGCTTTTGCCTGATCTGAACTTACATGGTCAATCATGATTCCTATAAAATGTATTGACCTTTTTGGGGGGGCAGAGATGCTATTTGGAACCATAGTGTTTGTGTGGATATCTGTATGTATTCATACATCCAGTGCATATTTTCTAATATGAAGTCATTGTGAAAGTCTTGGTGGATTTCATTAAAGAATAAAATTAGTTTGGGCCAGTCCTGATTTTTTTGGAAATCCTGATTTTTTTTTTTTCTTCAGTTATGGAGAATCTGGTTTTATATACTCGTGATATTTTTTCCCACTCTCTGGAAAGAGTTATTCTTTTTGAAGCCTTCTTAAGACCTGACCTCCACTGTCTTCAAGCTTTGCTACATTGAATTTTAGGAGGTGGTGGCAAGAGTTTTTCAAGGCCTTTGTGTCCATGTGGGTTCCAAAAAGGTGGCAAGTCTGAACCAGACAATGCCTGCCTAGATTCTGGCCATAATGATTGAAAAGACTAGAATGGGTATGATCTTGGCTTTTTTCACTTGGGTTGGCAAACTGCACCATCAAAGTTGCCTACCACCTCCATTGACTTAGTATTTTTAGGGGGGTTGGGTTGAAAAAATCAGTGTTGTAAGTTACTGTTCTAAGAAACTCAGTTAAAGTAATATATATACCTACAGGAAAAGGTACAAGAAATTTTAGAATTTATTTCTCATAATCTCATGGTAATAATTCTACTTTTTACAATATAGATGATTTGTCTATGATAGTATGATTACCAGGGCAACAGTAAAATTTGTCCCTAAGTTAGCAGTTTTGGTTCCCCTCTGCAGACTGATACAATTTGTGACTCCTGTCTTGGGGTGCCTCGGTGGCTCGGTTGGTTAAGTGTCTGCCTTTGGCTCAGATCATGATCCTGGGATCGAGCCCCGAGCCCCACGTTGGGCTCCCCAGCTCAGCGGGTAGTCTACTTTTCCCTTTTCCTCTGCCTCTCTCCCTGCTCATGCTCTCCCTCTGTATCTCTCTGTATCAGATATATAGATGAAAAAAGAAAATCTTTAAAAAACAAAATCTAGTGTCTGTTCTCTGAAAGTTATTATATCTGACTACAGTATCTCAGCCATCCAGTTACCTTCCATTGTTTGCTGCTTTATCCTCAGAACAGTTTACAGTCTGTTTTCTTCTCTGCTTGTAATTGTTCAGTATAGTGTCTTGGGTATCCTAATGATCAGTAATTTTCAGCTATGTCAAAGTCAATAGAATTTTGTTAGCATTGCTCTGGTGCAGATTAATTAGCTAGGTGAAAATGTGCACACTTGTTTGGGAGCATGTTTCTGGGCAGAAGCCACTCTGGGAATATGCAGTTTGAGTGGGAAACAGAGTTTAGAAGATGTAGTACATATGAAGATACCTTCATTTCTTAGGTTGTGGAGTGCTGGTGGGTAAGAATAGGTTCACAGAATTAAAAGTCATAAAGTAATTATAGATCTGTCCTTATCTAGAGATCTTATTTCTTCAGGGAATACTTCAGATAGTTCTTTGGAATGGAAATGATTGTGTTGAGTGTGTACATTCTGGTCATTTAAATAAACTATAATTGCTTAATGTAATTAACTGTTTTGAATTAAATAGTAGAAAGTTGCTGGACTATGGAAATACAATTCTTTCTTTCTTTTTTCTTTAAAATACAGGGAAGTCGAGATAACATGAGTATTGTACTAGTTTGCTTTTCAAATGCTCCCAAGGTCTCAGATGAAGCAGTGAGAAAAGATTCAGAGCTGGATAAGCACTTGGAATCACGGGTTGAAGGTAAGTAAGAAAGGTGATCTCCCCCTCCTCCTCCCGTTTTAGAAGGAAAGGAAAAGTATTCTCTCTTGTTTATCAAATAGTTCTTTTAGGGTTAGGAAAAAGTATTTCAACACAAGGCTTTAAAGTATTTCTTTTTTTTTTTTAAGATTTTTATTTATTTATTTGACAGAGAGAGATCACAAGTAGACGGAGAGGCAGGCAGAGAGAGAGAGAGAGATGGAAGCAGGCTCCCTGCTGAGCAGAGAGCCCGATGTGGGACTCGATCCCAGGACCCTGAGATCATGACCTGAGCCGAAGGCAGCAGATTAACCCACTGAGCCACCCAGGCGCCCCTCAACACAAGGCTTTAAAAAATAAGCATCTGTCTGCCTGAGATTTACTATCACATCTTGGACCAATGTGTGGGAATTTTTTGGCAGGGAGAAGACAAATATGTCTATTATACCACCAAAGAGAAACATCTGAAAATAGTCTGTTAAAGCTTGCCATTTTATTTCTCCTTTTGCTGATTATGCTTTTAGAAGTGAAGAGTCCAGTGAAATTTGCCTTGGGGCTTATGATGAACATCAAGTGCTGTAATTCCACTAACACTTAATTCCTCCCAAGTTAATCATAGGAATTCATTATACCATATGTTTTTATCTTACTGATAAGAGTCAGCATTTGATGTCATGAAAGAGTATTGGTTTTACATTGACCCTTGACCAGCATCAGGGTTGGGGGTGCAAACACACCCACTATTTCTGCCTTCCTCTCCCACTTGCCCCTCAGTTGGAAATGTATATACGTTTTCAATCCCCCCGAACTTAATTACAATAGTCTGCTGTTGACTGAAAGTCTTAAACAGTCAATTAACACATATTTTGTATGTTCTATATATGATGTGCTGTATTTTTTTTTTAAAGATTTTATTTATTTGATAGAGAGATCACAAGTAGGCAGAGAGGCAGGCAGATAGAGAAGGGGAAGCAGGCTCCCTGCCGAGCAGAGAGCCCGATGCAGGGCTTAATCCCAGCACCCTGAGATCATGACCTGAGCCGAAGGCAGAGGCTTAACCCACTGAGCCACCCAAGCGCCCCATGATGTGCTGTATTTTTACAATAAAGTAAGCCAGACAGTAGGGGCGCCTGGGTGGCTCAGTTGGTTGAGCAATCTGCCTTTGGCTCAGGTCATGATCCCAGAGTCCCAGGATCAAGCCCTTTGTTGCCCCATGTTGAGCCCCATGTTGCCCCATGTTGCCCCATGTCGGGCTTCCTGATCAGCAGGAGTCTGCTGCTTCTTCTCCCTCTGCCCCCCACCCTGCTTGTGCTCTATCTCTCTCAAATGAATAAATAAAATTTTTTAAAAAGAAAGAAAGCCAGAGAAAAGTAAATGTTATTAAGAAAATCATGAAGAGAAAATATATTTACTATAGTGTACTATACCAAAAAAAACTCACATATAAGTGGACTCACACAGTTGAAACCTGAGTCATTGAAGAATCAACTGTACTTGTTTTTTTAACTTTCTATTTTGCAGTAATTTTAAGCTTGAAGACGAGTTGAAACATTGTAGAGAGCTCCCATATACAATGTAGAATCTTTTACCTAGATTCCCCATTTGTTTACCTTACAACTCATTTGACTCCTCTCTCCACTTTCTATAACGTACACACTCATTCCTTTTCTCTCTCTTTGGCTGTAGCAATGTCTGCAGACATATTTGGTGTCCTAACTGAGAGGGTGTCACTAGCCTGATAGAGGCCAGGGATGTTTCTTATTAGCATTTTGGAGTACACAAGACAGCCTCCACCCGCCGTCCCCAAAAGTCACTAGTCCAGAATGAGTGCCAAAGCTGAGAAATCCTGTACTATGGAGATACAAGTATAAGGCTGAAAAATGACAGTCATGCCTAAAGAAGCTTGCAGTCTGTGATACAGTGAACATCTGCAGTGGTAAGGTGTGTGTAGCACTAGTACACAACTTCAGGCTTGGGTTGGAGAAGAATTTGAGAAAGCGACGTGTGAAGTTGAAACCTGAAGGATGAATATGAGTGAACTATACAACATGGGTTGGTTGGAATGGCGTCAAAAGTGTTTCAAGTCAAAGGAAGAGCACATGTGAAGATCTAGAAGTAGGAGAAGGCTTCTCTTAGACCCTTTGGAGATAGGGGAGTTGGGCAGAGTCGAATGGGAGTGGTGAGGGAGGTTATGGTGATGGTGAGGGCCTCGTGAGGCATGGTGGCAGCTGAGGACACTGCTTTTATGTTGTCTTTAAGTTGGCATTCTTTGATTTTTTGGAGTTTATGTCTTAATAATCATGCTCTAAAGGTGTATTTTCCATAAATTGTAAATACAGATAGAGTGTGTAAATGTTTTGTTCTGTTCTAAGCCTTAGCGAGTTCTGTGATTATTTTCCTTTTTTATTTTATTTAATTTTTGTTTATTTTTTATAAGATTTTATTTATTTGACAGAGAGAAACACAGTGAGAGAGGGAACACAAGCAGGGAGAGTGGGAGAGGGAGAAGCAGGCTTCCTGCTGATCAGGGAGCTAGATGCGGGACTCATTCCCAGGACCCTGGGATCATGACCCGAGCTGAAGGCAGACGCCCAAAGACTGAGCCACCCAGATACCCAATTTTTTTTTTTTTAATGATATTATTTATGAGAGAGAGAGAGAAAGCAAGTAGAGGGGGTGAGGGAGAGGCAGAAGCAGGGAGCCTGATGTGGGGTTCAGTCCTGGAACGCTGAGATCATGACCAGAGCCGAAGGCAGATGCTTAATGAACTGAGCCACCCAGGTGCCCCGCCTTTTTAATTTAAAATTGTTGTGGAACATAACTACTTCGGGATCAAAGTGAAATAAGACAGTGTTTCACTTCCATGTGGAATTTAAAAAACAAAGCAGAAACAGACTTACTGGTGTGAGGAGAACAAACCAATGGTTGCCAAAGGAAGGATAGGTGAACTAGGTGAGGAGAAATAGGAGGTACAAACTTGAGTTATCAAAGAGGTCATAGGGCTGAAAAGTCCAGGATCGGCAATACAGTCAGTAATACTGTAGTAACATCTTATGGTGACTACACTTAAACTGCTAAGAGCATTTTGTCATGTGTGTGTATGATTATTGAATCACTGTGCTGTACACCTGGAACTAATACTATGTATCAACTAATTTTCAATTAAATATGAATAACCTTATGAAATAATTCCTAATTTTTCTCCTCCATATAGTCATTATTCATCTGTCACTTTTTTTGGTAATTACAGTATTAATAACTTTTTAACTTTTGTATTATTCTTGTATAAAATTAGGTCAAAGTGTTTTTCCATGTAGCTGTCCTGTGTTCACAAGGATCACTTTTAGTGACTACAAACCATTTCACTCAGTGGCTATACCAAAATTTCTTAACTCTTCCCGTGTTGTTGAACATTTTCTTTCTTCCAGTTTTTGCTTTTATGTATGCAGATAACTTTTTTTTAAAGATTTTTTTTTTTTTTTTTTTTTAAATTTGACAGAGATCACAAGTAGGCAGAGAGGCAGGTGGGGTGGAGGGGGAGGGGGTTGGGAAGCAGGCTCCCTGCTGAGCAGAGAGCCTGATGCAGAGCTCCATCCCAGGACCCTGGGATCATGACCTGAGCCACCCAGGCGCCCCTGCACATAACTTTTTATATTACTTTTATTCCTTGTGTGATAGTAAGGTAATGTTTGCTTTTTTTACATTTTAAAACTGATACTAGAGAAACTAATAATACACTATATATTAACTAACTTGAGCTTAAATTAATAATAAATAAAACTGATAACTACCGAATAGTTGCCCTTTCTCTGAATCTTGAGTAAACACATTAATTTAGGAATTCTTTTTAAAAACCTGCAGAAATTATGGAGAAGTCTGGTGAGGAAGGAATGCCTGATCTTGCCCATGTCATGCGCATCTTGTCTGCAGAAAATATCCCAAATTTGCCTCCTGGGGGAGGTCTTGCTGGCAAGTAAGTAGAACAAAAAGAACTAATTTTGAGTTCCTTTATAATTAGTAATTAAGTAATTTTGGAGAAGAAGTATATCAATTATCAAAAGATGAGATGAGTTGATGGTTCTTATACTAGAGAAGAACTTTAAAATTTCATCCAAAGGGATTTTTTTTTTTTTTGAAGGGAATAATTTATTATGTGATTTAAAGGTGAAGGCCCTTCTTTCCTTTATAAATGAGAACAAATGGCTTGTGCTGAATCAAATTCTAAGTGAAATGTAGAAACTATGTTCTTGGCAAACATTTAGCATGACAGTTAATTTTTGAGGATAAAGTATTTTAAATACTCAGAAGCTTGGTAATTGTATGCAATTTAATAAAACTAATGCATAATTTATTTCAGGCGCAATGTTATTGAAGCTGTTTATAGTAGGCTGAATCCACATCGAGAAAGTGATGGGGTAAGTTTTCTTTTATTTCTTAAGCATTTAAAATAATTTTATGATGTGAATACTAGTTATAATACATTCACATAATGAAATCTATAGCTATTAGTATGTTTCATGTTCAGGAGTCAGCTTAAGGAACTGTCTAGAAATGGCGGTAGAGATACAGTTCTGTTTTATAGTTAAGTTTGTTGTCACTTAATGGGCATCAAGTACCTTTTTGTTGGGCTGTACTTACGTTCTCCCTGTATGTCTGCCTTTCCTTCTGCTTCTCCCTTAAATCTTAATTTTGAGGTGAAGAACATGCTTTTGAACATCTTTTCTCCTTCAGCAGCCTGCTACCATCACTAGCACTTAATGATAGAGAAATGGGCTATTAAAGACCTGACTTTCAGTGCCCACTCTGTGCTCAGTAGAATACCTGAGGGTAATTTCTTTCTTAACCTTAACGTTGCCACTTGTAGGTATTTTGTCTTGAACTGAGATAACCATTTTTTGTTGTAACCTGCTGTGCTTCCTCAGAGCAAAACTCTATCCCTTTACCTTCCTTGGAAATACCAGTGAGCTGTCAGCTGCACCTCTTTTTTTTTTTTTTTTTTTTTTTTTTTTTTTTTTTTTTTTTTTTTTTTTTTTTTTCCTTAGCACTTCTACCAGGAGACAAAACAGTGCCTTCTTTTTATTTTTTAATTCCCCTACATTTCAGGGTCAGTAATTCAAATAAGTATTTCCTTATAGGGTTTTGAAGGTTTTGGACATCTATAAATGAATAACTTAATTTTTAACATACATGTTTGAAAGATTGAAGGGAGCCAAAGTTAGTAATTAAATTCACTGAGAAGAAATAGACTCACTCTCCAAATCTCCAGCTCCTCGGGGGCAGGTCTTAAGAGAGACATCAACCACTGGTAGAAATGAGGTATCCTCTCAGTTGAGCCATTTTGCAAGTTGCACAGCAATGTCCTAGCATTTCTTTATTCTCAGCAATAAAAGTATGCCTGCAAAAAAAGAAAAATTTTGCAATTTATGCATTTTAGTGAGTTGAATAAAAGTAATACTGTATATTGCTAATAGCAGGCTTTATGTCTTGGTCTCGAGCAGTGGTTCTGAGTCTTTCTTGTGTGTCCGGTCCCTCGAAGTATTAAGACTTGTACCTAAAGCTGTGAAAATTCATTTAAAAGTAAAGATAAGTCATGTGGTACATTTAGAGAGAACCCTAAATCAGGCAAACAAGGACAAATTGCTGACACAATTGAAAAGCCCATGGTAGTTGGCTGGTGTGGAGTGAAGGGAGACTGATCCTAGGTTCCACACAGCATCCAGAATCATGGTTAGAAGAAAAAAGCCCTCAGATGGTAGTTATTGATCATTACTAACCATTACCATTTAAGTGCTCATGTTTCCTCATGTGCTTGGAAATGTAATCCTGGTTTGTAATCCTGAAAAATTCTCATTATGCCTTGCCAAATCTCTTCAAGGTCCCTTAAGTAAGTTGGCTGCTCTTACTCCAGATACAATTTTAAAAATTATTTCACACCCCTAAATTAATGTTTAGATTAATGTTTTAAACTTTTTAAAAAATATAAAAGTACTTATTATACACAGTAGCTCTCTAAACAGTGAATAAATAAACAACAGAGTCATGAAACAGAAGAGGAATGCTCAGGATAAAAATGCTGGCCTTGGATAGGATTATTACATGATTCTGTAAGTTAAGGAGATGCATACTTACTACCTTTCTATACAAGCTTTCTAGTAACCTCAGCAGATCAAACACAGGCAGGCTGCCATATGTTGTGAATTGACGTAGGGACGAGATCCTGTAGAAGAGCATCAGGCATGGTCCCATCCCTACCATCAGTGCATCTTGCCATGGAGGGATAAACACACAAGTTAGAAAGAAATAATAAAAGACAGGATGTGATTAATTGCCTTGTGAATTGCACAGTGATTGCTGGGAAGGTCCGAGTTTCAGAGAAAAGAGATGGGAAGAATTATCAGCGTGACAGAAATGAAATGAGGAGGATGATAGCTCAAGTGGATGGGAGAGGCAGGAACAAAGTAGGAGTTATCTTTAAAGGAAGGACCTCATTTTGCCTGGGGCAGGGAGAGAACGGCTATGGCGAGAAATAAGAATTTAGGATGCAGGAAGTATTTTTGGAGAGATTTGAGAGGCCTTTTGAACTTTACATTTGATAGTGAGGAGCCACCGTATGTTTGGAGCAGAAGGATAGTAGACTCAGAGGAGTATCTGTGGTATTTTAATCTGTTAGGAACATGTGCAGTGTTAGATTAAAGAGATGCTGGCAGTCAACTAGTGAAATAATTGCCAAGATCAAACTTCCCGATTTACTGCACAAACTAACTTGCAGCCCAGACTACTATGTGGGGAAATACTATTTTACCCTTTCAGAATAATCACAACCTTAGAAAAATGTTGAATTCCCAAAGTAGAAGCAGAAATATACTAAACGTGCACTAGCAGAAATGTACTCTAAAACACAAAGAAGCAGAAAAAAATGAAGTAATTATAGGTATTTAATTGAATTCTTAGCACTTATCTTGTGCTTCTATGACAGTGCATTAGGCACGAATGTGTTCTCAACATGTTTCTCGGCTTAGATCAGTGCCGTGTCGTAGAAGACGTGACCAGGAAGTGCAGTGGCAGAGCTGACAGTTGGAGTTTTTTTAAATAACAAAAATAAAATTTTTGTACAGATATTTAAAAAAAAAAAAAAAAGAATGCTAGAGTTAATCCAAGATGTATTTAGATTCCTAAAATGTCTGCTTTATGTCAGAGATAGAATTATCCTGCCGTGAATGCCTATAGGTTAAACCATTAGATATAGGGATTCATTTACTTTTCTTATATTGAAAGAAAATCTTTTGGATAACATATTTCAAAAAGCCAAGTAGAATATAAGCCAAAATTTGTTTTTATAATATGCCTTTAAAAAAAAATTTTTTTTTTTTTTTTTTAAATTTTAGAGAGAAAGAGCGAGCATGCATGCAGGATTGGGGGGGGCGGTCGAAGGAAGAGGGAAAGAGAGAGAATCCTAGGCAGCCTCCATGCTCAGCATGGTACCCGACACGGGGCTCGATCCCACAACCCTGGGATTATGACCTGAGCTGAGAACAAGATGCTTAAGCAACTGAGCCACCCAGGCGCCCCTATAAGTCAGAAACTAAAACATCCACAGTATATTCAGAAAGCTCACTATTTAGGGGAGTCTTCTGAAGTTGTTTACCAAATTTGTTTTTTCAGCCTTTTGGAGTATGTTCAGACTTCTTAATGCAGGCAATATTGACATTTTCCCAACTGTTAAAATCTTTGGAAAAAGAGTCTAGCTAGGATACTTAGGTGGTTGGTGAGTCCCCAGAAAGGTTTTGAAAATGTGTTTGTGGACATACGCAGTTTTTAACACAAAGTATAGCATGTGTGTGGTTTTCATCAGTTCCTCCCAAGGAGTCTGTGACGCCAAGAGAATAATCACCTACAGGACCAGAAAAAATAAAACTGCATTTTGCTCTAAGATGTTCTTACATTTCGCAAGGCTCTGAGGTCACGGCCCTTTACTTCTAAAGTGCTAGGTTGGGAGCACTTAGCTGGTTTAGTTGGTAGAGCATGCAGCTCTTGATCTAGGGGTTGTGAGTTCAAGCCCCATGTTAGGTGTAAAGATTACAAAACAAAACCAAACCAACCCACCCCCGCCAAAAACCCACCAAAAACTGTTTCACTGATTTAGATTCTGATCTTTAAAAATATACTGCTAATCAGGTAGCCATATATGTTGCTGATTTCAAGGGTAAAGGGGGACTCATAGTTACCAGCTGTTGGATTATAAAGTCATAGGTGATGTCCTCAACACCCTTGTTTTTATAGGCAGGACTAAGAGTCAGTGAGAGGAAGTCGCTTTGCCTAGGTTGCAAAGCTAAACAAATTGTACAGCCAGAATTTTAATCTAAGTCAGGGGAACTCCAAAAACTGTTCTCTTTACACCTTTCTAAATTTGCCTAAGTTATTTAGAGATTACATGTATGTCTGTACCCCACCTCTCTATCTGCGAAAGGTCATTTCCTATTCTTTTGTGAATCTCTTTAATAGTGTTAAGATATTCTGGTTTTGATGAGGAGTATTTCATAAAGTTTTTGAAACTAATCAGTCAAGTCCAGTTTTTTTTATCAGTTGTTTTTCATTTAGATGATACACATTTTTATCGTAATCCAAAATCTTTTTAAGGCATTTGGATTTTTAAGAAGGGAGGAAAGAGAGGATAAAAGCCATAGAGAGTCTCTGTATTCCCTTTTCACATTAAGTTTTATATACAGTCTTTTTATTTTGTTAATTTCAAATAGATCAGTTACAAACATAGCTACTTTTACATTTTTATGTTACAGTTTCAGGACTATGTGAATACTAGTTTTTTTTTTTTGGTAAATTGTTTCTTCACTTGTCAGAGCTTCTCCATTTTTATGGAGACAATCAATACTGTTTGAAAATACACTAAACTTTAGTCTATTTTTAGGGATGATATAGCCTACCACTTCTCTTAGCTATGTGGTCTCGACCTGCTAAATGACTTTTTAAAATTATTTCAAATTCACTAAATGTTACGTGATCCTAGCAAATAACAGCTAATTAGATTCTTCCTTGGTCACTATTAATTGTATCTCATGAACACATATTTGAGGATTTTCAGCACTAAAAATTACTTTAAGCTAACAAGCAGAAGATAGGATGCCACAAAAAAACACTGTAAATATTTATATTAGCATTCTTTACGAGTTTCTCCATTGTTAATTATTTGAAGCGTTTTGCTTATGGCAACTGCATTAAAACATGCTGCACATAAATACTAGCTAAATTTATCTTTTAAATGTTCTTAATTTATTTTCCCCTTCTGTTTGCTGTCTGATTGATCTCTATTCCTATGTATTATTTGGGATAAAGCAGTATTTTCATGAGAGATTTGATTCTTTTAAACTGACAGTGAATCCTTGAAAATTGAAACAGAGGGAAAAGTTCCATATACTCATCTCCATAATTGCCTTCAGTTTATTTTGCAGAATAGTTTTAACGATCCAATCTAATATGACTTTTTTGTCTTTTAGTTTCATTAGTCTTTCTGTATCAAGGAAATACGTTGTAGATTTGAATATGAAATAATTTGTGGTCCACTTCAATAATTTTAAGCACTATTTCTTTAGTAAGTGTCTGTTTATGTGCGGCGCTTACGATGTTACTTACCATAATGTATTCAGAAGAACATTCAGAGGGATATTAATGTTAATTACACCTGTACAGAAATTGGAGCTGTGTCACTCAGTACTAGCATTGTCACCCTGACAACTTAAATCTCTCTGAGCCTATAAATTTCTTCATTTACAAAAATTAGGGTTGTGGTACCTATTATGTAGGATACCTGTGAGGATTAAATGAGATCATGTCCACAAAGTTCTAAGCACAAACATTAATTTTCCTTCCCTAGGGGGTAGGGAGGATACAGAAAGGAATGTGAAGTTCTGTTTATCTTAAAGAGTTTACAGTCTAATTGGAGAGACTTATGAACAGTAGCAAGGTGGAATTAATTGCTGTAATAGATGTGTAAACATGATGTGGTGTATACAGAAGTTCAGGTAAAAACAAAAAGTGCAGCTGAACAGTGGTTCCTTTTCTGATACTATTGAAAATCCATAAGAGAGCGGTAGAACAGTATTTTGAAGAGTCAAGTGAAATGGCTAGGGAGGAGGTCTCACCCATCCATCTTTTACCCATCACAATAGGGAAATGTAATTTGCTTTGAGATAAAATGACTTTTAAATGTGGTCATTAGGTTAAGTTCTTTTCAGTTCAGTGGCTCTGCGATGCCAGCCATTGTAAATTTATCCCAGTTTGATTTATAGGTTTGGTTTTAATTAAAAGTTTTTTTTTTTAAAGCAACTACTCCTCCCCAACTATCACTACTACAAAATTCACAGAAGCATAGATGCTTACTGTAATAATAGGTGTCAGAGAGTGAGTGGAGCTTTATCTTTAGAAGCCACCAAAATTGAAATACAACCAAATCACAACCTTTTTTTTTTTTTTAAGGATTTTATTTATTTATTTGAGAGACAGAGATCACAAGCAGGCAGGTAGAGAGAGAGGAGGAAGCAGGCTCCCCGCCGAGCAGAAAGCCCGACGCGGGGCTCGATCCCAGGACCCTGGGATCATGACCCGAGCCAAAGGCAGAGGCTTAACCCACTGAGCCACCCAGGCGCCCCCCAAATCACAACCTTTTTATCAATAAGTTCAAGTAAGTAGAACCTGTATTGGAGGTTCTACTATCAGGCTTTAAAAAACTCACTCCAACCCAATGCATCTGAGTATAGATTGATAGAACTTTTAGTACCTATATGATTTTTTTAAAGATTTCATTTATTTATTTCAGAGAGAGAGGGAGAAAGAGTGTGAGCAGGGGGAGGAGGAAAGGGAGAGGGACAAGCAGATTCCCCGTTTAGCGAAGAACCCATTATGGGGCTCGATTTCATGACCCTAAGATCATGACCTGAGCCCAAATCAAGAGCCAGATGCTTGACGAACTGAGCAGCCCAGGTGTTCCGTATCTGTTTAATCTTCTCCACAGGCAATCCTGGTATTAAATGAGGGTTGATAATCACTTCAGAATTGTTTCAGTGTCCTAGAAGTATTTTTTAATAAAAAGGGAGTTGTCGGTTTGAGTTTTTTGGGGGCAGGGTATGAGGTGGAGGAGTCTTGATGCCATCTGTTAAAAGTCTTTTGTGATACACCATCAAGTAGAAAATTTTTACACCATCAAGTAGAAAATTGCCGTTTGGAAAACCTGATTAAAGACGAATAAGGTTTATGATTAGCAGAGCATTCACTTTGTTGCTCAATCTTAACCTTTCCTGAATAGTTACAAATGAGAAACTTTATTTAGAGAAACATGTTTATTTGGCACAAAAGGAGAGGTAAGGGAGAAAAAGTAAGAAAAATCATAACAGTGTATTTTATTATGTTCTCCCAATATGATAAATTTTGCAAAAATTTGTAAAAAAAAAAAAAGTTACTTGGTGCACCTGGCTGGCTCAGTCAGAAGAGCATGTGTGAGTTTAAGTTTGAGCCCCATGTTGGGTGTAAAGATTACTTAAATAAATAAAAACTTGGTGTGCCAGGGTGGCCCAGTTGTTAAGCATCTGCCTTCGGCTCAGGTCAGGGTCATGGGATCAAGCACCTCATCAAGCTCCCCACTCAGTAAGGAGCCTGCTGCTGCTTCTCCCTCTGCCCGCTGCTCCCCCTACATGTGCTTGCTCTTGCTCTCTCTGTCAAATAAATAAATAAATAAATAAAACTTTAAATAAATACATAATCCATACTTAAAAATTTTTTTAAATGAATGAAAAGTCATTTTACAATTAGTATACATGAGGTAGAAAATTAGAGAACTCAAAGAAAATAAATGTAACTTCACTGCCCATTATGATTAATTGTATATGGCTGTATTTCCTTTCCCCACAGACATTTTATGGATAATATCCTATAACCAGGGTGCCTGGCTGGCTCAGTGGGTTAAAGCCTCTGTCTTCAGCTCAGGTCATGATCTCAGGGTCCTGGGATTGAGCCCCGCATCAGAGAGCCTGCTTCCCCCCAACCCCTCTGCCTGCCTCTCTGCCTACTTGTGACCTCTGTCTCTCTGTCAAATAAATAAAATCTTTAAAAAACAATATCCTGGGGCACCTGGGTGGCTCAGTGGGTTAAACCCTCTGCCTTCGGTTCAGGTCATGATCCCAGGGTCCTGGGATCGAGCCCCACGTCGGGCTCTCTGCTCAGCAGGGAGCCTGCTTCCCTTCCTCTCTCTCTCTGCCTGCCTTTCTGCCTACTTGTGATCTCTATCTGTCAAATAAAAAAAAAATAAAAAAAAATAAAAAACAATATCCTGGGGCGCCTGAGTGGCTCAGCGGGTTAAAGCCTCTGCCTTCTGCTCAGGTCGTGATCCCAGGGTCCTGGGATAGAGCCCCACATAGGGCTCTCTGCTCGGCGGGGAGCCTGTTTCTTCCTCTCTCTCTGTCTGCCTCTCTGCCTACTTGTGATCTCTGTCTGTCAAATAAATAAATAAATAAATCTTAAAAAAAAAAAATCCTAAAACCAGTGGATACATAGACATATGCATACACATAAAACATATCTACGAACAGTGTCATATCTTGCTTTTTGCCATAAGCGCACTTTTTTTTTCCTCCCCAAAGCATTCAGATGTTCTCATTTTCCTCATAACATTGCCATGTTTTATGTGGTTATATCTGTGTTCTCTTTGTGTCTTTGTTGCCGAACTGTAGGGTAACAGTCTCCAGAGATGGTTAAGAGTTTCTGTCAGATCATCTGTATCAGTAACCTCTTTTTTGAGTTTTATTTTCCCAACATTTTTATGAAGACTTCGAAATAGCTAGCAAAATTGAAATGATCCACCTTCTCCCTATATTCAGCAGTTAACATTTTACCATCTTTGCTCTGTGTGTGTGTGTGTGTGTGTGTGTACACTACTTTTTTTTTTTTCCTTTTTTTCCACTGAACCTTTTGACAGCAAATTGCAGGCATCATTTTGGCATATTTTGGCATGCCGCTTTTAAAAATGAGGACATTTTAGGGCGCCTGGCTGGCTCAGTTGGTAAAGTGTGCGACTCCTGATCCTGGGGTCATGAGTTCAAGCCCCACGTTGGGTGTAGAGTTTACTTGAGAAAGGAGAAAAAAAGTGAGGATGTCTTTCTACATGACCATAATACTATTAATCATACCGATGAAAATTAAGATTGTCATCTAGTATCAAGTCTAGATTTTCCCACTTGTCTCTAGAGTGTCTGTGATAATAGTTATTTCGAAAGATGGTCTCAGGCTGTTACCAGTCAAGCATATTAATAATGTCTGTAATAAGGCCCTCACTTTTTTTTTCCCCTTGTCACCGAGAAAGAAGACTCTGAGCCAACTTTGAACAGAATGTCCTACATTCTGGATCATATGATTATTTTCTTGTGGTGTCCTTTAATGCGATCCTCTATTCCCTGTTTTCCTGTAAATTGGGAATTCACTTTATTAGATTTATATTAAACATTTTTAGGCGAGAACATAGGACGTGGTTCTGCATCCCTAATTCATCACATCAGGAGGCACACAGTGTAAGGTTGTCTTGTATTTAGACCATCAGCTTAACTCTTAACTGTGATCACCTTCCATGTTAGAGCTTGTCCTGCTAACAAGGTTAAGTAGCTGCTGTTGTAGAAACCTACAAGTTTTCCAAAATTTAATAAAACATAAAAGGAGTGAGTTTCCTGTTCATATCTTATTATTAGATTTAAAATAGTTTATTTTGATCTAGAAATGTTTTTATTAAAATATGTAAGATCAAAGAGGAATTTTCACCCACAACAGCATTAGAATTTCCCGAAAATGCAGTCGAAATTTATATAGTTCTACATTTTGTACCTCCTCTCCTTACCTATTATTTAGCAGCAGTGATGAAGAAACTAATGTTCTAATGGCCTGCTTTTCTGTCCTCTCCTATTGCTTTAAACACTAATTTCCTTTTGTACTAAATCATTCTAGCCAATTACTGTTTTTTTCTGTTAAGCAAGTCAGTTTTAGGAAATGCTTGTGTTGCTGTTGAATTCTAATAGCCGAGTAAATTTCAGAGGAAGCTTCAAACGCCAGTGTGAATAAGATGTAAACTAGTTCATGGTAATTTGCTAAAATTAACTTGATATTTCAAGTGGAAATTTTATTGACACAAGTAAGACTTGATACTTATTTAATGAAATGTTCTCATGCTTAGACTCTATGACTCGTGGTAGAGAAATGAGTGTTTTGCTGTGATGATGTTATGAAATACATGTGATATCCTAGTTTGTCTACTGACACTGGGGTCTTGAATCTTAAAAAAAGGCCTCCGAGGAAGCAGAGGAAAGTGGATCACAGGGAAAATTGGTGGAAGCTCTCAGGCAAATGAGAATTAATCATAGGGGAAACTACCGACAACTTCTGGAGGAGATGCTGACTAGTTACAGGCTAGCTAAAGTAGAGGGAGAAGAAAGCCCTGCTGACCCAGCGGCCACAGCTACTTCTTCGAACAGTGATGCTGGAAGCCCAGTGACAATGCAGGCAAGCCGTACTGAATCAAACAGTGCTCTTGCTGAATTAGACAGCTATAATGAAGATGCAGGGACAAAGATGAGTGGTGAACAAATATGACTTGACTTCGTGGTAATATTTTTGTGATCTTTTGATTTGCTGGTTTTTACTTAGGAAGTATAATGTATGCATTTATAGAACCGTTTTGTTATTTGAATCTTGGTAAACTAGTTTTATTACACTCCTATAGCCTTGTTTTTTTAAGAAGGCCTTTGCATACACCTTTATCAGATAGTTTAAAATGGGCTATTTATAGTACTTTGAATTCAATAAAATTATATGTCATTTCATATTGTATGCCAGAAATGAGGCTACTAGTTATTCAGATCAGTAGTTAACTTCATATTAGATAGGATTAGAGATTACTTACTGATAAGCAAGATGACATTATATTGTGGAAAAGCTTGTAATTGTAGAATTCTATTGCTTCACATTATTTTACATATCAGTACACTCATAGTTAGCTTTGTAATAAATTTGTGTTTTCTTTAGCAATTTTAGTTCTTCAAAGAATGGCAGATTCTGGCCTGTAATTTTTTTTCCTCCCAAGGATGATAATTTGTGTGTTCTTTGACTTGTTTATATTTTACATCTCTGTAGTTTTATTTTTAGACGTTCTGAGCTATTGGATGTGTGGTTGTTTTTCCTTTCTCTGTATTCTTTATTGAAACCTAATTTTTGAAAAACCTATGTATTATTGATGCAGCTTTGGTTTGTATATTCTGTATAGCCTAACTACATACATCAAAATGTATGTCAACCAAGTGTTTAGAATGAAATTATAAGTGTTCAAGTCCAAATAAAGCATGTGATATGGAATAATCTATGCATGTTGTACTTATTTTTAAATTAAAAAAAATTTTAAATAATCAGGCTTGGTATATTGGAAAAATGCCTCGTAGAAATTCTTTTGTACTGGTAGAAAATTTAGAGAACTTTTGGCTTGGCTTTTGTCATTAATGAAAAGAAAACATTTTGAGAAGTCTTGCTTACTCAAATCCATTCTGTTTCTTATCCCCTTCTTGTGATACAGAATATTAATTTTTGGCCAGTATGGACACACACTGACATGTCTGAGTTGTCATGATGAGCGTTTTAAAGAATGTGAGACTGTCCTCTTTGCTTTCATCAGATACTAAGAAATGCAAGAATTACAGGATATTTTAAATAGTGGCAGACACAAGTTTTGCTTTTGTTAAGATAGGTTTTTAAGATGCAGGTGGCTATCAGTCACATGGGAAAGTATTTCTTGAAACAAGAATTTTGTGAATGTAGAACATATAACTTTTCTTTGTCATGTTTTTATTTATCATGTATCTAAACTTGATTCTGGTGCCTTAAGTTGAAACTTTGGATCTTCGGATGTAGCTGATGTTTTTTTATCTATTTTTCCAATGCCAGAATATTTTTAAGTGATTTGAGAAAGAGGAAGGCATTTGGTGGAGAGGGAAGGAAAAAAAACCCAACCACTTACCTATCTGTATTAGATAGATCCATGTGTATACACACAGTGTACACTACCCACACCTCTCTGTAAAAGTGCCTTTTCATACAGAGAAAGGAAGGTAATTTGTTCATCTAATTTTGTTTTCTTTTGAAATTCAATCCAACCTGGCAGTGGTGGAGGTAAATAATAATAATATTCTTCCTTTTCTCTTCCTGTAGGGTGCTGGAGATCTAGAAGACCCATGGTAGCCTTATAAACCTTCTAAAATGCTTTTGATTCTGAAAATTGGGGGAAAAAAAACTTTTAATCACAATTTTCTTCAATACAAGGGAAAAATATTCTTGTGGATTTCCACCGTTTTGTGATATGAGCAGAAAATCATTAGCATTTCCCATCATTTGTTCATATTTGTGTTTTCTAATAATTGCCACTTGTAGCATTGCCTGTTCTACAGTATTTTTTGCCGACCTCAGGCATACTGGTTACATCTGTATTTGAACTTTGGGCCCTAGGAACCAACGGAGTTATTTCACCACAAATAACAAACTCTGCCTGAGGTGCATGGGAATATAGTTAGCCGTACTCTGAAGATACATTATGTTTTTGTTTTTGTTTTTTGTTTTTTAGACAAGACACACAACATATAAGCATGTAAGAGTAAAGAATTGTATGGGATGTTCCTTTCTCAGTTCACCAAGTTGGAAGCCTTTTGCAGCTCTGTGGCTTGAAATTTCCTTTGAGCAATTTACTATAGGACATATATTTATTATTAATTGTTATTTAATTTTTTTTCTAATTTTACCTGTATTACCAAACTGGGTTCTCCAATAATGTCCAAATTGTAACATTGCCTGCTTTTCAAGATAAAGTGTATTTGGCAATAATATAAACCCTTACAAATTTTATGCATGTACCTACTACATCCTTCAGCTCTCACTAGCAAATCTTTTGAAACCAAATGGATTAATTTATGGCTATTTATAATTTGCTTTGACATCTCACTGCTGCAAATTTTTTTAAATGATGAGATTCGCCTTTATAATGTAAATTGTGATTTTGTTTTACATGTGGGTTTCTATAGTTTTAATTTTTCAGCTTTTAAGATACAAGTTTTGTGTGTAATTTGGTATAATTTTTAATTGTTTACCTTATTTTAAAAGCTCAGAATATCACATTGAAATGACTATAAATACATTTAAAATTATCTATTTTAGATCTAAGGAAATATTACAGAGATATTTTCATGGGTTCAGTAACCTTTCATTTTATAACATTGGGCACGGTACAGAGTGGCTGTCACATAAGGTACTTGAAGATTATTATTTTAATTCTATTTTTACAATAACCTTGAATTCTTGAATTCTTTTTGAGTTTTGCATGTAGTAAATCCAATGAATGCTGAACATGAAGAGTAAAATATTTATCGAAAAGAAGCTATTGGGGTAGGAGAAGCAATGAATGTATCCATTTGTACATGGTTTACATGTTGTGGATGCTTTGTAAACATCTTCCTATATGTTTAAATTGTGTTTCAGCAGGATGTAATTGCCCTTGTGTGTAGTTAAAAATGAGTCATCATCTGGTCCTGTGTGAAATGGAATTCATGATATGTTCTGTAACATTTTCCTGAAGCTGTTTCTGGAGAGCCACACATTAGAATACAGACAGCTTTCCTGATCATTTGATTTATTGTGCACCTGATTTTTGGTCTAAAAGGAATTATTGCCACAATATATTTTATTTATTCCTTAGATTTTAGCCTTGTAAGTTGAAGTGCTTTACATGATGATGTTAAAAGCTATCTGTCCCTTTACTGGGTTCGGGGAGTTGTAAAAAGATAGGGAATGAAGAATGCAAAATGGTTTATTGTTCATACTGTCCACTCTGATCCAACCCTGTACTGATAGTACCTTTCCAATATGATATTGTGATGTTTCATACAATACAGTGAACATAACCAACTTGTTACCTAAATAAAGAATTGATAAAAACAGCGTGACATATTACTATTTGGTATGTTTTTAAAAGTAAAATCCAGTCTTGAATGTAATTTTTAAACATTTTACATAGTTGGGATATTTATTGTGAAATTTTTCATACAAAACCATGTAGGTGAATCGTAATTCCAAAGAGGAATTAACAAAACTGTGTAAGACAGTACTAATTAACCCCCTCTTCACTCCAAACCCCCCTGCTTTCAAAAAACCTTTTTCAGGTGGTTTAGTGACCCTTGAAATACAAATAATGTGTGAATTAGCAAAAGAAAAAAATGGAACTCAGTCTTTACTAATCTGCATTTTCTAGTCTAGCTGCTTTCAAATACTTGAGTCTTAGGACCCATTTATATATATATTTTTTCAGTTTATATTTTTAAAGGTTAAAGATCCCAAAGAACTTTGCTTTTATGGGTTTTTATTTTATTTACGTTATTTATCACATTAGAAATTAAAGCCAAGAAATTTTACATACTACTTTAATTCATTAAAAAATGAAACCATTGCCTGGTAACATAAGTACCATTGTTTTTTTTGAAAAACAATTATTTTCCAAATCTAAAAAATTTAGTGTGAGAAGGTGCGCTGGTTTTCGTTTTTGTAGACCCTTTAATGTTGGGCTGGATTCTCCTATCTGATTGTGCGTTCCTTTTGTTGCAAATGTGGCACTTTGTTGGAAGTATACGAAGAAATCTGGCCTCACACAAATGTGTGTATTTGGAAGAGAGTATTTTAATAGTTTTAGGCAATCACGACTGTTCTGTTTGATTCCTGATCAGAACTTCGGAACTGGTAGTTTCTTGAAGGTTAGGTGCGGTGTGAAGTCTGAAACTATCCGTCCACTTTGTACTTTTACACTAAAACCCATCTGATCTATCTTGTTGGGAGTTTTGAATGGATGTCCTACTTGGGCATGATTTGGTAACATCATGGATTGATCTTTTGGAAAATACAAGTTCGTTGAATTACATGGTTCTTCCGAATATTGACATGTTATTATGCAGTGTTTAAATTTTTTTTCTTAATATAACACATCTCATCAGAAAAAATACTTTAAGTATTGGGAAACTGTCAAGCTCATGGCAATGGATACAGATTTTTCAGAATTCTGATTTTCATTTGAAAGGTGACGTTTTTGTCTCTGCACCAAATATTGTCAGTCGTTTTCCTTGAGTGACAGGCTGACTTCATTTACTCTCGAGAAAATGTCTGCTGACTCACCATAGTCTGTCAGTCATTCCTTCAAGTAAAAATGGCGCTCCTCGGAAGCAGCTGGTTCAGCACACAACTTACTAGCAGAAGCGACAGCCATCACACTTCCGGCGTGCTATAGAAGCAGGTGCTTTGCATGTCATCGTTCAGGATATTAAAAAGATGCGTACTCCAGGGTAGATGTGTAATAAAAATTCTTACTGCCTCGCTGAGGGCACTGTCCCCTGAAACTGGCTTTCCCCCTTTTCTCTGAGTGCGGCATGAAGATACAGTAGCAGCTAATGGGTTGTTGTCCGTGTTGATTCCCACCGAGGTACCTGCAGTTTTACCTCCTGTTTCTTTTGCACAATCAGTGCAAGCATCAGTGGGTTGAAAAAGAGTAAGTATTAGAAATAGTTCTGATCTCATAGACCTCCTGGAAAGGTTCCGTGGCATCCCCCAGACTTTCACAGTTGCTGCTTTGTCCGTTGGGATGGCTGTGTCGTGTGTTCATTGACTCCAAACATCACAGTGCCCTACTAAGTGAATCTTAACATGTCGATTTCACATAAAATTCAGATGGGGGAAGATGGTGACTGTGGTCACTGTTCTGCTTAGGAAGACGAACAAGGTGGAATCTTTGATTTTGTATTTTGTCAGAAAATTCCTATGATGGGTTTCAACTTGGGAAACTCCTGTTTTGAGGTTAAGCTTAACAAAAGAGTTTGGTTTTTATATTGCATATATTCAGATCACTTCAGTCTTTCAAGATGTCTTCAATGACTGTGAGTTGGTGTTATTTGAAATAAAATCATTTTGCCACAAATGAGATGACACATGGGGTTGGCCAGATAAAGATAGGACTTTTCTTTTTTTAATGACCATTAAATGGGTCAGGACTTTCATGTTGACGTTTTTCTATTAGATTTTCAATTTTCAGAACATTGAACAGAGTAAAGTTGCCTTAGAGGCATTTTTTAAAAATTCCTAATTTCTGTCTCATCTTTCTTTCCCAATTATGAGGCTTGGTAATTAAAATATTTACTTAAGACACTTGAGCTTTTTGTTTTAAATGTATTTAGTTAAAAGCGATTTCAACTCTGAATTCTTCCTAAGTCCTTAAGTCAGTTTTGGTTTGTTTTTTTCCATATGTGGGGCATTCAGTTGGGTTTTGATGTCTTTTCATAGTGCTTGGTGGGCTCTCTAGCCACATGACTAGGCACTTGGTCTTCATAAGAAACTGTAGCAAAATTTAGAACTCAGATGAAGTTTCCATATAATAAATCAGTCTCCTTAGGGGAAAAGAGATGGTGCTGTCATGCCCTCTGAGGTCTTTTGTTTTGTTTTGTTTTCCTAGTCCGTCTTCAAAATGTCTTAATGGGGCGCCTGGGTGGCTCGTCGTTAAGCACTAAGTGCCTGCCTTCAGCTCGGGTCATGGTCCCAGCGTCCTGGGATTGAGCCCCACATTGGGCTGCTTGCTCCCCAGGAACCTGCTTCTCCCTCTCTCACTCCCCCTGCTTGTGTTCCCTCTCTCGCTGTGCCTGTCTCTCTGACAAATAAATAAAATCTTTAAAAAAAAAAAAAAAAGTTGGGGCGCCTGGGTGGCTCAGTGGGTTAAGCCTCTGCCTTCGGCTCGGGTCATGGTCTCAGGGTCCTCAGCAGGGAGCCTGCTTCCCTTCCTCTCTCTCTCTGCCTGCCTCTCTGCCTACTTGTGATCTCTGTCTGTCAAATAAATAAATAAAAATCTTTTAAAAAAAAAAGTCTTTTAATGAACAGGTTTCAGATGGTATCAGTTGAGGAGAGATGTTTCTATAATATTAGCCCAACATTTGAGTCAGAAATTAGAGTATTACTAGTTTATATTCCAAACTAAACTACCTGAAATTCTTGATGGGATGAGACCATGCATTAATAAGGAAATAAGTATTTTGATGTTATGAATGGCATTTTTGTTTTCAGACAACAAATTGATCATCAGAAGACAAATGTGTGTATTTTCCGGATGTGGGAAAGTGTACAGTCAAACCAGAGCATTGATCTATGTTGCTGGAGTTAAACTGAGTTTTTATTCAGCTTCAATCACAGAAATTAACCAGAACTTGTCCATTGAATTTCTTTTGCTGGCCAAATCATATTTTCTTGTCTTGAATTTAGATCCCATTTTTCAGTGACTTCTCAAATTCACATTTCCTCTTCTAAGTTGCCTTTGTGTCTTGAAGATAATCTGGTTTAACTAGTAAGGGAAAGCATTTGTTAAAGATTTTAGAACACAGTTTGTTTTGGGTGGCTAAATACTAAGGAATTGCATATTGTGATTTTTTTTTCATATATTAACACAATGCACAAAATCCATTGTATTTGTAAGACAGTGAAATACTAATGTAACAGTCATTATGACCAGAATTTAAGTTATCTCAAAGCAGTTCGTAGCTACTTGGTTTTGCAAATAAATTGGTGGGCATTATGATGATTTCTTTTGTATTGTTGTCTATGTTCATTCAATTGCTTTAAGATTTTTTTTTTTTCTATTCAATTTTGGTAATTTTTCTGTAGGCTTTAATGAAAATGCTGAGCAGGTGTTTATTTTTGCCCATTGTTTTGGATTATGTTTGTTACATTGTGGTCTAGAAGTAAACCAGGGTAGCTACTAATAAAGAATAAGTTTCTTTTCAGACCGTGACTACATCGGTGCTGGTTCTCTTCTTGCTGGTTTTCCTGGCTGTGGTCTCTTCTCTCCTGCACCTAATTTTGTTTTAGTTTTATTCTACCTGGCAGACACTTCTGTTGACTAAATACATGGTTTCCCGTTCAAATGTAAGTGATGGTTTGCTCTTCTAGTTCAGGAATGAGGCGTACGTGATCTTGGTATTAGGAGGTTAGTTATCCTTCTGTCCCTTATACCTACAACTCTGGTGGGGCAAACAAAACACCATACCTTTCAAATATGGGTGGAGTCAAAGTTTTGGGATTTTTTCCCCCTTGACTAATAACCCTAGTTTATAATGGCAATAGTGATTTCTTGAATAATTAGATCCGTACAACAAATGTGTTTTCCATTTATTTTCTATTTTTATTATCTTTAATATTTTACATAATATCTACTTCTAATGAAAATACGTGGGCATGTATTTGAGGTGAAGAGTACCAGTACAATCCAAGAATTACTCTTGATGTAGGGGTCTCATACCTTCTTTCCCTCTCCTGGGTCATTTGTGCTTATTTTCACTTGTGCACTCACTAATGCAGAGGAGTTTATCTCATTACTAAGTCTTGAAGACATGAGGTGCAATTTATTTTGGCAGAATTCCACAGTGACATGATTTAGAGGACTGTGGAGTTTCTTTTCATGAGATTTTTGCTTATGAGTAAGCATCATCTAAGCAATTTTAAATATTTAATATTTGCTATTGAAACTGATCTTAGGTAAGACTGGCAATCAGTGTTCTAGAACTTTGATCCTGTTGTAGTAACTGGATTTTATTAATCCTGGAATTACAGGTTCTTTAGGAATGTAAAAGCATTTCAGGAAGAGTTCACATTTCAAAATTATATATATTCCAAAATAATCTTCATAGTCTTAAGAATTTTCATGTAGTTTAAACTCCCTAAAATGTTATAATTACAAGGTTACCGTTTTTCAACCTCCGGAGCAGTTCTGCTTTTTTCTATGTTATTTCTTGGGATTCCATCTAAGAATTGATTTGAGTAAAGGTTTAATGACATTGGAAAGTTTAAAGATCACTAGGCTCAGAGAGTATATATGTGACTTGGTTAATGAAAGTAAACAGTAAACTCTGTTACAAGGAAGGAAACTTAGAAGAATGTTGGCTGAGCTATGAATGATATTTACAGGTTTTGATTTGTGGTCTATCCAAAAGTTAAGATTTACCTATTCAGAAGATGGGGAAGGGGAATGAAGTTGCAGCAAGAGGCAGATATCACCCACCACAAGGGGTCAGCCATCTCATTACCCCCTCCCCCACACATCAACCGTTTTGTTTTGATTTGGCTAAGGGTATTATGGGGAGGAAAGGATGTTATTCCCAGCCTCGGGTTTGAGTTTATCTGCTCACATTATTACCTCTACATCCCCTGTTCTATAAAACAAGCTAATGGTTAAACAAAAACTGGTATAATATTCCTTTGTATGGCTGTACAACAATGTAACCATTTTCCCCATTGAGGGATATTTAGATGATCTGTAACTCTTTACTAAAAAAAAACTGATGCACTGGGCTTCCTGGCATGTGTCCCTTGAGCACGTGTACTAGTTTTTTTCTAGTTTTGCCTAGAAATAAAATTAACTAGGTTATTAGGTATGCATACCTTCAAGTTAATATTGCAATTGCATTGTACTAAAGGTATACTAGTTTTCACTTCCACTAGAAATGTACAGAAATTCCCGTTTTTCTACCTGTCTCCATTCTCAGTTAACGCTGATAGTGTCAGACTTTAAATTTGCTGGTTATGTGACTGTGAAGTAGTTTGTTTGTATATCTAGTTGCACGTGAGGCAAACCTCTCTACGTGGCCATTTGAATTTCCTCTGAAATGATTGCTCATATCCTTTGCTTATTTTGGTTTGCCACTTTTTTTGTAGTTTTTTTTATGTATAGTTTGGATACTAATCCTTTGTTTATATGTGTTGCAAAACATAGCCTTTTTTTTTAAATACTTCATTTATGGGGCCTTTTTTTATTTATCAGTCTTCTATGGTTTGTACTCCTGTCTTTCTTGTTCAAAGAATCCTTGCCATGTCAAGTTCATGTATTCTTCCAGTAGTTTTCAAGTCTTCATCCTACCTCTCAAGTGCAGAATATATTAGGATTTTAATCCATCTTGAATTTACTGGCGTTTACTGTATGGAGTCAGGGATCTAATTTTTTGCATTCTGCTATAGCTAATTGTGCCAACATCCTGCCAGCCTGTTGCACACCAATTTCCAACATATGTCATCCATTTCTCATCTCTCCATTCTGTTCTATTGTTTTTGTTAACGCTGTAAAATACTACACCATTTTAGTGACTCTGGCTTCGTAAATGCTCCTACCTGGCAGGTACACGTTGCCTTCATCTTTCATAAACTTCGTTCCTTTTTAAGAAAAATACAGCAAATAATCCACACTCTGCTGCTTAGCAGCCTGCATCCCATTTGGCACCTACTATTGAAAATTGTTTGTCCTGCCTATGAAAATGGCTGTTCTTGTTGCTCATTTACATGTGAAGCTGGTGTGGCCGCACAGCGTCCCTGACCTCTCGTCTGTCTCTGTAAAGCCGGCTGGACCAGCGACAGAGCCCTGCCTGCTGTGCTGGAGCCTGAGACAAACGCAAAAGCAATTCTATCTTTATTTAAAACCCGATCTTGGGGGGGAAAAAAAAAAAACGATCTTGGTTCGTCGGGGTTTTCACATTTGTTTTAAATGTTGCTTTTGTGTATTTTTCTTGGTTACTGAATTTTTGGGCCCTGAGGCAAGAGTATCGATAACTTGCGTTGTCTCAGGCTGAGCTGATAAGTATGTCAGTTTCTGGGCCGTTGAAGTGACTTGTCTGTAGACCCATTTTCCTGACTTGAAGCAGGTGTTTCCCAGGAGGTATAACTCAACCTACTAGTAAGTACCCTTCAGTACAAAACAGGTTTTCCTGGGGTGCTTAGTGAAAATGCTGGGGGGGCTGGGCTGAGGGTCCCATGCTCTGGCGGAAGCAGTTGCTATTGGCTTTTCCTTAGCGAGCCCACTTAATACTCAAAAAAAAAAAAAAAACCCCACCAAAAAAAAAAACATAACGCAGAGTGGAATACCAGCTTCTAGAAGGATGTCATGGGACCGGGTTCATGGCCAAAATTTATTCTGAAATACACTTTTTCATGTTTTAATATCTTCGCGATTGAGAAGCATCTCAGGTCAGTGGCATCTTGCAGTCGCTGTTGGCTAAGCACAGTTGCCCCTGCTTGGTAACAGTGATTCCACTTTCAGTTGCGTGAGTACGCTTGGGTTGTGGTTGGGACTCCATGTGTGAAGTCTAATGCTGTTTAAAATGTCTTCCAAATGATCATAGAGGATTTAACACAGAAGCAAAGTTACTGTGCAAGCAAAACAGAAATAACAAGATTTGTTAAAAAAAAAACTCTTAACCTGTTACAGGGCACCCAGCTGACTCAGTTGGTAGAGTGTAGGACGCTTCATCTTAGGATTTTGAGTTCAAGACCTGCTTAAAACCAAACCCAACTGTATTAACAATTGGTATAAAAGAATCCTAAGTGTTATTAAAGTATCATTTCAGGGCGCCTGGGTGGTTCAGTCAGTTAAGTGTCTGCCTTCAGCTTAGGTTCTGATCTCAGGGTCCTGGATCCAGCCCACGTCAGGCTCCCTGCTCAGCAGGGAGCCTGCTTCTTCCTCATCCCCTGCTTGTGCTCTCTCGCTTGCTCGCTCATTCTCTTTCAAATAAAATCTTATAAATAAATAATTTCATAGTTATCATTTTCTTAATCATGCATTAAGAGTGGCACAGAAAATAATGGAATCTTCAGAGTTGAGGGATGAGGGAATATGATATATAATCTATAAGTAAATGATAGATATAAAACATGCACAGGAATGATTTTAGGATAGCATTTATTCAAAAGCATTGCAAAGTGAGATCTTTATTTCTATCCCTCAACCTGCCCCTCAAAAAAAACCAAAAATGTTAACATTGGTTAAATCTGGGTGGTGGGTAAGGGTATCTTATATGCTTCTCTGTATATTTCTGTATGTTTGAATTTTTTATAAAGCTTTGAATTTAAAAAAATACAGAAACTAGGTGAATTTAGTGTTCCTGAATTGCCTTTTGGGAAGAGGGTACCAATTAATAATCCCAACGGTATACAAAAATGCATGTGTCTTTTGCTTTCTCTTTAAGTATTGTGCATTGCCAAAATGGTAGGTAAAATATGGTAATTTATGATATTTTCTTGACTTAATTCTCAATTATTTGATTATTAATGAGATTGAACATTTATTGTTCAATGTTTTTCTCACATTTTGGCTGATTTTTTATATTTTATTAAAGCCTATTCAGTGTATTGCTTATTTTCTAATACAGTTATTCATTGATTTGTGAGAGCTCTTTGTATGTTTAGGTCATCAACCATTCTTTCAAATAAGCTGTGAATTATTTTATTATTTATTGTTTGTCTTTTTAAATAAGGATATTGAGGGATGGGACTAAGGACAAAGGATATCTAACAATACAGAAATGACCTAATTCCTGAAAAACTGCAAACACGATAACATGGATTTTTCCCCTCCCAAAAAAATCTTACGCCATGATACTTTATTTCTATGCTTTTTTCTTACACAGTAACTTTATTTCTGTGCCAGTTTTTCCTACAGTAAGAATAAAGTCTTTCTGCTGTGATTGAAAAGGCAGACATGAGAGCTAAAATAACTCTGAAGAGTATTGGATAGTTCTCTGGTCAAAAATATTAAAAAATGACATTTTTATCCTCCATATGCCATTTGAAGTCAAATATAGTGGGGTTTATTTTTTGCTTTACTTTTTTGAAAATTGAAGTAAAATTTACATAGAGAAAACTGCAAAAATCTTGGGTGTTCAATTTGATGAGTATTGAGAAGTGTCCCTTGGTTATTTATATTCAGAAGTTTTAGAATTTGGGGCACCTGGCTGGCTCAGAAGAGCATGGAACTCTTGATCCTGGGGCCCTGTGTTTGAGCTGCACGTTGGGTGTAGAGATTACTTAAGTAAATAAACTTCACAAGTTTTAGAATTTTACTATTTTCTTTAACAGTCTCAACCTTCAGTTGTATACATAGACAATCTTTTCACATTCTGAGTAAGTAAATATTTACATATAATTTCTTACAACTTTTTTTGTTATAAATAGATAATACTAGTCAAACTTATTTTGAGCTATTACTCTGGCATAAATCTAATGTAATATTTTCCATTATCCCTTTACACCAGCTAATACATAAGCCAGTCTTTTCTTGTTTATTTGAAAATGCCCTTTTACTATATATTCTTGTATATGCTTGTATTTTTATGGGCATTCTATTTCATTGCTTTGTATTATATATCAGTATGTCATCATAAGTATCATAGTTTTATTATATATATTATCATCTGGTAGGGAAAGTGCTCCCTTACTACTCTATTTGAACAAAAACTCAGTGTTATTCCTTCAGTGAACTTTTGACTAATTCGGCCAAGATTTCCCTGCAGAATAAAAATCCTGTTAATGTTGAATTGTTACATGTTTAGTTTAGTTTGGGGGGGTGTCATTGGTATCTTTGGCAGAGAAGAAGTCCATTCCAAGAAAATGCTGTATCTATTTATATGAGTGTTTTTATGCCCCCAGTAAAGTTTTATAGTTTTCTCCATATGCTTGACACATTTCTTCAGTTAATTCCTTATTATTTTATATTTCTTATTGCTGTTATGAATGAATCATCCCCCCACCATATGTTTTTAATTCATACTTTGTAGACAACTGACTTAATTACAACAAAATCATTTTAATTTCTATCATTTCCACCAGATGGCAGTCTCGGGCATGTCCATTTGTAAACCCGCCGAGGGCTCTGGTGACAAGAAAGGCAGTGGCTGGCAGACCTTCCAAGCCCCTAAAAGTACAAGGACATGAAGGTGTTTTTTGTGGTTTTTTTTTAACCTGAAAGCAAAATGAACCCAACATTATGTAATTGTATTATTTACACTGCTGTGAACAGGTAATCTTACAGCCCATTAGAGGAGGCAGAGAAAAACTGCCCCTGTATCTTTAAAAATCTGTCCCTGCGATTAAACACCTGTGGCTTTGGGAGAGTATTTTGGTTTTATTCCAGGGATTCTCACGGTTAGAGGCAGGCTTTAATCTGTCCATTATTTCCTTTCTCCTAAAAGCACCATTTAAATGAGAAGTTACTGGGTTTCCAAATGTTTGTGTAAGAACATCTTTCTTTGATTCTGGTATTTGTGCTGTCCAGATCTCTCTGAAATGAGGTTCAGCATCCACAGTCAACAGAAAATTCTGAACAAATTTTCAGTTTGTTCAATGTGCATACAAATCTTAATAACCCCCTTAGACACTTTTTATAAACTAATTTAGATGATGTCAAAGACTTGTGTTTAAGAATATAGGAGGTAATGGATATCTTGGCTACACGAGAAACCAGCTCAAGCATTTTCTCATAAATACTTTTCCCAGTGGCCAAAAAACTGTACTTTATTTTTGATGGCGTGTCACCTAAGTGAGCTCCTCTCTTGTGCCTTTTATCACAATTTCATTTGTTAACTTATACAATAGAGTAGTAAAGGACTAGAATTATACGGCAACAATGTACATTCCCTTCCTGAGAGATTGTATTTCCATTCCAAGACTGAAAGGAGTAAGAAAGAATGATAAAAAAGTAATCCATGTTTGGTCTTGCTGCCAAATTTAATTCCTGCTTTTCCAAAGAACTGGTATAAATATTCTAGGAAGTAATATAGCAAAATTTTTGAAAGACAGTAGATCGTTTCTTCTAGGGAGAACCAAGGAAAAGATTCATGTTTTGATCTCTGGATAATTCTATGATGCAGTATGTGGAGTTGCAGATTTCTTTATTGTGTTCCATGGATTTATTGATGTTTTGCATAATCTCTGAGAATGAATGTTGAAATGGTTATATAGCGATCTCAGCTATGCAGAAGTTATATCTAGAGCTTGCATGTAGTGTACTAAGACATACCTTTAAGACAGAGTTCGAATTGGTTTATTCTATACCAAACATTTCCAGGTAGGGGTAACCTAAATTATATAAATAAAACCATAAATTAAATGTATCTAGAAAATTGGCTATGCAAAATTGTCTTTGAAAAGGAATTCCTTTCAATAACCCATGTTTGTATTATATATATGATTTTTTTAGGGTGTTTTGCTTTTTTCAGGGTGGAACATGCATGAATATAGCAGGTAAGACAGAATATTCCCTATTACAGTGTAACAGTGTACTACACTATTACTAGTGATGTGTACCATGAAAAATTTATACAATGCTGATTGCTTGAACATGAGCAAAATAAATTTACATTTTCTAGACTGATTTCACATCAAAAACAACACACGTTTCAATTGTATCTCAGTAAAACTAGGTGAACACACACACACACACACACAGAAATGTCCATTTGAGGGAGAAAAAGTGGCTAAAAACAAATTCTGAATGAGTTGTAGTTCTAACTACAACTCAAAAGTTTTAACATAGTAGTTCTGAAGAATTGTCATTTGTGTGGTCTTCAGAAATGGAGTAATACATTTTGTAGCTGGTCAGATCTTCAAGTATATATTTATGGAATCTCAAGATTGGAAAAAAAAAACAAAAAAACCATTTAGCAGCCTCTGGTCTGACCCTCCGGGAACCAGAATCTACTTTCATCTTGGGCAGCTCTACCCATCCCAGTCAGTTCTTTGTTTCCTCCCTTCATTTGTCTTATTAGCTCGAGACCGAACATTGAACAGCAGCTACTGTGTTGACTCCCTGCCTTTACTCTTTCTATTCCCAGTTCATTCATCATACATCATGGCTTTAATTGTTTTTGCCATCCAAGACCCTTTTCTGCAAAAGCTCTGGTTTTCTAAGTCTTTCTAAAAGTACAAACCCAGAGCTAAACATTTGTAAGTAGCAGAGCTGTCATTCCTTTGTTCTAGTAATACTCTTCATCTGTCCACTCTTCAGATGTTGGACTAGCTTTTCTGGCACCCACATGATACGGTGTGAGTCTTCAGAGCTTAACAATTTTTACTGCTATTGAGTAATTTCCCCCCATCCCACACATGTGTAGGTGGTGTTTTGTTTAATCTCCTTTGCAGGACCTGCATTTCTTCTGAAGTTTTCTTGTGTTATATTCATTAACCTTCTGAGATGTTTTTGGAGCCATGTAAGATCTATTTGCTTTGTTTTTCTGATCACTCCAAAGTTTCATATGTAAGTCTTGTATATTGAATGAAACAAGTCTGTGATGAATGGCCTATAGTAGGCCTCCAAAACTGTCAGTAGGATACAAGTTGACCAAGGTATCAGTCAGCACCCGTTAGGTAAGGATGTAGCGATTTACTGATCAGCCCATATCTCTCCAAGGTTATAAAGGATATTGGGAGAGCTTACATTCCTTGCAGAAGTCCTGCATTTCCCAGATGTTAGGCAAGTAACTGTCCCTAAAACTTCATGAAGTCACACCTGTTAATTTATAGTGAGTCATGTTCTCTTTCCTGAAGAATTAGAAAACACTAGAAGGATCTATTCTGGGGTCGTCCCTGAGATTCGCGTCAAGTTACCTTCTGTGTGTCTGTGTCTGTGTCTGTCTGTGTGTGTGCGCACGCACGCGCCTTTTCCCAAAATTGGAATGACCTTTTTCCCTTTCTGATGTTGTGGCAGGTTCCTACCCCACACTTGTCTCTAATGTAAACAGTGGGCCGCTCAGAAATATTCTTAGATTTCCAGTATCATTTTCTTGTTTTCCATCAGCATAAAATAGGAAGTAAGTTCCTATTGGCCTGATCACTTGTGTATAACATGGCTAATTTAAGTTTTTACTCTGACCTCATTCCCACATGTACATGCAGATTTCTGGTGGTGGTTTTTACTCATGGTGTTTCATGTAGCATTTATGCATTTTTACAATTCTGAACTTGTTACATCACTTTCTGTGAAAACTGGTGGTTTCTGGTTTTTATTTGGTTGTTTTACTCTTTTTATTTTTTTTTGTTTTTTTTTTAAGGTACATCCCCTTTTTCATCCTGTATGTATGTGATTTTTAAGTATTTTTAAAATAACCCCGATACCAAAAAAAAAAAAAATCGAAAACTATATCTAGGCTGACAGCCTGAGGCCAAGTGCAACACGTAGATGACACCAGAGCAGAACAGTGCAGCATCCCAAAGGACACTCACTCACATTTCACTCTGTGGGACAAGATGCAGAAAGCATTCTTACTAAATAAGAACCATTATGTTGCAACCAGTATCTGACTGGTGGAAGTAAAGTGACCGGTCTTGCAGCCGCCGTGGCTGGAGTCTTGCGTCTGCTCTGGGGAAGGAGAGCAGCGTAGCTTCTCTTCTTACCTTCTTCCTTGCCTCTTTCCCTTAAGACAGTGGGAACGGCTGGAGGCGGGTGGCAGAGGAGCTCAGCTGCAGGCAGATGATGGGAAAGGATTAGCTGTGGCTTGCCAGCCTTGAGTTCCGTCCTCAAGTTTGGTCCTCTGTGCACACTTCCGTATCAGGGTGCCTCTCCTCTCTCGTCTTCTTGACCTCCTCCATGACCGGGGCTGCAAAAACAGCAAATATGAAAGACAAGATGGGGAGGAAGAGAGCGGCCCACATGTAGGCAGCTTTGTAAATCTCTTGAGCTATATGTATCCTATAGAATGTTGATAGAGATAGTATATTTGTGTGGATTTATGTATGTATGCTGTACTTCAATAAAAATTTATTTTTTTAAAATAGGAACCTTGTCTGATACAATAAACTTCATATATGTTTATATTCGTGTAAAGTTTTTGTCTGTTAATGGAAGCACATGAAAATTGTTGAGTAGATGGGTCAGATGTGCTTTGGAGAGTGTGATCTAAAATATACTGTGTTTTATGAAGAATTCCCTTTCAGGGTAGTAGGGAGAGAGGGGAGCCTTAAAAAGATGAGCAGCGGGGCGCCTGGGTGGCTCAGTGGGTTAAGCCGCTGCCTTCGGCTCAGGTCATGATCTCAGGGTCCTGGGATCGAGTCCCACATCGGGCTCTCTGCTCAGCAAGAAGCCTGCTTCCCTCTCTCTCTCTGCCTGCCTCTCCGTCTACTTGTGATCTCTCTCTGTCAAATAAATAAATAAAATCTTTAAAAAAAAAAAAAAAAAGATGAGCAGCATTGTGATCCAGGTGCTGCAGACCTATAATGGTTCAAGTACTGGAAGTTCATTTCTTTCTTCTGTGTACACCTGAATGAGTGTTCCCGGGAAGTAAGCTGCCCTCTCCCACGTGGGGATTCAAGTCTGAGACCTTTTCCATGTTGTGACTACATCATCACCCAGACCTTGTCATCTGTATCCCATCAGCAGAAGGGGAAAGTAAGCGAGGACAAGGTTCCCCTACTTAAAAGTCTCACAAATCTAAGGAATTGATATCCTAGAAGACTTACTCTCTGACCACAAGGGAATTACCCTGGGAATCAATAACAGAAGAACAACACACTTCTAAATAATCCACGTGTCAAATAAGTTAGGAGGAAAACTAGAAAATTCTTGAACTTGAACAGAATGCAAATGAGAATCACAGCATACCAAAATGTTGGGTTTCAGCTGAGGCAGTACTTAGTGGGAAATGCATAGCTTTAAACACTTACATGAGAAGGAATATAAAATCTCTAACTTTAAATTTCTAACCTAAGCAGTACAAGGAAGGAAGTCTAGGAGCAGAAATCAGTGAACTACGAAAGAAAAAGAAAAATCAAAAACTAGCTCTTGATAATATCAATAAAATTGAAAACTTCTTTTTTTATTATTATTTTTTAAAGATTTTATTTATTTATTTGACAGACAGAGATCACAAGTAGGCAGAGAGGCAGACAGAGAGAGAGGGGGAAGCAGGCTCTCCACCGAGCAGAGAGCCCGACGCGGGGCTTGATTCCAGGACCCTGAGATCATGACCTGAGCCGAAGGCAGAGGCTTTAACCCACTGAGCCACCCAGGCGCCCCAAAATTGATAACCTTCTAATCAGAAAACAAATTATCCGTATGAGGAACGGGAGGACACAGATCCTGCGGACTTACAAAAAGGGATATTGTGAAAACTTTATGTCTGTGAAATGGACAACTTAAAGGAAACATTTGAAAACCAGTGTGATTCAACACTGAACGGGAGAAAAGAAAACCGTATTTCATTACATTCAGAAGTGTTTGTCAGACTCAGAACCTGTTTATGGTAGGAATTGTCAGCAAAGTAGAAATAAAAGAGAACTTGCTCAGCCTGACAAAGGGTAACTATGTAACACCTAAACCCAACATCTAATACCGAAAGACTGATAAGTTCCCTGTATACATCAAACAAGGCAAGAATGTCTGCTCTCACCTCTTGTATTCATAGTGACTGGAGGTTTAACCAAGTGCAACAAGGCAAGAAAGGGTATTAAAAACACAGATTGGGGGGGGACACAAATTGGAAAGAAAGATAAAATTGTCTATTTGAAGATGATACTATTGTGTAAGTAGAAACTGATAAGGAGCCTATAAACAATACAACTAAAAAGCTTACCAAGGTCACAGGATACAAGGTCAATGTACTAGAATATTTCTATTTTTATATACCAGGAACAAACAATTGAAAATTGAAATGGAAAAAAAAAAATTGGGGGTGTCTGGGTGGCTCAGAGGGTTAAAGCCTCTGCCTTTGGCTCTGGTCATGATCCCAGGGTCCTGGGATCGAGCCCCGCATCCAGCTCTCTGCTCAGTGGGGAGTCTGCTTCCTCCTCTCTCTCTGCCTGCCTCTCTGCCTACTTGTGATCTCTGTCAAATAAATAAATAAAATCTTTAAAAAAATTTTTTTTTACAGTAGCATAAAAAAACAATGACTGGCTCAGTTGATGGAGCATACGCCTCTTGATCTCAGGGTTGTGAGTTCAAGCCCCATGATGGGCATGGAGCTTACTTAAAAACAAGCAAAAACAAAAAACTTCTTCAAGAGACACTTAAGAAAATGAAAAGGCAAACCTTAGGCAAACCATAACTGATAAAGGACAAAATTGAACAAGCGTTACGTCAAGGAAGATAAAACAAATGGCTAGTAAGTGCCAAAGCGTGAAGTTATTACTCATTAAGGGTGTGAAGTTATTACTCACTAAGGAAATGAAAAATTGTGACACCTCTACAACTCACTAGAATGAAGTTACAGAGACTGGCACTGGCCTTGTCCCCTGTCAGTGACAAGGGGGAATAGATGGAATGCTTACACATTGCCCGTGGGAAGGTAAAAAGGTCCAACGACTTTAGAGAACAGTTTGGCACGTTATTTTAATAACTGTAGCTTCAGAGTACTCGCAGTCAAGTAGTGTGAATCTTCCAACTTTATCCTCCTTTATCAAAGTTGCTCTATCCTGGTTCAAACATTACAAGCTACCTCTTGTCTAAAGTATTATACTAACCCTATGACCCAGCAATTCCACTCCTATTTACCCAAGAGAAGTGAAAACATATGTCCCCATGAAAGTCTGTACAGGAATGTTTATAAGAGCTTCATTTAGGATACTCCAAAATTAGAAACACCCCAAAATTCCATCAGCCGGTATAAAGGATAAGCCACAGGCAAATAATGAGTGCTGTTTCACAGTAAAAAGGAATGAACTACTAATTCATGCAACAACACGGGTGAATCTCAAAGGCATTCTGCTGAATGAAAGAAGACACAAAAGACTACGTATGGTATGATTCCATCTCTCTGAAGTTCAAGAAAAGACAGTTATAGTGACAACAGGTCAATTGTCACCGGGGCTGGGGATTGACTGCGGAGGGTTTGTGGGGAACTTCCTGGAGTGATGGGACGGTTCTATCTCATGATTGCGGGACTGGTTATATAACTACACATTTGTCAAATCTCATCAAATTAATACATCTAAAAGCGGTAAGTATGGATCCTGTACCCCATTAATCCGATTAAAAGAAAGTGTGTTAATGTAGATTTGGGTTTGTGGGTACTCGCTGTAAATTTTTCCAGATCTATTTTATGTTTCATTGTTTTCATTTTAACATATTTCAAAAGATATGAACTTGAGATGAAGTTCACCAGAGAAGAATACTCCAAATTTTACAGCCTGAGTTGTTGTTCCCAGGGGGTCCCTCTATGTGACCTGCTTAGGGTAAGTAACAACAGGGATTTACTATTTGTGTTTTTATATAGTAGTTATATGTATATATGAATGTGCTTACTATCTGATTATTACTTAATGGTTTTCTTAAGCAGCTGCAGGGATGAGGGTAGGGTTGGAATGAGGAGGAAGCTTTGCTAAGTAATCCATTCATACGGGCCAAATTATGTAATATCAATAAATATAAATTGATTAAGTCCTCTTTATTATATAATCCCATCTACTGCCTACCTCAACAATCAGGAAGGCTTATTAATAGAACTTTAACTTTAATTTTAACTTTAAAATGTTCTAGGGGCCAGACACCTGGGTGGCTTAGTTGGTTAAGCGGCTGCCTTCAGCTCGGGTCATGATCCCAGGGTCCTGGGATTGAGACCTATGTCAGGCTTCTTGCATGGCAGGGAGCCTGCTTCTCCCTCTGCCTGCTGCTCTCCCTACTTGTGTGCGCGCGCTCTCTCTCTGACAGATAAATCTTTTTTTTTTAAAGATTTTATTTATTTGACAAGAGAGAAATCAAAAGTAGGCAGAGAGGCAGGCAGAGAGAGGGGGAGGGATGAAGGTGGAGCTCAGTCCCAGGACCCTGAGATCATGACCTGAGCCGAAGGCAGGCTTCAACCCACTGAGCCACCCAGGCGCCCCCGACAAATAAATCTTTTTTTTTTTTAAAGATTTATTTTATTTATTTTTTTAAAATATTTTATTTATTTATTTGACAGAGAGAGTGATCACAAGTAGGCAGAGAGACAGGCAGAGAGAGGGAGGGAAGCAGGCTCCCCGCTGAGCAGAGAGCCCAATACGGGGCTCGATCCCAGGACCCTGAGATCATGACCTGGGCTGAAGGCAGAGGCTTAACCCACTGAGCCGCCCAGGTGCCCCTGACAAATAAATCTTAAAAAAAAAAAAAAAAATGTAGGGGCACCTGGCTGGCTCAGTTGGTGGAACTTGCTGCCCCAAGAATTCAAGCCCCATGTTGGGCATAGAATTTACATTAAAAAAAATAATAATATGGGGCACCTGGGTGGCTTAGTCGGTTAAGCACCTGCCTTTGGCTCATGTCATGATCCCGGGGTCCTGGGATCGAGCGCTGCATCGGGTTCCCTTCAGCAGGGAGCCTGCTTCTCCCTTTTCTACTGCTCCACCTGCTTGTGCTCTCTCTCTCTGTCAACTAAATAAAGAAAACCTTTTAAATAATAATAAAATGCAAAAGGAAATAAGATTATATTGAAATGCAGCTATAGAAGATGCCCATGGTTGATTTTCTCTCTCCAAGAACCCTGGTTTTGTAGCATTGCAGGGCAGTCCCTTTTTCGTGGCATCCTAACTAATGGCGCATTGCCAAAACCAAAACCTCTTCCATTTACTACTTATAAAAAATAGAGTGCCTCCGCTGTGATTATGACTTTCAGCTTGACATCTCCTCATCTTAGGAAAGTACAAGTCTACCTTTCAAGCAACAACTGTTGCCTTGCTTTTACAAAGGTGTATACGGTGGCTGAGGGTGGCATCCTTTGATCTTTTGGAGTGGTAACTTCTTTTGTGATGTTCCCTTAACATATCTTGTTATTTGTCTTTATTTGATAGATCTATGGTCAACAAAGTTTGTAAAGGGCTGGAGAGTAAATATTTTAGGTTTTGAGGAGCATGTGGTCTCTGTCTCTCCCTTCCTCTGCTGTGGCAAGGAGCCACAGATAACTTACACAACTGAAAGCAGCTGTGTTTTATTTTTTATTTTTATTTTATTTTTTTTAAAGATTTTTATTTATTTGACAGATCACAGGTAGGCAGAGAGGCAGGCAGAGAGAGAGGAGGAGGAGGCAGGCTCCCTGCTGAGCAGAGAGCCTGATGTGAGGCTCCATCCCAGGACCCTGGGATCATGACCTGAGCCGAAGGCAGAGGCTTTAGCCACTGAGCCACCCAGGCGCCCCAGCAGCTGTGTTTTAATAAAATTTTATTTACAAAAACATGTGTGGGGGCTGGATCTGACCTGGGACAAAGTTTGGGGACCCCGGCTGTGGAAGATGAATACCCTCCAAAACAAATCTGCTGCTTGTAGTGACAGAGTGTGTGCAGTCACATACCCCAGGCATGTCTATGAAGCAGGTCATAAAAGCCTTCTGTGACATAAAGCATGCTACTCTTGATCTTTGCCTTATGAGTTTGAACCCCATGTTGGGCAAAGAAATTACTTAAAAGGTAAAGTAAGACTCTTGTGAGGGGTGCCTGGGTGGCTCAGTGAGTTAAGCCTCTGCCTTTGGCTCAGGTCATGATCCCAGGGTCCTGGGATCGAGCCCCGTGTCAGGCCCCCTGCTCAGTGGGGAGTCTGGTTGTCCCTTTGTCCCTCCCTTGTTCCTGCTCTCTCTCAAATAAATAAGTAAAATCTTGGGCGCCTGGGTGGCTCAGTGGGTTAAGCCTCTGCCTTTGGCTCAGATCATGATCTCAGGGTTCTGGGATCGAGTCCCTCATCAGGCTCTCTGCTCACAGGGCGCCTGCTTCCCCCTCTCTCTCTGCCTGCCTCTCTGCCTACTTGTGATCTCTGTCTGTCAAATAAATAAAACCTTTAAAAAAAAATCTTAAAAGACCCTCTTGTAAGAGGTGCCCACCCCACCCCACCCCGCACCACCCTATGCAGAGGAAAGGAATATCCTTATCTTGCAAGGCAAAGGGGCACAGAGAGGAACCCAAGTACATTTTAGCTGTGCTACGTTTTCTGTCGCTTACTACACTTTGCTCATATGCTTTGTCCTGTCGTATCTTTCCACGACTTTTCACTCTTCATCAGACCTAGCATAAAAACACTCAGGATTAACTGTTTCCTCGGGTCTTCATTTCCTTATGAAGACTCCCCTATCACATAAAACTTACATTAAATAAATGTGTATGATTTTCTCTTATTAATTTGTCTTTTGTTACAGGGGGTCTCAAGCAAGACCTTAAAAAGGTAGAGGAAAAAATATTTTTCCTCCCTTATAATAATGAAATGTTCATCAGGAAGGCTCCAGATCAGTAAATGAGGGTCTGCATGTTCTGGGACTTTGTATGATTAACTGGTATATAAAAATCTCTAATTTCTAGAAAATATGAAGATATTTGTTAAAGTTGGTTTACAAAATATTTCACATATTTGATTATGAATTTACTTGGTAAAGTGTACTTTAGTAACAAATGTGAAATTTGGATAGTAGGTATTACTTTTACTTTGTTTACCCTCTGTAAGATTACACTTTTTTAAATATTTGGCAAGTAATGAAAAATGACCATTATTCTTGTTAAAACATTCCAACAAACCAAATTAGCTCCTGTTGAAGATTCAGTCCCACAGTTTCCCATTCTTGGTTGTGAGTAGTAGTAGAGAACAAGCAACATCCATGACTAGAATTTACACAATTTGAGGGGCTCCCTATAATCAGATCATTTCTCCTGATTTAAAGCAAGTTTCTAAATCAGGATTTCCAAATAATCAATGATGATTCAAGTAAAGGTACCATCATTAAATAAAATGGAGGTGAATTATCTCAAAATTGTAACCCCAATGGCAAGAACAGTGGAGGGCACAGTCCAGCGGCAGGTGGCACTGAGGAAGTCATACAGTTAGTTTTAGGGGAATCTTCGTTTCATGTCCTATAAACAGAAGGGATTGATAATTAGTGGTTCCCTCAAACCAGAACTTGAATCAAAGTTTGTACTTAACTGACACAAAATTAGAAAAACTAAGACGGTGTAGCTTTTCCTTGAAACTACAATTCATTCTGCTTAAAGAATTTTCCTTTGATCTAAGATTTATGTTCTTCCTACATGTTTTGGCTTTACAATGTCCTTCATATAAAAAGATACTGGGAGTAGACTTTTTAAATATCCTTATTGAGGGGCGCCTGGGTGGCTCAGTCATTGGGCGTCTGCCTTCAGCTCAGGTCATGATCCCAGGGTCCTGGGATCGAGCCCTGCATCAGGCTCTCTGCTCGGCAGGAAGCCTGCTTCTCCCTCTCCCTCTGCCCCAGCTTGTGTTCCCTCTCTCACTGTGTCTCTCTCTGTCAAATAAATAAATAAAATCTTTTAAAAAAATAAATAAAAAATAAATATCCTTAATTGAGCATATTGAAGTGTTGGTATTGCAGTTTGGTTCCCCCAATTTTGGGGGGGGTGGTTTGATCCCAAAGTTTAGGGATCATTGTTCTAATTACATATAAACTAGCAGGTTGAATGTTGTTAGGGCTACAGACTTAATTTTTTTCATTAGAACATGTTTTCAGTTTGAAAAATCTGGTCTCTACATAAAGCCTGTTATAGAAAGAAAGCTAAAACTTCCAACAGAGCAAAGACTGAGACCAGTATTCGGTCACACAGAGGGCCCTTTCAAGAGATTAGGGTGATGTTGTACAGATCCTCTCAAACGTGGATTTGAATTAATTGCCTACAAATAAAATTTGGAGCGTTCTACATGAGGATGCAGATTTGCAGCTTCTCTGGAAGTTAGATCTGTCAATCTCAGTTCTCCTTTGTTGCTGGAGCTGAGTGGCGCTGCCCTGGAGACTTCGAATCTGCCATCGCCCTGTTCTTTCTGCCGACAGCCCCTCATCCAGGACTGTCATCTCAGTCCTGCGGGCCTTGGTCCTCACAACCTCCTGCAGTGTGGGACCTGGACCCCAGCACCAGCCCCCCCTGGGAGGTGGTGAGAAAGGGAGAAGCTCAGGTTCCACCCAAAACCCACAGAATCCCAATCTGCATTTTGACAAGATCTGCAGAAGATTCCTACGGATTAGGGTTGGCTGGGCCTTGCCTAAGGTGATCCCTAAGCTCCTTTCCCAGCAAGACTGGAGCGCTGACTGCTGGCAGAGCCCTGGCCTGCTCACCTTGGTAACAGGTACCGTGCTCAGTCATCAGAGTGGGAAGGCCAGATAAAGTCATATATTAAAGTAGCTGAAATTATGTGGATGAATACAGAAATGAGTAGGGGGTTCTGGGAGGGCTAGATGAGTGTCCACGGGAGTGATATTGGTGGTGGTTGGGGGTGGGAAGGTGGATGGAGCAGGGCCTCAGGAGAGGTGGGAACAGATGTCCAGAACGAGGTGTTCCTAGTCCGTGGGGAGGGAATGGGGAACATCACCGGTTGACTGAAGCAGAGGGCTTGATTTGGAGATAGAGAGAAATAAGATGAGAACATAGAGTGGGCATAGACTGAAGCTTCGACTTCTAGGGCAAGATACAGACTTTGTTCTCTTTATGTGAGAAGCCGCCGAAGGCTATAGATAGATTCTCACTACCAGCGCTATGGAGAAAGTCAGTGGTCTGACCAATTGTGCATACTCTGTGGGCTTTATTGTAAAGGGATAACATTCCCAATGGGTTTATGTATATGCCTAGCTGTGGGTAAAGTCATTTCCTTCAAGGATGACATATTTTCTGTCTTTTCTACCTTTATTGGCTGTTTATCCTCTGACCCATGTTCTTAGAGACCCTAATTCAGCACCCAAACCAGGGCTGAGTATTTCCCAACTTTGAGTCAGGCCTCACGAAGACAGTGCCCATTAAAGGTCAGGGTGACAGAGCCCCATCCATCCCCAGAACACTGGGTGTGATCGGAGAGTGGAGGGACTCACTCAGTATCCAACAACCACATTTCCCCAGCGTTACATTGCAGATGATGACGTTTGTGTCCCCGTGAAGTTCTAATGCACAGTGCTCTCAGATGACGGGCACTCTTGATTCATGCTCTGTGCATTTGGAGCAAGACCCTTTGTCGCAGGACAGTGTCTACCGTGCTGGTAATTGCGTGTTTTCCGGAGTAGCTAAGTGTGTCTGAATTTGAATATCTGTCACAGGGTAGGGAACTTGGCATTTAACTGTTGGGTGACCCTTTTCAATAGGACTTCATTAAAGACCAGATATTATGGGTCATTTCTTTTGTGATTCTGGACTTTTTTTTTTTTTTTTTTTGAGAACCGTCTTTAAGCAGTAAAGCATCGAGACCCCGTAAGGTCCAAACACTTTATAAATCAGCCCATTACACTGTGGATTCATTTACACTGTTGGCCAAGGATGTCACATAAGGACATTATTACGCTTTTTTTTGTTTGTGCGTCTGTTGTTTTGTTTTTTCATGTCTGGAGGAGAGGCTACCAGGAAGGCACAGTGGCAAAGGAATGTGCTAAACGACCACGAAACCCCACTATACTCCTAACGTCTAAAACAGTAACAACACTAAATGTCAGTAAGGAAGAAGAACAAGAACTCTTATTCATTGCTGGGGGCCCGGGGAATGCAAAATGGTACAGCCACTTTGGAAGACCATCCAGCAGTCGAGCAGGTTGGTGATGGTTTTGATCGTGGTGATAGTTTCATGGGTGCGTTCGCACGTTAAACCTTACCAAATTAATATACTTGAAATGAGTGTGGTGTATCATTTGTCCATTACCCTTCAGTAAAGCTGTTCTTTAAAGGCCAGAACCAAACAGTAACCCAACCATTTATTAATTTGCATGACAAAACAGTTGACAGGCAGTTGGGCTGAGCTGGGCTGGGCGGCCTCCACTGACCCCAGCCGAGCCTGCTCAAGCATCTGTGGCCAGTCAGCCCACTGCTCTAGAGATCCTAGATGGACAGACTCCGCACTCCCTCGCACATCTCCCACATCCCTCCTTTACCCTTCTGCAGGCCAGCCTGGGCATAGTCTCAGGGTGACGGCCGAGGTCCAATAGAGGAGCAGGAATGCACAGCAATTTTTTTTTTTTTTTTGAAGATTCTATTTACTCATCTAACAGACAGAGATCACAAATAGGCAGAGCAGCAGGCAGAGAGAGAGGAAGGGAAGAAAGGCTCCCCGCTGAGCAGAGACCCTGACACGGGGCTTCATCCCAGGACCCCGGGATCATGACCTGAGCCGAAGGCAGAAGCCCTAACCCACTGAGCCACCCAGGCGCCCCGCACAAGCAATTTTTAAAAGCTGCTTTTCTGTGTTTAGTTTGTTATGGTCCCATTGGTCAAGGGGAGCCACATGTCCACACCCAGGCTCAGTGTGTTAAGGATCTAAGAAATGACAGGGAAAAGGCATGCAGGAATGCAATTCATGCATCCTAAACCTCAACAGGGTTTTATTTATTTATTTAAGATTTTATTTATTTATTTGACAGAGAGAGAGCACACAAGCAGGCAGAGCGGCAGGTAGAGGGAGGGGGAGAAGCAGACTCTCCGCTGAGCAGGGAGCCTGATGCAAGGACTTGATCCCAGGATAGTGGGATCATGAATTGAGCCAAAGGCAGCCACTTAACTGAGCCACCCACGTGCTCCCCCTCAACAGGGTTTTAATTTATATTTAATTCCATCAAGAAAGTACTTTTATGCAATGACTTGTATGTGGTGTTAATTTTTTATATATAATTTGCAACCTCTTTTTAATTTTCTGTTGAATGTAATTTAGCTATTGATTTGTATGTTTGCATTAATTCTTTGTACCTGAAACATGGTAAGGCTTTATTGTGACATTTTGTCACACTCTCATTCTATTCATGTTTCTTTTGCCATTTTAGGGTTCATATTTGGTCATAAAAATGTTTTAAAATACTCTTCCAGCAAAAGCGTGTTTAAAGAGTCTCCTCTGATTTCAGTGGTGATGTAAGTTTAACTGATGTAAATTTAACTGTCCCTAGCTGGGATAAACCCATTTTTTATTTCCTTCTAATTAGAACTGTTCTATTTATTTATTAAAATATTTTATTTATGTATTTGACAGAGAGGGACACAACAAGAGGGGGAACACAAGCAGGGGGAGTGGGAATAGGAGAAGCAGACTCCCCACTGAGCAGAGATCCCCATGCGGGGCTCAATCCCAGGACCCTGGGATCATGACCTGAGTCGAAGGCAGACATTTAATGACTGAGCCACCCAGGCGCCCCATTAGAACTGTTTTTTAAAAAACATTTTACCCTGGACCCTACTTATAATGGTCAGCCCGGAACCAAGTTCAGTGTTACAGTTGAGGTCACAGAAGCCTTCTTGAAGCTGGTGGTGTGTCTGAGATCCGAGAGCACGCGGAGCACGCTTGCATCTCCCTTCCTCTGACTTCACATCACATGTATTAAAATGTACCGAGGCAGGAACGTTTGGCTAGGTGATAAAAATCTACAGTTCTGTGCAGAATGTACTTTCTACTTTCTCCCTCTTCCTCCTTCTCCTTCAGCATAGAGTTCAGTCTCTCCGTCTTTAAGTGACTATTCTTTTATTCATTTAATAATGGGCTAGGTGCTGAGCCAGAGGCTGGGTACTTAGAGATAACTTTGCAGCAGGTTCCACCCTCGGTTCACAGCAGCTGTAAATAGGGGCATGCAATGTGGAAAATGGTTCTTCTCTTTCAAATGTTCGCAAACCTGACAGGCTGTATGTTGCGTGTCACTTTGGCGGGTTTGCAGCTAAGTGGACGTCTTTATGGTATCATGGCTTTAAAATGGATTATATGTATGCGTGCTCTCCCCCACTTACTATTATTTCTGCTTGTTTGTTTCTTTGTTTACTCACAGAGTGTTTCTGGATCTTGTGGTAGTCCTTAATATTCTATCTCCCGTTTTCTAGATATTTCACTCTTCTTTGTTTTATTATCACGACTTAATAAGTCACTTGGGATTTGAATTTACGGGGGTGGTTTATCCTCATTATCTCTGATTCTTGGTTCTGATTATCTGTGTTGCCTCTTAAAGCTATCTTAGTCATCTTATTTCTTTATTCACATTTAAAAGTCGTAACAGTCTTGTGTTTTGCTTTCTGCAGTTGATATTTCATTTCAAAATCTCCTTGAAAGTAAGTGATCCTGGTACTTTTGTAGTTGGAATTCTTAGCTTTCTGGGTATCTTATCTAGATTACTGCCAACTGCCTCTTCTGTCCAGTGTTTTGGTATTGGTCATTGAATTATTTTCTGTTCTTTCTTGAAGTTTCCTTTTTTTCTTTCCTTTAGGTATGGGTGTGGGGTGTTTACAAATTTTGGGTGGCTATTGCTAGAAGAAGTCATCTTATTATTAAACTCTACCACTTGCTTAGAAGTTCTAGGTAGACACCCAACTCAGTTTCCATGACTTAATTTTTTTCTAATGGAAGAGAGATGCATATTTATTATTAAAAAAATTAGAAGTATCAAAAAATTTAAAGAACAAAATGAGTGTCAGCCATAATCTTAGAACCCAGAGATAAACACTCTGAGCATATTTTCTAATTGGATTTTGCAGATATACATGCAATTTTTTTTTTCACGTAATTGGGACAATTTCTTTATATTTTGCATTTCTCCACTCAGCTTGATGATGTAAGATTTCTTCCATGTTGTTAAAAATCTTGGAAAATATGCTTAATGACTAATATTCTACCACATGGACATACAATAATTTTTTAGCTAGTCATGTCATTGAACATTTAGGTTGTTTCCAGTGTTTGCTATTATAAATAGCACTATAATTTATAATCTCATTATATGCAAATTTTTGTCTTTTTTATGATTTTATTTATTTATTTGAGCAAGAGAGAGCATACAAGCAGGGGAAGTGGCAGAGGGAGACTGACATGGGACTCCATCCCAGGACCCCGGGATCATGACCCAAGCTAAGGGCAGACGCTTAACCGACTAAGCCACCCAGGCGCCCCAAAGGTTATGCAATTTCTAATTTTGACATATACTCCCAAATTGTTCTATACAAAGTGTGCTCTACTTTATGCATGAAATGTATGAGTGCTGGTTCGGTATATATTTTCAGATGTTGGTTATTATCAAAGTCTTTCATTTTTGCCAAAATGATAGCTTAAAATTAGTGTATCTTTTTTTTTTAATTTTTAAGTTTTTTTTTTTTTTAAGATTTTATTTATTTATTTGACAGAGAGAGATCACAAGCAGGCAGAGAGACAGGCAGAGAGAGAGGAGGAAGCAGGCTCCCTGCCAACCAGAGAGCCTGATGGGGAGCTCGATCCCAGGACCCTGGGATCATGACCTGAGCCGAAGGTAGAGGCTTTAACCCACTGAGCCACCCAGGCGCCCTAAAATTAGTGTATCTTTTAAATTTTTGTTTATCTTTCTTAAATTTTATATGAAATACACATTTTTTGTTTACTAACCACTTATATTTTTTCTTGTCAACTGCTTATATCCTTTGTCCATTTTTCTATATTTTGGTGTTCATTTATATAGTCAGTTTCTGTATTATGGAAATCAGCTTGTCATAGGTGTTTACCATTTGCCTTTTGTCTTTGTGTGTGGATTGTTCTGTTTTTTAGTTTTTTATTTTTAAGATTTATTTAATTATTTATTTTAAGATTTATTTATTTGAGAGAGAGAGAGAATGTGAGTGGGGGGAGGGACAGAGGGAGAGGCAGAAGCAGTCTCCTCACTAAGCAGGGAACCCTGTGTGGGGCTCGATCCCAGGACCCTGGATCTGAGCCAAAGGCAGATGCTTACCTGACTGAGCCACCCAGCCGCCCCTAGAACTTATTTTGATGTAAGGAATAAGGAAAGCTATATGGTTTTGTTTTCTTTTTTAAATAGCTAGCTACTTGTCCAGCATCACTTACTAAATAATCTTTTTTTTTCCTGATTGATTTGAAATGTTGCCTTTTCTTATTCTAAATTCCCATCTGAATAGGAATCTATTTTTGGTGACTCCAATCTGTTCAATTAATCATTTGACCTTATCCATTCTTTTGTATTTGTTTTTAAAGATTTTATTTATTTATTTGACAAGAGAGAGACAGACAGCAGGGGGAGTGGGAGAGGGAGAAGCAGGCTTCCAGCTGAGCAGAGAGCCCGACGTGGAGCTCCATCCCAGGGACCCAGAATCATGACCTGAGCCAAAGGCAGACGCTTAATGATTGAGCTACCCCGGTGCCCCTTATCCCTTCTTTTGTGCCAACTCCTCATTTTACTGGAGTTTTTAAAATCTTCATTTATTACTCTGACAATGTTAAAACTCATGATACACATTGCCAAATTAATTTCTAGAATTATTATGTTAATTTACACTAGACACTGCCAGCACTATTATCTTTTAGAGGTTCTTTGCCAATGTGATTGAAAGTGCTCATTTGTTTCTTTGATATTAGTGAGTCGATTTGTGTAAAATGCCTTTATATATTTACCAAATTTTCTACTGACATTTTTTATTTTATTTATTTTTTTTTAAAGATTTTATTTATTTATTTGACAGAGAGAGATCACAAGTAGGCAGAGAGGCAGGCAGAGAGAGAGAGGGAAGCAGGCTCCCTGCTGAGCAGAGAGCCCGATGCGGGACTCGATCCCAGGACCCTGAGATCATGACCTGAGCCGAAGGCAGCGGCTTAACCCACTGAGCCACCCAGGCGCCCTCTACTGACATTTTTTAATTGGTATCATTAAATTTCATATATATATATATACACACACAGACACACACACACACACACACCAACAATATATATGCACCTTTAACATTAAAGACATAAGTTCTTTGGCATATTTATTGCCAATATATTTCCCAACTTTACATATACTCGTCAATCAGTACATTTTGTGATATAATAAATTCAAAAAATTTATTCAATCTATTCAAGCAATCTTTTGTGATTGCTTTTATTTTTTTAAAAAATCCTCCCACCAAAGACAATATAACCATTCAGTTGTTTTTAGTTTTTATTTTTTTTAATGATTAAAAAAATTTTTTTTAAAGATTTTATTTATTTATTTGACAGAGAGAAATCACAAGTAGGCAGAGAGGCAGGCAGAGAGAGAGGAGGAAGCAGGCTCCCTGCTGAGCAGAAAGCCCGATGTGGGGCTTGAACCCAGGACCTAGGATCATGACCTGAGCCGAAGGCAGCGGCTTAACCCACTGAGCCACCCAGGCGCCCCCAAAAAAAATTTTTTGAAGTAGACTCTATACCCAATGTGGGGGTCAAACTCAAGACCCTGAGATCAAGAGTTGCATGCACTTCCGACTGAGCCAGCCAGATGCCCCTAATTCAATTGTTTTTAAAAGATTCCAGCATGCCTGGGTGGCTCACTTGGTTAAGCATTTGCCTTCAGCCCAAGTCATGATCTCAGGGTTCTGGGATCGAGCCCAGCATTGGGCTCCCTGCATCTCAGGGAGTCTGCTTTCCCCTCTCCTTCTGCCACTCTCCCTGCTTGTGCTCTATCAAATAAATAAAAAAATAAAAAAGAAAGATTCTAGTTTGCACGTTCTGGAAACTCAAAGTATTGTTGTTATTTAAAATGTAGGGAAGTTGTTATTTTAAATAAAATGTAGAGATGGAGAAGGGGGTACCTGATTGGCTCAAATCCAGAGAGCATGTGACTCTTGGCCTTGGGGACATTAGTGTGAGCCCCCCTTTGAATGTAGAAAAGTTGATATGGAATATTTTGTCATGAAGGCATATTGCTGTGATATAGCATTTTCTCTGCATATATAGAATTGCATATTTAGAATTTAGGGATTTATAACTAAAAGTTTTTTTTTTTTTAAAGATTTTATTTATTTGACAGAGAGAGATCACAAGTAGACAGAGGCAGGCAGAGAGAGAGAAAGGGAAGCAGGCTCCCTGCCGAGCAGAGAGCCCGATGCGGGGCTCAATCCCAGGACCCTGGGATCATGACCTGAGCCGAAAGCAGAGGCTTTAACCCACTGAGCCACTCAGGTGCCCCTAAAAGTTATTTTTTATAATTTAAAATTATTTTAAAACTATGAGTATTTTTGCACATTGTTTTTTCCCCAAACAGTAACTGAATTTCAAGAATTAGATCTTTTTTAAAAATTATTTTTATTAACATGTAATGTATCATTTGCTCCAGGGGTACAGGTCTGTGTATCGTCAGGCTCACTTCACAGCACTCACCATAGCACATACCCTCCCCAATGTCCATAACCCAACCACCCTATCGATCCCTCCCACCCTTCAGCAACCCTCAGTTTATTTCCTGAGATTAAGAGTCTCTTACGGTTTGTCTCCCTCCCGATCCCATCTTGTTTCATTTTTCCTTTCCCTGATCCCCAAACCCCCCACTCTGCCTTTCAAATTCCTCATATCAGGGAGACCATATGATAATTGTCTTTCTCTGATTACCTTATTTCACTCAGGATAATACCCTCTAGTTCCATCAATGTTGTTGCAAATGGCAAGATATCTTTTCTTTTGATGGCTGCATAGTATTCCACTGTGTGTGTGTGTGTGTGTGTGTGTGTGTGTGTGTGTGTGTGTATCACATCTTTATCCATTCATATGTTGATGGACATCTAGGCTCTTTCCATAGTTTGGCTATTGTGGACATTGCTGCTATAAACAAGGAATTAGATCTTTGCATGAAAGTTACCATTATGTGTTTGAGAGATAAAGCAATTTCAAGACATAATGTTAAATTCTTTTGATTTCTAACAAATAACACCATGTGCATAATTAATAATGAAAGATGCCAGTCATTGGATGCATTCAGTGAGCATTTATTGGGATTTCCTCATTAAAAAATATAACTTGGACAAAATCAAATGATTTATTCCTCTGTGCCATACACTGTTTCTAAGTCATTCTACAGAAAACAAAGACAAAAACCCAGCAATGTTAAGAATTCATATAGCTTTATTTAAAGAAGAAAAATTCTTGTTATCTGATCAAATGAGTCATAAGGTTGTTTAAATGCTTTTGATTAAATGGGAACCAAGAGTCATCACATTCTTGAAGGGCTTGTGGAATCTTCTGGGAAAGCACACCTAACTTTAATGCCATTTCCTCAAGGCTGTGCATGCTGTATTTTACACCATATCAATGATTAAATAACCACCCCTTTTGTTTTTTAAGATTTTATTTATTTGTTTTAGAGGGGGAGGGGCAGAGAGAATCTCAAGCAGACTCTGTGCTGAGCATGGGGTTCAACTCAGGGGCTCGATCCCCAACCCCTGAGATCATGACCTGCGCTAAAATCAAGAGTTGGCCGCCTCACTGAGTCACCCAGGCGTCCCTGATTAAATAACTCTGAAGTACAGGTATTTATTTTTTTTTTAAAGATTTTATTTATTTATTTGACAGAGAGAGATCACAAATAGATGGAGAGGCAGGCAGAGAGAGAGAGAGGGAAGCAGGATCTCCGCTGAGCAGAGAACCCGATGTGGGACTCGATCCCAGGACCCTGAGATCATGACCTGAGCCGAAGGCAGTGGCTTAACCCACTGAGCCACCCAGGCGCCCTGAAGTACAGGTATTTAGTGCATTTATATTTACCTCTAGCTAAGCCCTTGAACTTGCAAGACATAGAATCCTTTTTCTCCACCTCCCTTCCCCCACCTTCAGAAAATGCTTCCAGGAATGGAAACTGAAAAACAGAAAACAAGACTGAGGGCACCTGGGGTCCAGCAGAGTATACAAATGCTTATTTATATGGTTGGCCTGAGATATAATGAAATTAGCTTCTGTAACAAAGCATTGTTCCCTGTCTCCAGACATTCTTCCTCTTGGATTTGTAGGAAGAAAAGAGACCTTCAAAACCAAACATAAAGAAGGGCCTGTTGCGCCTTACAAAATTCAGTGATTTGTTTCTTTTTCTCGTACCTAGCTAAAATGAACATTTTTAAGCTGTTTTTTTTTTTTTTTATGGTGGTAAAATCTAACATAAAATCTACCTCTTTATTTAAGTGGACAATTCTGAGGCGTCAAGCACATTTACATTGTTGTGCAACTGTCACCACCATCCGTCTCCAGAAATTTTTCATCCTCCCAAATGGAAGCGCTGTACTCCGTGAACAATGACTCCCCATATCTCCCTTCCTCCTACTCTCTCTGTCCCCATGAATGAGTCTAGAGGCCTCATAGAAGTGGACTCATACACAATCTGTCCTTTTGTAACTGGCTTCTTTCACTGGGCATAGTGTCTTTAAGATTCATCCATGCTGTAACCCTCAACAGGATTTCCTTTTTACAGCTGAGTAATATTCCATTGTATGCACAGATCACATTTTGTCCATTCATCTCTTGATGGACACCTGCCTTGTTTCCACCCTTTGACTATTGTGAATAATGCTGCTGCGAACATCAGCGCACTCAACCGAGTAACATCTTAAATTGCGGTGGAACACTGCCTCCTTTTTCAGTTTCTCCTCCTCCATGCCCCTGTCCCAATCGAGGGCTGATTCCCTCAGTGTTAGGACTGTAGCCACAACAGCCTCAAGGGCTGATGTACAGAGAATTTTTTTAAACCCCTTTCACCTTTACCCTTTCTTGTTTGGCTGGACTTTGTCCAGCCAGGTTTATTTATAAACCACAAAAGCTCATTAACACCACCAAGCATTTCAGTCAGCCTCCTCTCCAGCTTTGTTATTGCAGGAAGGTACACAGAAGGGATCAGGCAGTGGGACATGGCTGAGGATAAAGGCAAGAGAGACTCCATCGGGATGAGTCTGCGGGGATGCCGGACAAACAACGGGTTTGTGCAGAATGAAGACATCCTGGAGAAGGAGCCGGACCTGGGCAGCCCGCCAGACAGCTCAGTGTCCATCCTTGGCCCCGCCGAGCCTGCCCTACAAGGCATCAGGCCGTACGCGGGCATGCCCAAGGAGGTGCTGTTCCAGTTCTCCAGCCAGGCCCGCTACCGGGTGCCCCGGGAGGTGCTCTTCTGGCTCACCGTGGCTTCTGTGCTCGTGCTCACTGGGGCCACCATAGCCATCATCGCCGTCTCACCCAAGTGCCTGGACTGGTGGCAGGCGGGGCCCATATACCAGATCTACCCGAGATCTTTCAAGGACAGTGACCAGGATGGGAATGGAGACCTGAGAGGTGGGTGCAGAGGCTGGATTTGGGTGGGGCCGGGATGAGGTTGCTTTATGGCTCTCAATCCTCAAAACTGAATTATGCCTGGCTTGTGTACTAAGCACATTCCGTTGTGACTGGTCACACTGAGTGTCTCCTTGTTTATGATATTTGAAAAGCCGTTCAGCACAGCCCAGCAGTTCTTTGCAGGACGAAGGGCTGCTTACCGGAGGCCTTTGAGACCCCATTGGGTTGTTTCATTTATTGCCCGCTAAGTACATACACTTAGCTAATCGATTTTCACTTCTGACATGGAGTAGACTTCCTCCTCACTTGCTTCCTGCCTCTGTGCACCTTCCAGTTTATGTCTTCAGAGTGACCATTTGGAATTGGTTTCCCAGTATATGTAGGACCTACTTCGGTAATCTGGCTGAGAGTTTATTAGTGAATAAAGCATAAATAATGTAGAAAAAAATTAAGTCCTGTCTTTAAAAGGTATAGGCTGAGCCTTTAAAGATGAAATTGAAAAAGGCATGAGCGGGGTGTGTTGGACATTACCTGACTTGAGGATTATTTAAAATAATATCCTACTAGTAAAAACAAAATGAAACACAAAGTAAAAAATCATTTTTTTAAAGTTACACTAATAATTTCCAAATGAGTTATGTATAGAATATCCTTATACTTTATTGCTCAAACCAGGACACTTTTTTTTTTTTTAAATTTTATTAAGTAATCTCCACACCCAAGGTGCGGCTTGAACCACCACAACCCTGAGATCAAGAGTCACATAGGCTTCTGACGGAGCTCCTCGGGTGCCCCCAGGATATTTCTTTTTTTTTTTTAAATATTTTATTTATTTATTTGACAGACAGAGATCACAAGTAGGCAGAGAGGCAGACAGAGAGAGAGAGGGAAGCAGGCTCCCTGCTGAGCAGAGAGCCCGATGCGGGGCTCGACCCCAGAACCCTGGGATCATGACCTGAGCCGAAGGCAGAGGCTTTAACCCACTGAGCCACCCAGGCACCCCCCTCCATACTTATTTTTGTTGTTTTGTTTTTGGGGGTTGTTTTTTGTTTTGGTTTAGGTTTTTAGAGAAGGAGGGGAGGAGCAGAGAGAAAGGGAGAGAGGAAATCCAAGCAGGCTCCAGGCCACGTGGGGCTTGATCTCACAACCCTGAGATCATGACCTGAGCTGAAATCAAAAGTTGGACACTTAACCGACTGAGCCACCCAGCCTACCCCCACCTCCCCCAGGACACTTTTAAAAGTACAATTTTGCCAGACTGCAGACATAAACTGAAACTGTCCTGGGCAACTTGGTTGACACAGTCACCCTAGTTCAGGGTAACGATAAAAAACAAAATAACATAATTTTTTATTAGAATACTTAGTTTGAAAAAAATAAAACAATGATTTAATAGAGTGTGGGACTGGGGATGAGCTTAATCTAACTTTAAAGTATTACAAATAGGAACTTAAATTTCTCTTTTTTGTATCTTCCAATTGAAGATTTTTTGCATCTTCACCAATTGAAATATTATCTGTCCTTCAAGGTGCAGTTGAAACCCATTTTCTGCATTAATCTTTACTTCGCCTCCTGCTCAGAACATGTGCTCCCTTCCCCAGAGCTCCCGCAGGGCTCTGGACTGTTTCCAGTACCCTCTGATCGTGCTTTGTAAGCTATCTGGGTGACTTCCCTTGCACACCCCCCATGCCGCCGTGGCCTTAGCACCTGTTGCCTACGTGTAGGAAATGCCTAGCAAAAGTGATGTTTTGACAGAATAGAGCTAAAACCCCAAAAGCCAAAGATAAACTTCCCCCTTCCTGCCCTCCCTTCGTAATCTTCTGAGACAGCCCAAATTCTGGTGCACAGGGCAAGGTCTCATCAGCTCCTACATTTGCCGTTTCTAGTAGCTTTGCCTGGAGGGACTAGCCTATAATCAATAGGTCTTTGTTCTTGAGGTTGAGGGGATCTGCTTGTTACTATTCGAAACTGTTCTGGGTTTCAATTTGTGTTTTGGTGATTGCCTTCTGCCCCTGGAGTGGGGGCCTGGGATCCCTTGTTTACTTTGTGTCTGTCCAGACCCTTTATTTTTATCCTGTTCCTGTGGCCTATTCTTAAGATACATTGTATTGTTGTTCCGATTTAAATCAAAATCCTTTTGTTGGCTGAGAACAGTCTTGGAGGTGTCACAGACACCTATAATGGGGGAACTGAGGTACAGAGAGGACAAAAATAAGCAGCCAGTCATGGGTAGAGCTCCCAAGCCAGGAATCAGTGGGCTTTGTGTTTTGGTCTCAGTGACCTCCAGCTTGCTGTGTGACCTATGACAGGCTCTGATTATAGGAAGCCACATACAGGCCCCACAGATAGTTACTGGAGATTGAATACTATACTTGAGTCTCTGATCTGCATTTAGGACTCTGAACCAGAGCCACACAAAAAACCACGCTTATCTGCTAATTACCCTACAAGGTTCCAAGTACAGAGTTTCATTCCCATGTCTCTATATAGCCATATCTAGAATTCTCTTCTGTATAAATTCTTGGCTTCAGCCTTGTCCAAAGGAAATAAAATGTGAACCACATAGGTAATTTTAAATTCTTTAGGAGCCACATTCAAACAAGTAAAAAAGAGAAAGAGGAGAAATTCATTTTAATAATAATTTAATTTTTGAGGTGCCTGCCTGGTTCAGTCGGTAGAGCTCTTGATCTTGGGGTTGTAAATTCAAGCCCCAGGTTGGGTGTAGAGATTACTTAAAGAGAAAATCTTTAAAAAAAATATCTAATTTTAATTTAAAATCCATCTTAATCATAATCATTTAAAGTATTTGGCTTAAGCCAACATATCATTCCAACATACAACCAACATAAATGTATTAATGTGATAGTTTACATTCTTATATTCTTCAGAATCCCGTAAGTGTTTTACACTCATAGCACATCTCAGGTCACACTGGTCACATTGCGAGTGCTCAACAATGGCCACACGAGGCACGGGGCTGTCCCGTTGGATGGTGCAGCCTAGACCACGCATTACTCTTCTTTGTTCCTTGGCCCTTAGCCTAGCACCCGGCCTAGATTAGGAGTGCTCAAAAAACATGTGTAGAATAAATTAATACTATAGCCTGGTTTTATTTTTATTTTCTTTTTTAAGTATTTACTTATTTGACAGAGCAAGAGAGCACAAGCAGGGGGAGCAGCAGAGGGAGAGGGAAACATAGACTCCCTGCTGAGCAGGGAGCCCGAAGTGGGACTTGATCCCAGGACTGTGGGATTATGACCTGAGCTGAAGGCAGACGCTTAACCCACTGAGCCACCCAGGCACCCCTTTTGTTTATTTTATTTTTTAAAAGATTTTATTTATTTATTTGACAGAGATCACAGGTAGGCAGAGAGGCAGGCAGGGTGCCGGGCGGGAAGCAGGCTCCCTGCTGAGCAGAGAGCCCAATGCAGGGCTCTATCCCAGGATCCTGAGATTATGACCTGAGCCAAAAGCAGAGGCTTACCCTACTGAGCCACCCAGGCGCCCTTATTTATTTTTTTTTTAATTGATTTTTTTTTAAAGATTTTATTTATTTGACAGAGAGAAATCACAAGTAAGCAGAGAGGCAGGCAGAGAGAGAGGAGGAAGCAGGCTCCCTGCTGAGCAGAAAGCCCGATGCGGGGCTCGAACCCAGGACCTGGGATCATGACCTGAGCCGAAAGCAGAGGCTTAACCTACTGAGCCACCCAGGCGCCCTTATTTTTTTTTTTTTAATTGATTTTTTTAAAGTAGGCTCCATAGGTACCCAGCACTGGACTTGAACTTACAACCCCCAAGATCAAGACCTGAGCTGAGATCAAGAGTCAGATGCTTAACCAACAGAGCCACCCAGGTGCCCCTATAGCCCTAGTTTTATTTTATTTATTTATCTTATTTTATTTAAAGATTTTATTTATTTGTTTGGCAGAGACAGCAAGAGAGGAAGGGAAAACAAGCAGGAGGAGGAAGAGAGGGAGAAGCAGGCTTCCTGCTGAGCAGGACCCTGGGATCAAGACCTGAGCTGCAGGCAGATGCTTAACGACTGATCCACCCAGGCGCCCTAGCCTTAGTTTTAAATATATGAACAATGCACACACAGATTTTTTAAAATGTTCTACATTTATGTTAAATGTCAAAGTTATTGCTGGAAGATGATTTGATGCTGCTTGTAGAACTAGACCTTTCTATTTGAATTGCAACTCAAATTCAACAAAATTCCAAATATTTCTGTTTCAATATAAATCAATTTTAGGCATGTTGGTTTTATATTTAATCCTTCAACTAAAGAAACCCAACTTTATTTTTCATGGCCTTAACTTTTTTCTTTAGGTATCCAAGAGAAACTGGACTACATTGCAAGTTTAAGTATAAAAACTATTTGGATTACTTCATTCTATAAATCATCCCTTAAAGATTTCCGACACGGTGTTGAAGATTTCCGAGAAATTGATCCTATTTTTGGAACGATGAAAGATTTTGAGAATCTGGTTGCAGCCATACATGACAAAGGTAAACTGAGTGGCAGGTGGGTGGGGAGGGGTGGTGGGGGTTAAAGTGTTTTTTTTCCTTAACTGATGTGTATTATTCTAAAATAATTTCTTCTTAACATTTGAAATACTTTCATTAGGTTTAAAATTAATAATTGATTTCATACCAAACCATACCAGTGATAAACATGCTTGGTTTCAACTGAGTCGCAATCGGACAGGGAAATACACTGACTATTACATCTGGCATGATTGTAGGCGTGACGGTGGCACAACCTTACCACCCAACAACTGGGTAGGTACCAACTTGTCTGATTTACAACGGGAACAGATTTTCACTGATTAAACTGGTTATTTTAATAAGAAAAAAATTACAGAAAAAAATTCTAAAGAAAAAAATTAATGGATATTGTTTTGCGGAAGAGGAAAGTTTCCCAAAGAAATAGGACTAGACTACACAAGCCTCCTAATCATTTGGATTTGGACTTTTTATTTCATTGTAGAACAGATGTACTGTAGCAAATTAAAACCTATACTTCCTATTAGCCTCTCCTTCCCTCACTTCCCACTCTGCCCAACTCAGACTCCATGTCCCATGAGGTCTGTAACTGTCTTGCTATTTATTCTCCAGACCCTTTTGCTTTTCTGATGTTGTGACTCCCCTGTCCAATAAAACCCTAGCCATAAATAAACCTGCCCATCCACTTTCTCTTCCCCTGCACCTTGGTATCTATGCCTTTGGAGACCTCACACATTCACTGTCCCCACATGAACTGAGCCACCCCGTCTTCTTGGGAATTTTATTATCCAGGCCCCCCCTCTTTCTCAAATATCCTACCTGCCATCTCCCCATCTTATCATGCTCAGCGGCAAACTCTACTTCAAAGGGAGAGCAGAAGTCATCAAAGCTGCCTCTACATTTTTTTCTTTTTAAGATTTATTTATTTTAGAGAGAGAGAGAGACAGCGGGGAGAGGAGTGGAGGGAGATGAAGATAGAATCCCAAGCAGACTCTGCGCCCAGTACAGAGCCTGATGCAAGACTTGATCTCATGACCCCAAGATCACAACCTGAGCCAAAACCAAGAGTCAGACGCTCAACCAACTGTGCCACCCAGGCTCCCCAACCTTGCCTCTCCTATACCCACCTTTTTCCTACTCACTTCTTCAATGGCAGAGGCCAGGTCCGTCTTGTCTGGGGTTTCTAGACTTACCAATAAAAATCCGGGAAGCCTGGGGCACCTGGGTGGCTCAGTCGTTAAGCATCTGCCTTCGGCTCAGGTCATGATCCCGGGGTTCTGGGATCGAGCCCCACATCGGGCTCCCGGCTTGGTGGGAGGCCTGCTTCTCCCTCTCTCACTCCCCCTGCTTGTGTTCCCTCTCTCGCTGTGTCTCTCTGTCAAATAAATAAATATTAAAAAAAAAAAAAAATCCGGGAAGCCCAATGACATCTGAATTTATAGATAAACAATGCGTAGTTTTTTAGTATAAAGTATTGCTTGGGACAAACTTATACTAAAAATTAATGCATTGTTAACCTGAAATTCAGATTTAATTGTACGTCTTGTTTTTATCTGGCAACTCTACCGCGGCCTCAGGCCAATCCCTCTGGTCGCCATCTCTCCTGGTTTCTGCCGAGCCTTTTGCCCTCGATCCTCTGATCTCTACTCTCCCGACCTTCTCCATAAACAAAGCGACTGGCTCCTAGGCATCAAATTTTAGATGAACCAAGGGCACTCAGAATTGACATGTGTGGAGGCTGACAGTGTAGTCTTCTCCCCATCAACCCCCATTTGAATGAATAGTACTAGTATGCAGCCTGGTGAATAGGAGGTCATCAGCAATCCTGGCAGTGTTAGCTCCTTAATTTTTCTTTTCTCCAGTCTGCACGCTTGCTAATGATGAGATTAGCAAACATTTACTGCCACACTTCCTACGTGCCAGGTTCTGGGCTAAGTGTGTCATATTCATTCATTTAACCTACGCTGCAGTCCTGTGAGTTAGGTTTTAGTTCCTGCTCTGCAGATGGGCAATGGTAAGCACTGTGTCCTCGGTCACACAGCCAATAAATGAGAGGGCTAATGACCGCACAGTCCAGCTGCACCATCTGCTTTTAAAAATTGCCACCCAGGGGCGCTTGGGTGGCTCAGTTAATTAAACATCCAGCTCTTGATTTCAGCTCAGGTCGTGATCTCAGGGTCATGGAATCGAGCCCCATGATGGGCTCTGTGTTTAACAAGGAGTCTGCTTGTCCCTCTCCCTCTGTTCCTCCCCCTGCATGCTGTGTGTCTCTCAAATAAATAGATAAAAGCTTTATCCCTTCTTGATAGGACTGTAACAGCTTCCTCTTCTGGCATCCAGTTTTTCCATCCTTCTATCTGTTCTCCACTGTAGCTAACATTGTAGGGTTTTTTTTTCTGTAGGGTTTTTTTTTTTATATATAATTTTTTAATTTTATTTGACAGAGATCACAAGCAGGCAGAGAGGCAGGCAGAGAGGAGGAAGCAGGCTCCCCGCTGAGCAGAGAGCCCGACGCAGGGCTCCATCCCAGGATCCTGGGATCATGACCTGAGCCGAAGGCAGAGGCTTTAACCCACTGAGCCACCCATGCGCCCCCTTTTTTTTTTCTTTTATAGCCTAATAGTTGATACATACAAAAAGATATGTATTATGAGAGATGTATAAACACCCTGTGTATAGCCACATAATGGAATACTACTCAGCCATAAAAGGAATGAGCTATTTTTTTCCAAAGATTTTTATTTATTTACTTGAGAGAGTGAGTGAGCACAAGCAGGAGGAGCGGGAAAGGGAGAAGCAGACTCCCTGCCGAGTGCAGAGCCTGATGCAGGGCTCGCTCCCAGAACCCTGGGATCATGACCTGAGCTGAAGGCAGATGCTTAATGACTGAGCCACCCAGGTGCCTCTCCCTCAGATGTTCTATTTAACATGAAATGAACAAAAGCCCAAGCTAGAGCCCTGAGGAATGGTCACATGGAAGGAGCCCAGGTGACTGAAAAGGATTTGCGAGTCAGGCTCTGTAGTCACAGATGGGAGCACTCCTCAAAAGAGAACAGCCCCCGGTCAAACTCTGCTGGGCACCAGCACTAGAAGTTGCCAGATTTCTTTTATGCCTGAGAGCTAGTTGGGTTTTTAAGTGGATGATTCTAATAATTTTCTGAGATACAATTTAAATATTCACTCTGTGAGGATTCAAACTCCAAGACCAGGGACATCTGGATGGCTCAGTCAGTTAAGCATCTGCCTTCAGCTCAGGTCATAATCCCAGGATTTTGGGATTGAGTCCCGCATCAGGCTCTCTGCTCAACAGGAAGCCTGCTTCTCCCTCTGCCCCTCCCCCTGCTTGTGTTCCCTCTCTTGCTGTGTCTCTCTCAGTCAAATAAATAAAAAAAAACAAACTCCAAGAGGTGCCTGGATGGCTCAGTGGTTTAAAGCCTCTGCTCAGGTCATGATCTCAGGATCCTGGGATGGAGCCCTGCATGGGCTCTCTGCTCAGCAGGGAGCCTGCTTCCCTTCCCCTCTCTCTGCCTGCCTCTGCCTACTTGTGATCTCTGTCTGTCAAATAAATAAATAAAATATTTAAAACAAAACAAACAAAAAAACCCCTCCAAGACCAGTGGAATGTGTCTTTCTTTCCAAATGACCATCATTTGCATCACTTCACAAACAGGAGTTCTGAGCCTGGATAGAAGGTTCAAGAAAATATGCTAGAAATGTGGGCTCTTTAATTTGGCCTGTTCTGCATTTGAGAGCATTGGTTTGCCATTCTGGTTGTCATGAACAGCTTCTACTCTACAGATCTATCCCAACCACATTTGTGCGGCGCTAGGCCAGCGGGTGGCATTTTAAAGAATTGATTTATCCAGTGTTCTCCCTGGAAGGAAAACTCAGAGGATTTGTGCTCTCAGCCTGCACAGGGCCAGGGATGGTAATGATCATTTCTTTTCGGGCAGTGCCATTATATGAATGCTAAGTAAGTGACTTGCTGGTTTCTGTTTGCTAGTTAAGTGTATACGGAAACTCCAGTTGGCACTTCGACGAAGTACGAAACCAGTGTTATTTCCACCAGTTTTTGAAAGAGCAACCTGATTTAAATTTCCACAATCTTGATGTTCAAGAAGAAATAAAAGTGAGTACAGATACCCATACAGTCTTCTCCATTGCATGGGCATTGAAGTGGTTATTTGACACACTTGATGTTGAACCGTAAGTGTTCAGGCAAATCCAAGTACTGTGAATAAATTCTGTGATTATGGACTCTGATGCAAATATAGACATGGTGGTGGTGGTTCTTTCCTCCCTCTCACCCAGAACAGGTGACAGGGGATGGAGGCCGAAATACCTGGTACCTTCGCCCCTCTGCCTGGGACATTGAGTCAATGTAGTGAGGTGGGCAGAGTGTGGACTCTGGGGTCTGAACCTACATCTGGACCCAGCCCCACTGCAGGCTATGGTGGGCCCCCGGATGAGGTCTTTAGTTTTTCTGTCTCCGATCCCTCGTCTATGAAACATGGCTGATGGCAGTACTTGTCTCATGGGCTCCTTGGAAGAGTAGAGGAGATAACCCACGCGCAGCCCTTCTGTATTCACTCAGTAAATATTCACTTACTGTCTGCTCCGTGCCAGGTCCTGTTCTAAGCACTGGGAACACAGCAGTGAATAAAAGAAGCCGTGCTCTCAAGGAGTTTCTTGTAAACCAAGGGGAAGGCAGACAATTAGCAACTAAATATAGAACATGTCAGGTTGTCCCTCAGGGGAAGGAACATCAGAGTGCCCAGCAGAAGTTGGTTTGGAGACCTCCGTATGTTGAGGTCCTGTTTGGACAAAGACCCGAAATTTGAAGGGGAGCCCTGTGGAGATTTGGGGGAAGAGAATTTCAGGCAGAAGGAAAAGCCTGTGCAAAGATCCTGAGGTGAAAGTGTGCTTGGTGTGTTTCAGAAATGACCTGGAGGCGGGTGTGGATGGTTGCCAGATAGAGCCAATAAGCATGCAAGACTCCAAGGCAATTTTCATTTCAGATAAACAATGAATGACACGCCATTTGGGACCTCCTTCTACGAAAATGTTACTCGTTGCTCATCTGAAATGAAAACTTAGCTGGGCGTCCCATGTTTTATCTGGCAAGCCTACCAGAGCACTGGAGTGACATGAGGGAATGTTAGGGGCTGAGATCCCCAAAGTGGGGTGGGGGTAATCCCACAGGGCTTGCATGCTGAGCTGCTGAAGCTCCCTCTGCAGCCCCTCTCAGGACATTTCCTGTCAGCTCGCACCGGGTGGCAGCTCTAACCATGCCCCACAAGGAATTCTTGCTAAGTGTCAGCTGTGTTGTCGTTGCTGCTATGGCGACAGTGGGCAGGAATTTAGGTTAGTGGGGTAGGGCTCTGCGGTAGGTAGGGAGGGAGGGGGCCTGAACCCATCAGACAGCTGTGGGTCCCTGGAGTATGATTCAGGGGTTTCACACCTTCACAGGGTTGTGCAACCATCACTGCTGGTTCCACAACCTTTTCTTCACCCCAACAAGAAGCCCCATACCCGTTAGCAGACACTCTCCATGCTCAAGTCCCCACCCCCCAGCATGGGGACATCCGCTCATCTCTCTGTCTCTGTGGATATGCCTGTTCTGGACATTCTGTATAAACGAAATCCTACAATATCTACCTATATGTCAATGATATGTATCTGTTTGTAATCTATATTTATCAACTTGAGGAACTGCCCAGTTGCACCATTTTCCACTCCTGCTGACCGTGTGAGCATTCCGACTTCCCGACGTCCTCAACCACACTTGTTATCATCTGTATTTTTGAGTACCATCATGCTAGTGGGTGTGGAGTGGTGTCTCGCTGTGGTTTGCTGTTCCCTGATGGCTAGTGATGTCGAGCATCTTTGCATGTGCTCATAGAGTTTATTTTCCTTTTGTACATTTTTGGAAAGATTTTATTTATTCATTTGAGTTGAGGGGAGGGAGAGCATGGGAGGCAGGGAAGGGTGGTGGAAGAGCCCTGAGATGTGGACCCTGGGATGGTGACCTGGGTGACCCAGGTGCCCCTGTAGTTTATTTTTTTGTATCTTTGCTGGAGAAATGTCTGTTTGAATCCTTTGCCCATTTAAAAATTGTGTTATCTGTTTTTTTTTAAATTGTTGGTTGTGAGTTTTTTTATATATTCTGGATACATGATTTGCAATTTTCCCCCATTCTGTAGGTTGTCTTTTTACTTTCTTGTTGATGTCTGTTGAAGCACAAGTTTTATTTTATTTTATTTTATTTTTTTAAAAGACTTTATTTATTTATTTGACAGAGAGAGATCACAAGCAGGCAGAGAGGCAGGCAGAGAGACAGGAGGAAGCAGGCTCCCCGCTGAGCAGAGAGCCCGATGCGGGACTCGATCCCAGGACTCCGAGATCATGACCTGAGCCGAAGGCAGCGGCTTAACCCACTGAGCCACCCAGGCGCCCCGAAGCACAAGTTTTATTTTTATTTTTTTTATTTTTATTTTTTTTAAAGATTTTATTTATTTATTTGACAGAGAGAGATCACAAGCAGGCAGAAAGACAGACGGAGAGAGAGGAAGGGAAGCAGGCTCCCTGCTGAGCAGAGAGCCCGATGCGGGGTTCGATCCCAGGACCCTGAGATCATGACCTGAGCCGAAGGCAGCGGCTTAACCCACTGAGCCACCCAGGCGCCCCAACAAGTTTTAAATTGTTGTCCAGGTTATCTATGATTTTCCTTTGTTGTTTGTGCTTTTAGTGTCATTTGAAAACCATTGCCTAACCCAAGGTCCTGAAGATTTTCTCCTGTTTTCTTCTCTGACTTTTATAGTGGCAACTTTTACATTTAGGTCTCTGATCCATTTTTTTTTTTTTTTAATTTATTTATTTGACAGAGAGAGATCACAAGCAGGCAGAGAGGCAGGCAGAGAGGCAGGCAGAGAGAGAGGAGGAAGCAGGCTCTCTGCTGAGCAGAGAGCTGGATGCGGGGCTCGATCCCAGGACCCCGAGATCATGACCTGAGCCGAAGGCAGCGGCTTAACCCACTGAGCCACCCAGGCGCCCCCTCTGATCCATTTTTTTAAATTACTTTTTATATATGGTGTGAGGGGTCCAACTTAATTCTTTGGCATGTGGCTATCCAGTTATGTGTGGGTTTTTTAAAAAAGATTTTATTTATTAAGATTATATTTATAAAATATTAAAAATAGTTATTTATTTATTTAAGATTATTTATTTTTTAAGATTTTATTTGTCAATTAATTATTATTAATTTAAGATTGGGAGAATGAGTGGGAGGAGGGGCAGAGGGAGAAGCAGACTCCCTGCAGAGCAGGGACCTTGACAAGGGACTCCATCTTTGGACCCAGGATCATGACCTGAGCTGAAGGCAGATGCTTAACTGACTGAGCCACCCAGGCGCACCCCCTATTATATGTGTTTTAGAAAGATTATTATTGGGGCACCTGCATTGGGCTCCCTGCTCAGCAGGGAGTCTTCTTCTCCCTCCCCTTCTGCCCTCCCTCAGCTTATGCTCATGCTCTCTCTCTCTCTCTTTCAAATAAACAAAATCTTAAAAAAAAAAAATAGGGGTGTCTGGGTGGCTCAGCTGGTTAAGCATCCATTTTTTTTTTTTTTTTTTTTTTAGATTTTATTTATTTATCTGACAAAGACACAATAGACACAATGAGAGAGGGAACACAAGCAGGGGAGTGGGAGAGGGAGAAGCAGGCTCCTTGCCAAGCAGGGAGCCCAACATGGAGCTCAATCCCAGTACCCCGGCATCAGGGCCCAAGCCAAAAGCAGAGGCTTGACAACTGAGCCACCCAAGTGCCCCGAGAACCCAATTCTTGATTTCAGCTCCAGTCATGATCTCAGAGTCCTGGGATCAAGCCCCGTGGCAGGCTCTGCAGTCAGGGAGATGACTGCTTGAGATTCTCTCTCTCTCCTCTCCCTCTGCCCCTCCTCCAGCTCCCCCATCTCTACTTACAAAATAACAAAATACAAAAAATCTTTTAAAAAAATGAACATAAAAAAGATTATTCTTTCCCCATTGAACTGTCTTGGAACCCTTTTGAAAATCAGCTGGCTATAAATGTCAGGATGTGGTTCTGGACTCAGTTTTGCTCTATTGAACTATAGGTCTGTTCTTCTGCCAATAGCACAGTGCTTGGATGAGTGTAGCTTTGTAGGAAGTTTTAAAGTTCGAAGTATGAGTCCTACAACTTTATTCTTCTCCTTCAAGATTGTTTGGCTATTTTGGGTACTTGTATTTCTCTATCTGTTTCACCCATCTCCTATCCACCTCCCCTTTGGCAACCACCAGTTTGTTCTCTGTATTTAAATTTCTGTTTTATGTTTATTTGTTTTGTTTCTTAGATTCCACATATAAGGGAAATTAGGTGGTATCTGTCTTTCTTTGGCTTACCTATTTCATTTTATAATACCCATAGGTCCCATATAACACCCATAATACCCATAGCATAATACCCACTAGGTCCATCCATACCATGCAAATGGCAAGAACACATTATTTTTTATGGGTGAGTGTGTGAGAGAGAGTGTGTGTGTGTGTGCGCGCGCGTGCGCGCATGCATGTACACAGACACCACATCTTTATTGATTCATCTTTTGATGGACACTTGGGCTACTTTTCTATCTTGGCTCTTGGGAATATTGCTGTAATAAACATAGAGATGCATGTTTCTTTTTGATGGTACTTTCATTTTCTTTGGGCAAATATCCAGTAGTGGAGTTACTGGATCATATACATTCCATATGAATTTTAGGACCAGCTTGTCAGTTTCTGCAAAGAAGCCCACTGCTGGGATTTGAGTAGGGATTGCCTTGAATCTGGGCATCAGTTTGGGGGGGAGTATCGCCAGTTTAACAATATTAAGTCTTCTGATCCAGGAACAGAATGTCTTTTTGTTTGTTTAGGTCTTTAATTTCTTTCAACACTGTTGTAGTTTCCAGTGTACAAGGCTTGCATGTCCTTTGTTAAACATATTCCTGTAGACTCCTTAGTTTTAAGGCTGTTTTTACTATACATGTTTGATGTTTCTCAGAATTTAGATGAATTGCTTTGGGATCTGTTCTAGAAGTAGGCACCAAGTCAGGGCAGCCTTGTCCCATTGGGGTTGGGGAGCGGTGAAAGGGGATAGACACAGCTACTAACTAGGGATTAGTTTTAAACATCTTTGGTGGAGTATGGACTCTTTTCTCCATCACCAAAGATCATTTACACACCCCGACCTGCACCTTCTCCCCAACCTGCCCTCACACACTTCTTGGGTGTTTATTTTGTGCCAAGTGCTCTACCTGGATCATCTCATTCAATGATCAGAGCAAACCTAACTTAGGAGATAGCCGGACCATTTTACCGAGAAGGAAGCTGAGGCTTGAAGAGGGAAAGTCACCCACCTGGGGAGTGACAGAGCAGGATTCAAACCAGAGTCCATGCTCTTCCCCACAACGCTACTTCTGACTTGAGGCCAAGCTGGTTCTGTCTCTCTGCTTCACTTTTCTTACACAGTCTTTTCAAGGGGATTCAGTTGGAAATTCATAAATGTGAGTGTAGTCCAGTTGGTTTATCGGCCAGTGGATTTCTCCAGGCTCCTGGTGGCAACAGGGATGGATGGTCTGAAGATGTTCAGACAAGTGTGGTCAATTTTGACAAAATGTGCCAGCCAGTGCATTAATTATTTTTTTGACTAATCCATCTGTTCCCTTGCAGGCCTCCAGGTAGTGGACTGTGTGAACAGGAGCCTTATTTACTAGTCTCAACAGGATGAGAGTCCTCTTGAGATGAATCATTACTGCCCCCAGTTGAAGATTGGACATTTTTGCAAGGCTGGTATAAATTTGGGATTAGCAGTAGATAAGAAAGGCAGAGAAGCTCTAAGGGAAGGCTCTTTGCTCCTGAAAGGCTTTTTAGCATGAAAGGGACTTTCCGACACCCATCTATCCCCCAGTAGCTCTTATCTCGGCAGGAGAGCTAAGCAGGTTAATAATTTGCAACTCAGGGAGTTAGTGGTGGCGGGGAGGCATTTGGATGACTCCTGTTTGCATGCCAGCTTGCACTCCTGGAGACATCTGGCTCTGGCTCCTGTCAGATTTCAGATTATTGGCACAGCGGGAGGCTGGCATTCAGGGGACACAAGGCACAGAGCACCCTCCTCTCTGTACTCCCCCTTGCGCTGGCCTTCAGGTTACTTGGCTCTGCCCTGAATCTCTCAGGGCTTGTGTGTGTTTACCTAGTGAAGTCTAGCAGCCTTCTTGGAGAAGATGGGGGCTTATGTTTGTAGAGTGTTTTGTAGTCACTCTTGTTTTTACTTGCCCTCAAATCCCTTATTTGACAAATGAAGGAACTGAGAGGAGAAATGACCCATTGGGTTAGCAGCAGAGCAGGGAAAAGACTGTAGAGAGCCCAGCCCTCTGCCTGAACTGTGTCGGTATGACCCTGATCCCACCAGGTGGAAATGTTGAGCCCTTTGTGTGGGATCCTAGGGAGTTAGCGTGTTTGTGGCAGCTGGGGACAGGGAGCCCCGAGGGCTCCCCTACCCTCCACCCCTCTGGTTTAAGATGGAACCTTGACTGCAAATGTCAGCTCTGCTCCTACTGAGCATGGTGTCGGCAGCTCCATCCAAAATAAAATGGACTCATACCTGCTTAATAAACCACTTTATGTTTGCAGATAATACCTGGGCCATTACTGCGCCTCCTCTATGCCAGGCACTTGGGTATAAATTCTTAACTCCTTGAACAGTGTGTATTCGGTAATGACCACATGCCAGGGGAGGATGTTTGGTCAGCTAGACACACGCTGTAGCCTTCTTGGGGCTTCTATCCCAAGGGGGGTGGGAGACAATGAAACGGGCAATTACAGTGAAGTGTACTGAGTGGTGGTGATTGTAGGAGGTTGGAGTACACAGGGCAGGCAGCTAACCTGGACATGAGTGGGAGAGAGCTTTCAGAGGGTGTAGTGATACCTAATAGATGAGTAGGGCTGAGCCAAGTGAAGAGGCTTGGGGCGGAGGGTTTCAAGCAGAGGGAGGGCATGGATCAGGGACATTGGAGGTGCTCGGAGTCGTCCCATATGGCTGGGACATGGTATATGGAGAGAGAGCTGGCTCAATGAGACTAGAGGGGGATGAGGCAAGGTGAGGAGTTGGCTTTACAAGGTCTTAGGGAAATCATTTTCCATTTGCGTTTTGGAAGTCAGTGACTTTGCAGAAGAGGTTTGAGTGGGGCAGGTTTGGAGGAGAAAGCAGAGGAAATGGGTAGGGGTGCCGGACAGTACTAATTCTGACGCCACTACTTACTAACTCTATGACCTTGATCGAGGTACTTCATCTCCCTGTGCCACAGATCCCTCGTTAGTAAAACAGGGACAGTAATGGCACACACACTGTAGGGTTGATTGGGGAGATGTGTTTTATTTTACTCTAAGATTTTATTATTTGAGAGAGAGAGAACATGAGTGGGGGTGGGGGGTTGGGGCAGAGGGAGAGGGACAGGCAGACTCCCTGCTAATCAGGGAGCCTGACACAGGGCTCCATCCTAGGACCTTGAGATCATGACCGACTGAGCCATCCAGGCGCTCTGGGGTAAGTGTTTTAATCTCTATAAGCCATATAGGTCATTGTGTCCCTTGTTATTTGAATGCTCATTAAATAATCAATACATGGGTAGATAAATGAGTAAATACTGTTGTGAAATGGAGCGTAAGAGCCCCGAAGAGTGCTAATATTTAAAGGGCTGCAGAGTAGACAGAGAAGAGTGGCAAACGAGGAGCGGGTATCCTGAAGCCCAGGGATATGTGTTTTTCTGGAAGAGGAGTTTGGTCAGCGGTGTCAAACACTGCAGAGAGATCAGGCTATATAAAGACCCACATGTGAATGGACTCTAGCAGCAATACCTTTAGTCCAGGGTGGGTTGGTGAGGTCGTGCAGCTGATGCACAGTGGGGAGAAGGGACAGTATCCGCACGGGGCAGAATCCCGAGCTCTTGATCCTTCCATCATACCCTGCTCCTGGAGGAAAGAGCCAACAATTTTACTAAGATTTCTGAACAGCAGTAGGGTCCGTTCTCTTTCCTTTGCTTATAAACAGAGGATGTAGTTTTTCTTCTGTACTTCTAAAGTGTCCTATACTTTCTCCTTCCTCCTCAAGATGTACGCCCCGGGGTTATGTCAGTTTCAAGATGATGTCTTACACACACCACATGTAAGAGCAGAGTTTTTCTATTTCCCAAACTAACCTTTTCAGGCAAATGGGCCCAGTAACTTCACAAGGAAAGGTTTGCCTCAATTGTGAACTTGGATATTAGTAATGTTTAATTGGTTCCTTTTTTTACTCAGAGCAGTAAGTTAAGGAGAAAAGAATGGAAAGGTGCCCAGTAGAAAAATGGGGATTCTGTGATGTCATGGGAGCGCTACAGGAATTGGGGACACAATGTACTGTCCCAGGAGTCCCATGGCGCCTTGGTGGGTCACCCAGACCTGGCGGAACTAGGCTCTGTGCCCATTTCCACACCCGGCACCCCGGGAGAGCTTAACTGGAGTAAAGAGAGGGTTAACGATTAAGATCTGGAGCTCCCTTTTCTCACCTAGTTGGGAGAATAAATAGCACAAAGCAAATTATTTTTCAAGAGCAAATTTTGAATTATCTGTCATTTACAATGACTCTCAATAACCATCCAGCTTTTACTGTTTTATCTCCTTAAACAATGACAGTATCTCTTACTGGACTAAAGTGGAAAACCCCTGCTGGGGCCCGAAACCTTTGCGGGGATACACATTTCTCATTTTTTATGGCTGGGTCAATGGTTAGTAAGGCTAACTATTCCCAAGGGGAATACCACAAAGAAAGCAGATTCACCCCTACCCCCATCCCTCGTAGGAAACCAGTGCTCCAAAGTTTAATGTTTACAACCGCATGGCATTTAATGTTTCCCCACATTTTTGTCAGAGGTGGCTTGGGTAGATTACAGCTATTTGTGTCGTTTCCTGCCCCGTCCCCAACTGTCCACCTCCAGTGTTCCCTCAAGTCTAGCGCCACCTGGGGGTGGACGTGGGTTGTGTGGGGTCCGAAGCTTGTGAAAATTTAGGACCTTCTTAAAACAGTGTAAAATTAGAGTGTTTATTTAGAATGGAGAAAGAAGGTAGGTAGGAAGGGGCCCAAGTGAGTGAGGGGTCCTGAAGCTTAAAGCTTGTTCGCTTCACGCTGAACTGACCCCTGGGGCCACTGAGACCATTCTCAGGGTAGAACACATTAAGGGGCACCTTAGTATCTGTTGACTTCTCTCTCAACCTCAAACCCATTGCTCTCACTTCCTGCCATCCTGCTGCACTCACCTCAAGGGTAAATCCTACTATTTCACCTTTTCTGTACTACCATGTTCCTCTCCTTTAAAGCTTTATCTACCTGTGATTTAAATATTTTTGCCTTACTATTTGATATCTAGTTGGGGAGTCTAAATAAATTCAGGAGACCTAGGGCCAGGTCTGTTGTAGTTTGCTCATGGCTATAGGGCTTAGCTAAGTACCTGGCCCATAAGGGGAACACAAATACCTAATGAATGAATGTATTTGGTAAGAGTAAGATGATAGAACAAATTTGTGGGTTTTGTGTGGCTAGAGCCAGCTTAATGTTATTTGGTTCAGTTGTGTCCATGCTAAGATTGTAAGCAGTCTGCTCTTTGATTGGAAAATCATTTTCAAGCTTTGTTGTTTAAAAATGTCACCTTAAAGGGACCTGACCTCAGCAGTGCTAACCCTTGCATGTAGCCTGTAAGGAACTCTAGAGACCCTTGAATGGCAGCACTCTGGAGACCCCATATCCACATGTAAATACAAGAAAGACTTCAAAGGAAACGTGTGATTTTGGGGATAGTCTTCATTTGGGAGCTCTGCATCTGTTGCCCCCCATAAATTTGGCACTTGAATCTAGTACTTTGAATTGTGGACTATGTGTTCTAATACGGTATGTTCCTGTAAAACCTTCCATTCGGCAAGGGATGAGCTGAGCAAAGTCAGGAGAGCCACTGTTCCTTTGCAGAAGGGCAGCTTGTGGTTGGTGCTCGAGTAGGGCCAGCTAGGAGGGGTGGGGAGATGAGACCTAAGCCCTTCCGCTCTCCAAGGCCACTTGTCCTCCACCTGCCCTGATATAGGCCAAGTCAGTCTCTGCCTCTGTGCTTGGCCATCCTGTCCTACAAACAGTCCAGAATGTTCTTTGTAATCTCACTCCCTGAAAAAACTCTCACTGGTCAAAGTAGAACTAGCTCTTCTTTCTTCGGGTATGTCTGCTCATGTTAAATTTATTCTTCTTGGAGCTCTAACACCCTGTGAAGGAATCTCCTTTCATGATGTTGAGCTACATACACCCCACCTTGCATTATTAGGTAACTCTCTTCTGTCTCATGTGTCCCCAACTATTCTGTAGATGCCCTGAAGCCAGGGAACATGTACTTTTAGTGTCCCAACAGTATCACATGTTGGATTAACTTGGGCTTGATACTGTGTACTTTCACTAAGGACCTGGTGCTATGTCAAAGGCAAGGGAAACAAATGAAAACTGCAGTCTTTCCTTCTAGAATCTCCCAGTCTGGTGGAAGAACCCCTCATGACCAGATGCTTAGCTGATTATTTTCTCTGTTTGGAGTGACCTTTGAGGAACTGGGGGTAAGGGGAGAAAGATATGTTCCCAGTTTCTCCTGAGTCCTTTCATTGTGGCTTCATTCCTTTTGAGTGATTGTTTAAGCTTTGTAAATGTGCTCATAGCATAGTTACCAATGTAACATTCTGGATTCAAAGTTGAGGGAAGTATGGGAATCTGTTCATGCAGTTACTGCAAGTTCGTTATATTAAGACACTGCTATGCCTAACAGGTAAAAATATACTATGTGAGTGCTGTGCTTGTTCTGTATGTGGATTTGGCTGTTTTATGATGGGAAGACGTTACAGACACACACTTTTATTAAACATTATGATAATGTAACCAAAGGATTTTGCTTTTTTGAATTTAGGAAATTATACAGTTCTGGCTCAAAAAGGGTGTTGATGGCTTTAGTTTCGATGCTGTTAAATTTCTTCTAGAAGCAGAGCATCTGAGAGATGAAGCCCAAGTGAATAAGGCTCAAACACCGGTAATGTTAAAACATTATTTTCCCTCCTTTCTGAAAATGTCATGTGTTTTCTTTTTTAGCATGAGACACCAATGACCAGAGATGAGAATGTAGTTAAAATATTAATATTTGCATCTGAATTTAAAGCATAGTTTTGTTTTGTTTTTTTTTTTAAGTAAATTCCACATCGAGCATGGGGCTCAGACTCATAATCCCAAGATCAGGCATCACATGCTGCACTGATAGAGCCCAGCCAAGTGGCCCTGTAGGAAGTGCTTTTAATCTTCAGGAAGTACAAGAGTTTCAAATCCATATGCCTAGATGTTTCCATCCATTGATTCCCTCTGGTATAGGGCATCCTTGAGGAGTACTTCGGTGACAAGGGTTCTGAGGGCTGGACACTGGACTCTGCCAACAGCTATAACTACTCACTGTGATTTTATTATCTCATTCAAGCTACAGTGAGGAGGCCTGTAATTCCTCAGGCGCTTCTGTAGTCGTTAAAGGACACACAAAAGGGAATAAACACTTGCTGAGTGTCTACTGTATGCTGTGTGTTAGGACAGTCCAACTCTTGCAACAGCTCATGAGAGACATTTCATGATCCTCATTAGGAAATCTTAGAGAAGTTAATTTTTCAAGGGTGGCAGAGATGATAAATAGAATTGCAAACCAAGCATATCTCACTACAGAGTCTGGGCTTTTTGTGGTTCCACACCAGTGGCTCTCACCTTTCCCCCCATGTCACGCATGAGAACCAGGACGCCACTGTGCTCTTCTGACCGCCACTCTACAGACACTCTATGTTCAATGGCAAAGTAGACAGGAGTCCTAAAATGGGTTTCAAAATAATGGATTTGTACACCTTAAAGAACTGGAGAATCAACAACAAATCAAACCAACTCCATATATAAGAAGGGAAATAATCAAGATGAGAGCTGAGATCAATGAGGTAGAAACCAGAGATATAGTAGAACGCATCAATGAAACTAGAAGCTGGTTTTTTAAAAGAATCAATAAGGGACGTCTGGGTGGCTCAGTTGGTTAAGCAGCTGCCTTCGGCTCAGGTCATGATCCCAGCGTCCTGGGATCGAGTCCCACATCGGGGTCCTTGCTTGGCAGCGAGCCTGCTTCTCCCTCTGCCTCTGCCTGCCACTCTGTCTGCCTGTGCTCACTCTCGCTTCTCTCTCTCTGACAAATAAATAAATAAAATCTTAAAAAAAAAAAAATAAAAGAATCAATAAGATCAATAAACCATTGGCCACACTAATCCAAAAGAAAAGAGAGAAAGCCCAAAATAATGGATTTGTAGATTTACACAATGGAATAGTATACATCAGTCAAAATAAATGAATTACAGTGACACACAATATGGGTGAATATTAGCTGTATAATGTTTAGTGAAAAAACCCTTAAATAATTAAAGCATGATGCCCTTCTTATGAAATAAAATGAAATTGTTATTACCAAGTATCTAGCTTCTGTCCTGAGTAATAGACTTATGGGTAATCTCATTAAACCCAATCAGTTAACCAAAGAAAAGCTGGCAATGCAGGGACTAATTATGAGAGCATGTCATGAACCAAAGGCTATTTTTTGTGGGGTAGGTAAAGCACATGATTTCCAATACAAAAAATGAAGGAAAAAAAAAATGAAGGAGCCGAAAAGTGTTTTATTAGTTAGTCCCAAAGAGATACACTTTTATCTTTGGAGAAGAAATCTTTAAGTAACCTTGCTAATTATGATGAAATGTTAAGGCATATGTTTCCAGTTATGATCAGAACAATAGGTTTTGTGTGGCATTCAAGAAAAAACTAAAGAAAAAGTTATTTCAGGTAGAGAGCTAAGATTCCAAAAACTTTAGATCTAGCAAGTTCACTTACTAAAAAGGGGTCCACTGAATGAATGGCAATGCAGGTGTACACTGTCTAGTCTGTCCATGTCCCAACCCAGTAGAGCCTTGGCTTGTGTTAGGTAGAATCTTTTACTTTGGATTCTAGATTACTGTAACCCTAGGAAGACACAGAATGAGTATCAGGAATAATTACTGAAACCCTGGCAAAGTGGTTCTTTACCACTTCTAGCCTTTATTCTTACTATTACACTTTGGACAGAAATTTAGTGAGCAGATCAAGCATAGGTTTAACAGTGAGTTCTATATATTTGCTTTGCTTTTAGGAGCAGCATTTAGGAGAATTAAATGTTTGGGAGAGGATTCTGCTAAATAGACTACTGGTAGTTAATGGTCAGATGTTCAGTAAAGTTTGTTTACTAGATTTACAGTTGATAATAGTCATGAATGTTATTCTCCAGCCACAAAACCCAGTGAAAGTCCTAGGATCATCTTTCAGGTTGTATGCCTTGGCTTGAGCCCTTTGAAGAGACAGTCTATATTAGCATAAGGCCAGCTACGGACATCTGACATGGGAAATGATGGCAGCTATGCTTTTCTGTCTCCAAAGGACACAGTGACACATTACTGGGAGCTGTACCACGACTTCACTACCACGCAAGTGGGAATGCATGACATTGTCCGGAGCTTCCGGCAAACAATGGACCAGTACAGCAGGGAGCCTGGGAGATACAGGTAATCACAAGACACACTTCTGTTCTTCAAAGGCGTAGGGTGTGACCTCAAGTTAATCCTTCACTGCCAGGCCTTCTCAAGAGGCTCAAGCTATTTAACCCCCGTGACTACAGTGTATTATAATTTGGTTATGCCAGGGCCTAGTATATTCTTTCTTGTTGCTTAACTTTGATTTCCAGTTTCCTCTTTTATAAAATAATGCCCATCACAGTACTTATTTCACAGGAATTTTGTGAAAATCACTCAAAAGGTAGTATATAATCTAAATGTTAGCATTAAGTATTCTTTAAAAAAAAAAAAGATTTTATTTTTTTATTTGACAGAGAGAGATCACAAGTAAGCAGAGAGGCAGGCAGAGAGAGAGGGAGATGCAGGCTCCCCACCGAGCGGAGAGCTGGATGCAGGGCTCTATCCCAGGACCCTGAGACAATCACCTGAGCTGAAGGCAGAGGCTTAACCCACTGAGCCACCCAGGCGCCCAAGTATTCTCTTTTTATCATTACTATTTGGTCTATTAGTGTCCAGGATACAGTATGAATTCAAATGTTTCAGCTAAGCTGCTAGATCACAATGGTTTGCTAACATAGCTTTGGAATCAGATGGACCTAAGGTAGCGTTCTGTGTAACAGCTGTGTGACCCTGGACTGGTTTGCTGACACAAGTACCATTTTCTCATCAATGAAAAGGTGACAGCAACACCGCATCAGGGTTTTGTGAGACTGCATGAGATAATGTAGATGAAACACTTAAAACAGGGACTAACACATAATAAACACTCAATAAATCCATATGTATACAGATCACCCAATAGCATGAACAGAAATAAATTTCTCCTCCTTAAAGTAGGTCCTCTGATTGCTATCTCCATTCTATAGATGAGGATAATGGAGACTCCAAGCTGTGTGACTCTGGTCTACTATCTGTGACTACACAGATGGTAATGGCAGGAATGGGACTGGAACTCAAACACCTGGGCTCTGGATACTATGCACTTACCTCAAACATGTAAAGCCAGCACTGATGTGGGTCACTGAGGCTAATGTGTCTTTCTCTGACAGTGTTTGCTTTTAAGTAAGCTCTACACCCAGTGTGGGGCTTGAACTCATGACCCTTGAGATCAAGAGTCATGTGCTATACCAACTGAGCCAGCCAGGCGCCCCTAGAGTGCACCCCAATAATAAAGTGAGACTTTACAGGGATTCCTGTACAAGAGGTTTCTGGGGAAAACTCCCTTACATGATATGCAAACATACACTATAGATTCCAAGCAGAACGATGAGAATTGATAAAGTCTTCATGGAAGTTACTGAGTTTTAATCAGACTTAGGAAGGAGAGAACCATATTGACTGAGATTCAAATGTGTTCTTTAACTCTTAGACACAGCCTAGTATTAGGCTAGTCCTTGGGTTTATTGTCCATGAGAAATGAGAAATCGTCCAGGTGGCCCAGCATGCTATTACTTGGCCATCTGGCTTGATTATGCTTCCCAGTGAGTCCAGCCAGATATGGTTAAGTCAGGCAGACTGAAGCAGCTGCAGAATGCTCCCCAGTCTTCTGACAGGCCCTGAGGACACTGCACCCTGCCAACTCTTCCAGGTTCATGGGGACTGAAGCCTATGGAGAGAGCATTGACAGGACCATGATGTACTATGGGCTGCCTTTTATTCAAGAAGCAGATTTTCCCTTCAACAATTATCTCAGTCAGCTAAACACTCCTTCTGGGAACAGTGTGTTTGAGGTTATCACATCCTGGATGGAAAACATGCCAGAAGGAAAATGGCCTAATTGGATGGTAAGTCCTCATGCCTGAGTCAGGATATCTGGTGCCGGTGTGCTTGCTGAATAGTCAGCCCTAAAATGAGGGGTATGTCTGTCTGTAAGGGACCTTAACCTTTCCTTTAATTGGTGATTATTTAGTGAGCCAGGCCAGGCCAGGCCAGGCCTTTTTGTTGTTTTTCATTTTTTTCCTTTTGGTTCTCAGACTAGATAATCTCGATTGCACAGTGTTCAAATCTGTCAAGCCCATCTAGTGAACTTCTCCTTTCAGTGGTCATACTTTTTCAACTCTGAAATTTCTCTCTGGTTCTTTTTCATAATCTTTGTATTGATAGTATCTATTTGAAAACACTGTCCTCACACTTTAAATTCTGTGCTTTTAGTTCTTTGAAGATAAGTGTAGTAGTTGATTTAAAAATCTTTGTCCACTAGTCCAATGTCTGGGTTTCCTCAGCCACACCTTCTACTGACTGCTTTTTTTGTTTTCTGTTGCTCTGCATGCCTTCTGTGTTCCTTTTTGTTGCTGAAAACTGGATATTTTAAATAATGTAGTAATGTAGGAAATTCCATCCACTCTTCCTCCCCAGTGTTTGTTGTTGCTATTTATTTAATTTTGTAAAATCTGTGTTCTTTGTTGGGTATGGCCACTTGGTGAGTTTGTTTATTGTCAGTTAATGATTGGAAGAGATTCCTGAACCACCCTGAACCATTCATTCTTCCAGCCTTTGCTGGAAGAATGAATGGGTGTGTATGTGTGTGTGTCAGTCAGACTTTCTTGAAGGCCCCAGCTTTTAAGGTTTTTGGTCAGTCTCTGTTGAGCCCCAGTTGGTACCACCACCTCAGGCAGGTGTGATGCTAAACAATTGCTGTTTCTGCCAAATACCTTGGGGATAGGGGATTTCTCTGATGAGTAAGAAAAATCCAACTAAAAGTGAGCACTAGAAAGGTCAAATAGTGACAATTCTCTAAATGGAGCTTTTGGTGAATTCTAAACTTATTCTGCCCCTCCAGTGGCTCCTGTTTCATAGCTACGGTAGTTCTAAGGCTGAGGTTTTCAAAGCTATCAAGGATCTGAGGGGGATGAGTTCAAGGCCTGTTAAAATGACACAAAGCTTGATGTTTTCCTTGAATAAATGCTTCTTGGATTGTTGAAAGCCTTTAGCTAGTTTCCACAGTTCTTATCAAAGGCTCTCAATAAAATAGAGGCAAAATTTGACTTTTCTGGCCATAAAAATAGAAAAGTAGCTTATAACGGTCTATAAAAAGATAACTGTAAAGACAGTTTCAGTACATCTAAAAAAAAAAAAAAAAAGGCAACCTCCATCCAAGTTCTTATTCTCAAAGGCTGGTTTTGCATCATACCCTGCCTTGAGTAAGTGATGGAGTTTCTCAGAGAGCTTGTTTCATCATTTGTAAAATGGAGATAATACCTGAAAATGGAGGAGGGCAATCAGATGTAATGTAGGCATGAAAATATCTATTTTTTAAATTTATTTAAGTAATTTTTATATCCAACATGCAGCTCAAACTCATGACCCCAAGACCAAGAGTTGCATGCTCTTCTGAGTGGGCCAGCCAGGTGCCCCGTAAGTACTTTAGAATAATAAATAGTAAAATGCCATGCTATTGAGATTGAGTTGTGGTATATCTTAACAAAAGTTATGATGTTGTAAGGACTAGATAATATGAAATTAGAGCATTTAACAGAAATACCACATTTTAAAGTAGAAAGCACTTCAGAAAATTTCCTCTTGGACTATGTACTTTTCTCTACAGAAGTTGATTTATCTTTAAAATTTGTTTTTGAGTATTTTTTTTAAAGATTTTATTTATTTATTTGACAGAGATCACAAGCAGGCAGAGAGGCAGGCAGAGAGAGAGGAGGAAGCAGGCTCCCTGCTGAGCAGAGAGCCCAACACGGGGCTCGATCCCAGGACTCTGAGATTATGACCTGAGGCGAAGGCAGCAGCTTAACCCACTGAGCCACCCAGGCACCCCTGTTTTTGAGTATTTCAAAAGACACACACACCCCTCAGAAATCTCTCCTGCTTCTGTGCTTTCCACCTCTTCCCTCCTTCTTGTGTTATAGGAGAAACATTTTCGTTTCCTTCCTTGTCCTTATTCTCTTATACAAATGTGTGAAAATACTAACATGCACCCTCCTAAATTTTGTATTTGCAATAACTCTGTGAAGTAACTTGTTACCACTATCTTGTTAATCATAATGGCCAAGACAGTAAATTGGTCAGTTAAACAGTAAGTACCAGTGTTGGGACTCAAATCCAAGTCTGCTGATACTAAGGTGTACCCACAGCAAACTTGGTTTTACTGTCTAATGAACTTTTTGTAGAATAGAGTAAATCTTCCAGAAAACTGTATACTGAGCTGTGTTCTTAAAGTATCTGCCTTTCAGATTGGTGGACCGGACAACACCCGGCTGACTTCTCGTTTTGGGGAAGAATATGTCAACATCATGAACATGCTTATTTTCACACTCCCTGGAACTCCCATAACTTACTATGGGGAAGAAATAGGAATGAGAAATATTTTAGTCACAAATCTCAATGAGAGCTATGATATTGTAAGTTAACATTATCTAACTATGTGAAACCAGAGAATCTACTATTCCTATTCTACTGCTGAAAATTATATTTCTGCTTTCCTTTCTTACTATCATACAGCTCACTTGCTTGTGTTTCCTAAGCCACACAACTGAACTGTAGTGCCCAGGAATCTACATTTTAAAGATGTTTTCCAGCTGATTCTTTGGCACACTGGAATTTGAGAACCCGTGTTTTGAGTTTGGAACATTAATTATAGTGCTTGTCTGTAGTGCTAGACTTCATCTGAACACAGCACAAAGATTCTTCCTTTCATCTTGACAAATGTAAATGCACAGCTTCAGACTTGACTGGTTTTTATTATTTTTTGTTTGAGACTATGGGTATCAAAATTGTGTTGTTGGGTGAACCTGTAATAATTTGTATGGTTAGCTTTCAATGTAGGAGATCCAATTTTCCTCAATTTGTGTGTGTGCCTTCATGTGCAATAACCAGGCTGGGTAACAGAGGACAGCGCTTAGGCTTACTTGTACATGCTGCATACTTGAACTCCCCGTCACTGTACCACGGAATGAACTGGTAACGATACATCTTGAAATCCTACATTGCTCATTCTTAGGGAAAAGCAGTAAAAGATGCCAAGCATGTATCGAAGTCCAGTTACTATAATTTATTGAAACTCAAGATGTCACTATTTTCCAGTTAAAAGTGTGAAGCTGGCTTACGTACTGAATATTGAAGTCTTTTCATTATGAATGCTAATGAATACAAGTATTAAAAAGAAATACAGGAAATTAAATAATTATGAAGTAGATCATGCCCAAACGACATTTCTTTGACTAACTAGAGCACTGTTTTCTTTTGATACAGAATACTCTCCTCTCAAAGTCACCAATGCAGTGGGACAATAGCTCAAATGCTGGTTTTTCTGAAGCCAGTCACACCTGGTTACCCACCAATTCGGATTACCATACTGTGAATGTTGATGTAAGTATCACTGAAAATGTTATACTGATTCCAGAAACAGGATATGAGTTTCTATGCTGCCAACATATACTCACCATAAGAGTACCTAAAACCTTAACTGATGTAGCTTTAAGTCAATCACATAGACTTCTCTTATAGTTAAGTCATGTTTTTGTGAAAATACAAACTGGTACAGAAGTGAACCATGTGAAGTATTGTATTGAATATATACATAATTGTTCACTGGAATTACTTAAAAGGAGCTCAAGGCTCTTAAAGATTTTATTTCAGAGTGAGAGAGCATGAGCTGGGGTGGGGTTGGGGGGGGGGAAGCAGACCCCCTACTGAGCATGGAGCCTAACACAGGGCTTGATCCTAGGACCCTGGGATCATGACCTGAGCTGAAGGCAGATGCTTAACCCACTGAGACACTCAGGCATCCCCTAAGATCTCTTGGCTCTTAAGAAAATTTTATGGAGGTCTTTCAACAAGCCCAGCTATCTGTCTTCCTTTCCTGCCCTCAAAAGGAAGGAGAGGAGGAGATCCATTAAGACTCTTTACCTGGAGAAACCAAGACATGAGTAATTCCTAACAGTAGCTGTTCTGGAAAAGCACACCCTTTGGCTTTTGCTCTTTTGCCTATACTATTTTCTGTTCTCAGGTGATCAAGTTTACCAAATTCTGCTGAAATTGCTGGAATCTGTGCATTCCTGTTTAGAAAATTTGTTTGCTCAATACATTTCCTTAGACCAGAACAATAATGAGATGGCTCCAGGTGGAATCATGTACCAGTGAAAACGGGTCACTGGAAAACTCAGGAGAAGAGAAATTACTGGCACTCCATGAGAGGCAAAAATTTCCCCTTATCCCAATTTACTATTTGGTAATTTTAAATTACCAAAGTATAGTTGACACACAACATTATATTAACACACATTATATTAGTTTCAGGTGTACAATGTAGTGATTCGACAATTCTGTACATTACTCGATGCCTGCCACAGTCAGTGTAGTCTTCCCAGGTTATTCTGTTTCGAGCTTCATGCAAACCCTCCTATGCCTACAACTCCCTGCTCTCCACAGATAGTTTTGGGATAGTATTAGTTTTTGTTTTATATATTCATAGGTCCTTGAAAACAAAAATATGCATTTTAACATTTGTGCTTTGGATTTAATACATCTCTTGATTTTTGTTATGTGTAAAATGTATACTAAATGTATACTAGAAGACGTACAAAATGCAAATTAAGAGTTTTTTCCTCTAACATTCACCAAGACTTTCAAATGATTATGAGTAATATTTGGAGGGATGCTGAATTGTAAGAAAGTTACCAAAAGTTAGGCAAGGCTATTTAAAATATATCCATAAAAGCCCTAGAGATAGGAAAGAGTTTAAGTAATTTCTAAAAGAAAGTAAAATTAAACTTCCCATAACTACTAGAGGTAGGCAACTGAAGACAAGGAGTATCATAATGCAAAAGGAAATGATCACCAACAGTTGAGAAAAATTGAGATGAGAGACACCACTGTTAACACTGTAGAAAGTAGAGATAGAGCAAACATAAGACTTAATTATTGGCATACTGCTTTATGGAGTCTCTTGATTCTTTGATTAGGGGTGGCTCAGTTGGTTGTCTGCCTTTGGCTTGGGTCATGATCCAGGGTCCTGGGATCTAGTCCTGCAATGGGCTCCTTGCTCAGTGGGAAGCCTGCTTCTCTCTCTCTGACTAAAAAAAGAACGATTAGGTATCTTAGAAGTGTAGAACATTGTGAAACACTGAAAAAGAAACCCTAATTAGTGTGCAGGAAGACTGATCCAGAGCCTCCCCCCAGAATGCACTGTAAAAAGGCAAATAATAGTGTAAAGAGAAAAATGTTGATACTTCTAGAAGAGAAACTAGAAGGAAACCTACAATCCAAGAAATAAAGAAAACCCAGATATTTATCTTTTCTAGAATGGTAAGAATAAAGGCAGAAGCCAAAACAGATTGCCCAAGCAAAGGACTGAGAGTTGCTCTGGCTTGTCAAGTGGATCCTAGAACACATTAGAACTTTAATCTTTAAAGCTGTGATTGGAAACTTGATTCTAAACCTATAATCCTAAATCCATTCCAATAGGCATTCAAGAATATAGACCTAGAAAAGCAAGGACCTCAATTTTTTCTATATATAGCTACTCTAAACAAAAAATGAATCTAAAAGAAAGACATGATGTGGGGTGCTGGCTGGCTCAGTCAATAGGACATTTGACTCTTGATTTAAAGGTTTTAAGTTCGAGCCCCACACTGGGTGTAGAGATTACTTAAAAATAAAAGACATGACGTAGAAAATACAGTAAGGAAAAGAACTAAGGATATTTTTTGATACACAATGTAAAAGAAGGTATTCTGGAACAAAAATCTTAGGAGATTGACTTCTGTATGGAAAATGGCAGGAGAGAGAGAGAGAGAACGTGTAAGCAAGCAGGCAGTCTTTTCAGGGCATGGAAGCAGAGTAACTCACTCTAGATTTGAGCTTAGTGGCCATTCACCACTAAGACTATTAAACAGAATGTAAAATTCACTTCCCGTGACACACTAGCACCACTTCTAGTGGCTACATTAGACAGAGCAAATACAGAACACTTCTGTAGCACTTCAGGCAGTTCTGTTGGACAGCAAGCATTGCTCCAAATGTTAAGTATATTTTAAAATGGTTATTAAGAAGTGCCTAGTAAGTGTTTAAGGGTGCAATTTTCCTTCTCTCTTTTTTTTAAAGATTTTTAAAAATTTATTTGACACAGGCAGAGAGGGAGAGAGCAAGCATAAGCAGTGGGAGTGGCAGGCAGGGGAGAAGCAGGCTCCCCCCTGATCTCAGGACCGTGGGATCATAACCTGAGCCAAAGGCAGCCACTTAACCGACTGAGCTGCCCAGGCAATTTTCAAAGAACATTAGAAGGAAAAGTATTACATCAGATCAACTTGATGCTAAAAAGGATGAAAACAATAGTGCAATTATAAATGAAAGATAAAAAAGGGCTGAGACATGGGGTGCTTGGGTGGCTCAGATCATGATCCCAGGGTTTTGGGATGGAGCCCCGCATTGGGCTCCCTGCTCAACAGGAAGCCTGCTTCTCCCTCTCTCACTCCCCCTGCCTGTGTCCCCTCTCTTGCTCGCTGTCAAATAAATAAAATCTAATTTAAAAAAGGGGGGGCTGATTCAAAATCTGACATAAAAGACACAGCTAAAACAATTAAAAAATTAAAATAGCTGTGGTGGCTATAGCTATCAAACAAACAAAAAAATGCATATAACCTTTGCCCTAGTAATTTCATTCTGGGAATACCTGTGTATGTGGAAAATGATGACTCTGGAAAAAGAGTCAGTTGAATATAGTTAATAGTTGAATAGTTAATTTATGTAATTTATACAATGGACTAGTATATAGCTTTTAAAAAGAATGCACTGATATGAGACCATCTCTAACATATATTAACATGTATTAAATAAGAAATAGTGTCCATAATGGTATCATCCCACTATTTGTATAATGAAAAAGTGTACCTACATATGTTTGCAGAGGCATAAAATGTATTATGATACATTTTATGTCTATTTCTGAGAGAGGAAGTGAAAAGCTAGGGGACAGTGTTAAGAAAAACCTTATTTTATATATTCCTCTTATAAATAGATTTTATATTGCATGCATTCCTATTAGAAAAAAAAGTTACAAAAAGCAGGTGTGGAAATATTTAATAGCAGACAAAATAGAATTCAATATGAAAAGCATTATGACACAACTGCAATTTTCAAAATTGATAAAAGAACATTCCACTACAAATCATGAATCTATGCATCTAACAATAGCTCCAAAATTTATAAAACAAGTACTAATAAGAAATGCCAAGAGAAACTGACAAATCCACAATTACAGAGACACGTCAACATACTTTTAGGAAGTAGACACAAACAATAGGTAACACTTACTGGGCACTTCTTCGTGAGTGGCACTGAACTATGCTTTTCCATGCATTATCTAAGGCTATAGAAAATGTTAATAGTAGTTTGACAAGTCATATACATGTACCATAAATACCTTTGTACCTGATAACAGAGAATAAACATTTTTTCAAACATTCAGCAGATGTTCACCGAAGACCACACATTAGGCACCTGCCCGCAAACAGCAATGATAACAGCAACAACAGCCACCACCGCAGTTAACAGAGTCCAAGGCAATGAACACTACCACTGATTTGGCAACAGCTCTGATGAAGACTAATTTGGCATTATGCATCAAGTGTTCATATTCTTTGACACAGTCATTATCTTTCTATCCTAAATAAATAACCCAAATGTGGGGGAGGCACTAAAAATATGCGAAAACATTAGAAAGCTGAATGTTGAAATGAGAGAGATTGTTAAGTATGGTATATCCATCCAATATAATATCATCCAATATAATATTTTCCTGTTATTATTAAGATGACATTTTAACATAACAGAAGATGCCTGAAATGTTAAAGGAAAACACAACATTAAATTGTTTATGTTTTATAGAGCTGTGAAATAAAGCCTAATCTTCCTTAATGGACAGACGTTAAGAAGTATGATTTTTAATTTTCCCTTTAGGCAGCATTTTGCTTTGCACCTTTTACCATCAGCTATGCAAGGAACACAGGTGTGCTAAAGCTAAAGCAACCAACCCACATTTCTACAAAAGTGAACAGACAGGCCCTCAGAGTCCGAGGCCACAGTGCCTGCTTTTCTGCTAGTTACAGTGTAGCATAAAGGGACTGTATTTAGGCACGTTAAACACCAGATGACTCAGACATGGACATTCGCTTTGAGATTCCTAAAGTGGAGTCAGATTTGGTCCCTCATCATCTCTGGCCAAGATGTAGCAGGGCACGAGCAAACGATGACTCCCTGCATTTGCAGTCTGTCAGTAATTAAACTACTCTTATTACCTATCATTACTTAAAATTTGGTAGTCATTTTAAGGGGCAAAACAGAGGCAATTTTTTTTGGGAAATAAGTTCTGGCTGATACTAGAAATACACTAAAAAACCGAAACAACTCTTAGAATCAAACATTTATGTTAAAAAAAAATTTTTTTTAAATAGGTCCAAAAGACTAAATCGAGATCAGCACTGAAGTTATATCAAGACTTAAGTCTGCTGCATGCCAATGAGCTGCTCCTCAGCAGGGGCTGGTTTTGCTATCTGAGGAATGACAGCCACTCTGTTGTGTACACAAGAGAGCTGGATGGCATCGACAGAGTCTTTCTCATGGTTCTGAATTTTGGAGAATCAACAACAGTCAATCTAAAGGAAATGATTTCTAATATTCCCACGAGAGTGAGGGTAAGGTTAAGTACCAATTTGACCTACAAGGGCAGTGAAGTTGATACGTATGACATTTTACTGGACAAAGGAGAAGGCCTCATCCTTGAATACAACACGAAAAATCTCCTTCATCACCAAACAGCTTTCAGAGACAGATGTTTTGTCTCCAACCGGGCATGCTACTCCAGTGTGTTAAACATACTGCACAGCTTGTGTTAGGCACCTTTATGAAAGAGATGAAGACACTGGCATATCCTGTTCTATTACAAGCATCTGCAGTAACTTCATGCACAGCACGCTGCTGGGTGAATACAACTTGAATTGTAATGGCTTTAGAAAAGGTTCCCAAATGTTTTTTAAAAATAATAAAATTATCGCTTGTAGAACTTGTAACTTTACTGAGATAGCATCAGTAAAAGAGATGATCAGAACACCTTAGGACTCCAGATTATTAGAAAGATCTGGTGAATTCTAATGTGAAAAATGTTATCTTTTTTCATAAAACACAGGCATAGAAATTGGAGGATGACTTACTGCGGAACTGTCTAAATACATTTACTAGCAAAGAGGCAGGACCTTGATTTGTAAACTTTTCAAAGAAAATGTTAGAACAGACAAAAACAAAGCGGTTCTGAAGGGGTGGGGAAGAGTTGTGCTGTCACCAATCCTTCCTTCACCCCCACGTCCATGTCCTTCTGAGGAGCGTGGTTTGAAAACTACTTACTTAGGCTAAGGGGCATGTGCATCAATGGAGAGAACAGTGTAAGCAAGTGAGATGTACACCAGACAAAATTTGGATGCAGAAGCAAATTTTAAAAAAATTACTTACGAACTTAAAAAAAAAAAATCTCACTTTTGCTTACCCAATTGGAAATAAGACTATGAAATATTTCAGTGTGTTTCCAATTCCCCCGGAATGCAGCATTTCAGAATTTTAGATACTTCTTAAGATTCTCAAAAACACTGGTGCTGTCAAGTCCAAGTTCCTCATACAAGAATTTAATTTGGGCTGTGATCTAAAAGAAACACATTTAAAAAATTAGAGGGCCTTTGTGGTAAAACTCCAGTGCTAAATCTCTTTGTCTATCCATCTTCACTGAACACTTAAGTCAACAGTTTGTGGCAAGGGTATTTTTATTATTTGGGACAGAGGCAGAAGGTGCTCCCATTACTTTAACAGAGCTCACAAGTGTTACGAGGAAACCCTTTCTCTTGACTGTCAGAGTTCCTCTTCCCTGCCTTGGGCCTCAGCCACAGACCAGACCGCTAGGAAGCAGCGGTCATAAGCTCTGCTGCAGCCACTGGAGTGCTGACTACCTGGCAACAGAGAAGAGCTTGACAACATACCTTTTTGTGAGAGTCCTCAATCACATGATTGCCTCCAGGCTGAATATCTAACACAACATTGGGGGCCTGATAGCCTGAAAGAGTTAACATATGAAACAATTAGATTCTTTGAGACTCATTTCTCCCCCTCTTCTCCCACATATGCTGTTAAAATCATAGTGAAGGAAAAAGGCATAAATTATCATTGCCAAGAAAGAGATGGGAAGGGGCAAGCAGAAGACAGATTTCTGAAAGAGAGGAAACAGAGGAGGATGACCAGTGGCTGAGGACACTGGATGGAAGATACTTGTAGGGTCACATGGAGAAGGTTGTGATGCAAGAGGAAGCCAGACTGGCCCTGTGCAATCAGTTTTGTGATCTGGAAACAGCTGCTATTGCAGTGGGTGAGTATGAGGCATGAAGGTGAAAACCATGTGACTGAAGACTTGTGTGTGGGCCCCTCCCTCCCTGAGTCCAAAAGGTCTTGCTAAGGAAGAAAGGTAAGAGCTCTTATCCAATGAAATAGAAAGACCTAGAGAAAATCAGCTAATTTGGGCACCGAAGCTCCAAAGCAAAAGCTTTAGAATTTCTTTTTCAGAAGTTTCCAAAAATAACAGGTCAATTATCATTAAATGAATGTTTTATGACAGTCACCTCTAAGTTGTACTGGGTGTTTAAATTTTTCTTTGTGCCTTGCCTTATTTTGTATTTCCTTCCAAAAAGAGGCAAGACAGGTATAGTTATATATGCTTCAACTGAGTAGTCAATGTAGAAAAACCAGCTTTTTGTCCAAAATCATGGGCAGATGATTTAGTCTATAGCATAAAGTGTATTACTGAGTAGTATGTGGACGGCAGTAGTCCATTTAGCTAGGTTCCCTGCCTACAGGTGGTCTCCTACCTTCACCAGCATCCTTAGCATGCTCCATGATGGCTTCCTTGAGTTTCTCAGTATAGTTTACAATTCCTTTCAGAGGTACACGCTCATCGTTTTCATAAGCCGTGATGTGAATGGAAGGATAATGCTGAAAGAAAAGAAATGCAAATTTTACATTATTCCCTATGGTCCCTTTCTACCTTATAGATTATGAAAAAGAACTACCTCCAATTTTTTGATATAGGTGCTAGATTATTTTCTTCTCATTTGAGAGAGAGATCTATGGTATTATAATACTAGGCCACCTGCTACTTGGAATAGCCTTTCCTTGGCTAGCGAGGCCATGACCATAACTTACCTGTTCTCCTGAGCTATTAAATTGAAAACAAACGTGGACTATGAGCAGAGATGGGAGCTGAAAGGTATTTGGATTTTATAACCAGAAACAACCTAAATTCCAGTAAATTCCTGCCTCGGCATGGGCAAGTATCTTTTTGATTATCTTTTCTATCACTTTAGGATAGTGTATCAGAACTGTCTTTCACTACCTGTGGTTTAATATTTTGATAGGGACAGTAACGTTTTATGTAGTTCTTGTGTTTTTCATCAGATGAAGGATTCCCCCATTCTTCTAATTCTTCTAATGTCAGAGGAAGTGTGGTGTCCATCATGGTGTTGAGAACATCCAAGAAAGGTGCCTAAAAAAAAAAAAAGCCAAAGAAATTCAAACTTTGTTAGGATACTTAAAATATAATATTTTTCTGAAACTCATTTTAACAACCTTTATGAATATACACGAAGACATGAGAGAACAAAGGTCAAGAAGCCATGTGGATTTCCAGGGGGTGGACTAACTACTCAGTCCTTACCTAGGGCCCGTGATTTATAACAGGCCTTTATGGTTTTCAGACTCTGAAAGTGCTAACTTTATGTATCATGTTTATATATATACACACATAAAAACATGTGTGTGTATATGAAGAATTTCTTTTCTAATTTCACAATTTTTAGTTTGATGCCTTTATTTATACATATATTTTATATAAAAGTAACAAATGCTACCACCTTATATCCATTAGGATGGGTACCATTAAAAAAAAAAAGTGTTGGCAAGGATGTGGAGAAATTGGAACCCTTGTGCACTGTTGGTGGGAATGTAAAATGGTGCAGATGGTATACTAGTTTCTCAAAAAACTAAACTTAGAATTACCATATAACCCAGCAATTCTATTCCTAGGTCTATATCCCAAAGAATTAAAAGCAGGATCTTGAAGAGTATACCCATGTTCACAGCAGAATTATGAACAGCCGCCAAAGGGTGCTAGCAACCTGGTGTCCACTGATGGATGAAAGGATAGGCGAAGTACATACAATGATACAAGGAATATTATTCAGCCTTGGGAAGGAAGGAAATTCTGACATATGCTACAATAATGCATGGACCTTGTGGAACATTAACTAAGTGAAATAAACCAGTTACAAAAAGACAAATAATGATTCCATTATAGGAGGTATAGATAGTTTAATTTATAGAGACAGAAAGTAGAATGGTGGTTCTGAGGGGTAGGGGAAGGGAGTGCAGAATTTTAGTTTTGCAAGATGAAGAGAGTTCTGGAGATTGGCTGCACAACAATGTGAACATATTTTAACACTACTGTACTACTGAACTATACAGTTAAAAATGGTTAAGATGTTAAATTTTCTTATTTTCTCACAATTAAAAATGAAAAACCTCAACATGAGTAAACCAGCTGGACATTTTATATTTAAAAAAAAGGCAATAGGGGCGCCTGGGTGGCTCAGTGGGTTAAAGCCTCTGCCTTCAGCTCGGTTCATGATCTCAGGGTCCTGGGATCGAGCCCCACATCGGGCTCTCAGTTCAGCAGGGAGCCTGCTTCCCCCTCTCTCTCTGCCTGCCTCTCTGCCTACCTGTGATCTCTCTCTCTGTCAAATAAATAAATAAAATCTTAAAAAAAAAAAGGCAATATATGTTAATTGAAGAAAATCTGGGATATTTATTTATAACCAGTGTTAAAACATTTAATAACATGGCAGCTGCTTTTTTCACTTACCTTGTAGTCTTCTGTTAACATGCTTTCCACCTTTTCTCTTGCATTAACATTAACCTAGTGGGCAAATGCAATTCTTTCTGGCTGCCTAGCATCTGGACTGTTTTTCTGCATTTAAACTATTCCTAACCTTAATGAGGCAGAGCTTGCCTCTCACTAGGGAGGGGCTTAATTTCTCAGTTTTCCCAGCACACAGAGTAGCCACATGACTTGGGTCTACCCAATTGGACATATTATGCTCCAAACTTTGGATGGGAAGTTTGTGGCCCAAAGTAGGGACCACGGAGAATTTCTTGTGGTAAAAAGTGTCACATCTATATTGAGTGTTTAGAAGCAGCAGTGGCAGTATGAGGTGACTTGTGCCCAGCAGGGATGGCAGTGATGGCTTCCCTGGGCCAGTTTTATGGTATATTTTGGAACCAGTTTCTGGCTGTGTAACCTCTATAAGGCTGGTTTTATACCTGCCCTTACTCAGTATCTTTTAATAAGCCCCTTTTCTGCCTAAATTCATGACAGCTAGTATTTGGTGCTTCTAATTAACACTATGCATCCTCTATCGTTGGATATCTAGGTTGATTCCACTTCCTCACTATTATAAGCAACGTGGGGTAAATATTCTTATACATACATTTCTGATTATTTCCTTTCTAATTTCTAAAGGCCACAGATTAGTTGTATTTTATTATATTGTAACTATTATCTTGTATATAGGTTTTCTTCCCTCTTTACTTAGTATTTCTACTTAAAAAAATAGATTTATAGATCAGGATTACTTAACACTTATTTACTTAATAGAAGCCTACAGTGTATACCCCTCATCCTCAAAATAAAAGAAACCTGAAAATAATTTACTCTCCCCCTCCCAGTCATTATTTTCTAGCATATCTGACCAGGAGCAGAATGATGAAGGTAAAATGAGTGGCTATAACATAATTTCATAATTTTGGACACCAGGAAAAGACTATACAGTTGACCCCTGAAGGACACAGGTTTGAAATTCGAAAGTCCACTTACACCTGGATTTTTTCCAATAGATATACATACAGTACTGTATAAACAAATGTATTTTCCTTATGATTATCTTAATATTTTCGCTGGCTTATTTTAAGAACATAGTATATAATATATAGAATATATAAAATATGTGTTAAAATTCACTGTTTATGTTATTGGTAAGGCTTTTGGTCAGGAGAAGGCTGCTGAGTTTTCGGGGAGTCCAAAGTTAAACATGGGTTTTTGACTGTGTGTGGGGGTGGGGTCAGGGGTGGTGTCGGTGTCCCTAGCCTCCATGTTGTTCAAGGGTCACCTGTAGAGATTAAGATCAAAGCAAGATGTTTCAATTACAGTACAGAAAAACTATCCCTTATAAAGATCTTTAAGAATGGAGTATTTAAAAAAGGAAAGCCGCTACAACTAGGACCGAAATGTTGATGGGCAATGATTGTCAAAGGATTTTGTGGACTCCAGTCACAGTGCGCTCTGCCTGACTCCCTGAGTCATAAGTGCTGACTCCTCCACCAATTCTAAATGTTTTTAAAAAATGAGAAATAAAATGAGAAAAGCCATTAATATCCTTCAGTGGAATTCTCAAAAATTAATAAAGAACACCATCAAGGAAGAAGAAAGGACAAAGTAGTTAAAGGAAATTTAGAAGTTCTCTCAGAGCTATAATTCTGTGTTTAAAATTTAAAAGCTCTGTTATTACTCCTGTGCTATGGTAAAATTGTAACAAATATTTTTCATAAAGTAGCCAATGGCTTCATGCCTCCCCGCTCTGTAAATAGCAGAGAACAGAGTATACTCACCTCCAAAGTCACAGCTCTCAGCAGCTCTGGATTAGAATTACACAATGCTCCCACAAGCACCCCTCCAGCACTGAAAGCAGTCAGGGTTGTTAGACTTGGCTGAGAAAAGCCTTGGCCATGAAGCGTCTTAATGCAAGCCTCTAAGTCAGCAAGGCCATTGAGTTTTTTAGTTAGACGGCCATCAGCGTGCCACTGGAGGCCTAACTCACCACCACCTCTGAAATTAAAGGGCAAAAAAATCTTTTAGTGGGGGAAAATATTAATGATATAGGTCAGGGTCAGCAAACTGTAGCTGCTGGGCAATATTTACTCAGATATCTGTTTTTTTTTTTTTAATTTTTTTAAAGATTTTATTTATTTAACAGAGATCACAAGTAGGCAGAGAGGCAGGCAGAGAGAGAGGAAGGAAAGGAGGCTCCCTGCTTAACAGAGAGCCCGATGTGGGGCTCGATCCCAGGACCCCGGGGATCATGACCCGAGCCGAAGGCAGAGGCTTTAACCCACTGAGCCACCCAGGTGCCCCTCAGAGATCTGTTTTATTGTTGTTTTTGTTTTGTTTCGAAATGGCTTCAGAGCTAAGAATGGAATTTACATTTTTAAAGGTTGGGAGAACAACCAACCAACCAGGAATATATAATAGAGACCACATGTGGCCTACAAAGCCTTAAATGTCTACTAGTTTTTTTAGTGAAAAGGTTTGCCAATCCCTGATACAGATAATCAAAAATGGATTTACCAAATGTTTTTTAAAAAATTAAGAGTCATTGTCATTTTTTTTTCCTTCACGTAAAGTAAGCTCTATACCCAATGCTGGGCTTCAGCTTATGGCCCCAAGATCAAGACTGCACGCTCCAACTAAGCCAGCCAGAGGCCCCGCTACAAATAAGTTTTGGGTGCTCCCTATGGTTTACCAGGCATTCTGCTAAAATGCCAGCCTTGAAAATATATAAAAAAAGCAAAAATCTCTGTCCTGAAGGTCATAATTTTGGGGGAAAAGGAAATAGCCGCCAAGCAATGTGGCTGCTGCTTTCACACGTGTGTCCACAGCCACCCTCGAGGTGGCAGAAGGAACTTCCAGGGGGATGGCTAGGGGTATATACTTAAAGGAGACGATACCTAAGCCGAGGCTTGGAGGAATAGGAGTTCCCAGAAGCGCAAAGAAAGGAAAAACATCAAGACACAGCAGGTGCAAAGGCACAGAGGGTAAAGAATTTATCATCGGAAAGGATGTAACAAAGCTGGATATGGAGGATGTGTATGGCTGCAGTGCAGACCGCGTCTGGGTAGTAATGGTAAATGTCACTACGGAGGTAAGCCAGATCACAAGGATGGTAAATAATATACTGAGGAGTTTGGATTTTATTTTGGAGATGGGGAGGTAGAGAAGGATTTTAAGCAGAAACAGAATATTTGTGTCTTGAAAAATACCTAAAGTAAAATGGAAGTTTGAGTGGAAAAAGGATCTAGTTTGAGACACTATTTTAGAAAAGCCGGGGCACCTGGGCCTCTGCCTTTGGCTTGGGTCATGATCTCAGGGTCCTGGGATCGAGCCCCATGTCAGGCTCTCTGCTCAACAGGGAACCTGCTTCCCTCTCGCTCTGCCTGCCTCTGTGCCTACTTGTGATCTCTGTCAAATAAATAAATAAAATCTTTAAAAAAAAAAAAAAAAGGAAAAAAAAGAAAAGCCTGAACTCAAGAGAATGGAAATAACATTACTAAGATAGGACATAGACTTGTACATCAATTCTACAAATCTGGTGCAGGATCCTAAAAATCTATCCCTTTGCTTTATCAACTAGTCTGTTAAATCCACTTCCACCAGCATATGTTTAGGAATACATAGATTCAATAACACAAATGAGAAAATAAACTTTGTTCTCTGATACACGGTTATGCTGGACATCTGGCACAATGTTCTAGCACTCATATGCCAGGTAAAATGTTGTTGACTCACCGAACATGGCAATATGCTAATATCCATCCATCGTCCACCAATACCCGCCTTTCAGGTCTGAAATTCATTTTTAAATCCATTCCATAAGCTCCATATACATGTACTAGGAGGGGTTTCTTCAGCAAATCCTCAGAATCAGTTTTGTGGAAAATGGTCATTGGCACAGATTTTCCATCCTGGAATGAAGAGTTACTATACATGTAAGAAAGAGTCTTTTGAAACTGTTTATCCCTATTTTATGCATTGCTTATTGATGTTGAACACAAACTTCATTTAATGCAACAGAGAGGTGCCTGGTTGGCTCAGTTGGTGGAACATGTGACTCCTGATCTCAGGCTTGGAGTTTGAGTCCCATGTTGGGTACAAAAATTACTTAATAATAATAAACAACAACAACAACAACAATAGAGTTATGGTCTTTAAAAAAAATCATGGTTTATCCCCATTTTCAGCTCTATTGCTGACCTGTAATGTGAACTAGACAAAAGGAGTAAGACTGTTGAAAACAGTTTATTAAATGTCGCTTTTTCAGGACAGTAAAGTGATTTTTAAGGAGTTCTTCACTACCTATTATTACTGTAATTTTTTTCTTTCAAGATTAGTCAAAATATACCTATGAAGGTTAAACATCTAGCATAGCATTTTTCCTACACCTATGGCAAGATACTGACATTTTTTATCTTTGAATACTTATAAACATGCTGATTAAAGTTTTAACAGCTCAATTTTCTGTCCTCTATAGGCAGTTCTCAACCATTAGAACCAGAATTTCTTACGGATCCCTACTGACATCTATCCTCATCCTCTTCAAAAGCCTACCTTTATTTTTTAAAATGTTTAATAGTGGTTTAAGAAAGTTTTATAAATTTTAACACCTAAATTACTTTAGAGCAGGTTAATTATTCCCCAGTGTAGTTCACATTCATTAATCACAAACTGACTGAAACTAGGCATCTCAGGACAAAATTAACATAATCTGAACTATTTCTGATCTTCCTTTCAAAAGGGCAGAGAAGCTGGTTCTGTCTACTTATACAAACTAGTGAAATAGTGCTAGTTTACATAAAATAATAATAATAAAAGGGAAATAATATAACCAAGCCACTCTCCCTACTTTTTTCATTCTCATTGTGAAAACCTTAACTTTGGGTCACTGGAATATTATCAAATAAGGAGGCTATCTTTCATCATTCCTTATCACACTCAACTTGTTCTGACAGTATAACTGGAGTTTCACTTCTCAGATTCATTCTTATAAAATGAGATAGATTAATTTCTTTTTTTTTTTTTTAAAGATTTTATTTATTTATTTGAGAGAGAGACAGTGAGAGAGAGCGTGAGTGAGGAGAAGGTCAGAGGGAGAAGCAGACTCCCCATGGAGCTGAGAGCCTGATGTGGGACTCGATCCCGGGACTCCGGGATCATGACCTGAGCCGAAGGCAGTCGTCCAACCAACTGAGCCACCCAGGCGTCCCGAGATAGATTAATTTCTATAAATTATCTTTGTCTTTTCATCTCCCCAACTTAAACAATCAGAGAAAAACTTGCTGGTTGAAGACTTATGAAAAAGAAGAGGTGAAGATGGTACCAAGTCCCGTGACGGGCTGGACCCGAGTTCGTCAGCAGCGCAGAAATGCCTGTGGAGGGTTATAGCAGCAGGGCGCCTGGGCGGCTCAGTTGGTGAAGCATGTGACTTTTGATTTTGGCTCAGGTCATCTCAGGGTCATAAGACGGAGCCCTGTGGTGGGCTCCCTGCTCAGCTGGGAGTTTGCCTGAGATTCTCTCTCTCTCCCTCTGCCCCTCCCGGCATGTACGCTCTCTAAATTAATAAATAAATCTCAAAACAAAACAAAAACAAAAACATAGTAGGTTCCACTGGGCACCTGTCTCCCTTCTTCCCTAATTCATAAAGCATCCCTGAGTTTCCCAAAAACTAGGCTCACTGTTCTTTCCATTTGGGGTATGATAACTACAACATTTTGATAGATTGGTTTAATCCCACATTTCTAAAGCAGAAAAAAGCCTAAATATATATTTTGTTGACAAAAACCAAACACAAAAATCTGGAAGGTAATACATTAAATGGTAAACAATTATATCTAAGAGGTACAGCAAATGGGACTGAATAGTAGTTATCAGAACTTTAAATGTTCTGTATTTTTGGATTTCTTCTAAGAAGTGTGTATTGCTTTTGTATTATTGAAAAATACATATTTAAATAAAGCTATTAAAAGAAAATCAATGAGTTAAAAAATTGATAAGGACAAAAGGCTTTGTTACAATTCATTGCCAGCACATATGAAATGATCTAATGTTTAATATGCTAAGGTCTGAAAAGTCCTTAAATCCAAGGCCACAGTTTATTAATTTATTCCTCACTTGCACAAACTTTCTTTTCCACTATTCACTCTCCTCTTGGTCCTCACTCTTTTACACTGTACTTTGGCCGTATTGCCTTTCTTTATATTTCTTTCTTTAAATCTTATTTAAGTAAGCTCGACACCTAACGTGGGGCTCAAACTCATGACCCCAAGGATCAATAGTCTCGGGCTCTTCGGACTAAGCCAGTCAGGCGCCCCGTCCTTTACACTTCTTGAATGCACCATTTCTCCCTCAATATACGGCCTCTACATAAAATGGATTCCTCCTGCCCCCTTTGTAGGTTTTTTTTTTTTAAGATTTTATTTACTTATTTGATAGGGAGAGAGAGTGCAAGCTAGAGGAAGGGCAGAGGAAGAGGGAGAAGCAGGCTCCCTGCTCAGCACAGAGCCCGATGTAGGGCTTGATCCCAGACCTGAGCCAAAGACAGCTGCTTAACCCACTGAGTCACCCAGGCACCTCTCAAGCTTAATTCTAAATCATCTTAGAGGTACCTGAGACCTCACTTCCTCAGAGAACCCTTGCCTGATCTCTCCAGCCGAAGGGAAGGTCCCTGTGTCCTGTTTCCACTGTACTCAGTACAGCTTTCTTTGCAGCCATCAGTACGTTAGCAATTACTTCTTTGACATCGGTCATCTTCCCTGCTAGAGTTAAGCTCCATGAAGGCAGGACTCTATCAGTCCAGCTCACTCTAGTCAAGTGCTTATCGCCTTCACAATTTTTGCCAACTTTTACTATATAAGTCAACTTTAAAAATTCAAATATAAACAACATAACTCAAGAGCTTGAGATGTGCTAGTTACACATTTTCTAATCCATGTTACAATAAATATATCAATATTCAAGTAAAAAAAAATTCCAGGTAGCCTTTAAAAATCGTTTGGGTCTTACTAGGGTATGTGAGATCCACTTTACAAAACCATGCTAATGCAATACCAGCGGCAGCAACTGCGTAGCACCTGACAAAGAGCATGCCTGCAGTAGATGGGGGCTCAGAGTTGAGATTATGAAGACGTACCTTGCTTTTGGCTTCCAGACGTAAAACACGACTGGTCTTCGTGATTGGGTCTTCATGCCCAGTTTCCTCAAACAGTTTGCCCTCTGCAAACTTGTATGTATAATATTTTGGGGGACGTATTGGAGAGCAAAGCTGGAAGGGGCAGTTCTTTGGGTCTGAATTTGTATCCATTATGAATCCACAGGCCCAAGGAGGGAGCTAAAGAAATTAAGAGTTATTTTTATTCTTTATCTAGACATTAAGTATCATTAATTAAATTTCTGAGTTTGCTACAAACAAGATGAGAAGGACATCAAGTTTACTTTCATCCATTATACATAATGACTCATTTAAATATTGTTTCAGTACAAACAAATATATTTCAAATAACAAGTGAACAGAACTGTACACTGATGACCAATAAAATATGGACAAATTATAGGAAAATGGTCTTTCATGACTCTGGATTTACATGAAACCTCTTTTAATAAAAAGGATTATTTTAGCTACAGTTAAGAAAAAGAGCAAATCAAATCCCAATTCCAGAAGCTGGCCACATCTCCAGATCTCTGTTCTCCTAGAACATGAAATCTCTCTCACCTGTTTTTCCTCATTTACCCTCAGCCCTCCCCACGCTGCCCAGACAGCCATAGTGATGACAGTTATTATTCCAGGGCTACAAACTGGCTCAGCAGCACTAAAGCATTTACAATTTGTTTCTAACTTTAGCTCCCAGGCTAACCATTGTGCAGAACAAAACCTTTCCTGGCATATCCACTTTGAGAGACTCACAGCTATTATGATTAGGATTCTTTAAGGAAAAAAGGAAAGGAATCAAAATTTATTCTCTCAGAGCAGCAGGGTCCAGTTTCAAGCCTGCCACTAACATCCCTCTTACACCTTTTAAAGAACTCTGGTAAGCAGGCTGACAGAGTGTAAGAAATGGTGCTGAGAGTCAGAACGTTAAAAGAAAATTGCCTTTCTTTTCCTGAGTAATTGTAGAAAGAACAAATTCCTTAGAAAATCAGAGGTCTTGGCACAGCAATGTCCCTGGTGGGCACTATTCAAAAAGGGTAGGTGGGGGCTGTGTGTGTAAAAAGTGCACCATCTAACCCATAGAAACCATAGCCAAAGAAGTTATGTTTCGAGTGCATGTGTCTTGCAATTAATGCAAAGAATCTAGCTTCCTGAAAAACAATAAGGATATAAATTCATAATGTCTCTTAAAGAGAGTTCCTAATTTACTGTCCTCAGGTTAAGGATTATGTTCAAGGATAATGTTTATTTAAGTGCAAGCCACAGAACTAGAAAGCAGCATGTGACACTTCAAAGCTGGGAAGTCCGGCAGCATAAATGGAGTAAACAGAGACCTTAGTGGGAAAGAGCACCGCCACTACTCATCTTACAACTAGGTTTCAGAAAGAGTATACACGGTGCCTCAGTCCACAGAGGCACAAGCTTTTCTGTTCTTTGGTGAAACTTAAAAAAAAAAAAAGGTTCCATGTGCCCCATGTGGTAAATGGTCCTACTTTTAGACCAAGTGGGTTCCAATAAATAAACTCTTCAGTTATATTTTTTAAAGTATTGGGATCAAGGTTAAAGTTCACCATAACAAAACTATCCATGGGTATGGACTGCTTAGTTTTTGTCCAGCTCATGTGGAAAGAAGTATTAACCATCTCAAGGATTTCTTAAGTTATATTTCCTACTGAGAAAAACCTGTAGTACCATCTAGGAATATTAATGGACAGCACCCGAGAATAATTTTAAATTGGCTAGGTGATATGCAGATATTTCTTAGATACCTGACAGAAAAAGTTTCAGCTTTAGCATTCTACCAGCAAATCATAGTCATTTATTTGACTGAAAGAAGGTTTAAGACACACGTGCTGAAAGAAAATTGGCGCAGGTATATAAACACCTCCATGTAAACTGATGTTAGTACAGAACAATTCCCAATTTGCTTAAATTAAGTATCATGACCAATTAAAATATCATCACTTCTTTTTGCAAAAAAAAAAAAAAAATTACCAGGAAAAACTGATGATATGATGACCAAGGATAGGAGGCAAATATATTAAGGATTTTACATTTCTGTTGCTCAGACTGAGTTTAAAAAAGCCTTTTAGTCACGTGCCTACTGGGCAGAGATGTTACATACAAAAATGCTTTATAATCCACTCAGTTTGGCTTAAAGATTTTGTCCTTTGTGATTGATACTGTCTATGCATATTAATCAGAATTATCCAGTTTATGAAAGGCGCTGATCTATAAAATTTTCTTTAAGTACAACCTGGTATATAATGTAGTATTTGATTCCATGTGTTGATGACTCAGAACATTATAACAAGGCTTAACAGGTACTACAGGTTGGGAAGGGTCAGGGAATGAAGAGACAAAGGATACAGTATAAATTAAAGACATGATGTTCCATAGGAGACACTCCTAGAAGCCCCAGACCCTGGGGAACAGGGGAAAATACACTGTAGGGCACTACATAAAGCCATTACTCTCAAAAACAGGAGACATACCTGACTTTCCTAACACACAGAGATAGATGCAGAGACTAGACAAAATGAGAAGACAGGAATTTGTCCCAAATGAAAGAAGAGGACAAGTCCACAGCCAGAGATCTAAGTGAAAACAGATAAAAGTAACATGCCTTATGGAGAATTTAAAGCAATGATCATTAAGAATACTCTTGAGAAAAGAGTGGAAGACATTAAGTGAAACTATGAACACAGAGGTAAGGAATAACACAGCAAAAATAAAGGGCTCAATAAATGAAGTGAGAAACATACTTGATGGAATGAATGAAAAACAGGCTGGAATAAGCAGAGGAATGAATTAATGACCTAGAAGATAGAGTAATGTAATCAAGATGAGTAAATGAGAGAAAAAAGAATATGCAAAAAAAGAACAGACTTAGGGAACTTAGTGACTCCATCAAACATAGTAACATTCATATTATAGGAGTCTCAGAAGACAAGAGGAAAAAAGGGGGCAGAGAATTTATTTGTAGAAATAATAGCCAAAAACTTCCCTAATCTGGGGAAGGAAACAGATATCCAGATCCGGGATGCACAGAGAACCCCCAATGAAAATCAACAAAAGCAGATCCATACCAAGACATTTTGTAATTAGAATGACAAAATATAGTGGTAAAGAAAAAACATTAAAAGCAACAAGACAAAAGAAGACTGCTACATACAAAGGAAACCCCATAAGGCTATCAGTGGGTTTTTCAGCAGAAACCTTCCAAGCCAGAAAGGAGGGACATGATGTATTCAAAGTGCTGAATGGGAAAAACTTGCAGCCAAGAATACACTACCCAGCAAGGCTATCATTCAGAATGAAAGGAAACATCAAGTGTTTTCTAGACAAACAAAAACACAGAATTCATGACCACCAAACCAGTCCTGCAAGAAATCTTAAGGGGGATTCTTTGAGTAGAAAGGAAAGATCAAAGAGACAGCACCACCATAGGAAGCACAAAAGCAGTAAAATGAACATTTTTGTAAAATAAATAAATAAATAAATAAATAAATCAGTCAGTCAAGGAACTCACAAAATAAAAGTAAAATGACACCATGTACCTAAAACTTGGGGAGGAGAGGAGTAAAGAATGGTTCAAACTTAAATGACCATCAACTTAATAGAGACTTCTGCTATGTGCAGAAGAGGTTATATAAAAACCTAATGGTAACCACAAATCAAAACCCATTCATAAATATGCAAATAATGAGAAAAAAAATCCAAACACATCACTAAAGAAAACCAGCAAATGATGAGAAAGGGAAGAAAGGATGAGAGAAAAACTCCAGAAAACAACCACAAAACAAGTAATAAAAAGGCCATTAAGTACATACTTATCAATAATTACTTTGAATATAAATGGACTAAATGCTTCTAATCAAAAGATATAGGGTGACAGAACAGATAACAAACAAGACCCATCTACTCCTGCCTACAGGAAACTCGTTTATTTTTTAAAAAGATTTTATTTATTTATTTGACAGAGACAGCAAGAGGGGTAATATAAGAGGGAGAGAGGGAGAAAGAGAAGCAGGCTTCCCATTGAGGAGGGAGTCCGATGTGGGGCTCATTCCCAGGGTCCTGGGATCAAGACCTGAGCCAAAGGTAGATGCTTAATGACTGAACCACCCAGGTGCCCCCAGGAAACTCATTTTGACCTAAAAACACCTGCAGATTGAAAGTGAGGGAATAGAGAAACATTTATCATGAAAATAGATGTCAAAATAAAGTTGGAGCAGCAATACTTATAAAGAACAAAATAGATTTTAAAACAAAGACTAACGAGACAAAGAAGGACACTGTATAATAATAAAGTGGACAATCCAACAAGAAGATATAATAATTGTAAATATTTATGTACCCAACATGGGAACACCCAAATACATAAAATAGTTAATAAGAAACATAAAGGAACTAATTGGCAATAATACAATTATAGCAAAGGTCTTTCATGCCCCACTTACATCAATGGACAGATCACCTAAACAAAAAAATCAATAAGGAAACACTGAATGACACACTGGACTAGAAGGATTTAACAGATATATTCAGAGCATTCCATCCTAAAATAGCAGTATATACATTCTTTTCAAGTGCACATGGACCATTCTCCAGAACAGATCACATATTAGGCCAAAAAACAAGCCTTAATAAAGTTAAAAAGATCTAAGTCATACCATGCATCTTTTTTTGGACCACGGTGCTATGAAACTATACGTAAACCATAAGAAAAAGTTTGGGAAAGATCACAAATACATAGTGGTTAAATAACATGCTACTAAACAATGAACAGGTCAATCAGAAAGTACTAAAAAAAGTACATAGAAACAAATGAAAATGGAAACACGATAGTTCAAAACCTTTGGGATGCAGCAAAAGTGGTTCTAAGAGGCAAGTTTATAACAATACAGGGCTACTTCGAGAAGGAAAAAAATCTCAAGTACACAACCTAACTTCACAACAAAAGGAGCTAGAAAAAGAAGAAAAAAATCTAAAACCAGCAGAAGATGGGGCACCTGGGTGGCACAGTTGGTTGGGCATCCAACTCTTGATTTCAGATAGGGTAGTGACCTCAGCGTCATGAGATCAAGCCCTGTGTTCAGCTCTGCACTCAGCAAAGAGTCTGCTTGAGACTCTCTCCCCCCCAAAATAAATAAATCTTTAAAAAACAAAACAAAAAAAACCAGAAGGAAGTGAATAATAAGAGATCAGAAAAGAAATGTGACATAGAAACTAAAAAGACATAAAATAAAAATAAAAACAAAACAAACCCCAACAGATCAATGAAATGAGGAGCTGGTTCTTCGGGTTTTAATCATTCATGATTAAAAAAAAAAAAAAAAAACCCCAAAAACCCAAAAAACCATCAACAAAATAGGTTTAGAGGGAACATACCTCAACATAACAGAGGCCATTTATGAAATACCCACAGCTAACATCATCCTAAATGGGAAAAAACTGAGAGCCTTCCCCCTAAGGTCAGAAACAAGGCAAGTACGTCCACTCTCACCACTTTTATTCAACAGAGTTCTGGAAGTCCTAGCCACAGCAATAAGACAACAAAAAGAAATAAAAGGCATCTAAATTGGTAAGGAAGAAGTAATATTTTCACTATTTGCAGATGACATGATACTATAAAATAGAAAATCTGAAAGACATCACCAAAAAACTGCTAGAACTAATAAATGAACTCAGTAAAGTTGCAGGATACAAAATCAATGTATAGAAATCTGTTGCATTTCTATACACAATAATTAAGAAGAGAAATTAAGAAAACAATTCTATTTACAATTATACCAAAAGTAGTAAGATACCTAGGAATAAACCTAACCAAACAGGTAAAAGACCTGTACTCTGAAAACTATAAAACGCCAGTGAAAGGAAAGTGGAGATGACACAAATGACAAGCCATTTCATGCTCATGGATTGGAAGAAAAAACACTGTTCAAATGTCTGTACTACCGAAAGCAATCTACACATGTAATGTAATCCCTATCAAAATACCAACAGCATTTTTCACAGACCCAGAACAAACAGTCCTAAAATTTATATGGAATTATAAATGACCCCAAACAGCCAAAGCAATCTTGAAAAAGAAAAGCAAAGTTGGAGGCATCACAATCCTGCACTTCGAGTTACATCACAAAGCTATAGTGATCAAGACAGTATGGTATTGGCAAAAAAATAGACATATAGATCCGCAGAACAGAATAGAATCCAGAAATAAACCTACAACTATATGGTCAACAAAGCAGGAAAGAATGTCCAATGGGAAAAAGATAATCTATTGACTTCAACAAATGGTGCCAGGAAAAGTGGACAGCCACATGCAAAAGAATAAAACGGGATGACTTTCATATACCACACACAAACATAAACTCAAAATGGATTAAAGACCTAAATGTGAGACCTTAAACCATTAAAATTCTAGAAAAGAGCATAGGCAGCATTGGCTACAGCAACATTATTCTAGACAGGTACTCTGAGGCAAGGGAAAACAAAAGCAAAAATAAACTATTAGGACTACATCAAAATAACTTCTGCACAGCAAAGGAAAAAATAAAACTAAAAGACAACCTACAGGATGGAGGAAGATATCTGTAAATGACATATACAGTAAAGAGCCAGTATCTAAAATAGGTAATGTATAGAACTCAACCCCCCAAAAAACAATGAAATTTAAAAAACGGGCAGAAGACATGAGTAGATATTTCTTTTTTTTTAAATTATTTTTATTAACATATAATGTTTTATTTACATGAGCAGATACTTCTTAAAGAAGACATGGCCAACAGACATGTGAAAAAATGCTGATTTTCACTTATCAGGAAAATACAAATCAAAACTGCAATGACATATCTCATGCCTGTCAGAACGGCTTATATCAAAAACAAAAACAGCAGGTGTTGGCAAGGATGTGGAGAAAAAGGAACCCTACCCTCTTGCACTGTTGATAGGAATGCAAACTGGTGCAGCCACTGTGGAAGACAGTATGGAGGTTTCTTAAAAATTAAAAACAGAACTATCCTACTATCAAGCAATCGCACTACTGGGTATTTACCCAAGTATACAAAAATATTAATTCAAAGGAATTCATGCACTCCTATGTTTATGGCAGCATTATTTACAATAGTCAAATTATGGAAACAGCCCAAGTGTCCAATGACAGATGAGCAGATAGATATGGTGTGTATACACACACACACACACACACGGATATTTTTCAGCCATAAAAAGAATGAAATCTTGCCATTTACAACATGGATAGAGTTAGAAAGTATAATGTTAAGTGAAATCAGAGAAAAACAAATACCATATGATTTCCCTCATATGTGGAACTGAAGAAAGAAAAGGAGCACAGGGAGAAAAAAAGAGACAAAGCAAGAAAGAGACTCAATATAGAGTACTGGCAGTTACCAGAAGGGAGGTGGGTGGGAGCAGTGGGTGAAATAGGCGGTGGGGATTAAGGAGTGCACACATCCTGACAAGCACCAGGTGATTAAAATAAAAACGTAAAAAACAAAATAAAAAAAGACATGATGTTTGTTGTAATGGCAGCTAAAACCACGGTAACTGAGGCATATCTTTAAACTAGGAATACTTATAAAAAATGTAAAGGTCATATTTAGTGAGAAGTCAAATTTTATCAGAGTAAACTCTCAGACATTCCCAATTGCCTTGACATACAATTTTGCTGTAAGAAAAGCACTGCTAGAAATTATACATTCTCTCTCATCCCTATTCATATAGGCTATAAGAATAGATGTTCTCCCAGTTTCCCAATTGAAGAGGTATGGTTTTGGTGTCAATTAGCAAGTAAAAAGAAACTTTGAATCCAGTAGTTGAAGGCAGTAGGAAAATCACTAACTTTAAATCACCATTTTTATTTTAAGGACAACTACACAGTCCTCTAAAATACAAGAGGTTATATTTGATAATTTATTTTAGCTCGAAAATTTTGGTTGTTTTTGGAAACTTGATATTTCTTATGTATACCATGATAACAACCTTAAAGCTAATTTCCCTGTGCCTTATCTCTGCTTGCTTTGGAGGAGTCTAAAATGGCCACCAGATAACTTCATGAAGTATAAGTTGACTTCTCAACTCACTTCTATGCCCCAAAACTTCAAATGTTCCCCCACTCATACCTTATGCATAAGTTTCTCATTTTGGAAGTCAAAGAATGTCAAATTATAGCTTCATTCCACATACATTTATTCTGCTTCAACAAAATAGAATTATTAGCAGTTTTCGGAACATTTTCTAACTTCTCCAGCTTAGAGCTTTATTTGATGGACTTTCTCATCCTAGAATATCATTTCGCTCTCTCTCGTCAGAATTCGACCTATCCTCTTTGGTTTATCTCAAATTCTACTTCCCCTACAAAAGCTTTCCTGGGTCCTCACTGCCGCTCAGAGACCCATAGCACATTTTATATATTTGATACCACTTATATAAACCCACAATATACTTAATCTTGGTGTACAGAAGTTCAATAAACATTCAGTGAATTTACTGGAATTGCATTTTAAGAGACTCTGACAATACTGCAATTAGGGAGGTAGAAGTGGTCAAATGGTTTAACAACTTTTTCCCTATCAAGTGAGATGGAGGCCTTTCCCTTCATCACCTGTTATCTGACCTACATGTTAATTCTGCTTTAGCACTGGGCAATGAGGTTGGCACTCACCAATTTTAACAAGTTCACTTGTGGAGGCAGACCGTCATTCCTGGCAGCCACAGGCAATACCAGCAAGTCAGTCATACTATCACAGCTGTGCTGTAGAGGAGACAAATGCCACTCCCTCCCCCCACAAACACTGACAGGTAAGAAAACTGGCAAAAAGAAGATGGTGCAGACATAATGGCGGAAATACAGCGGGCACAACTACTGTCCCTACAGGGGGGGTGTGGAATGGAAGCAGCAAGCAGTGGTTGGTTAGGCACTAGCTGGCAAGTTGGCCTAAGCTATTAGCCAACCTAAAGTTGTAGAGATGCATGACATATAGAGATATGTAGAAAGAGAAATATGACACTGAGCATTACTTCTGAAGTTCATGCTGTTAAACAGTATTTTTTTTTTTAAGATTTTATTTATTTATTTGACAGACAGAGATCACAAGTAGGCAGAGAGGCAGGCAGAGAGAGAGGGGGGAAGCAGGCTCCCTGCTGAGCAGAGAGCCCAATGCAGGGCTCGATCCCAGGACCCTGGAATCATGACCCGAGCCGAAGGCAGAGCCTTTAACCCACTGAGCCACCCAGGCACCCCTGTTAGACAGAATTTTAAGTAAAACTTTTAAAAAGCAAGGTCCTCTAAATAATTCTAGATAAACCTCTTAAATATGAAAAAACCCAGTATGCTATGTTTCCTTTAAATTAAACTTCTTTCAAGAAAAAGTACATTGCTCTTAACAAAATTTGATGTTCTGGTAAACTAAACTCTATGGATTTTGATTGACAGTACTGTCTTTTGAAAGTTAAACATACCTTTAGAGACCGAACTGAATCATCAGCCAGACCAATGACATTAACGTAAAGTAGATTGCTGTGCTTCAGGAATAGAACGCAGTGATCCTTAAACATGTCCAAGTCTACAACTTTGGTATTTCTCTTCATTGTGAAAAATAAATCCCAGTTCATAATAGCAGGGGTATCAGCGGCTGTTCTCATGAGCTGTGCAGAACAAAGTCAGAAGAGATCTAGGTAAGAAAACATGATGACTCTAGCACCCAGAAAACTAGACCATAAGAAGACCAAAACTAGACCATAAAGAGCCAAAGAAATGAGCTGCGCAACAGGGCTGCAGTGTGACCATCATCACGTGAATGAGCCCAGGCTAGCCTGCCATGCGGTAAGGCAGCATGGCCTAGTGCTTACCTTACAGCAAACCAATGAATGTTTCAATGAAGGCATCTGAGAAATGGCTAACTGGGACCAGAAGAACTGCCTAGCTGAAATCAATCCAAATTGCTAAATTATAAAATCATGAGCTTATAAAAGTTTGTTCTTTCAAATCACTAAGTTTGGCTTTGATAACTGATAACATCAGGATAAAGAATGTTTCATTTACTAACCTTTTAAGGCACAATTACAATATGGAGAGGCATTATCTCTAACGGAAGAGAATTAGGATTGGTTATGAATAAGAAGGTAGCATCAATTTCTACACGTTACCAAAAGCCTACAAAACGGTTAACTCTTAGAGCATGGAATGTTGTTGATGGAAGTGTGACAATTTTTAACAGCTCAAATGGGTACACAGAGAATCCAGGATTACCTTGAATTCTGTAGGCTCACCAACATTAGTGAGAATGTATAATTCATCATCTCTGTGTTCAACGTAGTAAAGGACTCCATGTATTCGCTTCTGGATAAGTACTGGTGGGTCCCAAGGGCTTAGGCCATCTATCAACCACACTTCAGAAGTAGTCTTGTTCATAATATTGATGGTGAGGAAACGACTGTCCTTTGTAAGATAAAGGAAAACAAAATAGCTGCATGTGCACGAGAGAGAGAGAGGGAGAGAGAGAGAAAAAAAAAATCCAGTAAATTTCAAATTACCAGAAAATCCAGTAAATCCTTAGCTACCTTAAAGATGATATACAGGGGTGCCTGGGTGGCTCAGTGGGTTAAGGCCTCTGCCTTCAGCTCAGGTCATGATCCCAGATCCTGGGATCGAGCCCCGCATCGGGCTCTCTGCTCAGCAGGGAGCCTGCTTCCTCCCCTCTCTCTCTCTGCCTGCCTCTCTGCCTACTTGTGATCTCTCTCTCTCTGTCAAATAAATAAAATCTTTAAAAAAAAAAAAAAAGATGATATACAACTACCTTCTGTACATGTGTTGATTTATAATGCAAATAGGAAATAAAAACTCCTTAGTGAATACTGCTTGTAAATTTAGAAAACTATTATTTTTCTCATTTCCCCCACAAAGGTATTTAAAATCATTTTTTCTCTAACATTTTATTATGAACATTTTTCAGATCTACAGAAAAGTTGAAAATGTCCAGTGAATACCCATGCATCCACCACTGAAATTCAATTATTACCAAAAGTTTGCTTTATTTCCTTAATCACATTATCTGTGCATCTATCAATCCATCTTTTCCTGAATGCATTTCAACATAAACTATAGACATCATCTAACTCTCACTTAATCACATTAGTAGTTTATAGGACTTCTTGCTGGGAAGAGGAAATAAACTTCCTAGAGGAGATATGTATTGTCGGGAAGGAGAGAGGCAGAGTTTACTTTGTTCTTCTTCTGTAGGCATGTTGGCTTTTTGCCCCCTCCCAGTTTTTACAACAAAACAAAATAGAAATAACAAAAATGGAAATAGGAAGAAGAACCCCTGCAGTCTCAACACATTTAAAAAATATAATTTCTACTTTTTTCTATTTTTCCTTCCCAAGTTTATTTATATTTCATGCATTTGTTTTTATTTATTTGTGAGAGAGAGAGAGAGAATGCACGTGCGCACACAAGCAGGCAGAGTGGCAGGCAGAGGCAGAGAGAGAGAAGCAGGCTCCCCGCTGCGCAAGGAGTCCAATGCGAGACTCAATTCCAGGATCCTGGAACCATGACCTGAGCCGAAGGAGTGGCTTAATTGACTGAGCCACACAGATGTCCCTGCATTTCTGTTTTTAAATTAAAAAATTTTTTTAGTATTGAAGTACAGTTGATACATAATGTTCATTAAGTTCAGGTATAGATATAGTGATTAGACAACTCTATACTCAATGTTCATCACATGTGTTTAACCATTTGTTACCGTAATTATTTTTTTTAAAAGATTTTATTTATTTGACAGAAAGAGAGATCACAAGTAAGCAGAGAGGCAGGCGTGGGGGGCGGGGAGTAGGTTCCCCACTGAGCAGAAAGCCCGATGCGGGGCTCGATCCCAGGACCCTGAGATCATGACCTGAGCCAAAGGCAGAGGCTTAACCCACTGAGCCACCCAGGCGCCCCATATTACCGTACAGTATTACAATATTATTGAGTATATTCCTTATGCTATGCTATATTTTCCTCTCCATGATTTATTTTACTCATGCATGTCTTTAAACTGATGTAAGTGAAATATAGATGCAATTTTGTATTCTGCATTTGTGACTTCACAGTATCTGTATCTCCCCCCAAATTAATTAGTCTTTACCCCCCCCCCCCCGCTTTTTTTAAAGGTTTTTTTTTTTTTTTATTTGACAGAAAGAGACACAGAGAGAGAGGGAACACAAGCAGGGGGAATGGGAGAGGGAGAAGCAGGCTTCCTGCTGAGTAAGGAGCCCGATGCAGGGCTTGATCCCAGGACCCTCAATGACTGAGCCACCCAGGCGTCCATAAGCACAGTCTTTATGATGGTTACTTTCAATGGCTACCTAATATTCTAGCAGGTTGCACTGTCGTAATTCTTAAAACTCTGGATTTCAGGGGCGCCTGGGTGGCTCAGTGGGTTAAGCCTCTGCCTTCGGCTCAGGTCATGATCCCAGGGTCCTGGGATCGAGCCCCGCATCAGGCGCTCTGCTCAGTGGGGAGCCTCCTTCTCCCCCTCTCTCTGCCTGCCTCTCTGCCTACTTGTGATCTCTGATTGTCAAATAAATAAAAAAGACCCACACCACCTCTGGATTTCAATTTTTCATTGTAATAAAGAATCTAACAGAAAACATATTCATGAAGACAGTTCTTCCTCCCTGACCTTAACAGTTATGTTCCTAAGACAAATTCTTAAGAATGGAAATACTAGGGGCGCCTGGGTGGCTCAGTGGGTTAAGCCGCTGCCTTCGGCTCAGGTCATGATCTCAGAGTCCTGGGATCGAGCCCCGCATCGGGCTCTCTGCTCAGCAGGGAGCCTGCTTCCTCCTCTCTCTCTGCCTGCCTCTCTGCCTGCTTGTGATCTCTCTGTCAAATAAACAAATAAAATCTTTAAAAAAAAAGAATGGAAATATTAATTTATTTATTTATTTAAAAGATTTTATTTATTTGACAGCAACAGTGAGAGAGGGAACACAAGCAGGGGGAGTGGGAGAGGGAGGAGCAGGCTTCCTGCTTAGCAGGGAGATCGATGGGGGACTCGATCCCAGGACCCTGAGATCATGACCTGAGCCAAAGGCAGATGCTTAAGGAAACAGTAAATTTAATGATACACAGTAATTTTTAATGACTCTTGATATATATAATCAAATAATATCCCAAGAGCCTTATATTAATTCACACTGACCTATTGGATGGGTTTAAAATGTTATGTTTACATATTTCCTTATTATAAAAGTAATCCATAATAAAAATATGGAGAAATACAAAGAAGGATGATAACCCTGGATCTCACTACAGAGATAAACATGGCTAATATTTTAGTAAAATTCCTACTGCACTGGACATTACCACATTTGTCAATTTTCTGTGATGTGTCTTTGTCCATTTTAAACTCGGGATATAGTTTACATTATTAGTCTATAAACATCTCTTCATAAATTAAGGATATTCATTTGTCCTTTTGCTGAAAACACTTTTTTCCATTTTGTCATCTGGATTTTATTAATTTGTAATGGTTTCTGACTTGAAAGTTTAATATTTAAGGTAGTCAAGAATAATTTCACACCCTTTGTAATTTCTTCTATTGATTTTATGCTTTGGGACTATTTCAATCAAGCTGAGTACAGTACTTATATTGTCATCTAGTTTTTTTTTTTTTTTTTTTTACTAAGTTTTATTTTATCAATGGATTCTTTAAGTCTTTTAGGAATGTATGCTGATAGATGAAGTGATGAAAATTCTTTAAAGGGGGGTGGGGCAGAGAGAGAATCTTAAGCAGGCACCACAACCAGCATGGAACCTGATGTGGGGCTCGATCTCACAACTCTGAGATCATGACCTGAGCCGAAATCAAGAGTGAGACACTCAACTGACTGAGCACCCAGGTGCCCCTGATGAAAATTATTTTTTCTCCAAATAGAATTTCCCACAGTATTAAAAAATAATACCCATTCAGGGGCAAAGAAATAAAAGCAAATAAAAAATATCTTCAAACAAATGAAAATAGAAATACAATATACCAAAACTTATGGGATACAGAAAAAGTACTTATGAGAGAGAAGTTTACTGTGATAAACACCTACATTAAGAAACATCTTGGGGTGCCTGAGTGGTGCAGTGGGTTAAGCTTCTGACTTTTGGTTTTGGCTCAGGTTGAGATCTCAGGATCATGGGACTGAGACCCGCAATGGGCTCCATGCTCAGCATGGAGTCTGCTTAAGTTCTTCTCTTCCTTTGCCCCTCCCCACCAGACTCTCTCTCTCTCTCAAATACATAAATAAATCTATAAATAAATAAATATTTCACATAGGCATGCCTGGCTGGCTTAGTTGCTACGAGTATGCACCTCTTGAATATCAGGGTATTGAGTTTAAGCCCCACCTTGGGTGTGGCACCTACTTAAACAAAGAAAAACAACCAAAAAAACCCCAACCCCCCCCCCCCAAAAAAAAGAAAAAAGGAAGAAATATCTCAAATTAACCAACTAATATTATGCCTCAAGAAATCAGAAAAAGAAAAAAATAAGCCAATGTTAGCAGAAGAAAGGAAATGCAATAAAGATCAGAGCAGAAGTAAAGAGACTGGAAAAACAATAGAAAAGGTCAACAACACTAAGAACTGCTTTTTGAAAAGATAAAACCAAAAAACTTTTAGCTACAGTACACAAAATCAGAAAGAAGAAAGGACACATTACTGATACTCTAGAAATAAAAAGGAGTATAAGATATAAGACTACCATGAACAATTATATGCCAACAAATTAAATAACCTAGAAAAAAAATGAATAAATTCCTAAAAATGTACAACCTACAAAGACTAACTCATGAAGAAATAGAAAATCTGAACAGACCAATAAAGACACTGGTGAAATCTACCAAACATTTAAAGAATTAGCACCAATCCTTCTCAAATTCTTTCCAAAAAATTGAAGAGAAGGAAACACTCCCAAACTCATTTTCTCAGGCCAGTATTATGCGATTCAAAAGCCAGACAAGGACAACACAAGAAAACTATCTAATATCCTTGGTGATAAAAAAAAAAAATAGATAAAAAATTACTCAACAAAATGCCAGCAAACCTAATTTAATCGCTTCTTGGCCTTTTGGATAAGCTCAAGTCTAATTCAATAGGACGTCAAAAAGATTATTCATCATGCATGCTAAAAATTAAATCTGTGAGATATGCAAATGGTTCAACATATGCAAATCAACAAATGTGATACATTAATAGAATGAAAGATAAAAATCACATGATCTCAATAAACACAGAAAGCATTTGACAAAATTCAAAATCCATTCACGATACAAATTCTCTCAACAACTGGATATGGAACGAATTTTACTCAACATTATAAAGCCCATATACGACAAGTCCACAGCTAACATCATATTCAATGATGAAAAGCTGAAAAGTTTTCTTCTAAGATCTAAAACAACAAAAGGATGACCCCTCTCACTACTTCTCATGAACACAAATACTGGAAATCTTAGCCACAATAATCAAGCAAGAAAAGGAAATAAAAGCATCCAAATTAGAAAGTTTCTGCAGGTGATATGATTTTATATATAAAAAAACTTAAAGATTCCGCTGTAGCAGTAATAAACAAATTCAGTTCAGGGTGTAAAACCAACACCTAGAAAAAACATTATCAGTGTTTTGATACACTAATAATGAAATACCTGAAAAAGAAACACACAAACCAACATCATTTAAAATAGTATCAAAAACAAATACTTAGTAATAAATTTAAAGATTTTATTTATATATTTGACAGAGATCACAAGTAGGCAGAGAGGCAGGCAGAGAGAGAGGAGGAAGCAGGCTCCCCGCTGAGCAGAGAACCTGCTGCAAGGCTCGATCCCAGAACCCTGGGATCATGACCTGAGCTGAAGGCAGAGGCTTTAACTCACTAAGCCACCCAGGTGCCCCAGTAATAAATTTAACCAAGGAGAGAAAAGATCTATATATTGAAAATTTTAGACTTTGGTGAAAGAAAATAAAGACACAAATAAACAGAAAGATATGCCGTATTCATGATTTGGAAGAATGAGTATCACTAAAATGTCTAAACTACCCAAAGCCAACTATACACTGAACGCAATCCCTATTAAAGTCCTAAAGGCATATTTTACAGATATAGAAAAAACAATCCCAACATTTGTATAGAACCACAAAAGATCCCGAACAGCCAAAACAACCCTGAAAAAGTAGTAAAAGGCATCACATTTTCTGATCTCAAACTATATTACAAAGTTATAATAATCGGAACAATATTGTACTGACATAAAAACACACTAGGGGGTTCCTGGGTGGCTCAGTTGGTTGAGCATTTGACTCTTGGGTTCAGCTCAGGTCATGATCTCAAGGTCAAGAGACTGAGTCCTATGTCAGGCTCTGTGCTTGGTGGGAGTCTGCCTGAGGTTCTCTCTCTTCTCACCTTCTACCCCTCCCCACCACTCATGCTCTCCATCAAATAAATAGTTAGATAAATGTTTAAAAAATATAGACACTTGGACCTACTAGAACAGAATTGAGGGCACAGAAACAAACCCTTGAATGTATGCTCAACTAACACTGGATAAGGGAGCCAAGAATACTCAAAAGGGAACAGAAAATCTCTTCAATAAATTGTGTCGGAAAACTGGATAATCACATGCTACTGAAATTGCTGTGTTAATAAAACTAGAACTCTACCTTAACACTACTCACAAAAATTAACTTGAAATAGATTAAAGACTTTAAACTTAAGACCTGAATATATGAAACTCCTAGAGGAAAACATTGGAAAAAAAGTTCCTTGACACAGAGGTCTTGGCAATGATTTCTTTTTTTTTAATGACACCAGAAGTACAAACAAACAGATAAATAAGTGGGACTAGATCAAACTAAAAAGTTTCTACATAGGAAAAGAAGTGAAAAGGCAACCAATGGACTGGGATAAAGTATTTACAAATCATACATATATTTGATAAAGGGTTAACATCCAAAATATACAAAGAACTCCTGTAAGTCAAAAGCAAAACAAAAACAAACAAGTCTGATTTAAAAATGGGGCAGGAGACCTGACTAGACATTTCTCTGAAGGCATACAAATGGCCAATGGATACATGAAAAGATGCTCAACATCACTTATCATCAGGGAAGTGCAAACCAAAATCACAATATCACTTCACATATGTTAGAATTATAAAAAACAAAAAAAAAAAAAACAAAAAAACCCAAAAACCCCCCCCAAAAAACAAGTGGGAACTGATGTTAGTGAGGATGTAGAGAAAAGGAAACCCTTGTGTACTGTTGGTGAGAATGGAAACTGATACAGCGATTACAGACCAGAAAAGTAAGGTTCCCTAAAAAATTAAAAAAGGAGAGGCAACTGGATGGCTCAGTTGATCAGGCATTTGACTCTTGGTTTCGTGTCAGTTCTGGGTCATGGGATCAAGTCACGTGTTGGGCTCTGTGCTCAGCAGGAGTCTGCTTGGGTATCTCTCCCTCTGTCTCCCTCTCACTCTCTGTCGCTCATCTGGCTTGCATGCAAATTCTCTCTTAAGTAAATAAAATCTTAAAAAAAAAAATTAAAAAAGGAACTCCGAACTACCACATGATTCAACAACCCCACTTCTGGGTATTATCTAAAGGAAGCAGAGTCTGGGTCACAAAGAGGTATCTGCACTCCCAAGTTTATTACAGTATTAGTAATACTACCTAAGTGTCCACTAATGGATGAATAAAGAATACACACACACACACACACACACACACACACACTGTGGAGTATTATTCAGCCATGAGAAAAGGGAAATCCTGCCATTTGCAACAACATGGACTGACACTGAGGGCATTATGCTAGTAAGTCAGACAGAAAAAGACAAATATCTTATGACATCACTCATATGTGGAATCTACAAAAGCTGAACTCATAGAAACAGAGTAGTTGAATGGTGGCCAGGAACTGAGAGCTAGGTGACATTGGGAGATAACGGAGAAAGGGTACATGTCTTCAGTTATTTATTTATTTGAGAGGGTGAGCCAGAAGGGAGAGGGAGAGAGAGAATCTTAGGCAGGCTCCATGTCTAGTGCAGGGCCCAGTGCAGAGCCCAATGCGGTGCTTGATCTCACAACCCTGAGATCACCACCTGAGTGGAAACCAAGAGTTGGACGCTTAACTGAGCCACCCAGGCACCCAAATATCTTTAGTTATAGAAGGTGTATAAGCTCTGGGATCAGATGTCCAGCAATGGTGACTACAGAATTAGCAATACAGTATTATGTACTGGAAAGTAGCCAAGACGGAAGACTTTAAATGTTCCCACCATATATAAAAAAGGTAATTTGTGAGGTGACTGAGATATTAACTACCTCTGTTGTGTTAATCATTTTGTGATAGGTATAACATATCAAATCAACACATACACCTTAAACTTTTTATATATATCTCAATAAAGATTAAAAAGGTAAATTTTAAAAAAGGCATGAGTGCATTAACAAAGTTACAGAATGATACCAAAGTACTTTCAATTCAAAAAGAGAGAAGACAAGGAATGTAAAGAACTAAGGTCAATCCATTTTCCCATTTATTTCTATTGATATATTTTAAGTTTAAAAATAAATATTTTACCTCTGATTATGAAAATAATTATGCTCACTATGAAAAATAAATTGACATCATACTACATACTCACTTTTTTTCTCACCTAGCACAGTAATACATTTTTTTAAAACATTTTTATTTATTTATTTGACAAACAGAGATCACAAGAAGGCAGAGAGGCCGGCAGAGAGAGAGGGGGAAGCAGGCTCCTCGCTGAGTAGAGAGCCCAATGTGGGGCTTGATCCCAGGACCCTGGGATCATGACCTGAGCCGAAGGCAGAGGCTTTAACCCACTGAGCCACCAAGGCGCCCCAGTAATACATTTTTAAATTAGTTTTAATTTATGGACTTAGTAGCAACACATACTCTTTTTTTTTTTTTCTTGAGTACAGGTGACACACAATGTTCCATTAGTTTCAGGTGCACAACAAAGTGATTTGATAAGCTGACATGTTATGCTATGCTTACCATAAGCCAACACACCCTTTAAATTCTGCTATACACCAAGAATTCAATGGTTCAATGGTACTCACAGTCATCACTGGACTAGGGTTTTAGTTTGAAAGAAAAGTGCACCATTTACTCAATTAATAGGCTAGATGAGTGGCAATAATACGGGCCTGGTATCCTAGTTATCAATAAAGACATAAAAGTGACTAAGTCTCTGCTCATAATCTAGCAGTTCTAGGTTGTCTTATGAATTTACATGTACGGACCATGCTGTAAGGCACAAAATCAACTTCAATTTTAATAAGAAAACATGTCTTTTTATTAATTACACTGGTTGCAACCATTATGCCTACATGGGTAGCAAACCTGAATTTTCCCATTCTGCAGTATTACTGGATATGTAAGTGAGGAGTTTGAAATGATTTGCAAGGATTTTTAATTTGCATAAATATATTTAAAAGATAGGTATACTCCATAGTATGAAAGTAACGGTAGAAACACAAAAAATCAGAAAGACTTTTGGAATAAATATGCGAGTGTCATTATCCAAAGTCCAAAGCATTACCTAGGTAAAACATTACCAAGGATACTGAACAAAACTGAACAAGAAATGGCTTGTCCAAGATCAAACAGTCTATAGAAGAAAGAAGACTAGAAGCATCTGCCACATCGAGGAAAAGGTGCCATTCCAGGCTAATTCCATTTCTCACACAAGAATTTAGGTTCTACTACAAAGGAAGAACAGAATCAAGTGCCAGAAGATGCAGGTGTCTGTTTTTTTCTAATCAACTATATTATTTCATGTAGATCTTTAACGTCTCTATATTTCAAAAGACTTAAATTCTAAAAGAAGCTAAAGGTCTACATCTAAAATTCCCTTTACTTGAAATTTCTAAGATGTTACATGTTTGGTGTAGCTTAATACATTCGAGGTTACCCTGAGTTGTCCTTACTGGGATCTTTGGGGTTTAGACCCCCAGTCTCCAATGACCAGGCCAGTTTCAGTAATCTCCCAGGTTTTTCTAATTTAGCCTAGTTCTGGCCTCCAGTAATAGAACCAAACTGTAAATCATATAATGAATGGCATTTGTACCCGTGATGGGTTTTTAGTGGTGGTGAGGGTGTTGTTGTTTTTCAGTGAATTAAAAAGTGGGTCTCCTAATTCTGGTCAGAACTTTCCTTTTGGAGTCTTTATAATTCTGCTTTCCCTAGAATGTGTGAAATTAAATGGCTCTGGAAATATTTGAAAATGGAAGAATATATATTTAAAACACAACAATCTTTAAGAATAGTGGAGAGGCATTTTCCTTGAACATGATTCTCAGAGGCATTCTACTATCAAAACTGAAAGCTACCTTTCAACAACCAAATTTACTCAAACAATGGAAACAAAGCAGATGGAAGAACCTGGCTTCTAAGGGTTCTTTTTTTTAGGCACATTCATGACAATACCTTTTTAAAAATCAGGTACCCAAAACTGGTCCACTAGAGGCAGGTAAATGGAAATTACAAACTTTGGTGAACTTTACTATGAGAACAGAAAACTAAACCCTGAGGATCAAAGCAAACACAGTAAAGAAGCAGTTCTGTGTTTCAGAAGTTTTTTGGAGAACTTTACCCCATTTTCTCATTAGGTATGCTGCTCTTACCTTTTTGTCCTCCCCTCTGAATTTGGGGATTATAAAGTGTTAAGAACTTACAAACTAGTTCGTGTTGTAGATCAGGATTCTGAATGTCAAATGAGGCTTAACCATAGATGGTTAGTTCTTTATTGGGCAGAAAAGCATGTACAAGTCAAATAGGTTCCACTTAATCTTAGAAATTAGGATGGTACCAATATATGCCAAACAAGATTCTTCTTTAAGAGTATAGCTTACTGTGTTAATTTTGAGCTCCATTCACAAGATGGCAAATAGTTTATAATCGTAAATTATTGATAAAACATAATAAATTACTAGTTTAAACTATCATCTCCCCAAAAGATATCCTTGATGAACAGCACATAAAATGGTAGAATCATATGAATAAATAGTTCTGATAATTTCTCATCAAAAAATTATCATCAGAAGGTGGGAAAAAGGGCAATGATAGCATTACTAGACCAAGAATGCTAGTTCTATGGGCTGGAATAACAGAACTTCTCTAGACCTCAAATTCTCAATATAAACTGGAGGCCGTATAAGATTTTCATTAAGATCCTTATCAGTTCTGAAAATTGCATGAAATGATGGGTTGATTTCTTGTCTTGAGTATCAACTTCACTGACATGGATGTCATTTTTTTTCTTGTAAAATCTGTCCAGACATTGTCCAAACTATACTGTGAAATGACATATAAGGTGATAGGATCCTGCTGTTAGGGAAAAATTTATTTCTCATAAATCATTTGGAAAATATATCTGGGTAAGAGTCAAGGGATTTTGCCGGATAAACTTATTGTTATTTCCTTCCAAGCCTGCTAAGTGGCAATATGAGGCATGAGTCCTAGATTATAAGGAAGTAAAGAGAATTAGCTTTAGGAAGGACTTACCAAAATGCTGGGGAGAGCAAAATTTAAAGATCAGTGGACATCATGGCTCAAAGTAAAACAATTTAAAAGGCAGATAATTTATTTGGAATGAGTAGTGAATTCTGAGCAACTGACACCATGGTATTCTAGTTATGGCTTACAAAGGATTTAAAAATGTAGTGTGATAACACTATTAAAGATTTAATTAACAACCCTTTTCACAGTCCCCAGAGAATGTTAGGAACTTAGTATTTGTAGTCTAATGGTGTATTTGTGTTCACTGTGGAGTCTGAATATAACTAGATTCCAATTTTAAATCCAAACAACTAATAAAAGAATGATTACATTCACCTTAGCCTATTAATGCACCTGGTTCTAGCTGAAATCAACATTTTATGTCAACTAAGAACAGTACTTTAGATAACTGGAGAACAATCCTGGAGAAAAAAATTTAATTGCATTATTCTATTACCTTGGGTCCTTTTCTGTGTAAAAACGTTCATTACGTTTGTTATCACCAAAAGTTGCTCGATACACATCGTGACAGCGAAGGTTCCTCTGGAAAGTATAGAATAGGACATCTTCCTCTTCTTCATCCTTAACCCATTCTGAAAGAAAATAATTATATATTTACAGTTGAAAAAAGGGCACAGTGCATTCAAATTTTGAGTGCCATAAAAAGAGGTATTTACAAGTCATTCCTGGAAATGTAAAACCGAACGCACATTTGACTAGAGCTAACCAATGTTATACAGAAGTCAAAGAGCTTTCTGGAGAATAAAATATCACTACATCAATTTCAAGTAGTTCTCCTCAAGTTTCCAAATAAGAGTTAAGTGTTCAGTATCTCAGAGTCACATGCTTAGAGGAGATAAATTATGTTTACATCTACAAACTCTAACTTTGAGTCTAAAGAAACACTGGACCACATTCTCTCAGGCCTATCTAATTTCTGTCTGTCCTCAATCCACAGAATATCTCAAACTACCAAATACATTTTAATGCTGGAGTTTTCTTGATCTTACCAGAAGCTGTCTAGGAAGTTTTCAAACGATCACATCATGACTGCCACCTGGCTGACAGTGACTGTAAGACATCATTGTATAATACACATCTTGATTTTAGAGAGGTTAAAATGTACAAAATGTATGTCTCCGGGTGCCTGGGTGGCTCAGTTGGTCAACATCCAATTCTTGATTTCAGCACAGGTCATGAGATCTAGCCTCACATGGAGCCTGCTTAACATTCTCCTTCCCTCCCTCTCTGCCCATCCCCTCGCAAAGTAGGTCTCAGAATAAATTATACTATAATTTCAATTCACTGCAAAAGCATTAGTTATTAAACAATGGGGAAAATTATGGCAGAAAATGAAAAGGGAGGATAAACTATAAATATATGTATCACTCAATGATAAAAGATAAAATTTGAAGTTGGTTCTCTGAATCAAAACATCACTTCTACTGATGAATAAGTTAGTTCAACATGTGCCAAAGTTTGTTGGCAGTGACCTTGGGAAATTTAAAAAATTAAAAAAAAAAAAGCCTAAATTTAAAGTTAAGTAACATATTAAGATACAATTTATCTTAAATGTATCTGAATGGTATATTGCAAAGAACAACTGATCTATCGAAATACACTGTGCAGCTTGGATGCTGACTGTAATACTTTAAAAAACATGAACATTAATTTGGATAGACAATTAAAGGAAGGTCTCCTAAATAAGAGACACACAGGAAGCTGTGGGGGCCATAGGGATAAATGGATTAAGCATTCACCTTCTCATTCACATGGACAAAAAAAAAAATGTTTCAAAGATGTGGACAATTCTTTTACAGTTGCCTTTTAAATACAGAAGACTGTTTTGTTTGGTGGCTTACCAAAACTGGACACATTTGGGAAAGAGGCTTCCATTACAGGCTGATCACTGAGCTTCACAACTATACAGGTAGATGCTTCAGAATCTTCAGTTCTTATCTTAGCAGCTACGTATTTTTCATCGGGAGCAACTCTGATACAATCAATGAAGGGCTGGTCTAATTTAAGTTCCTCCAAATTGAATAAAACCTCATAATTATCATTATCTGCTGCATAAAGAAAAGTATGAAAGTGTTAACTCCACAAGATGTACTTAAAAAAAAAAATCTTTAAACTGTATTTCAATGTCTTGAATTAGAATTCCCCTTCTAGAAGAGGCTTACACTCCAGCTTCCTTCAGGACTGACAGCAGCTTGATTTGCATAGAAGCTGGTATTTATTTAATATTAGTCTATGCTACTCAATATTATTCTATGAATCAGCCTATGTGATATTATTTGATAGTCTTGTATTTATAGACCATGGAGAAACTAGAGAGTTAACGGAATGTAAATGACACTGAACAATCTATGCAAAAGGCCCAGCATACTACTTGGGATATAGGAGATGCTAAAAAAAAACTGGATCCCACCTCCATTCAAGCTTTTGGGTATAGCCGTTAACTGTATCTTGAGCAAACCCAGAAATTAACTAGTCATTTTTTTTTTAAATGTAGAAATAATCTAAAAAATGCATATTTTCTATACTTTCAAGAAATTAATGCTGAATTTCCTACGAAAAAATGTGAAATACAAAAAATCAGAGTTTGTTAGGGGAAAAAAAAGGAAAAACTATGGTGTACCTTCTTCATCTTTGGAACGAACCAAGCAGCAACCTTCTTGATAATAAACGAAACCACCATGCTTAACCTGACAAAGAAAGAAAAGGTTTATTTAATAATTAAACAGTTTAATTAACTGTTTGATGGTCTGACCATTTAATTTTTTTAAAAGACTTTTTGTTTATTCATTTGAGAGAAAGGATGAGAGCACAAGCAGGGAGGAGGGTCAGAGGGAGAGGGAGAAGCAGGCTTGAACCCAGGATCCTGAGATCACGACCTGAGTCGAAGGCACATGCTTAAAAGACTGAGCCACCCAGGAGCCCCTGGTCTGACCATTTAAGATGAAGAAGAAAGGAGATCTTTCCTAAAAAGCAGACCCATGTCTATGAATGAACACATAAAAAATATAAAATGGATCACTTTTTACAATACAGTAAGATATGGTTTTCATACATTCACAATCGTTGGAAGAATTTCTAATACATAAATGTAAGAGGCAACAGAGAGAAGGCATAACAAAACTTGTTTTGGCTCTTATGACAGTTAACAAACCACTTTAGCTATATTTTGGGAGTATCTGACATCCCTATGGTGGGATTCAGTTAACAAAAGATCGAATGGCATCTTTAAGGTAATCTAAAATGAGGCAGACGAAGAAAGAGTGGTTCAGATTAGTCTGGAAACACAATAACCTGATGAGATGCTTTCCTCTAAAATATGCAGTCACAGGTGCCTCGTTAGCGCAGTAGGTAGCGCATCAGTCTCATAAAATATGCAGTCACCACCAACTGTCCTGGTTTCAATTTGATTTTTTTAAAGAAAGATTTATTTATTTGAAAGAGAGAGTGCAAGTAAGCAAGCAGGAGGGAGGGCCAGAGGGAGAGAGATTCTCAAGCAGACTCTGCACTAAGCATGGAGCCCAACACAGGGCTCCATCTCATGACCTGGAGATCACGACCCAAGCTGAAACCAAGAGTACAACACCCAACCGACTGCACCATCAAGGCACCCCTCAATACACAAAGCATCTTATGGGCTGACAGATATATACAATTTGAGACTGAGAGATGATTACCCAATATATAATAGTACTCTTGTCTAATACCTACATGGTATTAATTAAATTAAATGAAATTGATTGATTGATATGACTTCATATTCTAGCCTAAAACACATTTATTACCTGCTGAGTTAATGAGTTATTTTGAATCTGGAATTCCTGATTCTTAACCTACTGTTATTCCCACTATACTATGAATGTGATTTTCATTTATAAGCTGTGGTTCTGTTTTCCAGTCTTACTGAAAAAGTTGCAACATGCATGTCAATCTGTTTCAACTGGTTATTTATGACTGTGGTAGCACCATTAAATGGTCAATTACTTGGCCTTCATGGTACTATACTACTTAAAGTATACTTCCTTTTATTACAAAAAATGTATAGATAGAACAATCAAATACTTTTCTTTTTTTTTTAAAGATTTTATTTATTTATTTGACAGAGAGATCACAAGCAGGCAGAGAGGCAGGCAGAGAGAGAGGAGGAAGCAGGCTCCCCGCCGAGCAGAGAGCCCGATGCGGGGCTCGATCCCAGGACCCTGAGATCATGACCTGAGCCGAAGGCAGCGGCTTAACCCACTGAGCCACCCAGGCGCCCCTCAAATACTTTTCAAATAAAAAAAAAATTGACGGCTGATGGTTTCATATGAACTTCTCCTTGGAATTATTTAAAACATTTTAAAACAGAAATAGTTGTTTCCAAAAACCAGAATTAACAAAGTAACTTGGAAGTTCATTTTGATTTTGAAATTCATTTGTAGTTTATTTTAAAAATCATACTCTGCTTATTCTTTGTTGTTTAAGATTTTCAGCATAAAGGCAAAAGCAGTTTACTTTTGTTGTGGGATTATGTCTAGAATAACAAAGTACTTCATTTGCATCCTGACTGGTAATATCAGATTAAAAAAAAAAAAGACGAGGATATCCTACCTCTGCATTGATGATTTCGTATTCCTCTTGTGGCTGTGTTTCTAACTTTGTTCTCACTTTTTCAAACGCATCCATGTTTTCTGAAAGTGATTTTTCGTTTTCTTGTTTAATAGGCAGAAAATCCTGGAAAAAGTTTTACTGGCATGATCATAATATTTCAAACTAGAGAGAAAAACCTTTGCTTTTCTGAGATCATCCCTATTTCTTTTTCATGCAAGTACTACAGGGGTAGGTCTATACCTATGAAATAATATGCATTTTACAGATCTTTTTTTTTTTTTAAGGATTTTATTTTTATTTATTTGACAGACAGAGATCACAAGTAGGCAGAGAGGCAGGCAGAGAGAGAGAGGAAGGGAAGCAGGCTCCCTGCTGAGCAGAGAGCCCGATGCGGGACTCGATCCCAGGACCCTGAGATCATGACCTGAGCCGAAGGCAGCGGCTTAACCCACTGAGCCACCCAGGCGCCCGCATTTTATAGATCTTAAATGCTTTTTTAAAAGTCTTTTATTTATTTATTTTTAAAGATTTTATTTTTAAGATTTTCAATGATTTTATTTATCTGACACAGAGAGAGCACACATGCAGAAGGAGGGGCAGGAAGAGGGAGAGGGAGAAGCAGGCCTCCCGTAGAACAGGGAGCCCAATGTGGGGCTTGATCCCAGGACCCTGGGACCATGACCCGGGCCAAAGGCAGCTGCTTAACCAACTTAGCCACCCAGGAAACAAATGTTGTTTCTTAAGCTCTTTTCATTTAAAAATGTAAACAAAGAAAATAAGGTGGACACCTGATGGCTATACTATTAATTAACTTAAGGTACAGAAGCACTAAGAAGCACTGGAGAATATTTAGATCTACTATAAGAAAGGCTTATACAAAATTAAGCAGTAAAGGAAAGGATGTTTACATATTTAATACTCTGAGGTAAGAGGAAGAAAAAATGTTTACTGAGTTATAAAGTACTACAATACCTCCTAAAACGAGGGAAACTTCCAAGGGAGAGAAAGACATTATCTTTATTAATAAATATTCACTATTATTTTTATTCACAGTAAGAATTATAAGAAATATGTCTTATTTTATATCTTCATTAACCATAATTTTCTTCTCTTGCGGGGATAAGGAATCCCCCAAATAGAACTGTCAAAAGTTAATACTTCATAAATAAAAGGTCAAAAAGTTAATACTTCATAAATAAAACAGAACTTTAAGTTTAAGGAAAAAGTAGTATGTTTGCTGTATGAGCAGAATAAGAAAATAGTGGACAATTAATGAACATGAGTAGAGACACAGATTAAGGCTTAAGAAGCATTCAGTGTCTTATTGGAAGTATGTAATAAGCTAAGAGCTTTAGGTGACCTCTGGTGACCATGAAAATGCCACATGAATTATTATAATTTGGGTAAGGCAGAAACCCCAGTTATCAAATCACAATACTTGACAGGTTTGCCTTGGTTATGCAGAAGAATTCTAACCAAGATTTTCAACATCAGCTTTCTGCCAAAGATGACAACTGTATAGTGATTTGTGCCAGAGGGGCACTAAACTGTTGGTAAGGATTTCTAACAGCTGGTAAATATTTATTGCACAAGTGTGTCCATGATACTTTACCAACATTGTAGAGAATGTAAGCTATAAATACAGTTTACATCACAAAGAGTTTACCATCTACAATTAAACACAAGAATAGAAATACCACCAAAACAAATTAAATGGTAAAAAACGACCATTTTCATGGACTTTTCATTTTCACTTTCCTTTGGACTTTGAGATACTTTATGATTTGGATTAGATTCCACTTAGGAACAATTGTTATGGCAGTCTCATTCAGTCTCCACTTTAATCATATACTTAATATGCTTGAGTAATTATTTGAAATCCAAAACTGGAGGCTCTTATGTTTTTCATTTATTTCTTAACATTTTCACAAAATCTAGAATTGATTTTTATAGTGAGGTAAAGTATCAATAATTTCCTACTATCATCTGAAACACAGATCAGAAGATCACTAGAAGTCTATCCTGAACTGTAACTTAGCAGTAGGAACTGCCTTTCCATTTCCAGATAACCTTGCTTATTTGTTCTGTAATTCTGCTGGAACTTTTGAAGTAGAGTCAGGGTAGCTATGAAGAGTACCTCTTTCTACCTTGCAGTTTCTAGCACATTCTGTGTCATGGAGCTGGGCCCTGCAACTTTTAAATGACCATTCTTCTTCTTTTTAAAAAATACCCATTCTTATAGAGCCATGGCCAATGCAGGGCTAAAAGCAAGAGAACTGTAGGAACAAGGGAACAACAATACCTGTCCTCTTAGTCAAATTTATTTTACTTTCTTGATTAACCTTTTTCTGGGTCAAGAATCCAAATAAACTGAGCTAATCTGAACAAAAATAACCCTGCAAGCAAAGAGGACTTTTAACTGCTTTAATAAAATGGAGGTAGAATTCGGAGCTTTATAAATAATTCCTCAAAAGAAATTACTGCCAGGAAAACTGAGATTTTATATAACATTCATAAATCCAAAATACTCAACATCCAAGTTGTTTTTGCTTTTAAATCTGTCTCAACAATACCCAGTGGGTATTTTAAGCTTTCATTTCAATGCTAGTTAGCATTATCATTAGAGTACACAGCTAAACCTATCTATTTTAGCCAAGTATCTTAATACATTAATAGTCTACTGCTTTGAAGGGCATATCTACCTAATGGAGCTGAAGTGAGGACAGCTTTAAATTTTTAAGGTTACATGAAAAGTATCACTCCATTAGTGGAAAAAGGCACTCTTTCCTACCTTCCAGGTGACCTATCATAAAACCGTTTTAACAATGAAACGCATGAAAACAGGAGTATGGAATATGTAAACTTCCTTATAGCAAAAATGAATTCTAAAGACAGAAAAATTACATAGTAGAAACACACTGGACAGCTTTTAGTCAAGATGGTACCATTAATATATGGCTAATTCCAAGTCCAGGGCAGAAGAGCGAAAAACAGGCTTGTCAGAAAGCAAGGAAATGCCCAAAGCTTACTGGAGAGGTGTTAAAAGGGCCAGTTTGTAGAGGTTCCTATATTTGGGACAATTTGAGCATCAAAAGGAATAATGATTATAACTGATACTACCCTGAAAAATATAAATATTCATAGTAATTTGAAAACAAGCCCAAGCAAAAAACTCCAAGCACACCAAACTAGAATTAAAAAAAGAGGGTTCAACAAAAAAGAAAACTCTTCTTTACAGTGTAGTATCAGCTAATAAATGTAGAAATAATAGAGTCAGAATATCATTAGCAACCCTAGTGACAAGTGACTAGGGTAAAGGTAATCAATGACTGTTCAACTTATTAGGTGAAATGATGTTCGGTAACACAATGCTCATGCAGTACCAAGTACTCCTACCCTACTGACTACTTACTTAGTAACTGCAAAGAGAATAAGGCCCCTTTACTTATGGAGAGAACCAGCAATTACCACCTTAACCAAAATTATCAAGCTTTACATGATTAATAGTGGGACAAACTGACATTATAGGTATCCTGAAATATAACATGAAGTGTTTCAATTTAAGAATAAAGTAAACCTAAATGAAGTAGAAGAAACAGAATAAAGTGATCAACTAGAGAAGATCAACAAAATAAAAAGCTCGTTGCTTTTTATTTTTTTATATTTAAAAAAAGTTGGTCCTCTGAAAAATGTACAAAATATTTTTAAAAAGTACTAAAAAAGATATGTAGAAAAACAACAGATTAAAAAAAACACAATAAAGTTCTTCATGCCTATACATTTGAAAACACAGATAAAATGAATAATTTTCCAGAAAATAAATGAATTACCCAAACAGATAAAAATAGAAGGGTTATATAAGCCAGTAACTATCAAAGAAATTAAACTGGTAATTAAGTGTCCTCTTCTTAAAGGAGACACCAAACCCAGATGCATTCCAAGATAGCTTTCTGACATCTTCAAGGAACAGTTTTCTCATATGCTAACCAAGAAAAAAATGCCAATTATTTAAAAGTACTCAACTTACTTTATGAGGCAAATATTATCTTGACACCAAAACTGGACAATGACATATGACAATTAAACATTAATCTTATTGTCAAACATGGACTAAAAAAATGGAAAATAAAATACAATGAAACAATGTATTTTTAAAAAGCACAAAACAAAAATAGTAAAGTAATAATAAAACCCTATGTGACCAAGTAGGGCATATCTTAAGAATGAAAAGATGGTTCAGCATTAGAAAAATCTGCTAATGTAATTTAACACAAATAAAGGAGATAAATCTTAGGGCCAGTTCCATTAATGCAGAAAAAAATAGAAAATAAGACGCTTTAAAAAAATGATAAAACCTTTAATTAAGAACAGAGAACTGAGAGAAATTACGAACTTCTGACTTGATAAATGGTTTCTTTGTTGTTTTACACAGGACCATACTAAAATCTGTCATTAACATACCTGAAGTGTATTCATATTAGTACACATCTTATTTAGTATCCATGAAATACTTCCCAGTAATCTTAATTATACTCACTTAAAATATCTAGTTATATTTACTGTTTCATTATTCAATTGTTTCCTATGCCCCTTGCTTCCAATTCCTTTCCTCCTTTTTCTTGAGCCCCCTAAGATTTCTGCCCTTTTCGTTCCACTGACTGCTCTTGTCAAAGTCACTGATGGCCACAGCACTGCAAAATACTAATGTTATTCTATGTACTACTATTACTTGACCTATAAGCATCACGATACAGTTGATAACTTCCTTCTCCTGAGAATACCCTTTCACTTGACTTCCAGGACCCCTCATTCTTATTGTTTTCCTCCTATCTCACCAGGCCTTCTCAGTCTCCTTAACAGTTTCTTTATCTACTTCCAGGCTTCTTAACATCAGCATGCCCTGGACCACTTCTTCATCTGCTGTCTGCACTAATAACCTTGGTGATCTCAATCAGCCTCATGACCTTAAATGCTATTTATATGCTGAGGACTCCCAAATTTAGATCTCTACCCCGAACCTTTCCCCTGCACAAGTTGAACCTGTATATCCAACTGACTACTCAACCTTTCTACTTAGATCACTAATAGGTATGTCAAAAAATGTCCCAAACCGAACTTCCAATCTCCCCATGTACCCTCTCCCCCCACCAAACTCTGGTTTTTCTATCACTCCTATCCTGATGTGATAATTCTATCCTTCTAGCTGCTCAGGTTTAAAACCACAGTCTTCTCTGTCTTTCTCTCTTGATACAACCAGGTGATCTGCAAATCTTTTCAACTTTTAAGATTTAGAATCGGACTACTTCTTACTCTTGTACTGGTATTAGTCGGTCTGTATTGTTATCCTTTCTCCTTTGGGTAAGGAGAAAGCCTAAATGCTGTTTCTGCTCCTGTCTTCTACAGGCTATTTTCAAAAAAAGAGGCAGAGTGAGCCTAAAGTCAGATCATATCACTTCTTCATTGAAGTAGATTTTTTTTTCTTTTTTCCAAGGATTTTATTTATTTATTTGACAGAGAGAAATCACAAGTAAGCAGAGAGGCAGGCAGAGAGAGAGGAGGAAGCAGGCTCCCTGCTGAGCAGAAAGCCCGGTGTGGGGCTCGAACCCAGGACCTGGGATCATGACCCGAGCCGAAAGCAGCGGCTTAACCCATTGAGCCACCCAGGCGCCCCTCACTTCTTCATTGAAAGCCCTCCAATGGTTTCCCATCTCACTCAAGAGGAAAAGCAAAAATCTTTGCAATGGTCTAGAAGGTCCTAAGGGATCTTGTTCCATGACCTTGAGGACCTCGTCTACTACTACACTCTTCCCACACTCACTTTGAGCCACACTGGCCTCTTTGCTATTGCTTGAACATGAGTGGCTTCCCCCTACCTCAGTTTCTTAGAACATGCTATGCCCTGTGCCCAAACACCTTCTTCAAGCTATTGCTCAAATGTTACCTTATAGTTAGGCCTTCTCTGACCATCCTATTAAAATAACAATCCTCCCTATCTCAATATGGCCTATTCATTCTTTCCCTGTCTTACGGTTCACTATCCCTACTGTCTCTGACATACTTTGTGTTTAATTCATATGCTTCATTGTTCTTCTCTCTTCTCTCAACTAGAATGGTAAGTTTCATGAAGACAGGGATTTTTGTTTCCTTTGCTCACTGCTACATACCCGATTGCTAGACTGGTACATAGTAAGTGTTCAACAAATAATTGCTAAATAAAAGGAAATAAAGCACAAAACATAAAAATTTAAAGATCTATTTAAACAACAAAGTGAAAAGACACAGCACAAATTATAAAAAAGATACCTACAGCACATAAAAGACATGTGAAAAATGCTTATGGATCAGTAAGAAAAAGAAAACACAGTATGAATGGTCAAGGCATATGAATAAGCAATTCAAGATAAAACCAAAGGAGTTAATGAACACAGAAAAGCAGCTCAACTTCATTATTAATCAGGGCAATGAGTACTAAACAATGACATACTTGCCACATTTATCTGTTGGAAGGGCAAAAAGAAGATCTGATAATGTAAGTGAGATATAAATTGAATTCTTACATATTCCTTGTTTGCACTTAAGGTGGTTTTATCAATTTAGAAATCAGCCTGATAAACATTAGCATGTGAATACAATGAGGAATTCTAATTTTAGGTATAAGATTCTAGAGAAAGTCTATCACATATGAATAAGGAGATATACAAAAGATTGTGTTTTGCAACTTTTTAAAGTCTGGAAACTGGAGAAAATCTACCTGCCTGTCCAAAGAAGATGGATTAACTGTGATATGTTATAAATGGAATATTACATAGTAGTTGTATTAAATGAACAAGCAATACACATATTAATGTGGAATCTCAGAATTGTAAGTTGAACAAAAAAATTATACAATTTTATGTACAATAATATATAAAGTTTCAAAACATGTAAAACACTCCTATATGTCATCTGTGGATACAAATACATGTGTAATTTATATAAAAACACACATGGAAAGATAGATTAAGGACAATGATGACCCCTAGGGAGGTTAGGGAATGTGATACAGAAGTACACAGGAATCTTCAAATATATTTGTTGTTTTTTCCAGTTAAGAAAAGTCACATTGAGTAGTGGGTAGGTGGGTATTTGTTATGGTATTCTGACTTTGTTAGTATTTGTAATAATTTATAATAAAAGGTACTAAAGAAGAAAGGGACTAGGAATCAGGTTACCTGATGTCTAGTTCTGACTCTGCTAATTTTTTTTACTTAACTTTGGACTGTGTGGCTCTGGTTTTTTCATTTGCAAAAAAAGAGCTCACACACTATGTGATTTCAAAATTTACTACAAAGCTATAGCAATCAAGACAGTGTGGTTGTGGCATAATGACAGACATACGGATCAACAGGCTGAACTCAAGAGTTCAGAGATAAACCTTTACATTTATAGATGATTTACGTTTTGACAATGGTGTAAACACAATTCAATGGAAAAAGAATAGTCTTTTCAACAAACAGTGCAGGGATAACTGAATATATATATATATACAAACAAATGAATGAAGGTGGATCCCAATCCCTCACACCATATATAAAAATGAATTTAAAACAGATCATAGGGGCGTCTGGGTGCTCAGTGGGTTAAAGTCTCTGCCTTTGGCTCAGGTCATGATCCCAGGGTCCCGGGATTGGGGATTGAGCCCGGCATAGGGCTCTCTGCTCAGCGGGGAGCCTGCTTCCCTTCCTCTCTCTCTCTCTCTCTACCTGCCTCTCTCCCTACTTGTGATCTCTGTCAAATAAATAAAAATAAAAATAAAAATAATTAAACAGATCATAGAAAGAACTCAGATTGGATGATTTCTGGGTTATTTCTTCAGTAATAAAATTTGTAATTATGTGAAAATAAAAAATTTATTCATTCAACTATTAATTCATTCCACAAACATTTAGTACTTATAGACTATGAGGAAGTCATTATGCCATGTGTTGGACTTATAAAGATGTACATTATAAAATTCTTGTCTTTGAGGATTTCACAGTCTGATGAAGAAAGTTCAAAATGATATAATTAATAGCACAGAGTTAAATACAGTATGGTTCTTGTGGCCTCAACTCTACCTACATATGGATAACTCTTCCCAAATTCCTGACTCATACATCCAACTATCTACTGAAATCTCTACCTTAGTAGTGAGTTACATTTATCCCTTCTCCTTCCTCACTCTTTTTTCTATTTCTTTTTGGTGTGGGGTGGGGGGACGGCAGAGGGAGAGAATCTTAAGCAGGATCCACGCCCAGCACTGAGCCCGACTTGGGGCTCTACCTCATGACCCTGAGATAATGACCTGAGTGAAAAACCAAGATTTGGACAATTAACCAACTGAGCCACCCAGGCACCCCTTTTCCTTCCTCTGTCTTAAGATCTAAGTGACAATAAGGATATACTTGTGCCTGTGACATACGTCCAACTAAAACATAATGATGACCTAAATGTACTTTGGAATTTAAGAATTTTGTAAAGTTAACATGGTGCCTATCTGCGTAAGGGGGGAGTGGGCAGGGAACACTACTTTGTAACAAAACACAGGAAGATTTTGGAGTAAAACGTCTATTAAGTGGGATAGTAAAATTAACATTTTACAGCTTTGTGCCAGTTTGTGGAGGATGGGGTTGAGTTAAAAACAACTTTTGTAAGAGGATTTTGAATTTTAGAATCCAAACAGAAGAAGGATTATCATCCTACATTCTCTATACTAAGAAGTCCCCAATAAAATGTAATCACCCTATGATGATGTTTGATTGATTCTATCTCTTCAATCTTCCCTCAAATCTACTTCTCTCCATTATCAGGGCAGATATATTTGAAGTTGCCTATAGGCACCAACTACTTTTTTTTTATTTTGTTGTTATCTGCATGAGTGAACAAAGTTGGAACTGAGTGGATGCTTGCTGAAAAAACTGTGCATTGTCTATAGGTCTCTTCATAGATTCCCTGGGTCCCAGTGATCATAAAAGACAGATAGCACAACCTTCCTATGGTATCATTTTTTACAGATGAAATGGTTGATGTACCACATGTGAAAGTAGGACCGGTTTTTCAGGTGGAGAATTACTAAAAGAGCTACTAAGTCAGGTTAAAGTTTCTAGGTGACAGGAATCTATGAAGGAGAATTGAAAAGTTGCTTCAGGGACAAGCAGAGGGAAAAAAATAGTCAACCTCCTGTTCAGGGTGTGAGCTAATCCCAGCTGTCACTCTGACGGTAATTCCTGCCTACTATTTATAAACTAGGACTCAAGATAAATGTACTAGATGACAAATGTTCCAAACAAAGTGCAAAATAAAATTATCTAAAGATCCAAAATTTTTCAAATGAATAAAATTTAAAGTTTATGTTTCTTAAATAGAATTAAGCTGTACACTTACACACAAAGGTATTAACGAAATAAAAGGCAAAGAATTTCTGAGTAAAGAAAGCATCAAAGTGTTAAACTAAGCCAAGACTAAAACGTTGGAAATAAAAAAGTCTAGGAACCACAGATAAAAAGTTAAAAGCGAAAACAAAAAATAGACAAAAACCCAAAACCCACACAAGAACCCATAAGCATGAGCCAAGAGCAAACATGAAATAAAGAATCCAGTAAAATAAGATGAAAAAAAAAAATCATTTTTAAAAACAAGCCACTCAAGTATCCATTGACAGACAAATGGATATGGTATATACATACGATGGAATATTATTCAGCCATAAAAAGGATGAAGTGATGTATTCCACAACATGGATGAACGTTAAAAACATGTTAAATAAATCAAACACAGAAGGATAAATAAATACCATATGACTATAATTACATGAACTGTCTAGAATAGGCAAATTCATAGACATAAAGTAGATTAAAGGTTGCCAGGGTCCTGGAAAAGGAGGCAGTGGGGAGTTGTTTCATGGACCTATTTCTTTTGGGTGATGATAGGGTTTTAGAAATAGTGGTGATGACTGTACAACACTGTGAATGTAATTAATGCCACTAAGTTTTACACTTAAGAGTGGCTAAAATGGCTAATTTTATGTCACCCACAATTTTACCACAATAAAAAAAGAGGTAGTCAAAACAGTCTAAAAAGAAAAAAAGTCAGTATGCAACAAAACAATTTAAACCAGAAACTAAAATATTAAAGTAATATGATAAATTACTGCAAAAATATCATCCCCAAATATAACTTAAGGAGTCTAAGGAATGTAAGTATATGGTAGAGGGATATGTCAAAGTAGTGGCAGCATAAATAGATAAGCTTAATCTCAAACAAGTAGGATGACCATTTATTTTATTTTATTTTTTCTTAAAGATTTTATTTATTTGTCAGAGAGAGAGGAGCTAGAGCGAGCACAGGCAGACAGAGTGGCAGGCAGAGGGAGAAGCAAGCTCCCTGCCAAGCAAAGAGCCCGATGTGGGACTCGATCCCAGGACGCTGGGATCATGACCTGAGCTGAGGGCAGCTGCTTAACCAACTGAGCCACCCAGGCGTCCCAGGATGACCATTTAATATACCATCCTAACCAGGACATTTCTGAGATGAAAGGGAACACTATTAATAATTACACAGGAACAACAGGTGTTGACTGGGACTGTCCCACGCAAATAGAATATGTGGTAACTCTACATATAACGACAATCAGGTCCTCAAGGTTGAGGTCAGGCCCATATCTTGGGGTCTGGCCAAAGTACAACAGTCTGAAAGCATCTTTCTGAAGGACCCAAGTGGTCAAAATGCCTTTTTTCATTTTTTTTAAACAGAGAATACACCATTATATGGAGTTATTGAAGTTTACTAATTTGAGATTCATAAAATAATTAGCATGTTATCAGATTTTGTTAAAAGCGATTATGGTATTCTAGGAATTTCAGAAAACTAACTTATACTTTGAAATATACTGGTAGGCATAAGGATTTCCTAAGGTGAATCATTTTCCATAAATATATATCTTTATATATTACAACTGTACAAATACATATGCATATATTCTTTTATACTTAAATAGAACTACAGACAATTGAGCCTTAACATTTTAAAAATCAAACCAGAATTACTGAAAAAATTAGTAACTGATATCCTACCCATTCTTTATCTTTAAAATAAAATTAATCTTAATGTCCTACAAATAGGTTAATTTAAAAAGTCCATACCTTACTTGAGAGGCTCCGACTTGGGATGTTTCTTGCTAACTCTGATACCGTGGGTTTATTCTGCAGACACTTGGTTAGGTGGTATTTTTTCAATTTTATTCTATTGTAATAATGATCAGCGAAGTTACAGTGATTCAAATGCTGTTTCTGCATGCATTTCCCAAGGTGAGGAATACTATACTTCAAAGCCTGGAGAAATAATTTGCTCTTCCGCTGCATGATATCAGAGTCCCTGGCTTATGCTCCCTTTGGAGCTGTCAGCACATGATTTCATAGGTAGGATTACACAGTAGTGGGTTCTCAGAGTACCTACAATCCGCAGTTCTTATCCCTCTCCTTCAGGGCCATCCACCCTTCAGGTAATGAATAACTGCAGATAGCTGATAACTCTGGTTAAAAATACCTGAAAACTTGTATAAGTTAAGGTTTCATTCAAATCACACTTCTCGGCAGACGTGACTTAAATGTCTCATTTGTAAAGTCAATCCTATCAGGCTCAAACTACGCAGCACTGATTCTGGTACACATGGGCAAACTAAAAAATAACAAAAAACAAAAAAAACAAAAATAAAAATTTGCAAACAAATACACAGACCTAATGAGGGCATCTCCAGAACTCTTGAGGGCATTAAAAGGCAAAATGGCTTTCTTATGAAATCTAGAACACTATCTTTGGTATGTGAAGGATATATGAAGGATCCTTACATGAAAGATAAACTGGAAAAGCCTACTTACTTCATAAAGGTAGGGGAGAGCTAAATGTTCATTTAGTGCCAAATACTTTTATATACTGTCTAATTTAAACTTCATAAGGACCTGCTAGAGTAGCCATTACAACATTCATTTTCCAGGTGAGCAAGCTGTGGCTCTGGGAGGTTTTGGCAAGTGCCCTAGGTCACTTGGAAGGAAGGTAGTACAGCAAAAAGTCCAGTCTGGTTTGGCTCCAAATCTTGGACATAACAACTGGACTTAACGTTGAAAAGCTATTTAGCTCTTTAGTTAAAACAAAACACATCACTTCAGGATGAACAAACATGATGTGAGACCCCCACCGTTTCTATTGAGAAGATGATTCTCATTAACCCATCAAAGTAAGGCTCATAAGTAATTACGAGAGACACCTGGGCTCAGGTCATCACTCTGACACTGTGCCTCAGTTCCCTCATCTGCAAAACCGAGATAATGACACCATTTACCTTACGGAGTTGTTGTAAGAATAAAATTGGACAATTTATGTAAAGGTCTTAATACAGTGCCTGGCACGTAGTGTTCACTCAATGCTGGCTACTATTACTGCAAGAGAAATCAAAGTTATCTTGCACACTGTTGCATGTCATCATGGAAGTCCTTCACAAAGACACCGCCCCTCGGTATTAAAGATACAATACTGCGTCAGATTTAGCCGCCACCCGCGAACCTGTGTCGCAGCAAAATAACGGGCGAGTGGGGAGAGGAGATCAACAGCCAACACTAACTACCCCCAACCCGCGCCCCCCAAGGCCCTGTAAGAGGGGCCCGTAAGGACCTAGATCATTGTATCCATGCCCGCAGTCTCAACGCATCCATCTTTCATCCGCAGGGAGAAGACAGTATGCAAAGCTAGAGGACCGGGGTGGGGGAGACGAATGGGTGTTCCCGGGGGTACCTACTCGCTTTTCCTGAGCACCTCTCCAGCCGAGGGATGAAGCGGAGTGAGTGCAAGGAGGTTGGGGGTAGGCAGTGGCGGCAGTTTGTGCCACACGGAGAACGAACGCCAGGCAAAAAGCGAGGACCAGGGAACTGAGGCGCCACTGGGTGAGAGGAAAATGGGGAGAACCCCCTCCTGTACACAGTATGCCCCTCCATACGTACGCAAGTTGAAGGACAGTCGACTGGGCTCTGCACACCGAAACGAGAGAGGGAAAGTCCGGCAAGAAGAGGCTCTCAGGAAGGAGCACGGGTGCTACCACGGTGGCGTTCAGCCGAAGTCTGCGTTTTTTAAGCCGCAGAAAGACAACCTATCCAGAGCGCCCAGAGCTGGTTTGCAGCACGCCGGTCTGCGTAACCCCAGTCAAGCGCCAGCCCTAAGCAGATTTCGCCATGTTTATTGTGGTCATGAATAGTTTCTTCTCCTTCTGGGTTTCTTAAAAACCTGAAGATTTTAAGACTTTCCATTCTTCGCTAGTCTTCTGGGCTCGAGATGAGGCAGGGGACAAGAGTAAAAGAGGAGCCAGTATCCCGCGAGTTCTGCCACCACTCCCTTACTTTTCGGTTCGCCCTCACTAAAGATGGCCGCCAGCAAAATGGTGCAATGACGCAAGCCGCGCCGCCCTGGTTGCCAAGGAGACGCGAATACCGGAAATGCGGAATTCGGGGAGGGTGCGCTTGCTGGGGCGGTCCGAGGGAGGTCCGGCTCACAGGTCCTGACTGGGAAGAAGTCGGCAGGTCCTGGCAGGGGAGAGCTGTGGCCGTGACAACTCGGGGTATATAGGCGGCTTTAACGGGATGGAGTCGCAAGTTGCGGATGCCCAGGCCGGCGAGGCTGAGCGAGCAGTGGGCGAAGGCCCAGCAAGCAGCTGCGCCTCTCGGGGGCTTCAAGTCTCGGAGCCCTTGGGAGCCGCCCGGTGGAAGCTCCTGCGGCAGGTAAGGGAGAGCCCACTGGCCTCACCTTTGCATCTGGTCACTTCCCTCGCAGGTACGCGGCGAGCGACCGGCCGCCACTCTCTCCTCTTGGCAGCTCCCGGAGTTCCCTTGTAGTTTTGCCGGGAGCCACCTGAGAAGCGCCCCCTCGCTTCTACTAAGGGTCCCACCGAAAGGGAAGAAATAGGGTGGGGCGGGGAGGGGGCAGCCAACGCTGAGTTCCTGGGAAACTCTGATGGAAGTAGATCTTCTTTTGGGTATTTGTCAGCTTCTGGGGGACTTTTCTCTTTGCTCGCCAGTACCATTGGTGGGATCGTCGCTCCCCATCCTATGCTGCTTCTCTTTCCTGCTTCTGTTTTACTTCTTTCCCCGGGTTTCTTCATCCTGCTTATCTGCCTGCTGGAGTCTAGTTCAAAGTTTGGCCCCTTTCTTGGAGATCAGCGTGGTTGACTGTGTTGGGACTGTGACGTTGCACGTGCTGTCGGTACAGCGGGGTGTGGAAGGTGTATTCAGAGCTGCCTCTGTCTTTCACTGAGATGTGACTTTTTCATGTTGATCTTGTAGTTTGAAGTGATCAGCGAGATTCTTGGTGTCCAAGGTGGACTAGTCCGGGTGTGTTGGTTTAATGCCGGTTATTTTCTAGCACTTAAGAGTTGCTGCTGTTGCTGGTAACTGTAGCTGCATGCAAGTTTGACAGATTTCTGATTTGACATCACCGAACCTCTTTCCAAACTTTTCACTCCCTCTCCCCCTCAAACTTCTTAAAGTAAAATCTGTTTACTGTTTTGTACACAAGGTTTTCTGCCTCTGCTGAGGTTCCTCCTGAAAACTTGACTCAAGGGAACACTTTCCATTTCTGACTGCTGTTTTTCGAAAAGAATTTTCCTGTAATGGCCACTTTATTTTGAGATTGTGTTTAGCATTTTGAGGGTTACTTTGTTTGCAGTTGTCTTCAGGCATCTTTTCTTATGGTGTCATGATATAACTCAGTGATCATTTCTTTGCTTTGAAAGTCTTTCCAAAGCTTTAATAATCTGGTTTTGTTATTAATGTTACAAAATTATAGGATGACAAATGCATGTCCTCATAGGTCATTATCATAGGAACTTTCTACAGTGAAATAAACATCAGATAAAGTTGAACTATCAACGTAGTCAGGGCCTTAAATTAATCAAATCTTACTGTGATGATTTCAGTGATCCTTAGTATAGTAAGAACTACAGTTGACCAGTGCATGTGTTCATTCTGAGTTGCTGTCTACATCAGAACCAGGACAAGCTTTAGCTATGGCTGCCATTTGTACTCCCCACATGTTTTGACATTTAATGTTTTGGTACACGTGTGTACTCTGTTTGGAGTCTTCTTATCTTCTTTCCTACTTGTTGCATGACTGTTCATTTTTCAGAACTGCATTTTAATGTTTTCTATGAAGCCTTTTCTGTCTCCCCTGGGCTGAGTTAGACCCTCAGCTCACTCTTATCAGTGAACCCCGTATCATATCAATTTATGATCATTTGATCAGAGTCTATCTAATGTACTAGAATGGGAGTTCTCCCTGGGAAAAGATGATATTTTATTAATCTCCATCCTCTGCACATTGCATGGGGCCTGACTAGTTGGTTTTTTAGCAAATATTGTTAAGTGTTGTGGAAAGCTTGAGAGTAAGTGGCCTATAGTATCAAGTCCTCAGTGTTTTGTATCAGTTAGCTGTTAATGAGTAACAAACAACTATAACATTAAGATGGCATACACCAGTGAGCATTTATTTTGTTTGTGCGTCTGTGGGCCACCTGGGAGTTGACCGACAGAGGCTGTCATCAGCAGACTGGCTCTAATACTCCGACCAGTTGGCTGACATATTCCCCTGGTGATGGCAGAGGTATAAGAGTGCAAGGGCAACCACCAAAACAAATTTTAAGCCCTCGCTAACATCCTGTTGGCCAAAGTTAAGTTACTTGGCCAAGCTTAAAATCAAAGGGCAGAGATGTATACTATTTCCTTGAAGGGTTTAAGAAAGGAAGTGAATATTTTTCCATAATCTAATCTACTATGTATATTAAATATTTTGCAAGTACTCAGTAAATATGTCTCATACAAACAGACCATCCACATCTTGTATGCATCCAGAACTGGAAAACTCAGGAATCTAAACAGTGATAGAGATATGTAGCTCTTTCTCTCTCTCATGAGATATTATCATGACATCTACTTGTGTCTGCTTGTTTTCTTCTTCACAGTTCTGTCATTCCCTTACACCATAAGGGCTTCAATGCTATCTAATGGGTCCTTCACTTTTTTTTCAATATTTTTTTTTGTTTTGTAATTAACCTTTTTTTATTTTTATTTTTTAAGGTTTTATTTATTTATTTTTTTGACTGAGAGAGACACAGTGAGAGAGGATACACAAACGGGGAGTGGGAGAGGGAGAACAGGCTTCCTGCAGAGCAGGGAGCCCAATATGGGGCTCGATCCCAGGACCCTGGGATCATGACCTGAGCCGAAGGCAGAGGCTTAACCCACTGAGCCACCCAGGCGCCCCTGTGATTAACCTTTTTTTTTAGAAAAAAACCCCATTGACCTAGTTCATCATTGGATGCCAGGTCACATGATAAATTGCTGACTTTTGACCCTAGTGATCACTTTAATCAGATGAAGACTATGGATCAATACTGATAGAGGCTTTGGATAGTAGTCTCTTTTCCTCTTTGTTGTGTCTCATTACCTGATAGCAAAGATGGTTTTTGGCAACTACAGGCTTTCATCATGCACTCAACTAGTGATCCAGAAGAAATGACCCTTTCCCCAACACCCAGATGATGTCCATTAATGACTCTACTAGGCCAAGCTTGGACCAGTTGTTGGATCCAGAAGAATGAGGGACTTTGGCTACCTGGGACATTAGCCCATGCTGTGTCAGAGAAGTAACAATCCCATTATTTCAGAGAGTGAGGGAGGGGCAGTTCACAAGAGGAAGGGATGTAGGGCAGGTGAAAAAGTAGCAATGACCATTACACACTATTCACAAACACGTACAGCATAAATACTTACCTAGAGGTCTAATACTTGACTTAATCTGATTGAGGGAATATTTCACAGTGTGATTTAAATTAAAACACAATGCCGTATATTTGAAACTATCAGTGCTGAAAGAGACAGGGTGATTCTTTGCCTTTTCCTAGCTCTTTGATGTTCGTGAAATAAACATCCCCTCTCATATAACTAGTATCTAGCCCATAGGGTTATTTGAAGATTTAGTGAAGAGTGTGGTAAGACATGCATTAATTCTTACTTAGACATTTGTTTTAATTTGCTGATGAGCAGTCTGGGCCTGGAGTTTTCCTTGGTAAGATTTTTATTTATGCATTATATTTTTATTTTTATTTTTAAAATTAGTTTTAGAGGTAGCATTTAGCAATTCATTAGTTGCATATAACACCCAGTGCTCATTACATCAAGTGCCCTCCTTAGTGCCCATCATCCAGTTATCCCTCCCCCTGCCACCCACCTATGCATTGTATTTTTAAAATAATTTAGCACTATTCAGACTTTTTGTCTCTTCTTGTGTTCAGTTTTGGTAGTTGTATTCTTCTAGGAACTTGTCCGTTTCATCTAAATTTTCATAGTTTTTGTAATGTTCCTTTGCTATTTTTTAATGCCTGCTGGATCTATAGTAATCTACCTATGTCATGTTCATATTTAAATTTTCTCTCTTTTTTCTTACTAGTGTTATCAAGGATTTGTCAGTTTTATTAATTTCTTCAAAGAACTAACTTCTGGTGTTTTAATCCTTCTAGCTATATTTTTGTTTTCTACTTTATTTCTATTTTTTAGGGAACTTAATTTGCTGCTTTTTGTAATTTTTGCAGTCGATGCTTAGTTTACTGATATTTAGCCTTTTCACAAGTTTTCCTTTAAGCATGAATTTATCTGTATTTCATATGTCTTGAAATGTATTTCTATTATTCAGTTCAAAATACTTTCAGATTTCTATTGGGTTTTCTTTTTTTTGGTTCCTAAGTTATTTAGAAGTATATTGCTTTATTTCCAAATATATTTGGTGTTTTTTTTTGAAGATTTTATTTATTTATTTGACAGAGAGAGAGATCACAACTAGGCAGAGAAGCAGGCAGAGAGAGAGGGGGAAGCAGGCTCCCTGCTGAGCAGAGCCCGATGTGGGGCTTGATCCCAGGACCCTGAGGTCATGATCTGAGCCAAAGGCAGATGCTTAACCCACTGAGCCACCCAGGTGCCCCTATATTTGATGTTTTAGGTAACTTTTTAGTTTTTTTAATTTAATTATGAATATTAGGATGTTCTATATCTTCAAAAAAACCTTTCTATTATGGGAAATGTCAAACATATACAAAACTAGAGATAATAGTATAATAATCACTCATATATCTGTAAACTTCAACAATTTTTAACTCCCGACCAACTTTATTTTATCTCTGTTCTCTCATCACACCCTCCCATCTAAGATTATTTTGAAATGGATATCAGATATATTGTTTTTTTCCTACAGATATTTCAGTATATACCTATACAAGATGAAATTTAAAAAATAATTAAAGGGACACCTGAGTAGCTCAGTCAGTTAAGCGTCTTGCGTTCAGCTCAGGTCATGATCCCAGGGTCCTGGGATTGAGCCCTCATTGGGCTCCCTGCTCAGCAAGAGAGCCCACTTCTCCTTCACCCTCTGCCTGGCGCTCTGCCTGCTTGTGCTTCCTTCTTCTCTCCGTCTGTCAAATAAATAAAGTCTTCAAAAAAAAAAAAATTAAGGGGCACCTCGGTGGCTCAGTGGGTTAAAGCCTCTGCTTTCAGCTCAGGTCATGATCCCAGGGTCTTGGGATTGAGCCGGGCATTGGGCTCTCTACTCAGCGAGGAGCCTGCTTCCTCCTCTCTCTCTGCCTGCCTCTCTGCCTACTTGTGATCTCTGTCTGTCAAATAAATAAATAAAATCTTTAAAAAAAAATAAAATCTTAAAAAAAATAAAAAAAATAATTAAAATACCATACCACACCCAAAATAATTTCTTGATGGTAATAATAGCTGGTCAGTTTCCAAATTTTCCCTATTGTCTCAAAATTTTTCTTTACAATTTAATTATTTTGAAACATTCAAATAAGGTCTGAACATTGTTATTAGTTGATAAGTTTCATAAGTCTTTTTTTTTTTAATGAAGTTTTTATTAAGTAATCCCTGCATCCAGGGCGAGGCTTGAACTCATGACTCCAAGTTCAAGAGTCTCATCCTCTTCTGACTGAGCCAGCCAGGCGCCCTGTTTCATAAGTCTTTTTAATCTAAATGTGACCTCTGCATATGTTTTTTTTCCCCAAGATTTTATTTATTTATTTGCCAGAGAGAGAGTAAGAGAGAAGGAGCATGCAAGAGCACAAGCAGGGGGAGCAGTAGGCAGAGGGAGAAGCAGGTTCCCTGAAGGTGGACTCCATCCTAGGACCCTGGGTCATGACCTGAGCCCAAGGCAGATGCTTAATTGACTAAGCCACCCAGGTGTCCCTCTCTGCATGTGTCTCTTTCACCTCTTACCATTTAGTTATTGAAGAAACTGAGTTTGTTGTCTCTCAGAGTTTCCCATAATTTGATTTTTGCTAATTGTACTTGATGACGATGTTAATGTGTTTCTTCATGCCTAATTTCCTGTTTTCTGTAAGTTCCTATTTCCTACATATAGAGGCTTGACCAGATTCAGATTTAATGTTTTTGACTTGCTCTGGTTTGATTGGTCAAGATGATGGTAGAATATGTTTTCATCATCAATCATCAATTGATCAATTTCATTAATCACAGTGGTGTCTTGTTATTTCTCTTCTTGATGATGATTGTCTAGATTCATGAATTCATGAGGAGGTTGAAAATGGTGATATTCTAATTGTGTCATTCCTTCTGCATTTATTTCTTGGAATACTGCTATAAAGGCAGACTTCTCCTTATCATCTATTTGGATATTCTTGGTTACAGTTCATATTAGGAAAGACAGAAAAATACTTGATTCTTTCTCTTTGTTTACTAGTTTTCCAAATAATAAGTTGGTTCTCTAGCATCCTTTGAAGACCATCAATGGGGTATTAAAAAAAAAATACCTGATGGACTCATATGTTTCGATTGTTACATTTATTACCTTTGTTAATGCTTACACCGTCCCATATTTGGCCAATGGACCCTATTCAAATTGGCTATGGAGTTCTTTCCATGGAACTCTTAATTCTTTATGGCTTTCTTGTTTGCAGGATGTCTAAGGTTCATTTGTACAATTCATGCCATTTCTCCAAGGGGCCTTACTTTGTTTTAATAGAAAATGATATTTAGAGATAGCAATATGGGCATTGTGTCCATTGCTACTAGTTTGGTGGTTGTTTCTAGAATTTTTAAGTGGTAAGATGTAGGAAATATATATCTTTTTAAAAACGTTTTAATAAAATAAACATTAGTTTCTATTATACTTATTCAAATTCAGAGCTACAGAGTTTTTACTTCAACATCATTAGTCTTACAATTATATTTGTTTCTCCCATATTTAAAAATCCAGTTTTCAATGACCCCCCAAAAATTATTCATTTGGTTTATCTTAAAACAGATACATGCACACATCAGATAGGCTCAGAACAATATACCTGCCCCTGCCTAGGTAGTAAGCTTTGAAATTCAACTTTTATCCCCTAAGTCCACAGACTGTAAAAGGTGCTGCTTGTCTTCTTAGCTCTTTCTATTGGAACTGGATCAATGTCCCCACAAGGAAATGATTGTAAAAGCCAGGTTCACCTCTCTAGATTTATTTCCTTTTTAAATTATTGCACTGGTAGGGGACGCCTGGGTGGCTCAGTTGGTTAAGCGGCTGCCTTCGGCTCAGGTCATGATCCCAGCGTCCTGGAGTCCCACATCGGGCTCCTTGCTCAGCGGGGAGCCTGCTTCTCCCTCTGCCTCTGCCTGCCACTCTGTCTGCCTGTGCTCATGCTCTCTCTCTCTCTAACAAATAAATAAATAAAAATCTTAAAAAAAAATTTAAATTATTGCACTGGTAAATCTTCACTAGTTCTCTGCTTTGTTTTTTGTTCTCTGCTACTTTTTTTTTTTAAATTTTAAGATATTATTTATTTATTTGACAGAGAGAGAGAGATCACAAGTAGGCAGAGAGGCAGGCAGAGGGTGAGGGGGTGGGAAGCAGGCCCCCTGCTGAGCAGAGAGCTGGATGCGGGGCTCGATACCAGGGCCCTGAGATCATGACCTGAGCCGAAGGCAAGGGCTTAACCCAGTGAGCCACCCAGGTGCCCCTCTCTGGTACCTTATTTTTTTTTTTTTAATTAAAAAATTTTTTTTTATTTTTTATTTTTTTAAGATTTTATTTATTTATTTGACAGAGAGAGATCACAAGTAGACGGAGAGGCAGGCAGAGAGAGAGAGAGAGGGAAGCAGGCTTCTTGCTGAGCAGAGAGCCCGATGTGGGACTCGATCCCAGGACCCTGAGATCATGACCTGAGCCGAAGGCAGTGGCTTAACCCACTGAGCCACCCAGGCGCCCCTAAAAAAATTTTTTTAAAAGGTTTTATTTATTTATTTGACAGAGATCACAAGCAGGCAGAGAGAGAGAGGAGGAAGCAGGCTCCCCGCTGAGCAGAGAGCCCGATGCGGGGCTTGATCCCAGGACCCTGAGATCATGACCCGAGCCGAAGGTAGCGGCTTAACCCACTGAGCCACCCAGGCACCCCTCTCTGGTACCTTTAAATAATGTTTTAAGATATCCTGTCCAGGGACGCCTGAGTGGCTCAATTGATTAAGCACCTGACTCTTGGTTTCGGCTCAGGTCATAATTTCAGGTTCTGGGATTGAGCCCCACATCAGGCTCCTCACTCAGCAAGGAGTGTGCTTCTCCCTCGGCCTCTGCTCCTCTCCTGCTTGCTTTCTCTTTCTCTCTCTCTCTCCCTCTCACTCTCTCCTTCTCTGTGGAATAAATAATAAAAAAATCTTAAAAAAAAAAAAAGATATTCTGTCCATTTTCTCTAGTTGTCTCCAGTAAGAGGTTGGTCTACATTGTCTAATCTGCTGTCTTTTGGAAATGAAAGTCCCCTTACCACTTAAACTTGGAACGCCTAACCCGTGTTTATATGATATGAACACAATATTTGGTTTTATTTCAAAGGTTCTGAAGCAAAAGCACCTGGATGATTGCCTGCGACATGTATCTGTAAGAAGATTTGAATCATTTAATCTGTTTTCAGTAACAGAAGCCCAAAAAAAGGCAACTGAAGAGGAAGTTGGTGCTTGGGTCCAATATACAAGTGTCTTCTATCCTGAGTACAGTATTTCTTTAAGGTAAACATCTTTGACGATTTTTTAAAAAGTATCTTTCTCTTGTAGAAGAAAAGCAGTCTAATAAGGATCTCATTATTCATTCTGTTGCGTTTGCAGGTAGTCTTGATCAGAACTTGGGTTTTGCAGCATTGTGTTAGGAAATCCTGCTACTTTAACTGGGTTTTGTTGTATTCTCAGAACTAAAGAAAAAAAATTCTCAGGAATGTAGCAGCATTTGAGGACAAAGTGGCTTGCAAATCAAAAGGTTCTTTTTAACCATTCTCTCATAGCATTTGACAAAAAACCAAGTTCTTTTTGAGGAGGCAAGGAAGGCTGAAAGTGAAAACAGAATTTTTCAAACTACTCTTCAAGTAGTAGTTATCTGAAAAACCAAGCTTTGGTATTTTTCCCATTCATGTTTTGTTACTTTCAGAATAGAATCTAAAGAATAGGAGGAGAAGATTCAGCTGAAAACACTGATATTGTGAGAAGCATACACTGTTCTGGATTTAAAAATCATTTAAAAAGAGACAGGAGAGTTGCAAACTGAAGTAAGAAGATACCATTTTTACTGAATTAATTTTCTCTCACAGTTATAGTCTAGCATATTGCAATATTACTGTAGGTGTTTGATTTTATAAAATCTTCCTTTTTTGACAAGATTTCACATCTTGAAAGGGAGGGAGGAGCACATTTACAGTAACTGTAAGAAGAGCAAAAAACATTTTAAGTGGAATGTGACTGAATAAGGTTTAGGTGAGGCAAGGAATAATTTTAAGAAAAAAAGTTTTCACAAAGGATGTCTATTTATAGTATATGTTTCTTGAACTATTTCAGTTTAAAATATCTAAGCTTTAAAAGACATCATAATAGCTTAAAATTTGGGATCTGGATAAAAATTGACTAGGGTAGGCAGGGAAGAACAATTAGGATCTGGTTTCATAATTATTGAAAACTCCAAAAAGAAGATAAAAACCTAGGGATTTGTGAGCTTGCCTGTATATTCGTTTTGAGATTCTGATCGGAATACCTCAACTGCCTCACGTTCTCATGGAGATGGTTAGTTTAGTTCTTGGTTAGGAAGGGAGGAAAAACGCATTACGTGCTTGTTATATGCCCTATACAGAGCAAGGTGTTTTCGTGTATGCTAATTCAATAATCTTTACAGTAACTCTGCAAAGTAGTAATGAAGATGATTAAACAATTGGAAGATAGTATCTATAAGGAAATTAAAGAGAAGGAAGAACTGAGTGACCCAGTAGCAGTCTTCAGGTGTAAAGTTCTAAAACTTACCCTCTACATTCACGGGTGACAAGATGCAGTAAGTGTAAAATGTGCCAATAATAATTTCCTGACATCTTCGAGGTCCTGGTAAGGGTTAGCTGGAGAGAATGTGACATCTTCCGTTCTTTAATGTTTCCAAACCAGGGCACAGTTCTGTTGCAGATGACACTGATGTAGCAGGAACCCAGGCTCCAATGTAAGCTGAAATTCCTTTCCAATTGCATGGTTCTTTGTGATATAGCTGTTTTTCAAAGAAATCAACGCCAGTCTGTCGGTGAACCCTCATTTATGGAGAGAAGACAGGTGACCAAGTTAAAACATTGGCTGCGATGGCTGCCAAGATTTACCCTCTTTTTTCAAACTAGTTTGTTTCTCTCCACATTAATGGTGCAAAAATAACAATAGCTTACATGTATTCTAGAGCTGAACACTATCTTAGAATAATTTTGAACAGATCATAACCACATTAATAAAGGCTGACCACGAAGGGACTACTATATGACAAACACTGTTGTGAGCGATTTACATGTATTAGTTTATTTAATCCACACAACAGTTTATGAGGTAAATACTGTTATTATACTCATTTCACAATGATCGTAGTGAAACCAGAGAAGTTAAATGACTTGATCGAGGTCATACAGCCAATGAGTGTGCTTTTATTCAAACCCCAGTGGTCTGGTTCCACAGCCTATACTTTTTAAAAACTTTTACTTTGAAGTAATTACAGATGTTCAGGAAGTTGCAGAAATAGTATGAGTTCTCATACCCTTCACCTAGCTATCTCCATTGGTAACATTTTATATAATGACAGTCACTGTCTGCACTTTCAACTTCTGCACATGCTGTCTCTGCAGAGGCAATCATGTATCCACTTATTCATTTTACAGATGAAGGGATTGAGGCCTAGATAAACTAATATCCTCATTGATTATTCTGAGCATTCTATTTCTTACTCCATAATTCTTACTATATAGGAAATCACTGAAATTACTGCAGTTGCTTAGGTAGAGGAGGATATCTGCCAGGAATAGTTCATTCCATTCCATTGCCAATTTTGTTCACCTTGATTTCTTTTACCGCTTCCTCTTGTTTTCTGTTTTCTGCCCAACATGGATCTCGATTCTTGTTCCTTTAATATCTCATATCAACTCTTCTCTCAGCCTGCCTCCATGACATTTCTTTAGCTACCTTTATCTTCTTCAGCATTGTTTGAATTGTGAGCATTCTGAAGTTTAAAAAAATTATTTGCAGCAGCTAAAGATAGTGGTTTAGAAGGTAGTTTTGGAATGGGGTACCATTATTTTCATCTACATTTTTTAAAGTTTCTTAAATCAGCACTAAGGAATGATTGAAAAAAAAAAGTGGTGAATAGTTTTAAATAAATTTAAATCAATAAATATTTAATGGCACCTTCTATATAGGTTAATAAAAAGAAAAGTAAGACATATTATCCTCAAGGAATTTTTTTATTTTTTGTTTTTTTCTAAAGATTTGTATATTTATTTGACAGGGAGAAAGAGCACAAGTAGGCAGAGTGGCAGGCAGAGGGGGAGGGAGAAGCAGGCTCTCCACTTAGCAGGGAGCCTGATGTGGGGCTCCATCCCAGGACCCTGGGATCATGACCTGAGCTGAAGGCAGCCGCTTAATCAACTGAGCCACCCAGACGCCCCCTTAAGGGTTTTAAAAATGTGAAAAGTTAAATAATAAAAATATTAAATAAGAAGGAAAGGTAAGCATCCATTCTCAGAGCTCTCATTAGGCAGTGCATAAGTAATTTCCAAAGGAGTGGGAGACTTCATACAAATTAGGAGTTTAGAGGTAAGAGTGATTTTCTGAAGTCCTCAAGGGGCAGGAATTTAAGCTGGATCTGGAAGTAGTTGGAAATTCTGAGGGAAAGTGAGAAGTCATTTCAGGTGAGGGCAAAGGCACTAGAAAATATCCAGAGAGGGAAGGTGCAGGGGAGTGTCTCTGAAGAACCATCACATTCTCTAGAGGAACCGTGGTCAATATGTGTTATATGACGACAGCTCTGCTTCTGGATTCTCATAAATGGCAGAGCATTTGAGATGTTTTGATCCTCACAGAGTATAAATATAAACCCTGCTTTCACTTTCTCAGTTCTTATCATCTGACGTCACCTGTTCCGATTCAACAGGGATGGTGCATGTAGTGATTAATACTTACCAGTGCTGGGGCACCTGGATGGCTCAGTGGGTTAAAGCCTCTGCCTTCGGCTCAGGTCATTATCCTAGGGTCCTGGGATTGAGCCCCACATCGGGCTCTCTGCTCAGCAGGGAGCTTGCTTCCTCTCTGCCTGCCTCTCTGCCTACTTGTGATCTCTGTCAAATAAATAAATAAATCTTTAAAAAAAAATTACTTATCGGTGCTTGTGGTTTTGTCCTTAAAATTTCCCTGTGTATTAATTTCTGTCTCTTTAAAGTTTTATTAGGTTTGAAATAAGTATCCTAATAGGGTAAATAACTAGATATTTGTGAATTCAAAGTAGTTGATTTTATATGTATTATTGAAAGGTATATAAGCAGTGGCCTAAATTAAAACTTGGACCATTATTTTTTGTCAGCCTTGTACGATGATACATAAAAGGAAGGAATAGCAAAGAGAAATAGGCGAGTGGGAATAGAGAAATAAAATGAAGGAATGGAGAATTTCCCTTAGTGACTTTTCACCAGAGGCAAAAGTCTGGACAAGGTAAAAGTTAGACAAAATCCTCAGGATGTGTTTTCTTTTCTGTGTATCTGAGGCTAGTTGACTCTTTGTTTCTTAAGTAAAGAATTGAAAGTTAGGAAATTAAAATCCAAGGTATGACTCCTACTTTATTCCTTGGTAAAGTCTTTTTGTCTTTCTGGTACTTCTAGAACCTCATAGAAGAAGTTCCTGTAATTAGATAGATGTTTGTATAGAGAACATCCAGGAGATGTTTATATTAAAAGCTATGTCCCTCCCATCCTACTGTCTTATAATCTGCAATTTGTTATACTATTTTGTTATAAACAGAGTTTACTCTATCGATGCTAGAAATTGTTTCCCACTCTCCAGATTTCAACTCAATTTCAGTGCAGTAGGACTTTGCATATTTTGAAAGATTTAAATACTTACATTATAATTGGAATCAGATAAGTGCCCGAGTTATTAATTTATGAATATGTATATGTCACAGTTGTAGAAAAAACTGAGAGGTCTGAACTCTCCTCCTTTCTTTCAATCAGACTACTGTTGCCATGGTAATTGCTGAATTAGAAGCCTAGAGCTTTTAACTTTTGGCTTGTCCAGGGAGCTTAGAATGGACAAGACATCAGGAATGACTTTGTCTTTGACTGTGGTTCATCTTTCTAGTACAACATATGCTCTGTGGTGTGGTCATGTATTGCTTCTCTATGGAAAGGAAAACATAAAAGCTTCATCCCACTGAATTGAGTATGTACTCTGAGTGCTCATGAATGAGAACTAGTGATGGGAATCGTATGCTTACGAAATTAGATGTTTGGCAGATTATCATTACATATGTGGTATGTCATAGGTGCCCATTTAAAGTTTGGCAAGGCTGGCATCTGAGACAAATATGAATACTGAATTTATATTTAAAAGGATAGTTTTGGGGTGTCTGGGTGGCTTAGTCGGTTAAACGTTTGACTCCTGATCTCAGATCAGGTCTTGATCTTCAGGGTAATCTCAGGTAAATCTCATGACTCAAGCTCTGCATGGAGCCTACTTTAAAAAAGAAAAAAAGTATAGTTTTATGTTAGTAGTGATATTAATAACAGAGGTGAGTATTAAAACAGTTTTTGTTCTCTCGCATTTTATTTTATATTTTAGAGGGAACTTTATAGAACCTTTCAAATATGATCCAGTGTATGCAGGAAATTAAAAGACCAATCCACTGAGTCATGTTTTCATAGAACTTAAATCATAGATAAGTGCTAATAAAACTTAGGTTTTTAGCTTGTTTTAAACTCCAATCGTGACTGGTTATGTAGTTTGCTTACATATATATGTATGCATGTAACTGTCTTTCTCCTATTAGCTTCAGATGTACATCGTAATGATTTGACATTTTTATACATTATGAAATGATTCCCCTGATAAATCTATCTAGTCACTATCACCATCCAGAGTTATTACATTATTAACTATATTCCCTATGCAGTACATTACTTCCCCATGACTTATTTATATTTTATAACTGGAAGTTTGTTCTTTTTCTTAAAGATTTTATTTATTTATTTATTTATTGAGCCCATGGGAGTGGGGGAGGGACAGAGGGAGCAGGAGAGAATCTGAAGCCGACTCCATGTTAAGCTCAAAACCTGATGCAGGGCTCTCGATCTCATGATCCTGAGATCATGACCTGAATCTAAATTAAGAGTCAGACGCTTAACCGACAGAGCCTGATAACTGAGAATGTTCATGCCCTTCACCTCTCCTCCATAAGCAGAGTTTGTTCCTACATCCATGAGTCTGTTTTTGTTTTGTTTATCCAGTTTTCCTTTGCAGTCCCCTGATGACTAAATGATGTCCATCCTTTCATGGGCTTTCACTTGTATGTGAAATCATATGGTATTTGTCTTTGTCTGACTTACTTCACTCTTGAGCCGTTTATTTTTGAAAGACCTCTGAAGCATGTTGCATCTAGAACCAAGTTTTTCAAGCCTCTTCCTTCTGAAAACCTCTCTTCTTTCTTCTTCTTCTGAAACCTTTGAGGGCCTGTTTTACTCTCTGGCTTTTCCTTTCTTTCTTTTTTGGGGGGGCAGTTTTCTTTTTAATCAAGATAAAATTCATATAACATAAAATTTACCATTGTAATTAACCATTTTAAACTGAAATTCAATGCTTTTTTAAAAAATTATTTTTATTTATTTATTTGTCAAAGAGAGAGAGAGAGAGAGCACAAGCAGAGGGAGTGGCAGGCAGAGCAGGCAGAGGGAGAAGCAAGCTCCCCACTGAGCAAGGAGCCCGATGCGGGACTCGATCCTGGGACCCTGGGATCGTGACCTGAGCTGAAGGCAGCTGCTTAACCAACTGAGCAACCCAGGCGTCCACTAAAATTCAGTGGTTTTTAGTATATTCATAATGTTGTACAGTCATCACCACTGTCTAATTCCAGAGATTCTGTCACCCTATAAGGGAACCCCATTCTCATTCGTAGTGATTCTCCATCCTCCTCCCACCCCCCAGACCTTGGCAACCACTAATCTACTATCTATATGGATTTGCCTATTTTGAACATTCCATATAAATAGATAATATATGGACTTTTATGTCTGGCTTCTTTCACTTAGAGTAATGTTTTTGATTCATCTGGGTTATAGCATATATTGTTATTTCATTCCTTTTTTATGGCTGAAAAATATTTTGTTATATGGATAATACCACATTTTGTTTATACATTTATCAGTTGATGGACATTTGGGTTGTTTCCACTTCTTGGCTATTATGAATAATGCTACTGTGAACATTCATATCTAAGTTTTTGTGACTGTAAAAGTTTTTAATTCTTTTAGGTATGTACCTAAGGGTAAAATTGCTGGGTCATGTGGTGAATCTTTATTTAACATTTTGAAGAATGGCCAAATTGTTTTCCACAATGGTTGCACCATTTTGCATTCCTACCAGGAGTATATGAGGGTTTCAATTTTTCTCCATGCTTACCAGCACTTATTATTTTAACTTTATTATTATTATTTTAGCCATTCTAGTGAGTATGAAGTGATATCTTACTGTGGTTTTGATTTGCAGTTCTGTGATGATTAATGATGTCCAAACTTTCATGTGCTCTTTGGCTATTTGTGTATCATCTTTGGACAAATATCTGTTCAAATGCCTTGCCCATTTTTAATTGGGTCACCTTTTTGTTGTTGAATCATGAGAACTCTTTATCTATTCTGGACACTAGACTCAGTGATTTGCACATATTTTCTCCCATTCTGTGGGTTGTCTTTTCACTTCAATCATAGTGTCCATTGATGGACAAAAGTTTTTAATTTTCATGACATTTAGCTTATCTAGTTTTGTGTGTGTGTGTGTGTGTGTGTGTGTGTGCGCTTTTGATATCATATTTAACTCTCACTTATTTTTAACCTCCAGTTCCAACCTCTTGATGTCTTTAGACTTCAGACTTTTCCTTTATTAGCCTTTTCCTCCCTCTTCACATAATTATCTTCCCCAGTGACTTGCTCATTAGTCTTCCTTACTTTATAGTCCATTCTTGGGAAAAACTCAAAAGTCCTCAGTTCTAGGCTGGCTTAAAGTGCTTGTGAAAAAAAAAACCAGGTTGACTTTGAAAAGAAACTGGCTATTGGTAATTTTTCCCCCAGCTTTATTGAGATATAATTGATATATAATGTGTAAATTTTAGGTGTATTATGTGTTGATATGAAACACTTACATATTACCAAATGATTATTACCATAACATTAGCTAACACCACTATCATGTCACATAGTTACCATTTCTTTTTTGTGGTGAGAACATTTATGATGCTATTTTTTTTTTTTTAAAGATTTTATTTATTTATTTGACAGAGAGATCACAAGCAGGCAGAGAGGCAGGCAGAGAGAGAGGAGGAAGCAGGCTCCCCGCTGAGCAGAGAGCCCGATGCGGGGCTCGATCCCAGGACCCTGAGATCATGACCTGAGCCGAAGGCAGCGGCTTAACCCACTGAGCCACCCAGGCGCCCCTATGATGCTATTGTTATTAAGGGTTTGGGAAATAAGTTAAAGCTTTAGAGTTTAGGAGAAAGGTAGAGAGAACTTTTTATTCCTTGATATGTTGGCAAAAGATTGTCATGGTATATAACATTAATTGCCAGTATAATGCTAAGATTGAAGTTTCAGGGTCCTTTCCTTGTAAATACTTTTCTATCTAACCACATTGTCCAGGCAGGACCTAGGAAAACTGTTGAAAAATTAGGGGTAGCAAGATCTTACAGATTTGACACAATAAAGTAGATGACTCAGTGAACAAAAAATAGTCCTTGAGTTTAGGACAAATGAAAGGAACTTGAAATAATCAAACTGGATCTTTACCACATCGTGTGCATGAGTTTTCCTATAGTTAGCATTAATTCTTATGCTATTGAAGACAGTGATTGCTGACGTTCTTTCATGAGATTCCTTCTTTTAGGAATTCTAGACTTCATAGAGAAATAATTTTCATTTTTTGTAAGTTATTCAGAGGTATAGGGTTAGTTTTATACTTTCCCTACTTCCTACCGCATTTAGAAATGTCATAGGCTCACTCTCTTTTTTGGCTTCAAGAGATGATGTTTTCAAGAATAGACAAGTTCTGCTTTAGTGGTAACTCTTGAGAAATCCACTTTTTATTTTTAATAATGCTTTTTAACTTTCAAATATGCATTTCACTTTAATTATCCCAGTTTCTGTTTTTTAGAAATATTTAACATTTTTCAGAATATATATTTAATTTCAAATATTTATTTCACCCTGAATTGAGAAACTTTTAGGAATTTATTGTAAGGCAGTAATGAGAAATGGGTTCAATGATATTTCTGCAAGGATGGTCAGTATAAATAGTACAAAATTGGACACAAACTAAAATCCAACATAAGACATTGGTTCAGTAAGTTATGGTACAGTCATTCATTCATCTGCTTGGCAGCCATTAAATTCATATTACAGGAGGATATGGTGATGTGGGAAACTGTTTATAATATCTTAAAACACAAATTGCAAGACTGTGGACAATGTGCTCTCAGTTATTATGAGCATGGAATAAATTTGGAGGCTATGCTCCAAAATATTAATAATGGTTTTCTCTGCATGATAGGATTAGGAGCATTGTTTTTTCTCTTGAAGGAGCTGTATATTGCTTTTATATTTATGAAAAAGATTTTTTGAGGAGCGCCTGGGTGGCTCAGTGGCTTAAGCCTCTGCCTTCAGCTCAGGTCATGATCTCAGGGTCCTGGGATCGAGCCCCGCATCAGGCTCTCTGTTCATCAAGGAGCCTGCCTCCCCATCTCTCTCTCTCTGCCTACTTGTGATCTCTCTCCCTGTCAAATAAATAAATAAAACCTTTAAAAAAAATAAAAGATTTTTGAGTTCTGTGCCACATTGCTGATCATTTTAATAGCTCCATCTTGCTTTTTAGATACTAAATACTTCATCCTTTTTTCACACTTGTTCCTCACATGTATACTGTAGTTTTCCATGATAGGTTACATAACCTCATCTCTATGCAGAATCTTGTATTATTGATAACACATTGTTAACTTTGTTTTCTTAGATTAGGATACTGATGAGCCCAATGCTAATTTGGCCAGTAATGATTGCACATTAACTTCTTACAATCTCACTTAGTCACTGTATCGAAGAACTAGGTCTGTGTGATGCTAACTAACTGAGCCACCCAGGTGCCTCTGATTTATTTATTTATTTTTTAAAATCACCACTGGAAAAGTATCTCAAACCGTATGACCTACTGACATTTGGGCCCATTTATATCTGAAGAATAACATTATTAAATTACTAAAATATCAGTATTTTATTAAAATTATCAGTAATTATTAAAATATTAAAATATCAGTATTAAACTATTAAATATAAGTATTAAAATATCAGTACTAAAATATCAGTAGTCAAATTAGATATTTCAGGAGCTGTCAAGTTCCTGAGATCAGAATTAAATAGAGTGGAATTAAGGTTAGTTGAAAAAGATACAAAACAATTTGCCCCCTGACATTTAGAACTTTCTAATTGTGGATTGTGCAGACTTGAAGGTTGGTTAGTTCTTTGAAAATTCTGAATTTGTTGGTCTGGTGCAGAGGAAATCTATTTATTTTTGAGTTTGGTTCTGGAGGTTGATGATTAATTTTTCTTTTGAGATTCTCAAAGGTAAGGTTTTGTTTTGTTGTCTTTAATAATCTACCTCACCTTTATATAGCTAAAACAACAATAAAAATTATTTACTAATACTTTAAAATATATATTAATCATCAAGAGTATCAGAAATGTATTCTGTTATTTCTTTTCCTTCTCCCTCTAGTGGGCAGAAAATATTTTGAAAATACAACAGGAAAGGGTTTATTAGTTTTGGGTGGGTATATCACAATACACAGTTTCACCTTTCTGAAAATGCAATAATTGTTAATATTTCAGAATAATTAAAATGCTTTATTCTTTTCTAGGCATAATAACGGATCTTTGAATGTTGAAGATGTTCTTACCAGCTTTGACAATACAGGAAATGTTTGTAAGTTATATATGTTCCCTTTGTGGAAATACTTTTATTGTTCTAAAAAGTGAATTAATACTTAGTATATATTTTAATTATATATAGTATATGTTTTAGTATATATTTATTATAGTGATGTGTGTGTGCGTGTGTGTGTGTGTGTGTAATATAAACTCATGGTTTTTAGCTGTGAGATAAGTGTCATATAAGATGCACCTACAGGGGCACCTGGGTGGCTCAGTGGGTTAAAGCCTCTGCCTTCAGCTCAGGTCATGATCCTAGGGTCCTGGGATCGAGCCCCGTATCGGGCTCTCTGCTCAGTGGGGAGCCTGCTTCCTCCTCTCTCTCTCTCTCTGCCTGCCTCTCCACCTACTTGTGATCTCTCTCTCTCTCTGTCAAATAAATAAAATCTTAAAAAAAAAAAGATGCACCTACAAAGTGGGAGAAGGCTATTTTCATACTTTGCAGCTGTGTGTGTGTGAGTGTGTGTGTGGGTGCATGTGTGTGTGTGACAGAATGTAGGTCAGAAGGAACACTGGACTCTCTAGTACTACCCTTTTGTTTCTTGTTTCCATTTTGACCTTCTCAGTTAATTCAACAGATGGGCTGTCTCTTTCTTCTTTGCAGTTTTGGGTACTTTCTTTTCCATTTCCTGCTTCTCTTTTTCACTATGAAATAAAACCAGAACATTTGTTTTCCTTACTGTTAATACAGTGCCAGTAGGTTTTTGTTTTATGGCATATTATATTATAGAACACTTTGTCTTTTCATCTAAGCTTCTGATTGTCGTGATAGATTTCTCCACTGAGAGAATCATTTAAATAATTATCATGTTATATGATGAAAGAAATCAGCCAAGAATATCTTTATATCCCTGTGTTAAACAATATACAATGATCAGAGCTGTGTATTTCTTCGTGTGTGTTGCATAAGATATTTTTCTTAAGAGAGTGAATTATCATTGTAGAGAGTGAATTATCATTGGTCTTTTTATTTTTATTCTATTTTTTAATATGACCTTTTTAAATGTAAAAATTGTAGTCATACTTTTTTCCTCAAAGGTAATTTCATAGCTGTAACTATTCTCTGAACTAAAATAAATAACATACTTTGCTAACAGTACTACTTTATCAAATGCCCTCTAATTTTAGATCTGCTTAGAATAATATTCAGCAATACTCAGGCAGTAATTTTGTTTTTATGCCCATATATGACAAGCTTTTGATAGTATATAAAAATAATTATATATTTTGTCACTGAAGAATCTGTAAGTATTCCCAAATTGCCCAAAAATATTTAAATAATATGGGTTTCTTTTTCAAAGATAGTGACAAGTGTGCCTTTTAGTTTCCACATGTTGGCACTTGCTGAATTCTTTCCCACTTAGGCATATCTCATTTTATTGGGGATTAGGGCTAATGGTGATTGAGGAGACATTCTCCTTTAGTTCTAGGGGAAGGTGAAATAACATTAAGTCAGGCTTATGCATGTATAATTTAGGAACATGATCCTAGAATGTTAAATGTGGAATTTTTGATTCAGTGATGTAAAAATCAAGCATTGTTCCCAGTGGCTCAGTATGAATAGGGCCACTAGCTGGTAGCATTATGTATAATAAAAACACATTCCTAAAGGTCTATGCTATTGTTTTATACATGAATAACTATCTATCTTGTCCTTTTCTGACATTTTTTCTCATCAACTTGTTCCACACCACCCTCATCCATCCCCATTGTTGCATTGACAAATGGAGAAATTGCATGCAAAAGTATTTTTTCACTGATGTTGTTTTGTTTGATGTAAAGATTTGAGTCCTTAGAATGAGACCCATCTATATTTGAATCTTGGCTCCGAAATTCATCTTGCCCCTTTTATATTATGTCAGTTTATATCAATTTATATTGTCTCTTCGAATTGGATAAAATATATAGCAAGCATATAACATATACTATATTCCTCATAGTTGACAGTAAATGGATGCTATTGATTATTACTGGTGATGAGTACCTCTAAAATGTCCTTCCTTCTTTTTCTAATAGTGAAGATAATATTATTAAGGGTTGTTCTCATGTTTTAAAATAAGCTATTTTGATTGAACTAACAAAGCAGGAAAAAATAGATCAGATTACCAAAGTAGTAATTTATTAAAATGTCTTGTCACAAATGTTGCGTCAAAAAGCTGAGTATATTGCCAAGTGATAGAAGTAGTGACAAAAAATAAGACCTATTAAAACATGTTGTTTGGTGTAATTTTACATTATTGCTATTTTAAAAGAAAAATCTATACTGATATTTCACTTAATGATATTGGCAAAATCCTGTTACATAGCATAAATGTTGATTTATAACTTTTGTATAATCTTTGCCAAGACTTAAAAGTGATAAGTGACTGAAAAAGTGATTTATTGCTTGACCCCTCAAATGTTTGATTTTACACTAATAGTGGTATTAGGTTGAGTCTATGACTAGAAATCCCAGCAGAGGGCACTACAATCATAATTCTGTCTCACAGCCCAATATAATTGGAATAAATAACTTGAAAAATAATGGTAAGTTTTCATCATGTAAACATAGAAGATGTGTGCTTAAAAATTTCCGTTTGATTTATTTCTCATATATTTAATACATCAGCAATTCATCAATACAAAAAGTAGATTTTCCTGAGTTATTTTTGAGTTAATTTTGTTGTCTTTTGTTTTAAATATCAGTTTAACTTTTATACTTCTGGGCTTTAAATAAGGAATACTTCTGGTCTTCTTAATCTTGATAGCAAGAGTTCTATTTAAGAATATCTATTCCTAAATCACCACATGGTAGTACACTGATGGTACACTGAAAGATATTTAAATGAGGAAAAAGTTTCTAATACTATGAGAGAACCAATAGATGGAATTGTTCATTTGTTTTAGGAATAGTCCCCAGGTTAATAAAACATCCTGATAATAGGAAAAAAAATAACTGAAGTACTTTATAGTTATAAAAACCTGACATATGTGTATGTACAAAACACACACATATGTACACATATACACAAAATATATTTATGGTTTAATAGAACCATTCATCTCAATTTTAGGCTAATTGTTAAAACCAAGTAATGATTTTATTCATTGTAAAATTTTAAAGATAAGAGGTTCAGTCTTACTTCCTGAATTTGTTTTCTAACCAAAAAGATATGGAAAAACCTTTAATTTTCAGTAATAAGTGAAACTTCTAGATAGTTTCTTATTTCCTGATGTATTAGAAAAGAAATATTTTTAAATATTTACCCTTTTTATTTAGAAGCATTTTGTGTTTTTAAATGTATGACCTGTAAAGTGTTCTGTATTTTTGAGCTATTCTTTCAGAGTGTGAATTCCTTCGAATGTTGTAGGAAGAAATTAAAAATGAATCTCATACAATCATTTTGGCATAATGATGCACTGCTCCATAGAATATATTTGCTGTTATGGAAAACACATTATTTTGAAAGCCGGGCTCTCTTTTTGCTTACCTCTATTTAGGAGTAGGTATGCATATTTCATTCTTTGGGTTCTGCTACTTTAGAATGTACTTCCTTCTTAAATATCAAAGCTGCTCTCTGAGAGGTTATGTCTGCTATTGTTTCATCATGCCTGGAGAGAGATGCCATCCTGCTAGGGAGAATTATAGGATGGCATCCTTCAACTCAAAGAAGTGCTGGCTGCTTCGGTGTTTCACATAACAGGTCACTCAAATACTCTGGGTAGCAAGGGTGTACTCTGCAAGTACCAGGGCAGATCGCTTGCTTTTGTTTTCCCTGTGGGCACAGTCTCCTTTCCAGCAAGTCCCTGACCTCTAATCAAAGAAGCCCCACTATGTTCTCTTCCAAACCCACTTTCTCCTTCTCCAAAGTCATCTCTTTCCTCTACTGAAATGAATGTTTTAAAAATATGATTCTCTCCAAGGCTTAGTTGATTTAAATTTGGTCGTTATAGTATATAATATAACTGTTTGGTATTTGTAAAATCTCATTGGTGCTTGGGATTATAATAGCTTCATTTGGACTCTTTTTAGCTCATCATCCTTCCTTTGACAGCTTGAGCAGATGATGTGGTACTTTGTATACAAATTATTGTACATAGTATATGCAATATAATATGTATAAGCCTTTAAAGGATAGGGAGTCAATAATAATGTATCATTGTAGTAACCTAGTATGAATCAGGATCCCTGGCTAACATTACAGCTTAAATTTGGGGAATGTATTGGTAAGACCCCTTCTGCCATTCTTTGAAAAAAGTTTTTTTTTTTTCTCCTGGCTGGGCTAAATGACATGGTGGTTGGTATCTCATAGTCTCCTAGAGAAATTTGTGGACCCTCTGCCTTATACACTCTCACATGTGACAGTGGTAATTCTTTTCCCGCCAGTGAATCCCAGGGCCTACCTGGACTTCTAATGCACACAGCTACAGTCTCCCGCTTCTAGATCCTTCCTAGTGTCTGATAGTGGGATCTGTTTTGTGATGTATCCAAAATGGATCTCTTTTGGTTTAGTAATAGTTATTACATAAGGATCTTATGTATTTTAACTGCATTTGGGAAACCAAGAGACGGTAACCGTCTCTCAGGAAATATAGTCCAGATTTTTAGTTTTTGTTTCATTGTTTTTGTGTTACATAGTTAAGCTGTAATATTGGTAGAATATCAAAAGCTTCAGGTATATCAGCTTAGATTTAGAAATTTAGAAATATTTTCCTCATTCAAGTAAAAGTGTGTGTGTGCATGCACATGCATGTGTGTATGTATGTGTGTAGGTGTATAATAAATATATGCATATCCATGTGTATGTAGATATACGTGTGTATATATAGAATATCTACTTGGTCTGGTACTTTGATTAAAAATGAGAAATTTAGGCTTTTATAGATAATTGCTCTATTTTTAACTTAGTGGTTCATGGAAGGATCATGGAATATGAAGTTTAGGTTTTAGTTCTGCCATTTACTAGGTCTAGGCCAGTCTTTGAACAAAACTCCTTATTACGATTGAATAAGAAACAATAACTTACAGTACAGTGAACATAATATTAGGTAATGTCTAAATTATGTGTGTATTGGTATTAATATAATTTGTCTCATTTATTATTCTTGAGCCTTTTCAATATATTTGATACTGGAAAATAACACAAGATAGGAAATATTTTTAGTGTGTGCCATCCTTAATATTTTTACATTATTTGGTTATGTGAAAACATGGTGCAAAACTGCTTAACTAAAACAGTGAGTGTCAGTAGCAGAAATACACACATAAAGCAGTGTTTTAGGATTGAGAGTTCAGAAAGACATAAATGTATGTGATTTATCATATGATGAAGACGGAATTTCAGTAAGAGAGGAAAGGATGGATTCTTCAACAAATGGTGTCTAGAGCCATTGGTTAGAAATTTAGAAAAAATATGGTGTGCCTGGGTGGATCAGTCATTAAGTATCTGCCTTTGGCTTGGGTCATGATCCCAGGGTCCTGGGATCATACCCCGCATCGGGCTTCCAGTTCAGCTGGAAGCCTGCTTCTTCCTCTCCCCTCCCCCTGCTTATGTTCCCTCTCTCGCTGTATCTCTCTATCAAATAAATAAATAAAATCTTCAAAAAAAAAAAAAAGAAATTTAGGAAAAAAAACAAAGCTGAATCTTGCCTTTGTGTTATGTACGAACATAAATTTAAGTTGGATTAAATATTTAAGTAAAAATCCTCACTCATAGATATTTCAGAGGAATAATTTTATAATATTAAAATAAGGTCCAAGTGCGACCCAAACCCCATGAATTTAAAGGTTAATATATTGACTGAATAAAGACTTAAAAAGCATCAAAAAAATTAAAAGACAAATGACAAACTGATTATTTGTGATGTATATACAAAGATGTATTTTCTTTATTGAATAAAGAGCTCTAACAAAGCAATAGAAAAACCACACTGCAAATCTATAAGAAAAAGACAAAATATAGCCAAAAATTAGGACAAATTATTTCACAAAAGAAACACCAATGCTCCACAAACACATCAAATGATTATTTTACTAGGAATGAAGTAATTAAATGCAATTAAAACAGTGAGATATCATTTTAGTTCATCAAAAAGGCAAAGATGAGAGAAGATAGGCAATAAGTGAATATAGGTAAGTGGGTCTTTTCAATTACTGTTGGTTGGACGGTAAATGATTTCACTTTTAGAGGTGATATTTTTCATAAATTTTCATAAATATTTTTCATAAATTTAAGTATCCATATCATTTTGACTAATAATTGCTTTCCTAAAAACTAATGAAACCATTATAGAAAGATGGAATGTAAATGAATTCATTATAGCACAAAGAACATCTGGAAAAAAACATCAATCTTTAATTTTAGATGACTAGTTGATCATGGATAATCTATGGAAATGTAGCATATAACTGTTCATGATCTCTAAATCATATTAGGTTAAAAATCACTTTAAGGAATATGATCTTATTTCTGTAAAATACATAAATACCCACTAAGTATGTGTGTACATAGGTACATGCATAGAACTATATCTTAATGTTCATCATGTTATGTTGGGGCATTGGGGTTATGGATGATTATTACTTTCTCCTTTATACTTTCCAGTATCATTTGATTTTTTTAATGGCACATATTGGTTTTATAACTGGAATAAGCAATGTTCTTTTCATTTTGAAAAAAAAAGTAGATACCCTTCAACTTCCAAATTGAGTATTAATTTTTTTGAGTGAAAGCTGTGATAAAATCTCAAATAGCTAAGGAGAGCTCTGTGGGGAAAAAAAGGGGAGCAATTCATTTTACCAGGGAAAAAAATATAAAATATTTTGTTCAAAATAGCATGTTTCTCCAAGGAGCTCAGACCATGTTAGATGTCAGTGTATTAGTCTCCCAATACTCTTTTGAGATAAGAAATCAGAGATCAAATCATTCTAGCCCCATATTAAGTTGGGGGAGTACAAAGAGGCTCAAAACCTCAGTTAGTGGCAGAAATATTGGGCTTGGGCATAGATAATTTTAAGTTACATTAAAAAATAAATTTTAAGTTTGAGTGCATATACAGTTTTTACACATGTGTGATGGTCAGTGGCCCTGAGACTGTTGTGGGCCTGTGTCAGTGGGGAGCTGGTGGTATCCATCACTGGCACTGACTTTGGCACTTTGCCCTTCTTTTTTTTTTTTTTTTTTTAAGAATTTTACTTATTTGAGAGAGAGAGGGCACAAGTCGGGGTGGGTACAAAGGGAGAGGGAGAAGCAGACTCCCCATTGAGCAGGGAGCCTAATGTGGAACTCGATCCCAGGACCCTGGGATCATGACCTGAGCTGTAGGCAGAAGCCTACTTGACTGAGCCACCCAGGTGCCCAGCACTTGGACCTTTTTGAGAATCACAATGTATATGTGGTTTGTAGTCTTTATGAGAAAGACTTCTGGAGAAGGTTAGAAAAGATTTCTGGAGGGTAGGCTAGGTTTCTTTGTGGTAGTTTTCCTAGCCATGTATCTCCAGCTACCTGAATTCCTAGCTCCATAGTTTTGTCAGGGCAGTTTTCTCTCTTGACACAATACTGGGTAAGCAGAGCCCCAAGTCATAAACAGAGTCCTACTCATTTGTTATTACTATTTACCAGGGAAGGAATTTTTAGAAGACCTCTTATTTTAGTTCACTCTTAAAATTTTTACTTGACTGAAAATTGGGCAGAGGACCTGAATAGACATTTTTCCAAAGAAGACATACAGATGGCCAAAGGCACATGAAAAGATGCTCTACATCACTAATCATCAAGGAAATGCAAATCAAAACTACTAGATAATACCTTATGCTTGTCAAAATGGCCACATTCAAAAAGGCAAGAAAATAACAAGTGTTGACAAGAATGTGGAGATAAAGGAATCGTTGTGCTTTGGTGGGAACATAAACTGGTGTAGCCACTGTGCAAAACAGCATGGAAGTTCCTAAAAAATTTAAAATAGAAATACCATATGATCCAATAATTCTACTACTCAGTATTTATCCAAAGAAAATGAAAACGTGAATTTGAAAAGCTATATGCACCCCTGTGTTTACTGTGGCATTATTTATAGTAGCCAAGATATGGAAGCAACCTGTGTCCCCTGATACACAAATTTATAAGGGAGATGTGATACATCTACACAATGGAATATTAAGCAGCCATAAAAAGGTGCCATTTGTGACAGCATGGATGGAACTGGAGGGTATTATACTAAGTGAAATAAGTCAGACTTAGAAAGACAACATATGATTTCACTCGCATGAATCTAAAAAACAAAACAAATCAATGAACAAACAAAAAGCGGAATCAGACCTGTGAATCGAAGAACAGATTGGTGGTTGTCAGAGGGAAGGAGATGGCAAATGGGCAAATGGGGTAAAGGGGCATCGGAAATACAGGCTTCCAGTTATAGGGAAAGTAGTCAATGATATTGTAATAACGTTGTATGGTGACAGATGGGAGCTGCACATGTAGTTAGCACAGCATAACACAGAAACATGTTGAATCACTGTTGTACACCTGAAGCTAATAAAACATTGTGTGTCAGTTATACTCAAAATTATTCGTTTGAAATAAAGAATCAAAAAGTGGGGATGATTCTCTTTGATAATAGGAGGTACTGCTATCATGAAAAAAGAGTGAAATAAACCCTATAATCCATTCTAGGTTCATCACATATATTATGCTTAATCACGGCAGTAACACTGGAATGTAGTTCTTATCTTTGCTGTAAACCTGCTAGTTTTTTTCTCTTTTAAGTACTTGAAGGAATGTTCCTCATTTAGGTGCCTCCAACTTTTAGCAGAAGAGATATATGCCAAACAAATCTTTTTTCCTTCCCTCCCTGAGCAAATACTGAGTAGTACTTTTTTTTCAATCTTCTTTTAAAGAGCTACCATTTTTGTGCCCCGCCCCCATAGGATTTATCAGGAACTTTGTGAATATTATTCCCATTTAGTCTTCTTAGCTTTGCAAGGGATGAGGAAACCGATACTCAAAGATAATTTGCTTAAAAATTAATATTTAGTAGGTTTTTACACTTGTATAAGCTATTCTATAGTTCTTAAAGGTAGCATTTCCCCAAAGTGGCAAGAAATGAATTTTAAAAGTTCACTGTGGGAATTGGAACTAAAAGTGGTAACTTGGAGTGCTAGAAAATAACTTTGGCAAATGGAAAAGAATTCTGTCCAGTGGATTGTGTCTCAGAGGAGACTGATTAAAGGTCACTGGAAATGGGCTCTGTAGGGTGCCTGAGAGGTAGTTGACAATCTAATGGAGTGGGGATTTGGGGAGTGAGGATGGGGCAAAAGAATGCATTTTCTTTTAATAGTCTGAAACCTAATGTGGGTTTTGTTTTAGATCAGGGTTTTCTTTTCTTTCTTTTTTCTTTTTGGGAAATGTTGCTTTTTTTGCATAATAATACAGTAGTACCAGTGATTTTTGTTTTTACATAGCCCCTTCTCTGAGGTACTCAAATTTCTCAAGCTTAAGGCTATAGTGATATTTAAGAATTGCTTAACATAAACATAAGTCATAAAAAGCTTGGCCAAAATTATTTTCTTGTAGCAAAATTGTTTGGCTTGTGGCCAGCCTTTCCAAAGGGAATTATGGATATGGGGCACTTGTATGGCCTGTGTGTGTTATGCTACTCTCTGAATGCTTGATGTGGACAAAATAGTGGATGATTGAATAAATTTAGTGTTTATGCATATATATCTCATCTTTTTCACTTTAGCACTCTATTTTGTATTATATTGTATTCTTTGTTAATCTTTTTCCTCCCAAAAGAGAATTTACCCCTCCCCCTCAGATTCCAGGGATAGTGTCTTACACTTCTATAATATTCATAAAATCATATCCTCTCTGGTTCAGTCTTATAGGATGTTAGTCTTAAGTCTGTGCAACAGAAGGATTTTTCAAATCACTTGAGTGTTTTGCCTCTCTCGATTAAATGACATGAAAGCAACTTGCATTCATTAGCAATTTTTCTTTTCTTTTTTTCCCTTACTCATCTGCTACCATCTCACGTTGCTCCTGGTTCTGCACCTCTTAAATACAAAACAAATCTTAGAAAACAATTTTAATGCTTTCTATCAAAAGACAGCTAAGACAGCTCTTGTCTTCCTTTTTACCCCATTTCTCTCTAATTCTTTGTCACAGTACTGAAGAGTTAGCCTGAAAAGACAGGATCCTCCTTGGACAGTGTGAGCCTGGGGTGGGCAGAGGGGAGGCAACTGAAGCAGACTAGTTCCTCTTAGGTTGGATGACTGTACAGCCTGGTTTGTCTGGCATGGTCCCAGTTTACACTTGTCTTTCTTAGCCTAATAATTAACACCGCTCTTTCCACTCCCAAGAATGTCCTGGTTTGGATGATAAATTATATACCCATTTTTAGAAGATTGGAAGCTTACATTAATTACTTATATCCAGTCATCATCTTTATCCCACGATAGCGACTTGTACAAGGTCTGACTCAAGTGGTATTCAGCAAGTATGCATTGAATCATTTGAATCCTTAGTCACATCCGCATGAATCCATCTGTTCTAGACAAGTGTATTTGTGTTTGATATACTGTTCTGCCTTAAATCTGGGTATTACTGTTAGAGGACATCTACTACAAGCCCCACAAACTCTAGCAGTTGAATTCAGAACACATAACTATTTTAATTAGGTAATGAAAAAAATTAGCTAAATGAAAAAAATGAATTACTGCCAAGACTTGAAAATAGGAACATTCACGTAGAATTTTCTCTTAGAGAAACCCAATGATCTAGCTGTCTGAGTCTCAGAGCACATGGTTATTATTATCTGGGTCTGAGCACATTCTCCATTTTGGACCCTTACCACTCCACCCATGGACATGTGAATTTGCAACCTCTGTTATGTATCATACATTTGGAGAACATAAAGGCATCTTTGTATATTTTTCAGATTGTTTATTTATCTACTTAGGAAGAGACAATTCTGATTAGTCATTCTGTTTATCAGAGTTTATTAAATACTTGTAAATTCTTTTCCAATAGGCCTTTTTAAAAAATTAATAATTTTGAGTGTAGTTGACATACAATGTTACAGTAGTTTTAGGTGTACAAAGTAGTGATGTCACAAGTTTATATATTATGTTGTACTTGCCGCAAGTCTAGCTACCATCTGTCACCATGCAACACTATTACAGTATCATGGACTATATTATGCTGTGCCTTTTATTCCAGTGATGGAGAGAAGCCTTTTTTTAATTCAATAGGTTAATCATTCATTTTGGGGAAACATTTTTTGCCCATCCTTTCCAAGAATGGCAACAGCTATTATAAAATACTTCTGTTGTTCTATTTAATAAAAAATAAGCTGATACTACTCACAATATTTGTCAGCAGCCAGTACCTTTAAGAAAACATATTTTTGAAACTTAACCATTTGAATTAAAATTGTGAAATATGGTAAAAAATGAAATTGGAAATTAATGTAGAGCCATAGGAGGAATTTTGAATATTTGTGAATGTATGTTGTGTGTGTACATGTGTATGTATTTCTGTGTATATGTAAATATATAGATATATAGTTAACTCTGTCTTCACCTGCCTCTTCTTGTTTATAGATTGGAAAAGAAGGAGCAATCTCAACAAGTGTTTTTATTAAGGGCCTATTATGTGCTGTCCTGCATTTTCAATTCACAAATGATTTTTCAACTTTGAACTACCACAAAGGAATAAAACATTCTTGTCTACATGTTGAAGAAATTACTGTGTATTAAAATATGGATACATATCTCAGTGTTTGATGCATCCAGGTACTTGGATGATCTGTGAATTATGTCTTAAATCTCACCAGCAAACATCTTTTTAACATAACTTAAAAGAGCAACATTGCTTCATCAATGAAGAATTGAGCCTGATGATTTTTAGAATATTGGCAAGATATGGCTTGAGTTACTCTAATTATGCTAAATGTAAATAAATCTAATGGTTGAACGTATTGTCTCAGGACACAAAATATTTATATATTTTTAAAGCTTAATATATTTTCATTTAAAATCATCCATCTGTACACGATCCACTTCACATTTAAGAAGTCTTTTTTTAGGGACGCCTGGGTGGCTCAGTTGGTTGGACGACTGCCTTCGGCTCAGGTCATGATCCCGGAGTCCCGGGATCGAGTCCCACATCGGGCTCCCAGCTCCATGGGGAGTCTGCTTCTCCCTCTGACCTTCTCCTCGCTCATGCTCTCTCTCACTCTCTCTCAAATAAATAAAAATAAAATCTTTAAAAAAAAAAAAAAGAAAGAAAAGAAAGAAGTCTTTTTTTATGCCTTCTGACTTGGTCTCCTCTTTAGTAATAGTAATAGTAAAGGCTATTAACCTTTCATCCTGAAGTCTTCCTTTGTTATCATCCTGGGGATTCTCTTCACCTCTCTTTTTTGTTGGATCTCATTTTCCCAATCCCATGACTTCCTTTTTGTTTACGCCATCATTTTGAGGATTAGGAACTCCATTAGCTTCCTGAGAAAGTAAGGGAAGTAATTTTTTTGAGACCTTCTGATACTTTGGTTGAATATAAAATAATAGAATTTGGGGCACCTCAGTGGCTCAGTCGTTAAGCGTCTGCCTTTGGCTCAGGTTGCGCCTGGAGTCCTGGGATCGAGCCCCACATTCAGCTCCCTGCTTGGCGGGAAGCCTGCTTCTCCTTCTCCCACCTCCCCGCTTCTTGTGTTCCCTTTCTTGCTTCTCTCTGTCAAATAAATAAATAAAATCTTTTAAAAAATAAAATAAAATGACAGAATTTAAAATAGTTTCTTTTTCACAATCACAGGAGTGTTGCAGCTTCAAGTGTTGCATTTGGGACATTTAATGCTATTCTTATTATCTTTTTATGAAATCTGTTCTCCCTGGTATTTGACAGAATCTTTTCCTATTTTCAGCGTTTTAAATTTTTAAGATATACCTTGGTGTGGCTCTGTTTTTAAACATTGTGTTGAACATTTGGTGGACACTTTCAGTTTAGAAAGTCATATTTTTTCAATTCTGGGAAATTTTCTTGAATTATTTCTTTAATGATTTCCTTCCTTCTGTTTTCGCTGATGTCTTTCTGGACCTTCCATTTCCTGGACAGGTTCTCAAAATTATCTTTTCATCTTGTATTTATATATTTTAATCTTTTTTCTTTACTCTCAAGTTTATTTCTATAACTGTATCTTTCAACCTTCCTGTTAAATTTTTCATTTCTTATTTTTATACTTTTTTAATGACCTTTTTTTCTTCGTTGTCTCCCCCCTTTCTACCACTGCATTCTTTCTGTATTTCTTGATTGCTTAAATATATTATTGGAAGTTGTTTTTTTTTCCCTTTTTTATTGTCTGTTTCCTTCAAGATACTTTTTCCATTTGGTTTCTTTGGCCTCTGTCTTTTGGATAGAGGCCTTCATCAAATATCTGGTGATCTTTAAGAGTTGTATGCTGTACAACTAATTGAGTACTACTGTGATAGCCTAGCTTGTTGATTGTGGGTTTCACTGTGGGATGATTTGGCAGTTTCTTAGGGAATCCTTTATGTCCATATGTTTAGGTGTTTCTTTTAGGCCGGTCTGTTTCCCAGAGAACACTTTTGAGTCCACTGCCTTGGTGAGTGTATACACCTTAGCAGCTAACATGTTAGGAGTTGGGTAGGAAGAAGAGTCTCAACATTGTTACTCAGTCTCCCTTTTAAAAAATATTTTACCTTACCCTTCCCCTGCCACCAACTACCCTCCCCCTACTGTGCTAATGCTATCCAGTCCAGGACTCTTTTACTTTATAAGTATTTGTACTCTTTGGAGGCTAGACTGGATGATACCTAAAAGGATGGAGGAGAGTTAGAGTTAGTTGCCCAGTTGTCTGGAGTGGGAGATAAGATTTTAAGGTCTAACTGCTTTGGAAATACATTTCCAAATATCTATACAATCTATAAAATAGATTCTGTATTTAGCCCATTCTTAACTCAATTCACAGAGATGGAAATGGCTTTTCTCAGTGCTGATGAAGGATTCAGCTTCTTGCTGTCATTTTCTCATGCATTTATGAACCCTTGTTTTATTTTCAAATCTACTTGTTTTATTGTAGGTGGGGTGTTAGGAAGGGCATAGAAGCTGGAATGTGGATTCTCACGGACGTCTTTAACCTCCATCTTTAATACATATGCATATACACACATGCACACACACATCAATCTCATATTAATGCTATAACAGCTTACAATGGAATAAAATTTTTAAAACTTCATGTCAGTAGACCACATATGGTTCTTGTCAAATCTATGCTGGAAAAATATTTCCAGTTTAAGTGTATTGAGATGAATCACCAAGCATTGCACAAGTTCTAGAAATTCTTTTCTCCCTCGTTTCTGAATTACTCTTCAGCCTTCAAGATTCAACTCATAAGCTACTTGCTCTATAAATCCTTTCCTGACTTTCCTAAGCTACAGTTTGGTGGTCCTTCTTGTGTTACCTGCAGACTTAAATGAGAAAATGTACCACTAAAGTATATCACATTGTATTCTAGTTGTGCCTAAGTCACTCACAAGATTGTAAGCTCCTAGAGTGTAGGAGTGTTGTTTTATTCTGTATGTACAATGCCTGGTGCATAGTGAACAATCAATAAATGCTTTGTGCATTAGGGAATTTTATTGTTCTAAAAAGGGAAAACCACACTTTAAATAAATTAGGATATAATTTTTTAACAAAATGTTCACTGTACAAAATAATTTACTTTAGGATTCCTTTAAATGGCCCTTGTCGCTAGTGCATTTTAAAATTTCTTTATATGCTATTTTTCGAGGAACATATTTAGGTGTAGTATCCCTTCTGTATATATGTGTACATATACACTCATTTCATATTGTTCTTCTTTAGTTGGGATGTTACTTATATTTGAAGAGAAATAAATGTTATTTTGTTACACTTTGGTGATGTTTTTCCCTCCAAATATCTTTTGCTGGCTGAGGACTAAGTGGCTATTCTCCTAGCTTTCTGATGATCAGTGCAATGTATTTTAAGCAGCTAGTTCTAAAATACATTCAAATAGCACGTACTGTTCCTCATGAATTGCTCTTTCTTTGCTTAAATTTCCCACTCGGACCACCAGCAATCCCTTAAGTACTTTCCCTACCAGCTAATGCTAGCTTTTAAAAATCTACTTAATGTTACTCCTTCTCTCTTTGTTGCCTCTGTCACTTAATATACCTCTATGCCTGCCTGATATTTTCCTTTTCAAGGTCTTTTTAATGTTTTTAGGATGATCTTTTGTAGTGTCTTTTCTACTATCATAGATGCTTTGATTCTGCTGTTTCTCCATTGCAAAGAGCTTAGTAGAGGAGGAAGTGAATATTATGGGTGACTTTTTTTTAAGTTGTTATGTATGGTATTAAAGAAGATACAAATGTTGGTGGTTACTATGTAACAAGTGTTCCAAAAAGGATTTTAATAAACTTCAGAGCCATTCATGGAGACAAAACTTTTAATATGGGACCTGTTTAAATTTCACAGATAAAGGGGAAAACAGAACATTAAAATTCGGCAACTGTTAAAGTTGAATGATGGGTAAATTGGAGTTCATTATTTCCTATTCTCTTTATTTTTGTGTATATAAAACCTTTTACATATACAAGGTGTTTTTTTTTTAAATGAGGTATTTTTTATTCGTTTTGACCTAGCAAGCCCACTTTTTGATACCTATCTTCTAGTACATCAGGACACATGCACATGGATGCTGATTATAGCATTATTTGGATTGGAAACAGTCTGATGTGTCTGTTACCATCGCTAATGGAATTATTGGATTAAATTATATCTATATATTCACTGGATTATGATTCTGTGATTTAAAAGGATGAATTGAATTATATGCTATATACTCTGGAGGGAATGTCCAAGAGGTATTCTTAAGTGCACTGAGTAATGTGCGTAATGTCATTTCATTTTTATAAAAAGAAACTGTGGTGATATTCCAAAAGCTCTGAAAGCAAATATAGCAAATTATCAATATTGGTTATTTTAGGAACATGGGACTTGAGGGGATGAGGTAGAAGAAAGAATTAACCTTTTCTCTATTATTCTTTGTATTGTTTGATTTGTTTCAAGTGTGTATTACTTTTGGGGGAAATGTAGTAAAGATTTTTAAGATAAATATAAAAATAAAACATTTTCAAACCAAGTTTCAGTTCACACGTAATAACAAAAACTAATTTTTTATGTTTTAAAAGTGAAAAGTAATGTACATAGGAAACGAAATGATGCATTAGATCACAGTTTGCCTTCAGAAAGAAAAATAACTGAATTGATACTCATGTATATGCAATATATATCGAATGGTGATTCTATTCCTAAACTTCCAATAGAAATTACCTGGTGATAATTAGATGACTTTTGCCTTCTCTATATTAACTCAATAGCCCCTCACCTTCCTATCTCCCCCATCTGACTGTGCCTAAAATTAAATCTTTTTTTGTTATGGTTTTGAACTAATCCATTTCATAAATAAAGATTCATAAATTCATAAATAAAAATTTCATAAATAAAGATGTCCCATTTTCAAGAGACCACATTAACTTAGTACTAGGGTACCTAGTTATATCCCTTAAGCTTCTTTGATTGCTAGCCAAAAAACCCTGACTCTGGCTAACTTAGGCAAAAAGAAATGTATTAGAAGGATACTAAGCAGTAATAGAATTTAAGTTTCTCTTGATAATTGGGCATTTTGCTTTATGATTTAGTATGCCTCTAATTATATTTCCTTCTTTTAATTAGAGCATTGCACTGAAAGTTCCTAGCCAAACACTTTTTTGTCATCTTGTCTTTTAAGAATTAAATTTAGTTAAGTCTTTAAAAAAATTTGTCATTATATAAAAGGGAAACTTACATAGAATCCATTGTTTAAATTGTTCTCTAGTAAATGGTGAGTTTGGGATTATAATTAGTTTCATTTATTATAAGAGGTATAACCATTTAAATGCTTACAGATAGTCTCAACCTACATATATTATTTTAGAACTGTCACCATTGAGTTTCTCTTTAATGTCACATCTCCTTGTGACATAATTTTTCCATAAAATTATGATTTTGTCCCTATGCTATTATTTATCATTTCTATGTAGTTAACTGGAGCACACTGATTTTATATTATGATCTGTGGAACAAATTTTTCCAGAAGTTTCTCACATACCTTTTTGAAATAGCACACCAATTTTGACCATATTTTTCAAGTTAATTATCTGGCTTTGTTTCACAGCAGACTCTTTTAAGCAATTTAACACCATTTTTATTATAAACTATAAATCATTTATGTTATATATACAATTATACATACAAATTTTATGTCACATATGTTATATAAAGGTCAGCTTAATGTTTTGCATTTTGAGAAGCATAAAATTCTCCCTATATACTAGGTATAGGCATCACTTGTATCTATATGGGATACATTGCACTTGTTTTAGAATCTGGCTCATGGGATGCCTAGTTGGCTCAGTGGTTAAACTTCTGCCTTTGCCTCAGGTCAGGATCCCAAGGTCCTGGGATCGATTCTTGCATTGGGCTTTTTGCTCAGTGGGGAGCCTGCTTCTCCCTCTGCCTGCAGCTCCACCTGCTTGTGCGTGCTCTCTCTCGTTCTCTGACAATACATAAATAAAATCTTAAAAAAAAAAAAAAAGGAATCTAGCTAATTTTTCTCCTTATCCACCTTTGGGGTCAAGTTTTTAACTAGTAGTAGGAGCAGGGGTATAAGTGGCATATTTGGGGCCAGACTTTCTTACTAGCCTTTCTTCCTACCCATTTCTCCCTTCCTTTTTGTTGGAGTCAAGGTTTAGATTCAAATATGGGTAGAAACTGGGAGGTGAGAGAGTAGTGGGTAGGTACATCTAGGGTTAAGTTTTCTGCTTTATAGCTGAGAAATTGATTATCATCAAGGAATGGAGTTGAGCAAATACATTGAGGATAATGGGAGCTAAGTTTCTCAATGTCAACAAAGGGAATTACAAACATAGAAAGAGGGAAGGCTAAAACAAACTGTGGTGCTGAGTTAGAGGTAGCAACATCGTCTCGTTGCTTTGCTAGGTAGGTAGGTAGGTAGGAGTGTGTATGAGTGTGTGTGTGAGTGTGTGTGTTTCCTGCATGTGTCTGGGTATGATAGCAATGAACACACCTGGCACCCAGACCTTGGTTTTTAAATATTCTCCACTAAAAAGAACCAGGGATCTTTGAAGAAATGGCTGACTGCTAGCACTGGGCATTTTAGGTCATAAAGTAAGAAGTCCTCAAACAGTAAGTGACACATGCCCGAAGAACACATTAACAGGTTTGAAGGGTTACCATTTACCCATTTTGAGACAATTTGAATATCAAAATAAATATTGTAACCCTTTCAGTAAACCAGGACTCCCTGATTCCATACTAATATTAATAAATATATAATTGAGAGAGAAAAGAGAATTCTCCATGTCATTTAATAATCTAGAACCTTGGCACTAATCACATTTTGGGCAAGAGAATTCTTTTGAGTGGGAGAGGAGCTATCCTGTGCATTGTAGGATGTTTTAGCGTTATCCTTGACCTCTACCTACTACATAATAGCATCCCTCCTACCCCAACCTCTAGTTGTGAAACACAAAAATGTCTTCAGGCACTGCCAGATTGCAATGAGGAGGCAAACTTGCACCCCATCCTCATTTGACAACCACTGATCTGGAAAGAATGATGGAATTGGAAAATTACCATTTGGTAACTATCATAGTAATAGCCAAGTAAGGCATGAATTATCAGTGGATGCTGAAACAGGTAAGTGAATATTTGATGGGGAATAAGATATTAACTTAACCTCAAAACATCTCCACAAAACACTAACTACTTGATAAATACAACATGAATATAATTAGCTTTATAGTAGGAAAAGCTTAAAGGAAAACCTTAACCAAGTAATAAAAATTAACATCATGTGCCTCAGACAGAACACAGCATTGCTTCTGTGGTATTCCTGCCAAAAATCACAAATCATGAGGAAAATCAAACTGGGGGGACATTTTACAAAGTTAAATGGACTGTACTTTTCCAAAATGTTAAGATCATGGATCCTGATTTTGATAATTTAACTGTGGTCATACAGATGAGTGTCTTTTTTTCCTCAAACACACTACATTTCCTTCCTTGAGAATCTTCAGTTTCTGTTCATTATGTCTTTTCTCATTTTTTCTGTTGGGTGGCACCATTTCCTCATTTAAGACTCAAGTTTTCACCTTCTCAGAGAGGCCATCCCTAATTACCCTATCTGTTGTACCCACATTTCTCAAATCTTTATCACTTTATGTTAATTATTTTATTCATAGCATTTATTGTTGCCTGTTACTACCTTCTTATTTCTTTATCAGCTGGGTCCCTCTGCTGAAAGAAAGCTCTTGAGAGCGGAAGCTTTCTCTGTGCTGCATCCTCAGTCTGAAGCAGTGCCTGATACCTTAGTGGACTTGCAGTAACCATTTATTGAATCAATAACTACACCTGTGAAATCTGGCCTTCTGTGGTAGGCACTTGGTCATATAACCAATCTGGGTATGTTAAGGTGAACCGGGGGCACATTCCAAATGTAGAAGTTAGTATCTACTGAGAAAAATGATAAAATGGTATGGTTTGGGTGTGGGGGTCAAAGGGGAGAGAAAGGGAAGGATAAACAGAAAAGAGAAATTTAATTGTTTGTAAAATAAAACTATAAAATAGCTCCTGGGGATTGCTTGGATGTGCTTAAAGACTTGGACTGAATATGGTTTCTCTGGGGCATATTTTTCCCAACCACTGAATTAAAACCCAGTGGTTATTGGGACCTAGTCCTTCTGCTCTCTGTGCCAGTTAGGTTTACTTGAAGGCTATAAATACTACAATCCTTTTAAGATATAGAGGCTAAACATTGTTCAACACAAAACTAAAAGATGGAAATAGATGATGTTGAGTAATTCTGATCTCAAGTTCCCATGTCTTTAGTTATTAAAGAATATGTATATATCTTTTCCTTGCGAATTAATTTGTAAATAATCACCCCAGATTATTTTCGACATTGTAGTGACCCTAGATCATTGGGAATTGAGACTGCCCCCAAGTGGCAGATAAGCTGCAAAATGATTGCCATTTTAACTGACGAACAACATGTAATTTTGTTGCCTTTTACATAGGTATGTTCCATCTTTAAGGTGGAGCTATATGAGCGAGGTCAAGGGAATACTGTTAATGAAAAACTTCACCTCAAAACCTTGATCAGTTGAAAAATATATTTTTCAGGGGCACCTGGGTGGCTCAGTGGGTTAGGGCCTCTGCCTTCAGCTCAGGTCATGATCCCAGAGTCCTGGGATTGAGTCCCACGTCGGCTCTCTGCTCCGCAGGGAGCCTGCTTCCTCCTCTCTCTCTCTGCCTGCCTCTCTGCCTACTTGTGATCTCTGTCAAATAAATAAATAAAATCTTTAAAAAAAAAATATATATTTTTCATCTTATTAACATTTTAATGTGCCTTCTGAATCCTCATTAGTTTTATCTATGTTTATAACTTGAGAGGTTGTGCAGTAAAAGAGACTTCAGACATTCAAATGAGAGAAACAGCCTTGAATGTGATGACTATATAAAGACATTGTTTTAGGTAAATGTGAGACCCGAGACCATAAAAATCCTAGAAGAGAGCACAGGCTGTAATGTCTGACATCAGCCATAACAACATTTTTCTAGATGTGTCTCCTGAGGCAAGGGAAATAAAGGCAAAAATAAACTGTTGGAACTACATCAAAATAAAAATCTTTTGCACAACAAAGGAAATAATCAGCAAAACTAGAAGGCAACCTACCACTGGGGTGACTGAGTGGCTCAATTGGTTAATTGTTTTGGGGTCCTGGGATTGGTCCTGCTTGGGGCTCCATGCTTGGTGTGGAGTCTCCTTGTCCCTCTCCCTTCTCCTCCCCCTGCTTGCACTCTGTCTGCCTCTCTCTCTCTATCTCAAGTAAATAAGTATCATTTTTAAAAAGTAAATAAAATGCAACCTACTAAATGGGAGAAAATATTTGCAAATGACATATCTGATAAAGGGTTAGTATCCAAAATCTATAAAGAACTTATACAAACCAACACCCAAAAAACAATCCAATTAAAAAATAAGCAGGAGAAATGAACACACATTTCTCCAAGGAAAACATACAGATGGCCAACAGATACAGGAAAAGATACTCAACATCACTCATCATCAGAGAAATGCAAATCAAAACTAGAATGAGTGGGATGCCTGAGTGGCTCACTTGGTTAGGCATCTGACTCCTGAATTTAGCTCCGGTCATGATCTCAGGGTTGTGGGATCACCTTGTGTCGTCAGGCTCCACACTGGGCATAGAGCCTGCTTAAGATTCTCTCATTCTCCTTCTCCCTGTGCTCCACCCCCCACTCTCTCTCTCCAAAAAACAAACTACAATGAGCTACTACCTTACATCTGTCAGAATGGCTAAAATTAAAAACACAAGAAACAAGAAGTATTGGTGAGGTCGTGGAGAAAAAGGAACACTTTTGCACTGTTGATGGGAATGTAAACTAGAGCAACCACTGTGGAAAACAGTATGGAGTTTCCTCCAAAAGTTAAAAATAGAAGTACCTGGGACACCTGGGTGGCTCAGTTGGTTAAGCGGCTGCCTTCGGCTCAGGTCATGATCCCAGCGTCCTGGGATCGAGTCCCACATCGGGCTCCTTGCTCAGCGGGGAGCCTGCTTCTCCCTCTGCCTACCACTCTGTCTGCCTGTGCTCATGCTCTCTCTCTCTCTAACAAATAAATAAATAAAATCTTTAAAAAAAAAATAGAAGTACCTACGTTTTAGTAATTGCACTACTGACTACCTACTCAAAAAATCCAAAAAAACTAATGCAAAGGAATACATGCACCCGTAAGCTTATAGATGTGTTATTTACAATAGTCAAATTATGGAAGCAGCCTGTGTCCATTGATAGATGAGTGGGTAAAGAAGATGGGAGATATACACACAATGTGATATTATTCAGTCATAAAAAAGAATGAAATCTTGCCATTTGCAATGATGTGGATGGAGCTAGAGAGTGTAATGCTAAGCAAAATATATCGTCAGAGAAAGACAAATATCATATGATTTCACTCATGTAGAACTTAAGAAACAAAACAAATGAGCAAAGGGAAAAGAGAGAGAGAGAGAAAGATAAGCCAGGAGGTGGACTCTTAATTATAGAGGAAAAACTGATGGTTACCAGAAAGGAGGTGGGTGGGGGATGGGTGAAATAGGTGATGGGGATTAAGAAATTCATTTGTTGTGATGAGCACTGGGTGATGTATGGAATTGTTGAATCACTAAATTGTACACCTGAAACTAATACAACACTGTATGTTAACTATACTGGAATTAAAATTCAAAAAAGCAAAAAAAAAAGTTTAAAAAAACCACATTGTTTTAAAAAGATAGGGATAGAAAAATTGTGTTTTTGGTGGTGTTTGATGAATTGCTTTGTGAAGTAACTATTGAGATAGAGGCCACTTTCCTTACTGTCCCATTACATTTTCTGCTTTGTCTACTATTTCTTTTCTAGCAGTTCAATCCTAAAAAAACAGATGTATAACAGATCCTTTCTTAATGAATCAGTAAGGCTTGACTGTGCATCGTAAGGAAAAAAAAATTTTTAAGACATATTCTGTGCTCTGAAATTGTATATAATTAATACATTGTTTATACAATATAATATACATTATGTCAATTTATACAATAGCATTTATGATGTGTAGTATGTGGTAGACACAGGGATGGATAAGATCTTGACCTTAAGGGACTCTGTTCTAAAAGGGCCCATGGTCAAGAAAACCAGAGATTTTGGTGCATTGTAATGAATACAATAAAAGAAATATATGTTAAATGTTATCAGAGCCTAGGGGAAGGAGGATACCTTAGAAGTGGATAACTTCTAAGTAGATACACTTAGAAGTGGAAGGTAGATTCATTAAAGGTTTCTAAGAATGATGTAATGACTAATCTTTAAGGGCATTTGAAATAATAAGAGCATGACATGGCCTCATATTTAAATTTAAGTGCAAAATTGTATAAAATAAAATTTAGAAGTTAAGTACCTAGGATCGCAACTGGTACAGTAGAAACAACAGAAAGAGGAGGCAAAAGTATAGGACTGAAGCTAAAACATCTGACTGCAAGCCACGTTCTGACACTTCTTGGTGGAGAAGTCTTGGCCAAGTCCCTTGCATTTCTTGGATAAGCCTCATTGATTATACTTTTTATGTATTTCTAGATCTGATTTATTAATATTTTGTTAAAGAGTTTTACGTCTGTGTTCATGAGGAATATTGGTCTGTCATTCTTTTCATGTAATGTCTTTTTGCTTTGTTTTAGCAAAGTTCAAAATTTTTCCTACAGTTTGTGTTGGATTATTATTTCTTCCTTAAATGTTTGATGGAATTCATCACTGAAGTCATCTGGACCTGGAGTTTTTTTTTTTTTTTTTTTTTAACAGGTTTATTTATTTGAGAGGAGAGAGCAAGCAAGCATGAGTACACATAAGTGGGAGGAGGGGCAGAGGAGAAGGACAGAGAGAATCCTTAAGTAGATAGACTCCCTGCTTAGCATGGAGCCTGATGTGGGCCTTGAACCTAGGACCCTGATATGACCTGAGCTGAAATCCAGAGTCCACCGCTTATCTGACTAAGCCACCCAGGTGCCCCATGGGCCTGGAGTTTTCTTTGTGGGAATGTTTAAATCTCCAAATTATATGTTCTAAAGTCTGCTTTGTCTGAAACCAGTAAACCCACTCCAGCTGTGGTTTCCCCCTCTGTTGACTGCTGCTGTTCCCCCCCTTGGCTGATTTTTTCTTTATTACTGTTTTTCAGTGGTTTGAATATGATTTTCTGTAGTTGGTTTCGTTTAGGTTTATTCTGTTTGGATTTGTTGAGTTTCTTTTTTTTTTTTTTTAAAGATTTTATTTATTTATTTGACAGGCAGAGATCACACACAAGTAGGCAGAGAGGCAGGGGGGGGAAGCAGTCTCCCCGCTCAGCAGAGAGTGCGATGCAGGGCTCGATCCCAGGATCCTGGGATCATGACCTGAGCCAAATGCAGAGGCTTTAACCCACTGAGCCACCCAGTTGCCCCAAGCTTCTTGTATCTATAGGTTTATAGCTTTTTATCAAATTTGCAAAATTTTCTGCCATTATTTCTTCAGGTAGTTTTCTTCTTCCGTCCTTAGTGGGACTCCACTGTAATTACATGTAAGGTAGAATGCTTGATATATTGTCCTACAGGTCACTGATGTCCATTTTTGTCTAGTGTTTTTTTTTCCTTTTTTTCTTTTTTAAGATTTTATTTATTTATTTGACAGAGAGAGACACAGTGATAGATATACACAAGCAGAGCGAGTGGGAGAGAGAGAATCAGGCTTCCTTTGGAGCAGGGAGCCCAATGCAGGGCTTGATCCCAGGATGGTGGGATCATGACCCAAGCAGAAGGCTTGGTCTTCAGAACGACTGAGCCACCCAGGTGCCCCTAGTGGTTTTTTTTTTTTTTTCCTCTATGTATTTCATTTTGGGTAGTTTCCATTGGCATGCCTTCAAGGTCACTGATGTTTTCTTTTGTAGTTTTTAATATAGTTAATTTCATTCAGGATTTTTTTCATTTTGGATACTATATTTTTTATTTCTGGAAGTTCCATTTGGTAATTATCTATGTCTTCCATCTCTCCATCTCTCTATGTTTATGTTTTCCTCTACCTTCTTGAGCATGTGTGGAGTATTAATTGTTTGATATCTTTGCCTGCTAATTCTGTCATCTCTGTTGTTTTGGGTTTAGCTTCTGTTGATTGATTTTTTTTCTTCTGTTTATGGCCATATTTTCCTGTGTCTTTGCATGCTTGATGATTTTTTTATGAGATGCCAGATAGGATGAATTTTATATAGTTTTTGCTGGATTTTGTTGTATTCCTTTAAATTGTGTTGGACTTTGTTTTAGTGTGCAGTTAGAATCAGGTAGATCCTCTTGAGGCTTGCTTTTAAGCTCTGAGCTGAGATCCAGAGGAGCCTTTTTCTCTAGGGGTAATTCAGCTTCATTTCTAAGATGAAGTCCTTCTGAGGATTCTAGTCAATGTTGCATGTACTGCAAGATTTTTCAGACTGGTTGGTGAGAACATGAACTATTCCCAGCCCTGTGTGAGTCTTTGTTGTTGTTGTTTTTCTACATACACTTTTTTGATGTTTGGTTGTTGTTTTACATACACTTTTTTGATGTTTCTTTCCCTCCTTTGGATATTTTCCTCTCATGTATACACAAATCAGTTCTCAGCCAGAGAGAGAGCTACACCAGACTTCTCTGCAGATTTCTAGAGTTTTCTCTGTACAGCTTCCTCTTCTCTGGTACTTTTGTTTCACAAATTCTAGCTGCTTTGGCCTCCTCAAAATTGAATTTCTACCTTCTCGACTCAGACTGCTGGGCTCTGTTTGGGCCCTCACTCTCTGTGTTATGGCTTAGAAACTTCTCTGGGTAGTTAGTTGTTGCAATTGTAAATATTGCCACCTTTGTTTTGTTTTGTTTTGTTTTTTTCCTTGGGGATCACAGACCTGTGCTACCTGTTGTCCAATGTCTCAAAAATATTGCCTCCCATATTGTTACCTGGATTCCTAGTTGTTTAAGGAGGGAGTGTAAATGTAGTCCCTGTTATTCTATCTAAACCAGAAGCAGAAGTCTCTTGCCTTCATTTTATTATTTTTTTTTACAGATTTTATTTATTTATTTGTTTGTTTTATTTTATTTTTATTTTTTTTTAAAGATTTTATTTATTTATTTATTTGACAGACAGAGATCATAAGCAGGCAGAGAGGCAGGCAGAGAGAGAGGAGGAAGCAGGCTCCCTGCTGAGCAGAGAGCCCGATATGGGGCTCGATCCCAGGACCCTGAGATCATGACCTGAGCCGAAGGCAGCGGCTTAACCCACTGAGCCACCCAGGCGCCCCTGTTTGTTTTATTTTAGAGAGCAAGTGGGGCGAGGGGCCGAGAGAGAGAATCTCAAGCAGACTGTACACCGAGTGCAGAGCCCAACACAGAACCCGATGTGGGGCTCAATCTCAGGACCCTGAGATCATGACCTGAGCCAAAACCAAGAGTGGGACACTTAACTGACTTAGTCACCCAGACACTCCTCTTGCTTTGATTTTAAAAGATATTTTCGGGGGCGCCTGGGTGGCTCAGTGGGTTAAGGCCTCTGCCTTCGGCTCAGGTCATGGTCCCAGGGTCCCGGGGTCCTGGGATCAAGCCCCACATCGGGCTCTCTGCTCAGCAGGGAGCCTGCTTCCCTTCCTCTCTCTCTGCCTGCCTCTGCCTACTTGTGATCTCTGTCTGTCAAATAAATAAATAAAATCTTTAAAAAAAAAAAAGATATTTCGGAGTGTGGGTGGCTCAGTCAGTAGAGTCAGTAGAGCATGCTCCCCTTGATCTCAAGCATGTGAGTTCAAGCCCCACATTGGGTGTGAAGCCTATCAGAAAAAAAAAAAAAAAAAAAGAAAAGAAAAAGACATTTTCACAGAGTATAGAATTCCAGGTTGCTTTTTAAAAAAATTTTAGTATTTTAAATATTTTGCTCCATTGTTTTTCAGCTTGTGTGGTTTCTGATGAAAAGCGTGTTCTAATTTTTATCTTGTTCTTCTGTCTATAATATTCCTTCCCCCCCCAGATGCCTTCAAGATTTTCTTTTTATGTTTGGTTTTCAGCTCTTGATTATGGTATGCCTTGATATGTTTTTCTTTATATTTATTCTGCCAGAATAATCTGTGTGTTAGATTCCATGGTTGATCGTCTCATTCATTTTGGAAGCTTTTTGGCTCTTATCTCTTCACATGTATATTCTGCTTTTTTCTCTCTCCTCTCTTCACTGATCCAGTTACACACATGTTAGCATTATTTGATGTTATTCCATGGCACTTGAATACTCTGTTCAGAGTTTTTTCTCTTTGTGTTTCAGTTTGGGTGATTTCTGTTTCCCTATCTGTAGTTAAATTCATCTTTTTTTTCATTTACTGTGTCCAGTCTTTCAATAAACTTATGAAAGGATTTTGGGGGGGGGGGGTCTCTGACATCATGTTTTTCATGTCTAGCGTTTTCATTTGACTTTTTAAAAAGATAATTTCCCTCAATTTCCTTTTGTACCTCAAAATGCCATCTTTTATTCATTCACTCCTTGTCTCTTGCTGCACTTTACCAGAAGTTGGGGTTTCAGAGGCATATGGCTTAACTGTATTAGCAGATGGTACCTGATATGTTTCCTAATACATTGGGAATGATAAGGGAAATTTAATTGAGTCCTGGGTTAGCTTGGAGGCAGAGGACAACAGTAGAGGGTCCCTTTGTCTCTTTGCAGAGACCTTTGTAGAAGTAATAGCAGCTCTGGTTTATAGAGAAGTTTGGTTCTGCTGTGGCCAGACACTGACTAGATACTTCAGTCACAAATCTTTCTAGTCTTTACCAGAGCCTTGCAACATATGGATTATTCCCTATTTATTTATTTATACACACAGGTGATGAAATTGAGTCTCAGAAGGGTTAAGTGAGTTGCCCAAGACTGCTCCATGGAGTTTAAGCTAGAATGGCCTTGACCAAGGTCAGCATGATTTTAAAGTCTGAGCTCTTTTCATTATATGAATATGCTCCCAAAAATCATAGATCTAGTAAGGAAAGGCAGTATGCAGAAACCTTCAATCAAAAAGCTCCTATATTTTTTGTTTTTAGATGTTTATTTTACCTGATAACCTTTTAATGCTAGATAAAAACACTTAACCAAGGGGTACTGGGTGGTTCAGTCAGTTAAGCATCTGACTCTTGGTGTCAACTCAGGTCATGATCTCAGGGTCATGAGATCCAGCCCTGCATCAGGCTCTGCTCTGGGCATGGAGCCTACTTAAGATTGTCTCTCTCTTTTTCCTTCTATCCCCCCATCCCATCCCCACACGCCCTCTCTAAAAACAAAACAAAAAATAGCTAGCCAAAATTCAATGAGGTACTTATTAGGTGTCAAGCATTCTTTTTAGGTATGTATTCTCTCAGTAGTTTCCATCTGATCCTTCAGAGATATCCACGATCTGTCCGTTATGCCCAATGTGACATTTCTCAACTTCTCCTGGGTCAGGAACATTTAAACTTTCATATCACGCTGGGTTACATAATTTATAAATTAGGTATTGGTCTTTTTTTTTAATCTCCTCTTGAAATTTCATTTGAATCTTGGCTTGCTTTTAAAAGTAGATGTTTAGTGTACTATCACAAATGAGCAACTTGGAATTTTGTCAGGTTTTTATTTAATTTTTTTTTTTTTTTGGCCCAAAAGCACATTCTGAAACCATTTAATAACCAGATTAGCAACTATTACAGTGGCAGATTTGGATGGCTAAATGTTGAAAATCAATGAAGACTTGTTCATGCTGTTATAAAAGTATAAAATTATTCATTATAATTTAAGATTGTTATATAAAATATTTTATATTTAATTCTGTATATTATAGGATATAGGGTTTTGTTGTTGGGTTTTTTTTTTTTTTTAGATTTTATTATTTGAGAGAGGGAGCAAGAACGAGCAGGAAGAGGGAGAGGGACAAGCAGATTCTGCACTAAGTGTGGAGCTGGATTTGAGGATCCATCTCAGGAACCAGATATCGCGACCTGAGCTGAAATCAAGAGTCAGACACTAACTGACTGAGCCACCGAGGCCTCCTGGCAATAGAGGTTTTTTAATAAAATAGCCCATGTATAAAACCACTTGGACTTTCTTGGTTCTCAAGATGTATAGAAGCACTATGATGGAGGTATGTATAAGGACTGGGTTTGTTTGTTCATTCAGTCACTGTTTGACAAATACTGTGCTAGATACTTTATCAGCTCTTGGGATACAAAGGGAAATTATATCTGGCCCCTGTTCTCTAATTGTGGAGAGTATAATAGGGTAGACAATTTCATAATTATAATGTTAGGACGTTGTAACAGACGTATGAGAGAGCTGCTGTGGAAGCAGCTTTTTAGTACATTTTTTAGTATTAAATGTACTTTAGTGTACATTATGTCCTTTTTTAGTACATTTTCTTTATGTAGTTTTGTTTTTTTAATACCAATTTTTGTGGAAAAATCTGAATCTGTTAGAGAACATGTTTTAGCACTTTCACATCATGTGCTATCAAAGAAGCAGAATATAAGAAACCAGGAATCCAGCAATCCTGACAAACTTAATGTAATCTCTAGGTGGAAATGTTTTCAGTTCCATAAACAATGGATATTAGTTAGACATTGGTTTATTTCACAAGCCTCTTTACTTCATGTATAAGGATGTTTTCAAGCCAGTGTAAAATGGGGAGGATCCTCTTAAAATTGAGAGTTGATCAACTCTGAAGTTGAAGTTCAGAGGCTATTCACAGCCCAAGGCAGGCTTTCCTGACTCTTTTTATCTAAATGAAACATACCCTAATTTATTTGAAGCCAAATTTCAGTTGCCTGCTCTTTAACATGCCAAAGACTAGTGTAGTAATTTGGAGAAACTATTTTGTTAACAAGTGGAGGATTGCTGAGGCAAAGAGCAATTGCCTGATGCTAATTGGGGTAGCAGTATACCCAGAGATTAAAGTAGAATTTTAAGAGGTTAAAAACAACAACTGTGTTTAAGGATTAGTGAATTTTAGCTCACCTCCAGAAAATGAAGCAATTACTTTTTTGGTGAAATGTATCATTATGTATAATACTAATTTTAAAAAGAAATTGATAGTTCTAAAGTATTAGGGAACTTTTGGCTAAGAATATCTATTGGAGTTATATACCTTAACAAAGGAAACCTAATCTTTTGAATACCGACCTTGATTACTGAGTTCTCAGAAATGGTCTTTACTGTCATACTCATTAGTTCCTGCTTGTTAGAGCTTCAAAAAGTAGGAAATTGGATTGTTTTATTTTATAAACGCTTCTTTTGTTTGTGCAAATATAATGTTTTAAAAAGATTTTATTTATTTGAGACAGAGAGAGCATAAGAGGGGAAGGGGCAGAGGGAAAAGGAAGATCCCCACTAAGTTGGGATCCTGAGCCACCCAGGTGCTCCTGAGCAAATATAATTTGTAATCTTTGTAGATAGTACTTTGTCTATAATACTCTTCCTGGGCATCTAGTTTGCTTAAGGTATATTCATGATTAATTTAATATTCTGGCTAACAGACTTCATTTATTCATTTATTTGTTACATGTGTACCAAATGTTAGACTAGGCAGTGGGGCTACAAAGGTAAAAAAAAAAAAAAAAAAAAAGACACTATCCTACAGAAAAACTACATTTGATTTTTGAAGTTTCTGAATATTTAGAATCCAAGGGAATGCATATTTTATACTCACTATATTAGAAATAATTACATTTTTTAGATGATTTTACTTTGTGCATATAATTTCATCCTTTTAGATTTTAGGTTCTTCATCTATAAAGCCATGCATTTGGATTATGTAATGTGTAAATTACCTAGAGAGAGTCTTAAGATCCTTAATTATTTGTGCCTCGTTATTTTGAATAAAGGCAAGCTTAAAAGATAAATCCTGGGGCACCTGGGTGGCTCAGTGGATTAAGCTGCTGCCTTTGGCTCAGGTCATGATCTCAGGGTCCTGGGATCGAGCCCCGCATTGGGCTCTCTGCTTGGTGGGGAGCCTGCTTCCCCCTCTCTCTCTGCCTGCCTCTCTGTCTACTTGTGATCTTTCTCTCTGTCAAATAAAATAAATAAAATCTTAAAAAAAAATCCTGGATAGCAGATTTTTTGTATTTTCTTTATTAGCGTTTTGAGTATGCAAATGAATATAGCTTTTGACAATGTAATATGGTTACTTTTCTGTCGTAAACTATATCCACTACTGGAACAATCTTTCCAAGCTTCTTCCCAAGTTTCTTTTAAAAAAATTCATTTATTAAACTCTCTATTTTTCTCCTTCCTCCCTACTAAACTATATTTAAGTGGTTTTTGCCAGTTATCATTGTTTTTTTTTTTTATGCACTTGACAAATATTTATTAACGCATACTATGTGCCAACTACTATTCCAAGGTTGGAGATAGAGCAATAAATAAATCAGAAAGAGGTTCTGGCCTATTGTAGCTTACATTCCAGGGGAGTGCATCTACCTTTACTACATTTAATAAAGGACACTACTATGGTGGCAAATACGTGGGCTTTACAGCAATCACTTGTTCATCCTGAAATCTTTTCTTAGATTTCACAGTTTTCACTGTAAAATGAGGAAACTTATATGAGGGCCACTCAAAGGGTTAATTACAAAGCATTAGATATACATTTACCAGATATGCAAGAATTTATTTTTCCTAGCAGCATCTTTTTTTTTTTTAATTTATTTTCAGCGTAACAGTACTCATTGTTTTTGCACCACACCCAGTGCTTTATCATTGTTTTTTTAAATTGTTATCATTCAATGTAGTCTTTTTTTTTTTAAAGATTTTATTTATTTACCTGAGAGAGAAAGAGTGAGGGAGACCGTGAAAGGGGAGGTCAGAGGGAGAAGCAGACTCCCTGTGGAGCTGAGAGCCCAATGCAGGACTCGATCCTGGGACTCCGGGATCATGGCCTGAGCCGAAGGCAGTTGCTTAATCAACTGAAACACCCAGGCGCCCTCAATGTAGTATTTTTTTTTTTTTAAGATTTTATTTATTTATTTGACAGACAGAGATCACAGGTAGGCTGAGAAGCAGGCAGGGAGAGAGGAGGAAGCAGGGCTTGATCCCAGGACACTGGGATCATGACCTGAGCCGACGCAGAGGCTTTAACCCACAGAGCCACCCAGGCGCCCCTCAATGTAGTCTTTTATTTTTATTTTTTTAAGATTTTATTTATTTATTTGACAGACAGAAATCACAAGTAGGCAGAGAGGCAGGCAGAAAGAGGGAGAGGTAGGCTCCCCGCTGAGCAGAGAACCCGATGCGGGGCTCGATCCCAGGACTCTGGGATCAATGACCTGAGCCGAAGGCAGAGGCTTTAACCCACTGAGTCACCCAGGTGCCTCAAATGTAGTCTTTTAAATAAATTTTTTTCATTGACATCCTAGCCACTTCAAGATTTCAACTGGCCCTTTTGATCTCACTTTCTCTCTCTCTTTTTTTTTTTAAAGATTTTATTTATTTATTTGACAGAGAGAAAGATCACACGTAGGCAGAGAGGCAGGCAGAGAGAGAGGGGGAAGCAGGCTCCCCACCAAGCAGAGAGCCCAATGCGGGGCTCGATCCCAGGACCCTGAGATCATGACCTGAGCCTAAGGCAGAGGCTTAACCCACTGAGCCACCCAGGTGCCCCTTGATCTCACTTTCATTGTTGATTTGCTGCCCAAGGCATCATCATTAACATTGTTAAAGAAACTTTGGCTTTGGATATATAAACCAGTCAAGATTTACATGAAAATTCTTTTAAAATTATTTTCTACAGCAGACAGTATAGATTTGCACTGAATCCTCCATAATTCTTCAGCCAGGACTCCTTGAGGGTAAAGGCATGTAGGTCAGAGAAGACAGCAAATAAAGGTAACCACAGAGAGATGGAACGTCATAAGCATTAAGTCCAACCATGAGCAATTGAATGCAACAGCTAGAGGTAACTCACAGTCTATCCATTTATTCTTTACATCCCCTGCAGCACCTGCTGTGGTCCTATACATGCAGTGGAGGAGCAAATATGTGTTGAATGAATGAATGAATAATCCAAATAATGGAGAGTGTAACTTTGACACAAATTGATTTGGGGGCATTGGAGTATTTAAGTTATATACTCTACAAACAGAAGTATGGAGGTGCTGAAGAAGAGGAAATTTACATACAAAAAACCTGTTGCTGTTTTTCCTTTTCCACTCTGATATCCTTCAGTTTTTAGCATCTTTTATATAAATTTAGCTCTCTGTTATTTTCAACATTTATTAGTTACGAACTATTTCAAATACACAGAGAAGTATTGAGGATATGAGAAACATCCATGTAGCTGCTTCCTGATTTAGCTAGAATAGACATTGAATTTTTTGATAACTATATAGTTATAAATCAATTTGACAGTCTGATGTTAATTAGTTATTTCCACTGTCTCCAGCCTATGGTGATAGTGATACAAATTAAAGAATCACATAGGTAAATTAATGATTATACTTTCTTTTGAGTCTTTTCTTTGGTCTTTAAATTGGTCACTTTGCGCTACTTGTAGGAATTTCTAAAGAAAACAGAGCAAATTGCGTGTGTGCATATATATATGTATATATATATATATGTATGTATATATATATGCATGCGTGTGAAATCTATAATGAAATCACAGTTTAGAGAAGGAATTATACGTTTAAAGTCTTCAATTTTGTGAAAACAATGATTCCACATTTCTTCAAGTGGCTGCTGTAGAATGGAAATTGAAATCCCTGGGTGGGAAGTGTGCTAGAAATCATAGTATTCCTTTTCAAAGTATTTTGCATCCCCTTATACTTATATTCAGTACTTCATTTCTAACCCCTACACACTGAATCATGCTGTGATTCATAATACTGTGTTATGTTTTAAATTCAAATATTGTTTTTAAAGGGAAATTGCTACTAATGTTGGCTAAGCTGCACATAATAGTTTAGAAAATGGTTGTACATTTGATTCTTCTCATGTCAATCTAAATGTGAACTAATACTGCTCAAAATCCTTTCAAGACATTGAATAATTGTTTCAGTTAACTAAATGCTTCACCAGATAACATCGATTTATGAAGTATAGTTGAATTTAGTGCATTTATTAACGAAGAAAGTAATAGGTACATAGCTACATAATTAAATGTTAATGGATATCTTTTCTTGTTGTTGTTAATGGATATCTTTTAGGTGGCCTTCTGTTCAGGAAAAGAGGCAATTTAGTATCTTAACAGAAAAATTAAATTATAGATTATTGAAAATTTTCAAAAGTATTATATGACTTAGTTTGCTCTTTTTTATATGAGATATAATTCACATAAATAAGATGTACCAATTTTGCTGTACATGTTGGTGAGTTTTGAAAATGTGATATACTCATGTAATCACTATCAGAATCTAGACAATAGAATGTTTACATGAGCTCTAAAAGCTGTCATGGTTCCTTTTCCAGTCAGTCTCCAGTTCTCCTCCTGGACAAGCACTGATATATCTTCTGTCACTATAGATTCGACCAGACGCTTCCAGGGTTTTGTATAAATGCAATCGTATTTGCATTCTATTTTTTTCCCCCTCTAGCTTCTTTCACTCAGCATAATGTTTTTGAGGTTCATCAATATCGTTGTGTGTATCTATTGCTCATTTCTTTTTTTTATTGGTAAATAATATTGTATGAATAGACCCACAATTTGTTTATCCATTCAGGTGTTGATGGATATTTGGGTTTTTTTTTTTTTTTCGAGTTTGGGGATATTTTTAATAAGACTGCTGTGAACATTCATGTACAAATGTTTTTGTGTGGACATAAGCTTTCGTTTCTCTGGGGTAGATGCCTATGAGTAGAATTTCTGGACTGTGTAAGTATATGTTTAACTTTGAAAGATAGTACCAAACTGTTTCCCAAAGCTGATGCAATTACAATTTTACATTGCTTCCAGCAGCGGATGATAGTTCCACTTGCTTCATTTTCTTGCCAGAGCTTGGTAATGTCTTTGTAGCCATTCTACTGGATATGCTGTGTATCTCACTGTGATTTTACATGTACCTGATGACTGCACTATTTAGTGTCACTTATGTGTTCATTGGCCATTTGTATATTTTCATTTGGGAAGTAAATGTCCAATCTTTTGCCCATTTTACAATTAGGTTATTTGTCTCCTTACCAATGAGTTGTAGGAGTTCATTATATATTCTTAATACAAGTCCTCTGTTGGGTTTGCATTGAGAGCACTTTCTCCCAGCTGGTGGTGTTAGCTTTTGCATTTTCTTGTCTTTTTTTAAGATTTTATTTATTTATTTGAGAGAGGGAGAAAGGATGTGTGTGCAGGAGCAGGGGGAGGGTCAGAGGGAGAAACAGACTCCCCACTGAGTAGGGAACCCGATGAGGGACTTGATCCCGGGATCTTGGGATCATAATCTGAGCTGAAGGCAGATGCTTAACTGACTGAGCCACTGAGGTGCCCCACTTTGGCATTGTTTTTAATGGATTTTTTAAAGAGCAGAGGTTTTTAATTTTGATAAAGCTGTTTATTAACTTTTATTTCTATGATTCATACTTTTGTGTCCTAAGAAATCTTTTTCTATACTAAGGTCATGAAAAACTTCTATGTTTTCTTTTAGAAGTTTTATAGCTTGGCTCTTATTTTGGTCTATGGTCCATTTTTGAGTTAGTATTTACATATGGCATGAGGATAGGTGGTCAAAGTTCCTTTTTGTTGTTGCATATGGATTTTCAGTTGTTCCTACACCATGTGTTAGAAAGACTCTTTCTTCATTAATTTACTGTTGCATCCTTTTTGAATCAACTGAATATATGTCTATTTCCAGACTCTTTATTCCGTTTCATTCACCTTTTATGTCAATACTACATTGTTGTGATTATTGTAGCTTCCAATGATTCTAGAAATTGGATAAGTCCTCCAACTTTGTGTTTTCCAGAATTTTGGGGGCTGTTCTGCATTCTTACATTTCCATATAAATTTTAGAACCAGCTTATCATTTTCCACTAAGAAATCTACTGGATTTTTGATTGAGATAGCACTAACTCTATAGATGAATTTGGGGAGAATTGACATCTTAACAATATTAAGTCATGCAATCCATGAATATAACATGACTCTCTCTTCATGTAGGTACTTCTTAATTTCTCACAGCAAAGCTTTGTAGTTTTCATTTGACAGGTCTTGCATGTATTTTGTTAAATTTATTCCTCAAAATTGCATGTTTTTAAAATCGTATTTTAAATCACTTGTTTGTACATTTGAATTTGTAATTGTTTTAATCAGGAAGTATGTTTTAAATGCAAGTAAGGTAAATTATTAAAAAAAACCCTCCCTACTTGTGCGATCTAAATCGTTTGGCCAAGTCAAACAAATTTTACCAATTTTTATTTGTAGTTAACTGAAAAGATGTGGATAATTTTTAAGAGGGTAAATTTTCTATCATTTTATGGCATATGCTTTTCAATACATACATTTTTTTAAAAAAAATGTATGTATATTAAATGAAATACCGGTTAAACAAATTTGGCTACTTTTGTGACTTTTGTAATCATTAAACCAGACATGGCACCTAGAATTATTACATCTAGGTACATTATTGCTTTTAGCATATGTCTTATAAGTTCTTGATTGTATTTGTCTTCTTTTCTACTATATTACCATATAAAATGTTAACTTGATCCTACCTCAAAATTTGTGAAAGTATATAGTTATAAAATAACATAGTATAAGTTCTAATAACTTTCATAAACATATCAATATCTTCAATAATAATAAATTATGTGTAGAGTTTTGAATGTAATCTTAATGAATAATCCAATGGTTATATGTCAATGTCTAATGACAAAAATAATATCTGAAAGTCATTAGTATTGTATCTAATAATATCTGTTAGCTCCTCCCTCCTTTCCATTATCATTCATTTTTAACCCTGAAATGAAGTTTAAATGAAGTTTAAATGGATCTTTATTCTTTTTTAAAAATTATTTATTTTTTTAAATTTCTTTTCAATGTGCCAGAATTCATTGTTTACGCACCACACCCAGTGCTCTGTGCAATACGTGCCCTCCTTAATACCTACCACCAGGCTCACCCCATCCCCCAACCCCCTCCCCTCCAAAACCCTCAGTTTGTTTCTGAGTCCACAGACTCTCATGGTTCATCTCCCCCTCCAGACTATGGACTCTGAAAAACAATCTGAGGGGTTTGAAGGGGCAGGGGGTGGGAGGTTGGGGGAACCAGGTGGTGGGTATTAGAGAGGGCACGGATTGCATGGAGCACTGGGTGTGGTGCAAAAACAATGAATACTGTTATGCTGAAAATAAAAAAAAAAAAGATTGTGAAAAAGGAATCTTTGGAAAGGAATTTTATGCATGGTCAGTACTGATTCACATTGGAATGAAAGAATTTTAATATAAAAGAAATTGAAGGGGGAGATGGATCTTTATTCTTAAATGAATTTGTCTATATGAATAAGAGAATGGTTTCACATAACAGCCCTAGCACTTTAGATTCTTTGCTAATTAACCTTGAGGTCTGTTTCTAAAATCTGAATGAATATAAAGATTTGAGGATTGCCCCTTCAATATTTGAACTTTCATCTTGTGCTAACTGGCCTTGAGAACCCATGACTAAAGCATTTGACCAAATAGGACACTGCCTGGATTTATTCTGAATTTAGCTGGTGCTCTGAAATGTAAACTAAGTGTTTACACGTGTTTACTTTTAACTGAGTAATTAATTAATTAACTAATTATTTTTTATTTATTTTTTATTTTATTTATTTATTTTTTTCTAATTATTTTTTAAAGAGAGAGAGTGAATGAGAGGCAGGGGAGGGGCAGAGGGAGAAAGAGAATCTAAGGAGTGCACAGCCCAATGCAGGGCTCAATCTCATGACCCTGAGATCATGACCTGAGCTGAAATCAAGAGTCAGACGCTTAACCAGCTCAGCCACCCAGGTGCCCCAATTTATTTTTATTTTAAACTCTTTATTTTTATTTTAAACTAATTTATTTTTATTTTAAGCTATTTAAATTTAATTTTAACTGATGGTTTATTTTTAAAATTTTAGTCGATTATTTTATTGCCATAGCTCTCTAACTTACTGAGACATTAATACTACAGTTTTTGCTTTCCTAAGAAATAATCTGGACAAAAACTGCATTAAATTAACATAGTTTGAGTCACTTCCATCAGAGGTAAGATACTTCCACATCTGGGTAAGATTTAGAAATGGTATATCCAATTATTTATATTTAAATTCCATAAAGATTATAGAAATATTAATACATGGATAAAACTATATTTAGTTACCTGTTTAAAAATGGAAATATATTTATTAACTTCTCCGTGTAGTACATTAAAAAAAAAAATCCAGCAATATAAAAATGGGAAGGTCGCCTTGAAATTCTGTCTTTACCCATGAAGCTAAAAGCCACTGGCATGGTTTTGCAGAAAAACCCAACATGTCCACTGTGCTTTATAATAGCAATAGCTAGTCAAAGTGTTGCCTTACGTTCACATTCCAAATCTTACATAAGTGTATCTAAGTGGTGCAACCTCTTTCACATTGAGAACCTTAGCTGCGGTGGAATATGGGAAGGTAGTTTGCCTGCTTCTGCAGTACGAGAAGTCAGTCTAGAAGAAAGACGGAATGTATGCTGGATATTTCTGTTTCACCATATCTCGCACAGTAGATAGCTAGCTATGCACTGAAATGTTGGTACAATGTGAGTTTGCAGCATGGATTTTGACCAGGAGCTAGGAAGGAGAATCCTTTTATGTGAGTCAGGGTTCTTAGCTGCAAACAACAGAAATCCACACTAGTTGGATTAACTGAAAAGGAATTTATTAAAGTATTAAGAAAATAATGGAATCCTAGGAAAGCCAGAAACTTGGACTGGGGTTGGTGGTGGGGTGGGGAGGGAATGCATCAGGTTCAATACCCAAGTCACATTGGGAAACCACTTGGCAATAAACCGACAGTCCTTGTTGAATACCATTGGACATTTGCTTCTTCAGTTTGCTCACTAGTAAATGAAGTAATGTTTCGCTGAGCCTGCTCTTTTAGCAAGATAGGATGGGAGAGTGAGTTCTAGTTTTTCCTCTGGAAAGGAGGAATTCACAATGTGGGAAATTTTCCAGGCCTTAATGGATGCTTAGAAGATGGAGGGTATTCACACCATGAAGATGTCCATTTATGGAAGATGTAAGTTGAAGACATTTAAGTATATTTTATAAACTGAATGATCTGGTTTCACATTATATCTAACCTCCTCTTCATTAACTTCTAACTTTTTTACAGATCTGGTTTAAACAGTTCAGCCTGTCTCAGTGGGGGTGATCCAGGACTGTTTTAGGACATTTGTAGGCCTTAGGAATTCTTATTTTTGGAGGCAAACTCTATCATGGTCATTATAGTGCACCCATAGCCCACATGAAATACAATTTAATTGCAACCACGTGTGTTAAATTGAAGTTTACTGCTTGTTATGTTTTGTAGACATTTGTTTGAACCTTAGTTAATTTTGATCTTACAGTTTCTGTTTTGTATGTTGGCACAATATTTTTTTTAGACTTTAGATATTTTTGTAAGATTTTGGAAAGCACATAGACCCTAAGCAGTTCAACTGTATTGATTGCCTAATGCATCAAAACACCTTAATGCTCTGTGTGCAGTCCAGTGTTCAAACTTGGACCAAAGGGTTATGTTGGTAGCCTCCCCTACCAAGACAGTGTTGTAGCAACCATGATAATAAGTGATTAGATCCCCAAGGGGAAAGGAGGAGGTAAGTGTCAGGCTTTTAGGTATTTGTATGCGTATAGCATACTAAGAGGAACAAACTGCTAATGCCTTTTGTCATAGGTTAGAAACTGTAACTTTTATTTATTTATTTAAGTAATTTATTTAAGAATTTTATTTATTTAAGAGAGAAAGAGAGCATGAGCAGAGGGGAGGGGCAGAGGGAGAAGCAGGCTCCCTTCTGAGCAGGGAGCCCGACATAGGGCTCTGTCCCAGGACCCCCGGGGATCCTGACCTGAGCCAAAGGCAGATGCTTAACTGACCAAGACACCCAGGTGCCCCATAACTCTGTTTTATGAGTATTGTAAAATTAAGAAATAATGCGATATGTAAAATAATTAGTGCCTCACAAAATCAAACCAAACCAACATAGGTATTTTTAAACAGGTAGCAAATGATAAATAATCTTTGTTTACCATGGAATCCCTTTAAGTAAGGATCTGTTCAAAACGAGCAAATCATTTCCTTGATCTGCCCTATCAGTTTAATGTGGCAATTTCATTAGAACTTGTTTTTCTGTGGGTTTTCTTTTTTTTCATGGTTGATAATAACCATTTTTTAAAGAGCAAGGAATGTCACATTCATCAGATACAATAGATGATGTAATGCCATTATTCTCTATTTTGATATTTAGAGCTTTTTGCTATCTGAGAGATACTCAGACAATGTCACCAATTGTCCAAGTGTAGGTGAATACTCAGAGGAAATTACACAATTATTGTAGGTAATTTTATATAAAGATTTACTAATTGTATGAGGCCAGCATGAATTTAATAATGATGGAATATAGCTTAAATCTCTGGTTTGTATTTTAAAAATTTCCAAGGATCACATCCAGGTATATGAAACAAAAGGTGACCTGTTCATCATGTGTAATTTGCATGTTTCTGCATAAGTTAGACAGTCAAATCTCCGGCTGTTTTCTAATTAATATCTGCTGCTGCTTCCATAATTTCTTTTCTTTCTTTAGTTTTAGGACCTATAGTACTTTCCTCCCAGTTTTGAGAGAGGGAATGTATATGCAGAGGGATAAGTACAAAAAACCTGGTGCAGTGAGGTGCATCCAAGACATTATCTGGGTTATTACTAGGCCCTTGAAGGTTGTATAGGGAATTTGGAGCTAAAATCATTTAATTACATCTTAAAAATATTAGTTTGTTGGTGTTGTTCCCAGGACATCTGTTTCATAGCCTGCATTCTGCTGGTGGAAGCTTACTTTTTCTTACCCACTTGGGGTGAATTTTTTTTGAAAATTGTCTAAGGGTTTAACTGTCACTTCATTATCTTTGTTAATCGCTTCCAGAGCTTTTTGCATTATCCATCACAGTGGTCAAGAGGTTCATAAAGAAAGTGCTCAATCTTTATTCACACAGAAAGTTGATGTTGGCTGCTGCCTATATCTGCTGTATATTTCCTTTGAATATTTGTGGGATAATCTCTTGAGATTTGATTCTTAATATTGTGTTTGTGGGAGATTTGATACCTTTATCCAAAAAATAAGACCATAGAAAATAGAACACAAACCATTAAGATATATAGCTAATGTTTCCTCAGAATGGTTTGGAATATTCTCCTGTTCATATAGTTCTTTAAGCAGTTTTCTGGAAAGTGTTTTTTTTTTTTAATAAAAAATTTATTTATTTATTTGAGGGGAGAGAGTGAGAGTGAGCATGAGTGTGGGGAGGAGCAGAGGAAGAAGGACCAGCAGTATCCATGCTGAGAGTAGAGCCTGTCACCGGACTTGATCTCATGACCCTGAGATGAACTAGGCTGAAATCAAGAATCACACACTTAACTGACTGAACCAACTAGGCATCCCTGGAAAGTTTTAAGAAAGACATTTTACTTGTTGAAAAACCTAAAGATTTTTAGGTCGCCTGGGTGCCTCAGTTGGTTGAGCATCTGCCTTCAACTTCACTTGGGATCTTAGAGTTCTGAGATGCAGTCCCATATCGGGCTCTCTGTTTAGTGGGGAGTCTGCTCCTCCCTCTCCCTCTGCCCCTCCTCCCCACCGGTGTATGCTCTCAATCTCTCTCTCTCAAATAAGTGAATAATATCTTAAAAAATAAATAAATAAAATAAAAACTGAAAGATTTTTGACAATATGAAGATAATTTATTTATATTTTTTATTCTTATAAACTCCTTTATTTCATGTGGTTCCCCTTCCCAGTATTATTGATATATAATTGATATATAACAGTATATAAATGTAAGGCGTACAATTTGATATGTCTATATTGTGAAATGATTACCATAATATATTTCAGTTAACATCTAGCACTTCATATAGTTTTGAAAAGTTTTTGCCCTCACTGTGATAAAAACTTTCTAAGATTTACTGTCTAGCAGCTTTGAGATACATAAAACAACAGTGTTAGCTATAGTCACCATGTTGTACATTATATCCCCAGAACTTATTTATCCTACACCTGGAAGTTTGTATTTTTTGGCCACTTTTATCTAATTCCCCACCCCCGACCCCAGTCTCATACCTCAAACCCCTCATCCCTGTCTTCTGGCGACTGCAAATCTGATCTCTGAGTTTGGTTTCCATAGTATCCACATATAAATAAGATCATACTGTATTTGTCTTTCTCTGTCTGACTTATTTCACTTAGCATAATGCCCTCAAGGTCCATCTGTTTTGTCACAAATGGCAGCATTTCCTTATTTCTTATGGTTGAAGTATATTCCATTATATATCTATACCACATTTTCTTTGTCCATTTATCTGCCTATGGACACTTAGGTTGTTTGCATGTCTGGGATATTGTAAATAATGCTCAATAAACATGGGGGTACAACTATCTCTTTGGGATGATGATTGCCTTTCCTTTAGGTATTCCACACTCAGATTAGATTATATGGTATTTCTCTTTTTAATTTTTTGAGGAAACTTGTTACTCTTTTCTGTAGTGGCTGCACCAGTTTACATTTCATCAGTAATTCACAATGGTTCCCTTTTCTCCACATCTTTAGCAGCATATGTTATTTCTTGTCTTTTTGATGATGGTCATCTTGACATGTTTGAGGTGATATCTTTTTTTTTTTTTAAATATTTTATTTATTTATTTGAGAGAGAGAGAGACAGTGAGAGAGAGCATGAGCGAGGAGAAGGTCAGAGGGAGAAGCAGACTCCCCGTGGAGCTGGGAGCCTGATGCAGGACTCGATCCCGGGACTCCAGGATCATGACTGAGCTGAAGGCAGTCGCTTAACCAACTGAGCCACCCAGGCGCCCTTGAGGTGATATCTTACTGAGGTTTTGATTTGCATTTCCCTAATGATGGATAATGTTGAGTACTTTTTCATGTATCTGCTGTCCATTTAGATTTTTCTTTGGAGAAATGTCTATTCAGGTCCTTTACCCATTTTTAATGGAATTATTTATATTTTTGCTATTGAATGGTATGAGTTCCTTATATATCTTGTATACTAATCACATGCCAGATGTGTGGCTTACAAATATTTTCTCCCATTCCATAGGTTGCCTTTTTATTTTGTTGATCATTTCCTTTGATGTATGGAAGTTTTTAGTATGATAGTCCCAGTTGTTTATTTTTTTACTTTGTTGGTTGTGCTTTAGGTGTCGTATCCAAAAAATTATTGCCAGGACCCATGTCAAGAAGCTTTTTCTCTATGTTTCCTCTAGGAGTTTTATGGTTTCAGTTCTTATATTTAAGTCTTTAATTTATTTCAAGTTAAATTTTGTGAATGGTATAAGATAGGGAATCTAGTTTTATCCTTTTTCATGTGAATGTATTTACATGTTTGATAAAAAACATCCATGGACTTTTCTTTCAAAGATAAAAAACTTTGAAAGTTAAAGTTATAGAGTGAATATGCTCTCACAGCTAAGAATGCCTTTCTAGAAACATATAAATGCAATTAACCTTTAATAAATAAACACATCCTCAAATTTTTTTAGTAATGTGTCATGAAAAAAAAATTAAAAGGTGACATTTCTACTCACAATACAAAACGAAAACAATTGTAACCTAGATCCAGGATGTTAGAGATAAATGAAAAATTATCTTGCTTTTTATAATTAAAGTTGGCTAGTTTAATATTCATAACAGACTTATAGACTTCTTAATTACTCAGGTGAAATATTTCCTTTGTTTTGAAAGCATTCTCTTTTTCTTTCTAAATCAAAAACTGAGAAAACTTAAAAGCACATGACTCAGTTACAGTTTTTAGAACAACAATGGGTAAGAATTAGACTTAGGAATCCTTTCATCTCTTTGACTTCTCATTGTTTTCATTCTGTGTCTAGTTTCTGGTTGCAAAATAATAGAAACTGATGCCGAGTAGCTTGAGTAGAAATAAAATTTATTGGATGTTGGGCTGTTCCCAGATCTGTGGGGAAGACTGGAAAGTCGGGCTTGGGGAATGAACAGGAAACAAGGCAGACTGGGTCCAATCCCTTCTGCCCAGACCAACCCAACCTGGAGGGTAAGTCTTGAGCCTTCTTAGAGGTGAACTGCTCTTTGAAAAAGGGTTACAGTGATGTTGTAGCAACAGTGAATTCCCTAGGTTGGCAGCCCCCGGCTTTACTGTTTTCACTGTGAAGTGACTCTTGTTTTCAGAATCACTGTGGTGTGACGTACCACACGTCTGGTACACCTTGGGTCTCAGCATTTCTTTCTTCCTCCTCTTCTGTCTAGTAATAAAAGTGTCACAGGGCATCTGGGTGGCTCAGTCAGTTAAGCATCCGACTCTTGGTTTTGGCTCAGGTTGTGATCTCAGGGTCGTGAGATTGAGCTCCCTGTTGGTCATGGAGCCTGCTTAGGTCTCTCTTTTTTCGGGGTGCCTGGGTGGCTCAGTGGGTTAAGCCTCTGCCTTCGGTTCAGGTCATGGTCTCAGGGTCCTGGGATCGAGTTCTGCATCAGGCTCCCTGCTTCCCTCCCTCCACCCCCCGCTGCCTGCCTCTCTGCCTACTTGTGATCTCTCTCTCTGTCAAATAAATTAAAAAAAAAAAAAATTCTCTTTTTTCCTCTCCCTCTGCCCCTCCCTGCTCATGCTCACTTGCTGTTGCTCTCTCTCTCTCAAAAAAAAAAAAAAATCATAAATAATTTTTAATGGATTTCTCTAGAGAAACACTGGTTGTCTTGGTTTTAATGGACTTACCCCAGGAGTCAGCCTAGATGTGAGGACAAGTAATTATATGCTCAAGTTCAGATTCAGTGATCCTTTAAGGCTTTTAACTCAAACGGCATTTCCCCTTTCTCTCTGTTACTGTGCTGCAGAGATGCCATCTTGTGTAAATATTCTATGAGCACAGTTATCACTCTGAATTGTAATTTAAAAAAATATGTATCTTATCTTCCTCATGGACTATGAAATCCTGGAGAATAAGACAGACTTGAATGCATTTAAATTTTATTTATTTATTTAAATTTATTTTTACATGTATTACAATTTATTTTAACATGTATTTCAAATTTATTTTCTGCATCTAATGCCATGTTTGTGATATAGTAAGGCCTCAGGTTTTAAAAACTGAAGTGACATATGCATATACATACATAAAATCAAATATTTTATATTCAATTTGGTGCTAGATTTGATATATTTGATACTATTTTGAAGAGCTTATAATGAAAATCAATAGCACCTTTTCCTACCCTGTCCTTCCCCAGTCCTGCTTCTCAAGGCCAACACCTTTAACTTCTCTAAGTATTTTTTCTCTTAGTTATTTCCATATTTCATTAAAAATGTGCTTATCCTGGTATTTCTTGATTCATTATTTTAGACAGCTTATTGACCACCCTCTAGCATTCCTGAGATATAGATCACTATTTTTGGTTTTGTAAATAACCAGCATGTACTTTATTTTTATGTAATTATTATGTATACTTATATACATATATGTATAATACATTTTATGTATGTGTATATTATGTATATATACGTAAATGATACTCAATATAGAGCTGAGTAGTTTGTTCTATAATCCTATTGTCTCTCTTATACAGCTTTTCCTACCCCACCCCTTTGCACAATTTCCTCTCTATAATTATAGCTCCTTTCTTGTACCATTTTTCTCCTGCTTCAGTATTGCATATATTTCTTAATTTTTTAAAAGCCCTTCATCATTTTTCTCCCCATTGTCTTCCTGCATTAGTCTTTTAAGCCCACAATATGGCTAGCAACAAGGACTTTCTTTTACTGCCTAGGTCGAAGCTCTTGTGTTTTGATCTGTGGCTTCCTTCTTGGTATGCTTTTTTTGTTTTGTGGAAACACTTCTTCATGTGACTTCATGAGAAAGGGAGGGAATTTTTCTGAGCCTTTGTGTATCTGAAGAATTATTCTACCATCACACTTTATTGTTTATTCTTGCGTGTAAATTCTAGTTAGAAAATAATTGCCTTTAAGAACGTAAAGGTCAGGAAAAAAAAAAAGGAACATGAAGGTCTTGGGTGTTGCTAGCATCCAGTATAGTTAATGAAAAGGCTGTCATTGCTTTTGTGAGAAGCTTTTAGGATTTCTTTTTGTCCTTGGTCTTCAGAAATTTCTCAATGAAAAGCCTAGATACATGTTTTTTTAAAAAATAATTCTTCTGCTGGTGTATCGGTCCTTTGAATCTGAAGACACATATCCTTCAGTCCGAGAAATTCTTTTGTATGAAATTCTTGGGCATGCCCTCTTTTTCCTCTCTTCACTATTTTGAAACGCCTATTAATGTGGGATGAACTAGATGAATCCTTTACTTTTCTCTTGTCTTCTATATAATTGTTATTTTAAAAAATTAAAATAATATGAAAGGGTTCACAGGGAAAAGTAAATTTGCACCCCTGATACCATATGTCCTAGTTCCCTGAGGTGACCCTATATCAGTTCTCTGTTCTCTCTGTTCTCTCTAGAGGTATGCCATGCCCGTTGGGGCAGAGATTATACACCAAAATACTTGTTTTCTTCTTCCTGGGAACACAGCTGAACTATCAGTTTCCAACTTCCCTAGCAGTTAGATGCAACCATGTGACTAAGTTCTAGCCAACAGAATAAGTAGAAGTAATGTGTGCCATTTCTGGACTAAGGCTTTTAAGGAAAGGCTTGGTCTTCTCTTTTCCTCTCCTACCAGGAAGAGGCGGAAAATAACAAGGCCTCTAGGGGAATGGTAGAACTACAGATAGAAGGATCCTGGACCCATAAATGATTGCTTGAAATTGTATTTGAGCCATTATATACTCTTGGGCCAGATGGTGATACTGAGGTGGAAATACTGGGGTTCAGAGCAAACGGCCAAGAAAGAATTCTTGACATGTCTTCAGTGCAAAAAGGTGGTTTTATTAAAAGCATGGGGACAGGACCTGTGGGCAGAAAGAGCGACACTGGGGTTGTGTGGACTGACTGATTATATACTTTCAAGTTGGAAGGGGGTTACTGATAGCGTAAGTCTCGAAGAAATTTTGAAAGTAAGGTTTCCAGGACTTTGAGGGGGCTAGCTGTTGTTAGGAAAAGATCATTTATTTACTGTCTAGTAAACCCTTAGTCATGAGACTATTCAGATGTGTATCTTGGGCCATATGCCTGGAGGATGATTGCTAACATATATCCTGGGAGGGGGTAGGGATGAACCAAAGGAATTTTTCTGCATTAAAGAAGGCTCATAGGATCCTGGGGGGTTGGAATAATGTTAAGTTAAGATTGCCTTTTGCCCTTAGCAAAGTGTCAGTATCTAGGCAGCTGAGTTCCTAGAGGAAGGTCAATCTGCCTGTTTCAAGGACCTATCAATGGGCTGTAAGTAGAAAGGAAATTTAATTTTTTCCTTTGCCTTTGTTTCCTACATCAGTACCACCTAACATTACCTAATACACATATGCGGTCATTTCTCTGTCTTTTTAAAAAAAAACTGTTGTGATAATTTCTTTTTTTCATCTACCTTTTCTAACATATTATTTCTAAGAACTCTTTCTTGTTTTGTAATTGTTTTCTTTTTCATTCATCTAGTTTGTATTTTATATATCCAGTATCTTCTTGAGTTTCCTTGAGACTTTCATTTTTTTTTCCGATCTGTTTCCAAATTCTTCTTCTCCAATTCATTTTTTCTGTCCGTTTGCCGTGGTCATCTTCTTTTACCTTTTTGCTTTTTCTCAACTGCTTGTTGAACCTCAGTTGTGCTGTCATATGTAAGAGTGAGGCAACCGAAACCACTTGAGAGCTCTGTGCATATATGGGTAGGGATTTGCCTTGGAATGACCAAGTGGAGAACTCCCACTGTATCAGAATGGCAGCATCTCTTCTCTGTAGGCTGTCCAGTTTCATTTTCAGTTGGGTAGACCCATGCTGCTAGGGAATCAACTACCCTGTATACAGACTCTGTTACTCCCTTTGGTTTTAGCTCTGCTCTTGCACCTCTCCCCTTATATCTGGTGCTTCCAAGCCTGGAAACTCTGGGATTCTGATAGTCCATTTTCTCCCTTCTCCATTTTTGAGTTCATCTGCCTTGCTTTGCTAATTGCCACTCTTCCATTTGGTTTCCATCTTCCATAGGAACATAAAGGGGCCAGTCTTTTCCTCCATCACTAACTTCTTTCTTACCCTTTGCTGTTATGGGTTTCAACTCCTCTACTGTCATTTTAGTGGAGCCTCTAGAGGAAGAGGAGATAAATGTGTGCTTCTCAGTGTTGTGAGTTCTGTTCTTGACTGCTGCTGCTGTGTGAGATTTGCAACTTGTATGAGTCAGCCAGCTCCGCTTAGAAAACTGAGAGCAGGATAGGGTCAAAACTCAACCTTTAGGGATTTGGTTTTTAAAATTTGTGATCTAGAACACTAAGAAAGTCCTTTAATCTAAAAAAATTACCCCCTTTGGTAAAATAGTAAAATCTCACACCTTTCTTTAATATTACTCAAAATTAGAACATATATAATATTGTGACTCAGAATTAAGGGATAAAGTATTGCTTTGTTTTCAGACTGCACAGATTTTTTTTAGAGACTTTTATTCAGAATCTACTCCTTACTACCATTCTATCCTGTCCTTAGAGGATTGCTAATTTCAAGACTGCATTGCATGTCATAACCTTTGACTTAAAGAAGTAGATGTTTATTTGCATCTAATGAGAAAAATTAAGCGCATATTTCAAAGGAAATTTTGAACAATTTCTAAGCAAACAATATGCACTTATAAAAGTAAGAATACCTATAGTTCAAGTTCTTAATTCAAGAAAACTATTAGGGGGCACCTGGGTGGCTCAGTGGGTTAAGGCTCTGCCTTCGGCTCGGGGCGTGATCTCGGGGTCCTGGGGTCGAGCCCCGCATTGGGCTCTCTGCCCAGCAGGGAGCCTGCTTCCTCCCCTCTTTCTCTCTGCCTGCCTCTCTGCCTACTTGTGATCTCTGTCTGTCAAATAAATAAATAAAATCTTTAAAAAAATAAAAAAAATTAAAAAAAGAAAACTATTAGCTGTCCTTTATATTGTCTATTAAATTTGCTTCTGTGCTATATAATATTCAGAGAAAAATCTGCTTTATGTACCGATTCATTTATTTTGGACCTTTGTCTACCATAACTTAAATTGTATTTTTATTTTTAAATTTGCTTGCCTTCTAGAAGCAGAATCCTTTTAAAAATGAACATCAAAAAGGAATTTTTTTTTAACTGTTTTTTTTTTTTAAAGATTTTATTTATTTATTTGACAGACAGAGATCACAAGTAGGCAGAGAGGCAGGCAGAGAGAGAGAGGTGGAGGCAGGCTCCCCGCGGAGCAGAGAGCCCGACCTGGGGCTCGATCCCAGGACCCTGGGATCATGACCTGAGCTGAAGGCAGAGGCTTAACCCACTGAGCCACCCAGGCGCCCCCAAAAAGGAATTTGTTTGAAGAATCTTTCATCCCATGATTTTATTTTTTAAAAGATTATAAATTTTAAAGCGAGAGAGAGAGCGCACACGCAGGAAGGAGGCACATAGGGAAAAGGAGAGAGAAACCCAAGCAGACTCCACTGAGCATGGAGCCCAAGGTGGGGCTCGATCTCGCAACCCTGAGCTCACAGCCAGACCCCAAACCAAATGTGGGACCCTCAACTGACTCTGTATCTTGGCGCCCCTCATCACATAGATGTTAGTCATTCTTTTCTTTTATTACAATTTTTTACTTTGATTTTACTTCCTTTCTAACTGTATTATTCATCTATTCTCTCCTCTTCAATCCCCTTAATAAAGTAACAGTCATAATAATAATGCTAGGATATGTCACCAGGGTTATATATGTATGCCTCTGTACTTCATCTCATAAAAAGGGATTCAACCTAAAGTTAATAAAGAAAATGATACTTCTGTTTTTATAATGGCTTCATTCATATTAGTTATAAAGATAAAGAACAATTAAAAAGAAAGGAAAGCTACTGAAGCATAGACTGTGGCTGGGTTTTTAAATGAATACAATTTGTCTCACCAAAAGACAGCAATATTTCAAATCTAGCTGAGACTAATGATCTGCCTATCTAGTATCTGTTAACTGTTGTTATAACACCCATTTTGATGGAGAAGATTTACTCACATTGTGAGAAGAAGAATATCATGACTAAAAGAAGAGAGCAGCGATTGCAAATTATCATAGGGGTATAAAGATGAGGTCATTATAGACTCTTTGATAGTTAATAGAGCAATCAAAAAACAATGACGTTTGATATGAACTATTTTGATTACAGAAAAGGCTGTGACTCATTTTTACATTCATATGTCTACAAGAAAATTTTCAGATTTATAAGATTGACCCTTCAATTATTACTTTTTTTTGGTAACATACAATGAGTAAATGAGGTTACATTTTTCAAAGGGCAAAAGAGCTGTTAAATCAAAGGCCGTTAGTGTGAAATGGAGACTGTTTCAGGGAGAATGATTTAATTCTGTCTCTGGGTCTATCTAGGATTAAATCCATTAAGCAAAAAACTTAATAGCTTTGTCCATGACTTAAAAAACACACATGCACACACATAAAAATCATTTTACCAAGTAATTTGCTTTGCAAGAATAATTTGAAATTATGCCAATTCTAAAGCATAGTTTAAAATTTTTGAAAAATAATTTTAGTGTTTGTATAAAATAGAGCTAAGTAAAGGCAAAGGGGAGTCAACATAATTGTTAAAAGGAAAATGCACTTAGTGGAAGGGTTGCTTAGCCAGAAGAAAAATAAATATTTGAATTTCTGTACAAATAGAAATTTGTAGTTAAACCATTGTGAATGATTTCCTAGCAATTAAGAAAATCTAAATACATAGTGATTAAGAATATCTGGGAAAATATTCAGTGTGGAGAAAAATGCTAAGAATTTATGTTAGTACAGATTATAATCAAATACTTTCCTAAGATCAGTAGTTTGGTGAGACTCAAGAGTGCTTATGGTTCACGGTGGTCAGATCACCACCACACACACCAAAATGAGACTTGTTCCTAACACTTTGGCATAAAAACGTTGACTACCAAACATTAACAGTTATGCTTCAAATGTGAATTAACATGGAGCCCAAGATGCCAGTAGCTACCCTAGCATATACTAGATTCATGTTATAATGAATATATGACCCAAATCAGACCATATGTTTTCCTTTTTGATAAAAATGTAGAAGGGTTTGTAGAGATATAGCAACTTCTCTTAGTAAACACAGTACAAGATTTCTCCGGAACTTTTGTGTGTGTGTGTGTGTGTGTGTGTGTGTATCCAATTTTGTCAGGCCTCACACCAGTTAAGAGGCATAGAGTCACATCATAGTAACTGACTCTTACAACTACTGCTCCTGCAGGACCTCAGCTAGTTTGCTCCTGAAATATTCCCAAGAGTGCCCAGGAGTATCACCGATGCACGCACACAAGAACTCTCTAACCCGGTATTACTCTGCCTGTCAGGAATTAGATACCTAGTACCGTTCTCTTACCGCGGTATCTTGCTTACCCCTCTGGGCAGTATATTGGAGAAGATACCATGGCGGTATAGAATGTGGAGTGATTGGTGGTAAAGCAGAGGAGCAAGGATTTCTCCCATTTGTATTTCTCTCTGTTTCTCTCACACTAAAACTGTGCTGCTTGTTTCTCTCTCATACAGAATCATGTAAAGAAACTGTTTTTCTAGTGTTTTTCATGTGTTTTGGAGGATGCTCAACAACCAGAATCATACTTCCGGTCCAGTAACCCTTCAGGGTCACAACAGTGTGCCTTGTTTCTGCTTTCTGCTACTTTTTGTTTATCTGTTTACTTTTAGGACCCATTTCTTAGAAGTTTCCTCAGTGATCCACTCCCATCTCCCCATCCTGCTGCCTTCACTTGGTTGGCTTCAACCCACTGATGTATTAGACATACCCATAGCTGGCTGGGCTTGCAGTTCTCTCCCTCGAGTCTCCTCAGCTACCACATATCAGCCTTTCAATCTTGTTCCTTGTGTTAGATTGTCTCCCCCACCCCGCCCAACTTGGAAAGGATTTAATGGCTTTAGCTTGTGTTAGGGAGCCATAAATTTGGGGGATACAACTCCAGATGCAAGTTTTTCATGACTCCATGAGTTTGTAAAACTATTACAGACTTTCAGGGACCTCAAAGCAAGGGCAGAGGGCAATTTTTCCTGTGCCATGTGCTCTGCCTGCTGGAGTGACAGTCTGAACATGGGCACTATAGGGGCAGGAGGTTATTTTGCCTTTTCTTGTCTTTTCTCCATCTGTTGTGGGCTTTAAGAATGCTGTGAGGCTAAGGAGGGGATTTGAAGTATAGGTTGTGAGAATCTTTGTTCCAGGCATCTTGAATTTAAGGTCAAGTCAGAGAGCCTGGATCTTTTTATAGGGCCCTTCGAGCCATTTACCCAAACAGGTCATGTCAGGTGGGTTTGTTAACCTTAAAAAATAAAGCTGTCAAGTTATTTTACCAGCAAAAATGGCTTTATTTGGGAATAGCTGAGAATTACAATTTGGGATTTCCAGGTTATAATAAAACCATAAGCGCACCTGGAGAACAGAGACGAGAACTGCTCTTATAGAGAAAGGAGGGAGTTAGGAGGGGCTGTTTTAAATAAAAAGTCCATTTCAATAAACTGGGAGTTAGAAGTATAGTGACTTTTCATCAGCATTTCATTGTGAGTCTCTCTATGGCTGGGCTGTTGCCGGGGAAAAAGAAAACCTTACTTTCTGCTCCCCTGGACATTGTAAAGTGGTATCTACTTGCAAGGTACAGTTCTTGCTACGGGGTATGCAATTTACTAGGCCTGGTAGGGGGTTAGAGCTACCCCTTCTGTTCTCCCAACTCCATTTTACTGAGGTTTCCCTTTATTAATTTTCACAGATCCACCTTACCAGCCCAGAAACATTTGAATATCTCTCATACTCAAGCTGGCATCCCCACCCTCCAAGCTATGCAGCTGACGTTGAAACAATGTGCAATGTGTTAATTTGGTATCTTGGTAACTTTAATATATTAAAAGAAATTTTCAATACTTTATGGATAGAGAATTATCATGTATTATTAATACAAACTAACATTTCTGGATACATGTCATATTCCAAGTATAGTTTTGGATGTTGTTCAATCCACAATAACCTTAGCCAGACAGTATCTTTGCCTCTTTCTTGGTCTCTTTCTTATCCTACTTACTTCGTCATCTACCATAGTGGGGCTACTAACACTTAATTAGGTCTCCTTCCAAGGTTTGGGTTTTGTTTTATTTTGTTTTCTGTTTCTTAGAGTGTAGTATTTTAATGGGACTAAAAGAGGAATGTGTTAAAATCTGCCAGAGTTAGGTTAACTTACCATGATTAGGCAGTCTTTCATCAAATTGGGTTAAATAGAGTTTGTGACAAATACATACAAATATATGATGTGTGTGTATTTAAATATATTAAAACAAAATCCCCTAAGTAATCAAATACTAAGTTACCAAGGGAGAAACTGCCCCTTAAGTGAGCGCTTTGTTTTGGGAATTGACTTGAGTAACAGAGTGGCCATCCGGCTCTGAATGTTTGAGATTCTCCTGTTGTAGGATCAAGTCAAAGTGTTCATTTAGAACAAAGATCCTGTTGGTGGAGTCTGAGGAATAACTTGCCTTCTAGTCTCCAGTGTTACAGAAGCATCTGCTCAAATGTGTGATCTCTATCAAATGTAAAGCTGGGGCCAGGAAATATACCTTTCATTTTCTTTTTCTCTCCTTTAGCAGCCCTGAAGAGTTTTCACCAAATTGCAAACTGGAGTCAGGTAATAATGTTTGTTTCTGAGCTTTCAGAGGAAGCTGTTTATTTTAGTAGGCAATTTTCATGTGTGATGAAGTGAAATGTTGAGAAGGCAGCCTCTCATCAGTGGACAAACAATGCCTAAGAATTTAGCTAATGGCCCCCCTTCAGTGCAGAGAATAGATGGCAACAATTGTACTTGCAGACTAGACCCAAAGCTACTTGTTTGGCTGCTAGGTGTTAATGCAAATTTGTTCTTCAGCTCATTCAACCCTGGGGCTCCCATCCTTTGATTTAATTAAATGTAATTGGTTACATTGCTCCTCCCAGGCCCCTGAGGTGTTTTTGTTTATTGCTTACTCTTTGCAATAAAGCTTCAATTCATGGCACAAAATGCTGGATAAATAAGACCCATTTTTCCCTATGTTGGATTTGCAGGGAGATTATTCCCTCCAAATAGTTTGGCTTTACTGTTAGAAGTAAATGACCAGTGAAATAAACTCATTGGGTGGCAAATGTAGCATATCCAAAAGCAAGGAATTAAGTAGGGTAAATTACATGAGATTAGGAAAAGATATGAAGTTGTAATATTAAATTAGTAAAGATTTGCTAGACTATTAGAAGAGGTATCAACACTGTAAATAAATAAGGCTTTAATAAGTAAGATTATCATTGTTGTATAGCACATAATAAAGATTATTAAAACGTTACTTGAAAATGCCAGCTCTGAAAAAGTCTGTAAATTCACTTCTAGCCATCCAGAATCTCTTACTCATAAATATGCAAGTAGCATTGTTTGGGACAAAAGCAAGAATGATATTGACTTAAATTAAGTTGGCACAATTAACCTATTCCTTTTTAATGAAAGATTTTTTTTTCTTATTGTGTAAGTTTTGTTTTTAAGCTTAAGATACTGTAAATAACATTTTTTTGTAAAGTGATATTTTTGGAAATTTTTCATTTTAATTTGAGAATGGGATAAATTATCTTCATGTATTAATCTATAATGTATTACCTTCTGAGGAAGAGCTCAGAAACGTTAGGGAAATTAGAAAACTAGCATTAGCACTTCCCAATTCAATTTTAAGTACCAAACCATTTAAATGACTTTTCCCCCTTTTGTCCTTGTGAGCTGGGTAAAAGAGCCTGCCAAAAACTAATATTTATTATAACATTGCCTGGTTAGTTCCTTTATTGCTTTCTTCTTTTCCTGGCCTTTATTTCTCCCATTTTTACTATAGAGGTATAAGTTACTGCACCGATGACATTTTCATTAATGCGGTAGGCCTTCTAAATCTTGCTGTGTCACAAGTCTAACTCATATCTCTTCTGATGGAAAATATGAAAAATCTATGATAAGAACACAGGTATTCTCAGCACAGTATTTTTAAAAGCCTCAGTGCCTCACAATAGGATTGTTTTGCAGGAATTTTTTCTAGGCTCCTCTCATATCCAATTGCTGAGGTACTGGGGTTTTACTCTTATCACACTGTGCTGTCAGAAAGTTAGGTCTTTCTTCTGGAGGGTGACCCTGACAAAAACCAAGTGGTAATTATAATAGAAAACTGTAAGAAAAAAACACTGCCCCAGAGACGTGGAAACAGGGCTCAGATGTCAACTCAGAAGTAGGTGCTGAGAGCAAAGATGGAGCACCATATGCACACGTTGGAAATGGCTGTGGAAAAGGCTGTACTTCTCTTTCAGAGGAAGTTTGAGTTAGCCTCCAACAACTTAGCTGTAGGCAGAAAACCCAGCTGTGGCCCTAGGTCCAAAAACCTGCGGTGGGAAGTATGGGCTTTGTCTGCTGGGTTCAGGATGATTTTACTTCTCGCCTAGTTGATACGAAGCAGTCACAGTTTAAAATAACTAGTGACCCACAAACTGCCAAATAAGAATGTTTAACATAATGTGGTGGGTACTGAGTGTTTCTTTTGTAAAAGGAAATGTAATGTCATTGACAGAAAAAAAGGGAAATATTCCAGTGGTCTTTGAGATAAAACTAGATTCTCTTGTACTTGAGTAATTTTCCTTGCTGGGTGCTGGTAATAATAAGCCCATTGCCCAGTTCCCTGACTGTGACTCTCCTGAATCCACAGCTTTGATTGGAAACTCTCAACCCCTGACTGGCCTCAGGAGCACTGATTACGGGAGGCACCCCACACACTTCCCTCGTAAACATTTGGCAGATCAGGAAGTGCTGAAAAGCGATGCCCCTGGCTCTCAGAAGAGGGTACTGGTGGGAGAAGAAATAGAACATTTTCCCTCTTGCAGCTGTCAGAGAGTGATTATGTCAAATGGGTTTTCAAGGAGCCACAAAGTAATTACAGGGTAACTTCTTGACATTATTTTCCAGTGTTTGACTCAGCAGATGATGATGATTAATTGATGTGTATTATTTTATGGCTCTCTGAAACTTTGTTTGATACTTTAGATAGAGGTCAGACTCAGTCTTCATTTAGACTAACATAGCAAGTCTGCCTTAATTTTTAACATGTTAATGCTCCCTTTGTGATAGATGATTTCCTAAACTTATGGTGACTAAGAGACCCTATATTTGCACTGCCTTTTTCATGTAGTTTTCATGTGCTTTAAAGTAGCGTTTTATGCTTTTATTAAGCTAATACTCTGGATTTGTGGGGTTATGGTGAGACATAAATGAGCTAAATCACAAAAAGTAAAAATACTTAATATCTGGCACATGGTGAATTGCAGCTATATTGAAACATAACTTCAAAAAGATGTTTTAAACTTCAAAAAGGTATTTTCTTGTATGCTTACTAATGTTTTGGTTGAATTAGCAGGGAAGATTCTGACACCCTGCTTGTTTTCTTCTGTAGTTATGTTATGTTAGAGCTGGCCTATTGGTTTATATGCTTTTATTAATTTTAATTAAATTTAAAATAGGTGGGATTGTTTAGATACAACGGACTTGAAATACATTTTTATTTCAGGTCCTTTTCCAGGGCGTACCTTTATATATGTCTGTAGTTGATCGATTCCAAGCAAGTAATTGGTTCAGATTGGCCAAGATCTGGACATTCATGACAGGTATAATAGAAATTAAGACCTTAATGAAAAATAGTAAGTAATAAATAGAGTAGAGCTTTTATTATTTTACTATTTGTAAATTGTAAACATATTTTTTTCAACTCAGAGTTGTCAGTGATATGAGAAATGTTTAGTGATCTTCTTAGACTTTCATTAGCTTGTATACTAAAAGATGTCTCATAGGCAGAATGTTTTTTATGAGAAAAATGGAAGTGTCTGATACAACACTTCACATTCAGCCTAAATAGAAAAAAACTGTCTTAAGTTTCATTTTTGTCTTTGTTCAATATCAAATAATTTCTATTTGCTGACCCCAAACTATTCACCAAAAAATAACTACTGCATGGGGGCGCTTAGCTGGCTCAATCCAAAGAGCTTGCGACTCTTGATCTTGGGATTGTGAGTTCGAGACCCACACTGGGTGTGGGGATTACTTAAAAATAGAATCTTATCCTACCCCCTCAACCCCCCATGTTGCATCTCCTCTCCCTCATATCAGGGAGATCATATGATAGTTGTCTTTCTCCGATTGACTTATTTCGCTAAGCATGATACCCTCTAGTTCCATCCACGTCGTCGCAAATGGCAAGATTTCATTTCTTTTGATGGCTGCATAGTATTCCATTGTGTATATATACCACATCTTCTTTATCCATTCGTCTGTGGATGGACATCTAGGTTCTTTCCATAGTTTGGCTATTGTAGACATTGCTGCTATAAACATTCGGGTGCACGTGCCCCTTCGGATCACTACGTTTGTATCTTTAGGGTAAATACCCAGCAGTGCAATTGCTGGGTCATAGGGTAGTTCTATTTTCAACATTTTGAGGAACCTCCATGCTGTTTCCCAGAGTGGTTGCACCAGCTTGCATTCCCACCAACAGTGTAGGAGGGTTCCCCTTTCTCCGCATCCTCGCCAGCATCTGTCATTTCCTGACTTGTTCATTTTAGCCATTCTGACTGGTGTGAGGTGATATCTCATTGTGGTTTTGATTTGTATTTCCCTGATGCCGAGTGATATGGAGCACTTTTTCATGTGTCTGTTGGCCATCTGGATGTCTTCTTTGCAGAAATGTCTGTTCATGTCCTCTGCCCATTTCTTGATTGGATTATTTGTTCTTTGGGTGTTGAGTTTGCTAAGTTCTTTATAGATTTTGGACACTAGCCCTTTATCTGATATGTCATTTGCAAATATCTTCTCCCATTCTGTCAGTTGTCTTTTGTTTTTTGTTTTTTTTTTAAAGATTTTATTTATTTATTTGACAGAGAGAGATCACAAGTAGACAGAGAGGAAGGCAGAGAGAGAGAGAGAGAGGGAAGCAGGCTTCCTGCTGAGCAGGGAGCCCGATGTGGGACTCGATCCCAGGACCCTGAGATCATGACCTGAGCCGAAGGCAGCGGCTTAACCCACTGAGCCACCCAGGCGCCCATCTTTTGGTTTTGTTCACTGTTTCCTTTGCTGTGCAAAAGCTTTTGATCTTGATAAAATCCCAATAGTTCATTTTTGCCCTTGCTTCCCTTGCCTTTGGTGATGTTCCTAGGAAGATGTTGCTGCGGCTGAGGTCGAAGAGGTTGCTGCCTGTGTTCAAGGGGAGATGGAGAGGAGAAGGGAGTTGAGGGAAATTGGAAGGGGAGGTGAACCATGAGAGACTATGGACTCTGAAAAACGATCTGAGAATTTTGAAGGGGTGGGGGGTGGGAGGTTGGGGGCACCAGGTGGTGGGTATTGTAGAGGGCACGGATTGCATGGAGCACTGGGTGTGGTGCAAAAATAATGAATACTGTTATGCTGAAAAAATAAAAAAAAAATAAAAAAAAATAGAATCTTAAAAAATTTTTTTTGAATATACTTTTTAAGATTTTATTTATTTATTTGACAGAGAGAGTGAGAGAGCACAAGCAAGGGGAGCATTAGAGGGAGAGGGAGAAGCAGGTTCTCGCCAAGCAGGGAATCCAGTGCAGGGCTCAGTCTCAGGACCCTGACCTGAGCTGAAGGCAGATGCTTAACCATCTGAGCCACTCAGGCGCCCCTAAAAATAAAATCTTAAGGGGCGCCTGGGTGGCTCAGTGGGTTAAGCCACTGCCTTCGGCTCAGGTCATGATCTCAGGGTCCTGGGATCGAGTCCCGCATCGGGCTCTTTGCTCGGCAGGGAGCCTGCTTCCCTCTCTCCCTCTCCGCCTGCCTCTGTCTACTTGTGATCTCTCTCTGTCAAATAAATAAATAAAATCTTTAAAAAAAAAAATCTTAAAAAAAAAACCCTATTGCATGAATGACTTGATTATGGCATAAATGCTATTTGAGGAACTTTTGGAAAACAATGCTTGAATATCATCATGTAAGTAAGTGCTTTTAAGTAGATTTTTAAAAAGTTTTCAGGTATCAGTGTTTTATTCAAAAGTATTATTTTCCCATGAATTTAAGAAAAATACCTTAGAATTAGATATCTTGCTATACTAGGACCCGGCCATATCTTTTTACACATTGACTACATTCCTTTATGTGGCAGTGTTTGTGCTACGCACATGTGTGTTTTGTAAACAAATGATACAGGTGAGCTATCTTTTGGCTGCCCTGCTTCCACTTGCCAACTGGATATATCATCAACATTCCAGGTAGAAAAGATGTTTAAGAAGTTCAACTGAACAGTCTTCCTTTGTCTCCACACGTGTTTCACAATGACAGGATGTTGCTCTCATGGTAACAGAAGGATGGCAGTCTAGGGTTTGCTGTGCCATCTTTACTATGTGTGTGCTGAATGAACAGAAACCAAGTATTCAGCTCTGGGATGTGTGATTGTGAGGGTTTTTGATTTTGTTTTTTGTTTTTTTTTTGTGGCGGTGGGGCTGTTGGTGGGGTCTCCGTTGATAAGATGTTTTAGACTTAAAAAAACCATCTGTTTATAGGAAGCACTGGGGGTGTACCCTTCTGTTGAATTTATTACACATATTGCAAATTACAGATGGCTTAGCAATAGGTTTACCCTTCTGCAGGAATTTGTTGCTTCTATAAGTAACAAATCTTTTTCAATATTAACACATTTTAGGACATTTGAGGTTTGTTTTCCTTCTAAAATAAGGCTCTCCTTGGCCATATGGTCTATATATCTCTCATCACCTGGCTGAATCTTGCCTTGTTGCTCTGAATCATCAGCTTCCTTGCTCTACTCAATTTCTATTTTTGACATGTTTAATATTTTTTATTCTTTACTGGAATTATTGTCAGGAAACATTAAGTGCCCAGGACCTTTCCAGGTCCTAGGGTTATAAATATTTACTATCTCTATAATTGCAGTTATGGCAAATCAACATGGATTACTTATAAAAAGGATTATGGCACACAGGTGACTCTGTATTATTGTATATATAAGTCAGCTTCCAGTGTTTCTCTTATTTAAATTTTTTACAGCTCTTGTGTTTCCTTGAAATTTTTTCTTTCTTGAAAATTATGCTATAAGGTCCTCAGCAATGCCCTTCTTCCTTTCCTTTCTACAAACCTATTTAAATATGTATATATATTTTTAAGATGATAGATACAAAATAATCATATAATATATATAAGAGATAAAGATGACTAGAACAACATATATCCATGAATCCACTACATTGAGTGAGTGCATTATCTAAGGTAGAATGAAGGTAGCTTATGTCTGGATACTTAGGGGCAAGTAGATAATATATTCAACTGGGCTGGAACCAGAACAGTCTTTCATTGAAATGGATACTCATCTGAAGCCTAGCGGGTCAAGTTTCCATGGGGAACATCCGTTTTCTCTGAACAAAGGTTTTGACCATGGCATCTGGGTAGCAGGCTGTCAGCTAAGTATGATGGTTACAAGCTGGCCAGCCAATATTTCAAACATGGAACCAAATGCAGGCACTTTCCATAGCATTCCATGTACCTAGCTAGATGAGTGTTCAGTAAACGAGCCCTGCTATTTTTGATGGTGATGTAATTATGTATGATAATATTAACCTCTTTTTCTCTAGTTCTTGCTTCTATATGCTTTTTAATGTAAACTTTTTAATGTATACTTTAATTCCCCAAGTTTTTGTTTCTTCGATCACTCTTACCTTAACATCTCCTGAATTTTTAAAGCAGAATTATCACGGCCTAATTCTTCTGTGTGATGTATCTCTATCCATTCCAGGTTTGTCTAGAGGTATCCCACATTTCTTACTTTTCTAGCGTGTGTATTTCTAAGTCCTATAAAAACTGATACTTGAATCTGAATCCAACTTATTTTTTAAATTTAAAGTTTCATGCTTAATAAAGTTTTCATTCAGGTTTTTTTTTTTAAATTCAGTTTTGTTTTTTACCCCTGTCTGTCCTTATCTAGTATTTTCTGAATACAAATGCAAGCTATTAACCTAATTAAAAATAGCCTCAATTTTGTTTGAGTCTTTCATGATTTTTTTTAAAGATTTTTATTTATTTAATACACAGAAAGAGATCACAAGCAGGCAGGGGGGGGTGGGAAGCAGGCTCCCTGCTGAGCAGAGAGCCCGATGTGGGGCTCGATCCCAGGACCCTGAGATCATGACCTAAGCTGAAGGCAGAGGCCCAACCCACTGAGCCACCCAGGTGCCCCAAGTCTTGTATGATTTAAATGAAACATGAGTTGTTTTTTTTTTTTTAAACTAGAGGAATATATACATACTCAGAGGCCTGTGAACTTCAGCATCTCTCCCCTCATTCTCTATTCTCACTGTTCCCTGCACGTGTCATTCCATCCTCTCAGGTGACAGGAACTGGAAAGTGTTACTTGTCTGTGTGGCTTATCACTTGTCCCCTAGCAGAGTGATGGCTGGCTTCTCTTTGTGCCCGGAGCTTTCTGTTTATACATTAATTGTAGCACTTGTCCTGTTATATTGTAATTATCTGCTTACCTGCCATCTGCTCAGCAGACAGGGCAGTGACTTTGTCTTACTCATTTTGCCTCCCAAGCCCAAAAACCACAAGTTGGTTGAATGAATGAAGTAGTCTTGTGTGTGTGTGTGTGTGCGCGCATCTGTGTCTGTGTGTGAGAGAGGGAGAGAGAGATTGAGAATGAGAGAGAGAGAATCCATCAGAGGACATCCAGAGATGCTGTTAATATTTGATGTAATTCAGCTGTTTTGTGAAAGGTCTCCTCCCCTTTTTAGATAAAGGTTGCTAATAGGTTTCCAACAAAAATGGCAGAAACCTAGACTGCTAATTTACTGTTTATGTTTGCATATATTAAACTAGGACCCCAAATGAAAAAATTAGAGTAGAATGTTAATCACAATTTGAGGTCAAATCAATTAGAAGACATCATAAATAAGTTTGTTGTTATTTCCAACTTCATATAAATGACATCATGTTGTCTCTGGGGCACGTATGTTTTGGAATATGAACATCGTTAGGTTCTTTTGAACAACTGTACACCAGCTCATAAATTTACATATATAAATACCCCTAATTAACATTTGTTTATTATTTTGCATTTCACTGCTATTTACTAACAGATTTCAAGACAATAGACAATTTTGTAACCTCAGTTTTATAAAAACCACTAGTATTTTTGGTCCCTAGCAACCATTTAGTATGTAAATTAGGTATTCTCAGGCTTAATGTACTTCATTTTTATAAAACAAATACATCATTAATCTGATTAAGTTCTTGGATGGGAGTGCTGTCCTCAGATCATTGTGGATCATTTATTGTTGGGCATGCATCCAAAAAAAATTCAAGCATGGCACTTACAGCCTAGGTTTAGGAGAATTGTTGAAACCTCCTAAATGACATTTTCCAGAAGAATAGAAAGGCACTGCTTACTTACAATTGCAAGCATTACCTAAAACTTAATGATGTTCTTAACCTTAATTGCAGCTCAGTTTGATGATGATTCAGTGCCTGAAATTATGCCATGTTTTGCTTTGATGTTATAAAATGTATAATGAAATAAAGGTGATCCAAGTGAATCAAAAATAGATTCTGGCTTTCCAGTAGTGACTTAATCACTATGTTTCTGAATTCAGAAGTTGCTTGACTGTCATGGCTATTATTTTGTGTGTCTTTAACTTTTAGTCAAATTTACTCCTTAAGAACTGAGAATGTTTAATATTAAGGTTAAAGAAAGTTCATGATGTTTTTTTTTTTTTTTTTTTTTAAAGATTTTATTTATTTATTTGTCATAGAGAGAGAAGCGAGAGTGAGCACAGGCAGACAGAGTGGCAGGCAGAGGCAGAGGGAGAAGCAGGCTCGCTGCCAAGCAAGGAGCCCGATGTGGGACTCGATCCCAGGACGCTGGGATCATGACCTGAGCCGAAGGCAGCGGCTTAACCCACTGAGCCACCCAGGCGTCCCAGTTCATGATGTTTTAATTTATCTAGAAGAAGGACCTTTTTAAGAAAATTTACAGCAAAGTTTATTGAATTCTGCCTTCTTAGTTCTGTTTACAAAGTTATATATCCTCCATTTGGAGGTAGTCTTTGTAAAATGCAACACAATTAGAATAGGTTTCACTTACTGAATGTCAATCTATAGTACCTTATTCATTGCCCTAGAAAGACTTATGAAATTATTATGTTTATTCCCATTTTGCAGATGATTGAATAAAGGCTCAGAAAGGTTAAGTGAATACCCAAAGGCATATAGGTAGTATGTGATTAATCTAGGACTCAAACACAGTTCTCAGTCTGGAACCTCTGCTGCCTCAGATAGGGGAGGAAAGAGAACAATGGACAGGGCTTGGCAAACTTTCTGTAAAGGGTCAAAGAGCAAATATTTTGTGTCACCTTTATCACATATACTTATTTTTAATTTTTTTAAACAAACTTTTAAAAATGTAAGAACCGGGGCACCTGGGTGGCTCAGTGGGTTAAAGCCTCTGCCTTCGGCTCAGGTCATGGTCCTAGGGTCCTGGGATCAAGCCCCGCATCGGGCTCTCTGCTCAGCAGATAGCCTGCTTCCCTCTCTTTCTCTGCCTGCCTCTCTGCCTACTTGTGATCTCTGTCTGTCAATAAATAAATAAAATCTTAAAAAAAAATAAAAAATAAAAAAAAATAAAAATGTAAGAACCATTCTTAGCTTGAGTGTCATCTGGAAATGACAAGGGTCAGATTTGACTAAAAGTCCTTAGTTTGCCAATCTCTGATTCAGGATAGTGTTAGTAAGCCCTCTATATTCTCTCAGCCCTATGTATACTATGTAATTTTAGTTCACGGTTAAATAATTTATATCTACAGCAATGACTTTTAAACATCAAGAAAATCAACAAATTTTTTGTTCTCTGTGCCCAATTTGAGAAAGCATGAAAGCATGACATCTTAGATTTTCATCAAAGAAATCAAAATAAAGTTTTAGTATTTATAGTGGTATTTTTAGCTATCTGGAAGATTAAACTTTTTGAAGCTATTCATTTTAGAACAGAAAAAAAATGAAAGGTTATATTACAAGTAGATTTTGACAGTTACAGAATTTATAATGTACCATTTTAATTTCATTTTGAATGTTTAATTTTATTTTTAAAAAGTCCTACCTCCTTGATATTCGGGTGCTTACTCTTCTGTACCTATTTTTTTGAAATTGCAGACAACTGATTCTGTTTTTCACAGTATACATTTTATTGAAGAGTACTAAAGAATAGCTAAGTAGGGGCACCTGGGTAGCTCAGTGGTTTAAAGCCTCTGCCTTCAGCTCAGGTCATGATCCCAGGGTCCTGGGATCGAGCCCCGAATCGGGCTCTCTGCTCAGCGGGGAGCCTGCTTCCTCCTCTCTCTATGCCTGCTTCTCTGCCTACTTGTGATCTCTGTCTGTCAAATAAATAAAATCTTAAAAAAAAAAAAAGAATAACTAAGTAAATGATTCTTGACTCTTTTTTTTTTTTTAAGTTTTATTTATTTGCACAATCTCTACACCCAACACGGGACTTGAACTCACAACCCTGAAGTTAATAGTAACATGCTGTTCTGACTGAGCCAGCCAGGCGTCCCTTTACTCTTCTTAAGGAAAAGCATTTTGTAACTTAGCTGCTGGACATCTAAGATTTTCACTGATAGGTTAATGTTTACCTAGATGGAAATGTTTCTTTCTTCAACTTTTTAATTTATGTTCTCATTTCAGCTGGCCTAGGACACAGACTCCAGTCCCTTTCCTTAAGAAGCCCCAAGCAGGGTCATTGCAGGGCCGCTGTCCTCCTGGCGGGGCATAGAGAGTAGTGGTAGACCTGGGGCTGTCAAACCTATGGTGGGAAACTTGTTTTTGTTTTTAAGTTTTTTTATTTAAAGATTTTATTTATTTATTCGACAGAGAGAGAGAGAGAGAGAGACAGCAAGAGAGGGAACACAAGCACAGGCAGAGGGAGAGGGAGAAGTAGGCTTCCCGCAGAGGAGGGAGCCCAATGTGGGACTTGATCCCAGGACTCTGGGATGGTGATGTGAGCCAAAGGCAGACGCTTAATGACTGAGCCACACAGGCGCCCTGGGAAGCTTGTTTTGTTCAGCTCCCTGGTGTCCATGTTTTCCTAATTTCTTTGTATTTCTTCAAGCCATTAGTAATATTGCTTTTGAAAAATTCAGTATTGTTTTGGTCAAACAAGAAGGTAAAGAGGTATTTGTATCTTTTACCAGACTGGATCATGGATGCCTAGGGGGTAAGTGTGGTGCTAAGCACATGGACCCAGTGAGTTCTAGTCCTTCCTTCTTGGAGAGTAGCCTTCTCAAAGCTTTTCCTCTGGCCCTCAGATGGCTGCAAGGACAAAACCAGTCCCACAGATCCTCGTAAATGACTTTACAAAAGGCCGAAAAAAATTAAAAGATAAATACTATTTATAGTATCAAATTACAAAAACAAGAATTGCATCATTATTTGGGTAGTGAGGGTAGCTTTGTGTTCATATTTGCTCTTCCTTTTTGTTTTGTAAAATTTTATTGTTTTTTATGTTAACTCCAATATAGTTAACATACAAAGTTATATTAGTGTAAGGTATATGATATGGTGACTCAACAATTCTGTACATTGCTCAGTGCTCATCATGATATGTGCACTCTTAATCCCCACCACCTATTTCCCCTACCCCTCCACCTGCCTCCCCTCTGCTAACCCTCAGTTTGTTCTCTTTAGTTAAGAGTCTGTTTCCTGGTTGTGTGTCTCTTTCTTTTCCCTTCGTTTGTTGTGTTTCTTAAATTCCACATCTGAGTGAAATCAAATGATGTTTATCTTTCTCTGACTTATTTTGCTTAGCATTATACTCTCTAGTTCCATTCATGTTTTTCAAATGGCAAGATTTCATTCTTTTTTTATGGCTGAGTAACATTTCATTTTATATATATATAAAATATATGAAAAAATATATATATAGAGAGAGTATAATGCTAAGCAAAGTAAGTCAGAGAAAGATAAACACCATTATATATATATATAAAATATATGAAAAAAATATATTTTATATTATTATACATTATGAAAATATATATACAGAGAGAGTATAATGCTAAGCAAAATAAGTCAGAGAAAGATAAACACCATTTGATATATATATATATATATATAAAATATATGAAAATATATATATATGGCATCTTCTTCATCCATTCATCTATCAGTGGACACTTGGGCTGCTTCCATAACTGGCTATTGTAAATTGCCCTTCCTTTTATAAAAAAATAATATCCAGTAGCCCAAACACGCAATCTCGCAATAGTGGGGATACCGAAGGACTTGACTAGTTCAATCACTAAACCAAACTGCCAAAGTCGGATGTGCAGATGGTTTCAAATGACGTTTACCAAGCACTTACCATGTACTAGGTTCTGTTCAAAATGTTTTACATTCATTATCTCATTTAGTCTCAACAGCCACTTTAAGAGCAAACTGAGGTTTAGAGTGGTTGAATAACTTGTTCACAGTTACACAACTACTAAGTTATAGAGGCGGAATTTAAACATGGGAAATATGACACCAAAGTCATGCTCTTAAATGAAAAAAAAATTTTTATGTTTAAAAAAAATGTCCCATGTTACAGTCCTCATTTGAACTGAATAGAACTGAAGGGCAGACATTGGAGTTACAAACAGAGGCTGTAAAAACCTGAAACTATGTCCAAATAATTCTATGACCAATCTTAGGAATAAACAAAAGGAAACAAAATAAAATAAAATACAAGTTCTTGAGTTTAAAGGAGCTCCTCAACTGATTAGAATTGTATGTATTATGATGTGACTGCCTTTAATTCATAGGTAATACTTTTTGTTTGTTCATGTGAAAACTAATACTTAAGAAAAATTTAGTAAGATTAAGCTAAGTGAAAGATAAATTAATTCAGCAAATATTTGTTGAGTGCACATTATATGCCAGAGGCTATGTGGATTAATAAGACACAGCCCTGCCTATGAGTAACTTACAGTGTAATGAGAGATAGGCAAGTAGAAAGAGTCAATTTTAGTATAATGGGAGTATCCAGTAAGCATGGCCTGGCGGAAGTCAGGGAAGGCATTTTAAAGGCAGGGACATCAATGTTGGTACCCAGAGATATGGGGGAAGGTAAGTTATGCCCCAGTTAGAGGCAACTGCACAAGCAAAGGCCTTGAAGTGAAGAAGGAGAGATTAGTGAGTTGCCACCACTCACCATTTAGTGAGGTTTGAATGAGAACCTTTCAGGGTTGGAAACCAGATGAGGCTGGAGGAGCAGAAAATCCAGACTGTGAAAGGCTATTTGAACCCAAGGCCAAATAGAGTGAACTTGATCCTGAAAGCAGCGGGGAGCTCATAGAATGGTGTGATCAAATCTGTGCATTAGAAACACTTTTACTCTTGCTGCAGTGTGAAGAGTGAGTGGAAGAGAGGAAGCAGGGGGAGAACAGTTCGGAGGCTGGTGGTGTGGCGAAAGGGCGAGATGAGCGGGCGAATGCCAGAGATTAAGAGAGTGCCACTGACAATTTGGTGAAGGAGTAAACTGAATGTGGGGAGAGAGGGAAGAGGGAGAAGTTACAGATGACATCTTGACAGCTTCTTAGAAAGGGGCAATGGGACACAGAAGTGAAAAGGGAGAGTGGAAAAAAATGTATAGGAATTAGTAGGAGTTGAGTTGAAGATGGAATGTTAGCAAAAGGTCCTTATGTACTGTAATGGGATTGTCTCTAAAACTCTGCTTTTCTGGGGCACCTGGGTGGCTCAGTGGGTTAAGCCGCTGCCTTCAGCTCAGGTCATGATCTCAGGGTCCTGGGATCGAGTCCCGCGATGGGCTCTCTGCTCAGCAGGGAGCCTGCTTCCCTCTCTCTCTCTCTGCCTGCCTCTCTGTCTGCTTGTGATCTCTCTCTGTCAAATAAACAAATAAAATCTTTAAAAAAACAAACAAACAAAAAAACTCTGCTTTTCTACCCAAATCATTCGCTGTCTTGTTTGCAGAGTTGTGCTACTCATTCACCAGTCAGTCTTGACAATGTAGATTCTAGGAAAGCAATATTTTAATATGTCGGGGGCATTTTTAGGTAGAAAACTTTTATGAGCCAGTGTTTCTAAAATTCAAAGCATGGACTTTGTTAGTTTAGTATTTCAAATGCCAGTATGTTATTAAATATTTTTTACTTGGTGAAGTTTCAAATGATTGATGCTTGATAACAGTATTACTTGGAATGAAAGTTTTTCTTTCTCTTTAATTCCCCCAACCAAATAGGTAGATGAGTGTGTGGGGGTGTTTGTGTTTGTGTACACAAATATAAATATGTTTTTCTGTTAAAACAAAATCCAAATGCAAGGTGGATGTGGCAGGGTGATGACAGTATTTTGTAGTGTTTACGAAAGCAAACCTCTGGAATTTTTAATGCTCATTTCTCTTTCTTTGTATTTTGTTTCTCTGGGACTTGAGCACAAGGTGGTCACAGATGTGCAGCTCATGGCAGTATATGACCCCGTTCATCATATCAAACTTTAAAAGACTCTGACCTACTTTATTTGTTTTTTAAAAGATTTATTCACTTATTTAGGAAATCTCTACACCCAGCATGGGGCTTGAACTCACAGCCCCAAGATCAAGAGTCACATGCTCTATTGACTGACCAAGCCAGGTGCCCCAAACTGATCTACTTTAAATTTTATTCCAAATTCATCTACTTTATCATTGTCAGTCGATACAGTTAGGTTGTGTGCCCACATAGGATTCAGAGAACTACCGCCTTCTCCAGTTCTGGTTTTGTGGACTTCTTTTTCAGTTCATCTGCTCCAGATAGACACTACGTATAAAGACATATAAACATATTTGTCTACATATAAAGGTTTTATATGTAGGTTGGTTTTATTGAAGTTAAAAATACAGATAGCTAAACTTTATGTGCTGTTTAAAGATTAAAGCACATAAAGTTGGGGCGCTTGGGTGGCTCAGTGGATTAAAGCCTCTGTCTTCAGCTCAGGTCATGGTCCCAGGGTCCTGGGATTGAGCCCCGCATCAGGCTCTCTGCTCGCCGGGGAGCCTGCTTCCCCATATCTCTCTCTGCCTGCTTCTCTGCCTACTTGTGATCTCTGTCTGTCAAATAAATAAATAATAAAATCTTAAAAAAAAAAGAAAAAAAGCACGTAAAGGTTAGCTATCTATAGCTAATGTTGGTTTTATTGAAGTTAAAAATATAGATAGCTAAACTTTATGTGCTTACTGTTACATTGGTCTCTGTTTTTTACATATACAAATTCATATTATCTTGATAGTAACTCTGTGAGGAAGGTACTTTAAGCCCCATGAGGAAACTGAGGCATACACAGGCTTAATAATTTGTCTAAGGCCACTCAGCTAATAAATGGGGGAATGGGATTTGCATTTAGGCAATCTGGCTCCAAAGTTTGTTCTGGTAACCATTCATTGTACACTGTTTCAAATTAAAGATAACATGAGATTTGCGTCTTCCTACTATGAAATCCAGTTTTAGTAAAACATTATCCATCACAATCAGTTGGTGACTTCCGTTTGAATTTAATTGGTCTGGTAATTTTGTTTGTCTTTAATTTGTAAACTTGTTTTGGTTGTATAAGAGGTATAACGATGGGGTGCCTCGGTGGCTCAGTTGGTTGTGTCCAACTTTTGGTTTTGGCTCAGGTCATGATCTCGGGGTTGTGGGATTAAGCCTTGCCTGAGGTGCCATGCCGAGCGTGGAGTTTTCTTGATTTTCTTCTCTATCCCTCTCCCTGCTCCTCTGCTCCTCCTACTACTGGCGTACTCCCTGTCTCTAAAATTAAGTAAGTAAGTAAGTAAGTAAGTAAGTAAATAAATAAAATATTTTAAAAAATGCATAAGGAGATTATACTTCTGTCTGTACATATATAATTGAATTTACAAAAATAATTTAGTGGGCAATTAGAGTAGTCTTCAAATCTTTTTAAAGTTTTTTTTTTTTTTCCTTTTTAAATAATATTATGTTTAAGAAACACTGTAACATAAAGTCAGGCTTCTAATATGGTATAGAGATCCTTGAGATATGCTCCTTACCTATGTCTTCTGTGTTTATTTCTTCCCATTTCCAACTTTATACTTCATACTTATGGTTCTGGAGCACTAAATCCCACCCTGAAGTTATTTTTCTTGCCTCATGTGTTGTGCATACATAGAATTATTTATTTCCCACTCCTAAACCTCCTATCTAACTAGATCAGAAACTACCTCTTCTAGGAAGATGGAACAACATCCCCTCTCTGCCTCCCTAAACTTGGTTGGTGCCCTTCTTTTTATAACCTCACAATGTTCTGTACACCGTTCTATCATTTTACTCACCAGATTGTTTTAAAATTGTTATAGCTATTTTTCATTGGACTCAAGCAAAGGGAGAGGTGCTGAATGGACACTTATAGTTAAAGGTATACTTTGTTGGCCCCGCTGGCCTCATTTCCTGAAGCTGCCATCTTTTTTTTTTTTTCCTCCCAACTGCCTTTTGGAGTCCTAAATTGAAACCACCATCCGCTGTCATCAAAAGCTCATTAAAAGTATCAAAAGCTCTCATGTTGGGGCACAGTTTGCTGTAGTACATTATTTCTTGCATGCCTAGATGTTTCTCATCTTATCATGCCAGTGACTTTATCCTGTAATTAATCCTCTCTGTCCCACATCCTTATTTCTCCTTCTCTATAGAATTATTCTCATCAGCAAACAAACAGGCCACGGTACATCTCTTGTTAAAAATAATTCCCTCTTTACCTGATTTCCATCCTAGTTACTGTTCTAGTCTCCTGCCACCCATCTTCTTTTTGGTTCCTTTTCACAGAAAAACTTCTTGGTAGAATAAGTTCTAATTGCTTCTCCTCCCTCCTGGTGCTGGATTCAAGAGGTGTCAATATACTGGGAGTTGTCTAGAGATACCTGAAAACTTTTTTTTTTTTAAAGATTTTATTTATTTATTTGACAGACAGAGATCACAAGTAGGCAGAGAGGCAGGCAGAGAGAGAGGAGGAAGCAGGCTCCCCACTGAGCAGAGAGCCTGATGCGGGGCTCGATCCCAGGACCCTGAGATCATGACCTGAGCCAAAGGCAGAGGCTTAACCCACTGAGCCACCCAGGTGCCCCCAAATAAATAAATCTTAAAAAAAAAATACAATATTATTCTCATTTTTTGAATGAAGAATCTGACATTCAGATTGCCTCATGATACCGTGCTAATAAATGCTAGTGAAAGTCAAAGCTGGGATTTGAAACCCAGGTCTGATTTCAAAGCGTATATTTATCCCACTGTTAGATCTATAAACAGTATGCAAAGCCTTTTTTCTTTTTAAAGATTAATTTATTTATTTTAGACAGAGTGAGAGAGAGAGAGAGAGAGAGAGAGAGAGAGGGAGAGCACACAAGTGGGAGGGGAAGAGGGAGAGAGAGAAAGAATCCCAAGCGGACTTTGTGCTAAGTGCGGAGCTGGACATGGGGTTTGATCTCCAGACTCTGAGATCACAACCTGAGCTGAAACCAAGAGTTGGGCACTCAATTGACTGTGCCACCCAGGGGCCCTCCCCGCTTTTCTTAAATAACCTCTCTATCCAAGGTGGAGCTTGAACTTACAACCCTGAGATTAAGAGTCACATGCTCTATTCACTGAGCTGCCAGCCAGGTGCCCCCCAAAACTCTTCAAGTCTTAAGCTGCCCTATCCAATATGGTAGCCACTAACTCTATAGCATTTATAAATTAAGTGTAAATTAATTAAAATAAAAGAAAATTGAAATTAAATTAAAAATTCATTTCCTTAGTCCGCTAACCACATTTCATTTGCTCAGTAGCCACATGTGACTTATGACTACTATGTTGGGCAGGGATGATACATTTCTATCAGAAAGATCTATTAAGATATCACTGCTTCCAAGACATTCATTTTCCACAGAAGAATCTCACGTTCTTATAATTCTATATTGTCGGTGTTGATTCTAATCATAGAATCTTTGTTCTCTTATTTTTTTTCTCATTATCCATTTTGAGTATCTTGGCATTATTTTTCGCAGAATTCCTCTTTTTTACTTGGGATAGTCAGAATTCTCCATTCATCTTTTAGCCTACACTTGCTGTGTTTTCCAAATGGCCTATTTTACATTAGTGTCGCCACTTCCACTAACTTGAATTCCACATCATGAGATGGATGAAAGTTAGCATTATACTTTGTCTTACCTGGCCAGCACCTCAGGGATTCACCTGCTAGGTCATGTTCTCCCCTTTGAGATATTCCTTTGGTTCTACTTTGTTATCCCCTGCTTATTTGCTCCCTGGTAAATATCGGAACACTTTTCTTGTCTTGTGTCTCTTTACATGTTTATATTCAAGTCTCCTTTTCAATCTGAGGTTTCTGGATACTTGAGGTTCATGCCTTTTGATTTGACTTGCTGGAAAATAAGGGGTTTCTTTTTCTCTGTATTGAGTTTTCAGGACCAGACAGTTCTTTGGTCTTTAAACTATGACTAGTAATTTGCCTAAATCAGTGTTTTTAGGTTGATAAGACCCAGACTAAATCAGAATGATGACACTGAGGTCTTCATCCTCGGCCTGTGTCATTGAACTTGCAAGTAGAAAAGTCTTGAGAACTAAAAACCCTGGTTTTTCCAGGTTGTTCCAATGACCTAGCAAAAACATCCGCTGCCTAGCAAAAGCCTCAGTGGCCCTAGCAGAGGGCAGAACAGAAGCCCAGTAGCATTGGTTACAATTCCCGTAGAGCTGCATGTTTATGTGTGTTTATATAAATGTATATATTTGTTACATGTATATATTTTATATATGCATAAAACTTCCTTGGGTCTCTCTATATAAAACAAATATATACATAACAAAACTATATATAACAAGTGCATATATAACCAATGTAGAAAACATATACATATATAAATATATGTGTACTAAAGGTGAGTATTTTAATATAACATATTCATATTATTAATATATGTATTCTATGCTATTCATATATATGAATAGTTTATATCTGTTCAGTTTTCTCTGATTAATCTAGTGCTAAGGTTTTCATGATTATGGCACTGTTGGAGTCTATTCCTAGTACAAACTTGAAACCTACGATTTCTAGGCACTAAGTGTCATCTCTTGCCTATAAGCCCTGTTTTATCTCTCAACACTCCTTGAACAGGTCACACTTTTTGACGACGACTTGTATTTTAATATGATACTACCTTTGCCTTGAAGATTCCCTTCTCAGTTTTCTGACAGATGTTTACTACTCTTTCTAGATATGGTTGGTTGAAATGCTGCCTGCTTGTTAAAGCCTTTCCAAATTCCTTTGGGCCAGTGGTTCCTTCCCTTGTGCTTCCATAGTACTCATTTTATCCTTCTATTACAGTACTTGGCACATGTTGTAATTAACACTGTATATGTGTGTCATCTCTCTATCTGGTAAGCTGCTGGAGCAGGGGGTGTTTTTATATCCTTAACATCTAGCACAGACCTAGACTTATAATAGGTGCTCAATAAATGTTAGCCTGAATGAAAGAGGAGATGAATGAATAAATACCACGTCAGGTCTGAGACATGCTTGAGTTCCTCCAACTACCTTTTCTTTTGTGCTGCTTTTCTTTATCTTCTTCCCTGCCACATGTTCTTCTGTCCTACCTGGTAGATTTTAGAGCTTAGGAAATACGTGTTTGAAGATTTAAAATATAGTGCCTTGAACTCCTTAGAGGAAAAGTCTATGAATAAATAATTAGACTCATTTCACATCAAAATTTAAAGTGTGAAAAAATGTTCGCTATCATTTGGTGCTTTATTCACTTGTATGGTAATCTAATGGCATATCCATTGTTATCACAGAACTATACTGAAATATTTTACTCTTGGGGCTTTTCATCTGACAAAAGGAAGCTTTTTGAAAATGAAAAAGCATAGTTCCTGTCCCTGGTATGCCAAGGGGCAATTTATTAGTTTTGTAACGCATGGGTTAATATTACCATGTTTTATATTGAACAATTCTTGAAAAAATTACTATTAATATCGCTGCTGCACATATGTATATAACTCCTGTCATCTTTGGGGTATGTAAATCAGGAATGTTGCTGAAGAACTACTTAGCATTTTCTTGGGGGTGAAGTGCTTAGTTTTGGAATTTAATTGTAGGTTTTACATTTAAGCTGTTCAGTATTACTCGTATAAAGGTTCTATAAATTTCTTGCTTTGTAGTTTAACAGGTTTAGTCACCACAGTTGAAAGGCATCATCCTCATAATGAAGCCAGAAAAGAATAAAGGTTGATCATGCAGGGCTGGCTGGCTGTGACATTGAACAATAGAGCTTGACTTCTTCATGTCTGTTAAATGAGACTATGGGGTGTGCTTATCTTGCTGCAATGATATTGAATTGTAACAAGAAAATGTTATGTTGTGCAGCTCTGCAAAGGGGGTGTGCATCTATTCTCACTTCATATGTATGGGAAAAAAAGCTTTAAAACACAGCCGAAGCAGTCTCGTGAGCTTAAAGTCTAATGGCACAGACTGGCTGTAATACTGAAACAAAAAATAAAGAAAGAGAAAAGTGACAAGGCTTTTAAGTATCCTCCGAAGTTTTGTCTGATACAGTCTTTCTTTAAAGGACTAAAGGCAGCTCGGGAAGGGTATGCTGGAAAAATTCAATTTTGAAGTGGTCTTTGAAGGAGATAAATGATATGGCATCAGGGAAAAAGTAAGAGAGCATTATGTTGCCCAGATGACAAATTTATTCTAAGCCTTTCTGCATTTATAGTTGGTAAGTTCAACTCCAAGTCAGTAAACATTAGTGAAATACCATCTACGTTCCCAACACCATGATGGATACCATAGGATGTTTTGAAACAAGGTGTGATTCAATCCTGCCCTGATGAATTTAGTATCTTTTTTGAGGAGACAAAAATTAACTCCATGAAATAACTTATTAGAATTGTTGGATATATGAATGACAGTATTGCAAGCTGTCAAGATCATTTAAAATTTTGATTGTTAGTGTATGTATCATTCCCAGATGTGTCACATGAGCATTTGGTAGGCATCCCTTTTATGTCTTAAGTCACTGCTAAAAATCTTGAAAACTCAAAGAGCATTCTGACACTTCCCACACTTGTGCTTAGCACGATTTTGGTCTACACTTGAACAGTGCATCTCTTCTAAACATGTATAAACTACTTAGTTAATAATCAGTTACAAAATTTTATCATGGACATTAAGCTACTGTTCAGGTTTGTTTTTTGTTTTTGTTTTTTTTAAGACTTATTTATTTATTTATTTGACAGAAAGAGAGATACAGAAAGAGAGGGAACACAGGCAGAGGGAGTGGGAGAGGGAGAAGCAGGCTCCCCGCTGAGCAGAGAGCCCAACTCGGGGCTCAATCCCAGGACCCTGGGATCATGACCTGAGCTGAAGGCAGACGCTTAATGACTGAGCAAGGTGCCCTTGTTCAGGTTTTTTATGTGTACTTATTTATCTTTTCCAGAAAATCATAATAGCATTTCCATCCTCCTGTTTTCTTCTTTCAGTCATTTGTCATGCTTCCTCAGTGTGATTACTGATAGCGGATTACAGATAACAAGTTTTAAATTTAGTTAGTTATGGTGAAATGTAGATTGCTTTTGCTGGAGATTTAGACCCTCTTAAAGCAGCTACTAGATCTTCTATTGTTTCGTTACTTATTGTGGGCTGTGTTTTCTTCTTTATGTTGTTTCTTTCCCTTCCTTTCTGAAGATTGTTTTTCTTCCTGGAGAGGACTGAATTGAAGGAGAAGGTGAGCAGCTGCGTATCTGATGTCCATTTCTGTTCCTTTATTCCTTTAAAGCAGAACCAAGACTCAGATTTTTTTTTTTTTTTTTTTTTTTTTTTTTTTTTTAAGGACAAAAAAGTATGCAATGAAAATACTACCTCCATTCCCTTGGGTGGTTAGCCTTGTGACATGCTCTGGCCATTGAGAGTTAAGGGGAGTTGTGCGCATAGTTAGCTGATGCTGCCTAACAAATTACCCCAAAACTTAGTGGCTTAACACAACAATAAACATTTATTATCTCACAAATTTTGAGGGTCATTAACTCAAGAGCTGAACTGTGTGATTCAGGCAATCTCATGGGATTGAAGTCAAGATGTCAGGTGGGCCTGCAGTTATCTTTGATTTGACTTAGAGGATCTCTGAACCACTATGTTTTCTGCCTAATAATAATAAAACAGCAAAAACAGCAACAACAACAACAGCAATATCTGCTCCAGGGTGATAAAGCTAAAACATGTGGAGCATTATTATAGGTCAGATGCTACTATGAACTTAAAGATGTTGATTAGAATTAAGCCTATGTTAATTGTCCCATTCACTGATTTCTCTGCTTTTTGAAGTGTTAGGATATCTTGAATCCTCTCTCACTCCTAGAACTTGTGTGCTTTTGTACAACTTTTGTAATCTCTCCAAGAAAGACATCCTTGTCCTCCATCTGACCAAACAGCCTTTCCATACTCACTATCTGACTTAAAACAAACAAATGAAAATAGTACAGGATAATACAAAAGTAAAAGCTAAACTGATGATTATCCAATGTAAAATCTTCCAAAAACTACATACGTTGGGGTTGAGAGAAATCAGGAATGACTAGAGTCAGGGAAGGGCACATGGTTGTGTGAAGAGTAGACTGCTCGAACCATGACTAATCCTGAAGCAAGAGATACCTGAATGATGACAAAGAGACTAAAGAAAGAATTGATATTAAACTGTCTGTTATTATACATAACTTTGAGGCAAGAATTCATTTTGCTGAACTTTTGAATATGAGCTTAATATGCGTATATTTCTTTTTCTTTAAGCAAAGTTTCTCCCTTATACAAGTCGCTAGACATGTAAATGTATCAGGAGGCTGATAAGCATGGCAGCATAGGTTATGGGCTAGGGTTGGGGATGGTGTGGGACATTGGCAAGTGGGCATGATGAGACACATAAGGCATTAACTAAGTAGCTTGTTTCTGAGTGGATCCTGTTCTTTGCCTGAACCAAGAACAAAGGTAGTAGAAAAAGCCTGAAACAGTTTATTTGGGGTCTTAATCTCATGGGAGGTACTCTTTACTGGATAAGAAGGGGTCTTGGTAATGGGATGCATCAATAAATGGGTCTTTATGTTTGGTTTGGGAATATTTGGAGAAAGTAAAATTTCTTAGTTTTTAATAAAAGTTCTTAGTTCAAGAAAAGTTGCATGATCTGTATCCAGTGAACAAGTATTTATTGAATGTCAATTATGTCAGGTTCAGTGGTGTTGACTATTCGTTCTCAGAGTCTCCTGGATTTGTTCTTTTCCTTATATCCTCATTTACTTTGACAACCTAAGTTCAGACCCAGGGGCCTCCTTCCACCTCTGTTTTCCACCTCTTGTGTACCCTGTATGCTTTTGGTCCAGATCAAGGTCTTTTATCAGTCAGTCTTTGCCCTAATGCTTATCGTTGGCCATTCCTCATTGTAAGTCAAGGGATTATGGCCTCACTGGTGTCTTTACTTTCATTGTCATGCATATTGATAATTCCCATATCTGGGCCTTTGCTTATTCCTTTTCCACTTTAGCATTTATGAAGGCAGTCTATACTTGGTTACCCAAGTGTTCTGTGTTTAATATAACTCATATTCCTGATAAGTGAACAAAATTTTTGTATAGCAAGCCATTTATGATGAGAATAAATAATTTTAATTTATCTCCACTTGAAGTTCTATTTTTATTTAGTGGATATATGACTTATCTAAATACTACTTTGTTACAGAAACATGGAACCTCAGAATTGGAAAAACCTTGGAGCTTAGAGTATACCCTTCTTCCTAAATTTTCAGATAAAGAAATGGAGATTCAGAGTGGTTAAGAGATTTGGCTTAAGGCATTTGAATAATGTGTAGTAGGATTAAAACCCACATTTTTTAGGTAGTGTAGTAGGATTAAAACCCACATTTTATAACTCATCATCAAGATGATTTTTCACTAGGGTAATTGATTCCTCTTATTCTCCTCCGGTTTTATGTATGTCTTTAATAAAATCTCTAGAGGTAAGGGCTTTATTTTCTATCTCCCCCCAACCTGTGTCCATCACATTAGTACTGTGCAGTGGTTTTGGGTAAGTAAACTTGGAGATTTGCTTATCATGTAGATGCATGTGAATGTATCAGTCATAATGAGATATGTATTGCTGCAGTAACAAACAGCATGACCCCTAATTTTAGTGGCTTGCAACACCAAAGTTTTTTGTGTGTTGCATGTTTATCTTGGGTTTATTGTGGCTCTGGTCCACGTTGTCTTCAATCTGGGACCCAGGATGATGAAGCAAATTCCAGAACAATTGCATGAGTTGGAAAAGAAATATACTGAACAATGTGCTGGGCCTCAAACACTTGTTTTCACATGTTACTGGCCAAAGCAATTTATATGGCCACACGTATTGTTAATAAGGTGGAAAAGTATCTTCCTTTACCAGGTAAGGACAGCAGATGTTTTTTGAAAAATAATACCCTCCCCCGCAAATTTTCCTGTAACCCTAGATACAGAGTGTTCCCACTATCATCATGGGTCCTGCATGGCCACTTTCTTTCTTTATTCATGTTTATTTGTCTTAATGTGTCCTTTTAAACACATACTGTTGATTGAGTTGTATATTTTGAATTTATATAATGGGCATTTTGCTGGAGGTTGTATTCTGTTTCTTAGTTATTTTCATTCAAAGTTATACTACAGGATTTATCAACATTTCTGCCTATTCATTCAGTTTGTTGCATCTGGTAAATACATGGTATTACGTGATACCACACTTTGCCTCTCCACGCCCCTAGATGGCCTGCAGTTTTCTACCACAGTCAGTAATGCTGTGTGAGAATCTCTTTGGGCTGTAGACCCAGGAGTAGGATTGCTGGGTTATGAGGTATCATGCATATATATAATTTAAGTACTTAAATGTTGCTCTTTGAATATTTTCACTAACTTTTCAGAACAATTAATTCTTGGTGTTATTAAAGTTTAGCAATTTTATGGTTTATATCTTATAAACCAATGTTACTAATTCTGTAAGTCAATCAAGTTCACCCAACTGAGAATGTGCAAATAGCTAATATGACATGTAATTCACATGTGTAAGGTGATTTTTCACTAATGATTACCTATAAGCATATGTTATAAACCATCGTTCTCAGGCATTATTTTGTATTGCTGTAAGACCCAGTCATAAATGGCTAAACAAAATAAGGTGCTATTTATATCAACTGTCCAGAACAGGTAAATCTATAGAGACAGAAAGTAGATTAGTAGTTGTCTGTGGCAGGGACGAGGGAGTGAGTGCTAAACAATATAGGATTTCTTTTTGGAGTCATGAAAATGTTCTAAAATTGATTGTGGTCGCAGTCACACAATTCTGTAAATACATGATAAACCCTTGACTTGTACACTTTAAAGGGGTGGACTTTCATGGCATGTAAATTATATCTAAATAAAGCTGCTATAAAAAGGCCAAACACCTCAATTGGATCATTTTCCAAGAAGCAGGTCGGAAGTTGAGTTCAAGGCTGACCCCTTAGTTTCCTTCTTCTTTTGTGGAAAGAATAAGGGAACATTTTCTCCTCTTGTGGGAACCTGAAGGGAAAGAATCAGGACAGTTTTGTCCCTAAGCTCTATCCTCAAGTTATTTAAAAATAAACCCACACATGTTATTTAACTAGCAATCTCTGTGCTGATAGAGCTCTCAGGCTGGGATCTTTTAACTGTTTACAGTTATGCACAGGGCATTTTTACTTGTATTACCCACCACTAGTTCCCTTCTTAAATATCTCATTTTGGCTGTGCCCTCAGTTTTTCTATGTCGATATCTAGAAAGCTTGGAGGTTTTTTCATTTACTTTTTTCTCATTTTTAGATCCAGTCTTTTATCATGTCTTATCATCCTAAAGTTATTTTTCAAATATGTCTCCTTTTATTCATTGGACTTTACCCTGCCCAAAAGGAGAATATTTTCAAAATTTTAGAAAAGATAGGATTGGCAGATTTTTGCTAATTATAATTGTTTAAAAATAGCAAGGAAGTTTCTTCTTTCAAAAGTGTTAGCAAATGTTTCACTTACCAGTTTTGTGAATAAAACTGGAAAATTCAATTCTGACTTTTATTTTGTTTTGCATAAGGCATCTCATAATCACCATAACATTTGTGTTTGTCAAATCAGCTAAACTGTGGTAGTTTTTAAGTAAAGTAACAAAATCCATGATAACCAAGGGGTGCTCAAGTGACTTGAATGCTTCAGCCTGAGATAGGTCAGCTTTTGGGGTCAAGTTGCGAAGAGAAAGCCATCACACACACTTCATCAACACTGTGGAATGAGAGACCAGTGCATTTACTGAGCAGTGGATTTCTAGTGAGCATATAAACTAATTGGTGGATGAACATGCCCCAGGAGCAATGATTTTAAGGTCATAGCAGGCTCAGTGAGTAATGCTGACTTATCCTGTGTCTCACTGATAGCTGATCTTACCAATGAGCAGTTTAGAAGCATTGAAGCCTGAACTCTCTTCCATGTGCCTTGAATGGCATGTCAGCGGTCACTGTGTTTGACATCCTTTATATTTGTCCAGTCAGCTCTAAATCTTTAGGTTGGGCTTCAGAGTACTCAGGAAAGAAAAGAGAAGCAATTATTTTCAGTCATTGAGTTTTGAAGATCTTAGCGTTAATTATGCCAAACATTGTTGATTCATCAACAAATAAAAACGTTAAAAGGCTGTATGAAGCATTCCAAACTTGCTTAAACATAGTTTGTAGTGATTAAGAATATCTTGTATACACTAACGTATTTTTAGATACACTTTTACCCATGCATGTTCATGTATAGTTTCAAGACCAAATATTCAAATTAAAATCACTTTCAACTTTGGAGAAAAAAATATTGAAAAGCTTATTCACTTCTAATTAGTGTACACTTTTTTTATCTTTTGAAAAAAGGGGAAATAAATAGTGCAATTCACTCTTTCTGTGTGGACCCCAGAATAATTTGGGGTATGAAAAATATTTCAATAAAACAGAAATCAGTGTTCTAGTTTTAGTAATACTTGTTAAAATTATTTAAATAATAGTGGCCTTTGAGATTTAGGAATTTTGCTTCCACTTAAGTCTTTAATGTATAAAAGATTATTTGAGCATTAAAAATGTGCTTTACCTATTGTTTTTTCAATCCCTATGCTCTCTGACCTGGTGAAGTTTTGCAGGAAGTGCCCAATCAAAGGATTGGAGGAAGCAGTACTGAACCTTCTTTGCAAATGTTCCTCTGAGAAAATGAAAGTTAGAAGCTAAGCTGGTATTCTTGTTTATGACTCCAATTTTAAAACTTCTTTCTTACATAAATAAAGTGAAAAGCAGAGGAATATTAACTCTCCAAATCTGCTAGAATTTTATATGTTAATAAAAAATAATTTTATTGTAGTAGAAGAAACAGTTTGGTTCCTAGAGAGAGTACCATGGGTGGTATTCTTTTGTTGAAGCAGAGATTTGAAGTAGAAGAGTTGTTTTTCATAACACAAATATTATGCAGACATAATGTTAAATTAGAATAGTTTTAGTTTCTCATATACTAATGATTAGAAAAATTAACCTAATTCTTGGTTTGTAATTAAAAAAAAAACTAAAATGATTTTTTGTTTCTTGGTCTATATTCTTTCCAAATGATGAAGTGTGTTCCAATACTACAGTCATATTTTGCCCTTCAAATCAAGATACAATAATCAGAATTTAATGTAGAATTAATTTAGATTTATTTGCCTTTTATTAAGACCAAAGGATATCTTAGTTTTTAAAAATGGAGATGACCATTTATGAGAATCTGGCTGCAATCAAAAGTAGTAACTATTAACTTCATAGGTTCATTATTCAGTAAAGCATTACATTCTTTTTGCTATCCTTTATTTAATTTATTCCTCTGAAACATGTTTATCTTTGACCAAAAATTTCTCTGTCAGATTGGTCTGTAATAATTCAAAGATAGTAAAATGTTAATGGTAGCTTCTAGGTGTGTGGGTATATGGGTCTTCTCTGTAAAATTCTTTCACATTTCCTATATATTCAAAATTTTTCATAATAATGTTTTGGAAAGAGGTTTCCTATTTTGACTGCATGTCATAGCCAAATGGCCACAACAATTTACTTCATTTTTGAAAAAAATATAAATATTTTAATTTTCTCTTAGTTAAGCAAAGCGACACAGATACAATATAGTTTATGTATTGGCATTAACACCTATTTAACCAGTTGGCAAAACACAAAACTGATTCTTAATTATAAATCTGTTCACTATACCCCATTTATATTTGGTTGGTGGTTGAAAAATTTAGGCATTTTTAGCTGAAATAGGGCAATTACATTAAAAATGGATTTTTAGCTGAAATCCTCTTCCATGTTGTTAAAGGGGCCATGATGGAATGAAGTGTTTGGAGAGTTTTAGGAATAAAATATGGATGTATCTGAGGATCAAAGTTAGTTTAAAATAGAATAAATTTTCTTATTTCCAGTGTATCTTGGAGTGTGAAGAGCATCAATAAATCATGTTTATTAGGCTTCTAAGTAGGCAAAGTACTGATTATCTCAGATTTTAGACAGAATATTTTGTCCTCAAAGTAAATAAATACAATAGCTGCATCTTTTGGGTGTTTTTGTAGTATTTTTATTCAACTGTTAGCCACACATGCACCTGGTGTATTGGTGACTCACAGAAGCAACATTGAAATATAATGTGTGTATGCTTACCCCCTTTTTCTTCAACACATTTAACAACAACAACAAAAAAACATTATTATTCCTGCCATGAAATATTCTCTTGGGCAGATTTGGCTTACAGAGTTTTAATCTTGCTGAAATACTGAAGTTTATTTTATCTTCACCAACCATGGAGTCTCTGAGTGTGCAAATCATTATAGCTTTGATATTCTGGGGTAGGAATCTGGAGGCGATTTTTTTAAAAAGTAAGATTTATTTTTCAATGTCGTGACTACTACGATCTCTTCTCACACGATGCTACCAGTAGCTACTGTGTATTAATGAAAATAAAGACTTGTGAAGATAAAAAAAAAAATTATTAACCTGGTCCTTGCATTCATTACGTGTATTTACAAGTCATTTGTGACCAGTTTAGTTGCCATCTATTTGATATCCCGTAGCTGTTGTTGCATGCCTTTGGGGTTATGCTATCATGCTGTGGAAGAATGATCCAGCTGCGGATTTTATGTGCTTTTTTTCGAGTTGTTCAAAATACCCCATACTCAATTATATGGTGAATTATTATGCATTAACTAGTTAAAAAGATGTCTAATTGATTCACTAGGCTGAAATATCAAACACTATCTGCTGTAGGAGTGATGCTTCCAGTTAACAACCTATCATGTATTCATGGGGACGACAACGCTTGCTCACATGTTGGCGACATTATCTCATTTGGTGTGCCCGGTGTTGTAATTTAATCATCTATTATTAAAAATAGATATGACGACAGGGAGCAAAACCACACATAAATCTGTAAACACACGTATGTGTGTGTTCATTTACACTCATGTATTCCATGAGTAGTTTTTTTTTTTTTTGTCTTACCTCCTATGAATGCTTGCACTAGCAAGTCATAAATGGAAAATATGTATTAGCTTTAAGGTAAGATAAAATAGATTTTGAGTTAGTTCAAGTGAACCATCTCATTTAAAATTAGCCCAGGGGTCTTGTAAAGAATGCAAGTAATCTAAACATAATAATGCACATTGCCCAATTGCTTCTGTGTATGATACAGGTTCAGTGCTGTAGTGCTTTGACAGCCCATTACTGAATGTAATGAACAGCTATTTTTAAACAGAAGAAATTCAAGTTGACAGCTTGGCAATGAAATTCAGCTAGTGGGATAATTTTTGTCATCTTTAGTACAGAGAATGGATTCAGTTTAGTTTAAGGAAATTTGTATCATGTAGTTTATAGAGCACACATTTTTATGAAAAGTAAATTTATTGTCCATTTTTGGGGACAGATGTCACTGTTAGAGTATGGAATTAGCTTTCAATGCATATTTTAATGAATTACTTAGACATCATCTCTAGGACCTAGGTTTAAAATCAAATTTCCTCTTTTTTTTTTTTCCCTCTGCCATGGGTGATATATTTAGTCTAGTAAAATGATTTTAAGAGTGACCATAAAACGTGTTTTTCAGTGCTGCTTTTTAGTCTTTCAGAGTTTCAAAGAAGTGGCCTTTTAGAAATAGGAGAGTCTTTGGAAATGAGCATAAAGCTTGAGGCAGTGTTTTCTTAATGGAAATAAGAATTAGAATAGCATGGAAGGAAAGATGGAAAATAATATGCCTGACTGCATATTTTGGAAAAATTATTTTAAGGGGATGGTAACATCTGACTTTGACAATTCTTAGAAAAGATGGAGAAGTTTGTTCTGCAATTCTTAAATAAAATGGATATATTTAAAAACTCCTAGAAATAATTGGGTAAATCTCAGTAAATGACTTCATTTTTTTCCTGTTTTCAGCAAAAATTGAGAAATTTAATTGCTGTTTTTTTACATGCAGCTAACTATTAGAGCTTTTACAGTAGAAACTTTAGGTTCAACATGACAATTTGTATTAAATGTAGTCTGAATAAAGTAGCAATACATTATTCGATGAAATTGGGTGAGTTAAGTAAGTACATTGAATATTTCACCTAATATCCAATCACATTCCAACCAATAAAAGAACCTGTAAGTCTACCCTTCCAAATACATTGCCAGGAACCTCCATTCATGGGTCTTCATTGCCCTTCCATGCTTCCAGGGTACCTCCTCTGGGTCCCCAAATGCCGAGTGACTGAGTGCTAGCCTTGCTTAGGGACTAAACCTTAAATTAGGAGAATAAAGCAAATGAGCTTTAATAGCCAGTAGACTTTTTCATTCCTGATCTATTTCTGTATCTTACTTACCTCTGGAAAGACATGATGTCCCCAAGCACAATATAGCAATGAATCTGTGTACAAGTCACGCATTTTTGGAGAGGCTTTCCTGTTAGGTCACTACTGTGCTCTCATTTAGAATTGTATTATATCAGTGAATCAAAGGAATTTCCTGACATGAAAGAATTGGTGCACCTCAAAAAACATTTTATTTAAAATTTGAGAGGATATTATTCATCTAACAGGATCTAGTTTATTTCTAGCAACATTGCCATCAGTTTGTAGCCTGAACTTTAAGCTCTTGATTTTGTTGTGAAGTGACCCTCTTGAAATCTTGGTTTACTTGTGGATAGTGGTCCTTGTATGACACGGAAGGTCATTATCACATTAGCCCTGCTTCTCTATGGCAACCTGGGGTGCTAACCCCCCCCAATTACCTGAAGGGTGTTTTTATTTTTGTGACTGAGGAATAATTTGAGAAGGCACCCATAGGTACCCAGGTGCTGAATTAATTAGATAATGTCACATTTGGTGATACTGTTCTTGGGGAGGAAATCAGTGGCAGAATGAAAGCAGGGCTGGTGATACCAAAACCAAACCTAGAAATATGATTTTTAGAAGGAGGCTTAGCACTAAAGACGGGCAGGATGAAGGAAGTCACCAATAATTCTAGTAAATGCTTTCTGTATTATCTGGCTTAATCCTTTCTGTCTACTCTCCCTTTAAACTGTACTTTGAAGTCTAAGCAGTGCAGGAAAAGCTGAAGAAATTGTGTTGCCATGATACACTATGGAGGACTTGAGGAAAACATGATATGGCAGTGGTTTGCAAGATACTGAGAAGGTTTCCAACCCAATTATCATCCACTGCAGCTGGAAGAATTTAATGGGATATGGTCCAATGAAACACACCCGTTGAAAAGTTTTTAAGGTAAACTCTAGTGTCTTGAGAGTGAATATTGTGTGATGGTTAAGAGATGCTCTATCTGGAGCCTGACTGCCTGGGTTTCAGCCTTGTCATTTATTAGCTATAGAACTTTGACCAAGTTATTTAACTTCTTTGTGCCACAGTTCCCTTATCTGTAAAATAACAGAGACCATGCCCACCTTCCAGGGTTAATATAAAGATCAAATGAGTGTAACATTTAAAGTTCTTAGAACAATGCTTGGTGTTTAGAAAGAGCTTTATACAAGTAATCTCTTATTTTTGTTGTTTCTAAATTCATTTTGTATTCCTACTTACATTGTTATAATTTATAAAAAAGTTTCAGAATCCATTATAGCTGGAAAGCTCCTTGTTAAAGACCTGGCTCCTTAACTGAAAGTTTAAAGTTATCAATCCTGACTTTGAAAAAAGAAAGTCAAAGTGAGAAGTCAGTTTAATTTGATTGATGTTTATCAATCGTAAGGATTAAGTAGCATGGGGTGGGATTTATAAAATGTTGAAATCATGGCTTCTACCCTTTATGGTAAACTCCATGACAGGGGGGACTTGCTATATGCTGCCTGTCTTTGTAACCTAAATTGTGCTTTGTATAATTCAAATATTTGTTCAATGAAAGTCAGATCAACATGAATTCTAACATATTGCTAGTAGGTAGTAGACTCTTGAAATATGCAACTTGAACAAAAAGATATTTATGTCTCTGTGCTGTGTGTGTAAAAATAAGTGTTCGCCGTTTTCACTAGTGATGGAGGACTTATAACAGAAGAATTAGATTAGATATGATTGGACACATCCTGACTGTAGGGGTGGGACACATTCTAGTCCTTTATTAAGAGAAATAACAGGATCTATGTAGTTGAAAAGAAAGGTTATTAGTGGATATTTAACTTTGCTGTAGAAGAAAATTTAGGTCTTTCTTGACCCCTTTTTAGATCTCTTACCCTCTAATTCTCAAATTTATTACAGAAATTTGTACATTCCTATGAAGGACGATCTTAGAATGAAAACGTTTGTCTATAGCCAGTTTTCCTTTTCTACATGTCCTCTCTCTTTTGGAGGAAAGGAACTAGGGGAAAATTAAAGAAATCACCACCAATAACTCTCCTCTTTTTTTGCTTTACCTGTAAATATGGTTAGGAAGAAGGGGCTCATAAGAAAAAATATTTTAGCTGAGGCACCTTGCCTATCCTGGCCTCATGATCTTTACTATAATTGAAGCAGAAATCCTCATGCTTAAATGTTTTTCTTCTTTGGAAGGTCAGTAATCAGTTATTCTCTCCTAAATATAGCAGTAAGACAAACAGTGGGGCAAAAATATCACTGAATTTTAAGTGACAGATAAACAAATTGAAAATTCATCACCAACTTTTTGAGTTTTAGTTATACTAACTTGCTATGGGATTTGGGCTGGTCAGTTCACCTTTGTAGTCCTTAGATTACTTCTAAAAAAAAAAAAAAAAAAAGGTTTGGAAACTGTACCCTTTTCAGATTCCCTCAGAATTATAGCTTTAAGCACTATGTAAATTCATAAAAAATAGTTTTGAAGACCAGCTTTAGAATTTCAATAGTTATTGTATATTCAAAACAGCTACCAAAGCACTTTATTTTCATTTTAAAGATTTACAATTAAAGTGATTTTATGTATACCTCAAATGCCTGATTATATACAAACCCATTACAGGGTTTATGCACACATTAAATCCCTTCTTATTATGGGGTTTTGTGCACATTAAATGCCTAGTTGTTATAGATTGTTGTTTTTCTTGTTACCGTTAAATGTAACATTTCCCTAGGTGATGAAATGTATTATTACTGGGAACATTTATTTTAGTGTGTGTTCTGTATTTTAAAAAAGAAAGGTATTTAAGCAGCAAAGACATAGCTGTTATGAAATTTATTTTTTATAAATAGCTTTCAGCAGAAATCAGAGCAGTGCTTTAAAATTACAGTAAAAAAAATCATTTAATCATTACACTCCTTGTTGGCTAATAGGGTACTAAGTGACTTTTTTCCCCCTGCAATAGGCTATTCTTGATATGCTCACTAAGTGGACCTAAGAGTACTAGTATATTTTATGTTAGCAAGCCTTGATAGCAAAGTGCTGAAAGTTCAGGGGGCATTTGTCTCCTTTCTCACAAATTCATTTAAGTACAGTCTTGCTGGAGCTTTAACTGGGGCAGACAACCATACAAATGACTTGAGATAAAATGAAAATAATGGACTGAGCTGGGTTCTGGGGGTGGTAGTTATGCTGAACACACATCAATAAGCTTCGAGTGTGATTCTATGCTAATGCAAGCCTGATGGATCAGCTTTCCCTTTTAGCCTGGAGGACCATTAAGCTCTGGAAGCTGGGTCAAACTGATAGAGTCTGCAAATATAGCCCATCGGTTAGCTGCCGTAGTTAACTGACCGTGATTCCTAATGTGTGAAACTAACATTGCTTAAAAACCCTCTATGATCAGGACATAGATCAGGAAGAAGATAATAGATTCTGTTTTAATTTGCATAATCAAAGCTTCTCATTTTTCCACCTATAGATAACATAACAGGGGAAAAAAAAACAGCTGTGACTACTTCCATTATTTTGTTAATCTTCAATCACAGCAAATAATTTCCATAAAAATGTAAATAACTTGTTTCAAAAGAAAACGGTATAATTGAAAGATTTTATGTGTTATTTCTTTGGAATTAAACTGTAGGCACAGTTATGCAGGTTAGGTAATGAGGATCTTGGGGCTACGAAATGTGAAAAAGTTTTTTTAAAAAATTGTCTTTAGTGATTTGATTCAAACACTAAAACTTTGCTGCTTGTGGTAAGTCAGATTTCTTTTAGCTTGAGCTTGAGATGGATGTAAATTAATACTATGACCAAAACGACAGGGAACTTGATCATTTTATTTTCTCTCGAAGAAGAGAAAATGAACTAATTTGTTTCATAGCAAAAATTAAAATGAGCAACACCAAAATGGAAAGAATCAAGAAATACTGTTTATTTTTATGGACCAGAAATGCTAAGAAGACTGATATTTTCAAGAGCATATTCAACTCACATATGCCATTCTTAATTCCTTTTACCCCTCCCTATTTGTATTAAAATATACTACAACTATGGTGAACAATCTTGTTTTTAACTAATGATTATTTTAATATATAATATTTAAAGTTCCATACTTTTTATGAGCATTTGGACTTTGCAAACTTGTCAAAAACATTTACTTCAAATTCGACTGGGTTCACAGTTTTGTGTTATGGGAACTCTCTTTGTTCACTCATTTTAAAAAACGTTGATCCCATTTATTTCAGGCATTGTCTTGAGGACTGGCAGTATAGTATTCTTGGATCTTACTTTTCTTTTCTTTTTTTAAATGGGAAATACAATAAACAAACAAAGATATGATTTCAGAGAATGATCGGTTGTTAAGGAGAGCTTTTTCCATCTGGGAGTATGTTTCTGACAAATAGACCCATATATCAAATATGATACTATTTTTTCAATCCCCAGTTTCCAGACCATCTCAAAAGTTTTTGAATACAAAGAAAATGAAGATATTTTTGTTAAATAAAAATTAAGTGCTTTTGTGCACCTTGTTGTAATCCAGGTCGATACCTCTGTGAAAAACCTAATAAAATCCTATATGTTTGAATTTTTTCCTTAGTCTTTAATGTATGTGTCAGCTCTCTTCTAAGCACTTTACTTCTTGATTAACTTACTTAAAAACTCTGAGAAGCGGTATTATTATTCCCAGCTGAGGAAACTGAGGCAAAGAATGTTAAGTAACTTGCCCAAAGTTGTATAGCTAGTAAATGGGTGAAGAGGGATTACTACCTAACAGCTTGGCTTCAGAGTCGGTGTTCTTAATCACTATTACTCTGTGGCAACCAGAAGAAATTTATTTAGCTGAAAATGTGTTATTGTATTAAAATGCAAATTCTAGGGGCACCTGGGTGGCTCAGTGGGTTAAAGCCTCTGCCTTCGGCTCACGTCATGATCCCAGGGTCCTGAGATCGAGCCCCGCATTGGGCTATCTGCTCTGCAGGGAGCCTGCTTCCTTCTCTCTCTCTCTCTGCCTGCCTCTCTGCCTACTTGTGTTCTCTGTCAAATAAATAAAATCTTAAAAAAAAAAGTTTTTTAAAAAAAATAAAGTGCAAATTCTAGGAGGGCAGGGAATGTCACTGTCTTGCTTGTCACTATCCTTGCACTTAGCACTGAATGTGAGCTATAGAGGGTGCCCAATAAATGTTTTTTGAATGAATAAATGTAAATGAGTATTAAGTTTATACCCGAAGTAATATTCTTTATCAAAGTCTTTTAAAAATTAATTTTGCTACTTCTGCCTTGCTGGTGCTTTAAGTATATGCCTTGGGTGTACAATCCAGCACTATTTAGAATGGCAACATGACCTCTTATTAATGATGAGGTAAAGGTAGAGCCAGAATCCCTTGACCTTGTTTGGTTTCCTACCCTGTCTATGCTAGGCATGTGGAATTTCTCTATCATATCAGAATGAGTTCATCCTGTATCCTTGCACAATAGTTCCCACACTTGTGTTCTGAAAGGGTTAATTCATTTCTAAAATATAAGCAGTTTCTTCTGGAAGTGAATTTACTAATAGGTAGAGCATAATATGACCTCCCAATGTTTTGAGTAAAATGGAATAGAAGAATAGAATGCATACCTTCACTTTCAATTTATTTCCTTTCTCCATGTGTCTTTGGAGAAGACAGTAATATTTTTTAAGCATCAAATTGATATTAAGTGATTGAGTGAATGGAGGGTATTATTTTATTGTTTCTTTTAGAAGATAAAAATAAAACATTCTAAAAATATAATACACATACACACTCATTTGAATTTTGAACAATACAGAAGACGTTAAATGAGAAAGTAAAAATCATACTCTCATGACAAATTAATTCATATTCCCATCATTTAAACCTATTAATTCTCTATTAACATTTTGATTATTATCCTTCCAGAGAGCTATGTATGTTTAGGTACTTATATACTACTTTAAATAAATGAATTTATATTTTGCATGTCATTGGGTAACTTGCATTTTTTTCCCCACTTACTAGTTTTAGACATTTTTTTGGTAACAAACATCATATGAACATCATTAATACAATTTTCTTTCCTTTTTTTTTAAAGAATTTATTTATTTATTTGACAGAGATCACAAGTAGGCAGAGAAGCAGGCAAAGAGAGGAGAAAGCAGGCTCCCTGCTGAGCAGAGAGCCCGATGCGGGGCTCGATCCCAGGACCCTGGGATCATGACCTGAGCTGAAGGCAGAGGCTTTAAACCACTGAGCCACCCAGGCGCCCCTGCAATTTTCTTTTTTGAGAGAGAGAAAGAGAGAGAGAGAGTGTGTGTATGGGAGTGAAGTTGGGGGAGCAGACAGAGAGGGAGAGAAAGCATCCCAAGCAGGCACCACACCCAGCATGTAGCCCAAGGTGGCACTTGATCCCACCACCCTGAGATCGTGACCTGAACCAAAATCAAGAGTTGGACATTTACCTAACTGAGCCACACAGGTACCCCTCATTATTACTTTTAATGACTTCCTAACATGCTTTTTGGATTTATCTTTCTTTATTTGACTTCCTAAGAAGAGACCTAAATTCCCTTCTTTCTTTTATTTTTAGTATTCCAAGGAAATTGCAATTAATACACACACACACACACACACACACACACACACACATGGATTGTTGCTGGATGAAAGATTTTATTTTGTGTGTCATTGTATAAAGTCCTTATATTCATTACTTGAAAATGTTTGTGTGTAAGAACATTATATGAGAGAATAGAAATACAACTTAAGTATCAGGTATTTTAAAAAAGTGCTTCTTAATCTTTAGGTTTTTTTATATCCTTTTATTTTTTCCTCTTGCACTTTGTCATAGACACTGATTTATTTTGTCTTGTAGATTTTCTTATAGAGTCTGAATTTTGCTGATTACATGTCCAGATTATCATTTAACATGAGCTTCTCTTTTCTGTATTCTCTATAAATTGATACATCTAGAGGCTTGAGCTGTCAAGCTTGTTTCTTTCCTTCCTTCCATCCTTTCTTCCCTCCCACCTCCCTCCCTCCCTCCCTCTTCCTTCCTTCCTTCTTTCTTTCCTTCCTTCCTTCCTTCCTAGAAGAGGTGACTGTATTTTCAAATCATATATCACAACATGAAAAACAAAACACAGTAAGAAATGGAAACATGGCCCATATGGCTAGAATCAAAGGGAAAATATAAATATCCAGAAATTGACTCTGGAGAAATGGAGGTCTACAGATTACCTGACAAAGAATTCAAAATAATGATTTTAAGTTCAATATGCTACAAGAGAACATAGATACAATTAGGAAAACTAATGCATGAACAAAATGAGAATTCCAATAAATTGATGCAAATTATAAAAAAAGAACCAAAAAAATTCTAGAGCTCAATAACTGAACTGACAAATTCACTAGAGGGTGATCAAGATCAGACTTGATCAAGCAGAAGAAAGAATCAGTGAACTTGAAGATAGGTTATTTGAAATGATCAAGTCAGAGGGAAAAAAAATGAGGAAAAGTGAAGAAAGCCTAGGGACTTATGGGACAGCATTAAGTAGACCAATATCTATATTATGAGAGTCCTAGAAGGAGAAGAGAGAGAGACTGGGTCAGAGAGTTTATGTGAAGGAATAATGACTGCAAGCTTCCCAAATCTGAGGAAGAAAGTAGACCCCTAATTTGAAGAAACTGAAAGGTCTCCAACTTTGAACTCAAAGAGGCCAAAATCAAGACACATTATAAGCAAACTGTCAACAGACAAACATGGAGAATATCTTGAAAGCAGCAAGAGAAAAGTAACTCATTATGTACAAGGTGGCACCATTAGATTATCAACAGATATCTTACCAGAGAGGAATAGGATAATATATTTGAAGTCCTGAAAGAAAGAAAAATTGTCAACCAAAAATAATGTATCTGGCAAAACTATTCTTCCAAAATAATGGAGATAAACAAAAGCTAGACCTGCCTTGCAAGAATTGCTAAAGGGAGTCCTTCAAATTGAAGCAAAAGATCACTAGACAGCAACACCAAAGCTTATGAAGATATAAAGCTCTCTGATAAAGTTAAGTATATAGACAGATACAGAATCATGTAATATTGTAATGGGGTATGTAGGTCACTTTCAATTCAAGTATAGAATTTGAAGGTAAAAACATAAAAATATAAAATTTTGTTACTGGCTATAAAATGTAAAAAGATGTAATTTGTGACATCAGTAACAAAGGGTGGGGGATATAAAAGAAGAGTAGTGTTTTTGTTTGTGGTTGAAGTTATCAGTTTAAAATAGGTTGTTAGGGGCGCCTGGGTGGCTCAGTGGGTTGAGCCATTGCCTTCGGCTCAGGTCATGATCTCAGGGTCCTGGGATTGAGCCCCGCGTTGGGCTCTCTGCTCAGCAGGGAGCCTGCTTCCTCCTCTCTCTCTGCCTGCCTCTCTGCCTGCTTGTGATCTCTCTCTGTCAAATAAATAAAATCTTTTAAAAAAATAAAATAGGTTGTTATAAGATATTTTAGTAACCCCAATGGTAATCACAAAGAAATACCTATAGAAGATGAACAGAAGAAAATTAGAAATGAATCAAAGCATGCCATCACAAAAAAATCAATGAAACACAAAAGAAGGCAGCAAGAGAAGAAAAGAGAGACAAGATAAGCACAAGGCATATGGAAAATAATTAACAAAATGTGAGTAGTAAGTTCTTTCTTATCGTTAATTATTTTATTTTTTAAAAGATTTTATTTTATATTATTTTTATTTATTTGACAGAGAGAAAGAGAGAGAGAGATATCACAACTAGGCAGAGAGGCAGGAAGAGAGAGAGGGGGAAGCAGGCTCCCTGCTGAGCAGAGCGCATGACATGGGGCTCGATCCTAGGACCCCGAGATCATGACCTGAGCCAAAGGCAGAGGCTTAACCCACTGAGACACCCAGGCGCCCCTCATTAATTATTTTAAATGTAAATGGATTAAACTTCCCAATTATAAGACATACTGTGCCTGCATGGATTAGAAAAAAAAAAATCCAAGTATATGCTGTCTATAGGAGACTCACTTTAGATATGAAATATCTATAATATAGAAATAGATATATGAGAGTCTCACTTTAGACAAAGTGAAAGGATGGAAAAAGACATCCTATGCGAATAGTAACCAAAAGAGTGTAGGGCTGACTATATTTATATTAGACAAAATAGATTTTAAGTCTAAAACTGTCATAAGAGACATAGTAAAACATTATATGATGATAAAAGTTTCAATTCACCAGAAAGACATAATAATACAAATATATATGCACCCAACAGCAGAGCACCCAAATATATGAAGCAGATATTGACAGAACCAAATGGAGAAACAGACAGTAACATAATAATAATAGATTTCAATACCTTACTTTCAATAAAGCAAAGATCATCAAGACAGAAGATCAATAAGGAAAGAGACTTGAACAAATTGGACTTAACAGACATATATATAATATTCCATCCAACAACAGAATACACATTCTTCTGAAATACACAAAAAATGTTCTCCAGGATAGATCACATGTTTAGCCAAAATCAAGTCTTAACAAATGTAAGAAACTGAAATCATACCAAGTATCTTTTCTAACCACAGTGGAATGAAACTAGAAATCAATAGCAAAAGGAAAACTGGCATGTACATAAATATGTGGAGATTAAACAACACGCTCTTGAACAACCAATGTGTTGAGGAAGAAATCGCAAGAGAAATCAGAAAATATCTTGAGACAAATGAAAATTAAAACATAATATACTAAAATGTATGGGATGCCCAAAAGCAATGCTAACAGGGAGACTTTTAGCAATAACACATGTATTAAAAAAGAAGAAAGATCTCAAATCAATAACCTAATTTTATACCTCAAGAAAATAGAAAATAAGGAACAAACTAAACCTAAAGTTAGCAAAAGGAAGGAAATAAAAAGAGATTAGAGCAGGAATAAATGAATAGAAAATAGAAAAATAATAAAACATCAGTGAACTAAGAGTTGGTTTTTTGAAAAGAAACAAAATGGACAAACCATTCTTTTAGAAAAAAGAAAAATCTCAAATAACAAAATCAGAAATGAAAGAAGAGGCATTACAACTGATTTCAGAAATAAAAAGGATCATAAGAGACTACGACTACTACAATTATACACCAACAAATTTGTCATTTAGAAGTAATGGATACATTTATGGAAACCTAATGTACCAAGACTGAATCATGAAGAAGTAAAAATCTGGACAGACTTGTAACTAGTAACGAGATTAAATAAGTAGCCAAAAACTTCCCAATGGAGGAACACCTATGACCAGATAGCTTCACTGAAGAATTCTACCAAACATTTAAAGAATTGACACTAATTCTTCTTAAAGTTTTCCAAAAACTGAAGAGGAGGGAACACTTCTGACCTTATTCTTTGAGACCAGCATTACCCTGATACCTATATCAGACAAAAGATACTCTAAGACAAGAGTACTCTAGGCTAATATCCTGATGAATAGTGGTGCAAAAAATTCTCAACAAAATACTAGCAAATTGAATTCAACAGCATATTAAAAAGATTATACATAAACACCAGGTAGGATTTATTCCTGGAGCTCAAGGATGGCTTAACATATGAAAATAAATCATCGCAATATACTACATTAACAGAATGAAGGACAAAAATGACGTGATCATCTCAATTGACACAGAAAAAGCATTTGACAAAATTCAACAGACTTTCACGATAAGAACACACAGCAAACGAGGAATATAAGGAAAGTACCTCCATGTAATAAAGGCCACATATGAAAAGCTCACATGAATGTCATACTCAACAGTGAAAAACTGAAACCTTTCCCTGTAAGATCAGAAGGCAAACCCTTTCTACTTCTACTCATCATACTACTAGAAGTCCTAGTCCTAATCAGGCAAGAAAAAGAAATAAAAGACATCCAAATCAGAAAGGAAGAAATAATATTATCTCTGTTCACAGATGGCATGATCTTATATGTAGAAAACCCTAGAGATTCCACAAAAAATATATTAGAATTAACAAATGAGTTTGGCAAACCTGCAAGATACAAAATCAACACACAAAAATCATTTTGTCACTAACAATGAACAATTTGAAAAAATTAAGAAAATAATCCCATTTATAATAGCTTTAAGAATGCTAATGTAATTAGGAATGAACTTAATAAAGAGGTAAAAGACTTGTACACTGAAAACTACAAAATATTGTTGAAAGAAATTTTAAAAGACAAAAATAAATGAAAAAATGTCCTGTGTTTATATATTGGGAGAATTAATATTGTTAAAATGTCCATACAGGCATAAAATATTTGGGCTTCTGGTTGGTTCAGTCAGTTGAGCATCCAACTTTTGGTTTCAGCTCAAGTCATGATCTCATGGGTCATGAGATCAAGCCCTACAACAGGCTCTGCTCTCAGCAGAGAGTCTGCTTGAAGATTCTCTCTCTGCCCCTCCCGCCAAGTGCGCTCTCTCTGTTCCTCAAATGAAGAAATAAATCTTTAAAATGTCCATACAATCTAAGGTGATCTACAAATTCAATGCAATCTCTTATCAAATTTCCAATGACTTTTTTTAAGAAATAGAAAAAAAATCCTAAATTCATATGGAATTTCAAAGGACCTCAACTAGCAAAATAGCCTTGAGACAGGAAAGCAAAGCTAGAGGCCTCACACTTTCTGATTTTGAAATGCATCACAAAGTTACAGTAATCAAAACTGTATGGCCCTAGCAGAAAGCTGGATAGATAAATGAATGGAACAGAATAGGCAATCCAGAAAGAAACCCTCACATAAATGGTCAAAATGATAATTTTCAAGGTTTCCAAGCTACACAATGGGAAAAGGATTGTCCCTTCAACAAATGATGGTGGTAAAACTGGATATCCGTATACAAAAGAATGAAATTGAATCCTTATCTTACACCATGTACAAAAATCACTCCAAATGGATTAAAGACATAAGTATGAGACCTAGAACTTTGAAACTCTTAGGGGGAAATCTTCATTTTATTGGCTTTAGGAATGATTTCTTAGATGTGACACCAAAAGCATAGGCAGCAAAGGCAAAAGTAGACAAATGAGACTATATCAAACTCAAAAACTTGTGTGCAGCAAAGGAAACAACCAACAGAGTGAAAAAGTAATCTATGGAATGGGATTTTTTAAAAAGATTTTACTTATTTATTTGACAGAGAGAGATCACAAGTAGGTAGAGAGGCAGGCAGAGGGAGAGGGGGAAGCAGGCTCCCTGCTGAGCAGAGAGCTGATGCGGGGCTCGATCCCAGGACCCTGAGATCATGACCTGAGCCTAAGGCAGAGGCTTAACCCACTGAGCCACCCAGGCGCCCCTTTTTCTCTCTTTCTAATAGTAACTTTCCATGAGATTCAACTCCAGTCTTTTTTGTGTCTCCTAAGTACTTATCCTAAACATTCAGGTAGGAGGGTTGGGTCAGAATAGCTCTACTAGCTTTATAGCTCTAGAACTATCAATTCATGTCTTTTTGAAAATATGACCTCATACTTTGTGAGATTTCCTGTTTCTTTTCCTCCCCCATTTTTATCTGGGTTGTCTCTTTCCTTTGGTTCTATTACACCATTCTGTCTAATTCGTATCCCACTTCTGGCCATTTGTCCTTCACAAGACCATTTGCTGGAGTGGGTTAATAGTCTCTTTCAGGGGGCGCCTGAGTGGCTCAGTGGGTTAAAGCCTCTGCCTTCAGCTCGGGTCATGATCCCAGGGTCCTGGGATCGAGCCCCACATTGGGCTTTCTGCTCAGCAGGGAGCCTGCTTCCCCTACTGTCTCTCTGCCTGTCTCTCTGCCTACTTGTGATCTTTCTCTCTGTCAAATAAATAAATAAAATCTTAAAAAAAAATAGTCTCTTTCATTTTCAGCTGTGGTTTTCAGATTGGCCCTCTCTGCTTTCCAGGAAGTACCTGCTAGTGAACTGAGATGTTCATGGTTTGTTCCCACCTGTTATAGCTTGTAATTCTGGAGATACCTTGTCAACCAGCTTTGTCATAGTTGTGACCATGGGTTTTTGGTTTTTCTTTTTTTTAAAAGATTTTATTTATTTATTTGAGAAAGAGATACTGAGAGAGAGAGCATGAGAAGGGGGAGGGTCAGAGGGAGAAGCAGACTCCCAGCTGAGCAGGGAGCCCTACGCAGGACTCAATTCTGGGACTCCAGGATCTTGACCTGAGCCAAATGTAGTGGCCTACCCAACTAAGCCACCCAGGCGCCCCATGGTTTTTCTAATCAAGAAGTATGCTACTGTCCTGATTTAAGAAACTTGAATTTTGCTGTATATTAGTAAAATAATATCCAGAAAAAATTCTTTTTATATAGTATATATGTGTGTCTGTTTTTCCCTTCTCTCAACTATCTTAGTATTATTCTTTTTTGAAATTGTCAGGAACTTGTTGAATTTTTATTTACATTTTAGTAATTACTTGTGGGGTTAACCACTTTCTATGGGTGTATAGTCTACGCATTTTTTTCTATTGTGAATTATTTTTTCTTTTGCTCATTGCTATATTTATCTTCTCCTTACTGATTTCTAAGATCTCTTTGAATATTAGGGATATCAACTTTTTGTTTTTCAACATTTTGTTAATGTTTCTTCCCCAGTTGTTTTTCTTAAGACTTTCAAAAATTGTTTTAAAATTGTATGTATTTAGGGCACCTGGGTGGCTCAGTCAGTTATGCATGTGCCTTTGGGTCAGGTCATGATCCCTGCATGGGGCTTGCTGCTCAGTGGGAGTCTACGTTTCCCTCCGCCTCTCTCCCTGGCTTGTGCTCTCTCTCTCTCAAATAAATAAGTAAAATCTTAAAAAAAAATTGTTTGTATTTAAATGTATCAGTATTTTCTTTTTTTAAATTTTATTTTATTTTATTTTTTGTCAGTGATCCATAATTCATTGTTTATGCACCACACCCAGTGCTCCATGCAATACGTGTCCTCCTTAATATCCACCACCAGGCTCACCCAACCCCCCACCCCCCACCCCTCCAAAACCCTCAGTTTGTTTCTCAGAGTCCACAGTCTCTGATGGTTCACCTCCACCTCCGATTTCCCCCAACTCACTTCTCTCCATCTCCCGATATCCTCTGTGTTATTCCTTATGCTCCACAAGTAAATGAAACCATATGATAATTGACTCTCTCTGCTTGAGTTATTTCACTCAGCATAGTCTCTTCCAGTCCCATCAGTATTTTCTATTATTATGTCTTATGAAAGGGCAGTATTATATATTATTAAATTACTTAAATTACAAATGGAAAACTTTAAATCAGTGAAGTTCAAAGATTGGCTAAAATGTTGGTGTTGGAAATTCATTTTTTTTTAAAAGATTTTATTTATTTATTTGACAGGCAGAGATCACGAGTAGGCAGAGAGGCAGGCAGAGAGAGAGAGGTGGAAACAGACTCCCTGCTGAGCAGAGAGCCCGATGTGGGGCTCGATCCCAGGACCCTGGGACCATGACCTGAGCCGAAGGCAGAGGCTTTAACCCACTGAGCCACCCAGGCGCCCCTGAAATTCATTTTTTTTTAAAGATTTTATTTATTTATTACTGCGTGCATGCCCACACGAGCTGGTGGCAGGGGAGGGGCAGAGGGAGAGGGATGAGCAGACTCCCTGCTCAAGGAAAGATATAGTCTTGTGTAAATTTAAAGATAATGAGCCATATAACCAGGAACACTGAAATATTCTAAACTAAGGAAATAATTAAAAGGTTAACTCAAGGAACTGATATGTTATGGTTGGTACACATGCATAGTGCTTGAGAGATATAGGAGGGGTTGGTAAAGTAAATGGGACTTAGTTTAACTGATACAGACACATTTATGTATATACCAAACACATATATAGACACACACATACATATACCCATACAGGCATGTATGTGTATGTGTGTATCTAAGAGCTAATATATAGCAGGTAAGAATATAGATTTAAATAGGTAAGGGATATATTACATATATGCATATATATTTTTTATATATAAAATATATATTATCTATATAAAATCTAAAATATGTAAAATATATTTGGGTATTTATTAGATATTTTAGATCCACAAAACAAGGGGATCAGTTGGGTGATGAAGGAAGAAAACTAATATATATTGAATGTTTACTCTGGGCAGCCATCATGTTTTCACATATTTATTTATTTATATGTGTTTATTTATTTCATGAGAGCAGGCACAGGAGTAGGGTAGGGAGGGGCAGAGGGAGAACCAGAGAGAGTCTCAGGCAGACTCCACACTGAGCATGAGCCCCACACAGAGCTTGATCTCATGGCCCTGAGATCATGACCTGAGCCAAAACCAAGAGTCTGATGCTTAATTCAGGGCCTACCGAGGCACCCCCATACTTTTTTAAAAGTAAACTTTACAACAACCCTGTGTGGTAGACATTATTATGCCCATTTAGTAGGCATTGGGAAAATAAATTGGTATATTGGAAGAACATGGACTTTGTCAGTCACCACTGACTAGCTGTGTGACTTCGGTCAAATTGCTCCTATCTGAGTCTTGATATGTACTTGATATATAAAAAGGATATGTAAAAAGGAGATAAAAATAGCACCTTAGGGGTGCCTGGGTGGCTCAGTGGGTTAAGCCTCTGCCTTCAACTCAGGTCATGATCTCAGGGTCCTGGGATCGAGCCCCACATTGGGCTCTCTGCTCAGCAGTGAGCCTGCTTCCTCCTCTCTCTGCCTGCCTCTCTGCCTACTTGTGATCTCTCTCTCTCTCCCTGTCAAATGAATAAATAAAAAAATCTTTAAAAAAAATAGCACCTTAATTCAAGGGGTTGTTGTGAAGATTTTCAAAGGAATTATTTATGATTTTTCCAAAAAGAAGAAAATAAACAATCCTATTTTAACCATTGCATGAAACTTGGTTTTGAAGTTCATTTGAGTGGTTATTATTTCTTATTGTGAAGATTGAATATGATAATGTTTATAAAGTAGATACCATAGTAGTCATTTAACAAATGGTAGCTATTACTACTGCTGTTGTGAAGCTTAATCTAAAAACTTGTCTAAGGTTTGAACTTGTGTATCAGCCTTCAAAGCCCTCTTCATACTAAACTGTACTTTTTCAAAAAACATTCATAATACAGATATTCCATATCTCCTTTTTCATTTTATCAAATACTTATAGATGATAAAATGTAAACTTGGCCCTGGGGATACAGAAAAGTAAGGCATGATTGATAATCATGTAGGAGCCACAGTTGGTAAAGAAAGCAGGCAGTTGTTAGAAGAGATTGCTTTCTTGGGGCGCCTGGGTGGGTCAGTGGGTTAAGCCGCTGCCTTCAGCTCAGGTCATGATCTCAGGGTCCTGGGATCAAGTCCCGCATCGGGCTCTCTGCTCGGCAGGGAGCCTGCTTACCTCTCTCTCTCTCTCTCTGCCTGCCTCTCTGTCTACTTGTGATCTCTCTCTGTCAAGTAAATAAATAAAATCTTTAAAAAAAAAAAAGAAGAGATTGCTTTCTTGAAATTAGACAAGTCAGAAAAAAGCATTTTGGAACCTGGTTTTTAACAGACTTTGATTCTCCAGATAAAACAAAAATTACATTTTGATGGTATTAAATGTTGGAGTCAAATAATAAAATATATTTACTGATCTACATTAAATGCCTTATGTAATCATCAAGTTTTATTCTTCCCAGCTGCTTTGAAATCTATGCACATTTTTTCCCTAATTCTTTTGAGATTGATAAGCAATCATGGACAGTTCTACCATGATGTTTTTTTCCATTCCTCCTGAATTTGCGGGAGGGGGCAGAAGGAATGTTTCCGCTGGTGAAATAGTGGTACCGCCTGCCTTGTGGCACATCCTATCATCAATTATTACTAAAAAGAAAACCAGAGACATAGATTGTTATTGGCCCAAGTATATGCTATTGTGGGCATTACCTTTCTGTTTTGCTTTATGAAAAATATATGCCTCATAGTAAGAAACCAAATAGTTTATATAGTTGAAACCTCGTTAGTAGGTTTTACTTTTTATTTACCATAAATGCTAATAATCTATGTTTGAAAAATTAAACATTGAACCACTAACAGATCAGAAATAAATAATTCTGTTGTTGGAGAAGGACCAGCAAAGTTGGACCACTGATATATCAGATCTTTCTTTCTCCTTTTTTCTTTTTTTTTAAGGTTTTTATTTTATTTATTTGAGAAAGAATGAGAGAGCACAAGCGGGGGGATGTGCAGAGGGAATGGGAGAAGGAGGCTCCCAGCTGAGCAAGGAACCCGATGTGGGACTTGATCCCAGGACCCTAGGATCATAACCTGAGCTGAAGGCAGACACTTAACCAACTGAGCCATCTAGGCCCTCAAGACCTTTCTTTTTAAAAAGAGCACATTTTAGAAATAATTTAATAATACAGTTTAAATGTAAAAATGTGATTTGGAGAGATAAATTATTTAGGGAAGATTTAACTTACATATAATACATTGCATTTCATATGGAAGAACCACCTTCCAAACAATGAAGCATTTATATCCCATGATTTTTCTGTGTTGAATTTTTTAGTAGATGCTCTGAGGTTACAAAATAGAAAAAGAATGCTCTGTCCTTGGGGAATTTACAGTTTAAAGTGGAATAAATAAACTATGTGGTAGAAACCCAAATGACAAAAGCTAAAACAGTTTACCAAGAGAAAATTCAACTGCCCAGAGATATGGTAGTCTTGCGAGGATTGTAGTCCTGGTTAATGGGGTTCCCATCATTTAGTTGTGCCCCCCGTTTCTTACACAATTGGCTTTCATCCAGCAAACTGGAACAACTGTTCTCTTTAGAGATTATCTGTGAGGCACCATCCAAATTGACTACTATCAAGCAGCAATTACATGAATCTAGCACAGGTTATCTGGAGAAGAATGATGTTTTAGAACTCCATTAATTTTATCACATGAGACATGGTAGATGAGCCCCATAATAAACGTCATAGTTCTTTGAAACTATGAAATGTCTCTTGAACTTAATAGAAAATTAGAGTAAAAAAAAAGATAAGCATTTAGAGAAAGAGAGACAAAGACCTAGTCACGTGCTGGGGTAATTTATTTTTTTTTAAAGAATATAACCAAGTCAACATGATCTGTTACTATTTAATTCCTGTATGTCTGTCAACCCAATGAGATCTCTAAAGCAGTGACTTCCTCAGATTCAAATTCAGCAGACACCTGAGCTAGGTGTCTTTCCCGGTCTGTCACTTCGCTAGTCCAAGTGTTCCTCTGTGTTCCAAATAGCATTGTATGTTATTTCTATCAATTGTATCAATACCACTGTAGATGCATTGAAACATCTATTCAGATCCCAATTGAAATTTTCTTTTTCCATGTTTCCTCTGCTGTGTTGCTAAAAATGCCAGCTTCTCAGACTAGTAACTGTGCCTTATTCAGTATCTGGTACACAGAAGGCTCTTAGGTAAACTGAAGGCTGAATAAACTGAATACTTACAAACAATGACATAGACACTCAGTGTGAAATACTGGCCAGGCACAAGAATGATAAGACCTGAGATATAGTTACAGACATGATTCAGATGTATTATTTTTTGAACAAACTTGATTCTAATATTTACACCCCCACACACAATATATATATATATTTGAAAAGATCCAAAATGTAATCTTCCTAATACATGTGGCATTAGTTTAGTATTTGTCATGTTCTGTATTTCTTTTGTATCCCCTGAGCATTTTTTTAAAAAAGTTATTTATTAATTTTTAAGTAAGCTCTATGCCCAATGCGGGGCTTGGACTCATGACCCTGAGATAGTCGCGTGCTTTTCTGACTGAGCCAGCCAGTGCTCCTCCCCTTGAGCATTTATTATATTTTATTAATATCTGATTTAAAGTTGAAGGTAGATAAATAAAACCTTAACAAAAACAAAATGAAAATCTTAGTAAATGGTAGTAACTTGTCGTCTGGAATGTAGAAATATAAGACTGGGTCTTATTTGAAAAGTAGGAGTTTGTAAACATGGTTAAGAATAGGTAGATATTGGGGGACCTGGGTTGCTCAGTTGGTTGGGCGACTACCTTTGGCTCAGGTCCTGATCCTGGAATCCTGGGGAGTCCTACATCGGGCTTCCTGCTCAGTGGGGAGTCTGCTTCTCCTGCTGACCTCTCTCCTCTCATGCTCTCTCTCATTCTCTCTCTCTCTCAAATAAATAAATAAAATCTTAAAAAAAAAAAAGAATAGGTAGAAATTTTGGCAAGAATCAACTGGTGCGCCCAAAGCAGAGGTAGGAACATCCTGTGTGTATTGCAACGATGCTCCCACAGGGAGGAGGACTGTTAAAAGGGTGGGATAGCCCACTATTTTAAAGGAAAATTTCATTCAAAGAGCCTCTTGCATGATATTATTTTCATTTTGATTTACTAGAGGCATATGGTGGGCAAAGCAACAGTACCCTTCAAATAAATAATGCATCATCATTTAGGAATCTTTGAAGGGAAAAGTCTGTGCGCTCTCTGAGAACCATTGGCTTACCTACTTACTACGTCCCTTAGAACTGAAGCTTTAGGATATCCTTCCAAACCTTTTCTTTTGTTTCTCACTATATAATGTGTGATGACTAAAATGTTATTGCATTTGATTTTTTTTTGGTGTAAAACAAGATTCAAATCACTTAAAAAAAAAAGAACGAGATGACTTTACTTGATGATTTAAAGAAAAGGCTACTCTCTAATATATTTACGACATCTAAAATGCCTTTTGTCCTCAGGCTCGCACTGTAGTTCTTTGGTGGTTGAGTCGATAATGCATTTAACGCCGCACCTACAAGGAAAATTACAGTTTTTAAACTGTTTATTCCAAGTGCTTTCAAAATGAAGACACTGCAAAAGTGGTAAAAGTATGTTGTTGAAAAAAAAATGAGGTAGGAGATTATTAATTCCATAAAGATCAAGAATATTATGAATTCAGATGATCCCCCTCCCTGTCAATATAGAGTCCCTTTATAGGTTTGCATATTATAATATGTTGTTGAGATGAGATAGAGAATGACTTCGTAGCATCAACTATTTACACTTTCCAGCTGCTGAATCCTTTTTTGGCTGTAAAATGTGTTCATCTTATGGTGTAGTAATATATATCAAGAATACAGTGAAATTTTAAATCTTGTCATATTCAGGTTTTTATAGTACTTTATGCATTTTTAAGAATTTTGAATGACCAAAGTTTGTACAATAATTTGTCTTGTAAAAAAATGTGTTTGCATCATGTGTTCCATGTAGCAATTGCTCAATAATTTTCTTTGAATTAAGTTATATCCACAGTTGCTTAATGAAATGAACGCTTGATTTGTAATCTGTAGGCTTCATGGCCTTGGGCAAGTCATGTGATTTCCTTGTTCTTCAGTTTCCTCATCTGTGAAATAGGGATAATACCTCACAGTGTTGGTTGAAGGATCCATGTTTATGAATAAAATGCTCCTAGCTCATGACAAATGGTGGATACAAACTATATCATAGCTATTATTATTATCCAAGTGTCTTATTACTGAAGTAATGAAAATAAGTTTTCATGTAATTATATCAAAGAGAGTTCCGAGACATTATAGTGAGGATGTAGAGAATTTAGGAAAATAAAAAGAATATGTAAACAAAATTTGAAGAAAACTGTGAAAATATATTACCACATACAATTATATCTGTCCATATATCAAATCACTATCTTTAAAAAAAATACCATAAAAGTTCAGTTTAATACTGTTCATCATTGGTTTAAAAGGAACTTAAAATTTGATCTAATAAAGCACTTCATATCATCACAAATTTCCAAGAAACCGAGGATTAGGGTACGCACCTGTATCCCTCCTGAGAAGCAATAGGTATTTATAGTATTGCTGTATTAGGTTCACTGCAATGATTTTGTTTATGTATATGTATGTTAATTTTGCTTAAAAACAAAAACTTCTTTTTTAAAATTTTATTTATGTATTCATGAGAGACTGAAAGAGAGAGAGGCAGAGGGAGAAGCAGGCTCCCCACGGAGCAGGGAGCCCAATATGGGATTCGATCCCAGGACCCCAGGATCATGACTTGAGCCAAAGGCAGACACTTAACCAACTGAGCCACCCAGGTACCCCATCAGTAAAAACTTTTTTTTAAATCATATTTACCCACCATGATTTGGAAATTGAAAACATAATCATGGCCGAAACTGTAATGATTAACTAAACAATTTAAAAATGGCTCATGTAGGTAGCTGGAGGAAAAAAAAAAACTTGTTAAAACTCAAAAGTATAGGGCGCCTGGGTGGCTCAGTTGGTTAAGCGACTGCCTTCGGCTCAGGTCATGATCCTGGAGTCCTGGGATCGAGTCCCGCATCAGGCTCCCAGCTCCATGGGGAGTCTGCTTCTCCCTCTGACCTTCTCCTCGCTCATGCTCTCTCTCACTGTCTCTCTCAAATAAATAAATAAAATGTTAAAAAAAAAAAAAAACAAACTCAAAAGTATAGGGCGCCTGGGTGGCTCAGTGGGTTAAGCCGATGCCTTCGGCTCAGGTCATGATCTCAGGGTCCTGGGATCGAGTCCCGCATCGGGCTCTCTGCTCAGCAGGGAGCCTGCTTCCCTCTCTCTCTCTCTCTCTCTCTGCCTGCCTCTCTGTCTACTTGTGATCTCTCTCTGTCAAATAAATGAGTAAAAATCTTTAAAAAAAAACAACTCAAAAGTATAAATGTAAAGCCCAGTTATCTAGAATTCCTAGGGGCTAGTACTTTTTTTTTTTTTTAAAGATTTTATTTATTTATTTGTCAGAGAGAGAGAGAGAGCGAGCACAGGCAGACAGAGGCAGAGGGAGAAGCAGGCTCCCCACAGAACAAGGAGCCCGATGTGGGACTCGATCCCAGGACTCTGGGATCATGACCTGAGCCGAAGGCAGCGGCTTAACCAACTGAGCCACCCAGGTGTCCCGGCTAGTACATTTTTAATTAAGCACTTACAGCTTTTTCTATACCTTCATTTTGCCTAGCTGCCATTTCTCAACTATGGAAGGGATTGAAAGTCCATCAGAGCTTTTATCCATAGAACAAAATTCATTTGAAGAAGATGGTAGCAGGTTAGACACATAAAGAAAATATGAAGGTGATAGGCCTCAATTCGGGACTGTCAGCATATTCTTGATGGTGAGGTGTGGGTCAAGCCTCATTACAGGTACACTCATGGGGTTAACAAGCTACTTCACACACAAGGAGGGATAATACTTTTTTTCCTACAGGTCTGCATGGTAAATACAGGCTAGGCAGTGACAATTTATTTCAGTGGCCTTAAAGAATATATGTACTATAGACTTAATGTGCAAAATTAAGAGCAGTTTGTATTAAATAGATTTTAGAAATCTGTGATTTTGTGACCAAAGATTGAATGATACTCAGAAACAGATCCCAAGTTTTCTTCTACAGAGACATAATAAACTTCTGGAGAGTTGGCTGAATTTGTCAATATTCATCTGTCTAATATTTTAGGAATAGCCAATATTTCAATAATAGTTTTATTTGCTTTTTCATAGCTCCAGATTCAGTATTGTTTGTTGCCTTATTTTGTCCTCTAAGTCTACTTTTTTCCTTGCCTTTTGAGAGAATCACATTTAGAGGTTTAGAGTTTAGTAGTTGCAGTATCTTGCTGTTGAATTGAAATTGTCAGTTAATGGCATGTCTACCGCAGTATATGGGGTGCTGTTTTCATAGCATGAATGCTACTTGACTCTGAATGGTTTTCTGTTACAAGATTTTCATTTATAAGTCTGTTTTACCTTGGCTTCTGAATATGCTGACATGTTTCACTTTTGCCCTTGGTTATAACACCTTTTATTTTTGAACACTTAAAAAAACTCCCAAATCTTTACAGTAATAAAGTCATTGGCTATTTTAATTAATACAGACAAATTAAAAACAAAGGGAAACCCTTTGTTGTATCATTTGATGGTTACCCTAAAGCACAGAAAAGTTAATTTGCTTTTCTAAGAAAAATTATGCTGACATCTTTGGTATATATTACTACCCGTAAAGGTTTGAATTTTTGAATCCTCAACAGTGAAAGACTTTTAAAATGTATAACCTCAGATTGTCATAAGAAGCTGTCAGCTTTATAGTTATTTTGTTACAGAGCACCTGTATAATAAATTCTAGGAAGATGGGACTAACTGTGGTAACTGGCATTCTACATTCTATAAATACTTTCCTTCATCTTGTCCCTTTGCAGTGACTCTCAGCAGAAAGCCTCTCTCGTTTGTGGCCTTATTGTTACAGCGTGGCACTAAGTGACGTCAGATTAGCAACTGGGGAACGACTTTGTAAAACTGTTTATGGAAGTGAATTTGCAGAGTTCAAGGCTGTGTTTTTTCCTTCTCAAATCACCTAGCAACTTTAGATTCTGGCAGAAGTTGGAGTTTATTTTACAAAACACGAAAAAGCTTTTAAACCAACGTCTTTGAGGTAAAATTTGCAGCAAAAGTGAGGCCACCTGCTGTTAAGAAAAGTGCTTACACGTTCAGCACATTTCTGTCTCCAATAGAGGGTACTGCTGAGTAAAACACTGCCATTATTGTTCAGCTCCTGTAGGTGGCAGCAGTTCCCACAGTTTCAGGGCATAACAATGGCTTGATTTGTGGGTCTAAGAATAAAGCTGTCCTGAACTCATGGGATCCTTATACTGTAAGGGCTCTTCTTTGGAATGTGATACATGAGAAAATTACCATTAGTTTTTAGTTTCCCTTTGAAGATTTAAGTAGCTTATCTTTCTTTTAAATTCCATTTTATATTTTAAATCGTGTCCCCAAACAAGTGTTCCCAGACTTAATTTTACATTATGTTACATTATGAAGTGTAAACCTTTAAGTAAGGGAAAGACATGATAGGAACTTTTTTCCCCCCTTTTCCTTCCCTTTCCACCCCTCCCCTCACAATTACAAGAATAATTCATTGTTAATTTTACTGCTGTGGCAATCTCGGGAAGGAAATCCTACTTGCTATACAAGCATAATTTTCCTTGTGTTCAGGAGCTGAGTGGTTAATGGTTTAATGTCATTGAACTTCTAGGAGGCTTTGAACCAAACTGTAGCACCTATAAAAGAGTGATTTTGTAACTGTCTTTAATAAAAAGGAGTTTTGAATAATACTGTAGTTTCCTATTAGTTGACTCAGAACTCAGCCAGTAAGTACTCTTACTTAGAGTGATTCACTAACCTTCTGCTCTGAGGAGAAGCAGTCATTATCAGTGTGGCTGGTCACACAAATACACACACACACACACACACACACACACACACACACACACACACATGCCCCTCCACTTGTCCAAAATAAACCCACATTAGTATAAAGATTGTTATTCATTTCATTGTAATGGTCAAAGTGATTATTTAAAAACAATTTTCCCTGCCTATTATTTTGTTTAGATCAGAGTTGTAAAATCCTAAATGAAACTAGTTTTTGGTTCAAGTTAAAATAGAGGTAAGCCTGTCTCTGAAATGTTTATTGAGAAATTTAGGCATGTTGTCTTATTGTTCAAATTAGTTATCCAGAACTTAAAAATGGCAATTTATTCAAATTAACACCAAAGTCTGGGAATCCTATCTTTTTAAAATTTCTGTATTTATTATTTTAGGTAGCACAGTAGTAAATTAACTATACTGTATAAGTATCCTAAAAATATATATATATGTATATATATATATATTATTCTAATATATTTTGAAGGGAATAGGTTAAACTTATTTGCAGCTGATCTATTTTTATTAATTAGGTACCTTTTAGTTCTATTGAATCTTCATTTTGGAATTAATCTGCTTCTGTTAAGTAAATATATTATTCAGCTCTTAAAACATACAGATTTATATGCATTGTGCATTACAGAGACATGCATATGTGCATTCTTGCAGATAAAGGAAATGTAGCTTTATGAGGTTTGGCATGTTTGGATCGTATCAGAGATATATGCCTATATTGTCCATCTATATATCAAAACATTTATTTATCTGTGTTCAGAATGGTGTTTTTCATAAAGAATGATGAGTGTTACATACACCTACATATCCCATTTGATGGGTATGAAGAGAAACAGAATTATAAAAGCAAAAAAGTTTGCTAGGAACCTTCCATGATCTGAATAGTTATTTTGTATGTGTATCGTCTGCCACTTAAGAAACCTATGTGGTTTTTTAAAAGCAGATCGTAGGAGCAAAAATACAAATCAATTTCTTTTTGAATACTTTTAATATTATATGCTCATATAAAACCTATTTTTGATGCTCATTTAAAACCTATTTTGAACCTATTATGTGCAAATATATTTTTTTTGTTCTTGTTGTTTTTAGCAAATTTAAAATAGCTAGCTGCGTAGCAATGATCCATCATTTAAGAAGAGGCGCTCTTGGTTATCTGGGAGCATTGTGGCCTCTCTAAAAATATTTCAGACAGATATACATGAAGATACTAAGAGATACATTCCATTTCTTTTTTTTGCAATTCTTTTTTTAGAAATTTATATTAAAATCAATACCAATTTGTTAGTTTCTCTCATAAATTGTAAACATGTAAAGGTGATCACTTTGTTCTAGATTTATAATTTTATGTTCATAAATTTTATGAAGCATTTTAATGAAAAATTTTTGTCCAGTGAATTTACATTGCTATTTAACAAGATATTTCCTACTATTAATGTTGATTTTTACTTTTTGTAAGTAATGTTATTTTGATGAATGAAAAGCTTTTGATGAGTCAGATACTGTGAATTCTTGGAGTTGTTTTCAGCAGCTAAAATGTATGTAGGTTTTAAAAATATAGTAAAAATTTTAGGTATCATAAATGTGGAAAGGGAAAATGAGCTCTTTGGTTAAGCTTGAATGGTTTAGACTCATTTAATCCCATATTTTAGCATTTCTTTCTAATTCCTTATAATTAAAATTCTTGCTAATTTATTTAAAAATGATTTTGTATTATTTTACCATATTCAATAATAGTAAACTTTAATATTAGTAAAATTAAAAAAGATGTTCATAAAAACTAATATTTGAAAAAACAGGATAAGATTAACTCACATATGCTAAGTGGGATTTTAGGGCTTATAGAATAGTGTAATTCACTGATAGGAAAAGATTTTTGAGAGAGAAAGCACAGTGACTGATATGTCTGACTTTGAGAGAGCAACAGATAGAATAAGCCCTTGATTCTAAGTAATGGTGGTGAATGGAATTTCTCATTAATTGAATTTTTCTGTTTAACTAGTTTCCTTGTGTATACTATACATGTGACCAGTTTTATAATCATTAGAATATAATAACATAAACAACTTAAAACACTAAAAATAATCCCCTCTAAAAAAATTATTCAGGAGCCCCATTGTGATCTTCAGTCTCATTGATTATAATCATAAGCATCTATTGCTATTTTAGAGCCTGTCTTATGGGGAAAGAATTTAATAATGATTGAATTTTCTGGTTGCTTGGGTTACAAATAAATGGGAGTTTGTTAATATTCTGTAAATTTAAGTAAAGATGTTTATTATAAACATTTAGCTAAAATATTATTATATAAGCATAGTTATTTTCTGAGTCATATAATTTAAAATAACAGAGAAACTTAAAATAACAGAGAAACTCAAGAAACTTTTTCTCTGTATGGCTTTCTACAAATTCCCGGACTTTCAAAATGGTTTTATTATTTACCCTAGGAGAGCCCTGTTCTTTCACAAGTCTGATGCTCTATAGAATCCACATTGGGTATTATTAACGAGCATGCTTTTTTTCTGTCTAGGGCAGAATGATTGTTAGAAAGCTCACTTAGAATCATAAACATGGAGGTGTTCCAGTATATGGGGGAATTCTTCTCTCTCTTCATGGATGGCACATTGTCTCCATGTGTATCTGGTTCCATGACCCATAAAAGGGACCTTCCAAGCCATGGGCATATAAAATTAGGCTCTGCCTAATGTTTACATTTTAAAAGGTACCACCTATATCATAAAGAATTATAATATTAGTGCTCTAGTTTTGAATGCTCTCAAATCAAATCAGCAAGTATGCATAGCACACATGTTGTGGGCAAGACGTGCTTACACGGTATGAAAATACAATGAAGACTCCTGCAATCGATATTTTGCCCTTCAGGCCTGACTGACTAGCCCCATCCACTCTCTCACCTAAGTGGATATACCACCATCAGCCAGTATGAGGAGAATGAAACCCAATGTGATATTTAGTTTCCTTCCCTACTTGACATTTAAAGTCAACTTCCCATTCAATTTTTTTTCTTAGTCTCCCTTGTGTCCTTTCAGAAAAACAATGATGAGATAAAAATTAATTACTCATGAATTCACACAATTATTGTATTTTACTATTCTTACTATGTAGGGATCCGACAGTCCCTGTCCTGAAGTCCTTTGTAGTCTAATGGACTGTACTAGCCTTAAAATCATCATTCGGTTAATAATAGGTGAAACATGGGCAATACAATTGCTCTCTTATGTATAGAAAATCTGTATATGAGTAGTTATAAATACTAGATGGCACAGCTCAAAACTGGAATCCTGGATTCTTTTGTTTAAGATTTTACTTATTTATTTGACAGAGATCACAAGTAGGCAGAGGCAGGCAGAGAAAGAAGGGGAAGCAGGCTACTTGCCAAGCAGAGAGCCCAATGTGGGGCTCTGTCCCAGGACCCTGAGATCATGACCTGAGCCAAAGGCAGAGGCTTAACCCATTGAGCCACCCAGGTGCCCCAGAATCCTAGATTCTTGACTTCTAGGTTTACACTGTTGTACTTCTAAAGTTTGCCTGTAAGTTGGGCATTGAGAATTCAAAGCTCTAAGAACAAGGGCGTCTGGCAGTCTCAGTTGGTAGAGCATGTGACTTTTGATCTCAGGGTCATGAGTTCAAACCCCACATTTGGTGTAGAGATTACCAAAAAAGTAAATAAACTTAAAAAAACACACATATACATACACACAACAAAGCTAGAAGAGCATATTAAGTCATTATTTAGCTGAAGTTCTAAGGTTCTAAGGGAATATAATACTGTTCCAGTTCTCATAATAATATAATACAAAAATAGTTATGTGAAAAATTATTCATTTAAAAAACTGACATTCAGGGTGTGTAGGTGGCTCAGTTGGTTAAGTGTCTGACTTCATTTTGGCTCAGGTCGTGATCTGAGGGTTATGAGATTGAGCCCTGTGACTGGCTCTGGACTGGGCTTAGGGTCTGCCTAAAATCTCTCCCCCTGCCCAAAAAGGAAAAAAAAACAGAACCAATATTCAAGTAAAACTGGATTTATTTATTTATTTTTAAAAGATTTTATTTATTTGAGAGAGCCAGACCAAGAGCTAGAGAGAGCACTGGCTGGATGAAGGGCAGAGGGAGAAGCAGACTCTCCGCTGAGCAGGGAGCCTGATGAGGGGCTCTATCCTAGGATTTCAGGATCATGACCAAAGGCAGGTGCTTAACCAACTGAGCCACCCAGGAGGCCCGTATAGCTGGATTTAATTAAAAGAAGAATTATCTCAGAAAACCTTTGCCTTCTAATTTTTTTTTTTTTTTTTGGTAGAGAGAGCACCTGAGTGGGGCGGGGAGGGATAGAGGGAGACTCTTTTTTTGTTGTTGTTTTTAAGATTTTATTTATTTATTTATTTGACAGAGAGAGATCATAAGTAAGCAGAGAGGCAGGCAGAGAGAGGAGGAAGCAGGCTCCCGACTGAGCAGAGAACCCGATGTGGGGCTTGATCCCAGGACCCTGAGATCATGACCTGAGCCGAAGGCAGAGGCTTTAACCCACTGAGCCACCCAGGTGCCCCTAGAGGGAGACTCTTAAAGCAGATTCCATGTCCAGTGTGGAGCCAACCTCGTGCTCAATGTCATGACCCTGAGATCATGACTTGAGCAGAAATCAAGAGTCGAGTGCTTAACTGACTGAGTCACCCAGGTGCCCCCGACCTTGTTTTTCAAGAGTGAAATGAATGGAACTTCTGAATATACCCTGAGACTTTGGAAGTATATGATACTGGCAATTATCATAAAAATATATTTCTAGAGAAGTCTGAATAGTCGTTTCTTTAAAAAATGTTTCCTTACAAAAATCTCTAAGGGACACAAGCAAGTTTCTAAGAATCAAGGGCTTGCTCCTCAATGAGTGTCATGTACCTTCAGTCTGAAACACCTCATACACTCTCACGTCTTCTCTGCAGAACTTAGTGCCCCTTATTACACAGAGTCCTCATGGGAGAAACATACTCCAAAGCGATCTGAGGTAATTGAGACAGAGACAGAGAGGTTACTGTTAGCAGTAATTTACAAATGAGTCTAATATTTATACAGAAATGCAGAGGACCAATGATAGTCAAGATAATCTTGAAGAAAAAGAAGTTGGAAGATTTACACTACCAGATAACAAAGCTTATTAAATAGGTACAGTAATAAAAAAGATTCTGGTATTAGTATAAAGATTGACGTCTAAAATGACAAAGTCTAATAGAATAGTATAGAGTCCAGAAACAGATCCAGACGTATCTGGAAACTTGATTTATGACATAGGGGGTACTGCAGAACAAAAGAGAGAGATGGAATTTTCTTTTTTTTTTTTTTAAAGATTTTATTATTTATTTGACAGAGAGAGAGATCACAAGTAGGCAGAGAGGCAGGCGGGGGGGGGGGGAAGCAGACTCCCCACCAAGCGGAGAGCCAGATGTGGGGCTCGATCCCAGGACCCCGGGATCATGACCTGAGCCGAAGGCAGAGGATTTAACCCACTGAGCCACCCAGGCGCCCCAGAGATGGAATTTTCAATGTAACATCTACACCTGATCTAAGCCAGAAGGCTGAGAACCATTCAATAAAACATTCTAAGCTAACAGGATAGCCTTATAGAAAAAAAAAAATCATGATCCCTTACCTCACATCATCTACAAATATCAATTCCAAGTGGGATAAGAATCTAAATGCAAAGCATAAAACAGTAATGTTTATAACAAAAATATGTAAGAGTATCTTCATGACCCTTTACAAAAGAGTTTGTAAACAGGAGGAAAAAACAACCATATAGAAAAAGATTGATAAATTGGTCTGTACTATAATTGGGAACTTCTATTACTGAAGGACCCTGTTCAGAAAGGGGAAAGGTAAGTTACAGAGTAGAAGATATTTGCAATGCATGTAACGAACTAAGGACTTGTTTCCAGAATATAAAACAGATTCTTACAAATGAGTGGAAAAAGAAAACCTAATTTCACAAATGCAGAAGACATGATCAGGCATCACGAACAAGAGAGCCAATGGCCAACAACCAGAAAAATATACTAAACCTAAAGTCACAGGGAAATGCAAATTAAAACCCCAGTAAGATAGCAGTACACCCACCCCCAAGAGAATGGCTAAAACAAAAACAACAACAACAAAAAAACCCAAAACTTTATAAAACCAAGTGTTGATAAGGATACAAAGCAAACGAAACTCATATTACTGAGAGAAGTGGCCATCTGTGACAGTATTTACTGAAGCTGAGCAGATACACAGACTGTTACCTGGTACTTTCACTCCTAAATATAATAGACCACATAGAAATGTGTATGTATGTGCACCAAAAGACAAGAATGTTCATAAAATTCTTAATACAGCTGAATACTGCAAATAACAAAGTGCCCATCAACATTGAATAAATATTGTGGTCTTTCATACGATGGAATACTTTACTATAAAAGCAAAGAAATTGAATCAAGTATTTCCACACATGACATCCTGAATGAATGTCACAAACCTAAGGTAGAGCAAAAGATCCCATACTCAAACTAATGCCCACTATGTGATTCCATTTATAAAAAGTGGGAAGGATGTTTTGTGAAACTCTGGTCTTGAAATCAGGATGATGGTTACATCTGGGGAGGAGAGAAAGGACACAAGGGAAGTTTCAAGGGTGCGGGGAATATTCCATTTCTTAAACTGGGTAATGATTATGTGGGTGTTCAACTTGTGATAATTCTTTCAGCAATTTTTTTTTCATTTTTTTGTATGTAGGTTGTACTTCAACAAACATGTTTAACAAAAAAGAGAGGTGACGGGCATTTTTTTGCAGGCTTTGAAAGTAGAGAGCAGAGGAAAAACAGGCCAGGAAGTGGAGACGGGAGCTGTTTTTTTTCTGACTGGGGGAAGTGGTTCACAGATTAAGCGTCAGGAAACAAACAGAGGGTTGCTGGAGGGGAGAGGGGTGTGGAGATGGAGTAAGTGGGTGATTGGACATTAAGGAGGGCATGTAGGTGTAATGAGCACTGGGTATTATATAAGACTGATGAATCATAGGCCTGTACCTCTGAAACCAGTAATACATTATACGTTAATTAATTGAGTTTAAATTAAAAAAAAATTAAAAAAGATAATTCAGTGTCATTCACTGAGCCAAAAACTCCTAGTGCATGCTGATTTTTTTTTTTTTAAGATTTCATTTATTTATTAGAGAGAGAGATCACAAGTAGGCAGAGAGACAGGCAGAGAGGGGGTGGGGGGGAGCAGGCTTGATGCGATGCGGGGCTCCATCCCAGGACCCTGAGATCATGACCTGAGCCAAAGGCAGAGGCTTAATCCACTGAGCCACCCAGGTGCCCCGTACCGCATGCTGGTATTGTTGATAGAGTGCCACAATGCTGTAACGCTCTGTGGGTTCTGGGTCCGACACTACATGGATCGGTGTTTATAGAGTACTTAAATGCTGTCAAAGGCTGGGCGCCTGAGTCATAGAACTTAAAGCCATTGAACTCAGCAGAGACACCATTTCCCTCTAAAACCTTTCCTGACCCATCAGTTTGGGCCAAGGACTCCTCTTTATGCTCCCATGGTACCAGTCCTTGGGGTATCCCACTTCCCTGTCCTCCAGACTGTAAGTTTCTTGAGGGAGCAACTTTGTCTTGCTTACTATTCCAATCCCAGTGCCCAGCATGGTGACTGCTGTACAGTGATCACACAAACGACTGCAAGTCAGTGGTGCGCATGTGCGAGGTGCCCGTGTTTATTTTGTAGATAGATTTGATCAGTTTGAAATACATCATTCCTGTCAGCACTCAAAATTAGGATGAAGAGTTTGGGACTGCTTTTTAGGCACTTATCTCCTTTTGTTGTTGTAGTGAAATTTTTACAATAAAGTAGATGCTTGAAAGGGCCCAGTATTCCTGGTTCTAAAAAAGCATTTTTTTTTTCCAGAATAACAGTGTGACCTTCCTGAAAGTCTCTGCTTACTTTATAAAGACGTGAAATCATTTCTTTTTCCTCATAACATAGAGTCTAGTGATATTTTCAAATTGCTCTTGAATCATAACTAAAAGAGAACTTGATAGCAAAGTTATTATAGATGATTGTTTCTCAAATGTTTTGAGTTTTGGTGTTTTTTTTTTTTAATTGTACAAAGTTGAGATACGAACTGCAGTCATAATTATAAACAGGTAGTGAAGCCAGGCTTGAATTTCATATTTTTGCCATTGATATGCTTTCTCTCAAATCAACTGTGTTTTTAATAAGTGAAGTTTTTACATTGGAGTCATAAGGACAGATGTCTGTGTCATACCACGAATACAAACTGTATGATTTAGGGACAATGCCCAAAGCAGATAACTAGAGTGAAGACAAATGAAATTCTTCTGTATTTGTTGGTCGTTGTGTGAAGGCAATCACAGACACAATCTGTGTCCTGGGATGTGGTACGTGAAATGGATGCAAGTTCTTGAATTCCATCATTTTGTGCATTCAAATGGATAGAAGACCACGAGGCCCTTTAATTTAGAAATTCCCACAGTTCTCAATACAGTGACTCTCCAGTGGTTTCAGTTGTCACCTTTCCTAAGGGCTTTGACATCGCATCTTCTTCAATGAAATAATTCGCTTAGCAAGGAGATTTTCATATTTATGAACTATCGGCTAGATTCCAAATGCCCTTTGGTATTTTCTTTATATTGTGGCACACTTGGCTTTGGGTGGTTTCTGCCTCTTATTCATGGTAGCTTTGTAAAGCTTTCTCAAGTATGTAAGAGAGCTCTAAAATTGAGCTCTCATGTATAACTATATGAGAAATATTTTAGACATATGAAAGAATGGCATGAAATATGGATCTCATACCAACATTAATGGCATTAACTCTCCAAAAACCACATGTTTTGTTAAAGAAATATGTATCACCTGTCTATCTTTACAGCTATGAAATGTGTAAATTGTATATAATGCAGTAATATCTATTATTTTAATAACTTACTTATAAAGTGCTATTCAATTGTGTTGCTATAAAATATGGAATCAGGACATTTTTTTAAGCTTAAAGATATTTATTACACATTAGGAAAACCTTTTATTATATATGTTTAAAATATTAGTATCTCGAATTTTTATTTATTTTTCAAAATTTGAGTTGATTTCTCTGGGCAGTGTTTTCTTGTTTCGCTATGCTATTTAATTTTGGAAGTTTATCAGTTTTCCTTTAGCCTACTGGGTTCCAGATCTATTTGTCTGTGGAATACTTTTTATAGTGTGATGTCATGGCAGAACTTCAAAATACATTCATGAGCTATAATAGTGGATTGCAATACTTGGACCAAAATTATGGAAAAATAAAGAAAAACTCTACAAACTAATTCCTGTGAGAAGTACCAATTGTGATTCTTTTTTTCCTTTTAAGATTTTTATTTATTTATTTGACAGAGTGAGGAGAGAGAGAGAGAATGTGTGTGAGCACAAGCAGGGGAGTGGCAGAGGAAGAGGGAGAAGCAGACACTCCCACTGAACAGTGTGTTCAATGTGAGACTTGATCCCCAGACTCTGGGATCATGACCGGAACCAAAGGCAGATGCTGACTAAGCCACCCAGGTGCCCCCCAGTTGTGATTCTTATGCTTTGAAAACTTTATAACACAATGGAAGAAATTATGGTAACATAATAGAAAAATTAGATTGTTGTATAAAGAACAATAAAAATTCTATTTAAAATGAGGTTTTATAAAGCCTTTCAATGAGAACAGTGTTTTTATATCTTATCACACACCTATTTAATATAAGGACAGTGCTTCATAGTTGAATCTGCACAGTAGGTATAATATCCAGTTATATTATTATATTTTGTTTTTTTTAAATTTTTATATTTTCTTTGCCAGGGAAATATGAAAATCCCTATTCACACATGTATGTTGTATGAAAAGGAAAAACATATGGATTATTTTGCAACAGATAGGTGCTCTTGAATCAGGCTGTTCCAAAAGTGTTTAATCATTTAATTTTCAACAGCCATTTCCCATTCTTCTTGCAACTAAAAGCTCTATGTATCTTCCTTTTGAAATATTTTTAGATTTTGAATACATAAGTATTACAGCTTATGTTCTTTTTTAAAAAAAGATTTTGTTTATTTCGGAGAGAGAGAGAGAGAGAGAGTGTGCATGAGGTGGGGAGAGGCAGAGAGGGAGAGATAGAGAAGCAGATTCCCTACTGAGCAGGGAGCCCTTGATCCCAAGACCCTCAGATCATGACCTGAGCTGAAGACAGACACTTAACCAACTGAGCCACCCAGGCGTCCCACAACATATGTCTGAAAGCAGTATATTACTAGATGAACAGTGTTCTAGTTTTATTTCTCCCCATTTCAACCTAATAATTTAGTAAGATCTAAACTCAGCTATGCTATCTCCTTTGTAAAATGCTTGACATTGAACCAACAGGAGAAAAAGGAAGGAAGGGAATGGGGAGGGGGCATGGGTGTGAGGTCTAGCCTAGGGCAAAAAGGGGTGTTAGAGAATTTTTTAAAATAGTAAAATTGAAAGTTGATCTGCTTTTAATTATCACCACATGCCAGCAAGTTTTTAAAATGCCAATGATAAAATATTTCTCCCCACGAAGGTGGACCACTCCAACCACACTCTACTCCTTGGCACACCATTGGTTTCCATTGTATTAAAAAAGAAGAGGAAAATGCCAAAATAGGGTTCTAAAAATTGTGGAATATTTAAAATGTCTTAATTTAATAAATTATTTTAACATAAAAATCAATTAAATTGAACTATTCATAGGGTAATTACATAACATAAAAATATTAATTCACAGTGACCTGTGATGAATGGCTTGTCTGTCATTTCTGTCAGTGTATCTCTTATGACTGTACATATGACCTCCTTTTGATATTCTTTGTCACTGTGAGGGTTGAATCATGAACTTTCCTTACTACTGCTCTTTTACCCAATACACCCCCCAAACTAGAATGAGCTTTGTTTAATTGGTAACTAATTGCCTTAGGTACCTTGAAAATAAATATTATTTGGGTCACCAACAAATTTATAGCAAAATCTTGGAAATCATGAAATTCAGAAAATTCCTTCCTCCCTCCCTCCCTCCTTCCTTCCTCCCTCCCTTCCTTCTTTCCTATTTTTCTTTCTTCTCTTCCTCCCTCCTCCCCTCCCTCCCTTCTTTCTTATTTATTTTATTTTGTTTATTTATTTTAAGGCTAACCTCCATCCCTAGTGCAAGAACCAGGTGCCATGGCAACTCAACCACCCCCTACACTGGAACCAGACTCCTTTCTTTTTTAAATAAGTTAAATATCCAGACTTAGTTCTGCTAACATTATTGGTTCATCTCCCCCCCCCTTAGCTTTACTGAGGTATAACTGACATATAATTGATTCATCTGAAATCCAGACTCCAGCTGACCAACTTTTTGAAATGTGATGCATCAGTTAGTAGTTTGAGTACTACAGGTGTGAGACTGTTATCTTGATCCTAATTATGACTTTATTGCTCCTTTAATTTTGACGGGCAGAGGAAAACAGGCAGGAATTAAATATAAACCTCACAGAGACTATATGAAGATTAATGAAACTCTCTTAGAAAGCATTTGGGTTTTCATTTGTCTACAGAATGCTGGAATGTGAGAATGAAGGAGGATATTTACTAATATCGTCCACCATTTATTTGAAATGTTAACAGAAGCGCATCATATTTGCAAATGAAGCTTAGTCTATGGTTAAAAATTGATCTCCACCTAAAATTGTTATCAGCTTACATAAACTGTTTTTTTTTATCTTGTATTTTTTTTGATTTTTTTGATGGTCAGTCAATACTTATCTCCAACTTGGACAATATTAAACTGCAAAGTTTCTAAGGTGCTCTGGGTTTCTTAACACCTCTTATTTTTAGATTAAGAATACAAATGTAACATGTATTTCAGAAATTTAAAAAAATTGATAATGGTAGGCAATGTTATATAATATGATGTGATATGTCTTGCATCTGGACATATACTTGGCCACTGTGCAAAAGCAATGATTGAGTATGATGATCACATCTCTTGACACATCTTCTTGGACCAAGTGTCACTGATGATGTTGGTTTGTGCTTTGGCTCTTCTTCACCATCTTCAGTGCCGATCCATGATGATGATGAAATTAATAACAAAATATATTTTTTAAAGATTTTTTAAATTTATTTAAGAGAGAGAGAGAACAGGAGCAGGGGGAGAGGCTGAGGGAGAAGCAGACTCCCCGTTGAGGTGGGAACCCAATGCGGGGCTCCATCCCAGAATCCTGGGATCATGACCCAAGCTGAAGGCAGACGCTTCACCGACTGAGCCACCCGGGTGTCCCAGCAAAAAAATTTTTTTTAAAGATTTTATTTATTTATTTGACCGTGAGAGAGAAGGCGAGAGAGGGAATACAGGCAGGGGGGTGGGAGAGGGAGAAGCAGGCTTCCCATTGAGAAGGAAGCCCAATGCAGGGCTCGATCCCAGGACTCTGGGATCATGACCTGAGCCAAAGGCAGACACTTAATGACTGAGCCACCCAGGCACCCACCCGCCGTCCCCCGGCAAAGTATTTTTTTTTTCCTCACAGAAATTTTTTATTTATTATTTTTAACACTATCTTGAATAAAACAAGGTTAGTCTAAATAAATGTGCCAAGAATTTAGGCAATTAAATCATACACTACTAAATAATCAATAGGTCAAAGAGAATACCTTATTACCAGAAATTCTTAAGTCATTATTCCTATATTAGAAAGCCACCATGAGAGTGTGGCAAATTCATTCGATGCAGACACACAAAGACCTTCATCACTTAACTTGCTCCTGCTAATTGCTACTATATTATGCCAATCTTAACTTTAAGGTTGCCTTCTTTAAGCCTAACATAAAATCAAAAATTCCCTGTCCATACCACAAAGCTTCTTTGCTTTAACCAATTTTTATACAATTGAAATAAACATTTCCATCAACTAACTAACCATTTGCTCTTTGCTTTACCCAGGATACAACTCTGTATCCAATGTCCGGCAAAGTATTTTTAATGTAACATTTATCATTGTTCAAAGTGGGCTGCAATTCTCCATAGAATACATGAAGATACAAGCTTCCTCTTAAGGTACTTGTACCTACTTTAAGGATTTACTGTAACAAAACATGCTTCCTTGATGTATTTATTAGAACCAACTTATGTGATCTTTTGCAGATGTACTAGATCTTACTTTGGCTATACTAAGCAATGATCAACAGAAGAGAAAATTACTTTGAATCCTAAATAGTTATAGAAAAGAACATTAGAAGAAAATCACCGATGCCAGGGACCTTACTCCTAAGAAGCAAATACCTTGGGGGTTTTTTGTTTGTTTGTTTGTTTGTTTTTTCGAGAATATATTACCTTTGGATATACTGTGTATTTAAAAACCAAGGAACAAAACTTCAAGTTTTAGTTTTGACCTTCTTCTAATCTTCCAGTCCGATTGGAAAACCTGTTCTTTCTCTGTCTCTAAACAACTCGAGTATATACTCTTGTTTTTATTTGCTTTGCAAAGCACTAATCAAAGTCTTGGTAGTAAAAAATAATTATTTAATAGAAATGATTTTTCTTTTTGTTGATGTTTTTCTTGATGAGATTTTTCCCAGGGCCAATTGATGAGGGGATTTGACCATCTAATTTTTACCTTCTGCCATTGACTTTTCCTTTTTGAAGTGAGACTAAGCTTTTGACAGCTCTTTCTTTGGTAATTCATAGAAGAAAAAGCCTTCAGGAAAAAATATTTGTACTTGATTTTAAGGGGTAACTAAATTTCTTTGTTGTTTGCTTTTTTGGAATTGTGTTAAAATTGTGAAATTGTAATGACTAAGTGCATATTTTTGAAGGTTTTTACTTTATTTTCTTCATCAAGAAACAAAACAAAACAAAACAAAACCAAGCAGACCAGTAACTGTTAACCCTAATTTATTTTTTACTCTTCAAGTGACATTACTTTTAACTGGCTACATTTGGATAATAAAAGCCATGGATTTTAAACCACTTAGTAATTTGGTTTCATTTTTAACACAAATAACACCTTTTCATCCATTTTATATAAACTTCAAACAACATATGTTTTAACTTACTGCCAAATAAGAAGAAATGTGTTACATTAAAGTGCATGTTGTTTGCTTGCGCATTTGGAAATACCATTCATTTTATAGCAATTTTGAGTTATTTTTCTGTCACTTTGTATTCCTATTCAAAGAGACATACAGAAACCCTCACTCAAAACAACTCCCTTAGGGTTTACTCCTGGATGTCAGCAGACATGAGCGGGAGGTACAGTATACAACAAGCTTAGGTCATGGAAATGTCAAGTCTTGGTGACTTGCATTTATTACTATCCTTTGAATTGTGTCCTCTTGAAATTCTGTGAGTGCTATTTTAATATATTTCTTTTGTGTTTAGGTGGGCAAGAAAGAGATGCCATGTCACTTTTTTTCCTTCCCTCTGTTGATATAAAAAATTGAGATGCTCTCTTTCTCTAGGATTTGGTTCAAATTTTAAAAGGTGTGTTGCCAAGGGATAGTTACATACAGAATGTGAAATGTTAATAACACAAGAGACTAGGGCATAAAAATGGGAACTTTTTCAATGTTAAGATGCAATTCAAAGGGTAGGATTTTTTTAATTTAAGGAGGTGAAGCAGACATTAGAGAGATTCAGAGCAGATAGATTTTCTTCGGTTCTTATTCTTACTTTTGGGAACTAGAGGCAGCTTTTTGATTGAGAATTCTGAGGAATAAAGGAATTAGCAGGCACAGGTAGGAATGTTTTGGCTCTAATTAGCTGTGTGACCTTGGATGAGTCATTTTATTTTCTGAGCCACAGGGGCTCAAAGTTTAAGTTCTGATATGACAACAAAGACTGGTAGGTGCCTGACAGGATGGGGTGATCTCATGGTGCTAGGAGGGATGAAATGCATAAGAAGTCCTGCCTCAGATTTAGTCTCTTTGGGCAGCATAAAGATATTGGGGAAAGGGGGAGCTATTAAAAATAACTGATACTATGGAAGTTCACCTTTCCCCCCTTTACATCCCTTATAAACTGCAACAAATTAAGTTTAGTAGCCATCAACAAAAGATGGGTTAATACTCTTCTCAAAGACAAAACAGCACCACTGTTATATAGATGGGTGTACCCCCTATATTTGTTTTATGTCAGTTTCTGTATTTTCCTTCAACTTGAACAGTCTGTTAAAGAGTGATTGAAATTTTCTCCAGTGTTCTACAGCAGATTGTATGGCAAGAAAAGTGGTGGCAAGTGTATGCCAAGAAAGGGTGTTTTGTAACCTAAGTGTTCAGTTTGCCAGTTTACTCCCCATACTGCCCATTTGTCTATCTTCTATATTTAAAGTGATTAAGGAGTATTGCAGGATAAGATGAAGAAGAAGAATAGAAGACAGCTCTCCTGGAACTTCACTGTGGTTCTAAGACAATAGCACCTTGGGAGGTTAGAAAGGAATCCCTTCCTGCAAAAGAAAAAAAAATTTTTTTTTTTTTTTAGTCCCTCTTCTTGACCACTTTAAATTGTATTGCAAGAATATGTTTTCTTTTAGAGAGACTATGGATTAGAGTTATCTGAAACATATCAGTGAATATAGGAGAGAGAGACTCCTTCATGGCAGATAAGGTTCAGATAAAATTTATAACTAGTAAATTAAAAAAACATCCCCTGGAAGCTTTTTCTGACCTCTCTCGTCACCTCTACCTGTTGGGTTTGGTGCCCCTCTGTGAAGCTCTTGTAAGCAATACTCTTTGTCTCCTTTTCACTGTGTGAGACATAAATCATCACTAGCACATCACCACTAGCTGGAGAGCTCCATAAAGGCAGGGGCTGTATGTTATTTGGCTTCGTGTTCTCACCCATGTCACACAGTAGTTGTTCAGGAAATACCTGTTGAATGAATGTCAGAGATGATGGACAGACCTTACTTACGTCCACAACCCTACATCAAAATGAGCAGCGCGTTTAGGTTTGACAATATCCTCACTACCTTGTCATTAAGAAACAGATGCCTCAGCAGTCTTCCAGAAGAATTGATATTTATTATCTTTGAAGGCTATTAAAAATTATATATATGTAGGGGTGCCTGGGAGGCTCATTCGGTTAAGCAGCTGCCTTCAACTCACTCAGGTCATGATCCCAGGGTCCTGGGATCAAGTCCCGAATCGGCTCCCTACTCTGTGGAGAGCCTGCTTCTTCCTCTCCCTCTGCCTTCCTCTCTGCCTACTTGTGCTCTCTCTCTGTGTGTCAAATAAATAAATAAAATCTTCCAAAAAAAAGATTACATATATGGAACACTTGTATGTCAAAAAATTTTTAACAGTTTTGTAGTATGTGAAAATTTCATAAAAATATATTGTCAAGAAAGTCGTCACTTGATTTGGGTAACTTGACTGCTTTGAGGCTTTTAAAAGCCTTTGTAGTGTTGATTTAAATACTGTCCTTTAATGGTGGCCAAGGATGTCACTCAGGAGCAATTCTTACTCACCACTAGTTGTTGGCCAGTGATGTGAGCAAGACAGATCTGGGCCCAAGCCGAAATGTCTAGTCAGGCCCCATTCAGGTCACAGTGTGGTTCAAGCAGACTGTGCACGTCTCTCATTCCCCATCGGAATGAGGCCACAAAGAAAGCTGCCAGTGAATGTACACCAGCCAAAATTTTTACTGTCGTTCTTTTGGGGTGCTGTTGAGTAGATCCAGTTTCATTTTTATTAATGATTAAACTAGATTTCTTCCATGTATAATCACTTTTTGGCAGAATCTCTTCCTTTCTTATGAACTCTAGAATCTCAAAGTAAAGAGTGATACATAATTCTACACCCTAAATGCAGCAAGTTTACCCCCCGTCTTGTATTCAGAATCAGGCCATAGTTACATAGGGCCATAACCAAGTTTACAATTTTCAAAATGTCAAAGCATTTGAAGTTTTTCAGGTTTCTGTGGCAAAAGTCCTCAGTACAATTTTACACTGCCCTTTATATTGACTAATCTAAAGATTTGACTGTTCACTTAACAAGCATTATTACACTTTTCTTCTAGAATAAACCGAAGCTCTTTAAATAAATTGATCCCTTACTGTCCCATAACAATAAAGAGTATTCAGTAGTTAGATTTTTCAGACAGTACCGCACAGTATTGTCAATACTTGAAGGGAAGAGCAGCTGTTGTCTAGTGAGTGAGGGCTGAAAGGTGAACATTCCCTACAGATTCAAAGAAGCGCAGGCACCCTACTTTATTACTCATGCATAAGTGGAGCTCAGTAGAAAATCTGGTCAGGTTTCATGTATATTTCATGGAATAACAACAGCATTTTCCACTGTTGACTAATACAGCCTTTAGAGCCCACCCTTGTAGGTGACTTGTACATTGCCATATACCCTGCAGACACTCATTACATACCAGCTGATGAGGAGAGAGGAATATCCCTGCTTTCCAGTACTGCACGTGAGATAACCAGGTCTTTCCGGTAGAGTTAATTAATATCTGGTGGTCTTCTACATTCCAAAGAGAATATGACTTTGAATTATCTCTCTTCATAGATGAATTTGTAAGGTCCCCAAAGTAGTTGTCCCATGTTGGGACTTGGGAAATAACATTTAAATGAGTAATGATAACCCATAGTAAGGTAAATGCTTGGTTCTGCTGGCCACTGAAGTCTCAAGTATAGGCATCTGGGGACTCTGATATACTCATTTTCTTGTGAGAACCTTCCGTTCTTCTGGCACTGACACGTGCTGACATCATATGTTGCATTATTAGTGCGATGGTCGATTTAGAAGTTAAGTGTCTGTCTTTGCCTGGAATTATTTGCTAGCCAGAGAAACTTAGCCATTTTCAGGTATGGGTCTTTTTAACTGGAAGAGGGAGAATATCCTCATTTATTATTCATAGAGACAGTACATTTGTTATGATTCTTTTGTTAAAGATGAGACAGAATATGAATTAAAACTAAGTACAGTTTTAAAGGCTTTTTGAAATAAATTAGAATGCTGGTTTTATGTATCTTCATACAAAAAATTATTATTTTAAATTTTATTAGTTGAGTATTTCACCTCACTTAATACTGGGGATGTTGACTAATAACTACACATTTCTGTTTTACTGGGGATACTTTGTCTTTGCTTGTTTTTATAATCATCAAAATAAATAGCATAGAATTGGACATATTTCTCAGAAAAGTAAATGGTATAGTATTAGACAAGTGTGGAACAAAGTACATGGGGTAAGAAATACAAAGTGGATATGTACAGTTCAATGTGTGGGATGGGATGGATTCAGGGAAGTCACTCTTTTATATTTGATTTTTTAAATTCAGATTTCCCCAGGTAGGCAGGCCCAAAAGGTAAAAGAGAATAAAAAAGACCCATTTTTATGAAAAAAGAAGTTTTATGTAGGTATGGAAAACATATACCTGAAAGTTGCACAACAAAATTATTAACAATGATTGCCTCTAGGAAACAAGCCTCTAACCAGAGGGCCTTTTCTGTTTTTTTATTTTATATCCCTCCCTATTAATATGGTTTGTTTTGAGGAGCATGTACTATTCCTATAATTTAAAAAATTTAGAAGCAAATGGGGCACCTGGGTGGCTCAGTTGTTTAACCGTCTGCCTTCGGCTCATGATCCCAAGGTCCTGGGATCGAGCTCCCGAATTGGGCTCCCTGCTCAGCAGGAAACCTGCTTCTCCCTCTCCCACTCCCCCTGCTTGTGTTCCCTCTTGCGCTGTCTCTCTGTCAAATAAATAAAATAGAATAAAATGTAAAAAATTAAGAGGTAAAAAGAGAGAGGCTCAGATGGGGACTGAGAAAATGTGAAGGGCTCTAGAAGTCAGAGAACGGCAAGAAAGGTGAAGATTGTGGTCATTAGAACTGGATCCTAACACAGATCGATTTAGACTCTTGCTGGCTAATGGAGTCTTCTTCCCGGAAGAGAAATCTGGAGCCCAAGCCAGTGGTGGTGAAGAGGGTGCCTGTGTGGAGAGGCAGTAGGACTATAGAAGGAACGTGGTAGTGGAAAAAATTGGGACGGTAAGGGGATTGTTTATGGAGGTAATGACAGTGAAATGGAGTATGGCTAGGATATAAGTATTTTGTGGCAAGAGTGTTAACCTGGGGAGCTCTTGGGAGTTTCAGTATGTGTCTCTATGGAGAGACATCAGTCATAGTGAGCCTTTACTAATTTTATTATTAGTATTCCATTTTTTTTAAAAGATTTTATTTATTTACTTGACAGAGAGAGATCACAAGTAGACAGAGAGGCAGGCAGAGAGAGAGAGAGGGAAGCAGGCTCCCCACTGATCAGAGAGCCCGATGCGGGACTCGATCCCAGAACCCTGAGATCATGACCTGAGCCGAAGGCAGCGGCTTAACCCACTGAGCCACCTAGGTGCCCAGTATTCCATTTTTATTTTTATTTTTATTTATCAGAAAATGAATGATACTTAACCTGTCCAGACAGCCTCAGTGCAACAACATGACTTCAGGCTGCTGAGTGGACCAGGTTATACTAACATTCAGGACTGGAGCTATTTATTTTCTCAGTTTTGGTAATGACCTATGTAAAATATTTTTAAAATTGTCTTACACGAGGTTAGACTCTTACACCTAGGAATCGAAGCATAAGAAGTTATTTATTAACTAATGGTGTGGGTTGATTAGCCATTAGCTAAGCTAGACATTCGGAATTACATCAATATATATAGACATAGAAACATATACATACACATTCTCTAAGGAAGGTTAAAATCTATAAAGCTAAATATATTCATTAGTATCACTTAGGAGATGCTCTCCTTTGTCATGTTTCTTTGGCAAAAGCTAGCAGCTCTGTTAGCAGTGGTTTTGATGATAAAATCCTGCAATTCAAGAGGTTGGCTTTTTCAGCTAGACTGCTACCTTGGGCAATGCTGGACCAACTGTGAGAGGTCTGTTTTCTTGAGACCTGGAAAGCTGTTTTGTTTGCTAAACAAAGGAATTGTTGATTTCAGTGATTTAATTCCCCTTTTGGCTAAAGTCTGCTGAATGAAAACAGTGCTTATTTGGGAAGGAATCTGTTGCTAAGGCAACTGATATCTCCTTAATTATTGGCCAATATTCCCATATGAGATTGGTCTCTTTTGATTGTTGGAAATAACCAAATTATCCTGAGCACTTTCAAGTCTTGAATTTGGTGTTGATGATGGGGGTGGGGATGGAAAAAGGATTTTTCTCAAGTTTATAATCAGAAATCTCCCATTTGGGTTGAGATAGTGAAGGTACTATGTTCAAGGTAATGGTGGTAGTAAAAATATGGGTAACCATGTCATTTTTGCAAAATCTTCTGCATTGTAAGAGATCTTGTTACTTAAGGCTGGTTGCAGTTATGAGATTAATGAGCTATGTTCGTTCTTTTTAAAATTGAATTCTTTGATGTCTAAGAAAATATGTCTTAATCAGTTATTTATCCTCAAGAATGGGCAGATCTGAGGAGAAACTTGTAAGTGCTATTTGAGTAATTATGCTAACAAGGACTGTCTTCCGAACTATCCACAGCCATTTAGGTGAAGTTCTTTTCTTGAATGTATCTAGTGGTGCATATGTTGACCTTGGAGACTGACCTCTTTCTGCCTATTACGTTGCAGGATCATGTAAAAGACCTATATGGCTTCTTGTCTCTCAGCCGTGCAGTCGTTTGATCATTTAAAATTAATTGAAGCTTTGAATATAGACAGGCGAAATTCTGTTGTGTTTATAACATACTTACTTCATGATTGTTCTCTAGTCTGAAGGACATACTGAGAAACCATTACAACTCTTACAAAATAGGAGTTTGTCTTTATAATTTTATTGTATGTCTTTTAAATACTGAACCATGGATAATAGAGATCACACATCTTGTGTCTTTACAACAACATGGGAATTCACTGTACTTGCCCTCTGCAAGCCTGGTGAACATTGATGAGGTTCTCCTAAGATTATTCAGGGTGTCCCAGGTCTTCTAGCTGAGTGAATGTGAGGTTCTGAAATTGATTGTGATTTTTATGCTGTGGAACCACGTGGATTTTTAGGACTCACATGAAAGGCTTTTGGCACAATAGTACTGAGTCAATCTCTTTTGGATGGTTATAGTTCTTACTCAGTATTAGTCTTTCCATGTTTCATTCATGGGGGATGACATTGGTTTTACACCTTGGGTTGAATTGAATATGAAAAGCTTGCACTATGTAGTAGACCTATACTTAAGTTGGATTTTATGTACATATTTATTATCTATTCTAGACTTTTAGAATTTCACTCTTCATTTTACTCTTCAAGAAGTAAGTACAAATAAGATTCACTTGATGAAAATATTAAAATACATGAACAGGGATAATGGCCTGCAACACCGTTGACTAAAACATAAACACAAAACTACAGAATATAGGTTCAAAATGGTTGCTGTCCCCACATGTGCCTTCAACATCATTAATCTGGTTCTCAGGTGTGGGTTTTGCATTATCTACTGAAGTTCTTCCATCTAAGGCTGCAAATATAACTATACAGTTAATCCAGGATACATTTCAAATTGGCCTCCTTTTAAAAGGAGAGGAAGAAACAGGCTCCTCACTGAGCAAGGAGCAAGGAGCCTGATGCCTGACCTGGGATCATGACCACCTAGCCATCCTTGTATGCATTATTTTTCAATTCCATCATATTTATAAAATTTTCAAAGCTATTGTTTTAGTCATTTATCTTAAGAGATTACTTTTCTGGATTATGATATGGAAAAACAAATTTTCTTAAGATTGTACAGAGAATCGATTCTTTGTGTCGATTCGATCATAAATACTTGACCCAAGTTAAGGCATATACTATGCTCTGTGCATGTCAGTCTATTAGTTTGTTTTGTCACATAACATTTGATTCCATTTTCCAACCAAAATACAGCATTTTGGGGCGCCTGGGTGGCCCAGTGGGTTAAAGCCTCTGCCTTTGGCTCAGGTCATGATCCCAGGGTCCTGGGATCGAGCCCCACATTGAGCCCCATATTGGGCTCTCTGCTCAGCAGGGAGCCTGCCTGCTTCCTCCTCTCTCTCTGCCTACTTGTGATCTCCATCTGTCAAATAAATAAATAAATAAATAAAATCTTTTAAAAAAAATACAGCATTTCACCATTTTCTCAAATTCATTGAAGATCAAAGATGTAGAGAATATTTTTTTTTTAAAGATTTTATTTATTTATTTGACAGACAGATCACAAGTAGGCAGAGAGGCAGGCAGAGAGAAAGGAAGGGAAGCAGGCTCCCCGCTGAGCAGAGAGCCCGATGTGGGGCTCGATCCCAGGACCCTGGGATCATGACCTGAGCCAAAGGCAGCGGCTTTAACCCACTGAGCCACCCAGGCGCCCCTGTAGAGAATATTTTGTTAGTGTTTTCTTAGCTTTTTTTTTTTTTTTTTACATCTGTTTTGGGATGCCTGGGTGGCTCAGTCAGTTAATCTCTGGGCTTCATCTCAGGTTATGATCCCAGGATCCTGGGATCAAGTCCTGCATCAGGCTCCCTGCTCAGTGGGGAGCCTGCTTCTGCCTCTGCCTGACTGTCTCCCTGCTAGTGCACTCTTTCTCTCTCTGGCAAATAAATAAAATCTTTAAAAAAATCTGTTTTCTGGGGATTATACTTAGTATTAACTTTCAATTTGCATAACACACGTAAATATATTTGATGTAAATATTTTATATAGGTATTTATGACAAATCTTAGTCTTTATATACATATATATGACAATTTTTTTTCTTTCTGCAAAGGTAGTCTTCTTTTCCCCCCAGTCTAACTGTGGTTAATTTGTTAGTCAGTAGTTTATTTCTCTTTGTTTACAACTGTGCTTGGTCTCTTTCTTTTGAGAAAGCATTGACACGTTTTTACTACTGGACATTTTCTTTGACGGAGGTAGAACCATTGACTGTGTGTGCACGTGTGCACCAGAGAACATATAAGAACAAAAGAGAAATGTTCCATCACTTCTTGAAGGGTCTATTGAAAATGCTACATATTTCTGTAGAATCTAAAACTGTAATTTGGAACAGGAATGAGGAAAGAGACTTGTAAAATTTAAGTTTTCTATTGCTTGGTGCATATGGTACATTCTATTCCATCTTTCTTGATATTTCTCCAATTGATAGAGTAACTTCTACATAAGCTTTAGCCCAACTGAGACTTGGACAAATTCAAACACTGGTTCTACTCAGGGAACACGTTAAGGCACACTTCAAATGTCTGAATTAGACCATACATAAGAAAATATAAAGGTTATAGGAGGCTTGCCTCTGGCAAAAATCATCAAATAGATACACATTTATGTTTGATGCTTCCAAACTTACCAGCCATACCTCATCAATTGAATTATCTTTTCCCTCTCATAAACCCTGCCCAGTGCTCTCATGCACCCTGTGACTGGTATGGATCCTTTTCTCATCACTCCCACAGCCTGTTCTCCTTCTCTGGTTCTCTTTCTGCACTCCAAGCCTTACCATCTCCCATGTCCTTGAACCCTGTCCATGCCTTTAAACATTGCCAAAGGTGCATTTCAGTCCCTCTGTGCTGCATTGTCCTAGGAATTAGTTCAGTGCACTAATCACCGTCAGATTGGTAATGGCTGATGATGTGTTAGCCTTTTCTAGTTTGCTGTGTTAATGAGAATTTTAACTTACTCAGTTCTTAGTGAAGAATCCTTCAAAGCACATCCCCTCACTGGTTGGACTTTGATGGTTTAGGTACTATTTCAAGCCGGTTTATTTAGGTATTCATTTTAAAGGAAAAGAACAGTGATAGCCTATCAGTGCATATCCACTTTCAAAATTTATTAAGTATGAGATTGTTACTATTCCGTAAGGTACACTGATTTTAGAAGACAAAACTTGATTCAATAATTATCCACAATAAAATACCCTCTAGTTGCATACTCTTAGCCAATTAAATGAGAATATTTAATTGAAAATATTTTATATTAATAAGATACACAATTTGGGAAGATAGAAAGAATTTCCTTTTTTAATCATCTAATTATTATTTTATTTTTTTAGAGAGAGGAAGGGCATGTGCATGTGTGAATGGGGGTGTGGGTGGAGGGTGGAGAGGCAGAAAGAGGGAGAGGGAGAGAAACCATTGCAAGCAGGCTCCACAATAGGCACAGAGCCCCACAAGGGCTTGATCTTATGATCCTGAGATCCTGACCCCAGCCCAAATCAAGAGTTGGGTGCTCACTCAGCTGACTGAGCCACTCAGGTGCCCAATCATCTAATTATTAATTATTATTAATTTTTGTGATGATGACTGCTGATTCACCCTGTTTTATAATTCTCTTTTCTTTCAATTATAGGCATGTATGTGTGGTATGTGTGTGTGTATCCTTATATAAAACATTTTTTTTTTTTTTTGGAGGGGGGCTGTGGATCATGGACAAAAGGTTGAGAAACACTAGACTGGATATCTTGCTGGGATCTAAGGGTGTAGCTTAGCACTGCTTTTGACTAATGACTACATGCATCCCTCAGACTGGAATCTGGAGCTGAATGATAGAGAACTCCAGGGGTAAGAGACTAATATCAGAATCAGGAAAAAAAAAAAACAAAAAAAAAAACCAACCAGAATTAGATGTCCTTGAAGAGAGCAGAGTATTTTGGTAGAAGACATGTATAAGGAAAGAAGATGGTCCCACTTACCCAGAGGCCAGCCTACAGAGGGAAGACATCTAGGCAAGGTGCTTGTAGGCTCTATCCTCTATTTTGGTTTTCTATTGCTTATATAATCAATTGCTCTGAAACTTAGTGGATTAAAGCAACCCTTTTATTTTGCTCATAGGTTAGGATTTGGGAAAGGCTCAGCTGATCAGTGATGATGGTTCATTGTCACATGGCAAATGTTTTGGCGCTCTCTGTCCAGTCTGCGTCCGCATGTGTTGTCATCCACCAGGATGTCCCCATTGTGGGTTGATCTTTTTTTCTTATAGCATGGTAGTTCCTGGGTAGTCACATTTCTTACATGGCACTTGGCTTCCAATAGTGAGTGTTTCAAGAGATAGGAAGTAGAAGTTGCCAGTATGTTAGGGACTGGGCTCAGAAACGGGTACAATGTCATTTTCACTGTATTCTGTTGGTCAGAGGAGTCACAGAGCCTACCCAGATTCGAAGGGAAAGGAAGTAGACCTTACTTCTCAATGGGACCATTATCAAAGAATTTGAGATTACTTTTAATATGCTACATTGGCCAATCTACTTGGCCAAACAATCTGATTGTTTCTGAAGGGTAGCCCTGTCCTAAAATAACCTAATAAGGTTTTCTTTTTTTTTTCTTTGCTACTTTTATTGGGATTATTAAATCAGAAATAATTATATTGTCAAACTATTTTGAACATTTTTTGACTTCTATCCTTTTTCTTTTTGCTTATTTTATTTAAACTTTTAAAATAATTGTAGATTCACATGCAGTAATGAGAAATAATGCAGAGATATCCAGTGTACCCTTCACCTAGTTTGTCTTAATGGTAACACTTGCGAAATAATAGTGTAATATTACAACAAAGAAGTTGATATCGATATGGTTCACTAACCTTATTCACATTTTCCAGTTTTACGTACATTCAGCTGTATGTGTGCATGTGTCTATGTATTTGGTTCCATGCACTTTGATCACATGTAGGTATGTGTATCCACCACCACAGGCAAGATTCAAAACAGTTCCATCACTGTAAGGATGCCTCTTCATAAACATGTCTACCTCTTCTCATCCTTCATCTCTGGCCGCCACTCATCGATTCTGTATGTCTGTAATTTTGTTATTTCGTGAATGTTTTGTAAATGGAATCACACAATATTAAAACCCTTTGGGATTGGCTTTTTTCACCTAGCATAATTCCCTTAAGGTTCATCCACATTGTTCCATGTATCAATAGTCTGTTCTTTTTTATTGCTGTCTGGTGTGTCATGGTATGAATGTACCACAGTTGCTCTAACCATTCACCTGTTGAAGGACCCCTGGGTTGTTTCTAGTTGGATGCTTTTATGAATAAGGCTGCCGTGAACAGTCACATACAGTTTTTTTCTGAATGTCTGCTTTAATTTCTCTGGGGATGAATACTTAATGGGGCAATTGCATTTTTGGTCATACACGTTTTCCAGAGTGACTGTACCATGATTCATTCCCAGTGTATGAACAATCCAGTTTTCCCACATCTTTCTCAATATTTGGCAGTGTCATTATTTTTTAATTTGGCCATTTCGATAGGTGTATGGTGATATCTCATTATGGTCTTGGTTTGTGTTTCCTTAGTGGCTAATGATGTTGAAAGTATTTCATGTGCTTATTTGTCATCCCTATATCTTTGATGAAATATCTGTTCATGTCTTTTGCTCATTTTCTAATTGGATTATTTGGTTTTTTTTTTTCATAATTGAGTTTTGAGACTTCTTTATATATTCTACAGACTAGTCCTTTGTTGGGTAGATAATTATTTTGCAATTATTTGCCTTTCATTTGCAGCTAATGTTTTCATCCTCTTAAGAGGGTCTTTTGCAGAGCAGAGGTGTTTAATTTTGATGAAATCCAATTTATCTGTTTTTCTTTGTGGATTGTGCTTTGGCATCAAGTCTAAGAATTCTTCTCCTAGTCCTAGATCCTGAAGTTTTTTCTTCTGTGGTTTTGTCTAAATTTAGTAGTTTTATCTTTTACATTAAGTCCATATCCCATTTTGAGTTGATTTTTCATATATAGTATGAAGTTTTACTTGGGATTTTTTTTTTCTTTGCTAATGGATGTTTAGTTGCTCCTTTCCTTAAGTTTTTAAATACAGTTGCATTTAAAAATGCCAAGTTTCTCTCAGTTAAATTGGGGAGAAACAAAGAGTTTTAATATGTGTTTGTTCTAAGACAAAGACAGAGCAGAAAATTCCTACTTGCTGAGTGGCAGGGGTATCAGAGCAAGATAACTGAATAAGGAAAGTTGAAATTTGGGGTACCTGCGTGGCTCAGTCATGAAGTGTCTGCCTTTGGCCCAGGTCATGGTCCCAGGGTTCTGGGATCGAGCCCACATTGGGATCCCTGCTCCACGGGAGGCCTGCTACCCCCACCCTCCCATTCCCCCTGCTTGTCTTTCTCTCTCTCTCTCTATGTCTGTCAAATAAATAAATAAAAGCTTAAAAGAAAATAAAAAGAAAGTTGAAATTTGAGGAGAAAGAGCTCATCCCTTCTGCAGAATATATTTATTTCTATTTAAGAAAGTTTTTCATTCCTTAAGAATTTTGTAATATAAAGGGATGATTCTCTTCCTGGAATATGAGACACTTTTCAGAGATTTTTATTTGAATATAGTAAATTATTTTTCTTACTTGTTCCTGATTATATTTGATTTTTGACACTCGGGGATTATGGTGGTTGGTTTTGGTCAATATTCATGCAATTTATTCTTTGTTTTGGACTTGATAATATGTTAAAATCCTGATTATACTCTAGTCAGAATTAAACCTTATTTCTCATTTCAGAGGGACTCTATAAATACAGATAGCGACAGTCTCAGAATTTTAGTGCTAATAATGACTAATAACATGAGGTATTTCTTATAGTATAAATATGGTTCAAGAAATCCATCTCTTTTTATCAAATTGGATTTCTGTAATAAGTCTTCTTTACTGACTAATTTTCCTCCAAAATTAACTCTGTTTAAACCATTCTTGCTTTTTGTCATATTTCAAAATGTGTTAGCTAATATTACTTTAAATAATCAAGGTATCATTTTTATCTTGCAAATTTATGCTGATCAAAAAATCTTCAAATTTGAAATGTTTATAAAAATGACTATGTGACAGAATGGCAAACATACTCTTTAAAGTGTTTTAATTTTAAAAGCTCACAAGGCATTTAGAAAGGTAGTGCCTACAAAAAAAGCGTTATCTTCAATATTATTTACCTGTTCATTTTGGAATTCATAAAATTTGTTCACTTTTTTGGGAGAAATTTGAATATGTGGGTCCTTATCATCGGAAAGGAGTAGAAAAATTGAAGGCAGTTTGGAGCTGAATAGAAGTTATTAATGAGCTTAGCTTTGACTAAAATGACAGATTAATGGCTAAATTTTCTTCTATAGCAAGTCTGTTAAAACTTCTAGCTTGCTTCAGTAAATTCTTTCTGTCATTACAAATTGAAGGCAAAAAGCAAAGTAGTTTTCATTTCAATTTTGAAATTCAGACCTTAAATCTTTAGTGACCTTCATTCAGAACAAGGACTGGTTGTATTTCTTTGGAGCACCTTAAAAAAAATCTGATGGACATTATGAATCCTGTAACACATAACATTTTCTTCTTTGTATTGACTACAAAAACCCACTGACCCAAATTTATAGGCTACTTTTAATTAGTAGACCATACAATGTGGTATGCCCTTTATGTACCTACCCTTACTTCATCTCATTTTTTTCTTATGCTCTTTGCCCTGATTTCCTCTTCTATTCTGATAGTAGGAAAAATCATCATAATAGTTTATGTTTAATGCCTTTTATAAGCACTTTACATAGGTTATATTAACTTCATGTTTTATATCCATTTGATAGGTATTTTCATTACCTGCCTTTTATTGAGGAAGTGTAGAGCGTTGCACTCAGAGTACCAGTCTGCAATGAAATTGGGAGTTTCTACCAGAATTAAGTCAACTCCCATCTTCTTTCATGAAGAAAGTTATTCTATGGAGATGCCTGGCTGGCTCAGTCAGAAGAGCATGTGACTCTCAATCTTGGGGTTGTGAGTTCAAGCCCCCCATTGGGTGTAGGGGTTACTAAAAAACAAAGAAACAAACAAAAAACCAACCTTACAAAATAAAGTCATCCTATAAACAAAATTTCTTCCTTCTTTATGTGTGTATGTATGTTTTCTCTTTGAAGAGTCAGTAGTTTAGTGGTTAAATACAGAGCATAAAGTTATTCTCTCCTCCCCTTACCCAAAATTTTAACTTTGGACAAATAACTTCAACTTTCTGTGTCTCATTTTTTTTTTTAAATAAACTGAAGCTAATAAATCATAGGTTTGCTGTAGGGATGCAATCAGAAAATGTACATAAAGCACTTAGCTTGGCACTGGGCATGTCAGCATTCAAGGGGTGGTAGGTGTTACTGTTATTACCTAGCTTTTATGGATGCATTTTAAACATGGGACAAAATTATACTTTCATTTATCTCATTTTGACAGTGTACCTCTTCTCCTGACCTACATGTGCCTAAAGTTAAAGAATATTTTTCCTACCCTTTCATTATTGCTATCCTTTCAAGGATCTCTTACCTTTTTGCACTGTCTCAATTCCTGGGATATGATGTATATGAGCTATCATAAACTCATAGTTTTTCTATATTAGAAGGTCAACTGATTTAAGATAGCATAAAACATATAAAACCTAAATCCATATCTATATAAAATTTTGAAAGGTGTGATGTAAAGCCAACTTAAAATGCTTTTATTATATTTGCTTAATGTGGAATATTTATGAATATATTTTTTCTTAAAATAAGGTGAGTAAGATAAAATTCCTTTCTCTAAGCAAGTAAAATGAATGTCAGTATCTCTAAGATCTCTAGAAGGACTTGCAATGGTAGGATACATGCTATCCCTCATCTCTATGTGTGGAACCACTTCAGGAAAAAAAATCCTGTCTAATTACATTGGTGTTAATATTAGTCACAAGAAGCTATGCATTTTCATGGAACTAAAAAACATTCTGATGAGAGTTTTAATAACTTCTCACATATGTTTATTTTCATGGTTGGTGCTAGCTGTTGATCATAATTTCCAAGCCCTGCGGAGGGAGAAATGCCCTCAGACAGCTCTTCTTTTGTGGTCCACTGGGGACAGCTCACCTAAGGACCAGGCCCCTGCCTGTCCCCAACCCCTTCCATTTTTCACACAGAATTAGATGGAGGCCAGAGAAGAGGGCTCCAGAACATAGGAGTATGACCGGTACATAATAGTGACCCAATGATTGTTATTGAATTAATGAATGAACGGATATACGCACTGTGTTTCCATGTTCGCTTTGACTATTAGAAATGTCTGGGCTAAATTTATTGTTCAGTTATAGCAAGGAGGCAAGGTGTTGATACATTGTAGTTCTACTCCTAATTCTTTGAAAAATTTTGAAGCAGGATTCTTTCATATAAGGAGCAACCTCCCACATTTGGACTATGAGATTTAAGAAAGGCTGGTTTCAAGTGCATGGTGCAAGTGCAAGGGGAGAGGTTCTCTTGGGGCTATGGGCCAGTCCCTCTCGTGCATTCTGCAGTGCCCGCTCCTCCCTCCCTTCTTGGGTAGGAGCACTGGAAAGGACATACTCTGATGAGTGTGAACCTCAGTTTACTCTGACAATATAGAACAGAACACTGTACAAGATAGGGCAGACATTCCCCATCCCCTCCTTCCCAGCTTCCAAGACAGAAATGAAAAAGAAAATCCGACAGTGCAGAAGGTGAAAGCAGAGGGTGAATGGCTATGTGGAGGCCAGCGAGAAAAACACCATGAGAGGAAGAGAAGATGCTGAGTAACTTGTGCAGGGTTAGAACCTGGATCCAAGAAGGGCAAATGTATTCAGGAGTAAGCTAAAATTTACTTAATGTTTGTGCCAGGCAATGTACTAAAAATAGAGAGGTTGGTAGAGGGGCAAGGTTGCTGAGATGAAGCTTTTTTAGGATAGTATGCCTTGGATGTCCCTGAATGTCCAAATAGATCTGAGATCTCTCCTCTCTAAGGACTAAGCAAACCTAGAGCTAGCTTGCTCCAAGATCAGGTAAGCAATGGTTTCTGGGAATTGCCAGTCTGTACTAGGTAGAAAGTCAAAAGAGGAAGTGTGTGCAGATTAATCAAGGGTGTCTAATTCCAAAGCAATGGATGCCAAGATGGTGAGAAAGGCAGAGAAAGAGCTAATGAGATTATAAATATCATGAGAGCAGGGACCTTGTCTGTCTTATTCATTGCTCTGTTTTCAGCTCTTAGATGAGGGCCTGACACATGGCAGATGCTCAGTAAATAGTTTCGAATGACTGTATTAACAGGAGAAACTTCTGACAGATTAAGTGCAAGGTCAATTTTATGTAAGGGTTATTGCTATATCAATGATATGTATGCCTAGATTTCTTCTCATATCCTTCCTTAATATGTTAAGATAATTAAGTTAATATTGAAGGAATATGTTAGGTAATCATAGGATATAGTTGCTATGATTTATGGGATAGGCCAAGGGATGGTTTAGTATATTCACAAGGGAGGATGCTATTGGGTATGAGTCCTGCACAACCTCTGAGAAGTTGGGTAGTCTGTGTAGACCACTAACTTATCTGTACCAGGTCAAGTGGCAAATAGAGCTGACCTGATATATTGCGTCTTAATCTCTATATAACTTAAGGGATGGGAGAAGCGAGTGACCAGGGAAAGGCAGAGGGTCCTAGAATTAACATAGTAATATCATCTGTAAAGATTATACCTAGAAATGGTATATATATATTCATATGGTTTGAATTTCTGTCTAAGAGGAGCTTTGATCTACGGCTAGATCATTCTTCAGATGCTGGCTTTGGTGTCCAAAAAGTTTTTTGGGAAAGTAACTCTGGTGGGCAGGCTTTTCAGGGGGTCTGGGAGGGATTTGGTGGAAATTTGGATTTTGGGGGCATCTCGGTGGCTCAATTGTTAAATATCTGCCATCAGCTCAGGTTATGATCCCAGGATCCTGGGATGGAGCCCCGCATTGGGCTCCCTGCTTGGCGGAACAGGGAGCTTCTCCCTCTCCCTCTGCCTGCTGCCCAGAGAGAGAGTGCCCAGTCTCTCTCTATGTTGAATAAACAAAATCTTAAAAAAAAATTAGATTTTGGTACAAAGAGACTTATGATACTGGGTCAAAATGCTCAGAGTCTGACAAAAATAACCCTTCAGGCTTTGATGAGGGAGCTCTACAATGTTTATAGAATATCCTAAAACATGGGGGCTTTTAGGGGAGACAAAAGACCGATGGAACAGGCAGTTCATTCCCCTGTCTGTCATGGAGGTCTTACTTCTAAGGAAAATCTGAAATTGAGGGATCTACTCTATTATGTGAATCAGAGATGTGACTTGAAAAATTGGGAAAAATAATGGCACCAGTGAATGGGTCAGGGAATTTACAAGTAGGAATTGCGTTGGGAGGAAGGTTTGCCGTTTTGGTTTTAGAAATCCTGATTGGGAAATGACAACACAGCATGTTGAAATTTGTACTAGAGAGCTGGGAAGAATAGAGGAAAAGCTTAGGTGAGAATAAAGTTGGGGGTCATTTGCTTTGTGTTCAACCCCCCGGGAAAGCAGTGAACCACTGACAGTATCGACATTTAGCCTGTTGCTGTGAAGGGTGTTAGGCCCTTTGCCTATGTGTAGTCTAAGTGCATGAGGACATGGCTGTGACAAATGGCATGCTGAGAACCCAAAACAGTGACTTCTATTTACTAGAAGGAGAATCTAAAGACTGAGTCACAGGTAAGCGATTTTCTTTTTTTTTTCTTTGCCATTTTTTTTTCCCTTGAGAACTTACTATTATTAGGGTTCTATCAGGAAATATATGCCCAAGTCCAAACAAAAATGTCTCATTGCTTATGGTGAAATGTACCAGGGTGGCTGAAATAGATAAAAAAGAAAGCCTCATATAGGAAATCAAATGTTCCAGTAATCCTGCTCCAAACCATGCCAGTTTGCTTCCTTCCTAGTTTCCTTCCTAGTTCTCATTAGACTCATGCAGTAAATAAATTAAGTATCTTTCCCACTGGGAATTTTTTAGAAACACTTAATGAAGTAAATGCCACAGTGTTTGGTCAGAGGGCAGCCTTGCTATTGAATTATTTTTAGCATGCATTTTTAGTATAATATTGGTTGGTTTCTTTTGATCTGGGCTTAAGTCTTGGCCAGATAGTATGGTTCAGAGGAAGAGTGAGCGAGAGATTTGGGTTTAGTATGTAGTACACATAAGCAAGGGAAGCATCTTTTTCAAAGGTTAAAAAATTTAATTTGATAAGAATGCCTCTATATTGAAATGGCTGTATTTGGGACAGCTAAAAAGACTATTAACTCATTGCCCTTGAATGTTTGAAAACATTTTATAGACTTAATTTTAACTTTATAGTCTTTCAAGAAAAATATTATGTGCTATTAAAAAAATAAACATAGTTAACAATTAAATTAGTTTAAATGCAGCTTAATCTTAATAATTAAAGAAGCTTTTGGGAAACTTGAAGGGTTTTGAATGATCATTATAATAACAAATTGTTATTATATTGACAAAAGGCCAACAAGTACATGAAAAGATGCTCAACATCACTAGTCATCAGGGAAATGCAGATTAAAACCACAAGGAGATGACACCTCACACCTGTTAGAATGGCTGTTATCAAAAAGTCAAGAGATAACAAATATCGGTATAGATTAGAGAAAGGGGAACCCTTGTGCCCTGTTGGTCACATTGTAAATTGGTACACTTAATGGCATGGAGGATGCTGAAAAAAATTAAAAATTGACTACCATATGATCCAGCAATTCCACTTCTGGGAATATATCCAAAAGAAACAAAAATACTAACTCAAAAGGATATATACGCCACCATGTTCACTGCAGCATGATGTACAATAGCCAAGACATGGAAACAATCTAAGTGTCCACCGGTAGATGACTGGATAAAGAGGTTGTGGTCTATTTATAGCCTACCATTTGCTACAACATGGACGGATCTTGAAGGCTTTGTGGTAAGTGAAATAAGTCAGACAGAGAAAGACAAATACTGTGTGATTTCACTTATATGTGGAATCTAAAACAAACAAAACCACACTCATAGAAAAAGAGATCAGAATTGTGGTTACCAGGGGTGGTTATGGAGGTGGGGGGATAGGAAGTTGGAAGAAGGTGGTCAAAGGCACAAACTTCAGTTGTAAGATAAATAAGGGCTGGGGATATAATGTCCAGCATGGGGACTATAGTTAACACTGCTGTATGGCATTCAGGAAAGTTGTTAAGACAGTAAACCCTAAGAGTTTTAAGGAGAACATTTTTTTCCTGTTTTTCTTTTTTTTTTGCTTTTATTGTATCTATATGAAAAGGTTGATGTTAGCTGAACCTATTGAGATAATCATTTCATAGTGTATGTGAATCACTACACACCTTAAATTTATACCTTGATATTTGTTAATTATTTCAGAATAAAACTGGAAAAGATCATTATAGCATAAATGTACATAAGTGATGTTAATCAAGTTTCTGGTTAATAAAATTCCTTTAAAAAAACTATAACCACATTCTTTGGACAACTAAAAGCAGTTGCTAAAGAGACCAAAAATAAATTAAAAATATATTTTTTGGAATAAAGACAATACAAAAATGCATCACAGAAAATGCATCATGTCTAGAAATGATCTGTATCTGGAGGGGAATTATCAGTTTTGATTAATTGAGAATTATTTTCTGAGTAACTTAAGCATTAATGAAATATAAAGTTAGATAAATTACAGCAATAATTTTCCACTGCCAAACTGTTCAACACACTCTTGTAATTTTCCAGTGGTGTGCTTTTAGAAGGATGGGATTTTTATTCTGGAGGAAAGAAAACCCGAAAAGAGGGTTTTCCTTTTGCACAGAGCTCTGTAATACTTCTGCACACTGTCTCAACAGGGAAAACGGTGCCCTTCATTTTAACGCACAGCCTATCATGAGCACGATCCAGCATTTTTGAAATCTCCAGGTAGTCAGGAAGTATTGAAGGGTGCCATGGGGAACAAAGTGGAAAATGGCAGTATCCCAAGTTACAAGCCAAGTGGGTAACCCCAAGAGAAAGACTTTGACAGCCATAAATATTTCATCTCTCAAGGCCCCGATGCTACTATATGAGAACAATTTAGCTAGAAAGATCATCAACAATTAGGTGACATCTCTATCACACCTATTACTGAGTTGAAATTTCACTGACATGAATAATAAGGGGTCTTGGTTGACATTGAACAGTTTAATTAATTTGTTTCCTAAAGTGAATGATGTTTTACACTGTGATTTTTCAATACGCCATCTCCATACACTTGAATTTTTTTCTTTTGCTTTTCTTGGGAAACCACTTGGTTTTCCTTTTCACTTAATAAATTACCTACCCAGCTTGAGTCTGGTGCTAGCTAGTGTTTGGTCAGGCTTAGCGGGAGGGGCTGGGTATGGGAGATTGGGGGGCTATTGCAGATGTTTCTCTGCTATTCAGTTTTAGAGGGGAGAAACTGTAGGAGTACGAAAAAGGAAAACACATTTTCTTCCTTTTCTTTTTCTTTTGGAGAAAATGTAGTGCTTTTTTGTTGTGAGACTGAGACACAAATGCTGTCTCTGGTCACTGGAATCATGGAAGAGCATCAAGAGACCATTACATGACCCCACTGTCATGGGGCATGTCTTTTTGCGCTGTTGCTTACATGTTACCGGCTCTGCTGGCTTCTGCACACCCTCAAGATACATTGTACATTAATGTGATATCTGTAGTGCTATTTTTGAAAATAAAACACATCATGTTTGCTAAAGGTCACTTCTAAAACAGCTGCTGTGAAAAGCAGGAGGAATAATCCAGCATGACAATAGAAAGCATGAACCTACCATGTTCTTGCAAATAGAAAGAGACTTTTGAAAAATTAGTCAACTTAATTACTTACTTGAATTGCCCCTATACAAACCTCACATCCCCTACCCTAACCTACTTCCTTTTGCAAAGAGTTATTTTTTTTTAAACCGAAGATGTATGGGAAAGCTCCTCCTCTCCCACTTGAACCTGTAGGACATTAGGTAAACGATACTCGGGTATTCTCCAGAGTACAAGTGTCCTTAACTGTCTGATTACGATATATATTTCTGACAGATGGAGCTTAGCTAGGTAGACGTGCCCAGATGAAATCAAGTGAGTGAGTGCATGTTCGTGACAAATGTGAGTGGGAAGAATGTCTTAGAACATGTCATCCTGAAGAGACAACGCTAAAGTGTTGCCAGGTGAACACTGAAAGGGAAATAGGCTCCAGCTTTGGGGGCTGGGGGATAGTCCAGGACACACCTCCCACGTGATACTTCTTTCCTTGTTATCTGTTCTTATTGTATAATGGTGCCTAAAAGGTAAAACAGATGCCACTGCTTTTCTGAGCTGTTTTAGGGCCAAATGTGATGAAAGTGCTACAGAACTGATTTTTAACTATTAATCCTCTGGGCTGGATAAACTTTTCATACTGTCACAAAACACCATGAGATGCTTTGGCATAACAGAGTGCGAGGGAAAGTTGAAATTGCTGCTATTGTGTATGTCAGACTTGTTAAAACTATTCCAGACCCATGGTGAAATAGATTGCTTCCTTCCACAGATGGAAATTGAACTTTTTTCCCCCTGTACATGTGTTTATAAACAAGCTGGGACATAAACTCTTGTAACATATTTTGAAGCAGAGACGTGTGTTCATAGAGGGTATTATGTATATCATTAACTGTTTCTTTTTTCAAAACAGGGGGTTTTCAGTTTGTAATTTTGAACCTGTGTAATTTTCATCATTATTTTCTCCTCCTCTGAACAGAAAGGCCATCTAATAAATAAAAATATTTTGTATTCACTTTATTAAGTATTTTTCCCTCTCAGCCTTAGTACATGTGTAGCAAAGTGTCAAGAATAACTTATGAAAGATAATTAACCACAAGCCTTGCGTGACTTTCTTCTACCACGAAGACTTAAGCAGTGAGACTTGAGTCAGCATGGTTTGGTTAAAAAAAAAAAATCAGTGACACAGGGCATAGGAGATATGTATTACTAAGTACTTTTACTATGTGCTAGGCCCTGCTTAGAACGCAATACCCATGATCTCATGTGGTTCCAACAACCCAGTGAGCTAGTTAGTGTTTTCATTTTGTGCAGGAGGAAACCAAAGCATTTTTAATCACTGTGCAATACTTCCATTCATCAATTCATACCATCATGGGTGAGTTATTTTGGGGGAAGCAATTTCTGTACCTATTAAGTGATGGTCACAGTACCTGCTCCTCTTATTTCAAAAGCAACATAGTATGGTGGAGAAGCCATTGGATTTAGAGTCATAAAGTATGGATTCAAAGACTGACTCTAGGAGTTATTAGCTGTATGACCCTGGATTATTCACCTAATCTCTCTTAACTTATTTCCTCAGTATGTACTGTGGGGATAATGATATCTCCACAGGGTTGTTTGAAGGACCAAATTGAAAATGAGATAATGTAGGTGAATTTGCTTTGTGGTAAACTGTATTATATTTATGGACTGCTCACCCCACATGGTTGGGGCTGTTAAAAGCATTTTACACTTTATCTCTTATTCTGCACAACAGTCTTACATGGTCAGTGCTGTTATTATCCCAATTTAATAGGTGGTGATCCTAAAGCATAGAGCAGTTAGGCAACTTTCTTAGGATTACGAAGCTACTAAGTGGCAGAGCCACTTAATTTGAATTTAGTGATCTGTCTCCAGAGCTCATGCTTTCAACCACTTTTTATTTAGCCTTCTATAAAGATAAGTTGTGTAGAAATAGCTCTCATTATTCAAATGAGTGGCTGAAGTAATGTGAGACTGCTCCTTTTGAGGAAAGAAGAAGGTGCCTGAGGAAAGAAATGGAAGGGAGAAAAGCCAACGTCGGTGAATCTTGGAGTATGAGTCTTCTCAGCTGGTCTGGCCAATGATCCTTAGTGGACTGGGGGAACTTTAAAAGTTAGTAAAATTCCAGGGTTCATATTCTGGAGGAGATCTTGAGCCTCAATACTTAGAAGAATTCCACTGAAGAGAATCACTAAAAAGGTATCCTATCCTCAGGTGAGCTGGAGAGAGAAATTATTTACGGTTCCCCTTAAATTAGAATAACTCATTTTGCTCCCTATGTTCTCATGTCATCCCTTTGTGACAACTTGACTTCAAGTCTAGGAACTTGTCATCCAAATTAAGTTCAAGGACAGATAAGGTCCTTAGCCATGTAGTTCCTTGAGTATGGTTTCTCTCTCTCTAGAGTCCTGTGAACCAGAGAGATGCTATCTGGCCCCCCCCCCCCACATGACCCCATACAGTGGTGGGATAGGCACTGGGTAACTGCGGAGGATATTCCTACTCAGAAAGGGGAGGAATGGGACCCACATGACGATCACTGATCCATAGCTTTGCATCCTGGCACACGTTTTGTGTTCTATGCTCTCTGTGACTCTTGGCTCTGCCCTGTAGATTCTAGGTCCCACTCTGAGTCATCCTTTCTTTCCTGTAGGAAATGGCCTATTTATAACTGAGTAGTCTTATCCTCTTGCTTCCTTCTTGTAAAAAAAAGTCTTGTTTTCATTTTGTACTCTATGTGTCCTTTTGATTTAAACTAATACAGTTCCTTTAAAAACTTTGTCAACTTAACTGTATATAAATTTATAACCCATTGCATGAGACAAAAGCCAGACATACTAAGAAGTCCTTCTCTTCCTTAGAATCCATGTGTGACTGCCATAGAACAACACCTTCAAGATCCTTAGAAGCTCTTTTTTTTTTTTTTTTTTAATCAGAGAAAGTCTTCACCTGACGTACGACCTTAGGAGGTTTAGAAGTTATTTGTCTGAAAGGGTTTATGATGCACGACCTTAACAAAAGTCCTTTTCTTTTCCTTTTTTTTTTTTTTTTTTTTTTTTTTACGTGATCTCTGCACCCAAGGTGGGGCTCGAACTCACGACCCTGAGATCAAGAGTTACATGCTTCACCGACTAAGCCAGCCAGGTGCCCCTTAACAAAGATCTTAACAATGGGATCTACAGTCAGTCGCTCTCTGTGGTGTTTTCTTCATAGCACCATAGATTAAATCTTTATCCTGAAGGCATTTCTTAATCTGTGAAGTGTTCGCTGTCTGTAGAGACTGGGAATAAGAAACAAATTTAGTCTGTCACCACAGCCAAGACCTGGCTGCTTTATGCTTCCTTTAACTTTTGCCTGAAAACTGAGCAGTTCATCTCTCTCCTCTCCCATTTTACCATAGGCAACAAGAAGGAAGACAGGTAACACTTTCAGTATTCTTCAGATCTCCCAAGCTAGATCATCAAATGAATTATGTTTCCTATTTCTCAGGCCTCTGCAGCCTGCAGTATTGCCACATTTTAAGCCACTACACAGCAAGGGCCTAATTTTCTCCAGGTTCTAGGAACATCTTTGTTACATTCACCTTTTAAGCCTTCACTCTTAGCCTCTAGAGTCCTATTCCCAAACCAGTACCATGTGTTTTAGATTTCAGTACAACCATGTCATATTTCCAGCCACCAAAGTCACCCTGGTTATCTTTGTTACATTAAAAATTAAAACCAACCTTAATGGTAGTCATGGGAAACCACAACCATTTTATTGTGCTCATACATTCGATGGGTCAAGGATTTGGGAGAGGCACCACCAGGATGGCTCTTCTCCACTCCATGATGTCTGGGCCTCCACTGGTAAGGAGGGCTGGAGGATCTACTTCTAAGATGGTTTCTTTGCTCACAAGTCAGGTACCTGAGCTGGGATGATTAAAAGGCTGGCTTAATTGGCACTGTTTATTGGATTACCTCATTAGGGCCTCTCTATGTGGCTTGGGCCTTTTGTAGCTTGTGCTGGGTTCCGAGAGGGAGTGTTCTGCAAGGGGCCTCCAAATAGCAAGCATTCCAAGAGCAAGGATCAGGCCCAGGTTGTATACTTTTCCTTATTTAGCCTCAGAAGTCATATAACGTCTCTCACGGTGAACTCTATAGATTGAAGCAATCCCAGATTTGCCCAAATTAAAGGGAATGGGATGTAGAATTCACTGCTTGTGGTGCAACCATTCTGGGAAACAGCATGGAGGTTCCTCAGAAAGTTGAAAATAGAGCTACCCTACGACCCAGCAATCACCCTAAAGATACAAATGTAGTGATCTGAAGGGGCACGTGCACCCGAATGTTTATAGCAGCAATGTCCACAATAGCCAAACTATGGAAAGAACCTAGATGTCCATCAACAGATGAATGGATAAAGAAGATGTGGGAGATATATATATAGATATATGTATATATATATATATATCTATATATATAGATAGATATCTATATATATAGATATATGTATATATATCTATATATCTATCCTATGCAGCCATCGAAAGAAATGAAATCTTGCCATTTGCAATGACATGGATAGAACTAGAGGGTATTATGCTGAGTGAAATAATTCAATCAATGAAAGACAATTATCATATGAAGAATTTGAGAGGTGCAGGGAGGGCTTGTGGGGGGTAGCAAAGTTAAAAATGAAACAAATGGGATTGGGAGGGAGACAAACCATAAGAGACTGCTAATCTCACAAAACAAACTGAGGGTTGCTGGGGGTTGGGGGGTTAGGGATAGGGTGGTTGGGTTATGGACATTGGAGAGGGTATGTGCTATGGTGAGTGCTGTGAAATGTGGTAAGCCTGATGATTCACAGACCTGTACCCCTGGGGCAAATAATACATTATATGTTAATAAAAATAATTTAAAAAATAAAAAAGGAAGCCACCTGCTCCTACAGAACAAAATCGACATTCCAAGGAGAAAGAAAAATTAAATCTATGAGAGTAAAATGCAATTTTGTGATCATTTAACTATTTACTACTAAGTTCCTTTGAAATTTTTTCCAGATTGTGAAATCCAAGATTAACCTAATACTTTACAACAAATATTCATGATAAAATAATATGCAATATAAAGTCAAGGAAAAAAAAAAGAATTCACTGCTTGATGGGAAGAGTATTGAAGAATTTTGGGTTCATGCCTTAAAACTACCACAGGGATGGTAAAATTCAGGGGGTAGGTGATACAGTTTGACTCCAGGGTCGGGTAACTTGTCTCCCATCCCCCCTTTTCCTCATCAAGGAATTTCTACTACTCTTCCAATTGGAGATTTGAAGATCTTTTATTGGGGCACCAGTCTGGCTCAGTCAGTAGCCCATGCAACTCTTGCTTTTGGGGTCATGAGTTCTAGCCTCACGTTGGGCAAAGAGATTACTCAAAAAATATTTTTTAAAGAGGCACCCGAGGGGCACCTGGGTGGCTCAGTGGGTTAAGCCGCTGCCTTCGGCTCAGGTCATGATCTCAGGGTCCTGGGATCGAGTCCCACATCGGGCTCTCTGCTCAGCGGGGAGCCTATTTCCCTCTCTCTCTCTCTGCCTGCCTCTCCGTCTACTTGTGATCTCTCTCTGTCAAATAAATAAATAAAATCTTAAAAAAAAAATAAATAAAGAGGCACCTGAGTGGTTCAGTCGGTTAAGCCACCAGCTCTTGGTTTCTGCTCAGGTCATGATCTCAGGGTTATGAGATGGAACCCTGCATTGGGCTCTGAGCTCAGCCCAGAGTCTGCTTCAGAATCTCTTTCTCTCTCTTCCACCCTGCTCATGCATGCACTCTCTCTCCAAAATTAAAAAAAAAAAATTAAAAAGATATTATTTGCATGCACTCTCCAAAATTTAAAAAAAAATTTAAAAAGATACTATTTTATTGAAGGTGAAAGTGCTTCTGTCCAAAGATGGTGTTACTACTAGTATTATAGCCTTCCTTTTGCTAATGGTCTAATCCTATTTATGTTTTTCATTATCCTCTTCTTTTTACTTCTCTGTCCTCCTCCTGCTGTGCCTTTCTTTTCCCTTTTCTTTCTTCCTCTACTTCTCTTCCTCCTTCCTTTATGCCATCATCTTCTTCATCATCAAGTGATGTATACTGGGCATCCCTTAGTATCTGTTTTTATTTGGTTGTTGGTGGCGGGGTTTTGGGAGGGGTTGTTTTTAGTTTTTTTTTTTTAAAGATTTTATTTATTTATTTGACAGAGAGAGATCACAAGTAGGCAGAGAGGCAGGCAGAGAGAGAGAGGAAGGGAAGCAGGCTCCCCGCTGAGCAGAGAGCCCGATGCCGGGCTCGATCCCAGGACCCTGGGATCATGACCTGAGCCGAAGGCAGCGGCTTTAACCCACTGAGCCACCCAGGCGCCCCTGTTTTTAGTTTTAAAGACAATCTGAAATCTATAATACATCTCAAGCTGTAAAATTTGAAAAGAAGATGAGTACAATGGAGAAAATAAATAGAACAAAAAGGTTAGAATGAATATTAGAGAGCTTTTTCATCCTATGAGTGCACTGTATCAGTAAGGAGTAAAGCTGAAGGAAATTCTTATTAAACAACATACAGTCTGTTGTTTGAACTTCCAGGGAGATAAAGTACGAAAAGCCATTTGGATTCTCCAGTTCCCTAAGGGTACACAGTAAGGGTAGCCAGGACACAGTATTTCTGGTACAAATGGGAGAAGGAAACTGCTAACCTTGCACAGATCTCTTTGCACTGTCAGTGCAAATCACTTAAAATGAGAATGGAATTGGGGGAAGGTGAATTGGCCAGAAGTATCTGTGAGTATTCCATGAGTTTAGAAAAACATGTTTAGGATATGCATTTCCTGAGCTCTTAATGAAGTCTTTTGTGAGTCCATGTATGCTAATGGGGGAGTATAATGATACTGATACTCAAATCTCATTATGTTAGGGTCATGCTTTGCTTGCTTCGTGTTATTTGAGCTTGTATCAATTCCTGTGGTGAGGAGTAAGCACTAGGACTCATCTAGAGAGCAGGTAAGTAATCAGTAAACTGTTTAAGTCAATAATGCACCAATTGGACAATGCCTTTGTAAAAAATAGGAGAAATTAAAAAGTTTGGAAGTGAACTAGGTGAGTCAGAATAGCTCATGTGAAATTAAGCAGAAATTTTATTTATTTACTTATTTATTTTTAAGATTTTATTTATTTGACAGACAGATCACAAGTAGGCAGAGAGAGAGAGAGAGGGGAGGAAGCAGGCTCCTCGCTGACCAGAGAGCCCAATGCCGGGCTCGATCCCAGGACCCTGGGATCATGACCTGAGCCGAAGGCAGAGGCTTTAACCCACTGAGCCACCCAGGCGCCCCAAGCAGGAATTTTAAAATAGCGTATTTGGTAACTCAAATAGCTTGTTTCACCAAACTCCACAATAATTCAACATGTCAGCGCAAACTTACTGCCTTGGCATTCTTCTGCCAGATACTCCTGTTATGTGCCCCTTATGTGCCCCACTCTAGCACTTCGAAGACATTAATGTAATTATTTCCATTGTCTGCTTTCCCTGCTAGACGGGAAGCTCCTTGGGGAACATTAGGTCTACCTTGTTTGCTTCTGTATCCTCAACCCCTGCAGCCAGGGCTGGAGTCATCTGCCCTTTATCCAGTCATTGCACTCCATGGTACTGAAGGATTCCTTGTTTCTGCGGCTAGCCATGCCCTACTTATGCCCCAGGGATACTTTGTATATCCTTCTTGTTGCCATTTATTTCATTCTATTGAAATTATTTGCTTACTTACCAGTGTATGACAATGGATTGGGAACTCCCGGTGGGCAATACTCACCATTAATCCACCAGACCTGGCATGATGCGTGCAATTCAGAAAATGTTTGTGGAATGGTTCATCAAATGAATGATATTATTTTTCTGCTTTTCTTCGAAACAATAGCCATAGTGCCTCCTAAGATCTCTTCTTTTTACTGGAAGCAGTTTAGGAGTCTTGAGATGAGGACAAAGTATCATAATAAAAAAAAAACAGTTTGGGGTGCCTGGGTGGCTCAGTTGGTTGGTTAAGCATCTGACTCTTGGTTTTGGCTCAGGTCATGATCTTGGGGTTGTGGGCTCTGCACTTGGCATGGAGCCTGCTTGAGATTCTCTCTCTCCCTCCCCCTCTCTGTTCCCCCCCTACTTGCACTTTCTCTCTCTTTCTAAAATACATTAAAAAAAATAAATAAACCAGTTTAGCTTGTTAAGCAACCTTTGTATTATTTTTATCAAATACTCATTTAAAACCTTTTATTTTATGTGAGAATAAGTGGAATTAAGATGTTCAGTGTATATTAGGAGTTATAGTAATAGTAATAATAGTACCGGAAGTATTTTTAGGCATTTATACAAACATCTCAGGCTAGATGATACAAATATATATGAAATTAGATTATTATTATTATTAAAACTACCCATGTTTAGCTTGTTGGTGACTGCAATTCAATTACAACCATTAGAAAAACTGTACTGATAAATAAATAAAAAGATATTACCTCCTCTCAAAAATTTCACTGCGTATTTTCACAGAAAAATTATGATTACTTTCATTTTTTGAGCATTAGAGGAGGACATTTACAGATAATTTTCAAATTTTTCCTATATATAGATACAAAAATCTCTCAACTTTTAAAATGAGAGTTTTATTAAGGTATAATTCACATATTATACAGTTCACTCTTTAAATTGTATTATTCAATAGTTTTTAGTGTATCTGCTGGGTTTTATAACTATACCCACAACCAATTTGAGAACTTTTTTTTTTTTTTTGGTTTTTAAAGTTTTTATTTCATGGTGATTCTTTTTTTTTTTAAATTTTATTTTTTATAAACATATATTTTTATCCCCAGGGGTACAGGTCTGTGAATCGCCAGGTTTACACACTTCACAGCACTCACCATAGCACATACCCTCCCCAATGTCCATAACCCCACACCCCCCCTCCCAGCCTCCCTCCCCCCATCAACCCTCAGTTTGTTTTGTGAGATTAAGAGTCACTTATGGTTTGTCTCCCTCCCAATCCCATCTTGTTTCATTTACTCTTCTCCTACCCCCTTAACCCCCTGTGTTGCATCTCCTCTCCCTCATATCAGGGAGATCATATGACAGTTGTCTTTCTCCGATTGACTTATTTCGCTAAGCATGATACCCTCTAGTTCCATCCACGTCGTCGCAAATAGCAAGATTTCATTTCTTTTGATGGCTGCATAGTATTCCATTGTGTATATATACCACATCTTCTTTATCCATTCGTCTGTTGATGGACATCTAGGTTCTTTCCATAGTTTGGCTATTGTAGACATTGCTGCTATAAACATTCGGGTGCACGTGCCCCTTCGGATCACTACATTTGTATCTTTAGGGTAAATACCCAGCAGTGCAATTGCTGGGTCATAGGGTAGTTCTATTTTCAACATTTTGAGGAACCTCCATGCTGTTTTCCAGAGTGGTTGCACCAGCTTGCATTCCCACCAACAGTGTAGGAGGGTTCCGCTTTCTCCGCATCCTCGCCAGCATCTGTCATTTCCTGACTTGTTCATTTTAGCCATTCTGACTGGTGTGAGGTGATATCTCATTGTGGTTTTGATTTGTATTTCCCTGATGCCGAGTGATGTGGAGTACTTTTTCATGTGTCTGTTGGCCATCTGGATGTCTCCTTTGCAGAAATGTCTGTTCATGTCCTCTGCCCATTTCTTGATTGGATTATTTGTTCTTTGGGTGTTGAGTTTGCTAAGTTCTTTATAGATTTTGGACACTAGCCCTTTATCTGATATGTCGTTTGCAAATATCTTCTCCCATTCTGTCAGTTGTCTTTTGGTTTTGTTAACTGTTTCCTTTGCTGTGCAAAAGCTTTTGATCTTGATGAAATCCCAATAGTTCATTTTTGCCCTTGCTTCCCTTGCCTTTGGCGATGTTCCTAGGAAGATGTTGCTGCGGCTGAGGTCGAAGAGGTTGCTGCCTGTGTTCTCCTCAAGGATTTTGATGGATTCATTTCTCACATTGAGATCCTTCATCCATTTTGAGTCTATTTTCGTGTGTGGTGTAAGGAAATGATCCAATTTCATTTTTCTGCATGTGGCTGTCCAATTTTCCCAACACCATTTATTGAAGAGGCTGTCTTTTTTCCATTGGACATTCTTTCCTGCTTTGTCGAAGATTAGTTGACCATAGAGTTGAGGGTCTATTTCTGGGCTTTCTATTCTGTTCCATTGATCTATGTGTCTGTTTTTGTGCCAGTACCATGCTGTCTTGATGATGACAGCTTTGTAATAGAGCTTGAAGTCTGGAATTGTGATGCCACCAACTTTGGCTTTCTTTTTCAATATTCCTTTGGCTATTCGAGGTCTTTTCTGGTTCCATATAAATTTTAGGATTATTTGTTCCATTTCTTTGAAAAAAATGGATGGTACTTTGATAGGAATTGCATTAAATGTGTAGATTGCTTTAGGTAGCATAGACATTTTCACAATATTTATTCTTCCAATCCAGGAGCATGGAACATTTTTCCATTTCCTTGTGTCTTCCTCAATTTCTTTCATGAGTACTTTATAGTTTTCTGAGTATAGATTCTTAGTCTCTTTGGTTAGGTTTATTCCTAGGTATCTTATAGTTTTGGGTGCAATTGTAGATGGGATGGACTCCTTAATTTCTCTTTCTTCTGTCTTGTTGTTGGTGTAGAGAAATGCAACTGATTTCTGTGCATTGATTTTATATCCTGACACTTTACTGAATTCCTGTACAAGTTCTAGCAGTTTTGGAGTGGAGTCTTTTGGGTTTTCCACATATAGTATCATATCATCTGCAAAGAGTGATAGTTTGACTTCTTCTTTGCCGATTTGGATGCCTTTAATTTCCTTTTGTTGTCTGATTGCTGAGGCTAGGACTGCTAGTACTATGTTGAATAGCAGTGGTGATAACGGACATCCCTGCCGTGTTCCTGACCTTAGCGGAAAAGCTTTCAGTTTTTCTCCATTGAGAATTATATTTGCGGCGGGTTTGTCATAGATGGCTTTGATAATATTGAGGTATGTGCCCTCTATCCCTACACTTTGAAGAGTTTTGATCAGGAAGGGATGCTGTACTTTGTCAAATGCTTTTTCAGCATCTATGGAGAGTATCATATGGTTCTTGTTCTTTCTTTTATTAATGTGTTGTATCACATTGATTGATTTGCGGATGTTGAACCAACCTTGCAGCCCTGGAATAAATCCTACTTGGTCGTGGTGAATAATCCTTTTAACGTACTGTTGAATCCTATTGGCTAGTATTTTGGCGAGAATTTTTGCATCTGTGTTCATCAAGGATATTGGTCTGTAGTTCTCTTTTTTGATGGGATCCTTGTCTGGTTTTGGGATCAAGGTGATGCTGGCCTCATAAAATGAGTGTGGAAGTTTTCCTTCCATTTCTATTTTTTGGAACAGTTTCAGGAGAATAGGAATTAGTTCTTCTTTAAATGTTTGGTAGAATTCCCCTGGGAAGCCATTGGCCCTGGCTTTTGTTTGTTTGGAGATTTTTGATGACTGTTTCAATCTCCTTACTGGTTATGGGTCTGTTGAGGCTTTCTATTTCTTCCTGGTTCAGTTGTGGTAGTTTATATGTCTCTAGGAATGCATCCATTTCTTCCAGATTGTCAAATTTGTTGGCGTAGAGTTGCTCATAGTATGTTCTTATAGTTGTCTGTATTTCTTTGGTGTTCGTTGTGATCTCTCCTCTTTCATTCATGATTTTATTTATTTGGGTCCTTTCTCTTTTCTTTTTGATAAGTCTGGCCAGGGGTTTATCGATCTTATTAATTCTTTCAAAGAACCAGCTCCTAGTTTCATAGATTTGTTCTATTGTTTTTTTGGTTTCTATTTCATTGATTTCTGCTCTGATCTTTATGATTTCTCTTCTCCTGCTGGGTTTAGGCTTTCTTTCTTGTTCTTTCTCCAGCTCTTTTAGGTGTAGGGTTAGGTTGTGTACCCGAGACCTTTCTTGTTTCTTGAGAAAGGCTTGTACCGCTATATATTTTCCTCTCAGGACTGCCTTTGTTGTGTCCCACAGATTTTGAACCATTGTGTTTTCATTATCATTTGTTTCCATGAATTTTTTCAATTCTTCTTTAATTTCCTGGTTAACCCATTCATTCTTTAGAAGGATGCTGTTTAGCCTCCATGTATTTGGGTTCTTTCCAAATTTCCTCTTGTGATTGAGTTCTAGCTTCAGTGCATTGTGGTCTGAAAATATGCAGGGAATGATTCCAATCTTTTGATAATGGTTGAGACCTGATTTAGGACCAAGAATGTGATCTATTCTGGAGAATGTTCCATGTGCACTAGAGAAGAATGTGTATTCTGTTGCTTTGGGATGAAATGTTCTGAATATATCTGTGATGTCCATCTGGTCCAGTGTGTCATTTAAGGCCTTTATTTCCTTGTTGATCTTTTGCTTGGATGATCTGTCCATTTCAGTGAGGGGAGTGTTAAAGTCCCCTACTATTATTGTATTATTGTCGATGTGTTTCTTTGATTTTGTTATTAATTGGTTTATATAGTTGGCTGCTCCCACGTTAGGGGCATAGATATTTAAAATTGTTAGATCATCTTGTTGGACAGTTCCTTTGAGTATGATATAGTGTCCTTCCTCATCTCTTATTATAGTCTTTGGCTTAAAATCTAATTGATCTGATATAAGGATTGCCACTCCTGCTTTCTTCTGATGTCCATTAGCATGGTAAGTTCTTTTCCACCCCCTCACTTTAAATCTGGAGGTGTCTTCGGGTTTAAGATGAGTTTCTTGTAGGCAACATATAGATGGGTTTTGTTTTTTTATCCATTCTGATACCCTGTGTCTTTTGATTGGGGCATTTAGCCCATTAACATTCAGGGTAAGTATTGAGAGATATGAATTTAGTGCCATTGTATTGCCTGTAAGGTGTCTGTTATTGTATATTGTCTCTGTTTCTTTCTGATCTACTTCTTTTAGGGTCTCTCTTTGCTTAGAGGACCCCTTTCAATATTTCCTGTAGAGCTGGTTTGGTATTTGCAAATTCTTTCAGTTTTTGTTTGTCCTGGAAGCTTTTAATCTCTCCTTCTATTTTCAATGATAGCCTAGCTGGATATAGTATTCTTGGCTGCATGTTTTTCTCGTTTAGTACTCTGAATATATCATGCCAGCTCTTTCTGGCCTGCCAGGTCTCTGTGGATAAGTCTGCTGCCAATCTAATATTTTTACCATTGTACGTTACAGACTTCTTTTCCCGGGCTGCTTTCAGGATCTTCTCTTTGTCACTAAGACTTGTAAATTTTACTATTAGGTGACGGGGTGTGGACCTATTCTTATTGATTTTGAGGGGGGTTCTCTGAACCTCCTGGATTTTGATGCTTGTTCCCTTTGCCATATTGGGGAAATTCTCTCCAATAATTCTCTCCAATATACCTTCTGCTCCCCTCTCTGTTTCCTCTTCTTCTGGAATCCCAATTATTCTAATGTTGTTTCGTCTTATGGTGTCACTTATCTCTCGAATTCTCCCCTCATGGTCCAGTAGCTGTTTGTCCCTCTTTTGCTCAGCTTCTTTATTCTCTGTCATTTGGTCTTCTATATCGCTAATTCTTTCTTCTGCCTCATTTATCCTAGCAGTGAGAGCCTCCATTTTTGATTGCACCTCATTAATAGCTTTTTTGATTTCAACTTGGTTAGATTTTAGTTCTTTTATTTCTCCAGAAAGGGCTTTTATATCTCCTGAGAGGGTTTCTCTAATATCTTCCATGCCTTTTTCGAGCCCGGCTAGAACCTTGAGAATCGTTATTCTGAACTCTGGATCTGACATATTACCAATGTCTGTATTGATTAGTTCCCTAGCCTTTGGTACTGCCTCTTTGAGAACATTTTTTATCACCCAAAAAGAAACCCTCTACCCATTGGCAATCCTCTTCATTTCCTCCCAATCCCCATCTTTAGGAAAACACCCCAAATCTTTTCTAATGTCCTAAAATATTTTAAGATTATTTACACTTAGAGAAAATCTACATCTTTAAGAGCAGCAGTTTGTGCAGCATTATCATGAGTGTTTTATAGTTCTTCTTTTTTCTTTGAAATCGACTATTTTTTAGAGTACTTTTAGATTCACAGCAAAATTAGGCAGAATGTACAGCGATTTCTCATATATCATCTGCTCTCACAGATGCACGCTTCCCCCACTATCAACATCCTGCCTTAGAATGGTACGTTTGTTACAACTGATGCATCTATTCAACAGGATATTGTCACCCAAAAATCCTTAAAGGTTTACACTGGCGCTCACTCTTGGTGTTATACATCCTATGGGTTTTGACAGATACATATATATCTGTCCACTGGACAGATGTGTCCACTATTACAGTGTCGTACAGAGTAGTTTCCCTGCCCTGAAAACCCTCTGTGCTCTGTGTATTAATCCCTTATAGCCCTTTTTATAGCTGTAGAATTATAGACATTCATAGTGGAAAGGGATTTAGAGATTATTTAGTTCAACCAACCAACTGGGAAGGATCTAGTAAGAATTTTGTCTTTTCAGCTGAATTTATTCTTCCCTTTCTTGTTGACTGTCACAGGTAGAAACATTTTCTTCTTTTTTTGTAGCTTGTCCCCCTCCTCATTTCCCCATTTACTATTAGTTGGGCAATAAATTTTAGAATTTTACAAGAAATAATATTTCCTTAGTTTTGTGTGCAATAAAAAATTTTATAATAGAAAATTTTGAAACTACTCAATAGTAGAGAGCTCTTGAGCTACATTGAACCCCCATATAGCTGCCCACTCCCCAGTTATCAACACATGGCCAGTCTTTTCCATCTGTCCCTCTACCCAATGCCACTTCCTACCAACTGAACCATTTCTGATTACTTATTTCATCAGTACATATTCTGGTATGTATTTTAAAAGATAGAGACTTTAAGAAAAAAAATTAACAGTACTATCATCATACCTCAAAAAAGACCAAAAATCTCCTAAAATCATCAAATATCTAATCATTGCTCAGATTTCCCCAAATTGGTCATAACTTTTTTTTTTTAACTGTCAGTTTGTTTAAATTGGGAGCAAGACAACATCCCCCATTGCATTTTAACCTATGGTTTTAATCTATAGATTCCTGTCCCTCATTTCTCCCTCTCCCTTGCATCTTTATTTGTCAAAGACACTGGGTTGGTCTTCCTGTTGTTTCCCACATTCAGGATTTGCTTACTGCATCTCTGTGGTATTGTCTAATACCTTTTTCTCCTGTGAACTGGTAGTTAGCTTAAGAAGTTTTTTGGGGTGGGGGAACATGAATACTCCGTTGGTTGTACTCCGCATTTTTATTTCAATTAGGTATCTGATTGTGTTGTGATGTTCGTGGCCAGTATTTCATTAGGGGTTTGGAAAGTGGTGATATTCTAATACATTTATCTTTCTTCATTTATTAGCTGGAATATTTCTATATGGAGAAAGTTTCTCTTATCAATAACCTGAGGTACAGTTCTCATAGGAAAGGCAGATTAAATGCTTGATTGCATTCCCTTTATTTACCAGTTTTCAGAATTTATTCCCTAGCATACTGCAAAGGAGACCAACAGGTCGTATTTGGCATGCTTTTCTTTTTTTTTCTTTTAAGATTTTATTTATCTATTCTTGAGAGAGAGAGAGAGAGAACAAGCGGGGGAGAGGGGCAGAGAGAGAAGCAAACTCCCCACTGAGCAGGAAGCCGGATATAGGGCTTGATCCCAGGACATGGGATCATGACCTAAGCAGAAGGCAGACACTTAACTGCCTGAGCCACCCAGGCATCCTGGCTTGTTTTTCTAATATTGTTATGAACTCATAGATTTTCAAACTATTTGATGTGTTTTAATCCACTACCATTATGATTCTATTGATACTCAAACTTGAACATAAAACTTGAAAATTAGGTCAGCAATGGGTGATTGTATTACAAAGGGTTTTTCTCTATGGAATTTATTTAAATAAAAAGCTTCCCTGTGTAGTTACACTTGACTTTTCTAAAATATATCTAATACATAAAGTGGGTCGAACATGCAAGGGTTTTATTACACATGGACACTTAAACGAAAGTGCTCCTGTGTGTCTCTGGGACTCTGTATGGTATCCTAAGGAATGACTCTGTGTTCACCTTTATCAGAAAGATCCCAACTCGTCTGCTTTGGGCCAGAATCATTTCTGGGGTGGCAGGCATTCTGCAGCAGCCCTTCCGGGCCTTGAGAATGAGCACAACCTCCTTCAAATATGTTCTTTGGCTCTGACCACAGGAGGGGAGCTAGGCTAATGCTCAGTGATTTGTCAGGTTTACCTGCATTTTCATAGTATTCCTATCAGAGAAATTTGTCCTAAGTGTCAAATTGCTGATTTTTCCAGTGACTGAAAAGGTTTCATGGGGATTTCTGTTGTTATTTACATGTATATGGAGAAAATTGCAATCTGTGAGTAATTTGAGAAATTTCAACAGTTTCAGCAGTAGCGATCTAGAAATTGAATGGGTTTCAAATACAATATTCCAGTGCAGTGCTGCATATATAATGTATGTGCAGCATATGCTGAGGTCTTTTTCAAAACATTTACATTAAACCTGTCAGGTATTTATGAATAGCAAAAATTAATTTCCCCTAGTTCTGTCATCAGTTAGAGAAATGGATTTTAGCAGAGAAGACTGTCAGTGTTGCCTGCATACCAGAACAGCTCACTTCAATGTCATAGTATTACACCAGGTGGCCTTCTAAGAGTCAGCTTAATGTGATTTCAAATGATAGGGTAGAGAATGTGAGGGAAATTAAAATAGTATCATACTTATGATTTAAAAGCAAGTTAATTACAAGGGCTTGTTAATAAACAAAGAAAAATCCAGAATGTATTATTTGTTATATAGCATATCAATAACAAGTGTGATGCTTTGAAAACAAAAAAACTACCCCTATGTGACTTCGAGATGACTTAAAAATATTTAATTAAATTGTTGACAAATGTGTTCGTCTACTAATGGCCTGTACAGCATTTGAAAGAATTTTTAGATACTCGTTTTAGTTCTTAAGGCACTTTTAAAAGCATTGTTTAACCAAAAAGATTAGCCACACTGTTGGCATATTCTCTAGAAAATCACCGATGATTTGTTTGATGTGAATGACTCTAAGAGCACTGTACTTTGTCAATGTTTAGTAGGTGTGTTTTCCCCAACTGGATATTTTTAAGGTTCTTAAAGGCCTAAAGCACATGCCATATCACTATTCCTAAAACAAGACTCATTGCATGGTGAGTGATTTCAAATTTTTGATGGTCAGAGGTGATGTGCCTCCCCAGTGCTCCTGTCTCATGTGTTAGAGAAAAGGAAAGGAGAGGTTATATGATGTATTTTAAGAAATTATTTACATTCTAATTTTAAGAAGTCATTCTGAAATGTCAATGTGTAGAAAGTATTTAAAATACCCACTATTTATTGGCCTCTGACAATATCACAATACTTGCAGGTATATGTGCTTTGTAAAAATTTATTTATTTATTTATTTATTTATTTATTTATTGCCTTTTTTTAGAGAGAGAGAAAGAGGGAAAGAGAGAGTGTGCAAGAATGGGGAGGGGCAGAGGGAGAGAGAGAATCTTAAGCAGGCTCCATGCCCAGCATGGAGCCCGACACAGGGCTGAGATCACGACCTGAGCTAAAATCAAGAGTTGGGCGCTTAACCAACTGAGTCACCCAGGTACCCCAACAAACCTATTCGTTTAAGATTATTCCAAGGAATTTTAATAGTTTTGTTCCACTCTGTTTTTAAGGTTAAGAATTAAGTCCAATTCTTAACAGATCTCCTTTTTAATAATGGATCCAATACAGGGTTACATGGAGTTCAAACCCTGGAAATACATACACCTCTCCTTACACAATGTTTTATATGGCTTTCCTTGTAAAAATTGCCCTGTTTAATATACCACGGTATAATTTGAGACTGTATAACCCCATTATGAAGGATTTCTTTGTAAAATCCAGCTGTTTTAAGGTTCTTTAAATGTCCTGGCTGACAGCCTGCAACTGCTGTGCTGCTGTGGGTATGAGAAATTTCATTTGAAAAAGAAAGACAACAGACATTATAGTCACAGTTTTATCAGAGGCTGAAGCATTATTCGTCACAGGAGCTAGTTCTTTGGTTCCGGTTGTATATTCCTTTTTCTTTCTTTTTTTTTTTTTTAAGATTTCATTTTTTTATTTGACAGAGAGAGATCACAAGTAGGCAGAGAGGCAGGCAGAGAGAGAGGAGGCAGAGAGAGAGGAGGAAGCAGGCTCCCCGAGGAGCAGAGAGCCCGATGTGGGGCTTGATCCCAGGACCCTGGGATCATGACCTGAGCCGAAAGCAGAGGCTTTAACCCACTGAGCCACCCGGGCGCCCCTGTATATTCCTTTTTCCATTGGACTTCCTGCTTTATGAGTGTTGTTCATTCACATCTTCTATATCTATTTTATGTAAAATAAATAGTAATACTATCAATTCCTTTGGTATGTACTGGTGTCTACTTGAGGTTTGTCTGTGTCATAGCAATTTTGATCAACGTTTGAATCTCATGATTTTATACTTGTGTTTTTTTCAGTTACAAACAGGTTCCCTTTAAGAAAAGGAAGCCAAATGTTTTTGAGTACACTGAAAAGAGGATCATTTCTGCCTTTTCTTTTCTTTTCTTTTCTTTTATCTTATCGCAGTGTTACAGTGTGATGCCATCATTCTAAGGCATCTTCTACAGGAGCTTAAGCATTAGAAAATAAAAGGCACGAAGGGGTATTTTTAGAAACTATTTACCTAACTTAAAACAAATGTATGTCATAGTAACTGGGAAATAAGACTCTTGGTTCTTTTCCTTATAGTGCTTTCCTACAGTTCAGTGTGTAATATATATGTATGTACATTCATTTTCTGAATCTGGCTGCTTGCTGATCCAGTATCATTTTGTATCAATATTTTAATCAACTGACCATTAAAAATTGGTACGTACAGCATAGAGAGAGGCTAGCTACTTGCTTTTGAAATGTCAATATGTTGGAACAATAAGATGTTTTGTGGATCGATGTTATAATTACAAATATCTCAGAAATCACAATTAATACTATCCTATATAGATTATGTTGACAAATACATGGGCATGTGAATTCAGAAGGAAGTAAGTCTGATGGTGTGTTGATATATAGAAAGAAAATATTTAATAAAATAGGAAGAAATCCAGAAATCCAGAAGTTTAAATATCTGATTGCATGCTGTAGCGCTTGGAGTCATACTTAGACCTGTGCCACAAACACTTATTGAGTTCCTACTGCAGGTCACGTTCTGTATCTGATACATGAGATGAATTTGACAATTTCCCTGCCCTCGTGGAGCTTAAAGTATGTTGGAGAAACCTGGCATGCAAATACATAATGACAATGCATAGTAGATATAATAAGATGCATACTTTGAAGGGGAACATTAAAAAGAGGGGCAAATTTATTTTTCTATGGGAGACATCACTATTTTTTAAAAAATATTTTATTTATGTATTTGACAGAGAGAGACACAGTGAGATAGGGAACACAAGCAGGGGGAGTGGGAGAGGGAGAGGCAGGCTTCCCGCAGAGAAAGGAGCCTGATGCAGGGCTTGATCCCAGGACCCTAGGATCATGACCTGAGCTGAAGGCAGACACTTAACGACTGAGCCACCCAGGCACCCTAGGGAGAATCACTAATTAAGGCACACTGTTTGGGTAGGCTGAAAATTCAAGTATCAAAACTGAGAAAATTCATGAGGACTTTGTAAGTTCATATTAAAGAATTTTACTTTTATCCTAGTTTCATACCATCAAAGATTTTTTTAGCAGGGTTGACGGATCACATTTTTGTGTTAGAAATACAGTTTTGAAGTGGCAGAGTAAAGATGGTAGTTACCTCCACATTTACTCTGAGGGGCAAATCCAAAAATCTCATTTTAAAATCATGGGAATGGATGCATAGATTTTCCTGAAAATTTTGGCATAAAGTCTTGAGAAACAAGATGAAGCATGTTGTAGGAAGCAGGCTTTCAGGAAGGTGGAGTTGAGGAAAGAGAGATTATATCATGAATAGCCCTGGAGTGCTAACTTCAAAGGCTCAGAGTATTTATTTAGTCTTATGTCCTATTAGATACCCCAAGGGGCTTCTGGGTGGCTTAGTCAGTTGAGCAGTCAACTCTTGGTTTCCACTCAGATCATGATCTCAGGGTCATGATATGGGGCTCCTTGTCTGGCTCTGTGCTATGCGTGGAGTCCGCTTCAGATTCTCTCCCTCTCCCTTTGCCCCACCCCCACCCTGCTCACTCTCACTCTCTCTCTCAAAAAAATAAATAAATCTTAAAAAAAAATTCCCAGGGCGCCTGGGTAGCTCAGTGAGTTAAAGCCTCTGCCTTCGGCTCAGGTCATGATCTCAGAGTCCTGGGATCGAGCCCTGTATCGGGCTCTCTGCTCAGCAGGGAGCCTGCCTCCTTCTCTTTCTCTGCCTGCCTCTCTGCCTACTTGTGATCTTTCTCTCTGTCAAATAAATAAATAAAATCTTAAAAAAAAAAATTCCCATAGTTTAACAGCCTGGAATGTGTCTCTGAGCCTCCCCAGAGGTGCAACCTCATGCAAATAGCTAGTCTTGGAAAATTTCACCTTGCTCAAAAATGTGTTACTACAGAAAAGAGTCAGCAATATCAACATAGAAATATTGCAAGGAAATGAAGAAAAGAAACAAAAAAATTGGCAAATAAACTTATCAGAAAAGTGTTGGAATAGAGTAGAAGCAAGAACTATGTTTGATCATGAATTTAAGATAGAATGAAAGAATAGAAAATAAGCAAACAAAAACTTAATGAAGTAGTTGCTTCTATAAAATAAGACCAGAATCAGAGAGAGAAGAAATCAGAGAGGATATGGTGATTCATCTGAAAGAAATGAAACCTGAGTTGGAAAAGTTTTAAAAAAGAAAAAGGAGAAACTGATAGAAAGATCAAAGCCATATGGTTAATTTTCTGTAAAATGATCATATAATTTGTCATCCAAACTTGAACACTTTTGGGTCTTATGAATAACATGCCAGGACATTGGCATGAATCAGGATGTCCGAGGCAAAGCAGGACTTAAAATTATTCATTATTTTGCCATCTTTGAGTTCCTATGAATATTTTCTTCTCTTACTGGTAACTTGTTTTTGGAGGGACTCCATATGGATGACTGACTGTAGGCCATTTGGTCTCTGGGGTTCTCATTGGCTTTCTTTTCTTTTTGTTTTTTATAAATTTATTTTACAGGAAGGTAGCCAACATATTCAATGTATTCTAATGGCTTTCCTTTCTTTGGGTGTAGACTGGTCTTTCCTTCAAAGTTACCTTCCAACTGACCTGGAGTTTCTCCGTGGGAAATGAACCCTCCCAGAGAAGTAGTATTTGGCACCATATTTTTTACACACACAAATTATATATTTATGTACATGCACACACTTGAAAAACTTTTTAGCTTCAAAACTTACAGACCTTGAACTCCTATACTTTGTACTTGAATACACAAATTATTTACATTTTGCCTCATTTACAATTAATATTCTTTTTCTCTATCCATCTATCTCTATAATCTTTATGTATTGAAATATTTCTTTTTATATATATTTATATATTTTTATATATTATAGATTTATAGATTTTTAAAAATATATATCTATTATCTATCTATCTTGCAAGTCAAAAACATGGTATCCTTTCGCCCTTGAGTACTTCACTGTGAATTGTCTAAGAATGAGATGATTATCTTAACATAACCACAACATAGTTCTCAAAATCAGGAAATTTAACATTTATATATAACTGTTATCTAACCCACAATCCATATGCAGATTTCAACAATTATCTTGATATTCTTTATAGCTATTTTTCCCACACCAGTATCCAATTGGAATCAAGCCTTTAATATACTTGTCCTATCTATTTATTCTCCTTTAATCCAGAATGGTTCCTCAATCTCTCTTTTCTCATTTGATCTTCACATTTTTGAAGAGTGAAGGCCAGTTATTTTGTTGAATGTCCTTCAACATAGGTTTGTCTTCTTTCCTCATGATCAAATTCAGGTTATGCTTTTTGGCAAGTATATCACACAGTGATGGTGTCTTTATCCAGTGCATTGTATCAGGTGATAACATCATATTTGTTTATTCCGTTATTGTGATACTGACCCAACCACTTGGTGATTACAAAGGTGATGACTTCTAGGTTTTCCAATGTACAGTTACCATTTTTCCTTTTGTGATCAATAAGTACTCCTAGAGAGAAACTTTGAGACTATTTAAATATATTATTTCCCATCAAACATTCACCTACTAATTTTAGCATTCATTGGTGAATCATGCTTGAATCAATTATTATTGTATAAATAATTACTTCTACATTTATTAGTTGACATTCTGTTGTAAAGAAGAGCTTCCCATTTCCCGTTTCTTATATATGTACATATGTATGAATGCATTTTAGTATGGACTCATGGATTTTTATTTTATTCAATGGATTAAAATATTTTATTTTCATTATTTATTCTGGTGCTCAGATTGTCCCAGATTTGGTCAGTGGAAGCCCCTTCAAGCTGACCCCTTTTTCTTTTTGACATGGCCCTATCTTTTTCTTATTCTTTTTTATTTTTTGATACAACAAAATATTCCAGGCTCATTTTATACTTTACTGGTCCAGCCATGGCAGCAACCAGTTCTCCAAGGAACTCTGGTTCTTTTTAGTGGAAGAAGTTATTTTGAAACCCAGAAGTGGGTTCTAGGTGTGCTTCTTATTACTGTGATGTTATTGCTTTTGGATTCTCACAGGGAACAGAACTACAAAAATTCATATATATACATATAAACTCAAACTGATATCTTCAATACTATTCTAATACCATATTTCGTACTTGAAACTCTCTTATCAGTGAAAAACCTGGCTCCTATTATCCTCAATATATTTCTTTATTTGCTGAGTCCTAAATACAGAAAATAGTTGCAGAATTGTTAACCCGTAAATACTGCAAAAGCCAAACCTATTTACTAGAGTTCAATGTTTGTTTATAGTTCTTTCTGTCTGTAGATTGAGGAATAAAATTAATCCCCACCTACCCTTTCCAGCTTCTGCCACCTTTAGCGTAGTTATGCTGTTTAATTGAAATAAGGTTATGTTCACTTGTTTTTATTCGTGTTGCATTTTAGGGCTTTCCTCTCATCCTTGCTGGTTTTATGCTATTTTATCTTTTTTTTTTTTTAAAGATTTTATTTATTTATTTGACAGAGAGAGATCACAAGTAGACGGAGAGGCAGGCAGAGAGAGAGAGAGGGAAGCAGGCTTCCTGCCAAGCAGAGAGCCCGATGCGGGACTCGATCCCAGGACCCTGAGATCATGACCCGAGCCGAAGGCAGTGGCCCAACCCACTGAGCCACCCAGGCGCCCCGCTATTTTATCTTTTTAATACATAAGGTATTACTATGGTCCAGAAGTATATAACACAAAGAAGTGTCTTTCTGGTCCCTCCCCACCTTACTACTCTTCCACTCATTCTTACCTGCCTCCTTTAAGAAATTTATCTCCTTAGCCTCTGATTTATCCTTTCTTTATTTCTTTTGCAAAAAAAAAGCAGAGTAGTATTTTCTTATTTTATCTTTTTTTCTTATGTAAATGATAACCTTTCCATATATACTACCGCATTTTGTTTTTTTCACTTAATATATCCTATAAATCACTGTATTGATTCACAGAGATCTTTCTCATTCTTTTTTATAGCTACAAATCACTCCACTGTGTTGATGTATCATGGTTTATTTAGCCATTTTACTGTTCATAGGCCTTTAGATTGTTTAAAAATATTTTAAATTTAACAAAGGATGCTGCAAGGGATAACCCTACATATATGTATTTTTGCAATGTTCAGGTGTGTCTTCAGGGTGAATTCTTAGAAGTAGCCATATCTTTATCTCTGTGAATGTAATCAGCTCAAATTTAAGTTTGTGTGTTTAAATTATTTTCAAATACTATTTGATTCATAACTTCTTTTGACTCTCTGGAGTTTCTTTATCAAATGTTGGGTGGGTATTATACAATTCCATATAAGGCCCTCAGCCAAAAAAAAATCCAGAATAAATCCTTACAGAGCTGTTGCCATGCATAAACACTGCTAGGCTTTTGGGGGTTACCAAAAAAGCAAGAGGAAGATGACAACTAAGACCTCCACTCACCTTGCTTAGTATCCAAGGAGATAAGACTCACTCTCTCTTTCTTTTTTATATATAGACATACATGTACATGTGTGTGTATGCACATATGTGTATCTGTGTATAAACTTGGCTGGTAGGTCAAGGAGGCATTACCTAGAAAGAACAAAATGAGTAGGTCAGAGGAGGAGGAGGAGGGCGGATGGAAAGTTAGGATCAGTGCCAGGCCCAGCAGCAGGCCTGCTGTTCAAGATAGCAGTTATGGAATGCATAAGGCTAAGGACCAAACAAAAGATCATTCCAGCATGGCTTCATCTAGCGAGAGCTGTGTGTGGGAAATGAAATTGGAACTCTAGACTAATGCCAGATGGTGGGAAGCCCTGGGTATGGAGTTAGAGAGCTGCGATCCTCTTTCTCTTCAGCCTCCATTCCTCACCCTCACTAGCTTTGAAAAGCCATGCGTACTTTCCTTTCTTATTTATTATAGAGAGAGAATGTGGCTTATGTACCCAAGAGTTTGTTTCATGCAAATTATCTCTTATTAGCTGGTAAATAGGAAAATGAAGTAGGAAATGATGGGGAAAATGTGTTGGTTTATATGAGATTTTCCTCTGTTTTTGATTTATGTTTTGAAGCCATTGGGGCAAACTCTCTTTGAATTAAAGAGAAAACTTTGGTGCTTTATGAAGACCTCAGGAAAGAAGCTGCCTTCTTCAGAGGTGCCTTCTTTTAGTGCAAACAGTGGCTCACATCTTGGCTTTAAGAACCTCTGTTCCTTCCACGAGGAAAAGCCATCTGTGAGGATGATGGTAAGGGAAGGCGAAGAGGTTGCACGGACATTTCCCTCTGTTGAAAACATGAATTAGTGAAGAATGCTATGCTCTGGATTATCCATACTTCTAATTTTCATGAAAATGGTCTCTTTAAAATCAAATGCCCGCGAAGACGCGTATCTAGGAGGAATTATGAGCCTCAAGGTTCAAGGCTGCAAAGAATGGACTGTGAAGTCAAGTGTATCAGTAGAGGTGAACTGTGCTAGTATTTTTAATAGTATTTTTAATTTTAAATAATTTATCATTTTCATTTGTGCCCTGGTTAATACATTTTGAATGGTCTCACCCAACCCTCATAAGCCCAATTATTTTTTAGCTCATAATTTTGCAGAATGCAAAGATTTTCAGGAAGGATTATGTGGTTGGTTTTATAAGGCTGCAAGTTCTAATATTTACCAAATATTTACACTACCTAGTTGATCTCATGCAGTAATTATGTAAGTTATTTCTCTTAAAATTATATCCTTACTTATGAGAATTCAGAATAGTAGTTTAGTCTAGAGTCTCACATTACTGACCTTATTTGTTGACTGATATGTTTTAAAATGAAAATCAACAGCAATGAATAATGCAATTGAGTTAGCACTTATTTTAATGTCTGATCAGAGGGTGGTGTATATTTGTCAAACCAAAGCCAAGGGGCCAAGATAGGCCAAATGAAGTTTATGAGATCCCATAAGCATGCTAGACAAAATCTGCTAGGCTACTGTGGGTGATACGTAGTTTTGGGCAAGATCTAGTATTTTATCTTTTTTTTTTTTAAAGATTTAATTTATTTATTTGACAGAGAGAAATCACAAGTAAGCAGAGAGGCAGGCAGAGAGAGAGGAGGAAGCAGGCTCCCTGCTGAGCAGAAAGCCCGATGCAGGGCTCGAACCCAGGACCTGGGATCATGACCTGAGCTGAAGGCAGCGGCTTAACCCACTGAGCCACCCAGGCGCCCCAAGATCTAGTATTTTAAATTTAGTGCTCCCCAAAATTGGAGTATGAGAAAATAATTTCAGTTTTGGTATTACATTAAATAAATTCCAGGCTTATTCCCAAAATAGTCAATGAAACTCTTTTATTAACAGATGGTTTTACGATTACCTAGCCATTTGGGAAACTTAGCAATTAAAGTTCGGGGTTATTTATTCTAGCGCTGGTTCAGAAATTCCTATTTCTACAAATCAAGAGGGATTTTCAGCAGCTTGAGCCTTCTTTTTCTTTTTCTTTTTCTTTTTAAGCTGGCAGAGTCAATGGTTAAAGGACAAAAATTCTAAATTGATTGAGTTACAAATGAATACAGTGTTAATTAAGCCAGGCCATTGTCTTTAAAGTGGAGTTAGTACATTGGAAGTCAGATTTCTCTTGCTGTTTAGTCAAACTGCCTAGGGCTGCAACTGCTTCCTTATTAGGTTACTGGCTATGGGGAGATGTCATTGTTTGCTGCTGTAGCTGGGCTTTCTGTTAAAAATCACAGCATGGGGCTTAAACTGCTGCAACCATTATCCAGTGCTAACATGTCACTAAAGGTCTGCTAATAGAACAAGAGGAAAAATATCAATCTTTAATTTTAGAACAGCTCAGTAACCTGTAGCACCTGTTCATTTTCTCTCATCAACCCATTTAAAACAAGACTAGAGCGGTCCTTTGACAGACAGTCTATAGGATCCTAACATCTTTTCTTCCTTTTTCTGTTCTTATCAGAGGAAGATTTAGAATTTAACTGAGAACAAGGAAAAGATTGTTATCAATCACATGTAAGTTTCTCTTAAAAATTATTTAAAAGGTAGGATAAGCTGATATAATCTAATGATGACTAGGTTTTTAGAAATAATTTTTGAAAAGGGTAATTTTGTATGATTTTCTGAAATACCTTTTGTGGATAAAAGCAAATCAATGAGGGCATACTACAGTGGTCAAAGGAGCAAATTTCCTCTAGAAAGCAGAACTCGTTCCTCTAGAAAAGAACTCATATAAGCTGTAAATAAACAAATTTACATTTACCTATTCAAATATAATGTACTATTAGAACTTTGCAGCTGCTAGCTTTCCCTTATTGAGAGCTGGAGGCTCCAGTCACAGTACAGGGCAAAATTAAAGACCGCATTGTGATCTGCTTTGAGGAGACGTGACAGCACAGTATGACTTCTGCAAACTTCCATTAAGCAATGCAAGTTTCAAAACATTTCCAGTGATGCTAGACCAAGTATTAAATACTTAGCAAACAAATATATAATAATAAAGGCAGTAAGAGGAATAGTAAACCTTTGCAGTCTCAGAGCATCTCCATATTTTCCTTTAGTTAAATTAAAAAATAAATTATTATTCTGAGCCAGTCGCTCTGCTAGGTATTGAGAACATCAAGATGAATGTTACCCTGGTCTCCATTATGAACTTGTGATCTATTATTGATCCTCTACCTAAAACCTTTTTGCAGAGCTAGTGCATGTATACTTTTTGTTTGGTTTGGGTTTTTACTTTTTTGCAGGTGAGGAAATAGAGATATAGGAGGTTGTGACTTGCCTAAGGTCACAAGATACATGGCAGAACAAGAATGTAAAGAAATTTAAAAAAAAAGAATTAAAAGAATCTAGTATTCTGACTTCTCATCTAGGGCTCCCTTCCTCCCTCCCTCCCTTTCTCTTCTTTTTTTCTTTCTCCCTTTCTCTTTTTCTTTTACTCTATCAAGATGAAGGCACTAGGGGAATTACAAAAATTACAGTTTTAATGGACACCTTGTGGAATAATGAGAATAGAATAACGATATGGGAGTATTTGATTCAAAAAATTAATTCTAGCGATGGAAATCCAGAAGCCAGATATATTTTAAAGTGTCTTAAGAAGGAGATGTCAATAAAATGACAAACTGCAACCCTTTACATAGACAATTACCTTTTGTTTGTCATATTCATGCCAGCATCTTAACACATTCTTTTGGATTTGGTTCTTGGAAATACCTTAGATTGGTAGGACACACACGTGTGAAATATCTTAGATTGGTAGGACATACGCATGCGCATGCACACACACACACACACACACACACACACACATGCACATCCCACATACACCTTTGGCCAATTTCACATCTGAGATCTGACATTTAGCCCCCAAATCTCCTTAGCCCAAAGCTGCTGTTGTCCTTGTCCCGGGCATTCCAACTTCTAGCATTTTCTTCCATGGTCACTTGTGTGTTGCATCTGTCCCGAGGTCTACATCAGAGCAGGCTCAGCCTCATTCTGCCATGACCGTTTCCATCATCACAAGTACTTGATCTGTTTCACGTTTTATGGAATCGATAAATCTCATCCCTAAAGAGTCCAGCAGGCCTTTGATTCCTGACCTGACATTTGCTAATGCTATTCCTGATGACCTGCCACTACGGATCGGCAGCACTGCACTCTGTGTTTGACAACACTCATAATATGAATCAATATTCAGCATTCAGTAAGTGAGCTGGGGAGTCATTTCACTGCTGCAAAAGGCAGCATTGCCCCTGGGCAGCTGTCAGAAATGGGTAGTTATTAATAGCCCTCTCTTTTCACTTAGCATAGTCAGTAGGGGTCAGGCATGAAATGATTTAATCAGTTTATGATATCTGTGACAGAGAGCACTTAAAATGTAATCACAAAATTTAGGTAGAAGTGTCCCTGGGCTGTTGTAATGTTTTTCTCACTTAATTTTCCCTAATGCTGATACAGTGCAGTGCGCATTGAGACTGACCATTCAACGACATGACACGTGACTTGATGTTGCTTTCATTTCTCTCTCTGTAAATGTGCCTTTTTCCTGGGATTTTTCTGCTTGAAAATATAGACTGTAAATCCCTGAGGGTAAATCAGGATAAATCTCTCGGGTTGGCTTGCCTGGCTCTGCAGAAATGTGTCGGTTGGTGGGTGGGGGGGGGTCTCGTGGGTGGAGAACAGAACCTGATTGGGTGGAAGGAGCTCGGGTGCATCTGTTTCTCTCTGCTCCCCCCGCCACAAAATGTAAGTGTGTTAGAATTCGGAGAGTTCTATGATCCAGGTTCAGAAACTTCCACTCCAGGACTGGTGGTTTCGTCCAGCCTTTAAGCAGCCCCTTGGAAGTTTACTCGACAGAAGTAAGAATAAAATCTCTTCTCAGCTGATGGTTTGAGAAGACAGTGCCTCAGCAGGATTGATTGAGATGGGACTTCAGGGTTCAAGGAGGAAGAGTGGGTCAGGGAATGGTAGGTGAAGGATGAACCTAAAACCGAAAGGACGGTCGGTGAAATTGTTACAAGTTGACAGTTAGCAATACATGGAACAGGATTGGCACAGTGGTTGGAGCTTAGAATCGCAAAGACCCTGGTTTCGGGTCCCATCTCTGTACCTCAATTGTTTCAGTAGAAGTAACATCCATGTCATAGGGTTATTGTGAGAGTTAAATAACAATAATTAAATTAATTAAATATTAAGTTACTAAATAATTATATAAAGTGTCTGGCACACAGGAGATGCTCAAATTATATTACTTCCCCTTCTCTTTCCTTATCCATTAAAGCCTAAATTTAGTTAATTATAATGTAGTAGGGAGCACAGGGTTGAACTAAAACTCAGGTGGAAAGAGATCATCTCTTTCAGCTGTCCGTCCCTGACTCTACCTACTGTTGCATTGTCCTGCCACTGGCATACCTGCCCATCAGAGGTATACTGGTCACTCTGACTATCCTGATGGAGGAACAGGGAAAAAGCCTTAGCTCAGGACATTTTCCCACAAATCTGGGGACACGGAAGAAAGACAAAAGCATAGAGATATGCCGGGTTTGGATATGTGATTCTTTTTTTTTTTTTTTTTTAAGATTTTATTTATTTATTTGACAGACAGAGATCACAAGTAGGCAGAGAGGCAGGCAGAGAGAGAGAGAGAGAGAGAGGAGAGAGCAGGCTCCCTGGGGGATCCCTGGGATCATGACTTGAGGCTTTAACCCACTGAGCCACCCAGGCGCCCCTGGATATGTGATTCTAATGTTAATTAATGTTTACCCCCAAATAAGCTGAGTTCTTTTATTCAATAAATGTTTACCTAGCACCCTACTCTATGCTTCCTATAGCATAGTTTGTGGGGACAGCCAGCTCCAGGTCCCCTCCTTCCTCATTCCTGACTCTGTTGGATATCTCAGAATGAATGTTAGACAAATACATGCCACTTCTAGTCCCAGTCCAGAGTTTTCTGTGAATCCAGAGCCTTGGAAGCTCTGCCTTTGTCCAAGACGCACTTCTTTCTCTGTACTTTGGTTTTCACTGGTTCTAAACCAGGAAGTCGTAGTCTCACATGAAACCACAAACCCTGATCACAAACGTGTCCCGTGATAGGCAGAATTCTAGAATGGCCCTCACGATTCTTGGCTCTTGGTGTGCACATACCTTCTCCCAAGTATTCAGTCAAATGCTAATCTAGGTATTGCTGTAGAGGGATTTTGCTGTATAATTCAGGCCCCAAATCAGTTGACCTTAAGGCAGGGAGATTATCTGGGTAGACTTAATCTAACCACATGAGCCCTTTAAATCTGAGACTAGAGGTCAGAAACAGGAAGTTAGAGATTGGACGCATGAGAAGGACATGCTGACTTGAAGATAGAAGGAGCCATGTGGTAAGGAACATGGGTGGCCTCTAGAACTGAGAGTGGCCGCTGGGTGACAACCAGCAAGGAACAGGAGACCTCTGTCCTACAAATGCAAGGAGCCAAATTCTACCAACATGAATGAGCTTGATAGTGGATTTTTCGCCAGAGTCTCCAAATGAGAAAGTCTGGCTGATGCCTCGATTTCAGCCTGTGATAGGCTGAGCAGAGAACCCATCCATGTCATGCCAGACTTCTGACCTATCCGATGATGAACAAACCAGCAGGTGCTGTTTTAAGCTGTGAAATCCGTGGAAACTTGTCATGCAGTAACAGAAAACTAACATGTCTTCTCTCTTTGAGTCTTGTTCCATATTAGTTTCCTCCTAGGGCAGAGGAAAACGTGATATCCTTTTTCTATTTTCACATTTGTTGAAGGAAAATGTTCCCATTTATAGTAGAAAGAGATGGTTGTGATCTTCTGTTGAAGGAAAATGTTCCCATTTATAGTAGAAAGAGATGGTTGTGATCTTCTGAAACTAGTGAATGATGGAGGCTTTCTTTAGTTTACCAGCCCTGTCCACTCCTTTGGGCTCTTTGGTGACTAATCACTCAGGCACCCCCTGGGGAATTTCTCACCAGAGTACTATGATTATAGTTCTGTAATCCCCAAAACACGGAAAATGTACATTGAGTGGCAAACATAATTCGCCCCAAGGGAAGAGAAGAATCTTTTCTCACAGCAGGAAAACTCCATTTTTTCCTGTCAAGCCACCTGCCACAAACTCTTGAACTACTCATGTATTTTAAAAACATTTCTTGACAGAGGATCATTATCCTTTTGTTTATTGACTTATCTTAAGGACCCTGAAAGCCTCAAACTCTAGTTAACCTATGTCCTATGTGCTGTCCTCCAACCTCACCTTCTGTCAGGCTTTTATCTTAGAAGGACAGAATGGGTCTTCTTGAACTTCTTGAACATTGACCACACATTTTTGTTCCTGATCCATTCCCCTCTCTCTCTCCCTGCTTCTCTGCCTACTTGTGATCTCTCTCTCTCTCTCAAATTAAAAAAAAAAAAAAAAAAGACTTATTGTTCCTGATCCAGCTCTGTCATGTTCAAAGTCATGGTGTTATGTGGAGAGCATCTTTACTCCATCTTTCCCTTGCTTAGTGTGTAGTTCTTATTAGCTTTGGATTCTAGGATTTTTTAAATATGAGAGATTCACTTTGATCTGTCAGAATTGGAAGTAACATTAAAAGGTGGGCAGAGAATGGGGGAGGGGAGTGTGTATGGGGCATCAGTTACAGAAATGTCTTGCTAAAGAGACAATGTCAACACAAAGGTCATCAGCTTACATATATTCTATTTTTAGCATATGTATTAAACTGACAACCATATGAGTGTACTTACATATAAAATGCATATATTGAAATTCCATACGTGGGACAGTAAATGATTTAAGTCGATTATGAAACATCTGCTAGAAGGTTAAGGTTGGGGAGGCTGTGAATGCAGGGAGTTATGGGCCCTTCATCTTTTTTTCTATTTCCAAGGGGTGAATATGGGAAGAAGTCAGTAACCAAATGATAGCTGTTGAGCACTGATTCTCTTCTAAACCAAAAGAATGCTCTAGGAGCTTGCAGTGTCTGGATGACTTATAGTCTGTGGTTCTCGCTTTTCCACTTGTCTTGTAGTTTGGGACTAAGACAGTGCTGTATTGCCTCATACCTTGTAAAACATGAAGGGAACTGTGGATGTTTTATATATTCTTTGTATATCTTCACAGGGACAGCCAGGAATGGGGCTTGGGGCTAAAATTTTAAACTCCCTACTCAAGGAATGCCTGTCTATTCCTGTACATAATGTAGGACATCTTGCAAGACCTTAAAGCCAATGAAATTTTGAAGCAGTTTCTTCAGTGTTTGGTTTGGTAAAAAGCTATCTATTCCCTGTAGCCACAGAATTCCAGGTAGAGTACACCCCAGTAGTCTAATCACAAGATTACAGGGTACTGTTTAACTTGAGGGCAGAAACCTACATCTGCAAGATCTTATTCTCTTCCTTAGATTGTCCAGACAAAGAACTTAGATGCCACATTCATTGAATTCATAAATTAACTTTAGAAATCTGAGTGCAGAGACCTCAAATTCCCATTGTCCAGGTGACTTCAAGAAGATGGCTTCTACATAATGTTGGAAGGGTTGCAAGTTCTGGAGGGAATTGTGCCTGTTGCCCTTTGTATTCCCCCAGCGCTTCCTGATGGGCCTTGAAGCTCCCTGGAGTTTCATGCCTAAGAAAGAGAAGTGTCAAATTTGCTTACTTGGGTCATTTTATCAGGGTCCCCTGTGATTTGTATTTAATATGCAGTTGCAGGAGAGAGTTCCCAACAAAAAGATGCTGGGACACAGCTGGTCCCTTAGCATTGAGGCCGTGCTTTCTTAAAAACACTCTGGTTGGGCTTTAAACCAAAGAATGCTTTTTAAATGGCAGCAATGGGAAAGATTTGTTGAAATTTTTTGTCACTATAGATGAATTTGTGTGGAAGAATAGAGATCATTGTCAGCACAGTAAACTTGGGGACATGACAGTGAGGCACTATGCTAAGTGCTTTTGCATGTTACTTTGTTTGATCTTCAGAACATCCCTGGGAATCACATGATATTACTCGCACTTTACGTAAGAGAAAACTGAAGCCTGTGCGTGAACTACCTCTGTACAGCTATGAAGAACTTTCCTTAAGGACATCTTGGAATTTCTGTCAGAACCAGTTTAACATACTCTGGGCCAAGTGCAACATAAGTTTCTAACATATAGTGTGGTTAAGTGTTCACAGTGATACACACTGGTTATTTTGTCTAGTCATTACACTCTGAAGCTTTTTATTAGAATTCAGAAGAGAAGGGTACCTTGATAGCTCAGTTGGTTGGGCCACTGACTGTTGGTTTTGGCTCAGGTCATGATCTTATGGTCCTGGGATCCAGCCCCACATCAGGCTCCCTGCTCAGTGGGGAGTCCCACTTCTCCCTCTTCTTCTGCCTCTCCCCTCCACCTTCCCTCCACCTCATGCTCTTTCTCTCTCAAATAAATAAATAAAAACTCTTAAAAAAAAAAAAAGAATTCAGAAGAGAAACTTTTAAAACTCCATTTTACTTCTGGCTTTCTCATTAGCAAGCTGTGTACACTGAGCCAAGTCACTTACCTGTCTAGGGCTGCACATTGTTCCCTAGACATGGAGGATCTTACATGGTGATTGTTAAAGTCCATAACAACTCTAAGATTTTGGAATTTTTTACAGCTGGTGTCCTTACACACCAGTACTGTAGCCATGCTCCAAATCTGGTTTGAGGATAGAGGCAACCACTCACCTTCATAGTTTCCATTTCTTGAACACTTATTATGTTTCAGGAACAACACTAAGCAATTTGCAGGCATCATCTTATTTAATCCTCACAACTGTCCTGCTAAGATGACTCCCATTCTACAAACAAGGAAACTGAGACACAAAGAAGCTAAGTGATTTGTCCAGAGTTTACACAGTGTATGGTGAGAGAGCTGAGATGTGAAAACTAGTCTGTTTGATAACGAGGCCTGCCTCTTAGCCATTGGGTGAGTGCCTCAGGAATAGAATAAGTTTATGTAGTTTTGGTAGAACCTTTCCCCCTGGTAGTCATTAGACAAAGCTGCAGTGATTTTAGGAGAAAGAACAATTTGGAGAAAGGGGATAGGAGAGTTGGAAAGAGTAAGAGAAAAGCTCTCCTTTTAGTCTACATCTTCCTAACCTAGTACAAGGAATATTAATATGTTGTCCATTTACTGATGTTAATATTAATATTGAGCTGAAACTGTTGTCATACCTGCCATAAATCTTCAGATTTATTGGAGTGTGTGTGATTGAGAATGATTTTCCTTTCTTTATTATTCCTCTAGATAGTACTGAGTGTGGTCTGCCTGGTGTCTTATATCCATCTCTGTGCATCTAACAGACAAGGCAAATTGGGGATGACCATATAATTTGTCATACCAACAGGGACACTTTTGAGAGTGAAAGGAGGTGCTGTTAATAATTGTGCCACAATAATAGCATGAACTAGGGCTGTCCCAGGCATAGCAGCTGATATAGTCATCCTGGGCTTAGGAGAATAGGTTTGTGATTCTTATTCTGGTTGACAGGACAAAAGTTTACAGATATTTAACCTAAAATATAAAATTCTCTTTTGGACTCATTAAAATTTATATTCATGGCATACATTTGTGGAGCAATGTCCACATGCCAGATTCCTCTTGGCATTAAGTTTGTACAAGGCAAAATGATGCTTAGCCAAAGAGTTCAAGGACTAAATGAATGTTCCTTTGTCATAGAAATTAAGTACCAGACACGTGCTATGGTTTAGTTCCATGACACATCAAGAGTCCTGTTTAAAATCGGTAACATCTTCAGCAAGTAGCAGATGGTATTCAAATAGCTGTAATTGACCAACACAGTATTACACTATGGGCACTCTGGCGACCATTGAGCCAGAAAGTCACATGTGTAGATAACATGTGAACCTTCCTCATTTTATATTCTTATCTAAGTGCTGTGATTCTGGGATAACTACATATAAGTACTCCTAAGAAAAGACAAGTTGACTTTTAACCTGTATTGTTTTGTCCGTTAAAGGGACATGGCCTCCTGAGGCACCCAGATGGCTGTCAGTTAAGCATAAAAGGTCTTTCTTAATTTCAGCTCAAGTCATGATTTCCAGGCCATGAGGTAGAGCCCCAAGTGGGGCTCTGTGCTGGGCATGGAGCCTGTATAATATTTTCTCTCTCCTATCCCCTCTGCCCTTCCTCCCTCCCTGATGCCCCTTGCCCATGCTTACTCTCACTTTCTCTCTGGAAAAAAAGGATATGACATCCTTTCCAGAGATGAAACACTTTTTTTTTTTTTTAAATTACAAATGTGCTGAAAGAATGGTATTTTCCCTCTATGGCCTACCAAAATTGGATGGTGAGATATTCCACAGTTGTATCATTTTTTGCTCCATTCCAATGAATGGTACAATTATTCTCAAAGCTCAGATGGAGTTTTTAATTATAATTTTATGCTGAAATAAAAATAATTTACCAAATGAAGACATTTTAATGGATTTAAATTTAAGACATTCCTCTTACAAAAGTATCTTTTATTTAATTGGTTACTTTTATTATTTGTTTGGGTACTCTCGTTCTGTAAAACAAACTTTAAAAAAGAGGCTCTAGGCATTAATATTAAGTGACTTGCAAATAAAATGTGTGGAGAATCTTTAGAAATGGATACTCTTTTAGGTTTTAGAAATACTAAGTTTGCTTTTCCATTGTGACTTTTTTTGCTAGCGTATTCATTCATTGAACAAGTATCTAGTGTCTGCATATTCAGTAGCAATTACTGGGATAACCACTAGACTTTCAAAGATGAATAAGATATAGTTTCTGCCTTCAAGAAACTGTTCTGTGGATGAGATGGACTAAAGAATGGGAAAAACCAGTGGTTTGTTAAGCATTATGACAGAGGGATGCATTCAATGGTGTAGGAACACAGAATTCTTCCTAGTAGTTAAGTAAATGGAAGCTGGGGTGCCTGGGTGGCTCAGTGGGTTAAGCCTCTGCCTTCGGCTCAGGTCCTGATCTCAGGGTTCTGGGATCGAGTCCCACGTCAAGCTCTCTGCTCAGCAGGGAGCCCGCTTCCCCTCTCTCTCTGTCTGTCTCTCTGCCTACTTGTGATCTCTCTCTCCCTCTGTCAAATAAATAAATAAAATCTTAAAAAAAAAAAAAGTAAATGGAAGCTGGACCCAGATTGTTTGGGTTTGAATCCTGACTGCCACTGTGCTCTTAGATAAGTTACTTCAGCTTTTTGTACTTCATTTTTTTTCATCTATAAAATGAGGGTAATAAAAATGGGTTAATATCCTTAAGGCTTTTAGAACAGTGTCTGGTACATAGTAAGTACAACATTATAGGCTATTAAATAAGTAAAATCAAACAGATGAATAGAAATTAACCAGATGGAGGTAGTTTGCATTGGAGTTGGAGTAGGGGGAGAGAGGGAAGTTTCAGCAGAGGAAACTGCATGTGTATAAGGACTTGGCAAGAGTGGTCTTGGAACTACCAAAAAGAGTCAAAAGCGGGTAGCAATGAGAGAAGAAACTGGAAAGAGAAGCAGCAACCATATTAGACAGCCTCGTATAAAAGCATGGCCATGATTTGCATTTTCAGAGTCATATTTTTACAATATTTTCATGGAAGATAGATTGGAAGGGGGGTTAGTCCGGAGACAGGGAGTCCAGTCGAAGGCTTGTTAACATAGTTCAGATAAAACAAAACAAAACATTGAGGCCTTAAACTAAAGGTATTGGTAGTAGGGATGGAGAGTAAGGCGACTGCTTAGAGATCTAGTAACAAAGTAGGGTTACTTAGGATTTGGAACTATTTGAATGTGTGGGGTGAGGGATGAGAGAGAATCAGGTGTGACTCCTAGGTCTCTGGCTTCTGTGAGGGGTAATGCTGAAGCAGGGATCACAGGAAGAAGAACAAATTAGAATAAGAGGTGGGGCAGGAGGGTAGGTTTCATTTTAGGTATTTCGAGTGTGTGGAGTCTGTGGGGCAGTTAGAAGAGTTGTCCCAATAGCCTTCAGGTGTTCAGAGGTCTGGGGGTCAGCAGAGAAGTCTCAGATGCAGAAATGGATTCGGGATTCTTCTTTAAGTGCATGTGAGTTGAAGCCATGTTAGTGGGTGACATAGCATGAAAAGGAAGAATAAAGAAAGAATAGAATAGAGCTTAAGATAGATTCCTAGTGATCACGAATTTGAAGGGTGGAGAGTAGCAAACAAAACCATGGGAAATAGACTGAAAAGTAATGCCCAGAGAGGAGGAAACCCAGGAGAAGGTGTTGTCATAGAAACCAAGGGAGGAGAAACTTTCAAGAGGGAGAAAGTGGTCAACCATGTCAAATCCTGCAGAGATGTTGGTAAGATGAGGACAGAAAAGTGTCCATTGAATTTAGCAACAAAGAGGTCATTATTGATTTTGGCCAGAGAGGCTTCCAGGGGGTAATAAGGAGTGGCAGCCAGATTGCAGTGGGTTGAGGAGTGAATGGGAGGAGAGGAAGTCTGTCTGGTCTAGAAAGGAAATCAAGACCTAGGAAGCAGCAGAAAGGGGAGTATACGGTCATACCTGCCTGTGTAAGTGGCATCTTGATTCCAGAATGAAAGGTTATTAAAAATAGATACAAGTTAGAAGGCTGTAATTGTATTTCAGGGAGAAAATGTGCAGAAAATATCCACCCCACCCCACCCCCCTGAATGCAACAGTAGGCAGAAAATATCTTTTTGACTTTCCCTTATGAGATTTTCTTTGTCTCTTTTCGCAGAGGAGATGCCTTCTTTATTAATTTGCCTAGACATAAGATTCATTCATAATTAATGGTAATGTGTTTTGCAAGCATTATTTGTCAAGCATTATTTGAAATGTCCAGTAGCAATGATAATGGTAGTAACTGCTGTTGTGTTCTCTTTTTGGCATTGCTTCAGTCATATTCACAGCTCTGCCAGAACGCAGCATTGAAGGAAGCGTTTGGAATGTTTTCTGGTTTGTTTCTGTTTTGGGGGGAGGGGGGCCTGTGCTTGAATGCTAGTGCATTCTCTCATTTGAAGAACTGAGACTCACACAGAAAACAAATAGCTAACAATACTAAACTGTGTTTAATAAGGGACTTAATTCTGCAGTACTCTGAAGGCAATCCTTTTGTTGATTTGGCAATCCATTTTCCAAGGGGGGGCAGATACTAGTGGAATGGTCCGATGGTGCTTCTTCTAATCGGGACTTGACCTGTTGGAATACCTCAAAGAACTCACCTTATTCCTTCCTTCCTTCTCCCATGTGTAAAATAGAAACAGGAACAGTTGTGACAATATCTTTAGGAAAGGCTTGGGAGAAAAATGTCTAAATAATTAAAAGGATGGTTGGTGCCATATTTCTGAGTCATTATCCATTTGCTTGTAACAGCAGGTGACAACTTTATATGGAAAGATGATTTTTTTAAAGGCACTTTTGATTATTTTCTGGATGTTTCCATTCTATGTTGACATTGTTAAAATATAAGGGTTAGACAAATGTTCCTTGTATTTACTATATAATATATAATAATATATTAAAGGAGAATAATAATACATTAAGGGATAGGAGAAAGGCTAAGAATTAGATTTGTCATTGCTCTCTGTCTTTTATCAATTTAGGTTGCCCTATCCTCTCACATGGGAGTCAATTTACTGTGTTGTTTGTTGTCGTTTGTTGTTGTTGTTGTTTTTTAAGTTGGCTCCCCAAACAGCATGGAGCCCAACACAGGGCTTGAACTCACCACCCTGAGATCAAGACCTGAGCTGAAATCAAGAGTCGGCACTTAACAGACTGAGCACCCAAGGGCCTCCCCCCCATGTCAGTCAATTTAATATACTTGTTAGCAGGACATTGCCTGGCATTAAAGGAAAGTGTAAGTGATGCGTCCTGCCTTGAGATTATCAACTATAGTAGTATTGTCAGGTTTTTTTTTTTTTTTTTTTTTTTTTTTTTTTTTAAAGTTCTTTCTCACAGTCACAGCTTCCTTGGTACTTCCTAAGTTTAGACCTTGGGATGGTCCAGTTTACATATGTTGAAGGATATAAGGAATGCTTGTACCTTCTGTTGTGGCCTCAAAGAATGTTTCCCAAGGCAAAAGTCCGTCTTCAATAGACAAGGTTTGGAGAGACTCATTAATTAATTCTCAGTATTTACAATAGGTGATTCTTCAAAGGCTTCGACCCACTAGAACCATGCAACCTGAGAGCTGTTGGATTAGAAGCACAACCTAGCGATGGTGTTGTTTTAATTAGGACATAATATTCATGGGATCATGAAACCATAGTGCTGGAAGGGGAGGGACAGTCTTCTCTTCCATCTATTCCCCCCAATGCAGGAACCCCTCCAATAAGCATCTTGACAGATCTGTGAACATTTTTACTCTGAGGAAGTGAATGCCTTTTGAGGCAGTGCATGGTTAAACAATAGTTTACCTGGTAATGAACCTAATGGGCCTGTTATAATATACATTTTTTGTCCTCTCTCTGGAGCACTGGCCTGTTTTCATGAGAATCCCTCAAATATTTCAGGACAACTCACATGGCTTTTTAAAGTCTTTATTTCTTCAGAGTATGAATTTCTATTTTGTACGCCACTTCTTTCTTTTTTTTTTTTTTTTTTTAACATAGTCTTCAAACTTTTCACCCTCTTCTCTATCGAATCTTTCATCCCTTTGAAAGATATGTCTGGCTCAGGGTCCAGTATAGCAGACTATTACATCTGTGTATCTGGGCCCACTACTTACTGAAGCCTAATTAAAGAGTAGGTGAAAGTCTCATACAGTGCCTGGAACAGTTGATTGAATTAGAATTTTAGAATTGCTTCATGATAAAGCACTTTATGACTGTTGAAAATTACCGTTTTCATTTGAACTGTTAGCAGGCTGGGTCTTCTCGAATTTCTTTTGTTGTTTTAGGATAAATAAGATTCTTTATATTTCTACCTGCCAAATTTCATTTGAATTTGAATCATATTGGTTTTAACTCATTTTTATTCTAATCAAAGTCAACTAAATTTTTATCCATCATCCAGATTATTAACTAACCTTCCTGCTTTGGCTATTGGAAAAACAGCCAAAAAGTTTGTCTTTGACATCTCTTTCCAAGTTGTTAATAAAATTTTTGAATGGGCTAGATCTAAACACACCGTTCTCGGAGTTTCTCCTAAGGCAGATTGACATCCGTCAACTAGCTTGGCTGGTTTTTCTTGAATTTGTCCATAAGGATCTTCCTGAGCCTTAGTTAAATGCCTTCTTGAAATGAAGAGATGCTCTGTGGCATTCTTCTAATGACAGCCTGATTGTTCTGTCAAAAAAGGAAAAAAAAAAGACTATGAGATGAGTTTAGCATACTTTCCTTTATTAATATCTACAGCTTAAGGAGGGGAGGTATTGCAGTTACACTCTTCAGGCTATAGTTTTAGCTAATCTTTTACCTTTTAAAAGGATATGAACAAGGCCTATACTTATCTCCATTCTCCTAGCACCTCCCCTGTTCTTCGAGATGTCTCAAAACTCCTAATACTGACTCTGCACATTCACCCTTAAATTCTTTCAGCATTCTGGGTTATAGATGGTCTAATCTTGTACACTTGAATTCACTTGAAGTGACTTTGTGTTTGTTTGTTTGTTTGTTTGCTTTTAACTATTCTACATCTTAGGTGGGGCTTTGAGTCCTTCTTTTTAATTTGTTGTATCCTTCCCAGAGAGAAATTTAAATCAGAGCAAAAAAAGGAATTGATAAATACTGCATTCTTCCTGTCATCCTTCAGTATTATATCGCACACCCTGGACATTTGGTCTATAACATTCTTGTTTATTTTCTTGTTCCAACCAATGTTTTCTAATATTTAGCATTTTTTTTTCTTTCTTCTTGCAAACCCCAGCATTCTGGAATTTAGCCTTTCTGACATGGTCTTTTTTCTTTCTTTAAGATTTCATTTATTTATTTATTTGACAGAGAGAGATCACAAGTAGGCAGAGAGACAGGCAGGGGTGGGGGGTGGGGAGCAGGCTCCCTGCTGAGCAGAGAGCCCGATGTGGCCCTTGATCCCAGGACCCTGAGATAGTGACCTGAGCCGAAGGCGGAAGCTTATTAACCCACTGAGCCACCCAGGGCCCCTGACACAGTCTTTTATAAGTTCCTATCAACTTGGCAGCATAAGTCTGGCAAGGTGAAGCTCCCCATTACCACTATATCTTAGGAAAAATGTCAATTTTATATCTAGATTTAGACATAGATCATCTTAATTCTCCATTTGACTGGTGATTTATAGGGTATGTATTCTCATAGGACTGCCATTGCTGGTTTCCTTTCTTAATCTCTGCTTTATTTTCATTTGGTTGTATTAGATTTTTATGTAGATAAATACATTTTTTACATACAATTTAATTATTGATCCTCTTGATAAATTGGCATATAGGCATATTAGTTAGGGTTCTCAAGAAAACAAAACCAATAGGAGTATCTCTCTCTCTCTCTCTACCTTTCTATCTCTATCTTTATTTAAGGAGATTGATTATGAGGAATGGGCTCACATGATTATGGAGGCTGAGAAGTCCCAAGATTTGCAAGTAGGTGGTGTGATTCCAGTCCAAATCTGAAGGCCTGAGAACTGGGGCTGCCAGTGGTATAAATCCCAGTTCAAAGGCAGTATAAGACTGATGTGACAGTGCAGTGGTCAGGCAGAAAGGTCACGAAACCTCCTTCCCGCCTCTTTTTGTTCTTTCAGACTCTTATGGGATTGGATGATACCCACCCACATTGGGGAGGGCCTTCTTTACTGAGTCTACCCATTCAGATGCTAATCTCATCCAGAAACATGTACCTCACAGATTTACTGAGAAATAATGTTTAACCTGGGAATCTGTGACCTAGTAAAGTTGACACATAAAATTAACCATCGTAATAGGCAAAATAGGCATTTGACTTTGTTCTCCCTGTTGTTTTCTCCTGAGATGACCTGGTGACCTTTCCCAATATAGTTCCTGTAAGTCATGCATATAGGCCTTTTTATTAATATTCCCCTTTCCCTCAATCAGTTCAGCCAGTTTTTTTTGGCAAACATGTTCTCCCTCCTTTTTAGAGGGTGAATGGAATTCCTCCTTAGGGGTTTTTCAGTCTGCTAGGTCAAGCTGTAGATAGACAGGAAGCAACATACAGGGTAGAGGACAAGGGGCCACTAAGGCATTAATGATGCACCTGAAGATCTGGTCACACTCAGGGTCCCTCACGCACTTGTGACAGAGAAGGTAAAATCAGTCTGATGCTGCTAACTATACAGGGGAGAGGAATTGTGCGATGTAAAACCTCAGGTTAGGGAATCATTAGGAAAGTTCTGGGAAATCAGCAGGCAGTGCCCAAGGAGAGAAGTGAGCCCTGGACAGGGCAGGAGAGTGTAAGCAGAAGAAACTGAGTGTTGTTGGTGTTGGTGGTGGTGGTGGTGAGGAGCAGGGTAGTGGAGTTGCTTTTTGCAGGGAAGGAGCTTGTACAGAATGAAAATACAAGATCGAGTCCACAGAAGATTTGCTGGGGTATTCTGCTGAGGGCTTTGTGACAGTCCACCTAGCTGCTGATCTGAGTCAGGGTTCCTCTAACACACTGAGCTAGTGAGAGGGGCTAACGGCCCCACCTCCTCCCACACCATGCTGGATTATGCATTAGAACTTCAGACCCTGAGCAGTTTCACAACAAATTAGTCCTGTTTTTCTTGACTCCGTCAGGTCTCTGTCTTTTTGGTATGTGGTTTTTTAAAAAAGATTTTGTTTATGTATTTTAGAGAGAGAGAGCACGCACAGGATCAGACGTTTAATGGACTGAGCCGACCAGGCGCCCCTAGTGGCACAACTATGAACAATGATCATGGCTTATGAGCCTCCATTACGCGCCAAACAGAAGTATTAACTCATTTAATCCTCATGATGGCCCTGTGGAATACATTTTATTATTATTTCCATTTCACAGATGAGGAAGCTGAGGCCCAGAGAAGTGAGGTAGCTGGTCCAATGTCACATAGCTAGTAAGCCAGGATTTGTATCTGTCTCTAAAGCCAAGCCCTTAACATACCACGTCCCCCCCTGCCCAGCCTATGTAAGAGGACTTGCATCCATCAGTACTGATGGTGGAGGTGGAGATGGTAGGATATGGATAAAATGAGAAGTATCCATTTCGTTACATACAAAGATTGAAAACATTTTTAAACAGACATTACACCATTTGATTTAAACAACAATCCTGTGCTGTTAACTATTGTTATTCCTATTTTATAGAAGAGAACAATAAAGTTGTGATGAAATTTAACCTCATCAAGGTTACCTTTATTGAATTTTAAAAGTATTTTTCTTAGTATAAAATTAGTCCTAAAATCATTCTACTTAGAGATATTTACTCTTTATTTGGCCTGTATTTCCCACAAGTGTATAGAAACATCATTGTATAGAAAAATTTCTAAAAAAAAAAAACAGGATTATACTACATGTACTGTTTTATAATCTAACTTTTTAATTTTTTTTTAAAGATTTTATTTATTTATTTGACAGACAGAGATCACAAGTAGGCAGAGAGGCAGGCAGAGAGAGAGGAGGAAGCAGACTCCCCGCCTAGCAGAGAGCCCAATGCCGGGCTCGATCCCAGGACCCTGGGATCATGACCTGAGCCGAAGGCAGAGGCTTTAACCCACTGAGCCACCCAGGCGCCCCTAACTTTTAATTTCTAAAAAGTTTTAATCCAGTATAGTTAATATACAGTGTTATATTAGTTTCAGATGTACAATATAGGGATTCGACAAGTCTATACACTTCTCAGTGGTCATCATGATATGTGCATTCCATAATCCCCATCACCTATTTCCCCCATCCCCCCACTTGCCTCTCCTCTGGTAACCATCAGTTTGTTCTTTATAGTTAAGAGTCTGTTTCTTGGCTTGTCTCTCCCTGTCTCTCTCTTACTTTGCTCATTTGTTTTGTTTCTTAAATTCCACATACAAGTAAAATCATATTTGTCTTTCTCTGACTTATTTTGCTTAGCATTATATTTCCTAGCTCTGTACATATCATTGCAAATGGCAAGATTTCATTCCTTATTATGGCTGGGTTATATTCCATTATACATACACACACACACACCCACACACACACACACACACACACACACACACACACACACACCCACACACACCCACATCGTCTTTATCCATTTGTCCATTGTTGGACACTTGGGCTGCTTCTGTAATTTGGCTATTGTATGTATCCTTTGAGCTAGTGTTTTTGTATTTTGGTATTCAGTCATGCTAACTATTGAATTTTTAACTTTTTGAGAAACTTCTGTACCATTTTCCACAGTGACTGCACCAGTTTGCATTCCTACCAACAGTACAAGAGGGTTCCTTTTTCTCTGCATCCTCAACAACACCTGTTGTTTGTTGTGTTTTTGATTTTAGCCATTCTGACAGGTGTGGGGTGCTATCTCATTGTGGTTTTGATTTGCATTTCCTTGATAATGAGTGATACTGGACATCTCTTCATGTGTCTGTTAGCCATCTGGATGTCTCTTTTGGAGAAATGTCTATTCATGTCTTCTGCCCATTTTTAAATTGGATTATTGGTTTTTTGTGTGTTGAGTTGGATAAGTTCTTTATATATTTTAGATACTGACCATTTATCAGATATGTCATTTGCAAATATCTCCCATTCAGTAGGTTGCCTTTTAGTTTTGTTGATTGCTTCCTTCACTCTACAGAAGTTTTTTATTTTGATGTTGTCCTAATAGTTTATTTTTACTTTTATTTCCCTTGCCTCAGGAGACATTTTTAGAAAATGTTGCTATAGCTGGTGTCAGAGACATTACTGCCTGAGCTCTCTTCTAGAATTTTTATGATTTCAGGTCTCACATTTAGGTCTTTAATCCATTTTGAGTTTATTTTTTGTGTATGGTGTAAAGAAGGGGTCCAGCTTCATTCTTTTGCATGTAGATGTCCAGTTTTCCCAGCACCATTTGTTGAAGAAATAGGCTTTTTTCCTATTGGATATTCTATCCTAATCTTTTTTAAACTTAAAAATATATTTTGAACATTTCAATGTGATTAAATATTCTTCTGTAATTTTATCTTAGTAGTTGTATTATTTCTCATCATGTGAAATGATGAGAAATCATTTGTGCTCTGACATTGTCTCATAGGGGAAAAATAGTAAAGATAATAATTTGAAGGGGGAGTATAGAGTCAGTAGTTTCGTATTATTAATAACGTTGAGGTTCGAAGCACATTAATGACTGGAACTTAATTCAGGATGAATAAAGGCCTACATTTCTCTTATTTATCAAGCTGATAATACTTTAATTTTTTTCATTGGACCTTGCAGTATCATTGCTATTATGGTTGTGCGGATGAAATCATAGTCCGAAGAGCTGTCCCAGGGCTATACATTGCTTCCTCGCTTGGTCTGCCTGATGCCAGAGTAATGTGTGTTCCTGTCCTAATTTTTTCTACTGGACTGTAGGATTCTTTGGAGAACGCATCATCTTTCTTACCTTTGTGTGCCACATTTCCTAGCAGAGTACAGTTTAAGAGGACCCCTCCAAAAGGTTTAACTTTTATAATCACTTAATAGGGCAGAGGTGGCTTCATGGTAATGGCTCCAAACACTTTTTTTTTTTTAAAGATGTTATTTATTTGACAGAGAGAGAGAGATCACAAGTAGAGAAAGAGAGAGAGGAGGAAGCAGGCTCCCTGCCTAGCAGAGAGCCTGATGTGGGACTCGATCCTAGGACCCTGAGATCATGACCCGAGCTGAAGGCAGAGGCTTAACCCACTGAGCCACCCAGGCAGCCCCAAACACTTTTTTTAAATCCATAAATTGGGTCAAGAATGCTCAGAAAAAGAAGTAAAAAAATTTTTTTTTTAAAAATGAGTACTCAGACAATGTAGTGTCTTGGAGAGAATAGCAGATTGGAGCAGGGAGGCGTGGCTGTAAAATTTGCCACCAATTTACTGAGAGAACTTGGGGAAGTCATTTGACACCTCTGAGTCTCCATCTCCCATTCCTGAAAATGAAGACACCACATGGGATGATTTTTTTTTTTTTAGATTATTTCCAGAACTGACATGTGAGGATGCTGTAATTTAATATTGCTTTAGTTTGTACTTATTTTACATAAAGAGAAACACAGACCTTGGAAATCAACAGATTCTAAAGCAGTTTTTCTAAAATTTGGCTGCCCATAGGAATCACCTGGGGAGCTTTGGAAGAAAACCTGAGGTCTGGATCTTACCCCAGAGCACCCGGTTTAAGTGAGCTAGAACGGGGCCTGGGTCTGGAATTAAAAAGCAAAACAAAACAAAACAAAATCCCCTAAATTTCTCCCAGGTGATTCTATGTTCAGCCAAAAACCCCTTTTAAAAGGTTTCCCCATTGTCTTAATAATAAGTGATCGAGTCTTGGTCATGCCACAGGTATTACTATTTCGTCTCTAAAAGTAAGTGGGAAGGCTGGATTCTTGAAAGTTGATGATAATTTTTTCACAGCTCATTGGCCACACAATGTTGTTTTGTCTTACAACAACATGTATTTGTGTGTGAGTGTGTGCTCTTTAGCCAGTAAATCTGTTGGGTAAATTAGATGGGGCTAAAAAGGAATTGAGGATTATAAATTATCTCTACTGGCTGTTGAATATTTCATGTCAATTAAACATTTGCAAAAACCAAGTATAGTATTATGATCCACTCATAACCATTACGAGACTGGCACATCTCCATCCAGCAATAGCCATTGTTGGGCTACTGTCCTTACTCTGGCAGAATCATAATAAATTGGGGTCCCCCTGGACATAATGAACAGTAATATAATTTTGTAGTTATTCTCCTAGCATGATGAAGCAGCAAGCCAAACTGAGTTTCTAGATAAATTTTGACATATGGGTCTTACTCCTAAGGAAAAAGAGCTATTGTTGCTCTGGCTTTGTTCCAGAATTCTGCAGAAATCCACATGGTGGCTTATTGTTGTATTACAAAAAGGTACTACAAGTATTTTTTTTTATGAAAAAGAACAAATTGCTAAGTTCAATTAGTCCTTTGGGGCAGAATTTGGAATTTCCTTTCAGTCTGGCTGCTGGATCCTATGTGAGCTATTGTTTGACTCACACACAGGAGCAGCCTTAAAGGCCTGTGAACCATGAGGCCACGGTCGGGGCTTCTAGTTGATGGTGGAAGGATTGAGCAGCCCTCTTCGCTACAGTGGTGAAATATGACGTTTAACATCTTTTTTTTTTTTTTTTTTAAATCAGCCGTAGGAAAGGAGATTAAAATGTTGTGGTAGAATCGAAACAAATACTGGCCTTTCAGTTGGCAGTCTGAGAAGTCCACTTGGCACTTAGGAGTGGATGTGGGTTGAGGAATTGTATAAGAATAATCAGTTAAAGGATACTTTCAATTAAAAAATTTTGAGATAAACAGAAAACATACATGTTAAAAACATCTCAGGGGAGCCTGGGTGGCTCAGTAGGTTAAGCCTCTGCCTTTGGCTCAGGTCATGATCTCACGGTCCTGGGATCGAACCCTGCATCTGGCTCTCTGCTCAGCGGGGAGCCTGCTTCCCCCACCCCTTCTGCCTGCCTCTCTGCCTACTTGTGACCTCTCTATATCAAATAAATAAAAATAAAATCTTTAAAACAACAACAAAAAACAAACAACAACAAAACATCTCAGTTGGCACTGTCTCTTATGCTTATACAAGGATTCACATAAAATGTGTATTTAAGAATTGGACCCAGATCTGTAAATATTTATCAGGGAGACAAGATTCTAGAGTTAAAAACTTAGTGGTAGTGGAAAGCAGCCTTGCAGTGTCATTAAACAGCCCCAGTCAGATGCTGGAGGGAGAAGGACAGGCACCACAGCAACCAGTATTCCAGAAGTAAATTCTGCTCACATGTTACCAGTTGTCCAAAAGGTTCCTATGTGGGTTTGTAAAGAGCATCAGATCTAGTGGTCTCAGTTTGGAATTACTGGATGATGTAATAGAGAGACAGAAATTTTCCTTAGTAGTATTGACTCAGTCCTGGGTTATTCAGAGGACTCTAATGGTCCTCATTACCATTAACCAGCCTTAATGTCAGGCTTATGTGACATACACAATCCAACCATCGGTCAGTGGCATACTAAAATGCTGACTGCAGGACCACATTGCTGTGGGTCAGTGACCTCTGCATGGACATGATGTCTGCGGAACAGGAACACTCCTATTTCTTCCCTAAGCACTGCACAGAGCAACAACTATGAACAGGGGAAATTATGTTCATTCTGGAGAGTCTGGAAACATCTCACTTCTCTCTTGTGCAAATCCTTTGTCATAAAGGCAGGGAAGGAATAAACAGAGTTCCGAGTAATGATGTCTAAGCAGGTGCACTGGTGGAAGTGGGTCCTACCTGGAGGAAGCTCAGTTTAGGGTTCAGTCTGCTTTCTGGAAGGAAGAGATTCCTATTAAGACATAGGGGCACCTGGGTGGCTTAGTTGGTTACGCATCCAACTCTTGAGTTCAGCTCAAGTCATGATCTTGGGGTCGAGGATCGGGAGATCCGCACTGGGCATGGAGCCTGTGTGGGATTCTCTCTCTCCCTCTGCTTCTCCCCACTCATGCTCACCCTGTCTAAAAGAGAAAATAAATAAATAAACATTAAAAATAAAAAAGACATAGACATCGGAGGGATGAAAATTTAAAGAAGATAAATAGGGAGGCTTTCCTATGTCAAGTTTCTGCTGTAGTTATGTCTGCTGTCCTAACACAACCCTGCTAATGTGACTTGTGGTGGAGTCCAGAATTTGGGAGCCAAACCAGGATTAACTCTTTCTCTGACAGCACAGCTATGGAAGCTGGTTTCAAAGTTGGTGGTCACTGCCCTCTGTGGATCTATTCATTCAGTAGATGTTTTGTTATGTTTTGTTTTTTTGAGTGCTTATTTGATCCTGTGAAAACTGGTGAATGAGACTGAATTTCATTCTTGCCCTCATGGAGTTTGCAAGTTGAGTCCCAGAGAGGTTAATTGCTTACTTACAGTTGTGGTAAATGTTGCTATTAGAGCTTAAAAGTAAGGATATATTTAACCTGGCCAGGGTGGGGCTAGGGTGATCAAGGAATAGGTTCCTGAGAAAGTGTCAGTTAAACACCATTCTAGAGGATGCACAAGAGATGAAGACAAAGAGGTGGGGCAAAGCAGACAGCTGGGAGAGCAGGTGCAAAGTCCCTGAGGTAGCAAAGAGGTTGATATTGAAGGAACTGAAAGTATGAAAAGGCCAGCCCAGATGGAGCCGGTGAGCAAAAACAGGAGAGGAAGGAGAAAGAGTGAGGCTTTGCAAAGCCTCATAGGCCATGGTGGGGGGTTTTGGCCTTTATCCTAAAAGCAATGGGGAAGATATTGAAGGCACAAAACCCAGGCATGATATGCACAGGGCTGGTATTTTTAAAGAACTCTCTGGTTCAGAGTTCACAAAAGACTAGGTGTGGAATGGGGGATAGGTTCTGAGAGTCCCTGGGGATGTTACAGAAAACTGGATGGAACAAGGGAGACAGCTGTGGAAGAGACAGAGGGAGAGGAGTGGAAGCATTCATGATATATTCATAAGGTGGAGTGGTCAGGTCTGGGATTTGATACAATGATGGTGGTTGAAATGACAGCCTTAGAATTTCACCTGACTGCTCTGGCCATCCTACCTCAGTTTCTGGATTGTTTAGATTAGTGCTAGACATTTAGAGCCCCAAACTAAGTATGTGTTCTGAGACTGTGTCTCATGAATAAAAATCACAGGAGTGTGATTTTTATTCATGGAACAATTGTACCTAGAGACAACTCAATAGGAAAACCATTAATAACTGGTGATAATATCATCTCACTGCTTCAAAATAAATGTTTTTCATTTTCAAAAGTTCTAAGTTCAGTTACTTGCAGTATTCCTGCCTACATGGTAAAGGTCTGTAAATCAAGATGCAAATATCATCGTCTTCTTACAGGTTATTATAGGAATGGTGGTTTTCTTGGAGTTATTTCACTAAATTTGCATATGTAATCCAATGGAATATATTCATTGAAATGATTCTGAGTCATTGGCACTTTCCCCCCGATTTTAAAAATGAGTTTTGTTTAATAACTTCACATTCCTCATCTCTATTATCACCGTCCCTGAGTATTTCTGTAAAATCTCTTCCAACTCTCAAATCCCATGACTTTCCTGCCTCTCTTCTTATCTCTCATCCCACCCCTTTGCTCAGTTTTCCATCCCCTTCGTGAAGGTGGTGGCTGGCTTAAGAGATGTGGGTTAGAAAATTCAAGGAGTGTCATTACCAAAGGAAGCTTGCTTGGGTCCTAGTCATCGCCAATCCTCTTTCCTCAATTTCCTCTGTGCATTAGCTTCAAGTAGCAGTCATTACTCATTTAGTCCTCAATAAAATGCTTTTGGTTGCAATGACAATTTTTCTCTGGTAGAATGCAAAATGGCATATCAACCTGATAATGTGAATTTGATAGCAATTGGCAGATTTTATTTGGATGGAGAGTTTTTATCGTTGTTTATTTATTTATTTATTTTTGAAGTCACCATTTAGATAGATCAAGGAGGATTTTATTTCTTAACTAGGATTATTCCTTTATCGGATATTAATTTAGAAGTGGTTTTTTTCCCCCTCTAAATATCAAATTCATAGAAATGCTACATAGTTAATTTTTTTCTTTTTAACTGGATTAGCCCCATACCAGGTCTTTCATAAAGCAGGATAAATGTATTTAAGTGAAAATACTCATCTTATGAGTAATATTGCCCCCAAATACAATCAGGCACATTTAAAGGACTACCTGAAATAAATATAATCCTAATGATAGATCTAATGCACTCTGTATCAGACCCATTGTGCTCTTTAAACCTTATTCAATAAATGCCTGATTAATAAATAATCCTGTTAAATGAATAAAACTCTAGTGTGCCGAATGGAGACACACAAAGCGCTCATGATCAGACTTGTTATGGGAGAGTGAGAGATGAATAAATCTACTATGCAATTAATTTATGACTGAACTATGATCAAGTCCCTGGGGCAGTGCTAAATCTGTTAGAGGAATAGATTTATCATCTTCTTTCAAACAACTGCATTCCAGGAATTCAACAAAATGCTGTTATCTTAGTCTCCTTATAATGGCTATATCTGTTCATTTACATGGGGGAAGACAGTTCCTTATCTGCAGTCAGAACTAAATGAATGTTTATTGTTATTGATACAAACCACAACCGGAGCTCTCTATGATAGGAACTGCCAATGCTGAGAGCTTTCCTTATCTGCTCCTGTTTCTTCAAATTTGATCAAAGTTGCCTCATTTTTAGATAGTTTGGTGTGAATGATTTTACTTTTTTAAGACTGTAAAACCAATGAAAACAAGCCACGGGCTATTTTCAAACAAGCTGTACTTCTGAATTGCGTGGCTCCACTTTGCTTAGGAAAGCACACATTGGGGGACCACGTGGGCAGATCCCCAGAGACTGGTAGCATATCAGAGTGATGCTGCCTATTTTAACTTCAAAAGACAGCCTGCCATGTTTTAGTCCTATTGTCCTTTTAGATGGGCCCTTTTGATATGAAAAATAAAAATAAAAAATATCTTGAGCTAATGGTTAATCTGAAGTTTAAGTCCTTAGATTCAGAGCACTATGGCAAGGTTAAAAGAGACTTCAGGATCTATAAGCAAAACAATGGTTAATGCAGTCTTTCTTTTGTTTTGGGGTAATAGAGCTGATATCTTACATCCAGTCCTTTTATCAACATAAGCGGATTTAAGAGGTAAGAGCTGAATAAAAAGGTACGTTTATATAGTGATATTGAAAGATGTGGGCTTTAACTAGGGGTTTGTTTCTTGTTTTGGATTTTGTTTTCCAGATAGAAAAATGAAGAATCTGTAGAGGTGAGGTAGAAGTGGAGGGGTTTCCTTTAAAATTGAGGAAGAAAGAATTTGTCTGATTGGGATGATATTTGAGGTCAGGTTCTACTAATATTTTAAAATGTTTTCAAATAAACACACACAGACCTGGTTCTGTGCAAATGAAACTAAAACATTACCCCCATTTAAATCTGGTCTGCTCTTTCCGCAGTTAGTAGCTAGGCATCATACCTTTCTTATTAACATAATATCTATATGTAGGAAAACCTGTGTATTCTCCTGTTTCTGAGACTTAACAACAAATAAGTACTTTATAAATACACGTATGTATTGGATTTCATTTATTTGTACAATTATTCATGATCATATAGATCATATAGATCACATAGATCATATAGATCATATCTATACATATAGCTTTGTATAGATAAAGAAACAAAAATAAATAGGAGGTATGGCTCTTGTAGAACTTATATTGAGATGGCATTAACATAGGAAATCATTAGAACACTGCATCTGACATGCCACTCACTTATGAACTATCTTCATGAATATTGATAATTACTCTGCTATCTTAAGATATTTTTCCTTTTTAATTGTGATCAAAATGTAAGTAAGCTTTACCTTTTTAACATTTTTAAGTATGTGGCTTAGTGGCATTAAGTATATTCACATTATTATACAACTGTCACCACCATCCGTCTCCAGAACTTCTTCATCTTCCCAACTGAAACTCCACCCCTGTTAAATACTAACTCCCCATTCTCCCTTTCCGTAAGTCCTTGGCAACCACTCTTCTACTCTCTCTATGAATTCGAGTGCTCTAGGTACCTCATATAAGTGGAATCATACAACATTTGCCCTTTAGTAACTGGCTTGATTTCACTTAGCATAATTTCTTTAAGGTTCATCCATGCTGTAATATATATCAGAACTGTGTTTTCTTTGAAGGCTATTACTCCAGTGTATGTGCATACCGTGTTTTGTTAATCTGTTCATCCATTGATGGACACTTGGTTTGTTTCCTCCTTTTGGCTGTTGTGAATAACGCGGCTATGATTATGGATGCACTAATATCTATTTGGGTTTCTGCTCTTATTTCTTTTGGGTATATAGCTAGAGGTGGACTTGCTGGATCATACAATAATTCTATGTTTAATTTTTTGAGGAACTGCTATACTATTTGCACCATTTTACATTCCCACCAGCAATGCACGTAGGTTCCAGTTTCTTTTTTTTTTTTTTTTAAAGATTTTATTTATTTATTTGACAGAGAGAGATCACAAGCAGGGAGAGGCAGGCAGAGAGACAGGAGGAAGCAGGCTCCCTGCTGAGCAGAGAGCCCGATGCGGGACTCGATCCCAGGACTCCGAGATCATGACCTGAGCCGAAGGCAGCGGCTTAACCCACTGAGCCACCCAGGCGCCCCATGGTTCCAGTTTCTTTCCATCCTCACCAATACTTGTTCTTTTCTGATTTTTTTTGTTTTCTTTTTTGTCTTTAAAAAAAAAAATAATAGTCACTCCAGTGGGTATGAAGTGGTATCTCATTGTGGTTTTTATTTATATTTCTCTAATGATGAGTGATGTTAAGCATATTTTCATGTGCTTTTTGACCACCTGTATATCTTCTTTTCAGAAATGTCTATCCAAGTCCTTTGCTCATTTTAAAATCAGGTTATTAGTATTCTTTTTTGCTGTTGTTGAGCTGTAGAAATTCTTTATGTACTCTGAATATTAATCCTTAATTAGTTATATAATTTGCCACAAAAGGCAGTGTTCTGTTTCACTGATATTTTTGTCCATTTCTATGTTAATTACTATATGTTAATAGTTAAATTTTGATTTCTGATCAAGCAAGTTCCTTGCTTATTCTTTCATTTAACAATTTTTTTTGACTATTCATCCATTCTTCCAGGTGAACATTTGACACTGTTAATTGAATAAAAAAATGCAAGTTGTATTTTAAAATGTACCCAAGATCTGTTTTAATCATGGTTGGTAGGACACAAATAGGGACATGATTGTTATGAAGGAAGAAGCTTTTACTTGCAGGTCTCTAGAAACAAGAGGCAGAGCATGTCATGCAAGACCACGTGGGGAAGCACCAGGGTGGACAGGAAGTGGAAGAAGAGAGGAAGGAGCATGGCTGAGAGCCTTTATTGGGGTTTTAATGGAAAGAATAGATGAGGCAGGGTAGTATGCTTAGTAAGCTTAGTATTGGGTAGTTTGAATAATTTTGGTGGTCTCTGGGCTATAGAAGTGGTCCTTAGTTGTCACGTACCAGGCTTTGGGATGACTGAGAGCAGGGCGAGTATTGATTTGGTGTGTGAGAGTTTGATAAAGGAGATGGTTGGGGATGTGGGCTCTAGATTGGTTGGTTTGTGTATTAAAGGCACTCTTGCTGGGAAGTTGTTTGCTCTCTCTAGGAATTAGTTATCCCCGGTTGAGGGATACTCTACAGGATTAAGTTCCAGGTACCAGAGCATTAAGAACACAAAAATAAAAAGAACATGTTGTCAATACAAGTTTTGGTTTTGATTGAGGTTGCATGGACTTATAGAGTAATTTGGTAATGAAATGACATCATTTGATGAAGCATTACAATATTGAATCCTTCCATCTAGAACATGGTCTATTTATTTGTGTTCTTTTACATTTTCAGTAGCATTATATATTTTTCTTCACATAAGTCTGGCCCACTTTTGTTAGATTTATCTTATAAATATCCTCACCTTCTTTGTTGCTGTTCCTTTCTGTGTGTGGCTTTGTATACCATTAAACCTTTAGAGGATCCTACTAAATATTTGATTGTAAGAGAGGAAAAATATTTCCTCTACCTTTCTAAGTTCTTTTGGCTGGTCTATTAATGAAGTTGAAAGAAGACAGATTCACAAGAGAAAAACAAATGTAATTACATTCATATGGGAGTCCTGTAGAAAATAGGAGACCCAAGGACAAGTTGGGCAATTGAGGCTTGTATGCCGTCTTGACACAAGGAATGGGATAGGGGCCCAGAGCTTCAAAGGGGAGAAGGGTAATTCACAGGATAATAGGAAGAGAAAATGTTTGGCAATTAGATGTTTGCCCTGCCATACAGATAGGTCTTTCAGGTAAAAAGTTATCTCTGATAATAGCTCTTTCTGGGCCAGGTCCCCTATACAAATTCTTTTAGGTAGGGAGAGGTCAAAGTTTTTAAGTCTGCTGGGTCTCAGTTGCCTTCAGCTCAACATAATCCACATGCCAAAGTGGAATATTTTGGGGTCACATATTTTGCTTCCCCTCATAATCATTCATTTATTTTCCCAGCAAATATTTGTTAAGTCCTTGTAAATTATGCATCAGAATCTAAGGTGCCCATTAGGCATCCCCCTTCCTGGGTACCTTCTCTGTCCAGATCTGGGGGATCTGAGCACTCCTGTGGAGATGTTGCACATCAGGAGGGCACAGATGGTGGAGTAGGTCTCGGAGAAGATGAGAACAGATGAGATCAAGAACACAAATAGGAGAGGGGAGAGGAGAAGCAAAAGAAGACACAGATCTGAAGTAAAGAACACAGAAGTTATGGAATGTGGGGCTTAGGGGCTATATATATCCAATAACTTGGGAAGAAACAGTCATCTGCTGAAAATGAAGGGTCAGGGCAAGTTTCAGTGGAAGAAGATATTTATTGTGAGAAAAGTAGAAAGCTTGTTGGATTCCCCAGGGCCCAATGTGAGTATGATCACTGATCAAAGTGAATGTGATCTTGTGCCTTACACCAATGACAGTCAGCAAGTCTAGGAGCAGATGGGGAGAAAGGTTGGTTGAGGGGTAGCACATTAGGATAACAACACTGTTGAAGCTAGAGAGTGCTTATGATTTGCTCAGAAATAACCTCACTTGCACAGTTTAAAAATACAGCTCAAAAGATAATCCTGGACACTTAAATAGCTCCACTCCTCATAACCAAGATGAAAATATTGCAAGGATTATTCCTTCATTCAGTTTCTGTGGAAAGAATGCTTGTATTTAACGCTGGACCTGTTTTCAAGGAGTTTATTTCTGAAAGATTTACTTTCTTGGACCATGTATTAATGTCATTTCTTTAAAGGTATATGTTATTCAAATATGCAATACCTTCTATGAGCATTATAGTTATATGAGTCCCCAGAGTAGGCAAATCACATTGATGTTGGTTGTACCAGGGAAATGCCATGAATTCCCAGATGCTTTTTAAATACAGATGAATTATAATGACAAAAGTAATGAGACTTTTTGAATATCTCATTTTTTTTATTATGGCTTTATATAAATTCAGCAAATGAATAATGCCTGAAGGTAAATTAACATTGGTAAGAAGGATATACCATAATATAAAGTACTTTAACATTTATAATATAAAGAGACCATTTATTAAAGAAAATACCATTATATAATAATGAGGCTAATAATTTCATATGGAAATAATACTGTATTAATTTGATGTATTCATACTAACAGTGAACATGATATTTTAAATTTTGCTGTCACATAATTACGCTCCTACTTTATGAAATGTTATACTGTCACCTAGAAAAACCCTTCTTTGAGTGTAGATCTGTGATCTGCAGCTTTAGATGGCAGATTGTAACGTGTCACTGAGGTATTTTTAAGTGAAGAGGTGGGAAAAACTCCTGGCTGAGTCATAAAGCTGAGGATTCTTTCTTCTCTCATCTCCTACCAGGAGCAAGGGTCTCTAGGGTAACACTGGCCTTTAGCAAAGAATTAAAACCCCTTCCTAATTCTACAAGGCAAACTGGGTAATTGGATGTGATGTTAGGTTTGAGATGAGAAGATATCCAAAGGACCATGAGTCACGTATAATTGTCGCTCTAAAAAAAAGACAGCAACAACAATAACAAAACCACAAAACAACAACAAAAAAACATTCAAAGGGAAGGCAAGAGCTGATAGGATCTGAAGACCAGCTAATTTTGTGCTGGTCAGCAAAGAGCAGTGGTTACGAGGAAGGACTGTTTGGTAGAGTCCTCATAGCTCCTCGACTCAATGCATTATCTGTAGTGTTTCAGGAAGTTGTCCCTCTAAGGAAAATGAGCACATCTTAGAGCAGCTGATTAAAAGTGAAAAAGCTGATAACGCCTCACAGTTTACTCCGGGGTGGCGATGAAACCAAAATACAAAGCTGCGTCTTCCACTAAAGTTTGCCAACATTTCAGGAAGTAGGCTGAAGTGACAGTGGGTAACACGAAGAAACAGATGGATTTCTTGCCGTGATACTTTCCAGCTGTCACACGCGGCATGTTTTCTTAAACTGATATCAACTACTATTTATACACTTACAATTTCTGGTCAGATTAGGGTGGAAGGTTGTGGTACCCACGTATATAAAATAGTATAATAATGTTCTATTCTTTTTGGAACAAATTTGTTACCATGAAATGTCAGATGAGTCATTTTGCTCATGTCAGATATTTGAAAGTAATGGAAAGATGCCAACGTGGAAGCCCAGTAATTCATGCAGTGGTGTAATGGAGCAAATGAAATGCAAAGCTCTTGTACAGGTCCAATTTCAGCACCAAACACTTACCTGTCAGTCAGCAAAATTGTCCCTGAATAAAAATGAACCCCATCTGAGAGGCAAAGCATTTTAATATACATCACATTCTTTGACTCCATTGCGAGGTAGAAGCTGCATGGAAAGAAAGAGAATGCGGCTGAAAAAGACATTTAGTAGCAACCCCTGAGCACGCTGAAAATCTTGTTCGCGCTGCTGCCCACAAAAGGGTTTTGGTGCGCCCTTTCTCTCCTGAACTATTGACAAACTCTTTAGCAGTGCTCCCCACTCCCACACCCCCTGCCCCATATCTCTTATCTACATGGAAAGGCAGCTGACTGACTCCAAACAGGGTGAGAGATTTGACCACTCAGGCTGTGGAGACCAAGTTTTAGAGTGACAACTCTACTGATGCCTGGTTACAGCTGGGGAACGTGTTGACGGAAGGGACAATTAAAAATGTGTGTCGTCCAAATCGAAAGTCAGACATATCCTCGTAGAAATGATTATTATGGCCCAAAGTAGCTGCCATTCTTTTCGAAAAGCCTTTCATTTTTGGAGTCGGTTCCCACTTTTCTCTAGGAGCAAGCCTCTTATAGGAATGAGGTGTCCTAGTTTTTTGAGACCCAAATCCTTGTAGTTTTTAAAAAGCCAATGGAAAAGTTAATTTGTTTGCTTCAGTGCCCACACACCCAGGGCTTCTTGAACCCTACCTCTAGGAGTCATGATTGGTTCTACCTTTGAAATGTCTGTTTTCCATTTCTGTGTTTTAAGACTCTTAGTGCTTATAGGAACCCAAGCAGCTATTGAAAACCAGTAATGACTAGTTCTTCTAAATGTTAATGATTGAGAATGAACTAGCAATCAGGGCTCAAAAATAAAATAAAATAAAATTAAAAAGTGTGCTGTATTAGAAACAGTAATAATTAAATCAAGCCAAGGTGCCCTATACTTATGGCTGCACTAATGCTTGAAAAATTATGAGTACAGAGAAAATTTACATAAATCCTCTTTAAATAATGTATGTGAGAAAAAGGAAAGAAAGAAAACCGTGGTCACAGGACTGAATTTATTTTAATCCCCTGGTTCAAGTGGCGCTAGAAATAATCATACTTGTATCAATCTATATTGCATGACTTTTGTCAGATGTGAAAATAGTGTTTTCCACTAAATTGTCACTTATTATTGTTCATTTAGGGCCACTAACATAGAAAAATTTCTCAGCTACAGTGTCAAAAGAATAGGGACAATTTGATGTTTTCTTTTGATGCTGTTTGTTGATATCTAGACCACTGTAGCTTGATTGCCTAACATTAAACCTATAATAACAGTGCAATCATAGCAGTATCATCATGAATGTTGTTACAATAGAAACAACATTTACACGGCTTCAGAATGGTAATTATCAAACTTTTTGTCATGAAGTGCTTATTTGCTAGCATTGATCTGCCCCGGTCAGTTGTTAGCTCTTCTCATCTGAGGTGTATTGATTGTATAATCAGTAGATAGAGGCTGTGGGCAGATGAAATTCAGTGTTGTGGGGCAAATTATCGGCTGCTTGCCTGTTGACCTGGACCCCGCTGGTTGTACCTTAGATGCTGGTGGGATTATTACTCATTTCAGTGACCCTACTTTATGACAGAGCACTCTGTATTATTATAAAAGATAAATGCCATCCTGCTTGCTGTGGTTGTGGTTGTCTACACAAATGTCAGAATGTAGCTAGGCTGAAAACTAGGCAGAACAAGCGTGTTCCAGATAACATAAAAGAGACATTTTCAAAGACTTTACCTTTTCTGGATTTGTCTCTCCATATGAATATACAGATCTCCATGGACTTTTGATGGGGCTCTGTCTCGATAAACCCATTTTAAGTTCAGAATATCCTAAGCTGAAAATGCGTTTAATCCACCTGACGTAGCAAGCATCATTGCTTAGCCAAGACTACCTTAAACGTATTCACAACACTTAACGTTAGCCTGCAGTTTGACAAAATCACCTAACACAAAGCCCATTTTATAACGAAGTGTTGAATATCTCATGTAATTTATTGAATAGTGTACAAAAAATGAGGAACAGAATGGTTGTCAGTGTATCGATTGCTTACCCTTGTGATCATGGGGCTGGGTGTTAGCTGTTTCTGCTGCCTCGGCCAAGCATCACAAGGGAGTACGGGATATCACTAGCCTCGGGAAGGATCAGAATTCAAAATTTCACTGGAATGCAGATCACTTTCACACTATTGTAAAGTCAAAAAAATCATTAAGTTGTGGCATCATGAGGGGCCATCTGTAATGATAAAAAGCCTATGTGTATCTAGCCGAGGATAATGATGAGACCTTACATGTAGATTGCACTTTATCATGTATTAAAGGTAGTGATGTGTAAGTTAATTTTCTTGTTTTATCAACAAGAACACGGAGGCCTAGATTAAGCTAAGCATATGGGCTAAAATCACATGGTCAATGAGCCACAGGACTCGGAATTAAATCCATTTCCTCTGAATATAAGTCGAGTTTGTTATGTCCTGTTGTTCTGTCTCATTAAGTTATCCAACCTGACCATTAAAAATGTGTGTACTGAAAGATCTAATGTTTCATTGAGCTTCATTTTTTTAAAAAAAGACCTTGATGTTATTTAAATAAATTATCACATTGGGTAACATTTGAGACTATCTGAGCCATTAAATATTTATAATATTCCAAAGGCTAGGGTCTAACAGGGGATTTATATTTTAAAAGATAAAATCATTTCATATGAGGAGTAATGTGAATTTTACAGCTGGTGGCTGCTTAAAATCTAAATGTTCCTAGTAGAATGTTTTGCTTATGGGGGGAAATTCTTCAGGGTTGTTATTATTATTATTATTTGACATTTCTTACTTCCCTTAGTCTGGCTTCTCTTGCATTTTGGAGTCATTCTACCTTCACAGGTAACTGCAGTGGGACATTAAGGTGTGATGCCTGGACTCGGCCTTTTTTGACACCATGCAGAAGTTGATTTTGAATTTCAAGTCACTCTACACATGTTTTTTTTGAAAAGTAATGATATTCCTAATGGCATGTTCACATTTTTCTCTGAAAAGAAAATGGTGTAAAAATGGTGTACTGTACTAAACGGTGCAATGCTATAAAAATATTAATGTTTTGGAACTGATCTTTGGATTCTCCAATTAGTCATGCAGACTAAGGGGCAATCATACATAGTTCTACTTCTCTAAATGTTCTTGATTGTTCCTAGTAACTAGCTGTTTCATTCCTTCTTGCTGCCAACTACCAGAACATTGTATTCTAAAGGTCAGTGGTTACCTACTCATTGCATTTTAAAGACATACTCATAGCAAGTAGTCCCCTAAGCAAGTCCAGCAGTATCACATTCCCATGTGGTCTTGAATCTTGCAGCTGTTCAATCATGATTGAGCAATGATTTTTTTCCTTCCTGATAACTATTTTATATTCTTAGTTTTAAAAAACCAAATGACTGATCTCTTGCTTAAAATATTTCAGAAGACAATGGGTGAAGGACATGAAAGTCATATGTGGAAGTAGTCTGGATTTGAGATATTTAGCTTTATATCTCTGTGAGGATCAAAGAAAATAGCTGTTTGCATACTCCTTTAGGTCCTTTAGGTCTTACCTAATCTAGGGGAGGTATCAGATACAGTGGTCAATGAACAAGACACACAGAGTCCCCGTTCTTCAAAGCTTTGATAAGAAGGCGGTGAGACAGACATTGGACAACTAATTATATAATTAACTGGTTAATGCAATTTTTCATCTTAATATTGTATGCCTAAACAAACTTCAAGACACTAAACGTTTTTCTAATAAATCAAATCAATTTCATGGTCCTCCGGGACAGGGACCTTTAAAAATCAATCTTTAAAACTCGATTCACTTTTTAGAAAATGTATAGATTTAAGTGTACTTTTGATGTTTAAGTGTATTTTGATGAGTTTGGATAAGTGTATAACCATGCCCATATGCAAGTATATATCTCAGTTTATGTACATCTAATATATGTGTGTATATAAATGTATACATATATGTAACTGTTTACATATATACATGCATGTATATATATGGGTATGCACACATTGTAAGGACCTATTTAGCCAGAGCGATTCCATCTGGTTAAACAGTGATTTTGTTGTTTATGCAGTAAAACTTAAACTAACCCTGCGCCCCCCCCACCCCAGGGGACTTACTTAAAAGCAAGTACGGCAAACCAGTCCCAGTTAACAAAGCCCAAATACAAGGGCGGGTCAGGTCAGGTGGAGACATCCAATCAGTGGGGCGTGCATACTGTCTCCCTAGCTACCAAGGAGTGTGGCCCCCGCCTTTTGGGCACCAATTCTGACCAAGGTGATAGGCTAGTTCAAATATCTACTATAACGTAAATTGTGATTCAATTGGTCACTCGTGTGTGACCTAGCATGACTATGCAACTTTCTCTGTGTGTTACAATCTCATTGGCCACCTGTGTGTGGCCAGGCTCAACCACACGGCCCTTGCCCTTTAAAAGTTAGTCGGTAAGCCAGGGAGGGGTTGCCCTCTCTGTAAGAGGCAGTCCCCAATGGTCAGTTTGATTCTCGATGCTTGGCTTGAAATAAAGCTTTGCTTGATCTTCGCTTTGTATCAGTCGCGCTCCTTTGATTACAGACCCATCAACATAAACCCACACACCCATACAATCGTCACTTAATAGGATTTTAAGTAGGGGTGCCTGGCATCACAGCTCTGTTGGTTGAGCACCTGCCTTTGGCTAGGGTCCTGATGCCAGGGTCGTGGGATTGAGTCCCACATTGGGCTCCTTGCCTTGCTGAGCAGGGAGCCTGTTTCTCCCTCTGCCTGCTGCTCTCCCTATCTGTGCTTTCTCTCTCTCTCTCTGATAAATAAAATCTTAAAATATATATATATATTTAGGATATTTATACTACCCAAAAAGGGTACGTTTGGCTCTTTCCCAGTAAAACCCACAACTTTCCCTAGGACATGGATTTGTCTTTCCTAGAGTTTCTCAAATAACATTTCTCCCCTGGAATCATCTCATTTTTGCTCAGATAACATTTAGACAGCATCATCCATTTCTGATTCTCACACTGTCCCAAACTGAAGTTGGTCCAAACAATTGTAAATCTCACCAACCTTTATATTAGGGGATAGATTTGAGAAGAGTAAATATAGAACATAAAGAGACACATTTCTTTTTTAAAATTTTAAAAAAGATTTTATTTATTTATTTGAGAGAGAGAGAGAGAGAGAGCACACTCAGGGGGAGGGGCAGAGGGAGAAGCAGACTCCTGGCTGAGCAGGGAGCCCAATGTGGGACTAGATCCCAGGACCCTGAGATCATGACCTGAGCTGAAGGTAGAGGCTTAACCAACTGAGCCACCCAGGCATCCCAAGAGGCACATTTGTGAAAAATAGAATTTAGCCCAGGTTTTCAGTTTGGGAAATTAATAAGAAAAAAGGATTAGTTACAGGATTAAGATTTAGAAACGTTTATTTTACAGCAAAAATTAAGAAAAACGGAGACCATTGTCCTTGTTCAAATTCCTGTCTATCAAATTTCTGTCTTCCTGAATGGGCTATGTGTGTAGGTACTATTGGCCTGTCTATGGCAGGAATCAGCTATACCATAGAGTGTCAATGGGAGTGGAGTATTCCAAAGAGAAGCAAAGGGAAAAATAAACTTGTTTTCCTGTTTCTTAGTCAACATTGGCTCCCAGCGAGCCACAGAAAAAGGAAAGTTTGTGGAGAAAAGAAAGTTGGCCTCTAACGCCTTATTGCACTTTCATAATACCTTGTTCTTATCTTTGGGTAAACTCACTAGCAGGAATCCTAGAGATTCCTGCTTGTTTTAAATTAAGAATTTCAGATTTCTGAGCAACAATTCTTGGGACTACACAGATAGCATTGTTTAATTAGAAACTCAGATATGCATATTAAAAAGGAAGATCTTTGGGTTAAGTGAGAGGTGAAGGCTGAAGAGGAAAAAAAAAGTGAGATTGAGCATCCTTAAGGAGCTACCTTTGCATGAGGAAGTTTTTAGAGCCTCCCAAGAATTGGGCAGGAATCTCTAGAGCACTCATTATGGATGCTGGACAAAAAAGCTACTTTATAGAGAGACGTACAATGACCGCAAAAAACCTTGCAATGAACCATTTTCCTCTTCTCACTAATGTAAGATCCTTGAGGGCTGCGACTGTGTCTTATTTGTCTTTCTCAGTACATAGAGCCACACTTGGCACATCGTAGGCCCAGAGAAGGCCAAATAGGATGGTGAAAAAGACAGACAAGGATTTAAATCCCTGCTCTGTACCACCTCACACCAGTCAGAATGGCTAAAATTAACAATTCAAGAAACAGCAGGTATTGGTGAGGGTGTGGAGAAAGGGGAACCCTCTTACACTGTTAGTGGGAATGAACTCACTCTGGAGAATAGTATGGAAGTTCCTGAAAATTTTGAAAATTTTGAAAATAAACTACCCTATGACCCAGTACTACTAGCATTATCAACAACAGCCAAACTATGGAGAGAGCCCAAATGTCCATTGACTGATGAATGGATAAAGAAGATGTTGGGGGGGGGTGTATGAATATTTCTCAGCCATCAAAAAACCCAGTCCTGCCATTTGCAACAATGTGGGTGGAGCTAGAGTGTATCATGCTAAGTGAAATAAGTCAGTCAGAGAAAGACAAATACCATATGATCTCACTCATATGTGGAATTTAAGGAAGAAAACAGACGAACATATGGGAAGAAGGAAAAGAAAAAAGGAGAGAGGGAAACGAGTCATAAGAAACTCTTAATGATAGAGAACCAGCTGAGGGTTGATGGAGGGAGGTGGGCTGGGTGTTGTGTGTGAATGATGAATTACTGAATGTACTCCAGAAACCAATATTGCACTGTACGTTAACTACCTAAATTTAAATTGAAAAAAAAAAAAAAAAATCCCTGCTCTAATTAGCTAGCTTTATTGCCTTTTATTTATTATAACTATTTTTTAAAATTAAATTTAATTTGTGTGTGTGTGTTCCAAAATTCATTGTTTATGCACCTTACCCACTGCTCCATGCAATACATGCCCTCCTTAATACCCATCACCAGGCTCACCCAACCCTCCCCCACCAAAACCCTCAGTTTGTTTCTCAGAGTCCACAGTCTCTCATGCTTCACCTCCCCCTCCGATTTCCCCCAACTCACTTCTCTTCTTCATCTCCCAATGTCCTCCGTGTTATTCCTTATGCTCCACAAGTAAGTGAAACCAAATAATTGACTCTCTCTGCTTGACTTATTTTACCCAGCATAAGCTCTTTCAGTCCTGTCCATGTTGATAAAAAAGTTGGGTATTCATCCTTTCTGATGGAGGCATATTATTCCATTGTGTATACGGACATTATCTTCTTTATCTGTTTGTCTGTTGAAGGCATCTTGGTTCTTTCCACAGTTTGGCAACTGTGGCCATTGCTACTATGAGCATTGGGGTACAGATGGCCCTTCTTTTCATTACATCTGTATTGCTGGGGTAAATACCCAGGAGTGCAATTGCAGAGTCATAGGGTAGCTCTATTTTTAATTTCTTAGGGAATCTTCACATTGTTAGCTAGCTTTATTGCTATTTATTTATTTATTATTCTTTATTTAAATTTAATTTAGTTAACATAGACTGTAGTATTAGTTTCAGGGTAGAATTTAGTGATTCATCAGTTGCGTACAACACCCAGTGCTCATTATATCAAGTCATCACCTGGTTTCCTCTTCCCCCACCCACACTTCCCCTCCAGGCAACCCTCAGTTTGTTTCCTAGAGTTCAGTGTCTCTTATGGTTTGCCCCTTCCTCTATTTGCATTTTATTTTATTTTTCCCTCCCTTCCCTTATGTTCATCTGTTTTGTGTTAACTGTTATTTAATTACCTTAAGCCTCAATTTCCTTATCTGTAGAATAGAGATAATTATACTGCCTTACATCGTAAAATTGTTGTGAGGTTAAAAGAGCTAATAGTGATAAAGAATTTAGCAATATGCTTGGCACATAAATAATCAATAAAAAGAGCTTTTATTATTTTTATTGGTAGTTCATAAAATGGTTTATTAAGCTGACCTCAGTTAATTGCTTAAAGTATCCTCAGTGATGTTTAAATTTTACTTGACTATTTTATAAAATAGAACCTCATCCAATGAGATTATGGATCGCTCCTTACTTTATTGCCTGTAGGATAAGATGAAAGTAATGGCGTAGTTTTAGTTGTGAACTTTGAAAATGTACCAGAGGACCTGGGATATTGCCTTCTATTCACCTTATATAAGTAATGTTGGTCCACTCTGAAATCATTTTTATCCCCAAATGAAAGTCCATTATAAAGACAAGTCCTACCTAGAAACACTGTTTCATGGATAATTTATGGATAATATTAAATGCTCTCTAAGTTGTTGAGTACAATGCTGAAGTGAGAGACACTAAATTAAAATTAACCCAATACTGTTCATTGTGAGGTACTTATGGAACTTATATGTGTTATATATGTTATATCCTTATATATATGAAATAATAGCTTTTAGAATTAAAAATCTAAATTCTAAAGTCAATAAATATTGATGTCCACTCTACATAGAGCATAGTATTCAATTCCATAAGGCAATAGAAGATAAGCAAGATGGAGTTCCTTCCCTAGAAGTCCTGTGGTCTAAAGTAGGAAATAAAGTATCTGCATGAAATGACAAAAAATGGTGAAAAGGCTTGTTGATTCAACCAAAGCAGTTTTAGTGCCCAACTTTTTTAAAGGGGAGCAAATTAATCTCTTATAAACCTGTCAGTTAATTTTGATACCTTTAAAGATTTTGTGCTAGATGAAATCATTGAACAATCAATTAGTCACGACACAGGAGAGCAGGAAGCACTGAGTAATCACTATCTTGGCTTTGCAAAGAGCAAATTGTACCAAAATCAATCTAATTTCCTTCTTTGAGAGATTGGTAGTTTATACAGACATTTAGGAAGCAGGGTATGTAATTTATCTGAACTTCAGAAAATTTTGATGCAGTCACACATGACATTTTAGCACTAACTCAAAGGATGTGATCCAATCCAGACCATATTACGGATATAATATAGGAAGGGGTCCACTACTCTGACAAGTTATAACTGAAAATGATTACTGAGGGCTAAATGTCAACAGTGAATCCTAATTCTTTTTTTTTTTTTAAGATTTTATTTATTAGAGAGAGAGAGAGAGAGAGAGTGTGTGTGTGTGTGTGTGTGTGCAAGCAGAGGGAGTGGTAGGGGGAGAAGGAGAGAGAGAATCTCAAGCAGAAACCACACTGAGCTCAAAGCCCAAGGCAGGGCTTGATCTCATGACCCTGAAATCATGACCTGAGCCAAAATCATGAGTCAGGCGCTTAACAGATTGACCCACCCAAGTGCCCCAACAGTGAATCTTGTTCTATACATGCATATCCTAATGCTGGAGTTATTCTATTTATCTATATCATGGATAAATAATTGAAAATTAACTCATGTGTTGGCTGATGAAAGCCATGATGGGGGGCTTGGGAAGATTGTTACAGTGTAAATGACATGGTCTTAAGTCATAAAAATGAACCATTTTATACTCTGTGAAGGGCAGTGGGACCAAGTCCATAACAACATTGTGTTGTGATAATGAGCAATACCAAAGATAGATACAAGGTGGAAGCAGCTTGGTCATAAATATGACAAAGAAAGGCTTGGTAGCCAATAGTGGAACCTGATCCATGTATCGCTGAGCAGTTTCATGTCATTCTTTATAAGCAACACGTAATTTTAGAGTGTGTAAAAAGGAATATGATTTACAAGTAGGAGAAGATCAGAAGTCATTACTCTGCAATAATCCATTGTCACAACTCTCAGACTACTCTAATCTTGCACTGCAGAGAAGTTAGAGGACCCAGAGAAAAACCTTCTAAATATGGATGATGATGGATGGCTGTGTCTTCAAAGTTCAGGCTAGAGAAGAGTGGCCACTCTTCAAATTGTGCAGATGTAGCATTTCATCTCATAGTCATTTGTTGAGTAGCAGATAGATGTCAGGTTGTTGGGATTTGTCATGTCAGTTTATGGAGCAATTGTTTTATTTTCATTTTCACAGTGGAGAATACAAAACAAATGAGCTTAAATGTAGCATGAGTTTGGTTAGGTAAAGGAAGAACTCTTTTCCTGTTGAGGTTATTAAACACTAAAACATGTCATCAAAGAATGACATGTCTGAAATATTTTTTTCTTGAAACATCAAAGAAAATATGTCTGAAATATTTTTTCTTGGAAACTGAAAACAGAATAGACAGCCTTCTGTGTAAGGTGGCATAGGTGCTGAAGACTCTGTTTTAGTCCAGTGGTTCCAAAAATCTGACAGTGTCAGGATTACTTGGTTAGGATCTTCTGTAAAATAGCTTTCTTGAAGTATAATTGACCTACTGTAAATTGCGTGTATTTCAAGTATATAAGGGTAAGTTTTGACTTAAGTATATACCCATGAAACTATCACCACACTCAAGATAATGAACCCATTCGTTATCCCCAAGAGTCTTCCCATGCTTCCTTGTAGTTCTTCTTCCCATTCCTTTCTAAACAAACATTACATATTCTTTGACACCAGAAAATTGCATCTTCTCAAATTTTATGTAAATGGAATCAAATGAGTTGTATTCTTTTTCAGTTGGCTTCTTTCACTTAGCATATCGGTTTTGAGCTTTATCCATGTTGTAATGTGTTTCAGTAGTTCATTCCTCTTTTTATTGTTGAGTAGTATTCCATTGTATGGAGATACACAGTTTGTTTATCTGTTTATCTATTGATGGGCAGATGGGCTGTTTCCAGTTTTTGTTTATGACAAATAAAGCTGTTGTGAACATCTATGCACAAGCTTTTGTATAGATATGTACTCTCATTTCTTTAAGGCAAATACTTGAGAGTAAAATGGTTGGATCATTATGGTAGGTATATATTTAACTTTTGGGGAAACTTCTGAATTATTTTCCAATGTGGTGGTTCCATTGATACTTGATATGATGAGTCTTTTTATTTTAGACATTCTAATAGGCATATTTTAAAGTATACTTTACAGTTTTAAAGTAAACTTCCCTAGTGACCAAAGATGTTGAGCATCTTTTCATGCTCATAGATTTGCCATCTATGTATCTTCTTTGGAGAAGTATCTGTTCAGTTTTTTTGTCCACCTTTTAATTTGGGCTTTTACTTTATTATTGAGTTTTGAGAGTTGTCCTTTAGCAGATACATGATTTGCAAATATCTTCTCCCAATCTGTAATTTGCCTTTTCATTCTCTTAACAATGTTTCTCAAAGAAAGATATTTTTCATTTTGATGAGGTCCAATTCATCTTTTGGGGGACTTTTTGTCTTTTTTTAATAGATCATGCTTTTTGTTCATGTCTGGAAACTCTTTGCCTAACTCAAGGTCACAAATGTTTTCTCTTATGTTTTCTTAAAGAAGTTTTATAGTTTAAGTTTTACAGTTAGGTCTGTGATGTATTTTGAGGAATTTTTTGGTATATGGTACAAGATATGGGTCTATGTTCTTATTTTATATATGGCTATCTAGTTGTTCTTGCATTATTTGTTGAAAAGACTATACTTTTTTCCACTGAGTTGTCATTGAACCTGTGTCAGAAATCAGTTGTCCATATATGTGTGGATCTATTTCTGATTTCCAGTCAGTCCCATTGGTTTACTTGTTAAAAAGTATTCTTAAACCCAGTTTCCAGTGGGTGTATGTTGGAGGGAGTCCCCCCACACCACCAAGTAATGCTCAGGAGGCCAGCTGGGTGTACTGTAATTCACCTCAGTTCTGACACTGTTTACCTGGATTCCACAGGCTGAGGGCTCAGTTCCCACAAGGCCTCCCTCCACTTCAGATGCCAGTTGCAAGCCAAGGTTAGACTGGTTAGAAATGAGAGGTCCCCACAGCCCTTTCCTTGGGTTCGATTAATTTGTTAGAATGGTTTATAGAACCCAGGAAATTCCTTTGCTCTTTGGATTACTGGTTTATTATAAAAGGATATGATGAAGGATGAAGATAAACATCCAGGTGGAAGAGATGCACAAGGCACATGGATGGGCTTGGAGCTTCCATCCTCCCTGAGTGTGTCATTCTTCCCAAATCTCTATACCTTCACCAGCCTAGAAGATCTCTGAACCTGTCCGTTTGGGTTTTTATGGAGGCTTCATTACACAGGATTATTGTTTTCAATCTTTAGCCATTGGTGAATGATTCAACCTCTAGCCCCTTTCCCCTTCCCAGAGGTGGAGGAGTGGGATTGAATGTTCCAGCCCTCCAATTACATGGTTGGTTCCCCTGGTAATCAACCCCCATCCGTAGGTGATTTAGGGGCTTTCCAAAAGTTACCTCATTAACATAACAAAAGACATTGTAATCCCTCTTCACTACCTAGGAGATTCCAGGGATTTTAGAAGGTCTGTGCTAGAAACTGGGATGAAGATTAAATATGTATTTCTTATTGTAAGTCATAATATCATACTTGTCCATCTTTACACTGAAACCATGCTCTTTTGATTGCTTTATCATTATAGTAAGCCTTAAAATCAAGTAATCTTAATCTTCCAATTTAGATCTTCTTTTTCAAAAATGTTTTGGTTATTCTAGGTCTTTTTCATTTCCATATGAATTTTAGAATAAACTTGTCAATTTTTATTTGATTGGCAGGATTTTCACGGAGATTGCATTGAATCAATAGATCAGTTTGGGGAGAATAGATATCTTAATAACATTAAGTCTTCTAACCCATGAACATGGTATATCTCTCCATTAATTTAAATTTTAAGTTTCTGCCAACAATGTTTTGTGATTTTCAATGTACTGTCTCGTGCATCTTTTGTCAGATTTATCCCTAAGAATTTCATACTTTTAAATGCTATTGTAAAATTTATCTAAAATTTTAAAATTTCCAGTAGTTTGTTGCTAGTATGTAGAAATACAGTTGACTTTGTCTATTGACCTTATATTCTACAACCTTACTAAACTTATTAGTTTTATTAGCTTTTTTTTTTTTAAGATTCCATAGAATGTCCTATGTAGACAATCATACTGTGTGCTAATAATGACAGTTTTACTTATTCCTTTCCCATCTAGATATCTTTTATTTCTTTTTCTTGCCATTCTGCCCTGGCTAGAACCTCTACTATAATATTTAATAGAAGTCATAACAGGGGATATATATATATATTTGTGAGAGATAATGGGCTTATGAGTTTTCTTATAATGTCTTTGTCTGGTTTTTGTATCAGGGTAATATCCTCATAAAATGAGTTGGACAGTAGTCTTCCTTTTTGATTTTCTGAAAGAATTTGAAAGAATTGATATTATTTTCTCCTTCACTGTTTGGTAGAATTCACCAGTGAAGCCAGCTGGACCTACTGAATTTCAATCTGTGGGTGAGCTTAGAAATTTGTTTATAACAAGTTACCCATCTGATTCTGTGGTATATTCACTGATTGCATAAAATGTGATTTCTTAAAGTCCAATCCAATCATCAAGCAGACAGGGAAGTGGCAGTTCTTAAGAGGCAACAGGGTCATGATCAGTCTGTGAGTTTTAGCTTTGAATTCGTTTGTGTCTTCACAGACCTATATCCCTGACTCTGGAACTTTCTCCCCCAGAAAATCCCATGCAAAAACTCTGTCAGGAGGTCATTCTAACAGAATTGTAAGAATTGTAACAAGTGTAAAAATTACTTGGTAATTAGGATCATGCATATAGATTCTTTTCTATTTCATAGCCAGTAGAAAATTGAACATTTGCTCCAATCTGCCATGAAATCAAACTTTTAGAGAAAGTTATATTTTTATAAGGAAAATATGTTGTTCCATGTTGCTGATTAGATCTTTGCTCTGATAAAGCTTGGAATGATTAAAATCCTTTACAATAATTGTGAAATTTCTCTTGATAAAAGCCAGAGGTTGCTTATTACATAATAAATACAATTTAGTTGTGTTTTCTTCTGGAGAAAAGCTGTCTGTCTATGGGTGTCAATATTGCAGTTCCCTAAGTGCCTATTCATTGACTAGTGGATTTATCTGTACCATATTTGATGAGCTGAGCTGTGATTGTTTTCACAAAGGTTCAACTTTCAGACAGACTAGTTAACTTTATCTTTGCAACTAAGTTCTCATCCCAGGAACTTGGTACTAATTTGTGAATAATAGGTCTTCATTGACTACATACTTACATACAAACATTTTCTTTGACCAAATATAGAATCCTCAAAAAAGTCAAATGGTCATAATGCTTTGCAGTGAAATCTATAATCAATAATATTCACTAGCCAGTGATAACATCATTTTATAGAGGAAACATGTCCCTTTATGGGCTCTTTTTTTTTAAGTTTTTATTTAAATTCCAACTAGTTAACATACAGTGTAATATTACTTTCAGGTGTACAATATAGTGATTCAACACTTCTGTACAATACCTAGTGCTCATCACAAAGAACACTCCTTAATCCCCATCACCTATTTAACCCATCCCCTTGTCACCTACCTCCTCTCTGGTAACCATCAGTTTGTTCTCTATTGTTAAGAGTCTGTTTCTTGGTTTGCCTCTCTCTCTCTCTTTTTCCCCGCTTTGCTCATTTGTTTTGTTTCTTAAATTTCACAAATTAGTGAAATCATATGGTATTTGTGTTAATCTGACTGACTTATTTCACTTAGTGTAATGTTCTCTAGCTCCCTGTATGCTGTTGTAAATGTTATGATCCCATTCTTTTTGATGGATGAGTAATATCCCATTGTATATATGTACACCACATCTTCTTTATCCACTCATCAGTCAATGGACACTCGGGCTGTTTCCATAATTTGGCTGTTGAGATAATGCTGCTGTAAACATCAGGATGCCTGTATGCCTTTGAATTAGCATTTTTGTATTCTTTGGGTATCTGGGTTCTTTTTTAATCCTAATTTATGCTCCAGTAAGAAGTGGAAACATGATGTTATTTGGTAGGTGGTGTTTAAGTGTTTATACTATAATCCCTCAATAGTCCTTAACACTTTTTATTCCATGGCCCCCTTTGATATCAGATGATGCTTATGGATCTTTCTCAGAATAATGTTGCAAATATATTTATAAAATTATAGGAATACAAAAGAAACCAATTACATTGAAATACAGTTATCAAAATATGTTTAAAACACAATCGTGATATAGCAGTATATGTGCTTCCTTATTAATGTAATAAAATAATAAGATCTAGTAGCAGCCCTAATAACTATTGTAATTTTTCATTAAGAATGAGCTTGAGGGAAATTGGAAGGGGAGGTGAACCATGAGAGACTATGGACTCTGAAAAACGATCTGAGAATTTTGAAGGGGTGGGGGGTGGGAGGTTGGGGGCACCAGGTGGTGGGTATTGTAGAGGGCACGGATTGCATGGAGCACTGGGTGTGGTGCAAAAATAATGAATACTGTTATGCTGAAAAAATAAAAAAAAATGAAAAAAAAAAAAAGAATGAGCTACTAAATGGCATTTTGAAATAACTGCAACAACTATAATGTCATATGAAAATATCATTGTTCAAAGCCTACATTTGTAATTGAAGGAACTGCTAAATTTCAGTTAGTTGGTAAAAAAATGGATATTTTTTCTTTCCAGGTTCATGGACCCCCTGAATTCCCTCCATGAATCTTAAGAACCCCTGCTTACTTTCTGTTCATTTTTGATGAAAACTTACTTTGAATTACAAAAACCAAGTTGTGCAAAAAATAAATTATGAAGGAATATGGGAGAAAAAAATGAAGGTCCGGTATCCTTGTGGAATTGGTTGAAAGTCTTTCTTCAACATTTTGATATACATTTTTTTTTACATTCCATTACTTCCTGCTGGAATTAGCATTGTCCTTTTCAATGAACCACTAATGAACAGCCTGACAAGTGTGGCTTAATCATACAGCACTTTTAATCTGTGAAGTCTATTTAGAATGTTAGCACAAAATAGAAATATAATGATATAAAAGAGAGAATTATATACCATAATGAAATCTCAGCGCAGAAGAACTTAATGGCAGCAAGCTTGGGACCCTTAAAATCAGAAGTCCTTTGGGACTGGGTTTTAGAAACTTCCTTGTTAAAGGCTCTGGGTGGTAAGGTGGTGGTGAGAGAGGATATAAGAAAACAAAAAGAAGGAACAGATAAAATCATGTTTTCAAAATATGGGGTTCAGAAGAATTGCATCCTATTACAGGTGCTCAGTACATATGCCAAACCTCAGATTTGCAAGTTGCTAACTGGCATTGCATGATTAGATTGAGTAATTGCACATGTCGGTAAAAAGCCATAATTACCAAGAAAAATGTATGCATTTTGTCTGGGTAGGGTTCACCCATTTAGCATGATTTTTAAATTTTGATCAGCTAAAAATCTACTAGCACTGTAGAGAGTAAAGTTCTGTTTTTTCTGTGGATCCTTAACACCTGTGGGTTCTTGATCATTGTTTACTAAACAGTTAGCTTTTTAAATATGAAATGGGAAAACACTTAAAACTGGTGAGAACTGCTTAGCTATGACAAGCTTTGGGACTTGGGTGGGAATTTCTGCTTTTCTCCATTTCTCCAACATTGTGACAATAACTCATAGTTTATTTACAAATGAAAAGTAATACTGCATAATACCTGGCAGTTTTCAAAGATAGATTATATCTGTCCTTGTGTGAAGGGCTCCAGTAACACTATGGTAAAATATTTTCTTCTGACCATCTGGCAGTTCTTCAGAACCCATCTCTCTCAACCTTTATAGCTACTGCACTAGTTACAGCTAATCCTTTCAATGAATGAGCTGGAAAATGTAGGTACATCAATATCATATCCTTTTAGAGCCCATTTAATCCATGCCCTATTATTATTTCGTTTAATAGGGCCATTATCTTCTGTGGAAATGAAAAGTAATTTGTCAGAATCATTTCTAAAAATTTAAGATCAATCTATGTAAATTTCTTTAAATAAAAGAAACCATAGATTTTTTTCTTTTTTCTTTTTTTTAAAGAATCTTAAACATACTCATTAAAAATCTCAGAAATGGGAATCTAGGGCTTAGATTCCAAACACGTTTTAGGTCTTATTTTTCAGTCTGGGTTCTAACATATCTAGTCTAATAACTCAGCTTGGGTTGGGTTCATATTATTCCTGAGGAAGAGTTTATGTTATGTAAAGGGTGGCATTGATACCTCAGCAAGGTCAATAGAACAATTTGTATGTTTCTCTTATTATGTTTGCTTTAAGAAGCTAGAAAGATTCATTCCAGTATAGGAATTTTATGAATTTTCCTTTCAAGATACTTATCAGTACTCTATGGACTTTGGCTGGTTTTTAAATACCTTATTTTGTGATTTCTGAATAAGCTTCAAGGGAAGTGTCTAGTGTTCTCATTTTAATCAAGATTTTACTTCATGGAAAACCCATGTTTGTTGAATTTTTTAGAAAGGCTGTTACTTATTTCCACATTCTGAAATGTGCATTTATCGTTGAATCAAAATGGAAAAAGCCTTTTCTTCCCCAGAGTTTAGAACTGTATTCACAATACCCTGTCCCCAGCTTCACCATTCCATACGCATCCGTATCAACATGAGACCAAGTTTTTGACAGAAACCTCTCCCCCAGTGTTTTGCACTTTCATATTTAGGTACTTTAGCTTGGGCAAGATATTCTCCCTGTTGTTCAGTTAACACATGCACACTTAACGCTCATGCACGTTGACAAATTCTCCCTGGGTTGTAGGATGGAATTGATTTGTTATTCCCGAGGTTTTTGGTGTCAAAATTAATTTTTAAAAATTTCCTTGGAGGGTGTTAGTGGTGACTTCTGGGAAATCTTTGTGGTTTTTTTGTCAACTGGGGATTAAAACTGCCCAATGTTTATATTCATGCATTTATGTGTGCTTTGGCTAACAATTTTTCACAAACTCTCAAGATTAGAGTCCCTCAAACTCTTTTATTGATACTGTCTTTTCTTCTGATTACTAGGTTTCTGTCATAACCTAAATTTAAGGAGAGAATAATACACCAAATTAATTATAACATCTGGCTGTTTTTTGATACCCTTAGACTGAATACAAATATCAGCCATGTTTTTTAAAAAAAGTCATAAACTGGAAGAAATCTCAAGAGGTCACTTACATAATTTCCTTTCTTAGAAACTATATTTCCTGGAAGAGGAAAACTATACTCTGTTCTAGTGTGTAGTTACGTCTAGTATAAAACATTTCAATGTATCTAAACAAACTTTCTTCCTGTTCTCTAAACTCCATTCCCCATATTTCATTTTCTCCCTTTTTAAAATATTGAACCCTTGTAGTTTTATAAAATTTCTTTTTAAAAATTGCCCCATGCTCTTAATGACTTTTCAAGTTTTCCTACTTAAGTAGGTCAGTTGGAAAAAACAAAGCTAAAAGGAAAAAAAAAATAATCCCATGTCCAGAGGTAATAACTTAATGTATGTCCTTTGGTTCTTTATTTCTGTATCTATACATTTTAATTTGTGTTTTACAAAAGTGATATACTGCGCATATTATTTTGTACTTTGATTTTCAAAGATTTATTGGTCAGTTTTGATAATAAACTTTCTTCCACCCTTTTATTTTTAATGAGTACCTAGTATTCCATAAGGTAAGTGTACCACATGATCCAACCTGTTTTTCCAAAAATTTTATTAAGAAAACAAACTACAGAAAGGTTGAAATGATTTTACAGTGAACAGACATATATCCACCACTTATATTCTACAACTCATACTTTAATTATTATATTTGCTTTATCATGTATCAAACTAACCCTCTCTGTATTTATCAAGTCATTTTGTGTTTTTATGTATTTCAGAGTAAGTTGTAGATGTTAGAATATTTCTCCCCTCCAAGTATTTTGCATCCTTTTTGTTTTTTAAAGATTATTTATTTATTTATTTATTGGACAGAGAGAGACTCACACAGCAAGAGAGGGAACACAAGCAGGGGGAGTGGGAGAGGGAGAAGCAGACTTTTCGCTGAGCAGGGAGCCTGATATACAGGCTCAGTCCCAGGACCTTGGGATCATGACCTGAGCTAAAGGCAGACGCTTAATGACTGAGCCACCCAAGCGCCCCCCAAGTACTTGTGCATCCTTAACCAGAGTTCAGTATTTGCTTATGTGCCCAATCTGTATTTTTTCTTTTTTATTAAGTTCTAAAATTTTAATTCCAGTGTAGTTAACATACAGTGTTGTATTAGTTTCAGGTGCAAAATATAGTGATTCAGCAATTCTATACATTACTCAGTGTTCATCATGACAAGTGCACTCCATAATCCCCATCACCTCTCTCACCCACCCCCAACCCACCTCCTCTCTGGTTAACCACCAGTTTTTTCTGTAGAGTCCACTTCTTGGCCTCTCTTTTTTTCCCCCTTTGCTCATTTGTTTTATTTCTTAAATTCTACATCTGAGTGAAATCATATGGTACTTGTCTTTCTTTGACTTATTTTGCTTAGCATTTTACTCTCTATCTCCATTTGCATCATTGCAAATGGCAAGATTTCATTCTTTTTTATGACTGAATAATATCACATTGTGCGTATATCTCACATCTTCTTTATCCATTCATCTATTGATGGACACTTGGGCTGCTCCCATATCTTGTCTTTGTAAATAACACTGCTTGCTATAAACTTAGGGGGTGCATGTATCCCTTTGAATTAGCGTTTTTGTATTTCTTGCATAAATAGCTGGTAGTGCAACTTACTGCATCCAACAGTAGTTCTATTTTTAACTTTTTGAGGAACTTCCCCAACCTCTGTTTTTAAAAAATTGTTTTACATTTAAATTGTTGTACAATCTGTTGGAAAAAATAATGTGCTTATTAGTGTAGTTGGATCAGCTTTATATTGTCTTATAACAAAATACGTAAAAAATTGTCGCTTAGGGGTGCCTGGGTGGCTCAGTTGGTTAAGCATCTGCCTTTGGCTCCGGTCATGATTCCAGGGTCCTGGGATCGAGCCCCATGTTGGGCCCCCTGCTCAGTGGGTAGCCTGTTTCTCTCTCTCCCTCTGCCTGCTGCTCTGCTTAATTGTGCTCTCTCTCTATCTCCCTGTCAAATAAATAAATAAAATCTTAAAACAAAACTTAGTGGCTTTCTTTTCTTGCTTGTGGTTCTGTTATAGGTTGAGCTCAACTGGGCGACCACATTGGGGATTTTTCATGCTGCAACAGTCATGTGACAGCTCTGCTGAATCTTGTGGAGCAAGACATCCTCACCTAATAAAGCCCTAGAATCAGAGTTGCATTATATAAAGTTATACATACACATAGCCAAATTATCCTCATTACTTATTTAAAATGCTTTTCTTCCCATAGGTTCTCTTTGCATGTTTTCAATTCAAAGTCATTTTAGTTCAGAATAACTTTTTGAGATGCTGGCTAAATTTCTTTTTTTTTAAATTTCTTTTAATTACTATATTGAATTGGGCATTAATAACAATATAAGAGAAAGAAATATAAGACATTGTCTTTGTTTCTCAGGAACTTATAATCTAGTTGGGTATACTAACACTTATAGAATAGTCAAATTGAATTATAAGAACTTGTATGGTTGTCAAATTTCTTACTTCTTTTCCTTTTCTGGAGGATGGACTGGGTTAACTCCTTGACATCTAATAAGTAGTCAGTAAATAATTACTTTGCAACTACCACTGAATTTCAGAAAGGGGCTGAGTTAAAGTTCTCTAAACTGGGAGTTTTGTTAAGGAGGTAGGACTTCATTTTGGCCTTGGATTAAAGGTACAATTTAGGTAGACTAAGGAAAAGTGTATGGATTCATGTATAGCATCGTTTTTTGAATTTTTATTTTGTACAGTTCAAAAAATGTATGGTTAGAAATTACCTTCTTTATCACGAACACAAAACTGTCTGCTGGAATAATTGCCATTGAGCTTATAATATTTGCCACTGAGCTTACAGATCACTAAAGTGATTATTTCATAAGCACATTTAATTTCTGACCATCCTTTATAATGCCTAGAAGGGAAACAACCGATATTCCCACATTCAGAAACTCTTTTTTTTTTTTTTTTCTTTTTCCATTTGACAGAGAGAAAGGGAGATCACAAGTAGGCAGAGAGGAAGGCAGACAGAGAGGGGGAAGCAGGCTTCCTGCCGAGCAGAGAGCCCGATGCGGGGCTCGATCCCAGGACCCTGAGACCATGACCTGAGCTGAAAGGAGAGGCTTAACCTGCTGACCCATTCAGACACCCCCCAAAACTCTTTCTTTTTTTTTTTTTTTTTAAAGATTTTATTTATTTATTTGACTGAGAGAGAGATCACAAGTAGGCAGAGAGGCAGGCAGAGAGAGAGAGGAGGAAGCAGACTCCCTGCTGAGCAGAGAGCCCGATGTGGGGCTCGATCCCAGGACCCTGAGATCATGACCTGAGCCTAAGGCAGCGGCTTAATCCACTGAGCCACCCAGGTGCCCCTCCCAAAACTCTTTCTTATCGGCAAATGCTACATAGTAGAATTCATGGCAATAAGTTTGGGGGATTTTGTGGGTAGAGTAAACCTATGAAAGCTCATCTAAAATTTTTTTTGTATTCACTAAAATAAAATATTAATTTCAGCACACTAAATATACATTAAAATAGTTATAATGAGGTTCTGAAGAATTAAAGCCAGAAGGTTTTCAGGCTCCCCATCATCCTTGATTTCAACTATCTGCATACAAATTCAGTTGCCCTTGTTGCAGAGCATGCTTATACTAAAAGTTTCCCTCCCCACCCCATTCAGTGTGTGTTACATTGCCTTGGTTCTAGCCCCTGATAAACTTGGTTTTCCAAGGCCTCCATATGCTCCATAAAAGTTTTGTGGGGTTTTCCCCTGAATATCATTGTTGATCATCCAGCAAATTTTATGATAACAGAGTTGACTTCCACTCATGAATTCCCACCATTGTCCCAGAGACAGAGAAAACTGGCTATATAATCTATTTGTGACTCTTTCTATTCAAACAGTCTGAATGAGCATTCCTCCCCACCCCATTTCAGTGTGTGTTACATTGCCTTGGTTCCAGACTAAGTGCTTTCAGCCCCTTATAACCTTGGTTTTCCAAGGCCTCCATATGCTCTCCCTCAGTTTCCTGTCCCTCACCCTTTCCCTTTCCAAGACATTCATGCTAATAATTCTGCTCTCATCTCCTTTATTTCTCTTTGTTTTTCTATCCCTCGGTTCCTTTTTTCCTTAATTATTTGTGGGATAGGGAGTATAAAACTTTGAGGATAAAAAAGCCATAATTGAAAGTGAATTTCACCTAAGGGGAACTCAAAGTTAGGAAATGATTATCGCATTATAGCACATACCCATACTCATCATAATGTAAATGTTGCCTTCTTCACACTTGTTATCTTAGCCTGTCTATGCTGCTGTTCCTCCAAGCATTTTTGTTATGGTCTTTCCAAACTGGACAGTGTTCTCTTGAGTATACTTGGTGGTGGAAAATCTTCTTTCTTGGGGGGTGAGTTTTGTTTTGAAAATAAGTATAGGTTATTTACAATCAATATTGATGATTTAATTGGATGGAATCATGCTGGGTAATATGTCCTTACACACGATGCCTTTACATACACACAAAGGTATACAATTGCACGTATATAAAGTAATGAGACTAATTAAAATGTGGTCTATCATTGAAAAAGTACGGTTTCCTCAAGTGGCTGTTGCTTTTGTTCTGTTTGGTTAGGCACAACACTTTAGAATTTTAAGAAGCCAAAGGTCAGAACTGAAAGAAGTTTATGAGCATTTATTTTAATACCCTGAGGAAACAAAGACACAGAAAGATGAAATGACCCATCTGAAGTCCCATGGTCAGTGATTCAGAACTCTTCTTCCTTTATGAACATACATCTTACTTGTCCCAGTTCTCTAACATAAGAGTGAATTCCGACAGAGTAGAGTCTTGTACTAAAGGTTCTAAAGAAATTTTGATGTTGATCATGGAAAACGACCAGTTCTGTATATACGTAACTTCTCCAAAATATTCTTAATAGGTCTAAACTATATTGATAGAATAATAGTTGATAGGCAAACTTCCTTTTTAATTGGAAAACAATAAAAGGAAGTAAGATTTCTGTATCATTTATGATCATTTGAAAAATTTGAGGCTCTACTCAACTAAATAGGTCACGTGAATATTGTTCAAAATGAACCACTCCAGGAACACCAGCTAAATGTTTTTGTGTTTCCTGAGTGTTTGGATCTACCTTCTCAAGCATATTAGAAAATCAGTCATCTACTACTTTCCAAAATTAGGATTTCTAAACTAACCCTTAAAGTATTAGCCAAAAGGGGTACCCACTGCTGTAATAAACTATGCGTCTAAAATACCTGTTTTGTAAAGTGATTTGGAATAGAAAACAGGTGAAGACATGAGATGACAATACTTGATCTCTCAGAGAAACAAATTGGCTGAAAAAATTGCCTCTCAAAATGACAAATACCCTTTTCCATTTAAATAACCTGAGAGATCAGCTTCCCTACCATCTAGGGACTCAGACGATCTTAGACTCCATGATTCTCACTCAGTGTCGGAAGAGGCTATGGAGTAATGGCACCCAAAGCCAGTCTGCAGACCACTACTAGCCTGTGACCAACAGTCTGTGACAGCACTTTAGCCTCAGCATTGAAATGAGGAGGAGGAAGCTGATGTGGTCACTTACAATAAGTGAGCTTATCATAAAGCTAAATAGACCCAGCTTTTTCTTACTGCAATGTCATTTTTGAAATGGCAGTAATAATAGATCCTCACTGTTATTGTTTGTTTTTAGTTCTTGCAATGATTATTTGTTTTCATAATGATCTTACTTAGCAAAGTTGGGAGCTCCAAACTTAAAAAAAAAAAAAAAAAAAGTACCATTCAGGAAATTGCAAAAATCTGGGCATCATTGCCTTAGAGGTCATCCAGTTCAATTATCTACCCTTTCAGAAGATAAATAGGGGTGCCTGGGTGGCTCAGTAGGTTAAGCCACCAACTCTTGGTTTCAGCTCAGGTCATGATCTTGAAGTTGTGGGATCAAGCCCCACATTGGGTTCCTAACCCTAACCCTTCCCCCCTTGCCCCTCCCTGCTCTCTCTCTCTCTCAAGTAAATAAATAAAATCTTGAAAAAAAAAAAGAATATAAATAAAGTGTCTGGCATAGAATTTTAATTATTAACCAAAGTTGAATAAATTACTTAGAAGAGTCTTTCTTTTTTAAGATTTTTTTTTAAATTTATTTGACAGATAGAGATCACAAATAGGCAGAGAGGCAGGCAGAGAGAGAGAGGAGGGAAAGCAGGCTCCCTGCTGAGCAGAGAGCAGGGCTCCATCCCAGGACCGTGGGATCACAACCTGAGCCAAAGGCAGAGGCTTAAGCCACTGAGCCACCCAGGCGCCCCTAGAAGAGTCTTTTTAAGTTTTATTTTATTTTTTCAGTGTTCCAAGATTCATTGTTTATGCACCACTCCCAGTGCTCCATGCAATATAGAAGAGTCTTAATATGACCTCACACACACACCTGCCCTGCATCCCCTAAAATCACTCTGCAAGACTGGTTTCTACGGTTTATATTCAGTAATTTATTACAGTGGTTTCTAAGCAGTAATTTTTTCCCCTTCCATTGTTGTGACCATCCTGAAGCTTCTGCTGAAGCTCAGCCTGCTTATATAGATTCTGAATTGTTTGTCAGTATTAGTAGCTCATAATTGTGATGTGTCACGCAGCACCTCTTACTGTTCTTATAACAGTTCTGTGGTTTTAAAGTTATTTTGGTAGCAGTTCCTTTATCATCAGAGGGAACATTTTGCCTCAATAGGAAATTCATTCTGTGCAGACAGGCTGCAAATTCCCATGACATAGCAGGCTCATCTGTCAAAGAATTTTTTTTTTATTCCCATTTACCTCTTTGATTACATTCAGAATGCCCCAGTAATGCTGATGAGATCATTCTGACTCTTAAGAACATTTTCCTCATGTTTTCCATCATTTCCAATAACATAAAAGGTTTAACTCCTAGTGGAAATGGTAGAGAAATCTCTATTTTTCTCTTTGGGAAGCTGATTTTGGGAAGGCAGGCTGATATATGAAACTTTAAAATATTTTTAAAATTAGCAGTGTCCGTGTTTATTTCTTAACACCAACTTGCTCTTACATGTGTCACATTTGCATATCTTGTGGGTTCTAGCAGTGAACATAAAAGCTCCAGTGAGTTATACAAAAAAGATATTTTCTGCTTGTCAATTCTACCTACAATGTATTGAGAGAACAGGAAATACTGTGAATTCTTGATACATTTTCTAGTGAAATGTGGGGTTTTATGTGCCATAATGAGAACTAAAATAAGTAAAGCCTTGGCTATAGTGATTTAAAAGCAGAAATCTGTAATTGATATAATTAGATGCCTAATTAGTATTTTAAATGAAGTTGTATTTGTGCATATGGAAGTAATTAAAATTTAAAAATTTCTGATTTTTTATCCTCTATTCTCCAAATTCTAGTACTGTATATGGTTTTATTCTTAAAATTTTTTGTTATGAAAAATTTGAAACATTTGCAAGAGTAAAGACAATAATATAAATGAGCCCCATATGCCCATCACTTCTTTAATAATCACAGCTTGCAGATAGTGTTTCATTTATATCTCCATGCACCACTCTCTCCCCATGAGATTATATCAAATAAAATACCAGACATCATTTCATCCTGAAGTACTTTCATCCATAAATTTTTTACCAAGAATACATCTAAAATGTTTTCTTTAATGTGATCAAATATCCACAGTCAAGTTTCCCTCCTTTTTGATTATCTCATAATATATATTTTCATATAGTTTGTTTGAGTCTGGAACAAACCAGAGTCCGCACATTGTATTTGGCTAATATTTTTCCTGGATCTGGGGTTTCCTCTTCCTCCTTTTTAAAAATTCTGCCAGTCATTTATGAAAGGAACTGGGTCATTTGTCTTGTAGAATTCCCCATATTCTGGATTATTCTGATTGTACCTCTTTGGGGGTGTTGCCAACAGGTGCCCCTTAAATGTTAGTTTCAATATTTTAAGATCATCTTCCATCTTTTGCTTGGAATTTCTAAATCTCAACACGTCTTCATTTCTCTACTTCATTCAAGTAAAGTACCTTATTTTATTCAGTCAGGAAAAGTCCAGTCCCCAAATCTAACTTGTTCATACCCTACCAGTCAATCACGTTTGCAAGTATTTTAAAAGAGAAAATTACATGTAAAAAGAATGCTTTCCCACTTGTTCCTAGACCTCGAAAAAGAGAGATTAATCAACTTAAAAATTTAGCTTATTCTTACTTGTGGGTGGCAGAGAGTTCCACTGAGGTGCACAAAGGCCATTTTAAGCCCTTTAGTTAAGAGTCTTTGTAAGTGTTTCCTAATATGGATATTAATTTTTCATTACCTGGTACTTGTTGACCATTGTAATTTCATAGAATTCAGTTTCTGAAATTACAAAATTTGTTCCAATGGACTAATTCTCTTCTTTTCCTAAATGTTCTAATTTAATGTTTTTCTGCTTGCTAGGGAGGAATGAGAGAGAAAGGGCTCATTTCCAGAAGGATGGATCCGAATTGTCCATAAGGCTTTTAATGCCCCCTGGTCTTCCCTTCCCATTCCCCACCTCCCCCACAGCAGTCCCCCCACCCCCTACTGAACTGAGCACTACTGTGTAGTGAACCACTGCTACTGACGAAATCATCAAACATCTGTCAGATGGGCTGGGGTGGAAGATAGGTTGAAAACCACTGTCAGCAGTCTATCTATGGAAGACTCTCATGAGAAAGTTGCTATAGAAAGTTGTAGGGCACCTGGCTGGCTTTCAGAGGCATCTTAGCCTTGACTAAGGCTAGACTTATCTTTTTCCTTGACTAAGGCTAGACTTTTCTTGACTAATCAAGAAAACAAAAAGGTCAGAGAAAATAGCGACCGCTCTTTCTGCACTAAGGAAGGAGGCTTAGTTTATGTGTGTAGAATAGTTAGAATAGAGAGAGAATCCTGAGCAGACTGCTCCCGGCATGGAGCCTGACACAGGGCCCCATCCCATGACCCTGAGATCACCACCTGAGTCGAAATTAAGACTTGGACGCTGAACCAATGGAGCCACCCCCCGGGCCCTACATCCTACTTAAACTTAAGTCCACGTGCAACACCACTAAACGGTGCATGCAAACTATGTATGTAGAATAGGTTAGGGATGAGGACACATTTCTGACTTTGAGAAATGAGTCTATTCATGTAGAGGGGATTTACTGAGTGTCTCTTTGCTATTGTGCTGTGCAAATCTCCGAGGGAGAAAGGAAATCAAAATGTAAAGCGTCCCTTTCCCCTGAGAGCTTTTCATTTAGTTGAAGAGAAAAGGCCCATAAATGAACATGATCAGTGGAATGGTAATAGTGATGCATGGGGACAGATGGGAGCTATGCTTGTGGCGAGCAGGGCATCATATGTAACCTTGTTGAATCACTGTGTTGTACACCTGAGACTAATGTAATGTCACGTTGTGTGTCAACTATACTGGAATAAAAGAGAGAGAGAGAAAAAGGCGCACAGATGTGACAATGTCAAATAAAAATGAAAGATAATATTTGATGACACATTAAGATTTGGGATTAAAAAAAAAAAAGTCTAGGAAGCAGAATGAAACCAAGATTGAAGGCCAAAGGATTTCTGAAGAAATTTGGGCCTCTTAGGAAATTTGGGCCTTCTTTGGGAGGTGCTAATTTTATCATGTGAATTAAAGTTGATGACAGTTCTCTAAAAGCTCTTAAGTTTCCTCCATATTTGTGATTCACATAAGAAAATTACCCAAATTACCAAAATCTACAGTTCCAGTGAACAAAAACTGTCAGTACAACCAAAATAATGTAGCCCTTTCAATTAAACTGACAAGCTACACTTGCAACCTATTTGCTAAAAATAAACGAAACATCTCAAAGTAAAAATAAGGTATGAGTAGTAAGCCTCAATTGTGTTCTGTTAGTTAAGTGAGGGTGGAAAAAAACAGTTCTTAACCTTTTTGTATTAAGAATTCTATGGAGAACCGATGAAAGCTATAGAGCCCTTTCTCCTGAAAATTACGTGCATTTACAAACAGAATTTTGCACATATTTCAGGGATCTGTGGATCCTTAGAAGCTGATCCATCAGTTCCATTTTTTTTTTAAGATTTTATTTATTTATTTGACAGAGATCACAAGTAGGCAGAGAGGCAGGCAGAGAGAGAGGAGGAAAGAGGCTCCCTGTGGGGCAGAGAGACCCATGCGGGGCTTGATCCCAGGACTCTGGGATCATGACCCGAGCTGAAGGCAGAGGCTTTAACCCACTGAGCCACCCAGGCGCCCCCATCAGTTCCATTTTTGAGAATCCTGACATACAAGAATAAAACAGAACCAGACTCTCTGACCGCCCCCCCCCCACACTTCAAGTGACGAGAGGGGCAGTAGGTTTAAAATACGAACACTTAACAAATTGGGTCCAAGAAACAGTGCTGGTGGGCAAAGTAAAGAAAAATAGCTTCCTAAGGGCTAATCAGAGCAAAACAGAAGAGGGCAGGCTTAGTTCGGGAGGATGGTGGTCTCAGGATTTTATCTGAGGCTGGGCTTTCATATGTTCCTGGAGGCATATTCCATGGGTAGTCTGAATCCACTTAAGGACTGTATGCTTTGGTACTATAAAGAGAGTTTGAATTAATTTTGACAAAAATTAATAGTGAAAAATGAAGAAATTGCAAAGCAAGTTACACTATCCCTAGGAGTTTTAATTTAAACACTTGGATTCTGAAGGACCCCTTAAAGAGAGTTTAAATTCTTTTTGTTAGCTCATTTAACCTGAATAACTTTCCAATATACTGTATGTGATGTCTCAGTAGTATCTAATGTAATTTTATTTGAACTTATATATTTTTATTTTTTTAAAAGATTTTATTTATTTATTTGACAGAGAGAGACACAGCAAGAGAGGGAACATAAGCAGGAGGAGTGGGAGAGGGAGAAGCAGGCTCCCCTCTGAGCAGGGAGCCCAGTGGGGGCTGGGCTCATCCCAGGACTCTGGGATCTTGACCTGAGCGGAAGGCAGAGGCTTAATGACTAAGCTACTCAGGCACCCCTCATCTGAAATTTTAAACACCGTTTATTTAACTTTGCACTAGAAATGTGTTTGAAAACCAACAGGAAGGTGTTTTCATTAAAATGATCAAAACTTGATGATACTACACAAAAAAGTTAATTCATGGGAATGATCATCAGGAAACAGAAAACCAGCATATGCTGCTGCTTTAAATGGGATAGCTGTCAACTATTGATAGTTAAAAGTTCCCAGAAAACTTCTAATATCTCCCCGCCAATCAATAAAGATGGCATCACATTCATCACTTTAGTTGTCAGAAATGATGGTATTTATTGACTGAAGGCAGTACTTCCAAAAAGCAAAGAGAAGAGTTCCTTGGAGGAAATATTTATTGTGGAATTTTAGTAGCAGTTATTTACTTGTACTCTGAAAAGTAGTGGAAGGACAAATACCTTCTCACTCTAAGAAACAAATAGTTTTTTTTTTTTTTAGCAGTTGCACAGCTTTGGAAGTATGGCAGAATGCTTTGTAAGTTCCTATTATAATAAAGTCTGTGCATGACAAATGGCTGGCATGCGAGTGGACCAGTCCCCCAGTACAACTTTAACAACGTGGGCCAAGTGCGGATGAAAAGTTGACTTAGAAGTTTCAAGTCAACATTAATTAAGGAACATGTTTATTGCCATCATGACGGGGCCTCAGAAGTGATATTACAACTCACTGAATTGGTAACTAGGAAGAAGACTATTTAAATTACTGTTGAGCTTTCTTTTCTCTCTCACCACTTCCTCCCCTTTACCCCACTCACTGCTTAACATCATTGGCTTTTAAAGCCTAAATCAAGATTTTGTTAGAGGCGCCTGGATGGCTCAGTTGGTTAAGCGTCTGCCTTTGGCTCAGGTCATGATGGATTGAGCCTGGAGTTGGGTTCCCTGCTCGGTGGGTAGTCTGTTTCTCCCTCTCTCTCAGCCTCTCTACCAGCTTGTGCTCTCTCTCTCTCTGTGTCAAATACATTAATAAAATCTTTTTTTAAAATTTTTAAATATGAAAGTTCTTTGCTAATCTACTCTGTCTGCTGCCTGCCTAGACATTTCTTCCACATATACTATATGGCAGTAAGGGTAGCAGTGAAAAGGAAAAGGTGGATAGGGCTAAGGGTAGCAAGAATCCATGATTCTTCTTTTAAATTTACATGAGATTTCAATGAGTCTGTTTGGGAGAAATATAAGATTTCTGTATTTCACATTTTTTTTTTTTGTAACACAGCAGTGTTACTGACATGAAATTTTAACTCATGCATTTGTTTTTTTATTTGTATAATTAGTATTTGGGTGTCTGCTATATAGTACACAGCAGAACAAGCATACCTGTTGTTGAAATATTGAAATATTTCTGTGTTAGTTAAGAGATAGCACTATCCTCAGTGCCATACTCCACCTCCATGCTCCAGAAGGTCCAGACTCTCTTCCAGAAACCTCCAGATCTCCCCATGATCCAGTAAGTAAAAGGAAATGAAAGGGACAGCGGAGTGTCTAAAAGACCCTAATCTAGTGTCAAGGCCAGCGTCATTCTGGTTGGCCAGGATCCCATGCTGCAACAGTTGCTAAAATATTGACTATTTAAATCATCTTTGGTTATATGCAAAGCACTGGGGCTTAACTCACCAGGGAATAAAAAGGTGAACAAGTCACATCTCCTTGTCTCAAGAAGCTCACAGATGCATCAGCAGCAATAATTATAACAACGACTGGTAGTTACTGAGCACTTACTAGAAGCCTAAGCACTGTTCTAAGCATGTTTCGTATATCATTTCATGTCCTTAGGAGTTTATTTTGCCTCTTACACAGATGAGAAAACTGAGGCATAGAGGGATGAAGTCATTTTGCCAAGGTCATGCAAGCAATGAGTGGTGGGGCCATAATACGCAGCAGGCGGTCTGAGGCCAGAGGGGAAAGAGGTTAGGAAGACCCATGTAGAGTTCTAATTTGTGCCAACCTTCCAGGCACATTCAAGATGCTGGAGATATACCAAAGAACAGAAGAGGTCAAACTCTCTGCCTTCATACAGCCTACTTTCTTAGGAGCAAGATATGCAGAAAATAGATAAGATACAGAGTATAAAGGATGCTGAAAAGTGCAGTGGAAAAAAAAAAGCAGGGGAGGTGGTGGGGTCTGCAGGAGCTGGGAGACATAGCCTTCATTTTTAAACAGGGTGGTTGGGAACGGCTTCAGTGAGATCGTTGAATAAAATGCTGAAAGCCACGAAGAGAACAAGCCTTGTGACTCTCTAGCATGAAAGAACTTTCCAGGCAGAAAAAATGCCAAATGAAAAGTCCCCGAGGTGAATGGCACTGGCATGTTCATAGAACAGCAAGGAGACCAAATGCGTGGTTGGAGCGAATAAGAGGACAGTTGTAGCAGATGGATGATGTCAAGGAAAGCGGGGGGATTTGTTGGTGTGTGTGGAGTTGGACTGAGACATGATTCTGGAGAGGATGCAGAGACCAGATCAGAAAGGGCATTGCAAATCACTGTAAAGAGTTTGATCTCATCTTGATGGCAGTGGGGAACCTCTGAACTTGAAACATGGTAGTGAAGGATCTAGCTGACATATGAAGAATGGATTGGAGAGATGTAAGCCCAAAGTCAGACCATTTGATCAGTAATCAAGGAGCAGAAATCAAAGTAAGAAATGACGAGCACCTGAACTAGGGCTGTGGCTGGTCAAAGGGATGGAGAAGAGTAGACAGATGGAGAGAGAAGGAAAAGAATTACTAGACCTTGGTGATTGTTTAGATGTGGAAACCAAAGGGGAATGAAGATGTCAGGTAATTCCCAGGTTTCTGTGTTGGGTAGCTGGGTGGCTGAGAAACCTATCCATTGAGAAAGAGGAAGTTTGGGGAAGTACTTAGGTGGGATGATGAAAATGATTTGGGCCATGTTACATTTGAGGGGCATCAGGCATGGTCTGGATAGGACATCACATGCAGATTAAGATGTCAATGTCATCCACTTCAGTTCTTGTTGGAATCTTAAAGGCCTGTGATTTATTTTTACAAACCTACCCTGAGATGCCTAGTCTCATACTGACTGACTTGAGACTGTAAAAAAAATTAGCATTTATCCGCCAAGCAATTGTTGGAAGAGGAGCTCTGGTGACTGCTTGTTCCTTTGTTGTCTCTAATTCTCATATTCTATAACTCACTTTTTTTTTTTTATCATTGGCATTTGATTCAGATGACTTGAAAGCTTTTCAATCACAAGACATATGTATACTAATAGAACAACCTTTAACAATATATTTTTTTTGATTCGCCAGAAAAGGTGATCATTTCTTGATCACAAGCAGTAATGTTTCTTGTCCTCAGCGCAACCTCATTATAACTATACATTTGAGCAAACTAAGATATCCTCAGAAATGAGTCACCTCATCCCAGGGTTCAACTGACATGAAGAATTATCTTATTTTAGTTAGAAAACCTTAATTAGATTAGGCTGGCCTTTCTGGACTTTACGTGTTGCTACATACAGGAGTTAAAAACCTTGATCTATGCATATCACACAAATCAGGAGAAAACATATGAAAGCAGAAATGAACTCATGTGTCTGTATGCAGCTGCTTTGATGAAGACATTTCAAATAGAAACTGGAAAACCAGAAGCATAAAACTAAGGAGATAATAGCCAACAAAGGGGAGAAGTGATTAATTCAGATCAGGAAAAAGCTGCAGAGTTCAAAGAGACTATGAGGAAATTATTAGGGGCTGTTGGAGATGTAATCCATATCTCCCTGTCACATATGTCCTATGTGATAGTACTGTGAATGTCATGGGAGAAAATTAATGCCTTACAGAATAAACATGTTTAAACTTTATGAAAAATACCCACACAAGAGACTGAAACACATACATTCAGAGATGGACACATTCGTCTTACAGGAAAATTCACCCTACTACACACTGTATGGGGAAAGCAGCTGAAAATCAGGAAACTCAGAGTCACATTCTAGCAGAACCTTTTATTAATATTGAACGATAATTGTGTCTCTGCAGAAGTTTTTTATCTTATTCTATTTATATAATGTTCTTTGTAATATGGTAATGCACCTCAATTATTATTGTTGGGTTGCAAGCAGAACGTGTCCTAAACATACGCTCCTTAGGTAAGAGGAAAGGCCCACGCTCTGCGGTTCTCTGCTCTTGGAAACAAGTAAGAGAGTTATAGGATTTTCTCTTTCTTAAAACAAAACAAAATACCTTGATTAAATTTTGAATTCTTTTGTTCTTTATAAAGTTTTTTATGAAATTATTTTTTAAAAATTCTTAAATAGTTTTTAATCATGTAGATGGTAGGCTTGAGTCTGGGATGTAGATATACATGTTTCTGTCTTTTTCCCCATGATTTATATTGCTCCCTGGGCTCACTGAACTATCTCTCTTAATTTTGAAGTCACCTGGAGTTCTTCCTCATCAAGGCTTCACCTAAGGTATGTGGGTGGATGAGGAAAACCAGTTAAGTAAAAAGAACATTGTGACTTTCAAGAATACAATGCACTTTCCCAGAATGAGCACCTGATTTTTTTTTTTTCAGAAAGGTAGATGACATAGGACAACAGATAACTTTGTTTTGATTGAGGACTGAATTAATGCTACAGTACCAATCTTTGTCTGTACACAGGCAAGACATAAATAACATGTGATCCTGAAATGCGAAACTGGGATAAAGGGGGGTTATATAAGAACCAACTACTGCAGAAGCATGCAAGGGACAAACTTTTCTTTATTCAGAAGAAAGTATCATATCAGAGCTGTTCTTTTTATCCCCCTCCTGTGTCTCCTGTGCAATGCTTTGTATACACTTTTAATAGTTAAACTGCTTTTAATGGCTGAATTTTCATTTAAAAGTAAAAAGATGTTCTCTGCTTCAAGCAGCAGGTGTGTTTTTAATCTTTAATAGGTCACCTTCCCAAGTGCAAGCAGGCAAGCTGTTATTGATCAAAGAGGTTTTGTTGGGTAGCTCTCAGATTATTGAGTGACAAACTTTATTGAATTTGACTTAACAGAAGTCAGAAGACAGCTGAAGCATAAGAGCTCGCACTGCCATCAGAGTCATTTTACGACAGCCAGGGAGCAAAGCTCAGAGATGGATACTGAGCTCTTTGCTGGCCCTTGGAGATTAACTGAACAGCCTTCCTACCAATTCCCAAGCCTGTCAGCAGAACCAATTAGATTTTCAACCAGTAGACAAGAAGGGTGGCACTTGGGGACCTTTTTGCTTTAGGTCGAAGGCTTTTCAGACTGCGATGAGATGACATTGATGATGACACGTTGAGCATTGGTTGGTTTTAAGACAAGTTAAATTAGCAGTCTTGAAATGATTCCAACTGTCTCCTGACTTCTCACTGTTGCCATATTCAGTGGATCCTGTCAGGAGCAAGTTGATGACTTAATAGTCTTTCTTGAGTGGATTTGAGCACTTTGGCTGTGTGTTTATGTGTAGTTGTCATGCTTAAAATATTCATATGAAGGCTTGAAATATTTATTTGAAGGCGCCTTCTGCAGAGTTCAGCAGTAAGGCTCTCGGTGCTTCTACCTACTTTTTAATTTTATTTTATTTTTGCTTCTCTAAGCAGTTATTTTGTACAACTATCTTTTATTCTGTTTCATATATAATTGACGACAATGTTTCATGTAGTTATTGATCACTTCATTTGCGATAAAGTTAAAGAGCCTTTTTGACATCCTCCTTCTCTCCTAGACTACTAGTAAATTCAGATCTACTTACTTCTTGTGATAGTTTGGGAACCATGGGGATTAGGAAGGACACCGTTGTTGTTTTCACTCCATGACCTTTTATCCAAAAGGACTGAGGCAGCTTTGAGTGGAAGGGATGTAAACACACGCATGGAAACACAACTGTAATACCAATGCAATTGATCTTGTCTTACATGATGGAAACAGGATATCTTTGAGAAGCTTCAGTTTTGACCTTGAAAATGTTATATAGGGTACTTTTCTGAGGTGCTGAAAATACCATAACTCACGTCTGCATTTGTACTTAAAGATTACTGAACAGTCTAAACATCTACTATCATCAGTAAATTGTTCTGAGGTGTATGTCTACATTATGTAGATCATTGAGGTTTCCCCTTTCAAGTTTTTGATATTTGGCAGAGTTACAAGATGTATAACTCATTTATGATAATTTGCAATTTCTTGTACCTAACTCTTACATTTTTATAAGTGAGAATGATGTTAGCTGATTATATTTGTGTAGGTGTATACATCTGCAGCTGCAAACACATATGTGTATTTTTATGTGTATTTATTTTTTATAATTCATGTTTCATAGTGAAGTTCTATAGTTTCTACAGATGCATTCTGATGCTATTGCTTAGTAATTACTGACCCTTCAAAGGGGGTGCAAATGAAAGTATTTTATGTGTATAAATTTTTTCCAGCTACTAGAGAGTACTCTTTTCCTGAGATAGAATTAAAATTTTGCAGCTAGCACCTTGGCAATCTTCAGTGGTTAAGTCCTTTTTGTAGACCTTAGTTTACAAACAGGGGATCTTTGGTGTATGTGCTGAATGCTGGATTTGGAAATCTGACCCTATGGTTTCATCTTTATACATTGCTCTGGAAAGCAGTTGTGATGTGTGGGAAATAAATCTTTCAACAACAGATCATGTTTTCAAATGGATTCTCCTATCTCCTTTTTAAGATGGCTGTGTTTGGCCAGAACCCCTCATAATCATCACCCAGTCCCGACAGGAAACAATCCCTGGTCGATCTTGCCCAACAAAATTTCCATTAATCCCTTCTCTTGTATTATTTCAAAGCAGTATTTCAAAGCAATATTTGTATTATTTCAAAGCAATATTTCAAAGCAAGTCCAAGATTATGGATACAAGTATATATACACCCAATGTGAGGCTCAAACTCACAATCCCAAGACCAAGAGTCGTACGCTCTTCCGGCTGAGCAAGCCGGGTGCCCCTTCCACTGTGTTCGATGCTAATTTTTGACTCCTGTTCCTCCTACCCAGCCAGGTTGAGTATTTCAATAGCACTGTCATCTGTACCTTCAAAACTTTCATCCCTTGGCCCTCTTTTATGCTTACTCATTCAATCACCAACGACATATAAAGCTAACAGTTGTTTTTCTCTGCTCCTATACTGCTAAATCCTGCTGAGGAAAAATGCATAACTGTTGGTGGCACCATTACACGTGTGTGATTTTCAGCCTCAGGTGGCGCCTTGGTACCACCTGGTGGTCATTTTGCCCATTCCCTGCAGGAGCCATTTCAAATCCACAGTTCTTTTCTCAATTCCCCAACCTTACCTCTAGCCAGTTCATCAGACACAATAGATGACTTGGGTTTTTTTAGTTCCCTAAGAAAGGACAGTGGTCATTCAAATTCTCTGGCTTTGTCCTCATTTAAATGTATCTTTATTCATCCTTAGTTCCAACCCCATCTCAAAAGGAAGGTTCCTTCCTCCAACCAAGTTAATATTTAAGACCGTGGACTCTGAAGCCAGACTGCCTAGTTGAGAATTCAGACTCTCCCTTTCTTGGCTCTGTGTCCTAGAATTATTCATTTCCTCTGTACTTCCTTTGTTTCTTCATCTGTAAAGTGAAAATTGATAGTTCTTGCCTTTAGGATTGCAAAGAGGATTAAGTGATTTAATAGACGTAAAGTTCTAAGAACAGAGCCTGGCACATAAGAGATCACAATATATGTAGTAGTTATTGTTACTGTGACTTTTCCAAACTCTCCTGTGTTCTTGATAGTTATAAGTAGCATAAGGAAATGAGTGGTGGGTGGTCTGGGAAGGCCTCTCGGAGGAGGTGACATTTGCGCTGAAATATAAAGCTTGAGAAGTAAAAGTGCAATGGGAGGCTGTTGGAGAGTTTGAACCAGAGGAAAAGCATGATCTAATTTGTATCTTGTGAAGATTGCTCTTTTTGCTTCATGGAGAAGAGATTGTTAGAAGGGCAGGAATTGAATGGGGAAAGGTTGATAAAAGATTCTTGCATTTTCTAATTGAGAAATTAATAGTCATTTGGATCATGGTCATGGCAGTAGTCATGGTATGAAATAGATGAATTCAAGATGTAATTTGGAAATTGAAATCAGGACATGGTGATGGATTGATTGTTGGGGGATGGTATTGAAAGAAAGATAAGCATCAAGTTAGGACTGCTAAGTTACAGGCTTGAAGAATAGGGTGGAGGGAGGGGTTATTTACATGAATCATTCTCTAGCAGTGTCTACAGTCTCCAGGCAGACAAAGGTAAAGGTGAGGATAAGGAATAATCCAAGATAAATTACAAAGTTACTCATTTTGATTTCAAAATGGGCTTGTTTTCTCATTCTTCATAGTATAATAGATTGCAAGGAAAACTTCCACTTATTTATGTAAGTTTGTGCAAGTTTCGCAACTTATGTAAGTTTTTAAACTTTTATTTTTTAAAAGATTTTATTTATTTATTAGAGAAAGAGATAGCAAGAGAGAGCATGAGTTGGGAGGAGGGAGGTGGCAGGGGGGAAAAGCAACTCCCACTGAGCAGGGAGCCCGATGCAAGGCTGGATCCCAGAAACCTGGGATCATGACCTGAGCCAAAGGCAGATGCTTCACTGACTGAGCCACCCAGGCACCCCCTTTTTTTAACTCCTAAAATCAACTTTCTAAATGTATAATTTACATATAATGAATCTACCCATTTTAAATGTACATTTACATGAGTTTTAACACATGTATACACATGTGTAACCACTTCTCCAGTCAAGTTATAAAATGTTTCTATCACTCCGAAAAGTTCCCTCCTGTCCTTTTATGTTCAATTCCCAGGCCCAGGCCCAGCCCATTATAGATTTATGTATTGTTAACTGTGGAGTAGTTTAGCCTATTCTAGAATTCTATAAATGGAATTATATAGTATGTAATCTTTTGTGGGTATCTTTTCCCCTCAAATCATTGGTTTTGTTTGTTTTTGTTTTTGTTTGGTTTGGGTTTTTTGTTTTGTTTTGCTTTTTAAGATTCATCCACACTGTTGTGTATCAATAATTCATCTTCTTTATTTTGGAATAGTAATTCCATTGTGTGAGTATGTTACCCCAATTTGTTCATCCATTCCCCTGTTGATAAACAGTTGTATTGCTTCTAGTTCCGGGCTATTGTGAATGAAGCTAATTAGACACGTTTGTGGCAGGATCCTTGATGGGCATATGTTGTTATTATTCTTGAATAAATACATAGTGGGCAGGCGGCTGGCTCATAGGTATGTATGGTGTATACTGAACTTTTTCAGAACTGCCAAACTTTCCCAGAGTAGTTTTATCCTTTTACACTATCCTGGGTAGTGTATAAGTTCACCAACACTTGGTATGGTCAGTCTTTTTAATTTTAGCCATTATGGCAACTATATAATGTTACCTTATTATGATTTTAAATTTGCATTTCCCTGATGATTACTGATGTTGCATATCTCTTCATGTGATTCTTGACTATTTATATGTCTTCTTTTGTGAAGTGTGAAGATTCCATTTAATTTTTGTGTGTGCAGTTTTTAATTGAATTGTATGCCTTCTTTTTATTAAATTGCAAGAGTTCTTTATATAACCTGGAAACAGGCCCTCTAGTCCAACCCTGAGTAGAAGTGTTGAGAGTGGATATTATTCTCTTGTTTCTGATTTTGGGGGAAAGCCTCTTACCATTAATTTTGGTGCTAGGTGTAGGGTTTTTTGTAGATGCCCTTTATTAAAATGAGGAAGAGTCTTTCTGTTTCTGGTTTGTTGAGAAATCTTGTCATAAACGCGTATTGCATTTTGTCAAATTATCTTCCTGCATCTTTTGAAATGATTCTATAGTTTGTATTTATGTATTTTTCTTACTTATCTTACTTATTTATGTACTTTTTCTTACTTATTTTAAATATGATAAATATCATTTAAATATGATATGATTTTCTATGTTAATCCAACCTTTTATTCCTAGTATAAAATACCATTTTGAGGTAACATATTATCCTTTCTACATATTACTGGATTTGACTTGTTATTATTTTGATAAGGGATGCGTCATCTCTGTCCATACTAGCCATAATGGTTTGTATGTTTCTTGATGTTTGGTTGTAGTTTCTTTGTCTGGTTTTGGTATCAGGTTATTGTTGAACTCATAAAAGAAATTGGCAAAATGTTCTTTCCTCTTTTCTTTTCTGCAAGAATTTGTATACGATCCATAGTAATTCTAACGTAAATGCTTGGTAGCGTTAATCAGTGAGGTCATTTGTCCTAGAGTATTCTTGATGGAAAGGTTTTTATTGACATATGCAATTAAATAGACAGCGTGCTTCCGACCTCTTATTTCTTCTTCTGTCAGTTTTGACAATTCGTGTCTTTCGAGGAATTTGTATATTTCATGTAATTTTACTAATTTATTCAGATAAACTTACTTATAATATCCCCTTATTGTCCTTTGAATGTTCATAGGTTCTGTAGCAATGTCCCCTATTTCATTCCGAACATTTGTGTTTCACATCTTTTTTTTCCTTGAGCTGTCTGCTTAGAGGCTTATCAACTTTATTGATCTTTTCAAAGAACTTGCTTTTAATTTCATTGATTTTTCTCTATTGTTTGTTCCTTTTCTATTTCACTGCTTTCTCCTTTTTATATTTTCTACTTCCTTCTTTCTTTTTTTTTTTTAAAGATTTTATTTATTTATTTGTCAGAGAGAGAGAGGGAGAGAGAGCAAGCACAGGCAGACAGAATGGCAGGCAGAGGCAGAGGGAGAAGCAGGCTCCCCGCTGAGCAAGGATTCCGATGTGGGACTCGATCCCAGGACGCCGGGATCATGACCTGAGCTGAAGGCAGCTGCTTAACCAACTGAGCCACCCAGGCGTCCCTGAATTTAATTGTTGATATAGTTGTGCTTCAGTTTAATATATTACCATTTGGTTTTCTATTTGTCCCATTTGTTCTTTGTTTCTTTTTCTTCTTCTTTCTTGTCTTCTTTTGTGTCAATTATTTTTAGCATTCCATTTTTCTCTACTATTGGCTTAGTTACTATATTTCTGTTTAAAGTTAATGGTTGCTCCAAGGTTTAAACTTTGTAATTAAAGTTTCAAATAGTATAAATATATTTGAAGTATACATACTTCAAATAGTGTTAACAGTAGTCCCCGCCTGATTTGTGGTTTCACTTTCCATGGTTTTAGTTACCTCCAGTCAACCACAGCCTGGTAACAGACAATCCTCCTTCCGATGTAGAAGGTCAATAGTAGCCTAACGCTATGTCACACCATCCATCATTCACCTCACTTCATCTCATCACAGGCATTTTATCATTTCATATCATAATAAGAAGGATGAATACAGTATAATAAGATATTTTGAGAGACCACATTCATAAAACTTTTATTACAGTATATTGTTATAATTGTTCCATTTTATTATTGTTGTTGTTAATCTCTTACTGTGTGCCTGTTTTATAAGTTAAACTCTATCATAAGTATGTATGTATATATGTAGAAAAAAAAACATAGCATATGTAAGGTTTGGTACTATGCCCCAGTGTCAGGTATCCCCTGAGGGCCTTGAAATGTATCCTACATGGAAAAGGGAGTGCTACTATATACTACTTCGTATACAATGTTTGTAACATCTTTTTATGACTCCTTGTTCTACTAAATCCATCATTTTGTCATTTCTGAGTCTGTTTCTATCGGCAAATTTTCTTTTTGATCACATTTTTTCTTCTCTGCAAGTCTAGTAAGTTTTTCAGTATGCAGGATGTGAACATTACATTGTTTAAGGTCTGAATTTTATCTTCTCTTGGTAGTCAGTCAGGCTGCTTACGGATCAACTGGATTCTTCGAAGTCGGATTTTTGTTTTGTTTTTAAGCTTTATTGGGGTATGTCTAGAGTGACCTTTACTTTCTGGCTAGGTTAGCCCTACAACTAAGGGGATCTTTGGGGATCCTTTTGGAATCTTCACTGAATACCTCCGGTATGTAATGATATCCTTCCAGTATGGCTAGATGAAACTGGAACATCTTCCAGCCTGCCATTCTTTGCCCAGCTTCCTGGAGTCACTCTATAGAATCAGAACTTAATGCTCAGGCAAAGACTCAAGGAAGAGCCTATACACATTTCCGAAGCTCTACTTGTACATGGCTCCCTCCTCCCTGGTATTCTATAAAATCCAGTTATCTCTACCTTCCCTAACTCTATCTCTAGTTCCTCAATACAGCAAATCATCCGTCTTCTGCCTGCAATGATCTTAAGGCTCACATCATTTGTTTACCTTCTCCTGCACATCACAGTCCTGTGCTGACTGTTGTCCAGTAGCTGAAAGCAATGGTTTCATTTATTTAGTCCTGTTCTTTATAGTTGGGGGTCAAGTTTGGTCCTCGGTTTCAGTCCTCACTAGAAGCAGAAGCATTCTAATGCCTTTTAAAGATTAAAAGGAACATCTGTATCTTTCAAAGATAAAAGAATTTGTTGCTTAGAAATTCACTAATGCACCCTCTTATAATGATTTATGGAGCACCCTCAGTCTGCTAGGTACCATGCCAGGATCTGAGGGTACAAAGGAGACAAACATGTGGTATAAACAGTTAGAAAGGTATAGGGGAGACTAAATAAAGACATAAGTGGCTGCATGGTAGGGGCAGAGATATTGATGAAGAAATGCATCCTGGTTTCAAAGGTGTTACCCAGGTTAAGGGTGAGCAGAAAGGATTATTCTGAACAGAGAGAACAATAGTGGAAAGGTTCAGAGAGATAAAATAGCACAATGTGCATATAAAGCTAGTTTAATTAAGTAATCATTTATTTAATAAATATATCTTTAGTGTCTGTTAGGTGCCGTGCAATGTGCTAAGGGTTGGGCATCCAAAGGGTGAGTCAGATGTTCACGATTCCTGCCTTCAAGAGCTTACAGTCTCACAATTCAGTATGAGTGGAGCATAGGGTGCCCAGGTGGGGGTAATACTTGCGAGTGAGGTGGCAGGAACGGCAGGTTGAAGACAGATTGTGAGCTGCTTTAATTGCTGCTCTAAGGTGTTAGCCATTGTCCTGAAGGCGACTGTCTTCCAAACATTTTTATTGCACTTCCTATCTGTAAGAGATTTCTGCATGTTTACCCCAATATACACATGTACATTTATTAATAAACTACACATGTGTACTACTGTGTTGATATATATACTTTATATAAAATATACAAAAAAGGAAATGTACGTGGGATACTGTAACTGCAAATAGACATTCTAGTATTCTTTTCCTGCATTCCATGCTTTGTCTTTCCCATCCTAGGTTCATAACTTCACTTTGTAGACCAGTGGGCAATGGAAATCTTTGACAATGCTTACATAGGAATTGAAATTGATCAGAATTCTGTTTTGTAAAGATTTTGAACATGACTTTTATTCTAGTTTTTTAAAGCAGAGGAGAGGCTGGACTAATAGTCCCTCCAGTCCCAGGATTATATAGCTGGGGCTGCGCCTTAGAAGAGGTTAGAAATCTAACCTAGAGTGGTTATTTGTTGCATTGTCAAGATGTAATACACCAGACTGGCCAAGTAACTTAAAGCAGTGGAGTCTGTAATGCAGAGCTGGCATACCCTGCAGTGAAACTGGCTTTGCTACCTGCAAGCCTTCACTTTACATTTTACATTTTAAGCTGCAGTAAATTACTTTTTGATTCACCTGTGTTGTGTCCAAAAATGGAAAAATAAAGACTGGGCATACTAAACAAGAAGTTGGTCCATGGAAGCAAAACCGGGTAGTATTGAAGGTCCTAGAAATCAGTGGTAGAGGCTAGTAGGCAAGCCAGAGTCAGAGAAGCTAAAGACATCGGGCCAAGTAAGTATTTGAGAAGGAAGCAACCAAGAAGACAGAGTTACCAGGATTAGGACTAGGTGCTTCCAAACTAGGAAGACAGAATTACAGAGTTAGGACCCAGCAGGTCTTCAAGAGCTTGGAGATGGGAGGCGAGAACCAGCCCCAAGGAAAACCTGAATGTCTGAGGGGTGGCTTTGGCTCAGGAGAGTCTCTGGGATACCACAGAGGGCTGCCTGCATGGAACTGAGAACAGGCCCCAAGCGGCCATGGCGGCTGAAAGAAGGGTTTGGGAGGAGTCACTGTGCCCCAAACTTATCCTCTGGTTGAAACACTTCTATTACTTTTTTTTTTTTTTTAAAGATTTTATTTATTTATTTGACAGACAGAGATCACAAGTAGGCAGAGAGGCAGGCAGAGAGAGAGGAAGGGAAGCAGGCTCTCCACTGAACAGAGAGCCCGACGCGGGGCTCGATCCCAGGACCCTGGGATCACGACCTGAGCCGAAGGCAGAGGCTTTAACCCACTGAGCCACCCAGGCGCCCCTAAACACTTCTATTACTTATTCCTGAGTTTGCAGCAACTCTTTCCATAGTTTCAAAAGATACTATTTCACATAACAAAAGAAGGAGTGCTTCCTAAGTTATGTGAGAACGTATGGACCATATCCTTGCGTATATACTTCCTATGCAGCTTAAGAGCAATGATACAGCCAACTTCTTTTACAAATTGGAAAACCACGTCTGGAAAACTTACTTTTAGGTAGGAGAACGTCCCATTTACCTTTCCCGACTTTCTCTAGCTATGATTTTGTTTCTTGCCGACGCATCTACCTTTCGCTCCATTTTACCTAACCTCTCCACCCCCTGCGGTAACATCACATCTCTCTAGAAATGGAAGCCGAGAGCATTCCCTGTTATGAGTTCACCTGGCAGTAGGTAGAGGAGGACTCCCAGCTGGAAGGCATTGTGGCGGGCAAGAGGGGAGAACCGAGTTCCTGAAGTATTTGACACAGCACTGATGAAGCTGTCCTGGGACTGGTGGGTGTTCGCTAAAGAAATGGGCCATAGCCAGGGGCACCTGTGGCATGGTTAATGGCAATCATTTAGCTGTCATTCATTTTTCAGCTCAAATTATTTCAAAATACTTTGTTAGTTCAGAATGTGTTTGCTTCAGTCATTTCGGTAGTAATACTTTTCTTCAGGAGGCAGTTGGGTAGTCATTTTACAGTACTTGCATAATAGCGGAGAAAACTGCAATCGCACAAGCAAAGTGCAGAAAAACACCAGATTATCATATTAGAGTCCTTATTAGTCTGTCAGAAGAATTTTTTTTCACTGAATGGTTTTTGGTTTTTTGTTATCCATTTTTTAAAAAATCAGGATCTTTTTAATGTTAGCTCAGTTTAAAAGAAATCATTGAGATCTCCATTTTTATTAGGAAACCAGTCTTTTCTCTACTCCACCCCTTCCGCCATGTTAATGTCAAACTAAAATAGCAAATTGCCCTTCTCTGTTTTTAAAATACACACAAGCTGTTTTAAATCTTTTTTTCTGAGCTGACCATTGACCTCTTTAAGGCGGTGTGTTGCAAAAGGTCGTCCTCTTCCTCCTTCGGGTTTGACTGCAGTAATTAGGATTATTAGTAATTATTAAATTAGTAACTAATAAAATTAGTAACTGTTAGTCACTAATAAAAATTATGAGTAATCCTAAAGCCAGAATGTCAGTGGTTACTTAAAATAATACAAAGTCTCCCATTTATTTACAGTTTCCTTTGTATTTGAGAAGCCACTGCCTTAACGTGTTCTTAAGTTTATGTATGTATTTCTGTGTTTGTATATGAAACTGTACATAATTTTGTTTCACCTATGGTTCCATCTCCTAAATGAGAACAACAGTGTGTTTGACAGATATTTCTCGCCTATTTCCTTTAGCATTAAGGGCAGTGTTGTGGAAGTTAAGCTCTCAGTCAATATTGTTCGATTTCTATTTGAAATAGGGTATTTTTTCCCCAAGATTTGAGGAGAATACACAGAACTCTCCTCCGACCCCCCCCCCCATGAAATCTCAAAGACTCCCTTTTTTTCCACTGCCGTTGTTATTAGAGGTTAAGGACAGGAGGAAAGAAAGTCAAGTTACTCCAGTGTGTCATGAGAAATTACTGAGAAGTCTAAAACCCTGCCATCTGCTTCATATGAAAGCTTTCCTGATGAGAATCCAAAGCAAAACACTGTGTTTCTTCTAATTCTTCATAGATAGAATCTGTTATCTTTCCAATGGAGCCAAGGCCTCTGAACAGGAAAATAAAATAAAATAAAATAAAATTGTAGGATGCACTGTATTGTGATTTTTTTTTCTTTTATAAAAAAATCACATGGTATCTTAGCACCCTGATGCCATGTTTATAAACGGTGTAGGTCTTCCCATGAGGACCGTTGCTTGGTCCACAAGGGAAGCTCACAAGCAAGAGACATGTTCCACTCTTTCCGGTACCAGGTGACTAATGGCCTCTGCCATTCCCTGGCCTTTGCCTGCCATGGTGGCGGCAGAAGCCTTGGATAGCCAGGTTTGCTTTCTCAGCAGGCAGAATGATAAGAGGAACACATTTGTAGTCACTGACAAGACCAAGCCCTCAAGTGGTGGAGATTATCTCTGGGGTTGTCTGAACTGCCAAGTTAGCTTCCCAAATTATTTATTCCACAGCAGGTCTGAACTTTTCATTATATCCTGAATTACATTTATTTCCTTTGGCTTTTTGACATGAAGAAAACAAGATACAATAAAATAAACCATGACTGGTTCTTTGATATATATTTTTTAAAGATTTTATTTATTTGAGAGTGATTGAGAGACAGAGAGAGCAAGCGAGCACAAGTGGGGGCAGGGCAGAGGGAGAGGGAGGAACAGACTCCTTGCTGAGCTCCGAGCCTGATGTTGGACTCGATCCCAGGACCCTGAGATCATGACCTGAGCTGAAACTAAGAGTTGGTCACCAAACTGACTGAGCCACCCAGGCCTCCCCTGGTTCTTTGATATTTATGAAACATTCTAATCAAAACTGGGTGGACTGGGTATATTAGCAGAGCTAATTCAATTCAGGATATTTGACTGAAATGACTAGTTGGGTGGATGAGCTCTTAGTTTATCATATTCATTTGAACTTTGAGTGTGTTTTTATCAAGGTCATAGATATAACTGGATACCATCTTTCAGACTTTCCAGGGGGGTTTATTTCAGTTCTTGTGGACAGTTTACTCAGTGGTTGAGAGCACAGATGCTGGACCTAGGCTGCATGGGTTTAAATTGCAACTCTGCCACTTCCTAGTTGGGCAAATGGGCAAATTCCGTAATGTCCACGTTACAGTTTTGTCATCCATAAAATGGCACTAGTAAGATACCTATTTCATAATGTTGTTAATGGGTTATAGTAAATGACTTGATAAATATAAAAGGACTTGGCATAATGCCTGGTACACAGAGAGCATGATACAAGTGTAGCCGTAGCAGCGGTATGGTTTATGGATGACATACATGTCATTACGATAACTTTCAGCACCAGCTCCTATCCTTCTGTGGTTGGGTATTTTGGATATTGATGATATCCTAAAGCCCCGTGTTCAGCTCCACCCTGTTAGATTAATCCTAATGTGACAGGTCACACGAATGTTAAATTTTGTTTTTTCATTTGTGGTCAATCAGCCCATTACCAAAATGAAGATTACCCATTTTAAGGACTGTCCATGGAGATATTTTAGTTCTGGGCTGTTTTGCTGTTCAATCTGTTTCTGGGGGCACCTCATTTAATAGAAGCTGCTTGGGTTCTCTGGAAATAGAAGTTAATTTTATGAATTTTCTAAGGACACTAGGGTAACTTAAAAGCTTATAATGCATTTGTAAATATTTAGGATTGATTCGTGTTTTGGATTGTTTGAACAGCTACCAGGGGGTAGCCTGTACAACCAAGCAAGCTATATAACCTCAACATGGTTGACCAAGGGATAGCATGTGATTTTTACAGCCGTCTTCACTTTTTGCCCTGGGGGAGGCTTCTACCAAGTACACAGTGAGCACCCATTTCCCTCCCATTTGAGAACTGAACTTTCCTTGTGGAACACACATCCCTCCACTAAATACCTAGTTTTTGAATATTCACATTAAGCAACAGACAATATAAAAGTCATTTTACTATTGATGTGTCATCAAACGGAGAATATGACTATATGACTATCAATAATATGACTTTTGGTAAAATGGAATAGAAATAGTACTTTAAATAGAGCCATCATAAGTGAAATGATCAGTGGTTCTTAATAGTTTTAAAACACCTTTTGTAACAACATAATACAAAGAAATAGCTTCTATGATTTCATTCCCCTTTTGTGTAGAATTTTGTTTTGAGTGTTTCAGAGTCTGAATTCCTCTGAAAAATGTAAATACACATAATTGAAGAGCCTGAGCTTGGGTGTTATGTTGCCTGGCTTACTGTCCTGGCTTTGCCATTCACTTGCTCTGACTTGGGCAAATTATCTGACCTCTGTAGATCTCAGTTTCCTCTTACATACAGTGGAGAAACCATTCTCCTAGAAGTGAGGAAGAATTAGAGGACTTAATAATATAAATAAAACACAGCATACAGTGCCTGAATCTCAGTAAAAACTAGTTGCTGCTGCTGCTATTACTGCTAATAATAATGCCATTATTCAACTCAGGGTTTTTTCCTTTCCCTTGGAGGAATCACCAAGTACTATGTGGAAAGCATAGTTTGCTCCTGTGATGTTAATATTGGAAAGATTAGAGATATAGTTAAGGCTTGAACAATGCAGAGGTTAGGGGCCTCAACCCTTGTGTGGTTGAGATTCCCCATATAACTTCTAACTATCCAAAAAAATTTAACTACCTGTAGCCTACTGTTGACCAAAAGCCTTAGAAATAATGTCAACTTCCAAGTAACACGTATTTTGTATGTCATACATATTATAAACTGTATTCTTATAATAAAGTAAGCTAGAGAAAAGAAAACCTTATTAAGAAGATCATAAGGAAGAAAAACACTTAGTACTATATTTATTGAAAAAAATCCATGTACAAGTGGACCTTATAGTTCAAACCCATGTTGGTCCAAGGTCAACTGCATTTACAAGCTTTAACATCCCAATGTTAACCTGTCAGCCATGAATTTTCCCAAAGCCTTCTTGAATTTCCAGAGATGTCCAGCTAATTCCATTTCCTGGAGTAATGAATCCCATGAGCCTATTCTGTGCTGTATAGACCTGTCATAGAGTGACCAAGGCTCCTTGCTTCATGCAATGGTGTCTCCCTCCTTCTTTTTTATGTTATGGATTAGGTGGGTATATTCCTTTTGATCTTCAGACACTCTGACACTGATTTTTGTAAATTTCAGTTGCCTCCTTCATCTCACACCTTATCCTCTCAACCTAAAGAATCTTTCAAGCAGTGGTATAAAAATATAAATACCAGCTATATAATGTAATATATATATATATATATATATATATATATATATATATATATATATATATATTGCAGCTTTGCCCTCAGTAAGATTACGTTCAAGAATAAAGCTAGAGTTATTTCTCTATCATCATTTCTAATTTTTCTAGCTTCTAACATGGGTCATTATTGCCTGCCTGTCTTCTTTTTCTAATGTTGATCTTTTTAGGCTTCTCTCAAAGAATTACAAGGAAGGTGGTCTCATGAGCCCATTCAGCCTGGTGCCTTACTGGAGCAAACATGACTTACCATGTGTTGGAATGAACAGTTTTCCCAGTTGAGATGATAGCTTAGCTCTAGCCTTGCAAAAACAACCCCAGACATGAACTAGGCTTACACACATACATCTTTCATTTGTTGTTCATGTTATAGGGTCAAGTTCCATTGTTCTGAATTTTTGTAATCTTATATTTCATCTGATCCTGGACATGAATCAGGACTTTAGAAATCTCATCCTTGTTACCAATATTAGCTATGCATCTACTGAACTATCCTCGCCCACCTTGCCATCTAATACCCTGAGATTTGGGCAAAAGACTAACTTCTCAGGCTTACTATTCTTAAAGGCTTGTGTTGTTTGATCATAAAGATATAGTGTAAGGGTAATGATATACTATTTGCATTTTTTTTCTTCTTTTTTTTCTGCCTCCTATACAAAAATAATTAATGGGAAATCTAAGGGAAGATATTTTTACTTCGTTGGGTAAAAATCATCTGGAGTGCCAGCCTGAATAATGCTATAGGTGGCATAGGCCCCAGGGAACAGATGAGAATGAACTTAAAGGCTCAGCAAAGAATGGACGGAGAGAAAATAAGACTTTAGAGGAAAGAGAGACTCATCTGGTAGAAAGGAATCAAGTGCCCTTTGAATTGTCTTAAGTGCTTCCTAGTGGCACTGGTGGCATCAGGCAGCTGTGTTGAGTCTAAACTGAGTATCCTCCTGCTTTCCACGATTTCTTGGGACTGAAAAGGGTACAGGTCTTTCATATGCCTTTATTATAATTTAGGGAATGAATGTGAGCTAGGTATTTGAAAAGAAGACTGGTCGTCAAGAAGCAATCCTTCCGTTTCCCTGCATTGTGGGTCTGTGATTATGTGTTTGACTCTGGGAGAAGTCTCTGACCTTCTCTTTACACAAATTCTCTTGTTCATGAAATTGAGGTGTGCCCTGATCGGGTGTTGGCAAGCCTGACGAATGTGTCTGAACTACTCCCGAGGAGGATTGTGTGGGGGTTAGGCAGTGGGGGCAGTGGGAGTGGAGTGCCCTCGGGTCCAGCTTTCTTAGAACATAAAAGGAGATGACACTCTGGGACCCAGCTGCACTGAGGCTCAGGGAAGGTTTGCGAAGGATTTCATCCAGTGCATGAAAGAGTTAATTTTTCTTTGTCCGAACAAACATAGAACATACAATTACCCATGGATGACTCTCAAGCAAATGCTCATGTTGCGTGTCTGCTGTGTTCAGGGCATAGTTGTAAGCCTACTGGGTCATATGATAGGAACACCTAACTCTTACTCTGAAAGGCCTGACAATAAAATGGGCAGGGGAGACAGATTGGCAGAAAACACATGGAGAACCCTAGGGATATAAATGACTATTAATGTATCAGTCAACAACTTGTCTTCCTTACCTTATTTTTGTTTAGTTTTCAAAGAACTTCCAGTTAAATTATTTCCCAAGAGTATTTTGAAGGTGGCTCTTCTATTTAATCAAGATTTAGGCTATTTAATATTCCTTATGAAACACTAGTGAAAAACAGATGTTTCCTTCAGTCAAGCAGATTTTGGGGCACTGCATAAAGGCATGGAGAGGGCAGGAAGCAAGGGAGCTCAAATGACTCATTTTACTGGAAAGTCAAAGGCACATTATAAAGGAGTTAACAAATTAATACAAGGGAAGATATAGAATGATGTACTAATATAAGGAATGGGCAAGTTTGAAACTGTTCAAAATGAATAATGAGGAGTAATGTTACAGGCTGAAAAAGTGAGGGAGGGCTTGGTGGAGCAAAAAGAGTTTGAATTAGTTCTTAAAAGATGGGGAGGAGTTGGATGGTAGAGACAAGAAGAGAGAGCTTTCCAGCTAAAGGAAGTAATAACTAACTTGCAAAAGTGTTTTTAAAACTTTCAGAAAGCCACCCTCATTCCTATTTGTTACCCATAAAAAGGAGTAAAATAGTTCCAAAGGAATTTCGGAATTTTAAAAATTGTAGAAATTGTCTATATTTTTCTCAGAAAAAAATTAAATACCCTTCTATTTACAAGTAACCGTTAACCTTTCTAGTATGACTCAGAAACATTTCTGTATTTGAACATCACTGTGACTCTGTAGTGACCCTTTTTCCCCATGAACTTGGAAGGATCAGACACTAGTATCATCCCTGCGATCAGTTAGCAGTTCTGTATTATGTAGATATGATTGATATTAATATAGTGTGATAAAGTAGCCCAACCAGAGATAGTGACAAAGCAAAGTATCATCTGCCCATTTCGGGAGAGGGCAGCAACCCTCTCACACCGTGATTACCCCTTTGTGACAAACGACGGTGTCCTCGTATTTCTTCATTTTTAGTTAAAGCATACATGTGGGCAGAGTTGTTTTTAACTAACACGATGGCGATCATCTGTGTGCTGGTATTTAATTGTTCGTAGCGATTGGAGTGTACTCGTGTAGAGGACTCTGAATATAATCTCAAGCTGTCAGTGGAGAATGCCAGTCATTTCAGTAAATCTCCCCTTGACTCTCATCACGTATAATTCTTTAATTTTAGGCCCAAAAAACTCAGAAAGAAATACTGTGTAAAACGTACCAAAAAAGAACTGTCCTGTGTGATACACTTTACCTAGTGTTCAGAAATAAAAATGGACTGTGCGACACCTAAGGCTGTCAGTTGATTCTGTCAAGGGTACTCAGAATGGTACCCATTCACTAGGCTCATGTGTGCTTTAAGAAATTATCACGTGTCTTCAAATTACTCATTTAATTTAACCCATCTTAACGCATGGAAGTTTTGATGTAGTTTCTTTTCTCCCATCAATTCCAAAGAGTCAAAGTGATTATCAAAGCTGAAAAGGCTTTTTGTATTTTCTTCAAATGTTGAAGCCATGTATGTGAACAACAAGGCTGATGAATTTGCTGTTTTATTTAGTTGACATTTTAATTCAAAATGTAAACTGAAGTTTCTTTTCATTTCTTTGCATTATTAACATTATTCTGTTTTTGGTTAGCCTGGGTAAAACCGTTCACTGGTGTCATTTTTTATAATTAGACTTTTACATCTTGGGGTTTTTGGTAAGCAAATAAATATTTTAAATGTAATTGGTGCAATTACGTATGTGCATTGAACAACTTTATATTGAGCTTCATGTCATGTCACATTTTTATGCTGGTAGGTTTTTTATGATTTTTTAAATTCTATGTGGTATTCTTCTGAAATATATAATTACCAGCTCAGCCCTGAGTTGGAGAAGCAAGAATTCTGTCGTTCTCTCAAACAGGCTTGTATTGAAAGATTATAGAAAAGCTTGCTTTCATCTAACATTACTTCCCCATCGATAAAACTAGTTCATGTCTGAATGTTAATGCTATTTTTGCATCTCATGCAATCCCAGTACCACACTGTTCCAGTAGGAGTCCAGGCAAACAACCCAAGCTTGGTCCACATTTGATGTGGTAGAAACTGGAAGATTGGGAGTAAGGATAGGAGGTGGTGGTCCTTGGGAGGCAGGGTAAAAACTAGGAAACAAGAACAATGTAAACATTAGCTAACTATGAACTTCTATCCCTGGTCCTGTCCCTTGGAGTTGCAGAGCAGGGAGAGAAGCTTTAGGATGGCCCATCTGCTCCACGTGGACTTTTTCTCAAAATGCCACCCAGTGGCAGAGACAAGCCACACATCAGCCTCAGCAGGGAGGCACTGGGTGAGGGTTCCCAGAAGGGTGAGCGCAAGAAGAGGAGAGGAAGGAGCATGGTTCTGGAGAAGTTTTAGGAGAGCTTTTAGAATGGCCAGACTGAAAAAAAAAAAGTGTTAAGAAAAACCAAAAATGAGTAAGGAAAGTCCATTAGCAAAACGCACAAACAAATGGAAAGGAAAAAGAATTAAAGTGGAGAATGAATAGGAAAGATTTAAAAATTCTGCGGTCCTTACTGAGGCTCTCTTCCCAAGGATAGGAAGACTTACCGAGATGGAGGGTGTCTTACCTAAGGGCTAGGATAAGGAATGATTTTTGCTCCGCGTAAGACTCTTCTGTTATATGGCACTGTAAACATTATAGCAACACTTGAGACTATTATAACTCTCTATGTGTTCCCATGGCATGGTTAAGAATTTTCTGCTTTAAAAAGAGATAGAGAACCAGACTGAGAAAGAAACTGATAGTAGAACAGAGGGGCTTCATACCGGGGAACTTCAATTGTGATATTATACTCTGCCTAAATTATGATGAAATCATTGGAGGCATCAGAGCAAAAAGCAGATTGTGGGGGAAGCTATTGACAGGTTAGCATTTGCATTTCATGTGAGAATGTGGATGCCATCCACCAAAAGCTCAGATTGGAGACGAATGGCAATATCACGGATTTCAGCTTTGTTTTCTGTGTGCCTATAACTTGACAGAGTTAGGCATTGCCAGAAGTTTTTTGTTTTATTTTTTTAAAAAATACTATATTTATGATGTTCCAAAGGTTACATCAGTAGAATGACTACTTCACCTGTCTCACAACCTTGTAGAAAAATAAAGGGCTCCAGGAAAGAGAAACCCCACCAAACACAAACTTCTTACAATTCAGCTAGTGACTTGGAAGCTGACTCAGGACCGACTGCCATCAAGCCCAGCAGGTAACCTGGAATCTTCACTGCTGAGATGGGTGAAGTCCTCCTGACTCCCCCCCTCAAGTCTGTTCTGTCATCTCATACAGAGAGGAACATTTTCCCCACCGCTCTGTCAGCTAGTCTAGAACGTAGTCCCTTGAGAAACTTGCCACTTTTTTCTCTAAAGCCATGGAATTTCAGTAACTTTACATTTATTATAATGTGGAGATACTTCATTCAGCTTGTTTTAAAGAAAATCACCACCAAGCACCAAGTTTCCTTAGTGAGAAGCCAAAGACTTTAGAGATACTAGATTGTCAAGGAGGGTACAGTTGTGCTTTTAAAAATTTAATTTAATGAGCAGGGAGGGACGGACAGAGGGAGAGGGAGAAAGAATCCCAAGTAGGCTCCATGACCGGCATGGAACATGACGTGGGGCTCAACCTCAAAACCCTGAGATCACCACCTAAGCCAAAATCAAGAAGCAGGTGCTTAACTGATGAGCCACCCAGGCATCCCACAGTTGTGGTTTTTTTTTTTTTTAAAGATTTTATTTATTTATTTGACAGAGAGAAATCACAAGTAGGCAGAGAGGCAGGCAGAGAGAGAAGAGGAAGCAGGCTCCCTGCTGAGCAGAAAGCCCGATGTGGGGCTTGAACCCAGGACCTGGGATCATGACCTGAGCCGAAGGCAGCGGCTTAACACACTGAGCCACCCAAGCGCCCCCCACAGTTGTGTTTTTTAAAGAGTATTAAAGAGAGTGTGTTGTCACTCATTGGCAAACTTTGCAGGCTGGCTAACGATTTAGTTGAAAGAAGGGTGAGGACCAGTGTGTCTATGCTGCTCTCCAGTGGGAGGTAAGAGCCACATTTACACTATTAGGGAAAATATCTTTTCTGGTTACTTTCCTTATAAGTGGGATATTTGAAATATTCCTTGAGTTCTCCCATACTTCATTGCAATGAAAAGCTCATCTACACATACCAGGTTACCACTTAGTGCCTATTACTGTAAAAGTAAATGATATTTGCCATTGGATTTTAGGTCAGGAGGATTATCATAGCTTTTACTTTCCACCAAGATCCTGAGCTTTGGGGTCAGACAGACCTGAGTTTGACTCTTAAAGCTGCATTTTACGAGCAAATCTTACCTTGAACAGACATTTAATCTCTCAGAGCCTTACATTCCTCAGCTATACAAAGCAGAAAATAATACAAACTCAAAATGTTCGAGTTTTTTTTTTTTTAAGATTTATTTAATTTATTTGTTTGAGAGAGAGAGAGAGCACAAGCAGGGGGGAGGGTGGGTGGAGGGAGAGACACAAGGTGACTCCCCGCTGCACAGAGCCTGCCACAGGGCTGGATCCTATGACCCGGAGATCACAAACTGAGCCGTAATCAAGAGTCAGACGCTGGGGACACCTGGATGGTTCAGTCAATTAAGTGTCTGCCTTGGGCTCAGGTCATGAACCTGGGGTCCTGGGATCCAGCCCTGCATGGGACTTCCTGCTCAGTGGGGAGTCTGCTTCTCCCTTTCATCTGCTTGCCGCTCTGCCTGCTTGTGCTCTCTGTCTGTCTTCCTCTCTGCCAAATAAATAAATAAAATCTTAAAAAAAATAAAGATGCTCAACTGACTAAGCCACCCAGGCGCCCCTCAAAATGTTAGAGTTTTAAACGAAATAATTATGTGTGTATATATATATCTAACAGTATCTGACTACTGATATATGTATATCTACTGATATATGTATATATATATACATATATATGTCTCTAACAGTTTCTGACTCAATAGACAATAACTTTCATTCTTCCTTTTCACTCATTCCATAGGCATTATTGAGCACCTACTCAGTGTCAAACCTTTTCCCAGACACCAGGCATGGGAAACCAACACATAATGTAGCCCCTTAGGAACTCACAATACAGTGTGGAAATTGCTGTAACCTCACACAAAGAGCGGAATGAACATAAGGGAGGGTGCAATCTCTTTTGCCTGGGAAACCAGGGGAGATTACTTGAGACGATGTACGGGCTGTGTTTCAAGGAGGAAATAGATGGAAAAAGGAAGGGAGGCATTCCAGGCAAAGGTATAGACTTAGGAAAGGTCAGTTTCAGTTGAGGGTGAAGCAGACCTTTTCGGTAGAGTAGTTAAAATGAATTTGAGAAGTGATGTTCAGACCTTGGATGCCGTGGATTTTTATTGAAGTGACATAGATCTTTATTTGGATTTCTCTTTCCATTAGCCATAGTGGGGAAGAGATAGATGGTGAGGGATGCTGATAAGGAGGCACTTACCCTCCTCCAGAAGGGAGGCTGAGACCTCACCTGAAGCAGGAACAATGGGACTGGAAATAAGAGAGTGGATGATGAGTGTCTCAGAGGCAGAGCCTGTGGAGTTTGGTGACTACTTGGGTATGGTTGGTTGAGAAGGCAGTGGGCATCATCAATGATGCCATTTGTTTATAAAGAGAGTATATAGGAGGCTGGGAAGGGAAGATAAGTTCGGTTCTGGACCAGATAGATTTGAGGAGTTCAGGATACACTGGTGGACCTGATCATAAAAATTTGGAAGCTCTTGGTCTGGGGCTAGAGATAGCTTTAGTCCTCACTGATAAATGAATCATAGTCATATCTTTAGAAAAGGCTATCCTTACTCAGAGAAAGGATACAGAGTAAAAGATGGAGCCCTGGGAAGCACACCTATGGGGCCAGAAGAAAAAGGGAAGGAAGCTGACATGGTAACACCTAAGGTACAAGGAGAATCAGAATTATTTCAGCAGCAAAGAAGGGAGAGAATTTTAAGTAGGGAGAAATATAGAGCAATATCTAGTGCTGCAAGTAATTCAAGATGAAAGAAGACTGAAAAGGGGTCGTTGCATTTGGCAATTGCAAAGCCATTGGTGACCTTAGAAAGAGGCATTTCTAGAAAGCATTTCTCTAAGTGGATTAGGAAGTGCAAACAGCAATGTGTTAGCTGTGCCTATGTGAATCATCTTTTCAAAAAGTTTTTACTAAATCATGGAGCATGGAAGAGGTGCCCTAACATGGAAAATGGGCAAATGCCATCTTAACTTTTTTTATGTGTTTAGCTTTCTTAATTTTTGACAGTTCATGCAAGCTTAGCTTCACACCCCCTCCCAGGGTCCTTCAAAGAGGTCCATGCATGTGGAGGGCCATGGAACTTGAGCTTCATGATGTACACAGTGAACCCACCTCTGTCAAGAGAAAAGCAAGGACTATTTGCTCAAGAATGTTTAACACACCATTGTTTGTATTGGGAAAAATTAGAGCCAAATAACCTGAAAGAAGAGCTAGTTAGGTAAAGATTAGCAGATTCATACTACACAACTGTCAAAAAGAATGAGATAATCCGGCGTGTATTAACACAGAAGGGCATCCATGATATATTATTGAGTGAAAAAATCCAGCTTTAGAACACTATATAATATAATCCCATGTATCTAAAATGGAAATGTGTATATACACATGTGTGTATGTATACATATATATGTATATATATATATATATACACTACATATATACACATACATATGTGTATATATATATGTTTCTATTTCTAGTTAGAGTTGATAGTTTTTTAAAAAGTTCTGGAAGGGCGTCTGGGTGGCTCAGTTGGTAGAGCATGCGATTCTTGATCTCAGGGTCATGAGTTCAAGCCCTACATTGGGAGTGGAACCTACTTAAAAAATTGTTAAAAAAAGAAAAGCTCTGGAAAGTCCACCAAATTGCCAGCAACTGATACTCTTATAGAATAGAAACTAGAGACTGGAGTTTGGTGTTGGGAAGACTTTCATATTGTGCTCTTGTCCTTCTATATCATTTTAATTTTTTTGTCAACAAATGCAAGATTCTTTGTTGATTTTCACAGGATGTACAGAATTTTAAAATCTCACATGAGGAAGAATTTAAGATACTTGATTGCCTGGAGCCTATCTCAAGGAGAATATAATGGCATCCTTAAAATATTTGAAGGGTAACCACTGGAAGAGATTAGATTTGTTCTGAAAGATACTGACCTGCAGAAATAGGGCCGATGGGTGCAATAAAAATGATTTTTTTTTTTTTTGAGAGAGACAGACAGATTGCATGACTGGGAGGAGACACAGAGGGAGAGGGAGTGAGAAAATCTCACACAGGTTCCAGGCTCAGTGTGAAGCCTGACGTGGGGCTTGATATCATGGTGCTGAGATCATTACCTGTGTGAAAATCAGGAGTTGAACACTTAACCAACTGAGCCACTTAGGTGCCCCAAGAGATAAATTTTTGAACTCTAAAAAAATTTTAAAATACTTATAAAGACCAGACACAGCAGGCCTGGAATCATTTTTTTATGTCACCAGTTTTCAGAAAGGTGTTCATAACTGTACTGTCTATGACACTGTTCTGGTTACACTCAGCCTCTTTGTTGAGAGTGGATCTTTTCAGCCTTAAGCTGTGGAAATTTGGAGTGAACCTACCTCAGACAGTATGTGTAGGAGTTCAAGGCTGGACTCTAAGTCCACTCCTGCACCATCCTTTAATAACCTTGGGTATGTTCTCGATCCTTTCTGGGTCTCAATTTTCATATCTGTGAAATGCAATAATCAAACTACTACTACTACTACTACTACTACTACTACTACTACTACTACTACTACTATCTTTGAGCTCAATCACATCTTTAAGGTAGAATTAGGGTTGCTTCCTATCATCCCCCTCTAGAGTCTCCATCTACTTGCTCCCCTCAACCACCCCAAATAAATATACAGTCCAAGTGAAAGACTGTGTGCCAGCTAGGTTAGTAGAGTTCTCAGACAAGTACTTTAGTCATCTACTTCCAACCAAATTGCTCCTATAAGCCCTTTCTTGGTAAAAGTCATCTAGCCCCACCACTGCCTGAGAAGGCTGTTGACAGAATCCAATGAGATAATTAAGACATTTAGCACAATGCTTAGCACAAGAGTAAATTATTCAGTGAAATAAAAATTATACTCATGTATCCCACTAAATCATAATGTTGTTAAAAGTGAGAGGACTTTATAAACATTGTGAGGGTACATCTGTCAGGTTTTCCTTTCAGTAAATGATTTGATGAGTAAAAGCCTGGCATACTCTTGATGTACTTGGATCTCATTTCCTTTTCCTGTCCTTGAGGTTCAGTGACTTTTCTTATTCTTTTGTCATTCAACAGTCATTTGCTGAGTACCTACCAAGTTCCAGGTTCAATCCTAGGTGCTGGTAGTAATAAGATCAAAAAAGACAGTCTCTGTGCTCCTGGTCAAAACGAAAAGAAGTTCAGGTCATTGAGACATGAGGTGATCAGAGTTAAAAAAAAAATAAAGATGTGTAAATGGTATTAATGGAGAAACCAGAAAAGTATATTGAGTCTGTCTGAGGAGTCAGAGAAAGCTTCATGAAAGAGGGCACACCCGAACTGGAGCCTAAAGGGAGGACAGGAGTCTGCTCAGTAGAAACTCTGTATCATAGGATGGATGGATGGATGGAGGCTCTGCTTGATGTTTGCTGTGAAGTTTTTCATGACCCTTTATAAAACTGAAATAACAATATGTTTGATTCCTTTTTTCCCCGACATTTGGCTGTCCTGACAGAAACCCCAACAGGTACTACTTAACTAAGTTAGAGATGCAGTAGCTACTGGCACAGGCTTCAGCTGTCTTCCTGCTCTGCTATCCTTTCTACATGGCCTTCAATCTCAGGGTCAAAAGGGCCACTGTACTACTTCAGTTGTGAGGCTTTGTAATTCCCTCAGGAAGGAAAGTCTTCCCCCAAATCTTCCACTTACATTTCACTGGACAGAAAGGGGCCATGTGGCCACTGTGAACTGCGAGGGAAGCTGAGCATTTTTTCTGCAGGAAGAAAGTAAGGGGAAAGGAGACTGTGGATGCTTTTGGCACATTGGTAGTGTCTGCCAGAGCAAGAACTTCGTAATCACTGGCTGTGGTTTGGTCTTATTTTTATAGTTGTTGCCATTTGTATTACTTTCCTGGTGCTGCTGTGATGGGTACCACAAGCTGGGTGGCTTTAAACCACAGAAATGTGTCATCTCACAGTTCTGGAGGCTAGAAGTAAAAAAACTAGGTGTCAGCAGAGCCTGGCTCCTTTGAAACCTGTAGGGGAATACTTGGCTGCACGTTCCCAGATTCTGCTGGTTTGCCGGCAGTCTCTGGCATTGCTTGGCTATGCGTAGCTGAGTGACTCCGGTCTCTGCCGTTGTCCTCACATGATGCTCTCCCATGTCTCTGTCTTCACGTGGCCAGTCATACTGGAGTAGGGGTCCCCCCTCCTTCAGTAAGAGCTCACCTTCACCTTACTAATGATGTCTGCAATGACCCTATTTTCAAAGAAGGTTACATTCTGAGGTCCTAGGAGTTAGGATTTAAGCATTATCTTTCCAAGGGGAGGGGGAATGGCTGTCTTTCAATCCATACTACTATTACTTTGCCCTCGGTATATAAATAAGAAATGCTCTATTTCCAGATTACGTTTTTTAATACCTAGGTTTTGTAACAATCTTTTTTAAAAGCCTGATTTTCACTCCTACTTAAATTCCAGTTGTATTTATGTATTTCATTCTTAGTTTGTTCCAGTTTTTTAGTTCAAAATAATTCCTAATTTTCCTAAAATAATTAGGAAATAATTAAGAATAATTCCCATGTATTTTCCTAAAATAATTCCTACTTATTTGAACTACAAAACTGTGTCAATATGAGAGATAAATAGTGTTCAAATAACTGGTTACACATTTAGGAAAAAGTTTTAAAATCCATACCTAGTACCATGGGCTCCCCAAAATGTATAAATGTATTCAAGAGTTAAATATTTCATAGATGTGTAGAAAAACAAAGAATCTGGTCTTTTGAATGTTTGTGTTATTGTGAGAATTATAAGAAACAGATTGTAAGAATTTTAAGAGTGTAAGAAATGGTAGAAATAATAAAAGAAAAGATCTCTGAGTTCTTACTGTATAAAAATGTAAAGCTTTTCATGCAAGAAAAAGAACTCATTAGGGAAATGATCAATTAGGAAATGTTACACCAAATCAGACAATAAACACAAACAGACTGTATTTCCTATAACTATTAAGACCCCAATAGATGGATGGCCAAAGGATGCGACTAGACACTGTATAAAAACACTGTATTTCTGATGCAAACATATGGGAAAATATGTAGTAATCATTCAAAAGTGCAGTCTAGGGGCGCCTGGGTGGCTCAGTGATTTGGGCATCTGACTCTTGGTTTCTGTTGGGGTCAGGATCTCAGGATCATGAGATCAGGCCCCATGTCAGGCTACACGCTGGATGTGGAATCTGCTTGTCCCTCCCCCCTCCACCCCCTCCACCCCGCTCGCATGTGCACACGCGCACACACACAAACACACACACACACACACTCTCTCTCTCTCTCTCTGCCACTCTCTCTAAAATAAATAAATCAGACTTTTTTTAAAAAGTGCAATTTTGGGGTGCCTGGGTCACTCAGTTGGTTAAGCGTCTGCCTTCAGCTCAGGTCATGATCCCAGGGGATTGAGCCCCTCATTGGGCTCCCTGCTCAGTGGGGAGCCTGCTTCGTCCTCTCTCTCTGCTCCTCCCCACCCCCCCGCTTGAAGTCTTTCTTTCTCTGTCAAATAAATGAAAAAATATTTTTTTTAAAGTGCAATTTCAGCTCCAGTGTAACTGATAAATGATTGCAGTGGTGTTGACATTAATTGCTATAGTCCCTTTGAAAAGCAAGTGGCACATACATCCAGAGTTACACGGATGTTCACACAATATTTCTGGAAATTTAGCCTAACTAAACAGTCCTAAAGTAGAAGAAGCCCTGTATTTATAAAGTTACAAATTGCAGAATCATTTGTAATCATGAACACTGGGGAGCAATCTACTTGTCTGACATAGAGACACGGGTGGGTCAATGAAGATGCGTCCTTTTGTTGGAAATGCAGCTGTGAAAGGTGTAACACTGAAGGCCTGCGGCAGCATGAAGAAACACTTGTGTTTTAAAGTCACATTTTTAAAAAGTGGTGTATATATAATTGCAATAATGTAAAATTGAGAAGCACACATATGGATAGTCAGCAACAGTGAGATGGTGGAGTGTGCAAAAGGTGTTCAGAAATGTGGAATTGTTTTAAGGTGATATGATTATGGGTCATTTTTCCATCATTTCCCAAACTTTCTTGTAATTTAAAAAATGTTTAAGCACAGTCAACTTATTGTTTGGTTTAAAATCCTCCTGTGCTTCTTGCATGTTAATGAAACCATTAGGAGGTAAGGAGAATGTAATGAGATTTCTGGGGAAAAAAATTTTTGCTCACAGTAGTATTGTAAATCACACCAGATGTTTTTCTTTCAGAAAGTAAGTCTTGTACTAAGTGGTAGGATTATTCCGATATGAAAAAGTGACATTTGAAGAAAGCATTTTAATATAGTATATGTGCATTTTATGATTAATGGCAATGTTTTTGACTGATGAAGTAATTATTTTAATCCTGTCTTGTCATTCACTTGAGTTTTGGTTTTTTTTTTTTTAAAGATTTTATTTATTTATTTGACAGAGAGAAATCACAAGTAGGCAGAGAGGCAGGCAGAGAGAGAGGAGGAAGCAGGCTCCCCGCTGAGCAGAAAGCCCGATGTGGGGCTCGAACCCAGGACCTGGGATCATGACCTGAGCCGAAGGCAGCGGCTTAACCCACTGAGCCACCCAGGCGCCCCTTGAGTTTTGGTTTTGTGGTTGAGATTTGAAAGCCATACTTTCAAAGAAAATAACCTACCCATAGGCTGTAGAAAAGTCATTTTATTTTCACCACAACAAATGATCTCCTCTGACTTAGTAGCTAGGACCTAATAGAGTGGACTCAAAGCCCGGTGATCAATGCAGTTCAGATGATTTTAGCAGTCTCTTTATTTGCATTCTTTTAAGAGGATTTTCTCCTCCCTACTCAGAGGCAGAGTTTATAAGAACTGTAAAAATAGGATCATTTGCCCCGTTCCTTATTCCCGGTGAGCTGTACCTAGCGTATTCCCCAGGCTTGGTGGACTGCCCACCGTCCCTGAGGGAACACAGGTGGCCAGCTCTCTTTGGGGGTGTGAGAAATAACCTGGATGACAACCCCTTTGGGCCGTCCACTGCCCAGGCTTGATTAGATTATGTCTCTGTGGTTGACTAGGCTTTGAATTCACTGGTCCGAATTCACTACCTGGAGATTAAAGTTAGTGGTAGTACATCTCACTGCCTCCCAAGGTAATACACACACACACACACAGGCATGCATGCACCCACACTCATGCTTGTGCACAAAGATAATCAACAACTTACATCCTTTAGGAGAAAAGGAGTCTGATGGGTTGGGTGTGGGAGTGATGATGGAAAGGAGTTAATCCCTGTCTCCAAAGTAAAGACTAGACAATGGGGATGCATGCAAAGCAGTGCTGGACAATGGACATGTACTGGCTCCCCAGTGAAACGCAGCCTGCCTTCAGTTATTGAGGGGCTGATCATCCCAAGTGTGTATTATCCAAGCCATATGCTTTCTCCTCCTTTGCCATCTGGCTGGTTGCCTGCTTCCCTTTTTATTAACAGGGAAAATACTCAAAATACTTCCATCCATTTCTGCCAACCCATTTCCATTACCTGTCTCAAACCGTGTCTTTTATCTGATTCAGTGCACATTTTGATCAAATCTGGTCTCTTGGCATGTATTGACGCCTCACAGGACACACTGGTTAGTTTCTAATGCACAGTCCTGTGGTTGTTGATCCTTGTCTCAGACCAGACTTCAGCCATCATCTCTTGGATGCTTTATTTATCTTTTCAGCTAGCTAGGGAGTGCCTTCAAGATAAGGAGTATCTCCTCTGCTTTTCATTATCTTCTTGAAGGGGCCGACAGAGCTCTTTTCATGAGGCAGATGCAGGCAAGTGTCTGCTGACAAAGTACTAGTCATCATCATTTCAACCAGACAAGTCATGAGAAAGTCACCACAGTAAGAAGCAGTGAGCAGACATGCCATTTGCTATAAAAAATACACTGCAGAAAACCCTAGGCTTTCAGAATTGCAAGAAGTGTTAGACATGGTTTTTTCTTGTTGATAGGGAAATTTGGGCCCGGAGGAGTCAAGTAATTTGTCTTTGATTGCTCAGAACATTTGTAGCAGAGTTAGAACTAAAACTCAGATCTCTAGAGCCATTTCTGTTATGCTTCAGATTTCCAAGGATTATGTAAGAGTGGGGTTATGCAGAAGGTATGCAGAAAAGGAGTAGCTTAGATTATTATTTTTAAAATTTATTTAATATTTTGAGAGACAAAGAGAGCAGGGGGAGGGCAGGGGCAGAGGAAGAAAGAGCCTCTTCAGCCTGATGTGGGGCTCAACCTCACAACCCTGAGATCATGACCTGGGCTAAAATCAAGAGTCAGATGCTTAATTGACTGAGCCACCCAGGTGCCCAGGAGTGGCCTAGATTATACTGGGAAGAAGAGAGTATATTATTGATAGGTAACCAAGATAAAGAAAAATGTTATCCCTCTTTTATATACATTAATCTTTTGGAATTATAGACATCATAGGAAAATAGTAATATTTTGGAAGTTATTTTTATTTGTTTTAAAGACTGATCTAAAATAAGAATTGAAAAGGACTCATCCAAGTGCGTACAACAAACCCGACATGGTAGGAATCAATCAAAATGGCCGAGTAAAAGAATGAAACCAAACTCTCTCATTTTCTAAGGACTAGGAGCATTCTTTAGTTCTAGAATTATCAAGTCTGTTTATGAAAACTATTAGTCTTGGGTGCCTGGGTGGCTCAGTGGGTTAAAGCCTCTGCCTTCGGCTCAGGTCATGATCTCACGGTCCTGGGATCAAGTCCTGCATCGGGCTCTCTGCTGAGCAGAGAGCCTGCTTCATCCTCTCTCTCTCTCTCTGCCTACCTCTCTGCCTACTTGTGATTTCTGTCTGTCAAATTAATTAATTAATTAATTTTTTAAAAAAAGAAAAATATTAGTCTTTCTTTGAGTCGAGTTTCTTGTTTTTTCCGTGTATATTAATTGGCTCTGGAGAAAGAGTTCAGCCACAAATTACAATGAACTGAAGTACCTATGTGTGGATATCATAAATTACCAGAGAAAACTAGTGGCCTGTCACTTACAAATGAAATGCCCTTGAATATTTTGTAATCTTAGCCTGAGCATCTTGGATAAGACTAATGTAAATTTCGAAGGTGAATCTCAAACACTGAATTACATTTCCAGTTCCAGGTGTGTGGGGGGGAAACTGTGTCATTTTAATGAGTATATCTAGGTTTAGAATTCTATAACCCGTGAACCTTCAGATGGGGACAAAAATAAATTTTGCTGCTTTCTTTAAAAGGTTTATACATTATCCAGATAATACACATTCATTTTAGAAAAATTAGAAAATGTAGGTAATCATAAGGAAGAATAACACCACTATTAACCCCAGGAGCCAAAGACTGACTGTTAACCTTAGTGGTGTACACTTGTAGACCTTTTTTCTATGCATTTTCATGGGGTCGTATACTACACACTGTTTTGAAACCGAGCTTCTTTTATATCTTGCGAATATTTCTAGAAATCTATAAATCATTCTTAATGGTTGCATAGTATTCCATTATATACAAGTACTATAATTTGTTGAACTAATCCCTTTCTTTTGGATAGTTAGATTATTTCCTATCATTTGCTATTATAATGCCTTGGGGAACTTCCTTATTTTTTTTTAAAAGATTTTATTTATTTATTTGACACAGAGAGAGAGATCACAAGTAGGCAGAGAGGCAGGCAGAGAGAGGAAGGGAAGCAGGCTCCCCGCTGAGCAGAGAGCCTGATGCGGGGCTTGATCCCAGAACCCTGGGATCATGACCTGAGCCAAAGGCAGAGGCTTTAACCCACTGAGCCACCCAGGCACCCTGGGGAACTTCCTTATTTATACATCTTGACTCACATGTTCAATTATATCCTTAGAATAGAGTCCAACTGCTGAATTTAAAATATACTCAATTGTTAGGGTGGAAAAGTGAATTTTTAGATGTCGAAGAGATTACTTTCCTAGAGACTTTGATATTGTCTGAGACTTAAGATGTTTTTAGGACTTAGTACTTAATTTGAGTTCTTCATAAGAAGCCCATTTTTTACTGTACGTTGATAAAACTGTATTCGACAAGTGACAATCTCCCCTACACATAGTTTTAGATGGTTTTAAAATATTTCAATGATTTAAATGGCGGTGCTCTCTTAGTAGTAGTAATAAGTTATGCTGATCGGTTTCCCCTCATTATTTTCAAAGCCTGGATGCTTTGTTTAGCTGGTTGACATGAGGCAGTTTCTTGCTGGAGGCAAAATGTCATTGGACCATGCACTAATCTTTTTTCCCCTCTGATTTTACCCATTTCCAGGCTGATTATATAAACAATAGGGTGTTGCCTTTTTAATTACACGAAAGCGACACATTACAGGTGATTTTCAGCAATCTGAACTTCTCTCCTAAATAGATCTTGCACTATCTATACCCAAATGAGAGCATAAATGTTCAGGCAAGGACACGTTAGAGGAGTATTTAAAATGAGGAGCACTAGAGTCTTCTTGAGTTTTGCGTGCAGTGGGAGGTAAGAGCAGCGCTATCCAATTAGGACTGAAGGAGACACAAGGCGAGAGAGGCTATGCTTACTGAGCTTGTTCAACTTGATGACATTATGATTTTCACGATAAAGTCTGCAATAACCTTTATCTTTTTTATATTTAATTTAATGGCCTCGGAATCTGGAGGCGCCAGCAGGCCTCATTTATCATGTGGCAAATATCAGCCTCTTCTGGTACAATTTTTTTGTGCTAACTAAAAGAGACGTGGAATTAAAAATAGGTCAGAAGGCTTTTCATTTCAGTTTTGTTGATTTAAGTGGATGCGAGGCGGGGAAGGACAGGCAAAACATTAGTTTCTTTTAAGTGATATTATGGAGAAAATAATCTATAACAAGCAGAGATTAGAGTACTATGAGAACACTGAAGATTATGTTTTATGAAATGAGTTCTTTCCAAAGCATTAGAGAATATAATTACAAAAACTATTTCAAGTTGCCTACCAGTGATTTTTGCTTAAAGTGAGGGAATGTTATTTATTTGAAATATTTTCACTTATCTTTCTGTGAGGCTGTGATGGAAGAGATGAATGTGTGCTTTGCTAAATTATTTGTTCATTCATAAGACAATGAATTTATGTCCTGTGAGAAATTTCTCTCAAAAGGAATTATTGGTTTTTTTTCTTAAAACAAAAAACTGAGCCAAAATAATGGTACATCTAAGAGTTTGCTTGTCAGTAAGAGTGAATAATGAATTATACCTTGAGATACTACAATGACTCTCAAATGTATAATTTTTTCTGGGAAAAAAAATAAAGAAGCTTAAAGAAAAAAAAAAAAGCAATAGTTCTGGGGCACCTGGACGGCTCAGTTGGTTAAGTGTCCAACTCTCAATTTTAGCTCTGGTCTTAATCATGGGTCCTGAGTTCAAGCCCTGCATCGGGCTCTGCCCTGGGTGTAGAGCCTACTTAAAAGGAAAAAAAGCAAAAAAGCAATAGTTCCTCTTTAGGTGTCTCTAGAAGGCCTGTGCTGGTATTTAATAGTAAGAGTGGGTAGTAGGTGTAAATTCTGGAGCATTGTTGCCCATGGCTTCCGTACTGCAGTGAAATGAATTATAGAAACACAAAAGAGCTGTTGAAACCCAAGTAAGCATTTCTCCCTCCATTCCTCTGTGACCCTCCCTCTGAGATTCATTATGCCCTCTAATTCTAAACTAAAGAAGACCCCCAGAAAAGGTTTTTTTTTTTTTTTAAAGAGAGAATTCGTGTACATGTGAGCAAAGGTAGAGGCAGAGGGAGAAGGATAGGGAGAATCCCAAACAGAGCCCACACTGAGCGTGGAGCCTGAGGCGGGGCTCTCTTACAACCCTAAGATTGTGACCTGAGCTGACGTCAAAAGTTGGATGCTTAACTGACCGAGTTACCTAGGCACCCCCCCTTTTTTGTCACTAACACTCCTCCTCCCACCCTCTTACCATTGCCCCCGAAATTTAAAAAAAAAAAAAATTATGACAAAAATCAGAGTAGGCAAAAAATTTTTTTTGACAGAAAAGTTACTATTTCAAATGATACAACACACTTAAACTTATAATCAAACCATTTGATCACTTTCACATGTACTGGATTAACACTTTCCTGTCACAGCAAGCAGGAGGGTAAGAAAGCATCCTCTCTCGTATACTCCATGCCACATGCCACAAATGCTCTTGGGAAGCAACCAAAACTGTTTGGCTGGTTATTGTCAAAAAGAACCACAAAACTAAGGTGACTGAATTTTCAGAGAGATATTTTGGTATCCGGATGGGTATCATGAAAGTATTTAAAAGTTAACTCAGATATGTGAACACACACACAATTTTTAATTTGTTCTCATGTTCCAATCAGGGGGTAGTAGTTCCACCCAAAATCCAGCTTGTATGAGACTCCAGTGAGGCCATCCTATTGTGGAAGTCAGGATCTCTCAGAATACCAGTTAGAGAAAAATCCAGACCTCTTTTCCATTTCGAGGCTCCCAGCACATTAAAGAACTGAATGGATGCCGAAATTATTGCTTTATCTTGCGTGTTTACATACAACAGATCAATGATGTGAACATCCACATCCAAAATGCAATGACTACATGTTTCACCCAACTCATTGGAAGAGAGCTTTAGGTCTTAACCTTGTGGCTTCTGATGAATATTATGAATCTGAAGTCCAGACCAGAGCTATCTCTTCATCCTCCCCATGGAAGGAGCTAGCAGATTGGAAATTTGGTTACATGTGTCATTGAAATATTTCTGGCCAAGGTTGTGCTTTCCATGCTTTATGGTCCATAAGTTTGGGATTAAACGGATTCCTTAAGCACGTGAATAGGTGAACGTGGAGCTTTTTAACAAGTCATACCTCAAACTACAGGTATTTCTGAGGCCATTCTGAAGGTGGGTCACCACTTCTTTAAACAGGAAAACAAGACAGTTCTGTCCTTCAAAATATATCCTCTCTAGCTACATGCTTAGTATTTTGTAGATTCTTAGGACAAAAAAAAATCTCATCTCATAATATATAAGAATAGCCGACAAAGGTGGATTCTTGAGCATTTCTTCTAGTCTGAGAAAGAAAATGAACTTGTACTCTTTAGAGTCAGAGTCCAAAATGGCATAGCAGACTCAACATTTCTTTAAGATCTTAGGTTTTAGACTTAAAATTCATACAGATACTACATTCTTCTCCATACTGCATTTTAATATCAAATAAGGTTGTCTCTCCCCCCCATTCTTTGATTAAATTTGATTGTTCTGTACTCTGATTCTATGGTGCTGTATACTCTCAGCACTCTGCTATGTACTCTTCTGGAATGTGTGTACACTAGTCTGACATGCATGAACCTAAGGGCTATGTTTACTTTTTGTCTGCCCTGATGGTCCAGGCTTTATCCTTGTTGAGTTTTTATACACATGGCTCATCAGAGGCAGCTCTAGAATGGGTGAGGCTCCTGGAGGAAACTTTCTCATGAAGCAAGTTCCATTTTTCCAAAGTAACCCATTTTTTATTTTTAAAATTGATCATGTGTTCCCCTTTCTCATGTTAGGCCTGGAAAGAGTATTTATGGTGGTCTAAATTTATGGAGAGAGTATTATGGTGGACCACTGTGGTGGTCCCATAACCATGGGAGGCCTATTATAAGGTTCTCTACTAGTGGTCCTCAAAGGGTACAATTTGAAATTTTGTGGGGATATGTGTATATATATATTTTTTTTCTTTTTTTTTTTAAACTATCACAATATTGGGAAAAACTACTGGCCGGGGGTGGGGACCAAAGGACACCAGAAGATTTTTTTTTTTTTTTTTTAAAGAAACGTGATTTAATGTGAAGACCTTGACAGATGAGCAAAGTGGTTAAGACATGTATTTCAAAGGCAGGCAGACTTTAATTTACCTCTTGGCTTGATTTGATGCTTAGAGCTGTATGCCCTGAGCAATCTGTTTGCCCTCTAGTAGACGCCATTTCCTCAACTGTAAAATAGTAGAATGTGTGAAATTCCTTCAACAAAGTACTATTGCTTTTACTCTCCTTCTCACTAGTAGTGAAAAGAGTCTTGTGACAGAGTAAATGTTTCCAGAGTTCAGGTCCCCAGGGAAGATTATATCTTCTAAAGAGCTAGCCTATTTCCTTCTAGGCAGTGGGAGTCATTTCATTCATGCCATTTTGCTCTTTACTTTGACTGCTAGCAAACATGGAGATAGTACTCATGCTTAATTGCTGTGGCTTTCTGCAAATAGGGCTTAATATTGTTTGCTTCCACTCCATTCCCTCCTCCTTTTCCCCCTTCCTACTAAATGTTGGCCTCTCATCCTACATTGTTAGTCATTGGTCTTATTGTTCCTGTGCTTTTATTGGAAGTTGTCTCCAATCCTTTTGAAAGTAGGTGGAAAATAAATAAAGTAAGGATGAAATAATAAGGCTGCATTTTCTTTATGGTCCTTCACAATGTTTATTTCTACATGTGGCAAAGTTTCTATTCTCCCCTTCATTTATACTATTTAATGATAGTATTAGTCAGATCTTTATTATTATCACTTACTTGGGAAAATATGACAATCCTAAACTGCTTATTTTACCCAAAACAGCCATCTATCGAGTTAGTTCAATGTAAATTATTTAATTCTATTTTCCTAGCAAAAAATCAGAAGACTAACACACATGGCTATATCTCATCATGTTACTATAGAACTGTGGTTCTCAAGTTTTTTGGTCAGGAATGCTTTACACTTTTAAAAAATTATTGAAAACCCAAAGAGCTTTTGTTTATGTGAGCTATTATCTCTTAATGCTTATATCAAAACTATGAAATAAAAACTGAGAAATTTAAAAGATATTTACTAATAAATTCATTTAAAAAATTAAAAATTTAAAAAATCAAACCCGTTATACATTCACATAAATTTTTGTGAAAAATAATTTTCAAAACAACAGCAACAGAACATTTTAGAAAAAAGAGTGGTGTTGTTTTTGTAAACCTATTTAATGTTTGTTTGTTCTATTTGTTATTTTTTTTATTGAGGTATAATTGACATACAATGTTGTATTAGTTTCAAGTGTACAACATAATGATTCAATATTTGTATATACTATGGAGTGATCACACCAAGTGTAGTGAATATCTTTTTTTTTTTTTTTGGATTTTATTTATTTGAGAGAGAGACACAGAGATAACAGAGTACAAACGGGGAGTAGAGGGAAAAGCAGGCTTTCCACTGAGCAGGGAGCCCAATGTGGGGCTCAATCCCAGGACCCTGGGATCATGACCTGAGCCAAAAGCAGATGCTTAACCAACTGAGGAACCTAGGCTCCTCTATAGTTAACATCTTAATATTTGTCTTAATGGAAGACAGCTAGATTCTCAGATTTGCTTCTGCATTCAGTCTGTTGCAATATCACACATCTTATAACCTAATGAATAGATAAGACTGAAAAAGGCAAATATGTATTATTAGTACTACTATTATTATTAAAATAGCTTGAATTTTAAGGACTGCCCAAAAAAGGGTCTTAAGCCCCCCAAAAAAGGGTCTTAAGGATGCTCAGGGCCCTGGACTACACTTCGAGGACTGTGCTATAGAACATAGTCAATGAAAATGGCAATATAAGAAATAAAAATTAATGTTTTACCCACATTTTAATTGTTAGTGCTTTCAGTGAGCTACTAACTTTTTAAAAATATGCCTCTTACCCTTCTCCCAAAGTTTATAGAAACATTAAGGTCAAACTATTGTTGACAGGTGTTTAGATTTTTCCTTCAAGATCTAGACAATGTGTTTTTGAAAGCTACTAATGATATATGAAATCAATGTTATGTTTTTGGCAAGTTTTTTTTTTTTTAATGTACGTATTGAACAGAGATCATCCTTTTTGTTGTGGTATGTAGGAAGACTTACCCTTTTTTTATCCTTCCAATCTATAATAGTAAAACTAGTTTTATTAAACCATTATTTTTATTTGTATGTGTTGCTTGTCATAACATCATTATACCATCCTAACTAAAGTAGGGCAAATTGATTTCTCTTATTCCTGCTGTGAGGTGGTTCATGATGAAAGCTAGACGGATTGCCTAATTTACAGAGTAGCATTAGGTTCAGAAGAAGTTAGTACAGAAGAACAATACCTTGTATTTTGTTGTATTTTATTTCTTTTTTGTGATTTAGGTAATAGCAATAATGGTTGTGAGCAAGACTTTAAGCTTTTGTACTGCTATAAGGATACTCTAAGAATACCAGCTCTGCTTTCAGCCTGATGGGATCTGCATGACAGTATAGTATGCTTCAAGTTCAGGAACAATCTTATAAACTTTCAAGTGTTCCCACAGAATGGAGGCTGCCAATGTTTCACTTGGCCAACAGTGGCCACAGAGTCTGGTTCAGATATTTGGAAGTGGCAGAAGTGATAAAGAGAATTTTCTGCTTATGAGATATGTGCCAAATCACTTCAGGTTGCAGATGGGTAATAAAATAAACATGGTCAAGGAGTGTCACCCATTATCCCAGGGACTGCTGGGCCCAGTGAATCACCTTCATATCTCATCATTGTACTTTTCATAGAAAATCATATTATGCCCTTCACCTAAAAAATAGCTTGCCTGTATGTGTATGTATGTATGTATGTATATGTATATATAACTATATATATTATCTTATATTTGCCCAATGATTTTCAGAATTGTCAGTTAAGTTGGATAGGCTTTTGAGGTTAGGAAGGAATTTTAAAAATGATCCATTCCAAACCCTTTGACCCTTGTTGAAGCTTTTCACAGTGTCTTAGATGAATAATTGTTCCAGTTTGCTTGAGTATTTCCAATTAAAGAAAACTGGAGATTCCTAAAGCAAACCCTTGTGATTCTGGACAGGTCCAATTATTGGGAACGCTTTTTCCCAACTTGACCTGAGACAGACAGACACTCTTTTCCACACTCTATCACTTCAAATGTTTGAAAACAATTCTTATATCTTCATGAGCCTCCTCTTCTCCAACTCGGTCAATTCTATTCTTTATCTGAAACTTTTGTAAGCCCCTTACCCTTTTTCTCTCCCTGGTCGGCCTGCTCTCATCTTCAGCATCCATCTTAAAAGCATGATACCCAGAATGACACCCAGCTTTCTTAATGCTAAGTGACCATTATAGAGTTGAGTGGGGCCTTTTTGCTCCCTTATTACCATTACTTGCTAATGGATCCATTGGGTCGTCTAGCTTCTTTGGCAGTTATCACGTGGACTTACACTGTACTTACTATCAATGGAAAGTATATATGTGAGCCACATCAACACTATTAAGCTATATTTTCTCCTGCATTTATAAATGGAGTGTGCACATTCAAAACTTGGTCCATTGAAGTTTGAAGGGAAGGTGTTTTTTCTTGTTTTTTAGTATTTGACATGAGAGATAACTTTATTTTAATGTGATTCTGAATCTATGGAAAGATCTCAAGACTATCTCAAAGGATTACCATGTATCATTTACCTAGATTCACCAGTTGTTAACATTTTACCCCTTTTGCTTTATCATTCTCTAAATAGCTTGATGTGAATTACACAGAGATATAGTTATATATTCTTTTTCTGAACAATTTGAGAATAAGTGGCAGATATGCCTCTTTAAATATTTCAGTTTATATTTACTACAAATAAGGAAATTTTCTTTTCTTTTTTTTTTTTTTAAAGATTTTACTTATTTATTTGACAGAGAAAGATCACAAGTAGGCAGAGAGGCAGGCAGAGAGAGAGGAGGAAGCAGGCTCCCCGCCGAGCAGAGTCCGGGGATGCGGGGCTCGATCCCAGGACCTGGGATCATGACCTGAGCTGAAAGCAGAGGCTTAACCCCCTGAGCCACCCAGGCGCCCCAGGAAATTTTCTTAAACAGCCACCATATAGTTATAAAATCAGGAAGTTTAACATTGATTTAATGCTGTTATGTAATCTGTGGTCCATACTCAAATTTCGCCAATTATCCCAATATTGTCCTTTATAGCTTTTCGGAAGGGATGGAGGGGTTCCAGGATCCAAACCAGTATCATGCATTTCACTCAGGTATTTGCTAAATTAGCAAATTCCCCCACCTTAAAGTGATGTTCTTTATGCTTCAGAAGTTGAATAGTAGCTCTGAAGACTCCCCAGGCCTTTCCACAGTTTTCATTTCGTGGATTCAACAAATATCCAACTACCATCTTCAAGTGAAAAATAAAGTAAATTCACAAAGCTGCTCATTTTTGAGCTTTCCTATCCATGTCCTCTTGTTCAGCGTTTTGACTATGGACATTCCAGCGTAGGCATTGGAAGGCAACAACTTTCTAAAAGTTCTCAACCTCTCTGCACTCAAGACTATTTTTATGAGCGTTGTGTCCAGTGAGCCTTTCTTCCTCTTCCTGCAGACTGAGCATGACCGTTAGCTCCGTGTTTCTTCTTGCCCCGAGGCATACCACATTGGTCCTGCCCCCCGTGCCTATTATATTGATGGGGTTTTGCTCACCTAAGGAAGGTCTTATCCTTCACCCTCTGGAGTCATCCAAACTCTATTGATTTCTCAAGGTAACATCCTGTTTGTGAATCTTTCCATTCATTTATATAACAAATGTGTATTGATCATCTTCTCTGTGACAGGCAGTGCTCTTAGGTGAAGAGGATACAGCAATGAGCAAAACAGGCAAATATCCCTGCCTTATGAAGCTTATAGTGAGGCAAGGCAATCAATAAATAAGATAAATTTACAGTAAGTTAGAGGACAGTAACTCTAAGAAAAAAAAATAGGCAAGAGGTGGGAATGGTGGGAGCTTCCCTGTAGTTCTCTCAGAAGCTGGAGGTTGTTCCTCATTTGTCCTCCTGCCACTGCTCCACAGTGCCACTTCCACACATTCCTCCTTCCTTTGCTCTCAAAATCAGTGGCTCCTTTGAAGTACATGTTGCTGTTACCTGCTGATTTCCGAGACACTCCCTACTCTGTTGAAGATTCTAGAACCTGCATCACTATCGTTTCTGTCATTATTCTCAAAGTCATCCACATCCCTGTAGACAGAAAATCTATCCCTGGTTTCTTCATTCCTTGCCCCCATCTCCTCATATCACTTTTCCTCCAGTCGATCTTAGCTCTCACCTCCCATAGTCATGCCCTAAAGTTGGCCATCACCAGTTACAGTACCATCTCTGAAGCCTCCCTGCCCAACATCCCATCCATTCTCTGATCCCCACTGTCTGTTTCTGCAGCCCAACTACTGGGATAACTCCATTCCAACAGTGTGTAACTTTTGTGACCCGCCACTCCATTGACCCTGTATATTTTTCATTGCCTGTCACTCCTCCTTCCTGTACCCTCTCCCCTCAGGCTCTCATTTCTCTTCTTTTTTTTTTTTTTAAGATTTTATTTATTCATTTGTGAGAGAGAGAGAGAGAGAGCGAGAGTGCAGAACGCAAATGCATAAGCGGGAGGGAGGGTCAGAGGGAAAGGGAGAAGCAAACTCTCCACTGAGCTAGGAGCCCTATGTGGAGCTTGATCCCAGGACCTGGAGATCATGATCAGAGCCCGGGCATCTGAGCCACCCAGGTGCGCTCTCATTCTCTTCTTATCTATTTATATTCCATGCTCATCACTGTTTAAGTCATCCTTGATACACATCCCCCACGCTCCTTCTTTTCTCTCACTTCACTGACCTAACCCAGCCCAGTTAAACTGAGGAATGCATCTGAGCACTTGACCATGGGAACCAGCTGTGCCGACTGGTTCTGCTTTGAATCCATGACCACAGATTGCAGATCGGTGTTTGAGAAATCCTGCTACATCCCCCTGGTAAGTTTGCTCATCATAGATATCCAGCATCTCCTCTCCTGTCCTTCTCAGCTGATGACCTGGCTGATCTTTGAGAGAACAGAAGACATTTCACTAGAACTGCTGCTTCTTCTCATCACACATCTCCCTGTCCACCTGTGTACCACATTTCTACCTTCCCATCAGTAATAGTGATGAACTACCCCGCTCCTTTCTGAGGCCAGCTGCCCCAGTTTTGTTCTGGGCCCCCAGCTCTCTTCACTAGCTTAAGTATTCCAGTCAAGAGTGATTCCCTCATTTCCTCATTAGCAAATGTCCCTCACTGCTGATTAACTCCCATCACCACAGAGGCATGTGCCAAGAGCACTCATCTCCATGGAAGGAAAGAAAAGGTGTCTGTTGACTCTGGCACCTCTACCTATCTTGTTGCTCTGCTCCCCTCCACAGCAAAATACCTCTCAAGAGTTGTCTTTATTGGTCCGCTATGTCACCTCCAGTCCACTCTTATTTTTCTTTATTTTTTTATGAAATATACATATAAGAGAGCATATATAATATGTAGGCTTAGTAAAAAGGGAGATAAAGGTGGGATGCCTGGGTGGCTCAGTTGGTTGAGCGTCTGTCTTTGGCTCAGGTCATGATCCCAGGGTCAGAATGGAGTCCTGGATTGAGCTCCTTGCTCAGCCAAGAGCCTGCCTCTCTCTCTGTCCCCTGCTTCCCCTGCTTGTGCTGGTACTCTACTCTCTTTGATAAATAAATAAATAAATAAATAAATAAATAAATAAAATCTTTTAAAAAAATAAAGGGAGCGAAAGGTAATATCTGTGTCCCTACTACCTGAAATTGAATATTATTTATGTTTTGAACTCCTCCTGTATATTCTTCCCTTAGTGTGCCCTCTCCCCACACTCTTGTGAATTTTTGCCATCATGCTCTTGTTTTTCTTTACAGTTTTACCATATGTGTGTGTATCCCTAAATCATACATTTTTGTTTTGCCTCTTTTCAAACTTTACATAGATGGAATTTTATATTCTTTGATCACTTGCTTTGTCACTCACCTCAGGCTTTTTAAAAATTCTCTCCATAGTGTGTGTCATTCATTCATTTTCACTGCAGTGTTGTAGTCTACTATATGATCATATTACAATTTATTTTTCTATTTTACTGTTGATGGACACGTGGGTCATTTCTATACTTTTTGCTCTTACTAGCAATGCTGCTATGGACATTCTTGTACTTGGCTTCTGCTGTGTGTTTGTATAAGAATTTCTGTAGGGTATACTGAGGGGTGAAATTACTGGGTCTGTTTTATTAGATAGTCCCAAATTATTTCTAAAGTGTTTTCTATCAACTTATACTACTATACACGCTAGATGAAAGTTCATGTTCCTCCATGTCTTTACCAAAACTTTGTACCATCTGCATTTAAAATTTTTGCAAGTCTGATAGTTAATATCATCTCATTATGGTTTTCATCTGTATTTCCCTATTTACTAATCAGCTCCTTTTCAATGATTATAGACATTCATGTTTCCTCTTCTTTGAAATGCCCTTTCTTTTCTTTTCTTTTCTTTTTTTTTTTTTTTTACCAGATGTATTCTGGATATTAATTCTTCAGGTGTGTATTATCATCTCCCACTTGTCAGCTTGCCTTTTTAACCGTTGTTATGGTGAGTTAATAGCGAACTTCTTAATGTTAGTGGATTAGATTAAACTAAGAAATTGCTGATAGGTGATGATTTTTGAATTACACAAACAACTCCATATGGCTCCTGAGGAGCTTATTAGAACACATTGCCGGGCCCCTTTGTAGAGTTTCTGATTCAGAACCTCTCTTGAGTTGTAGGTGAGAATTTGCATTTCTAGTAAGTTCCCAAGTGATGCTGCCGACCCAGGAAGTACACCACAAGAAAGTCTGCTTCAGCCCAGTCTGTCTTCTCAATCTCACCTTTCGCCAGTCCTCCCTCCACGGTTTCTTAGTGATTATAAAACCTAGCCCACCTCTCCTACTCAGCCCACCATCCTTTTTTCAAGGAAGTCCTTGACCTGTCAATCTTTTCTTGGCGCAGAGTTGCCTTAGTTGACTTTAATGGGTCTTCCCAGCCCTGGGTGTAGATGGCTGCTTGTGCAGTGCTTGCCATGTTAATGAATGCCATTTTGTTCAAAGTGAACATGTGGCTTTTAAAATGTCCCAGTACCATTGATTAACTGCTTTTGCTGTTTCCTTTTGGAGTGCACTGTGTATTGAAGTTATTTTGATGCAACATCAAATCATGAATCAAACCCTGTCTTGTCATGCTCCAGTACCAAGTCTCCTTCCACAAGCCCTCCTTTTTTTCATTCCAGGTTTCACTTTCAGTCTCTACTCTTTTCTGTCATGGGTTAGTCCCCCACCCCCATCCCCAGTCCTGTATGTCATACCCATGTATTTTTCCAGGACATGCACAACAATCTCAAACATTTTAATCACAAAGCCTCACACAGGTAACAGAATAAAATACAAATGTTAAAAACAAATATTAAAAACAAATATTGAAGCCTTCCTTCTGGTTTATTTAGAGCAAGATTTCTGAGCAGTGACACCATTGACTTTTGGGGCTGGGTCATTCTTTGTTGTGTGGGGCTGTCCAGATTGCCAACATTGAGGATTTGGGGCAGCCTCAGTGGCCTGTCCTCAAGATGCCAGTAGCAGCCCGCTCCCACCCCATGTGACATCCAGAAATGTCTACAGGCATTGTCGCATGTCCTTTGAGGGCAAACTATCCTCTGGTTGTAAACTGCTGATTTAGAAACATCTCATGCTTAACTCCAGTTCTGATGGATTTCCTAATGAAATACTATCAGCTGCTTTGAGCCTTAACATTTCAACCCAAACCTCTTGAACCTTTCCCCTTTTTCCCCCATTATATATTTCTCTTTTGTCTACAACGAAAGGAAAGGGTTATATTTTCATCATTGTTCTTTACTGATCCTCCGCCACATTTCTCCAAGACAAAAGGCAGTTCCCACCAAAGACAGGCAGACCCAGGACAGATTTCAGATTCTTTTTCCGTCCTTCCTGCAAGTATTAATCTCACCGTAGGATGGTGATAGCTACTGTGATTAATATACTTTTAACTGTAATGCGATTATAGAAAATCATGCCAAAATTGCTTGAGCTAAAACTTGACCTGCCCTGACAGGATGATGAAAACTCAGTACCATTCTCCCCGACCCCCACCCCCAACCCCCACGCTCCCCCAATAGTCTTGCTTCTTAATGAGTAAGAGTAGTTTAAGCTGCAATTATTTCCTCTTACACTGACTGTCCTTTTCACCCTGATTACTCTTTGGTTGTATAATGGGGAGATAGTTGCTTGCAGGCTAGCAAGGAGGTCTGGTGAATGGCAGCAATACATACTTGGAAAGAGTGCATTCCACTCTCAGCACAACCTGCCCAGACTGAATGCAGCTCGCAAGTGGAGTGCATAGAGCTTTTTATAATTTCGATTTGAAATGCCACTTTTCTAGTTTCTGTAGCTAAAATGGTAAATAATTTTGCAGGACTTTTTTTTTTTTCAACTGCTTTTTTTTTTTTTTTTTTTTTCAGTTTGATGTTGCTGAGCCATCTTGAATTTACTTTTGCAAAACAAGACAACCATTTGTACCATTAGGGCCACTGTTCCTTTTTAGTTGAGTTTAGGAACCATCTCCAATTTAGCCTCTTTTGACGTGAGCAGAGCGTCTATTCATTCAAAGGGATCACCACGACACAGCTGGAGAATATGCATTAGGAATGTAGAGGGCATTGTCTCTATGTTTCCCAATTTCAGAAGCTCAGGGTTGCTTTACTTTCCAGACTATCAACGAAGCTCTGGGTTATTGGACACTTCTGTACATTTATAGTTCCGTGTTCATTGAGATAACAACAACTCTGAAGCATTATAAGATCTACAAGTATCTTATGAGTCATCACACACACACAAAAGACTAAACAATAATAATGTTTTGTATAGTTTGAGGGCTAGGCAAATTCTATTTGTAGCTATTTATTTGAGAAGTATCAGTTCTTGTAAATAGGTATTTCGTAACTACCTAGTCAAAATAAATCCCTGCCTCGGTTCTCTGTAATTTTCTTTTAAGGCAAACTTAGACACCAGAACAGTGCTGAAACAGGGAGGAAGAATCTTAATTATGTGTCCCACGGTAGATGACAAAGCACCTCCATATATACGATCTTGTTTGATTTTTTAAAAATTGGCACTACAGGCAAACAGAGAACGCTTGAGGCAGTCAATGGTTAAAATAAATAGCCAAAGACCTAAAGATTGTATCTGGCTGGTGTGATTGGTTGGTTTAGTAATCAAAAGGAAAAGAAGGGTTTTGATTTGGTGGTGTTAGCTGTACAAACCAAGGCACTGGCTGCAAACCCTAGAAACACAGGAGAATGCCAAACAAAGGAGCCAGGCAACATGAAAACATAGGAAACGGGAAAGAAGAAAGACTAGGAAGTGAGACGGATGGACCATGGAGGTCACTGGAAAGAGAAGCAAAGACTTAAAAATAATGTGAAAAATGAGAGCATCAGTTACAGAAATTGGCAAAGGTAGGGGCAAAGAGACCAATGTAACTGAGCAGCCTTTCCACTGAGACACCTACCACTGAGAGCACCAGGCTCACAGAGCAATACACTCAGTACATAGTTGGTTCTAGACACCTCGGAGCTCTTCAAGTCCTACCATTCCAGCACAGAAACTGATCTTCTTAGTGAACCCCCTTCCTGAAGAAAGGTATGCATTACATCTGCAATTTTTCATGCACTGAGACCTTATGTGTTAGCTAAAGAAAGAAGTTGTTAAGTGAATTTTTCCCATATAGGAAGTCTCTATGGAATCACACATTGTCTGATAGGGCTCACTAAATTTGACATTTCAATCAGATTTATCAGGAGACCTCATTTCTCTCCTGTGCTGTACAGTATATAAGAGTCAGCTAGAGTGTAGTCACTTCATTATTGTATGAACCTTTTAGGATGAGAGAAGAGGTTGGATAATCCAAGATGGTAATGCAACCCACTGGGATTTATACTTGATTATTTACATTTGTATTTTGATATTGTACACTTAAGCCTTTGTATTATAACGATGTATTTACATCTGTCTTTTCTATTAGACTATCCATGTCTTGACTTCAGGGACCATCTTAGTCTCCAAAACTCAGAGCACAGTCTTAGGCAAACAGCTGGGGTTTAAGGTTAGCTGAATAAATAATTGAAGAAATAGATATATCTAGTCTGAGAAATCACTGTGAACAAAGTAATGCCTCCACACAGTGAAAACACAGTCAGTAACACCTGGAAGGCTTAACTGCTTGCCTCTCAGACTGCTGCGAACCCCCCAACCTCAACCCAAGTGCCCTACTGTAAAATCCTTCCCCAGAACAACGGAAGTGGTTAAGTGTTCAGGTGTCAAAATGCTACCCTGCTGGGCTGCAGGCCGCATACAAAGTTATATTACACTGAGTTTGAAATGCTAACAAAGCAAGTAATTAAGCTGAGTAAGTGCTAACTTGCTTGAAAGCAAGATTTGAAGCTGATAAACGAAAATGCTGATAATTAAGAGTTGATTATACAGCTTTGTTGTTTCTCTACCCTGCTAATAGCCTCTCATTCTTGGCATGTAATGATTTCTCCCCAACAAGGGAAAGGAAAAAAAAACAAAAAACCCAACCATCAATCTTCTCCACTTCTTTTCTCCCATCCAGAGTAAGACACAACTCTTTCTTTCCCTAAGCTCAGTCCTCCACCTGTGGCCTCCATCCTTTCCTCCTCTCTCTTCCAGCTCTGTATCTTTTACCTTTCCCTCTTCACTAATTTCTTCTCTGTTATAAGCACATCCAGGGGTTACCATTTTTTTTTCTTTTTGACAGAGAGAGAGAGACAGCGAGAGAGGGAACACAAGCAGGGGGTGTGGGAGTGGGAGAAGCTGGCTTCCTGCTGGGCAGGGAGCCAGGTGCAGGGCCTGATCCCAGGACTCTGGGATCATGACCGGAGCCGAAGGCAGATGCTTAACGACTAAGCCACCCAGGCGCCCCCAGGAGTTATCATTCTTTAAAAAAATTTTCTTTTAAAGATTTTATTTATTTATTTGAGAGAGAGAGCATGACCAGGGAGAGGGGCAAGCAGACTCCCTGCTGAGCATGGAGCCCAACATGACGTGGGACTCAATCCCAGGACCCTGAGATCATGATCTGAGCGCCTCCCCAAAAATTTTTTTAAAGCCAGCAGATGCACCTGGGTGGCTCTGTTCATTAAGCCTCTGACTCTTGGCCTCTGTTTGGGTCTTGATCTCAAGGTCCTGAGTTCAAGCCCCGGATTGCATTCCATGCTGGGTGTGGAACCTACTTAAAACACACACACACACACACACACACACACACACATTAAAAATTTAAAAAAATAGTAAAAGCAAGCCAACAAATGAGAGTGCAGAATCTTCCCTTTTGCTGCATCCTGTGAAGCCTCTACCATCTTTCTCCTCTGCATCCCCGAAGCTCTCGAAAGGGAACCCGCATCCCTTCATCCTCAGCTTGATTGCTGATTGCTTCTTACACTCTGATGAAGCTCTTTCAAAAGTTATTGATATATTCTAAATTGTCAGATTCCACAGTCTTCATTTTCCTTGATGTCTGCAGCACTTCACGTTGTTGACCTGCCCCTCTTCTGAACTGTGTCCTTCTGTGGCTGCCATGACATGTTCTCTTTGTGGCTTTCTTCTCACTCCCCTTACTCCCTTCTCTTCCTCTCTCCTTTCCTCCCTCCCTTCCTTCTTTCTTTCTTTTCTTCCTTTCTTCTGATAAGAGAGGAGAAAGAAAAGAGAAGAAGCTAGTATTTATTGACATTTAAAATAAATTATATGCCAGGTATTGTACCAAATGTTCAAACATTATCTCTTTTTATCCTCACATCAACCCTCGGATATAAATATTATTCCCGTTTAAAATTTTATTCACTCATTCATTTATAATTGTGGTAAAGTGCACATAATATAAAATTGGCCATAGTAACCGTTTTGAAGTGCGCAGTTCAGTGGCATTAAGTACCTTCACACTGGTGTGCAACCATCTCCACCATCCATCTCCAGAACTTTCATCTTGCAAAACATTAAACATCAACTCCCCAATCACCTATTTCCCCCAGCCCCTGACAATCACCCTTCTACTTTCTGTTTCTATAAATTTGACTACTCTAGGTACGTACCTTCTATAAGTGGACTCACACAGATTTCACTTAGCATGATGTCTTTGAGGTTCATCCATTTGGAGCATATGTCAGATTTTACTGCATTTTAAAGGCTGAATAATAGTCCATTGTATGTAAATGTCACATTTTTATGAATTTTTAAGCATGTTTATTCATCTTTTCATTGATTTTTCCCGTTTATAATGGTGAAAATATGGCTCAGATGAGTAAAATAACTGATCAGGTCAACAGCTTTTCCCCATGGGAAAGCCTTCTTCTAAATTCTACCCTTAGTTTTCTTTCTTCTCTCTCCCACCCTCTCCACTCTCTCTTTCTCCCTCCTTCCTGTCTTTGCTGATCTTATTCCACATTTTGTTTATTTATTTATTTATTCCACATTTTAAATTATAATCTCCACATGGATGCTTCTCAAATGTATATTCTAAATATAATCTTGGTGCTGAATATAGTTCATATATCCAATAGACCCACCGGATTACCCCTCTGGTGCCTTTGAGTCACCATGCAAGCCAGTCGTCATTTGGTCCTCAAAACAGGCTTGCTATTCTGACACCCCTGTGTTGTAATGATGCCACAAATTCCCCAGCCACCTGGACCCTAAACCTCCAAGTCATCCTTGAGCCTCTTTCTCCCATATCCCCCAATTCACCTCCATAAAGTCCTGTCAGTTGTGCCTCCTAGTCCTTTTTCTTTTCTTTTTAAGATTTTATTGATCTTTTTTTGATAGAGAGAGACACAGGGAGAGAAGAGAAACAAGCAGGTGGAGTGGGAGAGGGAGAAGCAGGCGTCCGAGGAGCAGGGAGCCCGCTGTGTGGCTCGATCCCAGGTCCTGGGATCATGACCCAAGCTGAAGGCAGACGCTTAACAGCTGAACCATCCAGGCGCCCTGCCTCCTAGTTCTTTTGCTACACATTGCAGCCTCTCTGTCCCCATAGATGAGGTCCTTAGTCAGGTGGATGTAAGATCTTGGGTTGGATTCAGCCCCCAGCCTGGCCACTGCCTGACTTGGAAAGACGAGAGGGTGTTGGGGTAGTCACCTCACCTCACTGAGCTTCAATTTCCTCATCTGTGCAAGACAGCCCAAAGTGCAAGGTGTTTCAGTCATTAAATATGATAATACTTATAAATAGCCCAGCACGGTGCCCAGTGTTTAGCGGATGCTAAATAAATGGTGATTCCTAATTCTGTCTTTCTACTTCTAGTTTACTAGCCTTCTTCCCTTATAAGGATTTTTCTTTCCCTGTATTTAGTTACTTGTAGGAAACAAACCACTGCCTTTTAGTATTAGGTTTTATTTTACAGTGCCCTCGATTCTGTATACCAACCAGAGGACGGTGATTGTGTTCAGAGTTGGTCCTTCATATTTGTGTTTGCGATTTAATTTGACATTTTAAATTCCTAAAACAATCTTGGAAGAGATTTCCATCTGGTAGACTGCCTCATCAAAATTGTCTTATACAAAACGATTGCAACCTGCAAGATTTATTGAGACCAGTCTCATTTTTTAAAAGATTGCTATGAAGTCAGCGAAGTGAGATTTCCATGATTGGAGGGAATCTAATACCTCAGTTGGAGGGAATGATGGAGGGGCAGCATGAGCTTATTCATAGCTTTGAGTGTGCCAGGCGTTTTAACTAGGATAAGTGGAGTCAGCAAATATCCCCACGCCCCCATACACATCCCAAAACAGAATTTGGCAACTAAACAGGCAGACTTGCGCATTTTCAGCATAAGGGACACCTGGGTAGGAGACTGTCTTCAGTTCCTGGAATAAGGGTTCTCAGGCAAATTAAATCCCAACTTCCTCATCAGCAGTCTGCCCTCCAGGGAGCTGTCCAGAGTAGCCAGACCACGTCCAGCAGCATTGAAAATAGGAATTCCATGTATGGATCCTGAACAGACTGCATCCTTTAGCTAGCTGGATTGCTGGGTCTTAGAAAATCCATTAACAACAATCACAAAACCTCCAGACAATCCTTGAGTATTTTGGAGAAAGATTTTAATAACTATGCATTGAAAAATTAGACTTCAGATTGATCCTTTCCTTTAATGCTTTGGAATGGCAAGCAAGGAGGTAGTGAGAATGGAAATGGTGCTAGTTCACCATCTTGTATTAGACATCAGGCATAGTCATCTGTATAGTTGTCTAAATTTAACTCGGTGTTCCCTGAGATTGCTGCAAAGCCTGCAGAGTTGCTCATTCATCAGTGAAGAGCACGGCCACCCTGGGTATGACGCTCTAGTCTCAAGCTAATGGTTCAGACATGTCTAAGATGGCCAATCTATCCAAACACTTGGGTTGGATTCACTACTCCTGTCTCATTCCTGAAGTATGTAATCAAATTCTAAAAACCAATTGCTTGGGTGTTTTGTTTTTCTTTTGCCCAGCAGGTTTTACTCGGCCAAAGCAGACCACACTATTCAGTGGATAATGGCAGCTCACGAGCTACCTTCTAATGTTTGTGTTTTATTTTTTCCCCATGAGTAAGACTGTAAGTGTGAATGCTCATATATTGTATTTTATTTTTCTTCTGATAGCCTCCCTTCCCATCTCTCCTCAGCCTTTTTCTTATGAACCCTAAGAATGGCAGTCCCTGGAAATCTATGTTTATGTTTTATGAAAATGGCAGACTCCACTACTCACTTCTATTTTCCCATAACTATCTTGCCATGAGTCCGGTTTTTCTCTCATTCTGCTTGAGAATTTTGGTTCTCTGGCCTCCACAATGAGTTGAAAATCTCCAGGAAATCAGTAGTGGACTGGGTTTGAAGTTGGTTTGTCCCAAGAGAATCTTTTTTTTTTTTTAAAGATTTTATTTATTTGACAGATGGAGATCACAAGTAGGCAGAGAAGCAGGCAGAGAGAGAGGAGGAAGCAGGCTCCCTGCTGAGCAGAGAGCCCCATGTGGGGCTCGATCCCAGGACCCTGGGATCATGACCTGAGCTGAAGGCAGAGGCTTTAACCCACTGAGCCACCCAGGCGCCCCTGTCCCAAGAGAATCTTAACAGAGTTTTCCTTCTATTTCCGTATGAATCAGAGTCTTCAAACTCTTTTGCCCTAGGCTGGCTATTAGTGTTGGGTCATGGAGTTCAGAATGAAAGTATGAACTCAGAAAATTCAGATGCAAGTTTTTGGAGGTGGGTGGTGACAAGTCTTTAAGAATATTGTAACCATTGTGGTGACTTGGTGGCTCCGTCAGTTCAGCGTCTGGCTCTTGATTTCGGCTCAGGTCATTATCCCAGGGTGGTGAGATTGAGCCCTATTTTGGGCTCTGTGCTGGGCATGGAGCCTGCTTAAGATTCTCTCCCTCTCTCTTTGTCCCTCCCCCCTTTCTAAAAATAAAAAAGAATATTGCAACCATGTATCTGGCTAATTTCTTTTGCCCCTGCCCCAGCACCCTAACATAGTAAAATAAAATTTTATAAATGTGGCTCAAGATCTGACAATTGCTCTATCTTATATCAGGTGGCTGCCACACTCTCAACCATCTCCCCCAACCCCACCCCATGCCTTTTCTTTCCACTCTGTGTGCCTGCCTCAAAGCAGAGGGTTCAGGAATAAATGGATCACCAAAAGGAAGGGCAACAGTCTACGAACTTCGGAGCGAAGAACTGTAAAGTGGCCAGGACTCTGATTACCAGTCAGGCTTCCAGATGGTTTATTAATGAAGCAATGCATTATCCACAAGGGGCAAGAAATGCCATTAGTGCTTCCCTCTAGGCGCGGAAGTTCCTATTTAAGGAAAAGCAAATGCATAGCATGTGCCATGTCAGAAAACTAATTTTAATGTTAACAATGAGGTGAGTATTCTTGTGGCGAAGAGAAAATATTCCAGCCTTCATTGCCTTCCGCAAATCAGTTGCTGGAAGTAAACGAGGTGTGCTATTTCAGTACCAACTTAGCAATACCTCTGCTCTATTATCAGCAACATGCACCGTTGGTTCATGGCGGAACGCAAGCCACTCTTGTCTGTGAATAAGCATCAGGCTGACTGTGCAGGAAGATAATTGCTCAGCCTGCACTTCCTTTGGCACCTACTGATCTCTGCTAAGTGGTTAGTAAAACATTTTTGTAGGAATGTCAAGCACTTCGGAAAATTTGAAGGACTTCGTTTCTGATTGTTCTTTTTCTCCTGTCGAAGTTTGAGGGAAAGTTCCCGCAAAGCCGTTCCGGTGCTGCCATTCCTCCTGGCCCGTCTTGGCTGGTAGGGTGCCGCCACGTCTGTGCCTGCCTGGCTTCCCTTCAAGGGCGCTTTCTTTGGCGTTTCCCTGTGACACCAGCTGGGTGTGTTGTGGGATATCAAGTGACCGACTTCAAATGGACGGCAAATTCACTAAAGTGAAAATGATTGTGGTAGTTCCCTCATTTCCCCCCACCGTGTATGTAAAACTGACTTTTAAAGTGTTTAGTGGATAACAGAGCACGTAAGGTCAGTACTAGCCATGGCGGCCATGGCTATTATTTTCCCTTTTCATGGGAGGGTGCTCAGCAAAATGAGATTGTCACACTCTTTTTTTTTTTTTGAGAGGACGGCGACAGACAGTTAAAAGCCTCTTCATGTAAGGATGTTATTTCATAAAGACACCAGCACTGGATTATCCCCTTCACTTTAAACTTCTGCCAGCTTGTACAAAGAGATAAAACAAAATAGCCCCGGTCCCAGGGGTGGGGAAGTGCCGGCCAGCTCAGCCTGGGTCCGCAAGCTTTCATTTTGATTAGTCACATGTGAGGAAAATTCACTTAGGCTGAGAGGTAAATTTAATACCAGTTATGCCCATGCTGTTCATATCACAACCATTTTCACATGATGCCACTTAATTCCCTCAGAAGCAGAAAGGTAAATCGGTGGCTGGCCAGCAAAGGTGTCACAATGCATTAAGAACAGGACTCGCTGCAGGGGATAATGGTTCTGATTGCTGTTGACTCATGTCCCCACCAACTGCCTCATGTAAAATAAGTGACATTTAAAAGACATCAAGATGTGAGAAGAGGTAAGGGAGAGAAAAAGAAAGGGAGAGGAGGGGAAGAAGTCGGCGCCACCAAACTTGCCACCCAAACGCGCCGTCTCTCTTCCTCCCTAAATGATGGGAAATGATAACTCGACATGCCATGGGTGACCTGCGCGAAGCTTTTAACTTCCTGTCTTGTGTTTTTAGAGAAAAATCTGTACAATTGCTTCTGGGAACTGCTCCAGCATGTTATCATTTATTTCCAATTTAATTTTTTTTAAGTTTTATTCTTTTGCCCTCACATATCAGTCTATTCATCTCTTTAAAAGCTTTAGGCTGAATCAAGTTAGGCAGTGGTAGACAACAAGAGGCAGTCTACTTTCTGAAGGCCCATTTATGTCTATTTTTATAAAGAGAATCAAACTCCAGTTTACAGTAAGCATATGCTTCAGTTGACATCTGTTTCTAAGACTTGGACGCTTTGTTTGCATAACAGTCACCAATAAATGGCCTTGTTTTAAGTCTGCTCACTGAGTTGTATGTGGGTTGTTCAGCTGGGGATTTCAGTCGCAGCTGATCCCCTACCGCTCATAGCTGATAGGAAGGGGGAAAATCTGAGAAGCCCAGTCCTATTTATTAATGCAGATTTTAACATTCTCAATGAACCACTTATCCAGTGCGATTCGGCAACCAAATCCTTATTTGCTCAGGCAGAGGAGGGGGTGTTCTTCAAAGTGCTGAATTAAAGCTTACCAGCTTTTTTTGTTGTTTTTTTTCTTTTCTTTTCTTTTTCTTTTTTTTTGGAGGTGGGGTGGGGGAGAAGGGGAGAGAGCAAGGCCTTTGCGTCAGCCGGTCTCTGATAATTCGGAGCACAATGAGATTGAATCTTTATGCATCATAAACCAAGCTTATGTTGAATGAGTTCAGTGTTCACTAAGATTATTGGACATTTATCGTGCTCCAAATGCAGGCTTTTTGTGCAAAACATCTTCACAATTTTTATTCAGCACTGCTTACACGTCAATTTAGAGTTTGGTGGAACAAGGTTGTGTTTCCTTCGCTCAATGGTTTTGTTTCGTTTTAAAGCATACCCGATGCCACATGTGTGCACAATATTCAAGTATTTCAAGATGTCCATGTGACTATCTTTAGGATTATTAGTGCTAATTAAAGAAGTTACTACTTGTGGTAAGCTGCTTCAAAAACAAAGCTAATCCTCAGGCTCCCTAAGTCTGCCCTTTCTCCCCCTGCCCCCTGGAAGGCATGCCAGCAGTTAAAAATATTAAAAGTCTGAGGACAGAATCTATGTGCCCTTGAAAGTAAACCTGATCAGTAGGGGGCTTTGTTTTAATTCGCGTATTTACACAGAGGAGATCTAACTTTAATGTATTTGAAAATACAGCGTTCACCAACAGTGAGCATACTGAACTTTTCCCCCTGAATTATTGTATAATATTGTATAATATTCAAGTAATCGCTTATGAAATGTGTAACATTTTTTCGAGGGGATTTACATATCAACTTTTCCTAGTGGAATCAACAACAGTAGCATGAAATGTATCTACTCCATTTACTCTTATCCAGTGCTCCTACTTTCTTTTCCCCTTTAATTTTTATATATGGTAAAAATTTCATTGAAGAGAGATTTCAGATGACAGGACTGTAATTTTAAACCCAATAGAAGAGGTGTAAGCAATTTGAGCTTAGTTGAAGCATAATCTTAGGTTGTCAAGAAGAAACCCATTCTCCCTATGCTAATCAATCAGTGTATCAACCAACCAATCATCTCTTCAGCTTAGCATATATCCTAAGGTTTGATATATCTATTAACTGCCCATCATGCAGCTGGTCTCTGGATGATGAGATTCCCCCTATCTTGGCATTTGGCGGCAGATGACTGAGCTATCACAGCCTCAGATAAATACCAAAGTGGAGATTTCAATCCCGTTCCTGAGTGCAGAGACAATCCAGAAATGTTGAAAATATTCTTAGCAGAGAATATGCAGAAAATTACATTTCTCGACACAGTGGTGTGTGTGAAAATTGTATATATTACATGATTTCCCCTCCTGAGACACAACAAAATAAAATAAAATTACTTTTATTATGACTGGAATGCTGGTAATCAAAAGAATAGCTGGAATCTGATGCAAACTCTTAATTGTAAGAGAAAGCACATGGAGATATTTGAGTAAGAGAGAATAATGACCGGGGAGATAACAAATTTCCTGAAAGAAAACAGAAGACCAATTTTATAAAACAAAGCACGTAATCATTGTAATTCTGGAGAAAGGGGTCACCATTTCCGAAGAGTGTTCATTGCCTCCTGGCCTCAAGTCAGAGGTTCTGATATTAGGGGCCTGCAGCTGAATGGATGTATCTTTAGCCCCTTCCTCCAGCCAGTAATGTTGGGACATGGTTTGGGGACAGGGAGTATTTCTATAAAACTGTTCATTGAGAAATAGAAACCAAAAGGCTTAGATTTGCTTCCTAAGAGTCTGTGAAAATGTTGAAATTGGAACGAGGAAGATTCATTTCTTCAAACACTGATTTCCACCTGGAAGGTAAAAATCCTTCTACAAAATGCGAATTCAACTGATGATGTCTTTCCTACACTATTGCTCAAGTCTCTCATTCCGAAAAGAGAACCATGGTGAGGAGTTGGGGAACTGAGGTTCTAACTGAAGCTCGGCCCCTGACTAGCTAAGGCTAAGCAAGCCCCTTAATTCTCTGGGCCTTACTTCATAAATCAAGATTTCTCTGATGCTCCTGTGAAAAGTAATAAATAACTAGTCTCATGATGTGCAATCATTGTTATATATTATTCCAAAAGGTTCTCGTTTTCTGTGTCTATGATGGCATGAACCTAGACCTCTACTGTAGTATTGGCTCAGCCAAAACCTCTTTGGTACTATTGAGCAACATAAACAAATGAAAAATATCCCAGCCCAAATACAATGGTCTGGGTTTGCAGTCCTTTTTTCAATCATTTGTTGTGGATGGAGCCAAGGAGGAGGAATGATGGAGTTCACGGTAACATGAACTCTTTGCTGCTGGAGAGAGAAGGAAATCTGCTTTCTGTCCTGAGAAGTCCAGCATGAGTCCATAGAGACCGTGATGACTTCTCCACTCCCAGCAACTCAGCCCGTGCACTTTGATCTCGGCTTAAAAACACTCGTGTGTCCTGGTGTGAAAGGGACTGCAACAATATAACAGCTTTAGAATTTTGTATTTTTCTCAACAGAAAGATAATTGTGGTGTCAAGTTCAGAGCCAGAGTTCGGTTTAAATAGTATATTTTCAAGGCCCTTCTCAAAGAGTTGTGATTCTCAGAGAATACAGTTTGCTATATGGGTTAAGGTCACAAATTTTATCAAAGCCAAAAAAAAAAAAAAAAAAAGGTCTAAAATTTAAAAAGGAGAAAGAAAAGAAAGGAGAACCATTTTCTCTATCTCAAGTCACTTAAAGGGCCCATTCTGGGACTCATTCCAGGTTACTATGATTAGAGACCTGCCTGTTTGTAGATATCCACAGATAAACCCAGATATGAGCACTCATGACATGTGCTCTGCTGAATGAGTCAAAGGGATTGATTTAGAGAGAGATGGCCTATTGAATGTGGATTCTTTGTTGCCGGCCTGGAACCTTGTAAGCATGCACCTTTCAGGCCCAGGACAGCCTTACTCCCCAGAGCATCTATCCTATCTTCTGGTGATAATTGTCCTGCCAGCTCTGCAGATTGTGGATATAGATTAAGAAAGTGAGCGAAAGTGGATTGAGTGCAATTAGAAACTTATCCACACAAGAACTGACCTGTGATTGCATTTACAGCTGGAATCAGGTGCGGAAGAGACACATTATAGAGCTCAGCATTCGATGTTGCAGAAGAAGAGAAATTCACTTTCTATTTTTGTGATTTCCAGGTTTAGAACATTTGGCTACTGTGATACATGAATTCAGCACGCCTTCACATGCATTGTGTAAACAGGCCACAGAGAAGTCAGACAGGCAGTGAGCTCCCTTGCCCTCAAGGGGTTTATGTTCAAAGGTAACAAAGACATCAAAATGATGGTGTAAAACCTTGAAGGAGGTCTCAGCAAAATTTCTTTACCAGGGTGTGACTGATGTTGGTTCTTCTATTATGAATTCTTTTAAATAGAAAACAGAGGCTAAACCTTTAGTGTGGATCGAAGGGAGAAGTAGGAGAGACAAGATGGGTAGAAGGGACACTGAAGGAACCAAGGGAGGGAAGAAAGGATGAAGCAAAGCAGGCGCTCCACTGGGGCCATGGCTGTAATCTGTCTGGTTCTGGTGGTCCTGGGTACATTTAAGGAAGCTAATTCTTTCCACTTAGTATGTACTGGGGCTAGAGAGGGAGTGTTCACTCAATCATCAGGCACCAAACATTGACCACTGTCTTAGTGTATGCCAGCACAACAAAATGCCATAGACTGGGTGGCCTTAACAACAGACATTTATTTTCTTGCAGTCTGGCAACCACCCACTGGAGCTATAGAGTGTCTCCCCAGAGGCGTCTTTTCCTACTTGCTGTTGGAGAGATGACGATTAACCAGTATGTAGCCCATGAATCTTTGCAGGATTCTAGAAGCATTGTGCCCAGCCATTAAGCAGTGGAGCAGAGGAGGGAAGAAAGCACGCACAGAGAGTAGAGGGTGCGTAGTGAATGCTTTATAAACACTCTGAATGGGTGAAAAATAATGACCTCTGACTTCTTTGTGGTTCTTAACTCATGCTGCCACAAGATCAGTTATAAGGTCCATGTCACACTGTGATATGAAAGTATTAATTGAATAGGGGCAATCAGAATTTCTATGTGAATAATGACTTAGAAATAATATTCTGCCCATTCAATAATGGAAGGGGGAACCAGTGCTTTGCTGGGCTACACAGTTCCCTTGGCGGGGTCAGATTTTTTTTTTTTTAAACTGTGAGTTACATGCATTTTCTGTCCTCTTTTAATTCTTAAATCTGATATGAATTTCTTTAGCGTAACTTAAGAATAAGGAAGAAAATTAAGGGAAGGAAAAGATATGATAGGTGCTAGTATTATCCTTTGGGTTTAATTTTTGACTTCAGATAGATACCTGCATCAGCTCTCCTCTTGAATAGGAACACTCCCATTATATGGTGAGTGCTGTGAAGTGTGTAAGCCTGATGATTCACAGACCTGTACCCCTAGGGCAAATAATACATTATATGTTAGTTAAAAAAGATTAATAAAAAAAAATTTTTTTTAAACCTGAATCTATGAATGTGGTTTAAGGTGAACCTACCTGTGTCAGTTTCTTAGTCTTGATAAATGTTAAGATGGTGACAATGAGATAAACCAGGTAGAGGGTATCCAGCAACTCTCTGTACTATGCCAGCAACTTTTTACTCTTCCGTAATTCTAAAATTACTCCAAAACTAAACATTTCTTTTTAAAACCCAGGTATGTGTGTTTTACAGTGAACATATTTGAATAAAAAAGCCCTTAGCTTTCATTTTCAGGAGCATTTTCTCAGTGTTTCTGCAAGTGAATGTTCATTTAAATTTGACATCCTGAGACGCTGATGGCTAACCCTACATTTGTGTACACATCAAACAGGTCCCTAGCCGATCATTTAATGTTCACTTATCTGCTCTCGAATCAAAAGAAGAGGAGGATTTAGAATTATCTGATTTTTTTGGAATGGCCCCAGCACTAAAGTAAAATAAAATAAAATGAAACGAAATGAAACAAAATAAATCTCTTAGCATTTTCACTAACCAAATCATACTACATCTCATGATAAGTTATTTGGAAGTTTGTGTTTTATATAGGTTTGCCGTGTGGTATATTCGCAATCATGTAAGAGTGTCTAGTGGTTACTGTATTAGAGGCTGCCCAAACAAAATTGCAAAACTTTTCTCCAAAGTGTGATAATTCTTGGCTATACTAGTAAACAGTTTGACATGTGTTTAAACATGATTTGGTTTTCTTAAAGGTATGTCTAATGAAGTGTGTGACTGTATAATGGAGGAGACAGTATTTGATTTTTAATTTTTATGTTCGTTTCCTCTGTGTTCTCTGCCCATTTGATTTTTTTTTTTTTTTAAACGAAGAGGTAACAGAAAAGTGTGCCTCTGTCTGTATCACTGTGCTTACCGCATTGTTTTGGTGATGTTTTTGTACCCATCTTTCCTCCTGAAGAGTGAACTCCTTGAGAGTAAGAAAGGTAGCCTCAGTATCTCACCCAGTTCAGTCCACTGGAAGGATTCAGTAAATATTTGTGTGAATGAATGAATGAATGAATGAAATCACTTTCAAATGAATTACTCCCATTTCAAAGGGGACTAAGTAACTGCCTCTTGATTTGCTCTCTTTCCTGCCCTTGTTTTAAGATGGCCTCACAGTTTGGGCTGCTTTTTATCATTGCTATCATTCAGCTATGTACACTCACCTTTCAGATTCGTAAAAAGTATTTAAAAGAAAGAGAAATTGTTCGTGTTTCAAAACCTATTATAATGCATTTTCAAATATGTCAGACACATCTTTGTTAAAATTAAACCAGGGATTGGTTTTGAGCGAATAGCCCTATATCCTTACAGATGCTGTGGATGGATGCATCTAAGCTGCTTATTATATTGATGGGTTTTGCTGCTCTGCAGCAAATGAAAACAGGCAGCTGCTTCCTCCATCAAAGCAAAAAGCAGCCTGAGTTTTTATTAACTGAGCGTTCATTTCTTCTATTGCCAAAATTCTTACACAAAACAAAAGAGCAGTTTTAGCACATTATTGCTTAACTAGACATGAACAACTGACAGCAAGTGATAAGCCTGTCTGCTTTTCACAACTGGTAATCATTTTTGGAATAGATGTTTTAATATAGTTGAATATAAATTTTGTAATTTACATCTACAATGGTACGTAAATTTATAGATCCAGTTTGTTGCAGGAGAATGAAGGCTATAATCACAAAAGCCTTTCCCAGTGTTGTTTAATTTTTAATGACTATTTGAAAACTGGGGAAGGAAAATGAAATCAAATTCATTTCTTTAAAAAATACAAAAAGGTGTTAAAGACAATCACACAAGTTGGTTGGAGCCATTTGTGGATGGCCCTGACAGAGCGAGACCGCTGTGTTTACAGGCAGGACGTGCTTCGCACTCTATTTCCACATTAGTTGCAGTGAGCTGCCCAAGTTTGGACAGCGGCAGAAATTTCTGGAGAGCAGACCGTCGTGTTTCCTTTGTATCAATGAATAAGGATGAGCAGGGAGCCCGGAAGGACAGACCCAGGCCATTTTGCACAGCTGAGCTTCTCTGCCAACTCACATACATTTTTTTTTAAGCCGTCTGAATATCACACATTTACTTTCAGATAGGATGGCAGAGAGAGAGGGGTTTGTTTAAAGTGGGTTGAGACCACCTCTGCATGCTGAGATGTTGCCATATTTACTGAGTCAATTTGCCTAATGGTGTTTTTCCTTTTGGAATTTACTAATGGCGATTCCTGCTGTAAGAAGGGGTGGGCGATCCTCCTCCTTCCACCATCCCATCACAGGCCTGAGGGGAGGAACGTGGAGGGAAGGCAGTTTTGAAACACTGGAGTGCACCCCTTCCAAATAATACTGCTAAATAATTAAGTTCTGCCTAACAAGACTAATACCAGGGCCGTTTAATAAATGTGCTCTGCTTTGGCCCCTGTGTCATGTACCCCCGAACACCATTTTCTCTCCATTCCTAAATGTGCCGAGCACGCAGTTCACATGGAATGCAAGGCTTTCTGCTTGTTTAGAATCTATTTCTCATGTTTACCTAGAAGTAAGATGAAGCTGGACTCCAAGGCAGAAAGCTACTTTAGAAATCAAGTTCACAGGGTGCCTGGCTGGCTCAGTCAGTAGAATATGCAATTCTTCATCTTGGGGTTGTAAGTTCGAGCCCCACGTTGGGTATAGAGGTCAAAAATTTAAAAATTTCCAAAATAAAATCTTGGGGGAGAAAAAGGAATCAAGTTAATCTATCATACGTGACTAAGGGGGAGTTTCACTCTCCTTACTTCGGTGTGCCATGTAACAAGTGTGTGTCTGTGTGAGTGAAGGGACTCCTTGCCTAAGATAAAGAACAATGACAATTATGTCTAATATTTTCTTCTTCCACTTTATTTGGCACATTGCTGCTTCCTCATGACCAAGACACAACACAGTCCTATTTTATTTTATTTTATTTTTTTAAAAGATTTTATTTATTTGACAGACAGATCACAAGCAGGCAAAGAGGCAGGTGGAGAGAGAGGAAGGGAAGCAGGCTCCCTGCTGATGCGGGGCTTGATCCTTGGGATCATGACCTGAGCCAAAGGCAGAGGCTTTAAGCCACTGAGCCACCCAGGCGCCCCAACACAGTCCTATTTTAAAAGGGAAAAAGGGTGACCTCATCAAAATGATAGCCTGATCACCCCACTCTGAGGACACTGGGCACAGCAAGTTCTTGAAGGAGTGTGTTATTGGGAGTAAAACTGGCAATGAAAATCTGCCTCATTTTTTCTTTTTCTTCTTCTTCTTTTTTAAACTATGAGAAAGATGTGCTGTGTTTTGGGGGGAACCCAGGCCATGTTTATTCTCTTGCTAGGAGCTCTCTGGGTCCAGTCTTGCTAGAAATAACTATTTTCACTTTCTGATATCCTCTCTGACCAGTGGGGTTAGGGCATTACCTGGCCTAGGCCCAGAGAGATCGCACAAGGAAATGTTCTTCTACCTGTGCTTTCAGACTTCGGGAAAATTTCTGCCCCAAAGGTAGTTTGTTACCCTGACAAGGAGGAAATATGAACAAAAAACAAGAAAAAGGAAAAAAGCAGCATTTATCTGAGAACCATGCTCCATATCGAAGAAGAAAAATTGTACTTGAGGAGGTTGTCTGTTATTAATATGCTGGATTAGCTAAATAATAACACTATTGCCACTAGAATACACAGATGTCGAGCAGTCTCTTTTCTGAAGCTGTAAGATTGAATTAACAAAGGCAGTGCTAATTCAATTAAAATAGACATGTTAGGAAGGCTTGACTTCCAAGATCATTTTGAATCCTATCTAAAATATTTCCTGGTAAGGGTTTAGATTTGATATTATTATATTATTTAGATTTGCTATTATAGTACAAATAAAATATCTAAGGGAATCTAATTTCTTTACAATGTTGCAGGCTAGAGGCCACTGATAATTTCATAGCTTTAGAGCATTTGGAAATGCACAGATATAATGATCTATAGCCATTGGATTTAAGAATTGGAAGAACCCTCAGAAATCAATTCAACCCTTCCATTTTATTCTTGAAGCCAGAGCCCAAATATGATTTGTCTGAAGTCCTAAAATTAGTTATTGATGGCCATGAGAACTAGACACTAGTTCTCAGGATTTCAGGACTAGCCACCAGGGTTGGAGCAATATAGGGTAGTGATTAAGAAACTGGGCCCTGGCGGGACAGCTGGGTGGCTCAGTCAGTTAAGCGTCTGCCTTTGACTCAGGTCCTGATGTCGGGGTCCTGGGATCAAGCCCCACATCGGGCTCGCTGCTCAGGGGGAGCCTGCTTCTCCCTCTCCCTCTGCCTCTTCCCCCTGCTCATTCTCTCTCTCACTCTCTCTCAAATAAATAAAATCTTTTAAAAAGAAAGAAAGAGGGGCACCAGGTGGTGGGTATTGTATAGGGCACGGATTGCATGGAGCACTGGGTGTGGTGCAAAAATAATGAATACTGTTATGCTGAAAAAATAAAAAATTAAAAAAAAAAAGAAAGAAAGAGAAAGAAAGAAACTGGGTTGAGCTTTTGGGCTTAAATTGTGGGCTGTACCATTTTAGCTCTGTGTGCTTCGGTAAATCTCATTGTGCCCCCTTCACCAGCCATAATAATAGTACCTCCCTTACAGGGCAGTTTTCAGGATTAAATGAGATCATCTGTGTAAAGCAAACAGCCCAGCGTTTGCCAAGCAGTGAGTGTCCAATTAGCGATGCCATTAATAGTAGTAACAACTAGTACTGAGTACTTATTTGGTCTTCTAATTCATTTGATCCTCCCATCTACACTTACAGGGTAGATAGTACCGTTACTTCCAGAGAAGGAGATGGTGTAAGGGGAGCATAAGTGATTCACTTGGCTGCTAAAGCTAATAAGCCCCAGAGCTATCTTCCAGTTTGTCTTTGCTGTAGGAGGCGTGCAAGCTGACCGTGGCCGTGGTTGTAGTGCATCCTGTGTATTCCCTTCTCTTGGTGCTGCTGCAGGATCTTCCTTGTCCCATCTTCATTTCTCATCGGTCCCTTAGCTGCTTTCCCAGAGTCTGCTCTAAAACCGGCCCTCCGACAGAAGGCTGGAACACACTCTCCATAGATTATCTCCTCGTCCCCACCAGAGTCGCAATGAAGCTGGGATGCCTTTCATCTTTCCCTTCCCTCAGGAGGTATCAGAAGTAAAATTTTAGTTTTTAATCTCAATGCATTTTTTTTTATTTTTTATAGTTAACATGTAATATATTGTTAGCCCCAGGGGTACGGGTCTGTGAATCGTCAGGCTTACACACTTCACAGCACTCACCATAGCACATACCCTCCCCAATGTCCATAACCCAATTCAAGGCATTTTTCAAAATCAAATCACACCCGGAAATGGGCCCATCTTGTAGTCCTAGAGGAATTTATTGTTGAAATCCTTGGGTAATTTTTTGTGCCCCCTTCTCTTCCTTCCACGTGCTCACTGTGTGTCCTTCTTTTAGTTCATGTGGCTTCTCCAGGAATAGGAGAAGAAACAAAATTGCAAAGCAATTCATTTGGACCCGTGTTTTCATAATCTAGAGGACGGCAGTATAAGACGCAGGCTCAGGTTAGAGTCAGATTACCTGGGTTTGAATGGTAACTTCATGACAAAATATCTGTCTGATTTGGGGGGAGGTTTCTTAACCTCTCTGTGCCTTCATTTCCTCATCGACCTCATAGTGTCTGGACAGCAGTCAGCATTCAGTCCATGTTAGCACGCCAGCTTTGGGGGCGGGGTGGGAGGGGCAAGCTTCCACCTGCTCTCTGTGCTGGGCGATGCCAACCCCCTTTCACCCAGATGTGCTGGTGTTCTCTGTGATCTGGCTCCACAACCATAGGGAAGCCTGGCCTTAATAATTTATTGTGCAGAACAAGTCTGTTAAGGGGTCAGAGCAGGAGGACAAGTATAGAACAAGCTCTGTCCATTTTTATGAAATTCTTGCTTACAATCAGTTTTCAAAGTCCCCACAGCTAGGGCGAGCTTTCCCAAAAGTCAGTTTCGGTTTGATTTTACAGGTTATCAATTAGGAATCATAATCTCCCTGAAACTATCATAAAAATACAATCAAGGTTGATAAAATTTCCTGGATAGAAGCACGTCAAAATAATACCACTGACAAATAGGAGTTATAACCGTAGCTCACATGATAAGAATTTCGCTCCGTGTCAGGCACTGTTCTAAGTGCCTTACGTGCATTTTCTCATTTACTCCTCCCAACCATGCTGTGAGCGGCTACTTTTACTGCGAGCACCTAACAGCTGAGAGAACTGGGGCATTGCGAAACAGCGCCAGCTGAAGTAGCAACACCCCTCCCCTGGGCATCGTTATTGTGGATTTCATTATCTTCTGCTTTTATTTACGTCTTCATTTTTTAAGAGTTTGTTTATTTATTTATTTGAGAGAGACAGAGAGCACCAGCAGGAGGAGGAGCAGAGGAGAAGGGAGAGGGAAGGGGGAGAAAGAATCTTAAGCAGACTCTGTGCTGAGCCAAGCCCGACTCGGGGCTTGATCTCATGACCTTGAGATCATGACCTGAGCCAAAACCAAGAGTTGGAGGTTTAACGACACCCACATGCCCCTAACGTTTTATTTTCTTCACAACATTAAGCACTGTGTAGAATTTCCTTGTTTATTGTCCGTTGCCCCTCTTGAAGTTATTTGGGCAAGGCTTTGTTTTAATCACTGCTCTATCCGCAGCTCCTAGAACAGGCCTGGCTGCCAGTAAATGTAAGTTGAACGAAGGGATGAATGAGGCTTAGAAACTTTAAGGAGCTTGCCCAAGGTCACGACCATCAGCGCCAATGTGCGAGCTGGACTCTAAGTCCAGAGCATGAGATCTGGTTTTTTATTGTAACTGTTTATAGCTTGAAGGCCTCCTGGACATAATCAAACCCAAGCCTAGTATCTTCCCAGTGAGGATCCTGAAGCCCAGAAAGGCTAAATTACTTACCAATGTCATACAGATTATTAGTGAACGAGCCAGAATCGGACCCCAATCTACTAGTGGGTGTTTTTGTACCAGGAATCCAGCCTCCTCACTTCATATAAAGTTGAAGGGAAACCCTATATGCGTTTGCTATACATCATCCACCTACTTATTCATGACACAAACCTAAGTCATACCATCCCATTCTTCTAATTGACTAGTAAGTCTTGTCAGTGTACTTTCTAAGTATAGTTCATACCTTTTCACTTTTCACCTTTCCTCCTCTCTGCGAACCATCACCCAGACCACCATCAGCCCTCACCTAGGTCATTGCAGAAGCCTCCAACCTCGTTTCTCCCCGCCTCCTCTTGCCCCTCTTCAGTCTGTTTTCTTTAGGGTAGTCAGACTTATCTTCTGAAATGTAAGTCTGATCATTACACTCTACTGCTCAAAATTTATCACTTCTATTAAGATATGATTTGAAAATCTTAACAGGATTTTGAGCCTGTGGGATCTGGCCCCTAGCCATCCCTCCAGTCACCCCGGCACTGTTCTTTTCCTTTCTCGTGTATTCTGCAGCTCCACTGACCCTGTTTCCATTCCTAGAATATCAAACTGTTCTCCTCTTCAAAACTTTATCTCCTGGGGCTCCCCTAGAATGGACCCTCCCCTCCACCCATCCCCTTCTTCCTCCTAAGTTGGCCCTTCGTTCTCTGGGTCTCGGCTTGCATGCCATTTCTACAGGGAAGTGTTCTCTGACGGACTCCTCCCAACATCCCTTCCAGCCAAGTGAAGTCCCCTATGGTATGTTCTCAGAAGTACACTCTATTTTTCCTACATAGCCTTTATTACAATTATAATTAGGCACATCATTTGTATAATTGTTTATTTAATATCTCCTTCTCTTACTAGATGGGAGCTCCAGTGACCATGCTGTCTCATTCCCTGCTGATCCATAGGGCCTGAAACATACTGGTGCCCCCCAAATATTTGTGGGGTATTCTATAGTTCTCTTTTGGATTTCCAATCTGGGTTGAAACATGAATGCAAAGCAGAAATGCTTAAGGAAAAGGAGACAGAGGAAATGGAAGACAGTGCAAGAGGTTTACATACCCATTTCACATGAACTGCTTTTCCTTTTAGTAACACCTGCTAATGAATACTTTCTTCCAGAAGACGTGACAGCTTAGCTAAGTGTGTGGTGGCCTCCCCATTGGAGTCTCAGACTTGGGAGAGGCCTTACTTCTGACTCCTGCATGATGGACATGATCCTTGCTTTTGAGGGGGGTAAAGAAGACTGCTGCTGGGTAGATATCAGTTGATCAGAGTAAAGCCGTCTCTGTGCTTCGAGAGCTGGGTGTGTTGCCCCCAAGGGCCAAGTACAAGCTCTTAGAGTGAAAAGCTGGAGTCAATAGTCTGCTGGTCTGATGCCATCTGACAAATTCTCGGGACTTTCCTCCAACATGAACTCCAGAGAAGCAAAAAGATCTCAAATGCAAGTGATCTAGGAGGAAGGACCCATGCTCAGTTAGAGATTTAGGTCTCTTAATATCTACATAGTTAATTTTAGGGTGGTTCAGCCCTCAGGTTAATAATGGATGTATTGTTGGTTTCCAGGTTAACTGTAAAACTTGGCATTTAAAATAATTCTGTACTAGCTGCTTAACAAACAACAAAAAAGTGGCTGCATACAGAAAATGGATCACATTGGCAACTTCCCCCCCCATTATTGCTACATAGGCAGCTAGTTTTTCTTATTTTTGTGTTGGCTGGCTACAGCTTTCTGAAGTTTGTTAGATCTAGCAGACCTGTCCTGACAGAGGCATCTGGAAGGAAGCCATCCTTTGTTTGAAAGAAAATGGAATGAAATCAAATGACCATGGAAACCCAAGTATAATATACAATTCTTTTTCTTCTTCCAAACAGAGGTCTTGTTTAGTTAATGCTTTATGGAAGCCCAGTGGATGAAGAAAGACTTTTCTCCTATGAGTTAAACTAATTCAATTTATATAGAAAGCACTAAAGCATAGGGAATTATAGGCTTCCAAATAATTTTTAAGGAAGTATCCTAATTCATGACATGTGTTTAGGAAACAAGTTATCTAGAATAAGTCATTAATTAAAATGTCTTGTGATGCTTTTGGGGGGACCAATACTTTAGCAACTCCAAATGCCGCTTTGGGCATTTTTCTTTGTCTCATCGAGTGATGTCAATAATATAGTGGAAATACCTGTAATTGATTGATAGAGCCCTATGATATTATTAATGGAGTATAAAAATCTTGAGCGTAAGAAAATCTTCCCTACTAGTGTCATTGGGTTGTATGTCCTTCTAAAATATATTCTCATCATTTTCCAATGAGTTTCTCTTTGTTTCATGAAGTCCTTCTGGTCACTGTTCTGGGATATATACTGAAACCCCACCACTCAAAGTTTAAAGTATTTAGGCAAAGAAATGTACTCTGTGAGAGATAAGAATAGTTATAATGTGTCTTGGGTTCTAGAATTAGCCCATAAACCGTTACATTCAAAAGACCATACATTTCTGGATTTCAGGTAAACTCAGAGGTTGAACAATGCATTAAAGTCCAGAAACCTCAGTAAGCCACTATAAAGAAGATGTTTTTAAAACCTACGCCCACAAGGATGATAGAATGAGGGGACATACAACAACATAATTTTGGAAGCTGGGAAGAAGATGGATGAGAAGTCATTGACTTAGCAGATATGAGAAAGCTGAAAACCAAACCACTTCATACTTCTGAAACTTTGAAAGGCTCCAAAGTTGGGGCATTTGTACAAGTAGGAGTTGAAGGGGGCTAAAACAAGGAAGATTGATTGAAAACTGTTTGTAAAGTAGTTACATACCTATTCCAGACTACTGAGTAACTTCTTTCTCTGAACTCCGAAATGAAAAAGATTTGTTCTACAGAGAGGGTTAAACTGAAGGGTGTTTGGTTGAGGGACACCAGGCACAGCTGAAATCAGAGAGCATACCAGAAGCAGGCTAGAGAGACTGGGTGAGCGTACACAAGAGCCACCTCCACTCCACTCCATCCCCCAACACTCAGCCATCTTCACTTCCAACCAGCTTTTTATCTTTCTATTATTATGTTTAAGCAAACAAAAAAGAATTACTAGATATCTGAGTAAAGTTTTAATGTGAAAGGTACCAAAATCAATTAATAGGAAAAAGCAACATGAAGAAAATAGACTATGTAGGAATAAGAAAACTTAAACTATAATTAATATTTTCAAATAATTTTTTAAAAGATTGATTCATGAAACAGGAAGAAGATGCTCTAAAAAAGAAATATTCAGAGGACTACCAGCAAAAATAGCATAAATGTAGGGCACCTAGGTGGCTCAGTCAGTTAAGTGTCTGACTCTTGATTTTGGTGGTTCGGGGTCCTGGGATCAAGTCCCACACTGGTTTCTGCACTCAGGGGAAAGTCTGCTTGTGGATTCTCCCTCTCCCTCTCTCTCTGTGCCCCTCTTCCCACCCATTTGTGCACTCTCTCTCTCTCTCAAATAAATCTTAAAAAAAAAAACCCAGCATAAATGAGAAGTACAATAAAAGAGTTGGAAGATAAAGTTGAGGAAATTTCCAAGAAAATAGAAAACAGTATGAGATAGAAAGCAGGAAAGAAAATATAAGAAAATTAGAGGATGAGTTCAGGATATTCAACATCCAAATAATAGGAGCTCTAGATAAAGAGGACAGGAAGTAATCAATGGAACTTTCCAAGAAACTTTCCAAGATCTGAAGAGCATGGACTCTCCAGATTGAGATTACCCACTGAATCATGGAAGTTCCCAAACATTCACCTCCACACACTTTTTTTTTTTAAGATTTTATTTATTTATTTGACAGAGAGAGATCACAAGTAGACAGAGAGGCAGGCAGAGAGAGAGAGAGAGAGAGAGAGAGAGAGAGGGAAGCAGGCTCCCTGCTGAGCAGAGAGCCCGATGCGGGACTTGATCCCAGGACCCTGGGATCATGACCTGAGCTGAAGGCAGCGGCTTAACCCACTGAGCCACCCAGGCGCCCACCTCCACACACTTTTTTTCAAGAAGCTACTGAAGGATGTCTTGCACTAAAATGAGGAAGTAAACCAAGAAAGGAAGACAAACAGTAGAAGAAACAAGAGATGCAATACAGGAGAAGGACAAAAGGGAGTCTGGAATGGTATGAAAATTGATTCTACGGTATCAGCTGTGCACCAAGCACAGGGGGCATTCAGTCCAGGCTAAGGCAGGTGGGAAGGCACCAAGAGAGAATTCCTCATGAGGTGGATAGAATACCTGATGTGAATGAATGTGCTGAGAAGGCAAATTTGACAACTGGATTTTGAGATTGAATAAAAAACCTTAGCAAAGGAGAAAAAAAAAATAGACAATTATAAACTCCACATGTGGGGAAATTATACAAGAGAGAAATAGCAATCACAGTTTATTACATGACTCAGTATTATTTCCTGGTCATAATGAAATTGACAATGACTCTATATTACCAAAATTATAACATCTATAATTGGAAGATGGTGATGGTGGGTGGATAAGGAGCATAATGTGTGTGGTATGGGGTGAGGAGTATAGATGAAAGAGAAAGAAGCTTATCTTCCATAGTGGGGGGTCAATAGATTCTACCTAAAACTGAAAAATCAAGAAGTGACAATACAAACATATGTGGAAATATGGAGGTAATTGCCAGACGCATCAGTTAAAAGAATTGGAGGTAGCAGTTTCTGAGAAAGGAGAAAGATTGAGTCAGAGGGGCTGGGTACTAATCTTAATCATAATCATTTGTCTTAATCATTTTTTGTCTTAGTCATTCTCACTGAACTCAGTGGCTCTTTAAACTCTGTATAAGTTCTTTATAAATAAAATCCTTAAAAAAAAAAGACCATTATAGTTCTACAAATAGAAATGAGAAAACTTTTTAAAATAATGGCATTATTTTTTTTTAATTTTTAACTTTTTATTAACATAAAATGTATTATTAGCCCCAGGGGTACAGGTCTGTGAATCGCTGGGTTTACACACTTCACAGCACTCACCATAGCACATACCTTCCCCAATGTCTAATAACCCCACCCCTCCTCCCTACCCCCCTCCCCCTCGACAACCCTTAGTTTGTTTTGTGAGATTAAGAGTCGCTTATGGTAAGAGTCGCTTATGGTTTCTCTCCCTCCTGATCTCATCTTGTTTCATTTTTTCCTTCCCTACTCCCCAAACCCCCCACTTTGGTTCTCAACTTCCTCATATCAGGGAGATCATATGATAATTGTCTTCACTGACTGACTTAAAATAATGGCATTGTTAAGATGTAATTCACATACTACACAAATCACCCAATGATTTTTAGTATATCCACAGAGTTGTGCAACCATCACCACGATTTTAGTGTATTTCATCACCTCTAAAAGGTCACTCCATGTTTACTCTCAACCATCGCAGCCCTAGACAATCACCACTGTATATTCTGTCTCTGTGAATTTGTTTATTCTGAGCATTTCATATAAATGGAAACATGCCACATGTGGTTCTTTGTGTTGGGCTTCCTTCACTCAGCGTAATGCTTTCATGTTCCACCTATGTTGTAGCATGAATCAGTACTTTATTTCTTTTTATTGCCATATAATAGTCCATTGAATGGCCCTACCACATTTTATCTGCTCATTGGTTGATGGAGGTTGGGGTTGTTTCTGCTTTTTGGCTATGATGAATAATGCTGCTATGAACATTCATTGACAACTTTTTGTGTGGCCATGTTTTCTTTTCTCTTGCATACATTCCTAGGAGTGGAATTATTGGGCCAGATGTTAATTCTTCATTTAAATTTTTGGTGAACTGCCAGACTGTTTTCCAAAGCAGCTGCACCATTTTCAATATTTACTCCTCATCCTCGCCAGTGGTTGCTATTGTCTGACTTTTTGGTTATAGCCATCCTAGAAGGCGTGAAATGGTATCTCATTATGGTGTTGGTTTGCACTGAGATAACTTTGGAAAACATAATAGATTGGCAAAAATAAAATAGGTTGCCAAACCTCATCTTGACAAGACTTTGGGGAAATAAACACTCTTATTTGGAAGTACAGTTTGGTACAAATGTTTTGGAGGATAGTCTGATATCACAGCGTGATAGGTACTTAACCTTTGACTAGATTTCCCATTTCTGAGTATTTGACCTATAGAGAAAAAAATCCTGTTTTGGGGGGAAAATGTGTCTTCATGGTACCACTGTTTATAATCTCATAGTACCCAAACCTCAAAATAACTTGAACGTCTCTCAAGAAGAAATTGGTTAAATAAATTATGATGCAAACATCAAATCAGGCAGTCATTAAAAATAATGATGCAAGGGGGAGCCTGGGTAGCTTCGTTGGTTAAGCGTCCAACTCTTGATCGCAGTTCAGGTCTTGATCTCATGGTCATGAGTTTGAGCCCTGTGTTGGGCTTCATGCTGGGGCATGGAGCCTACTTCAAAAAAAAAAAAAAAAAAATGATGCAGTTACATTTTTACTCTCATGGGAAGTTACTCATGACATATTGAGTGGGGCAGAGTCAGATTGACAAATACCTGCATGATAAGATCCCATTTGTGTAAAGTATCTTTGTGTTTCAGAGAGCTTTTTTTAGAATGATGTCCAAAATGTTACTAGAGGTTATACATTAGTGGTGTAATTTAAGGTGATTTTATTAACTTTGTTCTACATATTTTTGTATTTAATTTAGTTAAAAATCAACCTCTATAATTTTCTGAGAAAATTATAAAACTCTCTTTAAAGACTCTGCATTTAAAAGTCACATTTTTATACTTAATCAAAGCTTGAGTTTTAGTTAAATACCCTTCCCCTATCATTACTTTTTTAAACCTCAAAACCATCTACTAAAGGCATAAAGAAATTCATTATGCTGATGATTATATATACTTGGTGTGGAACACTGTCTTGGGCTCTTCCTTCAGAGAATTTTATTATATACTTTATTCTTTACAGAATATGGAGGTATACCGGGAATTAGGACTTCAGGGTTGTAGCAAAGTTCATGCATGGGAACAGGACAAAAAGGTTCTCCATCTGTTCTGGTCTTTGGGATAATTGTCAGGGTCCACATATTCTCTCTTCTACCCTTTTATCCCCTCCAGGAGAATAACATTAACAACTAATTTTTCTTTGAGTTCATTATGAGTTAGGAACTGTTCTAAAGACATTTCATGTATTTTACTTATTTAATGCTCACAACCATTCTATGAAGTTGATACTACAATTACATTATTTTACAGATGAGGAAGCTGAGGCACAGAGAGGTTAGGTAAACTATCCAAAGTCACTCAGCCAGGGAATGCAGCCCAACAAGCTGGGATTGGAGCCCAACGAGTCTGGTTCCAAAGCTCCTGTAATCTTAATTGCTATGCTCCACTGCCTTTCTGACTTTCTTCCTAAATATGACTCCAAACACTTCTTGTTGGTTTACTCTGTTCTCTCCCAAACTGTCATTCCTACCAGAAATACCATGGAGGCTGAGCTAGTTTACACTTGGACAGACTTCCCTGTTCCAAAGGCTTCTGAGGGGTCAGTGTCTTTGCTGTTCATCTACCCACTGATTCCCTTAGGATTTTACTTACCATTTCTTTGACATCCTCTTCTCTGAAATGTTGAAATGTTTGGATTTCTCATTCTTTGAAGCTGGAGATGCATCTAGGAGGAAAAAAAAAAGTCACATTAGGTGTTTCAACTTTGCATCTAGACCCACGAGAACAGAGTTTAGTGCGAAGGCGGAGAACATTCATTGCTCTTTCCCAGGACAGCGGGGCCTTTTCAACCCCAGGTGGAGCAGGGTGCTAGTGTCCTGCCTGACCTTTGAGTCTGAACCCTTGGCGAAAACCCAGTTTTTATAAGGCTGTGGTTTATTCCGATCATTGGAGTGATACATATTTGTTGAAAAGATCTTTGGAAAATACAAAAAGTGTAAAGAAAAACATCAAAAGTACTTACAGCCCTATGACCCTGTGATAACCACTAGAGACTATCATTTCCAAGCATGTTTGTCTTTTTATTTAAGGCATTCATATTCATTCATGAAGACTAAGTCCTCAAAGGAAATGATTTGTTAAGTGATGATTTTAGAAAATGCCCATCTATGGAGTTCACCGCAGAGGTTGATGGTTAAATTCATTTATTTATTTAAATATTTTATTTATTTATTTGACAGGCAGAGATCACAAGTAGGCCGAGAGGCAGGCAGAGAGAGAGGGAGGGGGAAGCAGGCTCCCTGCTGAGCAGAGAGCCCGATGTAGTGCTCGATCCCAGGACCCTGGGATCATGACCTGAGCCAAAGGCAGAGGCTTTAACCCACTGAGCCACCCAGGAGCCCCGATGGTTAAATTTAAAGATGTGGCAAAGTTGGTGAAACTTAAATTTCTTAATTTAAACCTCCAGTTTGATATTTCTAATTGAAAAAAGGAAATAATTGTGTGTATTTGAAAACATTAGGACAGAGTCAAAGAAAAAGGTTTAATGACCTTGGTAGTTTTCTTTGCTCCTTACAAGTGTTTTTTCCATTTATTTTTGCCTCACATGAGCTGCATATACATTAGGTCTTCAACTGGTGTTTATGAATTGGCTGAAAAGAAGGTTCACATGTGCAAGATCAGCTACCTGAAATACCATTAAAATTGAACTTTTAGTATTTGTAATTTTGGTTGTTTTTGCTGTCTTGTTGTAATGGAAATTTAGTAAAATTTATTTGGGATATTTTACTGTTTTTCTGGGAAAAAAGCTATCATCGACAAAAAAACTCATTTGATATGACATATTACAAGTAATAATTATGTTAAGTTTGATTTGAGTTGAAACAGCTTGTACTGAACATTATTTTTAAAAGCCATTTCTTAAGAGAATGATTATAGAACAGACTCCTATAATCAAAAAGTGTTTCCTCTTGTGTTTTCCAGGCATCTGGCCATCTGAAGAGGTTTTGGCTTACTATTGCCTCAAGCACAGAAATGTATTCAGGTACAAAGCTGTCCTTAAAAAAATACTTTTTAGTGATTATGAGTATTATATCTGCATATTAAAGATTGCCATGATTACATTCTTCAAATTAAGTTGTTAAAAAATATGTAAGAAAGAAAAGAAAAGAAAGAAAGAAGAAGGAAGAAAGGAAGGGGGGGAAGGGAGGGAGGAAGAAAGGAAAGAAGTAAGGAAAGAAGAAAGGAAGGAAGGGAGGGAGGGAGAAGGAAGAAAAGAAGGGGAAAAGTTCATGGTGAAAACATGTTGCTTCTGAAAAGAAATCTGAATTGCCTTTGGGTACTAATACTGCACAAAAAGCACAGCAAGCTTTTTGCTATATGTCAAAGGCTTTTGATTTCCACTCAAGGCATTTTATTTCACTTTGATTTTGGGGAAACAAAAGTGAAGCTCCAATCAATCCTTACTGATTGTGAAGGTCAAAAAAAAAAAAAAAGAAAAAAGAAAAAAAAGAAAAAAAAACTACAATAAAGACATTCTTTAAACTTATGCTAGGGAAATCACTACAGAATATTTGATAAATAAATACTCCCAGCTATTATTTAAATATGCCATCCCACCCCTGGTTTTAAAGGTATTTTATAGACCTAACAATATGTATTTGTAAAATATAAATTACTGTTACAGATTCATGCTACGGAAATAAAGGTTTTCAACTGTCAGTGTGCAATTATAGATCAAACCCATGGATGAGATTTAGGAAACAGAAAAAAAAAAACACCTCCTTTTATTTAAAAATTCTAAAGATGTTTGGTAGATCCAGAAAATATAGGTTTTTCATTTTTAATTCTCATTTTATAAAAGTCACCCAACATATGCTTTCTGAATAGCCCATTATGATTCCAGACAAGTCATTAGTGATCATGGTGTGTGTTTTAACAATATGTACTTACAAGATTGGGTCAATAATATGTATTTTTTGAAGCTCCGTGGGTCCATATTTACCAACCAGCCTATAATTGCTTTGAACAACTAAATACTCATTAAGTGTGTTTCGGAATATGAATGTCCTTGCTTGGCTTCTCTTCCTCTTCCCTCTCTTTGCACCCCCCCTTCAATTCTCTCCTTCTTTCTTTTTCTTTTCTTCTGTCGAGGTAATAAACTTCCCAACCTGGGAAGAAGGAGCAATCTTAAGGTTGAAGTGTATAAAATGAGCACAGGGCAGTATTGACTTTGGGCCACAGAGCTGCTCTGGGAGTCTGGCATTTGCTCTTCTCCCTGTGCTTAAGCTTCACTGGAGCTCCAATCATCGAGCAGTGGTGTAGGGTAAGAATGTCACACGTTAAGGGCTGATATTTAGGCACAAAGGGGAAGGTGAGTGCAGAGTGGCCCCCTAGACTGTCAGCTTTAACTCTGAGCCGCTCTACTTTTGAGCGGTGAAGTCAGAGCCCCGTCATTGCTTTAGCCGCAGTTTGCTGGCTTAACCATATTATGTCCCTGCATTGTTTATTCATTGTGTTGTGTTGGGGTCAGTTGTGATTTAAGTGTTAATTGCTAAATGCTCTTTGTGTAATTGTTCTTTATGGGGGCGGTTCAGCTTTCCAAAATGTTTCAGTTTGGTTTCGAATTTTTTTTCAAAAATTTCAAGATTGCATATGTGTGTGTGTGTGTGTGTGTGTGTTGTGTGTATTTGACAAAATATAGGTATATACACACTCTTATATGTTCTTCATTTACTTGTCTGTTTTTGAAGGAATGAATGTGGATTAACAGTGTTACCCTTTCCTAACAATTATCTTTCGCTACTCTAGCTAGTTTAGTTCTAAAAGACAGCGCCATTGACAAGGGAAAAAAAGGGAACCTTCTCAGATTTTTCAGCTCAGCGGTGGTAATGTTGCAGTGAACACTAATGAGGGAACCCCCACTGATTTGCCTGCTTTGTGACTTTTCTATTTCATAATTATTTTTAAAACGCAAAGCAACATGAGGTAGCCTAGTCATGTCTCTACAACTTCCTGGTAGCGTCGTTCTTACCGCAGATGGCAGTTTGTTCTTGTAACATATATATCTCTCTGACCATTTTCATCTAATTTGTATGGGTTCTACCATTTCTTTTCTCTCTTTCAGGGACCTTGCTGTGTGTGAGCTAGGGGGTGGCATGACATGCTTGGCTGGGCTCATGGTAGGTCTTTTCTCAATTCCAATCCCATTCAGAGGGAGGAACAAAAGGAAAAATGTTCCAGGGCCTCCAACTGCTGGGTCAGAGAACCGTCAACAGCATCAGCTGCGGTCAAGCTGCCGGGTCTTGAGAGACCTTCTAGATTGACTTACTTTCGGATCATATTGATTTTATGGTTGCCTCGATGAGCAGAAACATTTTGCCTCAGTGTAGTCAATATCGCTTGTTGTGACATTCCAGGCCTCGCACGGTCTTTCTTTGCCATAGCGAAAGCATTTTTTTTTTTTTTTTTTCAGATTATAGTCCCATTTGCTAAGATACAGGAATAGCCCGGCGAATCACAGTTGGAGCACCATGATATAGCTGCTAATGTTTTGCCTGCATTATTACACCAACAAACATGATCCAGAGCGCTCAGTAATTAGATTCTTTTGAATTAGATTGGCCATTCAGGAACGTCGTTCCCCATTCTCTGGGTTCTGAGTCATGTATTCAGGAGATATTATGTAGCAGCACAGTGCATTAGACAAGTTTTTATGTCTCTACAAATAAAAGCATATTGTTACACTGATTGGCATTTGACAAACCTGTCGCTCTTACACAATGTGTCGAGGTTACAGCCCAATGTGCGAGCATGTCAAAGCTCACAAAAAAATTACCCTCACAAAGCCATCTGCCTGCAATGCAAAGTTATATGAAGGGCATCAGGCAGTCAGACAGAAGCAAGCTGAAAGGCAGAGTGACAGCCTTGTATGATGGCTCTACCAGATAAACAGAAGCCCACAAATGAAAGCCTCTCAGAATACCATCATCCGCTGTCACAATGCAATTACCGAACAGAATGATAGCAAGATAGAGGCTCCCGCAAATGGAATGATAAAAGTATTGACTGATTTGATTGAATGATTAAAATAATGCAGACATAAAATGAAAAAAGATTGAAGATTGTTACAGAGAAATAGGTGAGGAAGCATGATACTGAAGGCTTGTCACTCCTGTCTTCACTTCCACACAGACAAGCATATTTGCTCATTGTTTGCTGTGCTCCTTTTTTTTTTCAGGTTGCTATTTCTGCAGATGTCAAAGAAGTTCTGTTAACTGATGGGAATGAAAAGGCCATCAGAAGTATCCTTATTCAGATAGAAAACGGGTTTGTTGTGCTCGTTCCTTTTTCCCGGCTGAGTAACAATTGATATAAAGAAAGACAGCATGGGGTATTAAAAAAGAATCCCCCCCACACACGTGATAAGTAATTAAGAAAAAGTGGAATATATGGACTTCATTTGGTGACGACTGTTTTTTCTTTTAGTTCGATAGATTTTTTTTTTTTTTTTTTTTTTTTTTTTTACGGTCACTTCTTGTGAAAGGAGCCCACAATTTGTGGACCACTCAAGGCAAAGAGAACAGTTGTTTCAGAATAATTTTCAGGCATTCCTCTCCTTTTATTGTCACTGAAATTTCCCAGTATAAAGTACATGATTGAATATTTATTATATCCACTATTGCTTGCAAAAACTAACTTCCGGCTTCATGTTCATTATGGGTTTGATCTTTCTTGGGTTTGATCTTGTGCATCTGTGCTAGGTAGGATGGGACCTACTCTAATTGTCGAGAGGTTACCTATAGCTCCCCACTGGAAACCACTATCAGCTTTTCATTATTTCCTTTTATTTAGGATTATAAAAGCGATCTCTTTTTTTTTCCTGCTATGCTATTACAGTTCCAAGCCCATTATATTAGATTATGCTTTACTAATATGTACACAGAGTTCCTGAAAATTGAACTGTACTTTAACTAAGAAAGCAAGCATAATTTGTGGCTACTTTAGCAATCGAGCTGATTTGTTCAGGCGCAGTTAACAGCCGTTAGAAATTGAGAGGAGAAGTGGAAGATATATTTGCTTTGGGTTTTTGGTATGCCTTACATTTACATTATGAAGGACGCAATCCGCTTATTTGCATCTTAGACCCCGAAAATGCCAAAGCAGTTTTGGATTTTTGCGGCTTCTTACAGAAAGCCCCTTTTTGATTTTCTTTTTCTACCTTTGCTCCACGATCATTTAAAAATAAAAATTGCAGCAGCTCGATCAGGCTGCTCAAATAGGAGAAAGGAGGTACAAGAAGCACAGTAGCTAATATTGTTCAGCAGCACTGGTGTGCTCTGCAGAGCCCCACCCAGCTAATTGCCTGACAGACTTAAAAAAAAAAAAAATTTTTCAGGAAGGAAAAACAGCCAATCACAATCCTGGCCTTTCACACAAGGGAAAGAGATCACAAAAGGTGCTTCCTTTTTTAAGATGCAGGATTTTAATCATGATCTTCAGACTGTCGCAAGTTTCTCAAAATATTCCCGGAGATGAGCCGATGTTGTTTCATTCACTCTGCTATATTCTGAGTTATGCCTCGCACTGTATCATTTCACTGTGTTCCTCCTCCGCATGTCAGGGAGCACAGAGAGCGACAGGAAGGCAGGTATGCTGGCTCAGCCCCAGTGGATGGTTTTTTTGTGGGGGGAGGAGGGCAAAAGAGGGAAGGAGGATTATTGGACAGGAGAAGGTCATTAGAGCCACAGAAACTTTGAGATTGGGCCCGGCAACCTGAGGTTTTTCTCAAGTCAGCAGGTGTCTCATTTAATAGAGTCAGAAACAAATCAGAACTTTTATCAAACTATAGGAACATCTGTAGTCAGTATGTAAATTTAATTGTACTCAAATTATTATTGAGCTAAAGTACAGCACTTCCAGAGAAGGGAAGCAATGCTAATGTCATTAATTAGCACACCTTTGCTTTGCACAGCAAAGATGCCATGCCAGCTCTTGAAATCAGAGAGGAAATCTCCGATTCTGTATTCACTCTGCTGGCCTTTCAAAGAAATGATTGGTACAGCCCCCTCCCAAGAAAATGGATTTTTAACATTTGGTCCTCAGAAGCTCAGCCCTGAGAGTGCTTTATTGTGCTGGGTTTTACAATGGGTTTAATATAGCGGGGTGCCAAAGGGCAGGAGGGGAAGAACTTTACAATGTAGATAAAGTAGGTCCTTTCAGGATGCAGACCAAAACCGGTAGTGTGTTTTATTTCATCTCTTAGGACTTTCCTGATGGAGTTCAGTTTTTATCATGCAGTTGTTCCATGTTTGTGGGCTTTTTTCTTTTGTAATTAGATCTAATTTTTTTTTAATTAAGAGAAAAAAAAACATGCCTAACGCCTTAAAAATTGGCAATGTGTTTTTCCTGCTTTTAATACTAATGTTATTCTTGATTTGCTAACAGAGCTTACAATTGGCATTCATTGTAAGCTGTTGTGCTAAGTAAGGTTAATATGAATGAAAATTTTTTTTCTATTTGTGTGCCCACTTTCTGTTAGAATAACTAATTCACTGACTCACATACTATTGATGCATATAGATTGAAACAAATTCATTTAAAAATTACTGTTTACATCTTTCCTTTAAAATTTTAGGAAGCCTAAATTATATAGCAGTTGTAGGATATTATCCAAAAATTACTTTCTAAAAAGTAAAAGTGGATGTCAACAAAAAAAGGGGGAGAACCATTGCCAGAAACCAGAAAATCTCTAAGCAAAGCTGCTAATTATTCTTAATGGGCAAGATGAGCACATTAAGAAACAAATGAATACATCAGTGAAATGTAATTGAAAATCGACCTGGCAGTCCCACATCACATCTGAGTATTGGCCTGTATATTATTCTCTTCATTTTAAAAATTATTTTCATTGTTCTTTGCATCCGAATTTAGTGAATCCAACTGAACCTTCACTTCCTAGTCTCTTAAGCTTCTAAGGTTTTGATTTTTACCTTTTAAAAAAGTAGCATTTTTTGATCCTTCCTTTTTATCTTCAATTATTTCTATTTTTTAAATATGTAAGGTAATGAATAGATGAGTTCTGAATCTTTATATCATAGAAGCCTATCAACCAGTTGTGAGGTTATTTGTAATCTTCCCTCAGATGTATCAGATGGTTTGGCTATGTCTTCCAGGGCTCTCTCCCTTGACCCTGGAAAGCTAGATGTTGATTTGAGATCTATTAAACAGAGATATCTGAAAAGAGATTAAGACTTGAGATGTAAGTGAATGATGTAAGTCCTAAATATTTTCTCAGACTCATGGGTACGTGACCCTGAGGTTCTCCTTGGTCCTTAAACTGTACTGCTGGGTCTAATCCCAAACCCCTACCCAAGAGCTACCTCTCTTTACAGATGCCATTTATCTGTACCCACAGAGAACAAAGGATAAATTAGAAATGGCATCATTTGGTTCATCAGTTCTCAACTTCACCTAAGATAGTTTGAAACATGTTCCCTTTTCTTTGGCACAGCCCTTTTGGTGTAATAAAGGAAGAAATCTCCAAGTGCCTACAGATAATAATAACTCACTAAAGTTTGTGGCTGGTGATCACAATGACGTAAGAACAGAGGGGAGAAATGGTAATGGTATACTGATCTATTATTGATGCCAAGCCTCTTCCCAATTGTAATGGATAAAAGTACAATACCTAGAGGTAAGCAGCCCTCTCTGGTTCACTCGCTAATTCTCCCCACACAAGCACCCTGCCTTGACCCATCCTTAGGAAGCATCAAGCATGTTATCTGCAGAATGTAGCAGTGCTTGGTGATCCATTTCTTGTGCTTCTGATCCAAGCATCTTATTCCTACAGCAGACACAGTCTGGATCATGATTTCAGGCTTAGGATTCACCCCAAATTGGTAAATCTCCTGTGCATTTTAAAGGAGATAGTCCTGGCTTAACATTATCTTATTTATTAACAGCATCTCTGACTTGAGCAACTACTGCATTAAGCTCCCTGTGGACTGTGCAGCCTGTGCTATGGATGGTGGAGACCTTGGCAATGCTAGGCCATCATCCTGTGTTCCTCTAATGTCTGGGCCAGCTGTACCTCTATTTGCTAACTGAGTCATTAATGGACTGCATGTGCCTTATATTGGGTAGAAGCTCAATAAATAGCTTTGAAAATTCAATTTAGATTAAGTAATAAATTAATCTAACTAATTAATTAAAGTTAATTCAACCACCATTTAACTGCATGCCATTTCAGGCATTGAAGACACAGCAGTGGACAAGACAAACCAAGTCCCCTTTCTGGTGGGACCCAGACTATATGCCTTGGCTGGAGCACATTTATACATGGGAAAGACACTGAAAATCTACAGGGCGAAAGTTCTTTGATTCTTTCCAGTTATTTAAATTGTACAGTATAAATGTCCACATAATTAGTTCTGAGCAGCATGGAGAGAAAATAAAGCTTGACTGCCAAACCTCATTTTACTTACTCACCAGTCTCTTCATCCCACTGAAGGTTTTGCCTGAGTTATTGAAAAAGAAAATGGATTGACATGAATTAGGCACCTATAATGGTCAGGCTCATCCTATGTGATACTCCATTAAGCCTATGAAATAGGGATCATTATTCCTGTTTTTGAGATGGAGCTCAGAGAGGCTGATTTACCCAAGTTCACACAGCCACGAAGTAGCAGAATGAGCTTTAGAAGCCAGCCAGGTTCATTTGACTTCACAGTTTTATTTCCCCCCATTAAACCATTCTGTTTCACTAAAACCTAGAATAGTTTGGTGAGTGTCATCCTGCAGTTTCCTCAGAACTCTCAGGAAGAAAAGGCCTCTCATCCAAAAACATAACAGTGGACATAGCTAACAGTTCAAGGCACCTCCCAGTCATCCTCTCAATTCCTTTGATAACGAGCACATTTAAAAATATTTTGCAGCTTTTAAATTGGCAAATATTGCCACGTCCAGCATTTCTAAAATCCTTTAGAGGTCAGAATGAACAGGATTTATATTATTATTTCTTGGTTTCCTACCCTCACCTTGTATGGTCCCGTGAAAAAAAATGATAACATAGACTGAGAAAGTAATGCTTTGTGGATCACAATGTTATTATTTTAAAGATTTTTTAAAAGATTTTATTTATTTATTTGACAGACAGAGATCACAAGTAGGCAGAGAAGCAGGCAGAGAGAGGAGGAAGCGGGCTCCCCGCTGAGCAGAGAGCCCAGTGCGGGGCTTGATCCCAAAACCCCCAGATCACAACCTGAGCAGAAGGCAGAGGCTTTAACCCGCTGAGCCACCCAGGCGCCCCTCAATGTTATTATTTTAAAAAGAACTTTCTTGCTTAAAGAACAAGGGCAAGGGGCACCTGGGTGGCTCAGTGGGTTAAAGCCTCTGCCTTCAGCTCAGGTCATGATGTCAGGGTCCTGGGCTCGAGCCCCGCATCGGGCTCTCTGATCAGCAGGGAGCCTGCTTCCTCCCTCTATCTCTCTGCCTGCCTCTCTGCCTACTTGTGATCTCTGTCTGTCAAATAAATAAATAAACTCTTAAAAAAAAAAAAAAAAGAACAAGGCCAAGTCCCAAAATGTAGATGCAGACTCCTGATAAATTAATAATCACTAACTTCAGGAGGAGGTTAATCTTTTAAATAATATTTTCTATGTAATTAACTTAACTATATTTAGATATATAAAGTTAAAGTTACTTGTTTCAGTAACTTGTTATTATACAAAAAAAGTGTATTTTAAGATTAAAACTCAACTGAACCAAAATTAAAAGGGAGCCCCACTCCTGAACTATGTTTTTTTGGCAGAAGAAAACGTAGATTTAGAAACCTGGTTTCTTTTAGCCACAAGCATGGATCCTGTAGCCTAGATAAGGAGCCTGGAGTTGATTGTTCTGGATCCAGTTAATCAGAAATCACATTAAAGCTGTCTTTGCACCCAGCACCTCCCACTGAAGACTTCCAGAAGGTGGGTACGGTACAGGGAACATGATTTGGTCCACCCTGTTGAACATTATCCTGGACATACTGACTTGATTTGATTGGATATCCTTTATCACTCTGAAGTGACACAGAAAAATGACAAAATGTATTATCAGACACAGTGCCAGCCAGAGGAACCGCCTCCAAATCTGACCCAAAGTGAAGGGCAGGGGAGCAGAATATCAGAATAAATCTCTTAAGATATTTTAATATGCTCTCGTCATTTCGTTTTTTTCCCTCTGTACTTGTTTTAATATAAAAACACCTCCTAAACCATAAAATATATTTCCCTCCCAGCTCTAAAAATAAAGCAGCCTAAATACTGCTGTGAATTTTTTCATTAAAGGAAAAAAAAAAAGCCCCTCTAGAATATAAATACGTACACTTGCTTCAACCTGACCTCCTGGAGGCACGGGTTTATAAATTGTATAAAAGCATATAGCGTTAAGATGTTTACTAAAAACTAGTAATAGGTTTTCAGAGTTATATAATTTAACTTCCCTGCGACTATTTTATAAAAAGTGTTACCTCCACTAACAAAATAATATGTTTTGCTTGATAGATTAGTCATGTACTCACACGACGCTACAGGTGTACCGGGCGTATTTCCGTGTGCTGTTGGATGTCATAGAAACGTGGAGTAGGGTGTGGCCGGGGGGGAGGGGCTCAAACCAAAAACGGTTGTCAGTTGACTCTTCACTAATTTTGTTCTTCTCAGAATAAAGATGTCAGCTGTCCTTTCCTACAAGACATTTCATTTAGAAGACTTTCCTGAAATACTTTCTTCCTGAAATAGACAGAACTGTAGGCCGATGTGTCATTTTAGTTAATCAAAACAAGTAGGCAAATTAGGCTCTTTTATTTTTTTAATGAATGTAATTTAACGGTATTTAATTTGCATACAGGAAAGTTCACCCAGAAAAAAAAAAAAGTCTGCATTATAGCACTTTTGTAAACCTCCACAAAGCCCTTCATTAGGAGACCTAATTGATTTTTCCTACCCACTCCTGGAGGGGGCAGAAAGCTATCACAGTACCTGCTTATTCACTCAGAGAAGAAATGGGTGTGCCTGATGTTTCAAGCAGAGATTTGGGTTAAAAAGTCCTGTGGCTCTGTTCTTACAGGGAGATCTTGGCCAATGCTCGTTCCGAGCATTGAGGAAATCTGTTTTTCTGAGCACTAGGGGAACATCGCTTGTCTGCTTGGTGTCCTCCCCATGGGCCCAATTTAGTTCAGCTTGCAGCCTTCACTGGAATTATTTTATTTCTTGTTTATTTAAATCTGCTTTATTCTGAAAGAGGAACCTAGTGGCTTTTTACAATGATGCAGAATATATGCCATATAAAATAAACGAGTAAGTGAGGGCGATTGAAATCAGAAAGCCAGGACAATATGATGAAGCCAGGATGGGAAGTCAGTACAGAATGGATATGCCATGAGAGCTCTGGTGGTTGATAGAGCTGGGTCATCCGTTTGGTTCTGGGTCACACAGGGACCAGAGCAAGAAGAGAAACAAAAACAGTTGGAAGATTTAGTGTCTAGAAGTTGAAGCAAATGATGTTGATCTCAAGCCTAGCTTTGCCCATTGTTGGAACCTGACATGGTTTTTCCCACGGACCTGCACCAAGAGGGCACTGTGTGATGTAATAAACCAGCTCCTCAAAACATCTCTTCCAGATAGATATATGGCTTTTCTTGGTATAGGTCCTTTCCCCACTGACTGAAAGAGGCATGCCTTTGGGCCTGTAGCTCTTTTAAGCAAGTGGGGCATGGCACCTATCTGATAGTCATCTACACCCACCAGCACCCAGAACCCTGGGCCCTGCGCACATGCTCCCTGCAGGTGCATTTCACCGGTGACAAAACTGCCACCCAGGGAATTAAAAGAGCTTGCCTGTGGCAAGTAATTCAACATTTGGTGGTAGAACCAGGGCTAGACCCTTCTTCTTCTGCCTCATACCCTACAACTCTTCTCTTTTTACTATGCTGATCCCATGTACAGTAAGAAGATCACTGTATTTGTGGACCTTTTTTTTTCTTTTTGAGTCAGTTGACAGTCACAGCAGAAGCTTTCTTAACTGTGTCCTATAGACGTGAGCGACATCATCACAAGGAATCAGAAGGCGGGCGCATTTAAAACTCGGAAAATATCAAGCTGGTAAGATACTTTTCTTCATTAAAACATTCTGGTTTTCTCTGTGGGTGATAATTAAAAATAATAATAGCTAACATTTATTTACTGAGCACTTACTGTGGGTCAGGCACTGTTCTAAGCACTTTAAAAATCTCTTATTGAATGTTCAGAAGATCCCGTAAGGGGGCAGGCTGGCATTTTCATTAATCTTCAGCCAATGAGGAAAACTGAAGTATATTGAACCCGAGGTTGGGAATGAGTTTAGGATTGAGAGTGCACAGTCTGAGGCTGGGAGAAGCTGTCCTGGGGCCTCCTTATGAAGGCTCTTTTCCTCTGGTTCTCAGCCTGGGGGCAGTCTTGCCCCCGGGGACTCTTGCATTGTCCTGACTCAGGGGAGAGGATCACTAGTGGCATCTAGTACACAGAGGCCAGGGTTCCTGCTCACCATCCTACAATGCATAAGAGAGTGCCCACGACAAAGACCTATCTGGCGGAAAATGTCAGTAGTGCCATGATTAAGAAACCTTGCCATATTTATGATTTTAAAATAGTCTAGGTATCCATTCCCTTTTAGATTCTGTTCTTTTTTTTTAAGTTTTTATTTATTTATTTGACAGAGAGAGAGAGAAAGAGTGAGAGAGGGACCACAAGCAGGGAGAGAGAGCAGGCAGCCAGATGAGGGGCTCCATCCCAGGACCCTGGGATCATGACCTGAGCCAAAGGCAGACTTTTAACAACTAAGGCACCCAGGCACCCCTAGATTCTGTTCATTCTTATTCAAACTTAGAGAAATGCTTACCCTCAACCAAAACAATGGTGTTTTCTGTGATGCTACATTTTCTTTTGTTCTGATGATAGGCTAGAAGAGCGAGTAATCATTTAGTACTTTTCACATGAAATACCTGTATTTGTGCCTTTTTCATTCATTTATATGTTGAACCCCAGACGTTAGACCTTTGATATTTTGAGTTTTCTCTGTGTTAAAGATGCTTTCCCACCCACTACTCAGTTTGGGGATTTAAAAAAAAAAAAAAGGTGAATGAACAGCAGCATCGCTTTAAAAACCTGTGGTCCCACTCTGTAAATTATTGTTGTTAGATATATAAAGACATATATATTTTTATAAAAATAAAATAAAAAAAATAAAAAATAAAAACCTGTGGTCCATATTGGGCTGAGGCCATGGAATAGCAATAATTATTTTTCTCTGGTGTCAACTGGTAAAGGTAAGGAAGTGTCCTTGTGTTTTTAAATCCTATAGTAGAATGTCAGCGTAAGCTGGTGGCTTGGGGTTGTGGGGGGGCGTGGGTGATGCCCTGTGTTTCTTATTTAATCACAAACCAGTTTCCCAGAAAGCCTCAGGCAGGTCAGGAGAAAGAACCATCCACTTCCGTGTCTTCTTCCTTCTTAAGGCAGCCTTTATGCCACAGTGAGGACTGCCATACCCTTCTGGGGAGGACTTCATTTTGGGACGTGATTTTCAACCTGGTCTTTTACTTATCAATCAAAAGCACATTTTCAATGTTGTCCTCATTTACATTTATTTAATGCTTAAGGTCATTTGTGACCATTTGAGTGTATTTCAGCATATGGAATCAGGGAATAATAGATTCAGCATCATGCTGTGAAGAGAGATTGTGTTTTTACAAGACATAATGTTGTTTACTGGGTGTTAATAATCACTAATTAATAAACATATCTAGATTTTGAAAATGTTCCATTTTGAGGAATAAAAAATGTCAAGTGTTTAACTTATGGAGTGCAACAGTATTTTCTGTCATCTCTTCATGAAATAATTAAGTTACATAGAGAAGTAAAATGTCACTATTCAACACAGGGTGTATCCAAAATGGCCTTTGTCTCTATCTGTTCTCAAAAATGCTCTAAATATATTGTCTATTATGTACATGGACATACAGTCTTTGTGTCAGTAGCCATTCAGGAACCTCCAAGATGAAGGGTTTGGTTTTAGGGTTTTATTTTTTTTGTCTTTGTCTCATATTAATTGTGGTCAGTTTTTTCTCTTTTACCACTATAAGCATATTGTCCGAAGTCTACTAAAGCACTTTGCCAGAAAACCGGGGGGATGAGTCGGTCCTTGAAATGCCTTGACCTCACATTAGAAGCTACTTGACCACTTAACCTTCCAGAAGCTAAGAGGAACTGCCAACCAGTGATGTAATAATCAGCATTTCCCTTCTCTCCACTGCTTTCCCACCCATAACCAGTACAATATGATGAGCACATTAGTTCCATACAAGAAGAAATAAAAGGAAACCGTTCACAAAAGAGCTAAGATATAGTTCACTATTCTTTTTTAGTGCCTCAATGCATATGCAGAATTTCTCCTCCAAATTGGAGGTGTGGAATAACAGTAGCGACAGATAACTGAGAAGCATTTACCGTAGCTACAAAGCCCACCTGTGAGCCACGTATTTCGACTATTAAAAAGCACTTCAAAGCTTGGCATGAGTTTGGAACGGCTGAACATCTGCTGTGACTTCGTGTGCAAATATGATGTAGCCACAGAGAGGAGTATTAGGGTACTGAGAACTCTGGGCTTAGGAAATGGTGGTTTTTGAAGAGGAACTAGAACGGAGTAAGAATGTGAATGACCCCTGCCCCCAACTCCGGTTCTTGCTGCTCTGACAGGGTTCTTGTTGGGCAGTGACCCGCACTCCTCTTGCCTCTCAAGCCAGGGCGGACCCAGGCTGCGTGGGTCCTGAAACCTATGTTGAGGGCCCTCATGAGGACAATGGATTTGATTTTACCTTACTTTGGCAAATTCTACGGAGGCATTTGACCACATGAACACATGCCTAGGGCTTCAGGTAGGCCTTGGAAGGAGCTTATGCAAATGAGGGGCCTAAACGAGGTAAGCTTCAGCAGCTCCACAGTGAGGCCACCCCTGCTGCCCCCATCACCAGTGCTCTCGACTAGAAAAGTGCTCCTCTTTTTTTTTTTTTTAAGATTTTATTTATTTATTTGACAGATCACAAGTAGGCAGAGAGGCAGGCAGAGAGAGAGGAAGGGAAGCAGGCTCCCTGCTGAGCAGAGAACCCGATGTGGGGCTTGATCCCAGGACCCTGGGATCATGACCCGAGCTGAAAGCAGAGGCTTTAGCCCACTGAGCCACCCAGGTGCCCCACGCTCCTCCTTTAATAACAAAACTTTCTTACTCCCTCTGTTCCACTTTAATCCCAATCTAATTGTTTTTTTTTTTTTTCCTTAAGATTTTATTTATTTATTTGACACAGAGAGAGACAGCGAGAGAGGGGACACAAGCGGGGGACTGGGAGAGGGAGAAGCAGGCTTCCCGCTGAGCAGGGAACCCCATGCGGGGCTCAATTCCAGTGATCATGACCTGAGCCCAAGGCAGATGCTTAACAGACAGAGCCACCCAGTCGTCCCTATCCAAATCTAAATGTTGCTTACCGTGAGACATGTTGGTGGAGGCCAGGAAGCTTTCGCCCTGGTCAAGGAAGGTCTAGGACACACATAGACGAAGTATCATAACCATTTTGTCTCACAGATCTTAATACAATCATTTGATGGTTCATTTGTTTGTCCATCCGTGCAGCCATCCATTCATTTACCTGATAGGTCCAGGGTATTCTGCCTTGGGGAACATCCGTATGGAGTTATCAAGAGTAACTCGTGAACAAAGGAAATCATGCTGCTAATTATAGCTAGAGACTGGTTGAAAGAGCGAGGATACTTACAGCTTCTCAATTGTTAGGTTTATCTGAAGCTGTCTTCAAACCTGTGACTGTCTAATAAAGAAGCAGTCGGAGTTTTTGACGTCTACATGTTTCCAGGTGTTCCAGAATTAGTGAATGGCGTCATTCTCTGGTTAATATTAGTTAACAGTTACAATATTTTTTTTTAAAAATCCATCAAATATACCCTGCTGTGATATTAAAAGTAAGTCTCTGCCTTCAAAAAGAGTTTATCTTTGTGTGAAAATTGCTAGTGAATTTAGGCCCGGGACTTGTATTATTCTTTGATAAACCATTAATTTTAGTAAACTATGGAACTTATTATAACACTCAAGACTTCTTTATAACCCAAATTTCACCTTTATGTGGGCCCCCAGGACTGGCTATTGGCCCCATTGCCCTACTGCTTTTTAAGATTTATATCTTTTAGGAGGCTCATTTTCTTTTAAAGGTTAAACCAGGGGTATGAAAAATGATTTTAAAAGTGTAAATCTCAGCCAAGTGGAATACAGTTGCTGATTTTTCTAGACCTTCTCCACTTGCCCTCACTTTCCTTCACTCTTCTCATTCAATCTGGCTCCCTCTGCTTCACCAACATACGCCTTCTCCCGTGGCCCTCTCCTGTGGCCACCCAAGCCTCTGAACTTTCTGGACACGTCTGGTCTTTCTCACCTCTGGCCTTAGCCAGTCCTGTCCCCCTCTTCCTTGTCCTCCTAAATTAGGATAGCCTAATTATAATTTCTCTCCTTCTCCGGCCTTAATCTTATCATCCTTTAGGGTTCTCTTAGCCTTAGACTGGTCCCACAGTCAAATACGCATATTCTCTTATTGCTCAAAGCATGTTTTCTTCGTTTTCATGGTTTTCGTTCATTCACTTCCTGACAAATAACTTGATCACTTTCTATGCACCACATGCTGTTCTAGGTGCCAGAGACATAATGACAAACAAGACCAAGAAAGTCCGTGCCTTCTTGGACTTCACACTCTAGCAGGAGAGACTGAGAACTTTCTTGAAGGCAAGGATTCTACTTAATGTATTTTTGTATTCCCTGAAGCAATTAGTACATTTTGTCCCTCTTATAGGAGACGTTTTAAGATTCATAATTGGAGCACCTTTGAAAGACATGAATCCATAAGGCTTATGGAACCAGGTAATTTTTAGCAGGAGAGAGTCAAGTTCTAGAGATGCAGACATCAGTTTATCCATCAGATAGCTGACTTTCATCTCAGGATAGGCTTTTTCTCTGGGATGCAAAAGTTATGTCTGTAGACAAACTGACATTGTAAGTAGTTGTTTATCTGTCCTTTGTCAGGTTGAAGAGGAAGGTTAGAAGAAGGTAACCAAGATAAGGAGGCTGAGGGCTCTTGTTGAGAAATTTCCCAATAAACTATACCTGTTAGTGGGTTTTGCTACAAGTACAGTAACAGAATCTTGAGAACTACTGAAAGCTCTAGAGATGCCATAGTCCCTTTTCCTTCCATTGCTATCCTGAATATAGGGGAATGAAATTACCATGTGTGCTTTCTATTACGAACTTTTTTTTTATTTGCCTGACAAATTTAAAGAAGGGCCCATGTCCCCTACGATTTCGTGTTCTGCGCTGAAGAAACCGGGGGTGTTGTCCAGTTTCTGACATTTTTGTTGGAGTTCTCCTTCAGGTATTAAAATGAGCCAGATTTTAACATTTGGGGACATTGTATTTTTTTAAATATTTTATTTATTTATTTGAAAGACAGAGATCACAAGTAGGCAGAGAGGCAGGCAGAGAGAGAGGAAGGGAGGCAGGCTCCCTGCTAAGCAGAGAGCCTGATGCAGTGCTCCATCCCAGGACCCTGGGATCATGACCTGAGCCGAAGGCAGAGAATTTAACCCACTGAGCCAACCAGGTGCCCCGGGGACATTGTATTTTTAAGACATCCTCTTAAACTGCAGCAAATTAAAAATTAAGGGCTTTATTTTTGAGTAACACTGTATTGTCTCTTTGGACATGCACTTATCTACTTTTCACCAAGATCAAAATCTCACCACCCAAATTCAGTCAAATTCTATATTGATAGCTGGGTGTGCAGATTAGACCATTTATATTACACCTTACAGGTCTATTAAGAGAAAAAATCTCTCCATCATAGAAATTTATATCACTGAAGTTACATATCAAATAAGAAGGTCTTCATTTTCAAAAGATTTCTTTACTTTAAAATGGACAAGTGGGGATTTAAAAAAATTTTTTTAGAGTATGACCACATCATAATCCATTAAAAATCTTTTACTTCAATAATAGTGTGTTCTCAGTATTTGGGGGTTACAAACAATGCTGCAGTGGATGCATCTGTACACAGACTGTACATTTGCAAGTATATACCTACAGAACAAGTTTTCAGAAGTGAACTTTGCGTATTCATATGATGCTACCAAAGTGTTAATTACTACAGCTTTGTAATATATTTTCCTATCTGTTAGGACTAGTCCCTTGTCATTATTCTTTTTTTAGAATTTTCTCAAATTGTGTTGGTATTTTTATTATGCTGGCATTTTTATTGTGATTGAAAGAAATACAATTTACTAAGCCTTAATATCTTGATGACTGAGTCTTCCTATTTAAGAACAGGGTGTTTCCTTTTTATTTAAGTTTTTCTAGATGTTCCATTAGCATTTGAAATCTTTCTTCATTTCTCTTGTTAACTTTATTTTTGGAAACTAGTTTTGTTTCTCTTATAAATGAGATCTTCTCTTTCATTATATTTTCTAACTGGTTTTTATTTGAATATATATGAAGCAAGCTATAGGGTTTTGTGCAGTAAATGTTTGGCCACCTTCATGAGTTATTATTTCTGTTAGTTTATCAGTTTATTCTCTTGAATTTTCCAAATAATCCCATCATCTCCAAATGGTGATGATTTTTACTTCTTTCCAATTATTATACCTCTTTTTTAAAAAAAGATTTTATTTATTCATTTGAGAGAGAGAGATGTAGAAAGCACAAGCAGGGAGAGAGGGAGAGAGAGAGCAGACACCCTGTTGAGCTGGAAGCCCGATGTGGGTGGGGCTCAATCCCAGGTCCTGAAGATCATGACCTGAGCCAAAGGCAGATGCTTAACCTAAGCATGGTGACTAAGCCACCCAGGTGCCCCTCTTATACCTCTTCTTTTGTATCTCTTGTATAATTTTATTGAGTAAAAATTTCAAGGTGTTGTAAAATGATAGGCATTTTTGAGCCTAACTTTACTAGAACTCCTGGAATGCTTCACCATTAGATCTGCATTAGCATTTGGGTGGAAATATATGGATATTTTTTATCTTGTTAAGGAAGTTTTTATTGATCTCCTTGTATTTTTTTTAAGATTTTATTTATTTATTTGACAGAGAGAAATCACAAGTAGGCAGAGGGTGGGGGGGGGGTGGGAAGTAGGCTCCCTGCCGAGCAAAGAGCCCGATGTGGGGTTCAATCCCAAGACCCTGAGATCAAGACCTGAGCAGAAGGCAGAGGCTCAATCCACTGAGCCACCCGGGCCCCCCTGATCTCCTTGTTTTTAAGAGATTTTATTACAAATAAATATGGAACTTCAGCCCTTGCCTTTTTAGCATGAATGGAACTGATCAAATTGTTTTTCTGACTTCACCTGTACCTGTGGCAACTCACATTAATATTTCTTAATATTAAAGCATCTCTGTGTTTTTAGTGACTTGGTCATGGTGTCTTAATTCATCTCTTAACATGCTATTGTATTTTAATGTGTTATCTGGAATTATTTTTATAACAAGTTTATTGAGATATAACTCACATACCATATAATTCACCCACTTAAAGTGTACAATTTAATGGGTCTTTAGGATATTCGCAGAGTTGTGAACCCTCATGATCAATTTTAAGACATTTTCATCACCCCCATTAATTTCATGACTCATTAGTGGCCACTGCCCATTGCCCCCACCCCCTTTCTCTTTCCTAGCATTAGGGAGCCACTGATCTACTTTCTGGCTCTATGGATTTGCTTATTCTGGACATTCCACATAAATGGAATCCTATAATATGTGGTTCTTCATATCTGGTTTCTTTAATTTAACATAATGTTTTGGGGTTCATCCATGTATCGGGATGTCATTCTTTTTATGGCTGAAAAATATTCCACTGTATGGATAGAACACATTTATTTTATTTTAATTCCAGCGTTGTTAACATACAGTTAAATACTAAACTAATACTAATCTGTCTTAGTCTCAGGTGTATGATACAGCAACTTAACAGTTCCACACATGATTCAGTGTTCATCAGGATAACTGTACTTAGTCCCCTTCCCCTGCTTCACCCATCCCCCAACCGACCTCTCCTCTGGTAACCATCTGTTTGTTCTCTGTAGTTGAGTGTCTGTTTTTTTGGTTTATCTCTCTCTTTTTTTTTCTTGTTCATTTGTTCTATTTCTCAAATTCCACATAAAAGTGAAATAATATAGCATTTGTCTTTCTCTGTCTGACTTCTCTCACTTAACATTATCCTCTGTATCCGTCTCCAATATTGCAAATGGCAGGCTGTCATTCTTTTATGGCTGGATAATATTCCATTGTCTATAAGTATATACTACATCTTTTTTATCCATTCATCAGTTGATAGACACTTAGGCTGCTTCCATAATTTGGCTATTGTAAATAATGCTGCAATAAGTATACAGGGGCATATATCCCTTTGAGCTAGTATTTTCATATTCTTTAGATAAATACCCACTAGTGCGATTACTGGATCATAGGATTGTTCTCTTTTTAAAGTTTTGTGGAACCTCCATACTGTTTTCCGCAGTGGCTGCGCCAGTTTGCATTCTCACCAATAGTGCACGAGGGTTCCTTTTTCTCCACATCCTTGCTAACATTTGTTGTTTCTTGAGCTTTTGGTTTTAGGCATTCTGACAGGTGTGAGGTGATAAATCAGTGTGGGTTTGATTTACATTCCCCTGATGATGAGTGAAGTTGAGCATTTTTTTTTTTTTTGCATTTTTAAAAAAAATTTTTTAAATTTAATTTCTTTTCAGTGTAACAGAATTCATTGTTTATGCACCACACCCAGTACTCCATGCAATACATGCCCTCCATAATACCCACCACCAGGCTCCCCCACCCTCCCACCCCCTGCCCCTTCAAAACCCTCAGATTGTTTTTCAGAGTCCATAGTCTCTCATGGTTCATCTCCCCCTCCAATTTCCCTCAACTCCCTTCTCCTCTCCATCTCCCCATGTCCTCCATGTTATTTGTTATGCTCCACAAATAAGCGAAACCATATGATAATTGACTCTCTCTGCTTGACTTATTTCACTCAGCATAGTCTCTTCCAGTCCCGTCCATGTTGATACAAAAGTTGGGTATTCATCCTTTCTGATGGAGGCATAATACTCCATAGTGTATATGGACCACATCTTCCTCATCCATTCGTCCGTTGAAGGGCATCTTGGTTCTTTCCACAGTTTGGTGACCATGGCCATTGCTGCTATGAACATTGGGGTATAGATGGCCCTTCTTTTCACTCCATCTGTATCTTTGGGGTAAATACCCAGTAGTGCAATTGCAGGGTCATAGGGAAGCTCTATTTTTAGTTTCTTAAGGAATCTCCACACTGTTCTCCAAAGTGGCTGCACCAACTTGCATTCACACCAACAGTGTAAGAGGGTTCCCGTTTTTCCACATCCTCTCCAACACACGTTGTTTCCTGTCCTGCTAATTTTGGCCATTCTAACTGGTGTAAGGTGGTATCTCAATGTGGTTTTGATTTGAATTTGAGCATCTTTTCATGTGTCTGTTGGCCATCTATAGGTCTTTGGAGAAATGCTACTCATATCTTCTGTCCATTTTTTTATTTTTTTTTTTGGGGATTTGTTTGTTTTTTTGTTTTTGTTTTGGGATTTTTTTGTGTGTGTTGAGTTGTATAAATTCTTTATATATCTTGGATACTAACCCTTTATCAGATGTCATTTGCAAATATCTTCTCCTGTTCAGTAGCTTGTCTTTTAGTTTTGTTGGTTGTTTCCTTTGCTGTGCCAAAGCTTTTTAAATTTTGATGTAGTCCCAATAGTTTATTTTTGCTTTTGTTTCCCTTGCCTTAGAAAACATACTTAGAAAGATGTTGTTATACCCAATGTCAGAGAAATTACTGCCTGTGCTCTCTTACAGGATTTTTATGGTTTTAGGGCTCCCATTTAGGTCCTTAATCCATTTTGAGTTTACTTTTGTGTATGATATAAGAAAGTGTTCCTGCTTCTTTCTTTTCATGTAGCTGTCCAATTTTCCCAACACTGTTGAGGAGATTTTTTTCCCATTGCATATTCTTCCCTCCTTTGTCAAAGATTAATTGGCCATATAATTGTAAGTTTATTTCTGAGCTTTCTCTTCTGTTCTGTTGATATATATGTCTATTTTTGTGAGGTACCATACTATTTTGATTACTACAGCTTTGTAATATAACTTGAAGTGTGGAATTGTGATACCTCCAGTTTCGTTTTTCAAGATTGCTTTGGCTATTTGGGGTCTTTTGTGGTCCCATACAAATTTTAGGATTGTTTGTTCCAGTTCTGTGAAAAATGCCATTGATATTTGAACAGGGATTGCATTGTATCTGTAGGTTGCTTTGGGTAGTATAGACTTTTTTTTTTTTTGGTTGAAAATATTTTTACTCATTCTACAAGTTATTTTTGTGTGATAACACTTTTTTTTTTAAAGATTTTATTTACTTATTTGACAGAGAGAAATCACAAATAGGCAGAGAGGCAGGCAGAGAGAGAGAGGAGGAAGCAGACTCCCTGCCAAGCAGAGAGCCCGATGCGGGACTCGATTGCAGGACCCTGAGATCATGACCTGAGCCGAAGGCAGAGGCTTAACCCACTGAGCCACCCAGGCGCCCCTGTGTGATAACACTTAAGATAACACTTTTTGAGTATTTATTCATAGTGAGTTTATTCTTTTTTCCTTCTTTTAACATCTTAATTTTATTTTATTTTTTTCATTTTCCAAGATTCATTGTTTATGCACCACACCCAGTGCTCCATGCAATACATGCCCTCCTTAATACCCACCATCAGGCTCACCCAACCCCTCACCTCCCTCCCCTCCAAAACCCTCAGTTTGTTTCTCAGAATCTACAGTCTCTCATCTTTCATCTCCCCCTGTGATTTACCCTCAATTTACTTCTCTTCTCCTTCTCCTAATGTCCTCCATGTTATTCCTTCTGTTCCACAAGTAAGCGAAACCATATGATAATTGACTCTCTCTGCAATTTATTTCACTCAGCATAATCTCCTCCAGTCCCCTCCCTGTTGATACAAAAGTTGTGTATTCATCCTTTCTGGTGGAGGCATAATACTTCATTGTATATATGGGCCATATATTCCTTATCCATTCATCTGTTGAATGGCATCTCAGTTCTTTCCACAGTTTGGTGATTGTGGATATTGCTGCTATGAACATTGGGGTAGAGATGGCCCTTCTTTTTACTACATCTGTATCTTTTGGGTAAATTGGGTACTATAGACATTTTAACAATATTTGCTCTTCTAATCCATGAGCATGGAATGTCTTTCCATTTGTTTGTACTGTCTTCAACTTCTTTCATTAGTGTTTTCAGAGTACTGGTGTGTCACCTTCTTGGCTAAGTTTATCCCTAGGTATTTTGTTATTTCTGGTATAGTTATAAATGGGATTGTTTTCATAATTTCTCTTTCTGCTGCCTCATTATTAGTGTATAGAAATGCCACAGATTTCTGTACATTAATTTTGTATGCTGCAAACTTGCTGAATCCATTCATCAATTCTAGTAGTTTTTGGGGGGATGGATAGACCATATTTTATTCATCCATTTATTATAGACAATTGGATTATTTCCCCTTTTTGCCTATTATGAATAGTGCTGCTATGAACATTTGTGTAGAAGTTCTTATGACAAGTTACATTTCTCTTGGGTGTATGTAGCCATATAGGAACTCTATGTTTAACTTTCTGAGGAATTGCCAGACTGTTTTCCAAGTTGGCTGAACAATTTTACATTCCTACCAGCACTGTATAATGTTATCTGGGCTTTTTGCATTGATATTCATCAGTAAAATTGGTCCACAGTTTATTGCACTATCTTATTTAGATTTTAATATCACTGATATGCTGGCTTCTTGAAAGAATTTAGAACCTTTCTTATCTTTTGAACCATCTAATCTGGCTCACCCTAAGATGCTACCATAATGCTAGATCAGAGCAACTTTTGCCCTATTATTCTGGAAGTTATGACTTGAAGTTGGCAACAAATAGTGAAATTTTTATATTAAAATGTGCTTGAAAGTTCATAAGTTTAAAAATGAATGAAAAAAGAAAAATGAATGAAAACATTAAAAAATAATTAATTTTGTGATTCCACATTTAATGGCAGATAGTTGAAATTCAATATGAAATTAGAGCTAATTCTAATTTTTTATCATCTCTTTGTTTTACTCTCATGTAAATTAATCAGCTGTCATTATTATAGAATCAGAGATATTTGGAGTGGGAAATATAATTAGTACCTTTCATTCCAAGATCTCAAAACCCTTTACCAGTCCTCCTTAACCAGTGTAGAATATATGGGTCACCAACTTAGGGGGTCCAAATGTTAGGCAAATCTGTCTTCCTTTTGGACTCTGAAATAAATTTATTTCAGCTAAAATAGAGACAAAAACACAGACCCAGAGAGTAAGCTCAGTTTTAAAGTCAGTCCAGAAATATATAATAAGCTAGAGCTATAGCTTTCAAACTTCAGTATGAGAATCATCTGTAGAACTTGTTATGACACATTGTTTGTCCAGGCAAATTTAATTCTCTGGTGTGATGAATGGGGACAGGCTGAATTTAGTTCTCTGGTGTGATGAGGCCCACAGACCATCGCATTGAGGTGGAGGGAGGAGGTCAATGGGACAGAGTATGTAAAGGGATTTCTGAGGTTTATAAGGCAAAGTTCTATTTCTTGGTCTGGGTTTTGGTTACAAAGGTATTTGCCTCATAATTAAGGCATATATTTGTTTCACATAGTTTTCTGTTTCAGTGTTTTATTCTATAATAAAAAGTGTTGGGTTTTTTGATTGTTCTGAAAGCTATATCGTGGTTCCAGGGAAAGGGAAAGAGGGATCCAGGCCTGAATGAGAGCAGAAACCAGTGAGCAAATATGGAGGGCATTCTGGAGAATTGACTGTCTGTGGGCACTAAAGAAAGGTGGAGGATTAAGAGAGCAGTTTAGGACATGCTACATTTGTGTGGTTGTAGGACATAAATTTGTGCTCTTTATGTGACAGTAACTAGCAGGTGATTAAGAAAGAAAGTTCAACAAAGCTGAAATCATCAAGAGAGTATGGTACTGGCGCAAAAACAGACACATAGATCAATGGAACAGAATAGAGAGCCCAGAAATAGACCCCCAACTCTATGGTCAACTAATCTTCGACTAAGCAAGAAAGAATGTCCAATGGAAAAAAGACAGTCTCTTCAAGAAATGGTGTTGGGAAAATTGGACAGTCACATGCAGAAGAATGAAACTGGACCGATTCCTTACACCATACACAAAAATAGACTCAACGTGGACTTAACACCTCAATGTGAGACAGGAGTCCATCAAAATCCTTGAGGAGAACACAGGCAGCAACTTTGACCTCAGCCGCAGCAACTTCTTCCTAGAAACATCACCAAAGGCAAGGGAAGCAAGGGCAAAAATGAACTATTGGGACGTCATCAAGATCAAAAGCTTTTGCACAGCAAAGAAAACAGTCAACAAAACCAAAAGACAAGTGCCAGAATGGGAGAAGATATTTGCAAATGACATATCAGATAAAGGGCTAATATCCAAACTCTATAAAGAACTTATCAAACTCAACAGCCAGAGAACAAATAATCCAATCAAGAAATGGGCAGAAGACATGAACAGGCATTTCTGCAAAGAAGACATCCAGATGGCCAACAGACACATGAAAAAGTGCTCCACATCACTCGGCATCAGGGAAATACAAATCAAAACCACAATGAGATACCACCTCACACCAGTCAGAATGGCTAAAATTAACAAGTCAGGAAATGACAGATGTTGGAGAGGATGCAGCAGAGAAAGGAGTACACTCCTTTCTCTGTTACTATTCCCACTACACTATTAGTGGGAATGCAGGCTGGTGCAAGCCACTCTGGAAAACAGCATGGAGGTTCCTCAAAAAGTTGAAAATAGAGCTACCCTATGACCCAGCAATCACACTATTGGGTATTTACCCTAAAGATACAAATGTAGTGATCCGAAGGGGCACGTGCACCCAAATGTTTATAACAGCAATGTCCATAATAGCCAAACTATGGAAAGAACCAAGAACCTAGATGTCCATCAACAGATGAATGGATAAAGATGTGGGGTGTGTGTGTGTGTGTGTGTGTGTGTGTGTGTGTGTGTGTGTATGATGGAATACTATGCAGCTATCAAAAGAAATGAAATCTTGCCATTTGCAATGACATGGATGGAACTAGAGGATATTATAATTAGTGAAATAAGTCAATCAGAGAAAGACAATTATCATATGATCTGATGTAAGGACTTTGAGAGGCAGGCGGGGGGTTGTGGGGAGTAGGGAAAGAAAAAATGAAACAAGATGGGATCGGGAGGGAGACAAACCATAAGAGACTCTTAATCTCAGGAAACAAACTGAGGGTTAGGGGCAGGGATAGGGTGGCTGGGTTGTGGACATTGGGGAGGGTATGTGCTCTGGTGAGTGCTGTGAAATGTGTAAGCCTGATGATTCACAGACCTGTACCCTGGGGCAAATGATACATTATATGTTAATTAAAAAAAAAAAAAAAGGAAAATTCAAATCTCAGGAAATGTGCTGGAAGATTTGGAGATCAACCCGGAGAGATTAGAGCAGAACTATGGAAACTGGAATGTAAAAGAAGATGGCTAAGAAGAGAATCTTAGAAAATATCTGTTTGGGGGCAGAGTAATAGGGGCCAATCAGGGATACAGAGAAGGAGCTGGATACAGGAAGGCTGATGCCAGGTGGATTGGTATAAAACCATTCCCTGACAGAAGCAAGTCCAGGAAAGAATGTCAAGGAAGGGGGACCAGCAGCAGTGTAGCCGCTGCAGATCACTGGCAACTTGTAGAGCCGTGCTCATGTCTGCTGGGAGAAAGGTTGGATTGGGAGGGCAGGGGAATCAATGAGAGTAGACTCCCCGTGCCAAAGTGTTGATGGTGAACAGAAAGAGCCAAGTAATATGTGTAGCAAGAAGAAGCAGAGTTGAGGGAAGAGGGGAGCATGTTGGCAGCATGCCAACACAGCCAAGGAAGAAGAACTAAGTAATATATAAAGTCAGGGGGTGTGATTTGATGGAGCAAGCTCTAGAGTGCTGCTTCCCCAGACCAGCAGCATCAGCACCACTTGGAGATTTGTTGGAAATGCTGATTGGCACCCTGCACCCCAGACCTACTGAATCAGAAACTCTGGGATTGAAGCCTGGAATCTAACAAACCTACTGAGCATTCCGATGCATGCTCAAATTTGAAAACCACTAAGCTAGAGGGAAAAGGGAGTGGTTTAATCCTGCACATAGGTGGGAGGGCTGTCCTTGAAAGGATGAGTAACCCTACTTATTTTCAGAGGAGAGGCAAAGGGAAAAGATGAAGAGGGAAAAGATACCAGATAGCCCGAGGCTCGTGGTGAGGTCATCTTAAAGAACAAAGCCTTGGAATGTTGGGGAGCTAAAAAGGAGGGTGCCCATATCCAGCCTCCAAATTCTTGCCTCCTATACAGTGTGTCTAAAATTTAATTCCTCTTCCTCTCTCCTGTCCCAATCCTGCCTTTAAAATCACATTCCACCTTCCACCTTCTTCAGTATACCTTCCCCAACATGACAATCTGTAATTATTTTGTTTCCTTTCCAAATAAGACTATTTGTTTCCTTTGACTATTTTCATTTTGTTACTTAGAAACAGGTCCTCTTTGTTCTATCCTTCACCGCCTCCAGAGAAGTGCTGAAAAGCACTGTGGTTGGACTGGCTCCCAAGGTAGGAAATCAACAGGTTAATGTCCCCTTTCATTCTTGGTTTTCCGTTCTGGATTTAGATTCCTTTCCCCAAGGATCTAAAACACTATTACAGAATCTTCTAGCATATGGCATTTTGAAACTCTAGAAAAGATCAGGAAAAATGGAGGGACAAGTGACAAATAGGGAAGTATTTGAAAGAAGAGAAATGATTCCCCAGTTTATGTAAACACTATCAGTGACTTGAATGGACCCTCTGTAAGGGTGAGCTAAAACCAAACAGAGACTTTGAGTAGTAAGATACAAGAAACTGTGGGAAGGGCTTCTGGAGCCTGTTGCAAGGAAGAATGCCTGTAACATTCTACTCCCCACTGCTGCTAAGACAACTGGATTTTTTGTTTTTGTTTTTGTTTTTTTAAATCTAAGCTCATTACATTTGGCAAGGATAATCAAGAATTGTATCAGTACAGTACTTTTGCAAAACACAAGGGATGACCTTTCTAACAACAGAGTTAAAAACTATGACTCACTCTCCAATGAGGAGTCTGCAAATATAATGGTAAACAAATATTAACTGTGGGAATGTAAGAAAAGAAATGCCTTAAATCTGTAAGGGGAGAGCTACCTGTGAGCACCACAGTGAAATACAAATTAGATTAAACATGTTTGACGTTAGGTTTTATTAGAAACTTAAAACAGAGACTTTTGTTTGAGAGAGAGAGAGAGAGAGAGAGAGAGAGAGAGTGTGTGTGTGTGTGTGTGTGTGTGTGTGTGTGTTAAGGTAGGAATCCTATCAGAAACTGACTTGGCTTTGCATTTCAAGTCAACCCTTCAAAGTCAAAGCCAGAATGAAAAAATCTAAGTTAATGCACGAGTAAAGAAAAGGAAACTAATATTTATAGAGCCCTAATAATTCATTTTCATATATTCTAGCTCATTCGATTCTTTATCATTGTGCAATGCAACTAATGTCTGTTGCAGATGAAGGCCATGGTACTCAGCATCTCCCAGCCCTGCTGGCCTGTAAGTTGGCCTGTAAGTGATGGAGCTAGTATTCAAACTCAGAGCTTTCTAGCTAGCTGCAAGCCCAGCATTCTTCCTGCTGTGCAATATCTGTTAGACTTTCTAGGTTTGCCATGCCTATAGCTGTTAAGATTTTTCTAAATCATGAGGAATTCTGTGATGGTGATTGATTTTGTATTTCTTTCTGTAAAATTGTACTTTGCTTTGTAATGAATTTCAAACAGAAATATGATTTTGACATTGTGGTGAAATAAAATGGAAACGATATACACATTTTACTTCAATGTCAATATAATTATTGGTAACACATGGGCATGATTTGGGGGTTAGAAGAACCATCCTTTACTCGTCTTTGCATCTGAATGTTATGCCTTAGATTGTAAAGTTCACATAGGCCAAGGGGCCTAGTAGGATGTTTGCAGACACCTTGCTCTCTTTCAGAAAACACTTCCTTTTTAGCTTTTCTTTAACAGTTTATTGAGGTAAAATTGGCATCCACTAAACTGTATGCATAATTTTACAAGTTTTAAAAATTGTGTACACCTCTGAAACCATCACCACAGTCCAAATACTGAACATGTCTCTCACACGTAAAACTTTCTTCTTGCCCTTTGATAATCCCTCCTTTCTGCTGCTTGAAGTTTCCTCGCTCTCCATTGATTTGTTTTCCATCACCTTATGTGAGTTTATATTTTCTAGAGTTTTACTTTTTTTAAATTTTTTAAGATTTTATTTATTTATTTGACAGACAGAGATCACAAGTAGGCAGAGAGGCAGGCAGAGAGAGAGGAGGAAGCAGGCTCTCTGCTTAGATCCCAGGACCCTGGGATCATGACCTGAGCCGAAGGCAGAGGCTTAACCCACTGAGCCACCCAGGTGCCCCATAGTTTAGAGTTTTTTAATGTTTTAATAGGGAATTGGAAGTTACAGTTTCCAATTATTTGTTGCTTATATGAAGAAATATAACTGATTTCTGTATATTGGTCTTGTATTCGACAACCTTGCTTAACTCATGTATTCTGCTTGCTTTTTTTGTGTATTCCATTGGATATTCTACGTAGATGGTCAGGTTTCCTGCTCATAGAGACAGTTTTACTTCTTCCCTCCCAGTCTTGATGACTTGTTTTTTCCCTTGTCTTATTACACTGGCTAGAATCTCCAGTGCAATGCTTAAAAATGAGAGGAAACGTCCTTTTCTTATTCTGATGCTTAGGGAGGAAGCATCTAGTCTTTCACCATTGGAGTATGATACTGGCTCTGGGTTTTCATAGATGACTTTTTTCAGGTTGATGAAGTTCCCTTTTGTTCTTAGGTTGCTGAGAGTTTTTATCAGTAGTAGATGTTGGACTTCGGCAATGCACTTTCTGCACTTATTGAGATGATCATATGGTTTTTCTTTTCTAGTTCATTAATATGGTAAATTATATTGATAGAATTTTAGACATTAAATTAACCTTTCTGTATTCCTAGGATCAATATATAGATACATACTTCTGTACCTATAGATATTATATTATATATTTATATTTATTAATTTGTATATATTTATATTATTTTTACATTTATAAATATATTTATATTTATTAATATATTTTATGAAAGAACTTTTATATTCCTTATTGTCATGTTACTATCTGTAGAATCTGTATTGATGCCACTTGACTCATTCATAATGTTGGTGATTTATGTCTTCTCCCTGTTTTCCTAGTCACTCTGGCTAGAGGTTTATCAATTTTATTGCTCTTCTCAAAGAACCAGTGTTTGGTTACAGTGATTTTTCTCTATGTTTCTGTTTTCTATTTCATTAATTTCTGTTCTAATCTTTACTTCCTTTCTTCTGGTTATGTTGAGTTTACTTCTTTTTTTGTTTGTTTGTTTGGTTTTTGTTTTTGTTTATTTAGCTGGTAACTGAGTCTATTGATTTGGACCTTTCTTTTCTGATATAGACATTTACTGCTATTAGTTTCCACTCTATACATCCCACAAATTTTTTATGTTGTATTTTCATTTTCATTCAATTAAAAATATTTCTCAATTTCTGTTTTGATTTCATCTTTGGATGTTATGTTACTTGTAAGTGAATTATTTACTTTCCAAATATTTGGAGATTTTACAGAAAATATTGATTTCTAATTTAATTCCATAGTGGGGAGGAACTTCTTTCTTTTAGATTTTATTTATTTATATATTTATTTGAGAGGGAGATAGAGAGTGGGGGTAAGAGCAGAGGGAGAGAGAAAAGCAGACTCCATGCTGAGTGTGGAGTCTGACACAGGGCTTGATCCCACTGCCCTGAGATCATGACCTGAGCTAAAACCACGTGTTTGATGCCTAATGAACTGAGCCACCCAGGTGCCCCAGGGAACGTATTTTTATATTACTGGAATGCCTTTAAATTTATTGAAAGTTAAAATATGATCCAGAAAAGGTATGTTTTGGTAAATGCTCCATATCTAATTGGGGAAAAAAAAGATATATTCTGCTATTATTGGATGGAGTGTTCTATAAATATCAATTAAAGTCATGTTGGTTAATAGCAGTGTTAAAATCATCTATACCTTTGGTTATTTTCTGTCTAATTCAATTAATTAATGAGAAAAGAGTATTGAAATTTCTCATTATAATTGTGGTTTTGTCTGTGTTTTCTTGCAGTAATACCCATTTGGGCTTCGCATTAGAAGCTCTGTTACTCAGTTTGTAAATATTTAGAAGTGTTATATCTGCTTCTTGAATTGCTCCTTTAACATTGTAATGTGATCCTTTTTACATCCAGTAATATACTTTGCTCTGAAATCTACTATCTGGCATTCATATAGCTGCTCTGGCATTCTTTTGACTAGTGTTGCTTGGTATGATGTCCACTTTTAATCCATTCGTACTTCCCATTTAAAATACATTTACTTAGTAAGCCACATATACTTCCATCTAGCATTTTAATCCAGTCTGACACCCTTTGCCTTTTAATTGGAGGACATTTAAACCATTTTTACTTAGTACAAGTACTGATACAGTTTGATTTAACTCATTTTGCCTTTTGTTTTCTGTTTATGCCATCTGTTCTTTCTTCTTTTCATTTTTCTCTGCCTCCCTTGATTAAATGAGTAGGTTTTATTATTCTAGTTTTTATCCTTTATTGACTTATTAGCCGTAATTGTGTTTAGTTGTTTTAGTAGTTGCTGTAGGTTTTATAGCATACATCTTTAACTTATCACATTCTATCCTCAAGTGATGGACCACTTCAACTACACTATAAAAACCTGATCATAGTATACTTCTATTACTCCCTCCCAGTTGTTATGCTATTGCCCTATATTCTACTTATGTATGTGTTATAAACCTTGAAGTACTTGTTATTTAGCCAGTCAGTAATATTTCAAACAAAGTTAAATAATAAGAAAAAAAAATCTTACATATTTGCCCATGTAGTTACAAATTTTAGTTCTCATCATTTCTTTCTGTTGATCCATATTTTGGCTGGTATGAATATTCTTCTGCCTGAAGGACTTCCTTTACATTTCTTGTGGTGTAGATCTGCTGGTGATTAATTTTTTCAGCTTTTGTATGTCTGAAAACATCTATTTCATCTTTTGGGTGGGGGGGAACCCAACACAAGGCTCTGTCTCATGACCCTCAGATCATGACCTGAGCTGAAATCAAGAGTCAGATGTTTAGCTAAGTCACCCTGTTGCCCCCAGGTATTTTATATTTTACCTTCTTGGAATCTGAATGTTTTTATATTCCTGTAAATGTTTCTAAATTTTGTTCTGGGTCACAGCTAAGTTATTTTGAAATAATTTAAAATAAGAAAGGGAAAAAAGAGTAGAGGGTATATGCAAAGAAGTAATTAAAATGATTGGCTGTGGGAGGTAAGCTGGGTAAGGAGGGAAGATAAACGTTATGGAAGAGAGATAGGGACATGGTGATGAGACTAGCAGATTGTTGGCCGGGGGCCCTGAAGAATGGTTGGGATTAGAGTACCTTCTGAAAGGGATGAGCTATGAAAGGGCTGGTCAGAGAGTAGGTCAGGGTTTCAGTTATTTAAAAAAAAGAGGAACAAATAGGTCATACTGGAGCCAATCCGTGAACTGCATGTTACTGACCTGCAATGAAGTGAGTTCAGAAATTGAAAGGGAATGTTTCGTAACACTACTGTGATATCCAAGCATATGATCGGTGAACTTGTGCTTAGAATGTCTTGGCTTTTAAAATCTCATTTGCCTATCAATTTTTGCTCTATTTTATGAAACTGGCAGTTTGCAACAGATTGAATATAAACAACAACAATAAAAAATCTGGTCCTTCTCTACAACTAAAGTACTGCTTTAGATGATCATCACGTGAGTTATCTGAGAAGAGTGGAAGGCAAGGTCTTTGGAAGAGAAGAGTTAGAAGGACCAGCTCCTTGAATATAGAAGTCACCGTCACCCTTTGCCTTCCAAGAGAGAAGGCCTCCTGATTGCACAGCTCCAGGGGGCAGGCTTCTCATTGTATACTACGTGAACACCACCATTGCAGAACACAGTGTGAATGGTGCTCTGTGAGTGTTCAAGAAGGTGGCTGTTGTTATCTCCCTTTTACAGATGGGAAAGCAAACTCCAAGTTCACACAGCCAGTCAAGGAAGGAACCAAAATTTGAACCTAGGTGTATCTGTCACTCCAAAGCAGGACTCTTTTCTATATACCACTCTTTGTCATGTGCTTACGGTTATGGGGGCAGCATAGCCATAAGCCTCATGAGAACTAGGAAAAAATGCTTTCTGGGAATGTGTTGTGGTCCACATGGCCAAACATTGCATTTCAGTTTCTTTTAGAATTACTCTTGTTACATCTGCTGTGGTAGTCCATAGCCAGTTGCTGCCTAGACCCCGTCTCTCCGTTTGTCTTTGTTGAACCAAGAGGCTGAAGTCCCTCAGGAATCCAATATCCAGTACCCACCACAGGATTTCCTATGCTTTCTGTTCATGTGCTTTATTAATTACTTATGTGTTAGAAACATTTTTTAAATAATGGTTTATGGTACAGTAAAATTATGAGTAATATTAACACTTTTCTCTTTTCCCCAAAATTTATGTAATGGGTACATTACTTTTATGACTGGAAAAAGTCAAGTATAGATGTATATTTTAAACCAGATTGTTCATGCAGAAACTCTCTAAGACTCTTAGGTCTCTGATGAGAGCTGAATAGGTCTGGTTTCCCACCGAGCCTGAGTCCCAGTTGCATGGGAGGCCTTGGCGTTTCCATAAAAGTTGGTATTGGTTATGTCCCATTCTCTACAGGTGCATGGAGTTTTTGAGGAATTAATGTAAAAACAAAGTGGGCATTTATCTCTTGAGGCTTTCCTGGTTTCCTCCATTCCTTGTCTCTCGAGTAGGTCTAAGCAAATACAACAGTAGAGTTCATTTATAAAGCTTGTCCAAGGGCGCCTGGGTGGCTCAGTGGGTTAAGCCGCTGCCTTCGGCTCAGGTCGTGATCCCAGGGTCCTGGGATCGAGTCCCGCATCGGGCTCTCTGCTCAGCAGGAAGCCTGCTTCCCTTCCTCTCTCTCTGCCTGCCTCTCTGCCTACTTGTGATCTCTCTCTGTCAAATAAATAAATAAAATCTTTAAAAAAAAAAAAAAAAAAAAGGCTTGTCCAAGTGTGACAGGATGACAGGTTCTTTTGGAAAGCCCTCCCTGGAGCTCTGAGTCTGTATGCTCACACAGCACATAGGAGACAGCATCAGAATTATGGGTTTATGTGTCCACGTGCCCTGCTAGGCTGCCATCAAGAAGGCATGGCCTGTGGCCCGGCACAGGGCCCACCACATAGTAGGTGCTCAGTAGCAATGAGTGGAATGAGTGAATAGGCAACCAGTGCTGTCTGCATAGATAATTTCGTGGTGATGTGTTCAATCTTTTCTACCTTAAGAAATTCACTAGCACTAATGTTTATTAGTGTACATGGGAAGAACTTTTGGACTTACCAAAGTAAGACTTATTTTTGTATTCAAACAAATGGCTTTTCACTCTGGGAAAATGTAGAAGAAATAACCCACCAAGATAAGCAAATATAACTGGATAGATTGGTTTTAATTGGTTTCACTCAGATTGGTTTTAAATAATAATCAAAAGAGAAAAGAGGAGCACATGGGGCGCCTGGGTGGCTCAGTGGGTTGAGCCTCTGCCTTCGGCTCAGGTCATGATCTCAGGGTCTTCCTGGATCCGAGTCACGCATCTGGCTCTCTGCTCAGCGGGGAGCCTTCTTCCCCTCTCTCTCTCTGCCTGCCTCTCTGCCTGCTTGTGATCTCTCTGTCAAATAAATAAATAATCTTAAAAAAAAAAAAAGAAAGAAAAGAGGAGCACAATTTTACTTTTCTGAAAAATAACACTGCAAATCAGTTTTGATGTTAAGAGATCATTATTAAATCATTAAAATACTTAAAGATGGTAAAATGCTAATCATCACAATTATTAATTAAAAGTAAGTCAGAATCTTTCATTGGCTTCCTAAGCACAACTAGACATCTTAAATATGTGCTATTAATTATTGTTGTTAATCTGAGGCTTAAAACCTGATCCTCTTTTGGGAGACTAAGTGTCAGGATGGGTGAATTTTTAAATGTGCCTAAAACTAGGACTACCAAATGAAAGTTGGCTTTTTTTTCTTCCATCTTGCCAAATCACTCATTTCGTCAATAAGAAATGCAAGTGACATGCAGGCAAGATAGATATACGCTAAGTTTCAAATAATTTCTTTTTATAAATTTGCATTCCAGTCAGATGGGGAATACTTTGATCTCAATATATACCTCAGTGATGTTAAGAGTCTAGACTCATTGTAATGACTATGGTTCATCTACAAAAAAACTATAAAAAGACTAGCACAAGCTTAACTATTGTATCTAAATAGAGAATGCTTCCTCTTCTAGATTTGAAGACTAAATATAATATAGAGCAGACAGTTCCATCCCTAGTTTTTTTTTTATTATACCTTTTGCAGTAATTTGTATATACCTTTTAAATAATTTCAAGTGCCACAAAAAATAATGTTAATAGCTCAAAATCAAAAGTTAAAAAAAAAACCTAAGTATAATTTTTTAAAATCTTTTTCTCCTCAAGCGTTTTACGATGGGATAATGAGACAGATGTCTCTCAACTGGAAGGACATTTTGACATTGTTATGTGTGCTGACTGGTAAGTACATAAAAATCATAAAACTCCTGTTAGGAAAAATAGCTTTGCTGGAGTAATTGGGCTGTGCTGCTTTGCTGACGGCTAAGCAAAGTCAACAAATGAAGCACAAAGCCACCTTAACCTCAACAAATTAATATTCATCTCCCTGTGACAGTTACAAGGTAGTCTTCTATCACACAGTAACTTCTACCACATTATTTCCCAAAGATTGATTTTGAGAAGCATTTCCATTTTCTGGAATTGCCTCTGTTTCATGCTTGACGTATCAGTAAATGGACGACTTAGGCAAATTGCAAATAATTATGGCTCAGAGAGGAATAGTCTGGAGAAAAAGGAGTTTATCAACACAAACAGCTCAATTAGCTTACTTCTTAGGAGAGATCTGACTATTGATATTAGGGAATATATGTATATGTGTGTACACACACATATGTGCCCCGACAAATAAACGTATTTGTGCAATATCTTTGGGGAAATATCTTTTCTTAAAATGTATGTTTGCTATCTAAATTTTCAGTGTCTTCAATTAAGATATTTAGTTATACACAAAATAGGAATTATAACATTACATTGTATTGTTATGCAAATAACGTTAAAATCTCTGTCAGGTGTCTGCCTTTAAAAATAATTTACATTAGATATTTTGTCTTCTCATTTGGCTCAGTCTACTTACTGTTAATGAAGTCTGATCCTAAGTTACAGGATAAATCTTAATAATTATTTCAAATAATCTTAGGTATTTTCTTTCATGCATGTTGACTAATAACTATTTTAGCGTACGGAAACATTGACAGTTCAAAAGTATTTTCTCTGTTAAGAGTAAGATCTTATTTGTAGTTTCATTATGTTCTTACAACACTTGAGATTGAAAATACAAGTTCAGATTCTGAAGAAGTTCTATTATATTGATTAGCCCAATTATAAGATCCAGAACCTGGAGAAGACTTTCCCTAGAGGGAAGTTAAATGAAATTTTCAGGCAGTCATTATTATTACTGTTTTAAATAAAACTTTCAATAGGTAACTCTTCTAAGTAAGTCATTGGAATCAGATTTGCTTTCTTTTTTTCTTCTGAAAAAACACTCCTCCGTGGAAAAGAAGCATTCTGTTTTATTTCTAGCTGAGATTCCCTAGCTTTCCATGGCCCTTTTAGTGTCTTTGTACCCCATTTCAGAAAAACCTTGTTCCAAAAGAGGGAGAAACAGATTTTGGACTCATCAATGATATTGTGCCTCATGTTACATCCCTCATCTAATCAGATATAAGGAGCTAAAACCTCACCATATGATTTGAGCAAGTAATTTAGTAAATGCCTCTCCTCACCAAATATGAGAAAGGATCCTCCAGGTTTCATTGCACAGATGAAGATAATGCTGGCAGGATTAGGTCAGATTAAGCACGGAAGTCAGATCAGAGAGCAGCAGAAAAGAGGGAAGGAGGGCAGCATCTTCTTGGAGGCTTAAGCGAGGGTCGCATGCATGGGCTCCAGATACGCGGTGCAAGTCAGGTCTGGCCAGGAGATTTCGAGGTAAATGTGTCCTTCACATAAATACCAGGACAGCCTGGCTTTGTCAGACCTTGTGTCATGGACACTCAAACCATGTCATCCTATTTGTACCGGAGAGACAAGCAGAGGAAGTAAGATTTAAGCTCTTTTCTGATTAATGTTCTCAGTTAGGTTAAAAATAGCCACACAACATGTTTGAGAAATAGTCCTTTTCCCCTAGCGCACGACAGGGTCACGGACAACTGATATCCATAGTGCATATTCAGCGAAGGCTTTCGTTACAAATACGTCACGGAATACAATGTTAGATGTACACACACACACACACACACACACACACACATCTGGTAGCTAGGTGAGAATTTACAGATTCAAACGAACTAAGTCTGCCAAGTTTTATTTTATAAAAAGCTTTTCTATGCGTGAGGTGTTAAGTTGGGGTTTTTTTCCCCCCTGGCGTCTTAAGTGCCAGAATGTCAGCCTGTTTATAATTTCCCATTCGTAAATGTGAAACATTAAGCTACTCTCAGTGCAATGCTGATATTATTTCCAAAAGAAATGCTTTGGTAATGGTCTGTCTTCATATTCACAGGGATGGGTAAGCTACTTAGAAACTTAGAAAGCACAGTGATATTTCTAAGACGCATGTCGTGCGCACAGCAGTGAAGCTCCGGCTCTGGCAGCTCCTTATGTCCTGTCGGTTTGGTGTTTCTCGGGGAGTTATTATGTGGGTGCTGTCCCTAGAAGACCATGCTGCATTTTTTTTTTTTTTTGAACAGTGTCATAGAGGAGAAAAAAACAAAACAGAACACAAAAACCCTCTCTTTGGACACTACCTCCAAGATGAAACCCGAAACCCTCTGTGGCAGGAACAGGTGCCCCACGTAACTCATGATCACACTGTCTCACACCGCCCTTCGGTTATTGTCAGTCAGTGAGATCTGGATTAGGCCGTAGGAATATGGAGCAAGAGTTGGAGTTCAAATATTAGGTACATGGATTAAATTCCTTATTGAAGCATTTCCAGCAAGGGTGGCATTGTCCGACTCTCTGAATAGCTAACCAGTGGTCCTGCTTGATCCCATTTACATGAAAACAAGCTCTATTCACAGACCTATTCCAAATCCTCGTTGTGGTTCAAGTAAAATGCACATGATTACAATGAGCTGGGTGATATGTTTATGTCTTTAAATCATTCATATATTCATATATTTACATTCAAACATTCATAAGCCCGTGGGCTACGGGGGAAATAACTTACTTCCCAGAAGAGACAGGCTTCTTAGTTCGCATCTCCATTTAGGAGCTCCACCAGATTATAAAATAAAGAGGAGAGCTGCGAAAGCCAGTCATTATTTCACCATTCAGCATTTTTGACAATGAAATACAGTTTTATGGTTCAACAGTTCCTAAATAACTTGTGAAATGTCAATTTTGAAATAAACACAAGGAAAAAATCGAGGTACAGCCACACCTGCAAAATGTTGCTGTTGACAAACATCAAAATATTAGAATATTTAACCACAGGTGTAGGGAAAAAAAAATGGCCTATTTAAGTTCCTTGGTTGACGTATTTAACATTGAATTTCATATAAGAGTTCCTTTCTGCTGGAATGTAGTCCAGCCTTGTCCTTGCTGAGTTTAGGATAGCAAGTGATTGTTAATTTTCAGCCTGCCTTTCCAGACTCCTGTTCAATCACAATAATCTGAGTCTGGAAGTAAGGTGTGTGTGTGTGTGTGTGTGTGTGTGTGTGTGTGTTTATCCAAGGGACACTTTCAGTGAGTGTTTGATGGCTTTCCAGTTTATTGTAGCTCTGCAAAAATAAACATGATTCTGTACATTTGGATTCTCTAAAGGCTTGGAAAGCAAGTCTGAAATGCAACCCATAGCCCGATGCACTGAGCTATATACCACATCAGCATGCACAGTCTGAGACTTTGTGGAGAAATGGGGGAAGGTTACATCACTTCACTGGCTCTCTTAGTGTTTTTGGACTAACTATGTACTGTGGATCATTTCTATTTCCTATTATTCTAAATGATGAAGGAAGCTTGGTTTTTAAGGTATTCTTCTGGAAGGATTTTTTTTTTCCAAAGCAGTCTCTAGAATTTCTTCATTTTCTTCCCGATGCTGTGATCATGGGTAGTTCTAGGTCACAACCTTTACACCTGAAAAACTCTTTAATGCAAAGGCAGCCAGCCCTTTCATCCCATACCTGAAACTCAGTCCCAGAGAAGATAAACAAGCTGCCAGAGACCTGGCGCCCCATGTGGGAGCCCCAAGGGAGACCAGACCCCTATCGGTCCCAGCTCCACAGTGATCCGTTGATAAATACTGATAGAGGCCTTTCTTCTCCTGAAAGTTAAATCTAGGAAAGTGAATTTAACTTAGCACATTTCACCTTCAGGATGACATAGAGGCCCCCTTTCTGTGGATGCTGGCCGAGAAATGCCTCCTTGTCGCCTACACTAATTAATTTCCCAAGGAGTGGAGTGGGGAATGCTCTAAGCTCTGTGTGACACTCTGACTGATTCTAAGGAAGGCAGTGAAAGTGTCCTGGCATCTTCCCTTTGTCATGAAATCTGTGATTCAGATCCATGGAATAAAGCGAGTGTTGATGCCACAAGTGCATTATATAGAGGGCTCTGTGTGTGTGTGTGTGTGTGTGTGTGTGTGTGTTTTAATAGCCAAACTAGATCGACTGTTGATGTATTTTGATCAGTAACAGAAGGGAGAGTTGCAATGGTATCTCCATTCCAATCAGTGACCCACTCAGCCTTTTTAAAAATAGATCCACTTAAGCTACTGTTGTTCTCTGAGCCCATTAGGACTTATTTAAGGGGTGAATTTTCAGGACATTATTTATCACTCCTGCTAAAGCACACTGAAATTGCTCATATGACATATCCTACAAAGTGTTGTAAATTCTGCTTCAGAGCTAAGTAGTAAGGTGAGCTTACTGGGATTAAAGACTTATTAAAGAACTCTAAGAATTGCTTTTGGGAAATTTGATTTGGAAGGATAGAGTGGACAACATCATCATTCAAATAACTTGTGTTTGGAATAGGTGCGTGGGTGTTGTGTCACATTCTCCAGTGACCTGCAATGTTAAGATCTTTGTCACATCACCGACATTGAGTGAAAATAGTACTGTATCAGGTTATGTTTTAAGCTCAGTTTTTAAGGGGCTGATTATTTCCAACAACCTTACCAGCTCCTAGGATGCAGGTTGAAACTGAAGAGTGGTCTTTTGCTTAATGTTATATATTCCAACCAGCCAGGTCCCCAGTGGACCCGAGTAACTGACAGAGATATTTTCCTGCAGTGATAGTCTTCTTAAAAAACAAAACCAGAGGGGCACCTGGCTGGCGCAGTCAGTTGAGCATCAACTCTTGACCTCAGGATTGTGAGTTCAAGCCCCATGTTGGGTATAGAGATTACTTGAAAATAAAATGTTTAAAAAAAAAAAAGCAGAATTCTTAAAATTATTAAAATTTAAGATATTATCATCCCACTAAAGAGTGAGGTATATAGCCCTGAAAACTTTAAAAGACACTTAGATAGAATTTTATTCCTTTCTTAACAACCTTTAATGACTATTAATCACTGATTAATATGACTTAGGGGCAAATTTTTATAGCATTTGTATTAGATATAGTCTATACTCTAGGATTTACGTATTGTTTGATAGAAGGATGGGAAAATTTTCCCCTGGCACATCATCAGGGTATCCTGACTGCCGGATGGAGTTGGGATAAGGTTCCCATTCTAGACATGATTTCTAGTTCCTCTTAAAAGCATTCTTTTTCCATTGCTCAAAGCATCCTTTATAGAAGAACCTTCTACCGAACATGCCACGGTGAAACCCAAGCTCTGACTTCTTGGCAACTTCTCATAAGCTGTTCTCCCCACTCCTCTTTCTTAAATGAGAGTGTTGGTTGGAAGAGAATCTGATTAGTGAGGCAGCTAACCCAACCATTGATTCTTCCTTAACAGTACCAGTCAAGGAGTGTATACACCTGTTTGAGGGTCATTGAAACCAACATTCTACATAGGCTGCTCAATTTCAAACCCTGTTGGCCTGCTAGTCAGGCAATAAGCAGACACTTACGGTGTCCTTCTAGGTACGCACGCTGTGCTAGAACTTGCTGTGCATAGGTTACTAGAGACCAGAAGCTCTTTGAGGATGGGAACCTTGTTTTTTTCCTAGCTTGTCTCCAGTGCCTAAAACAGCTCATAACATGTAGCAGGTATTCCACAAATATTTGTCAGCTAATATGTATGATTGACGTAAGGCCCACCACTACTGCCTAAGTAGCCCTTTATTGACCAGGAAACTGAGGCCTTGTGTGGAGGCTACACGTAGCAGAAGGGTCAGTCAGAGTGCTGTTAAACCCTGCCTGCGTTGAGTGTGACTCCACGCAGCAGCTCTCCTACTGACAGCTCATAGCTCCCCTTAGCTCAGAGAAGGATGAGGTAGGGCCCTAGAGTAAGAGGTACTTACTCATGCTTTGTGAGGAGGGAGACCAAGGCAGAGGGGCCCACAGCCAACTACAGCATTAGAAATGGAAGTAGGAGGGCTCAGGCCCCTCATGGGATGGCTGATGCACAAGGCTGCTAAAGCTCTACCCCACGAGTCCCAGACAAGGGAAATCTCCCCAGGCTTCCAAGATGAGGCCTGGTGAAGATAGGCTCAGATGGACCCACCAGAGGGGTGACAGAGCACTAACAGAAATCCTCAAAAGACCAGAGGAGAAAGATGAAAAATCACAGTGAACTAGAAAAAAAATCAACATGAAGGTTAAGGAAGAGAAGACCCCAGAGTTGCCATGGCCTCTGTGTTATCTAGCCCAAATCTGGTCTTTGTTCTTGGAACTGTTTACTCCTGGGTCACTGGTTGAGTCTGACTTCAGTATTGCTCCTGGCCACCAAAAACCATTGCTACCTGAGATCTGTTCCATGGTTTGGGCATCATAGGGTTGGTGTTAGTTTCTGGATGGTGACCTCACAGTACCCTCAGTGGACCGATGGCCCAGGTCTACAGAAACTGGGCTCTAATGCTGGGAAGTGTTTCATCTCAACCAGATGATTCCCCCAAAGAGCAGCTTAGACATTGTCCCTTTAACATTAACACATGGCCCAGTCGTGTGTGAATCTTGGCCAACTGAATGTTGATGACTTGGCTTTGGTCGGATAACACTGACCACAATCTTTTTTTCTTCCAGTGAGACACTTGAATGGAAGGGAACAATTTCTCCCCTTTGGTGTTGAGTAAACATGTATAATTAGCTTTGTGCTTACCTCCATTAGTATCATTAGACTTGGAAACCCAGTTTAATCTGGATTCTGCTCTCTTCTCAATGTCAGCCTCTTTCTGGACCAGTACAGAGCCAGCCTTGTTGATGCAATAAAGAGATTACTCCAGCCCAGAGTAAGTATGTTTCTATTTTCTCCTGAACACTGGCTTCAGAATAATTAGTCTGTGCACAAAGATGGAGAGAGTAATGGAATGGCAGGATTAATGTCATGTAATACTTTAATACTTATTATGTCCAACTTCAATTGGGTCTTCTGATCTATCAGATTCTTTCCTAATCATAACTAGGAAACTTCTTACCCTTGGCCTTCTGATAAGGAACACAGTGGGTAGTAAAATAAATGAAACCGCTTCAAAGATAGTGTGAGATTATTTTTATCAAAGAATTTCTTGAGTCTTTTCCTTTGATAACAATATCTTCATATTAAAGTAGAAGTATGATATTGAAAGTTTTCTGTTGACTTCTGTCATTTTAAATCCCTTCAGTGGTAACCTTTGTCATTGGGTATTTATTTATTGCAAAAGAGTATTTTTTTCTTTTTATTTCTGTTTATATCAAAGAGAAAGGACTTCAGATGAATCTGTATATTAAAAGTTCTTTGCTTTAAAAGGAAGCCATTATTTACATATTATAAACATTAGGTCACAATGAAGCCAAGCATGGCATAAAATATTGTGCACATTTTTACATTTATATATCCATTTATGCCTGTGAGTAAATTACAGAGTTTGTAGCCACTCTTATTTTGTTGGGCTGTTACACTAAGCTAGGAGGTCCTGCAGCCTAACCGGAGAGTTAATATACATCTATTTAAAGTAAGAAAATGAGTTTAAAGCTCATGCATTAAAAAAAAAAAAAATCTTATAAGTATGTAAGACTCTTGCTGTGCCATAGGAATTTAAAATAGGTTAACAATGTTAATGCAGTCTAAGACAGGAACTCAAATTTATCTGAGAAAGGACTGCAGTGTGTGTGTGTGTGTGTGTGTGTGTGTGTGTGTAAAGTATTTTCTGAAGTTTTGTTTCGAAAGTCTTTTTCCGAAGGTTTGCTCTAGTCTTCTGACCTCAATGAGACTTAGAGACTAATACCTTTCAATCTTTCTTTTATATCTTTTTCACATTGAAGGTTCCCAGAGCAATTTGATAATCGTCCTTTGCCTTACACTGTTGCTTTTTATTTTGTTATCTCTGTATAGCTCAGAAACTTTAAATAGGCCTCTCAGAGGAGTAACCACCGCTTGGTAAGTGGTAATCAATTAAATTAAATTGGCCTTCTCAGTTCCCCCTGTGAGGTGGGGAGCAGGTCTTGAGGCAAGGAAGGGGCGCGCTCCGAGCTATTGATGGCTGCAGCCACGGTTGAGTGAGCAGCCCAAGTTGAGGGTCGAAGAAGGAATTGGGGGCCTCTTCATCCCCCTGTTAACCTTGGGTGAGTCTTGTGAGCATTTGCAAGGTCAGGATTTTCAGAGAGGGCACAGAGATTCTTGGACATAAAGGCCTCTGTGAAAAATGTATCATACATAAATACAATGCTTTCAAGGACTCCCGGATCTCACGCTGCACAAACTGTACTTCACCAACACCCTCCAAAGCCTATTTGTGGCAAGTACTCCATTTTGCAGGGATTTGCGTGGTTTGCCTAGGATCTCTTGTGAATCATGTGAGTGATTTACAATACAGAACCCGTCCAGGCTGGGAATAGTCCGAAGTGCAGATTGGGCTGGAATCTCTAGCAGCTCTCCCTTATCCTTTATTAAACCCCGAACCTTGTCTGAAGTGTGGCCGCACATGACCGCCCTCCTAGTGACAGCTGATACTCACCCGTAGCTGGGAGAAGGACGAGGCAGGGCCCTGGGGTAGGTGGTGCTTGCTCATTCTATGTGAGGAGCCGGGAGGCCAGATCAGAGGGGCCTGCCCAGACAGCAGCATTCAAAATGAGAATAGGGGCCCTCGCTCCGGGCCCCTTCTTGGTTGGCCGCTGCAGAAGGCTGCCGGGTAGTCTAGCCTAAGGTGTCAGAGAGCTGCCATAAGAGAAGAACCCCAAGCTGTGAGTGGCACATGGATATCCTGAAATGACTGCTCAGGACTCTCATCCCCATCGGGAGTTCTGGGGAGGCAGGCCGCTCGCACTCCCAGGGCCTTCACTGGGCAGGCCATAGAAGAGTCACATAGACTTGGCAGTGACCACCAGCAGCTCCATCTCCCGTGCCAGTGGGCCAGAAGGGTTCCCAGAGCTGGGGGTAACCAGAGGAAAAACTGAACCCTTCCCCTTCCAAGCTCTCAGGACCGGCTGTTCTGCTTCCAGAGGCTCTCCCCCTGCTAGTGCATGTGTCGTGGAAATCACAGTCCAAGACTAAGGTATCATTAAAGGTTTACCCCATTACACTGAGAGCTGCTTTTAACATTCTCTTGAGTCCAAGACAACTCCTCCGTGGTGTGTGGCTTGGGTGCAGTAAGTGCCACAGGACGCCCACAAAGAGACAACTTCAGAGGCTGAGCTGGTGGCTGCTGAGTTCTTGGTAATTCAAGGCTCAACGAGTTCAGTGGCAGATACAGCACGTTCTCTGGGTGCTCTGGAAAAATGGCACTTCGGCCAAATGCTTCAGGTTCTCAGGAGGCCCAGTGTCTGCAGCTAGGGTGGAGGGTGGGAAGACTCAGAGGTATCTGCATACAAGACCCAAGTCTGCTCTTGCTAGCAAGGCTCTCTGAGCCGGAGCTTCATCACATCCGGGTGAGGGAGGAATAAGTCCTCCCTCTGGGCCAAAGTGCAATAGTTATCGACGTGAATGCCTAGCACAGCGCCTGGCACATAAGGTGCGTTCCAGAATGAAGACTGCTTCTTTTTTTATCACCGCCTTAGCTAGTCAGGGTTAAGCCACGTGAGACACGCGTCCAAAGGACCTCTTCGGCCTGGCTGACAGGAGGGCCGAGTTCCAGGCCCAAACTAGCACTATCAGGCTCTGGAACTACCTCTCTCACCCTGTGTTCTTCTAGGTCCTCCTCACGGTGGGAAGGTATGCTTGGACCCAAGAGTCCGAAAGCTTAAGGTGCAGATCTGGGCTTTGCCACTTTTTGGGTTCCCCATCTGTAACATGGGGGGGGGGGGCAAGCCAATGTGTCAGAAAGCTTTAGCGCATGATGGGCTCCGAATCTGTGTTAGCTCTTGTCACCTTGAAAAAGACCCAGAGAAGACCGTGGGGAGTACAGAACACAGGGGGCATCTTCCTTGCAGAAATGCTGTTGGGGGTTGGGGATACACTCTTCTCTAGACACAGACTTTGGTGGCTTCTGTATATACCTGGGCATGCTGCACGTCCCCTGCACCCGTGTTCCGCAGGCCTTCATCAGCCCCTCATTGTCCCCAGAGGACTGTCTACTTGGATGGAGAGGACACTTTTTACTGCAGACAGAGCAAGCAGGGAGCGATTACTGCTGGAGGGGAGAACAAGAGGTTTCAGGTGGCTAGCTGGGGGAAGAAACAAGTCTGCCATTTTGGGGTGTGGGGTTCCTTGATGTCTAGCTGAGGCAAATCAGTGGTCTGGAGTCCTACAACCCAGTCGCAAAAAAAGTAGATGGAAAGGAGTTGTTTTCCTGCTTTTCCCTCTTTGTAACAGAGTCATGAGGGAGGGGGACCAACCCCAGAGAAAGCCTAGCCACCAAGGTGGGCTCCTGGCTTGGCTTGGATCCTCAGCCACACGGGTACCTGTGGTTGCTGAGTCACTACAGGAAGCCCCAGATTTCAACAGGAAGTGTTTGCGGCCAGCCCCACATGGAAACTTTCCTCAACTTGCGGGTTGAGAGTAGCTGTGAAACTCTTGACTTCTGCCAGACTGCTTACAAGGAACTTTCTAGCAAACTCAAAAAGGCAAAAAGAAAAGAACAGGTACTAAAAAGGAATGAAGTCAGCAAAATTTACTTATTCCAAGAAGCAATGTTCCCCCCCATCCCTGCCCCTCGCCCCCCTGCAACCTTTTTCCCTCCCGTGAGTGGCTCCGTGTTGCTGGTGATTGACAGGTAACCCCCTGCTGTTGTGTTCTTTAAAGAACATCAGCAGTGTCTGATATCAGAGGGCCAGAATGTAATTTAAAATACAGCCACGGCAACCTGCAAGTTGAACTTTAGCCTGGAAATGACAACCAACAAATGGTATCCACTAATATTCCTCTGAAATGGCTTTCGGTGTGGGGAAGGACACCAAGCCAGCTAGACGGTGTGAATTTTCTCAGAACCATTAAGAAATGGATGGAGACGCAGTGCTGACAGCTCTCCAGCTGGTTGCTGCGAACCAATCGTCAAGTATTCAAAAATATCACCTTGGAATTCATTTAACCTTTAGAAACTGGCCTGAACTAACTGCCACATTCCTGCAGCCTCACCCGGACGCAAGGAGGGCCACGAATGTAAATCGTGGGCTCTGGTTTTAGAAGAGCAGAGAGATTTCCTCCTTTTTTATTTTTATTTTATTTTATTTTATTAAAGATTTTTATTTATTTATTTGACAGACAAAGACCACAAGTAGGCAGAGAGGCAGGCAGAGAGAGAGAGAGGAGGAAGCAGGCTCCCTGCTTGAGCAGAGAGCCCGATGTGAGGCTTGAGCCCAGGACCCTGAGACCATGACCTGAGCCGAAGGCAGAGGCTTTAACCCACTGAGCCACCCAGGCACCCCTCCTTTTTTATTTTTTTAATCCAACATCCATCTCTCCACACATCTGTACAAACCTCTGTTTTGGGTTATGTCAGGGAAATGCCTTGTGAGTGTGGGCTCAGGGTAGTGAACTGAGATGGTCCTGGAAGGCCCCTCTGTTCCTGTCTGGCTCGCTGGGTCAGAGGCCCCACAAACCGCCACCCCCACCTGTGTTCTTGAACACAGAGAATCTGTGTTCAGCCATACCTGCCTCTCAAGTTTGTAGGAAGAGTCCCCAGATGGTTTTAAGACCCTCAGAGTAGGGGCCTGGCTCTAGAAGTTCTTTCCTGAAATCTACCCAGCTGCTTATTCAGCATGCATGGTACTGAGTCTCTGCCCCCAAAGAATTTATAATCTGCTCATGGATATGTAACACACACACACACACACACATGGAATCACAGTAGACAGTGCAAAACAGCTTGTAACAGCCCAGCCCTGCGTCATAGAGTGGGGCTGTTGTTATTTGTTTTGACAATCTTTCTAATTCATACCTTCTGTAGAATGGGAGATACTCAAGGGTCTGGACTCTGTCTCGATACTACAAACATTTGTTGAGCAACTACTCAGTTTGTGGCACTGTGCTGGGAATGTGAGGTGTGGGTGTAAACACGGATCATGACCGCCGGGAGAATCTCCGTTTACAAGGACACATTAGTGCCTGCGCTACCAGGAATTACAACACAAGGTGATGAGTACACCAGAAAGAGTGACTGACTGCCTGAGGAAGGTCTCTCTAGAGGCAGTGGCATTTTCCTTTGGTGCTGAATAGTAAGCTTCTAAGCTTCACGGAAGGGGTCTAGAAGACAGTGTCCCTGGTGGAGGGAACGGCGCTCACAGGTCCAGAGCATGAAAAAGTATGTTGTGTTTTGGGATCAACATGAGAAGTTTGCCCTGGCTAGACTGTGAGAATCTGTGTGGTTTGGGGGTTAGGGTTGGGAAGGGCAGGAGATGAAAGGAAAGACTTGGTTTGGGGTGCCATTTTATGAAAGGCTGAGGACACTACGTGAAGAGACTGGGCTTTATTATCTGGGTAAAAGAGAGCCACTGAAAGTGTTTGAGCAGTAGTATAGTCAGATGTGGGTTCTAGAAAGATCAGATTGGCCAGCATAGAGGCTGCAGTGGGAGTAAGAGAGAGCCTGAAAGCCGCAAAGCTCCTAAGGGCACCATCATGAACCAACTTTTACATGGAATTGTCCAGTTAGGAGAGGGTGGAGATCTGAAGGTGGAGAAGAGGGGACTGAGGGGATATTCACAGAGGTGCTCATTCAGTAGACAATTACTGGGTGCCTCTCAGATGCCAGAGGCTGTGCTAAGACCTGAGTATTGACTAAGATACAATGTCACCCTGCCCCGAAAGAGCTCGCAGTCTAGCGTGAGAGACAAACAAGCGAGCAGTTACCTGACAGTGTGTTAGGGAGAGAGCAGCGGTTTGAGCAAGCTGTGGAAGCGGAGAGCAGGAGAGCCTGGCAAGGAGGAGGCACACCGTAGAGGCCAGGAGTGGTCAGCTGAGGCATCCCAGGGACAGGGAGTCTAATCTGGAGTTTGGGCCCAAAGGTATTGAGTTCCACTGTAGACAGAATAAGTTAAAAGTACTTGCAGAACGTCCCCATGGAGAGACCTAGGAGGCACCTGAAAACAGGGGTGGGTCCTGGACTTTGGTGAATGCTGGAGATACATACTCGGGAGTGTTGATATATCAGTGAGAGCTGAAGTCATGGACTTCAGCTCTTGGCTCAGGGAGAAAACGTAGGCAGAGCCCTGGGGAAACCACTGACAATCAAGGGGCAGATGGAGAAGCCAGGGAAGGGGGTTGAGAGAGATGTAGGGGAGGAAGCAGGGAAAGGCGGCATCTCAGAAACCAGGTAAAGAAAAAATAAACATAAGTTTAAACATGTAATTGGCATTTAATAGTTGGTTGCCTAGAAATGGAACAGGAATAAAGGCATTTCACTGGCATAGCATATTCCTTTTAAAAGAAATCTGAAGCATACTTATTTTTTCCTGAAGTACACACCCTTTAATATATGAGTACAGATTAGTCTAGCAAAATAACAACAACTGAGCTCACGATGTAAACAATATCATTGCTGTTTAGTGGAAATACTCCTCTCTCCTCTCTAGGGATAAATGAATTCTCTCAAATTTCTGCCCATCAGTCAAAATTTTACGTTCAATTGAGTGTTCATTCTGAGTTAAAATGAGTCTATGACTTCAAATGCCTAGAAAGTTGGGCTTTAGTAAATTTAAAATAATTTTTCTAAAGTGATGGGCTAATTTGAAATCTATATATTTTTTTCTTGTTTGGATTTTTGCAGCCTAAATGGTAAGGCGTATTTCTCTGATTGCACCAGTGTCCTGCTCCACTGGGGACAATGGGAATTCTAAAGCCAATTCCTTATGGGGTGGATGCTGGCACTCCGTGACTGTTTATTGAATGAATGGTTGATGTACGATTGTCCCTCCTCAATATTGACTCACATCTCAAAGGTGTCTGTATTCAATGAAATGAAAAAGAAAGCATTTTAAAACCCATAACTGAGTAATTAGAGATTAAAATTACTGCTTACTCTTTTTCCTTGTTGCGGCTACAGTATTGTACACAGAACGCTGCCCTTTGGAATCCCATCAGAGCCACTGACTCTGGAAGAGCTTCTTGCAGAACATCTTTTCTAAAGAATAAGCAATAGAATGTGACCTTCGAATTCCCAAAGAGATAATTTCTCAAATTATTTCAACATCTGGATTTAGTTTATTCTCTCAATGAGTATTGATTGAGAGTCAACTATACACTAGGCACTGAGCAAATGCAGTGAATAAAACACTAGAAGATCCTGTTGTCAGGGAGCGTACACTCCAGCCGGAGGAGATCTGCGATCACAAACAAAGGTGTAATGTGTGTTAGTGGTGAGGAGCACTCAGAGCCAAAGTAAAGGGGGGAGGAGGGTGGAGAGTGATGGGGAAGCAGCGGCTGTTCCAGAGGGTGGTTAGGGAAGGACGGGTAAGCTGGAAGAAGACCCAGAGAAGGAGAGATGTCTGGGTAGAGGAGGCTGCCATATGCTTACCTGGGTCCCCCTACAGCTCACCCCAACCAACAAGGGGTTAGGGGTGTGGGGAGCGTGGACGCATAAATGTAAACATCAGCCCAGCCAAGAGTCTTGTAGCCCCGTGAACATTATGATACATAGCTTAGATAATAGCTACTAAAAATCAACTCTTCGAATGTAACTGTCAGACAATTTTTGCAGGTGACTTCAAAATAAAACAACTTCCATTATTCAAAAATCCAGAATGGCAACCAGCTCTTAAAAATGACTAAAATGACCTACTGGTATTCCCTCCTTTTTTTTTTTTTTTTTAACAGAGACTTTTGCTCCCCTGCCAAGACCATGTATTATATCTAGTTTCACATCAAAATGAATTTTTGCTGCTAAGTTTGAAAAACGCCTGAAAATAGCAATCAATATTGGAAAAGCTGACAGAACCTTAAGTGTAGTGGCATGATTGGTGCTGCTATAATTATGTGTCTGAGTGTGTACATGTCTATGTAAACACAGTATGAAAACACACTTGATGTCCAGGACACAGTATTGGTGTATTTTCTTGCAGGTAAATGAGGAGAAGAGAGGGAGAGGGAGAGAGACCTGATAAAATCTTTCCAGCACTGTTAAGTGGTGGAGATGTTTCTAATCTACATAACCTTGCTTTTCATATGCTTTTCCAATTATTTTCACATTCATCACTTCATTTGAATTCTCATGATTTCTCTGGGCTGCAGGGGGGTGGTGGGGCATAGGGGGGTGGGGGGTGGGCAGAGCAGACTTTGTTCTTCCCACTTGGTGAGTGAGGAAACTTGATGGGTCAGCTGGGGTGACTGAGGAGATTGGATTATGTCCTCCCCAAGGTCCCTTCTAGCTCAACAGTTCTGTGGCTTTTTGTTTTCTTCCTAATTTTCCTGGGTGACAGGTGTGTGATGGTGGAGACTTTTTAAGCCCAGAACCCCTTCTGCCACATATTCCTCCTCATATTCTTCAAAGCTTTCGCAGATGTTTAATCATCTGTAAAATGTAATGTCTACTGCACAAAGTCATTGAGAAAACGGGTTGAAGGGATGAAAGGGAAGGTTCGTGAAGCTCCCTGCACGGTGGTCGCCATTATTATTATTATTATTGCCGTCACTATTACTAATGAGGAGGCAATGAGGTAGGGTGGAAATAGCGTCTGCGTTGGAAGTAGGTATGTTTTGCCAGTTGTGTCCTCTTGGTCAACTCTTCAATGATTCCGAGCATCCGGTAACGTGGAGCCGATGATGCCTACACTGTCGGATGGTGTGAAGAGTCAACGAGACAAATAGAGTTCCTGTCCTTGAGCGGACACTCCTGACATGAGTGGACGCTCGATAAAAACTTGGCCGTAATAAACAGGAAACCACCTTTCATAAGAAACTGGGATATACTTTCATGATTCCCTCAAAACCTGAAGTGGCATTTCATAAAAGTGAAGTAGAACCTTGAAGTTAACAGAGCATACAGTCGTCTCTTAAACAAAAAGCAAAGAAGATTCTGAAGTTTAGCTGTTGTGTGCATGTCTAGGAGGGCAAGGAAAGGTCCACACACACTCATCAGCAAATGCACACCATGGAGTTTCCTGTCCAGTGGTCTTCTGAAAAATCTGGTACATAGCTTGCTCAAATCCGCCCATTCTGCCCGCTGCAGCAATCTTACAAGGTTGTGCAGTTTATTTAGAAAAGCCTGATTACCCTTGTTATACCACTTCCTTTGAAAAGCAATCATCTGAGGGCCGTGAGGTGCTGCTTTGCTCTAATGATGACTATTATGAAAGACTCACTGAAGTTGGAAACCAAGATCCTGGAGCCTTGTCTCTGATGGCATGGTCCCAGAAAAGGCTGGTGGCAGGACTGAAACATGAAAATTCTCTAACAGAGACCACAGTTACTGTCTCTATAGAGGATTTCTTGGTATTGAGTTTCCCCGGTACAATAAACTAATATCTATAAGCATCCTTTGCCGCATGCTCTGGAGCTGTGTTGGGGACATGCTGGCAGCAGCTAAGGGGTCTCCAGGCGGGTGGCACTGCCGTGGACCAGTACTATAAAAGCTAGTTGATGGTTTGAACCTTGGACCCAAGAGAGGTGTGCCTTGTACAAAACACCAACTTCGATCCACGTTTTGTTTATTGCATGCGCGACTTGAAAAGGATAAAACATAGCAACCTTTGAATATGAGATACACATATTTTTTTCTTACTTGATGTTTATCTATCCTTGAAATTATTCTCACTGTGACTGTCCGTCCTGTGTGGATGTCTCAAGAACAACTGTGTTTCCTACCCGAGAGCAGGACACTGAATGCTTCCCCCAGTGTTTGTTCTGTTTGGTTGCCTTCCAGTTCTAAAATGTGTGAATTTCCTTTTTACCGTTCTAGGGGAAAGCAATGGTATTCGCCCCACGCCGAGGGAGTACTTTAAACCAGTTTTGCAATCTAGCTGAAAAAGCTGATTTCTCTATCCAAAGACATGAAAATTATGATGAACACATTTCAAACTTCCACTCCAAGGTTAGTTTTCTGCTTGTGTTAGATAACACTTTAATCCGCATTGCATTTTGAAGAGATCATGGTCTTTTTGGCAGGTAACCCAAATATTTGATTAAAGTACTCCTTAGGTGTGCTGCTTCTGAACAGGTATTTGTATCTGATTATTTTGTGTGGTAAAGGTATCTTTTATCTTTGCATGTCTAGAAGGATTTTACAGAAACCATTCCTGTTTACTCCTTTCTCTGAAACAAACTAATCTTTTCATTCATAATAGACTAATTTGTAGGATGTAAGGGAGGTGGCGTAGAGCAAATGATAAACAAGCATTTATATTTTTATGAAAAACCTTTGGCTTTTAAGTAGGTTAAATGCTCAGCTGCACTGAAATAAATAGAAGGTGAATGTCTAATTGTATCATGTTGGACTGTAAATCTTTATCTCTGCTTGCTTTATGGCTGGGTCAGTTGGCAGTTTGAGACTGTTAAATCTCATATGGAATTTCACAGTTGTGGGGTTATATGTCAGATTGAGGAGCTACAAGATTTAGGTCAAAAGCACTTATCTGAGAGTGATTTCTAAGCTTGCTTACATAAAGCAATGTTATCAGCCTTTTTATTATTTATAGGCATAGAGCAATATAGGACACTGAGAGACAAGCGTTCCACTAAAAACTTTTTAGGAATCTCACCCTTGCTAATACATATCACACTTACTAGCATATCATAAATTACTTCTGTAATTTTGTGCCTTACAGAAATCTCCCTTCTCTGAACTAGTCTGACCTTGGGAAAAGACTTTGAACTTGTCACGATTTTACAAGTTGCGAATCCAGAAAAGTAAAGCCCTGACCTTAAATTTCTCCTGGGGAAAAGGGAATAGCATTCTTTTTTACCAGAGACTATGATATTATACAGAAGCATATTGACATTTGAAAAATTATATGCAAAGTGGATCTGATCTTCAGGCAAGAGAAAGAAGAGCCTCACTTTGTGGAGATAGGTTTGCTCTTCTGGAGTCTCTAAGGTTTCATTTAGCCTACTTCTGGGGTGGGGGGTTGGGAAACAAGGATGCTTTGTGAACTGAAAGGGTTAAATCACCTTCTCTGGATGGTGGAATTGCCCTTTGCTTAGGATCAGGAAATAAAAAGGGAACCGAGTGAGTACTTGAATCTTGCCTTCCACTCTAGAATGACGCTTTCCCTTTTGCAGCCCCTCCCCCAGAATAAAAAGAAAGGCTCCGAGCGCTTTACCTAGCAGGGGAAGGGTCTCTCCCCGCCCTGTGGGCTCCTCTACCCAAAGGGACAAAAACGTGGTTCTCTCCTGGGTCAAGCTAGAGCTACAGGGATCAGGTGATGGCTGCTTCAATGCCATGCCTTTCACCTTCACCCTAGAACAACAAATGCTTTCAGTTTCTCCATCATAGATCAGGAGAGCAAAGGCAAGATTTTCTCCAACCCTGCAAGGTCGGAGGTGTACTAGTACCTGTGAGTCCTGAGTGGCCACCTCTCCTTTGTCTAGAA